>NC_141419.1:84248780-85448780 GCF_034619465.1 Leptosomus discolor
TTCTGGTCGGGCAGCGTTGCGTTGGTGGGTGGTGTGCTTGGGGCGCTGGCCCGTGGGGGCTGGTTTGGCGTCGGTAGGGGCCGTCGCGGCAGCTACGGCGGGAGGCTGACGTTGGAGGTCCCTGGCGGGAGCTTGTGCGGGCTGCCGTGGCCGAGCTGGTGCTGCCGGGCGTTTGGCGGCGCGTTGTGGCGAGGAACGCGTGAGGTGTGGAGAGCAGGGGAAGCGATGGGAAGGGAGGCGCGGCGTGCCGTGCCTGTCCTTGACGGAACGCTGGAACGGTTTGGGTGGGGAGGGACCTTGCGAGGGTGCCGCGGGGCAAGCCGCCGGCCAGGAGCTGGGCCGTCTTCAAGTCGCTGAGGTTGCTCAGAGCGCCGTCCACCGTGCCCTTGAGCGTTGGCGGGGCGGGGGCAGCCGCCGCCTGTCCGGGCGACGCGTTGGAGTGCTTGGGCACCGTCCTGCGGAAAGGTGCCCTGCTGGTGGCTAGTGTGAACGTGGCGCCTCGTCGCTCAGGCGCGGTCCCCGCTGTCCTGCGGCCAGAGGCCCTGCGAGAGCGTCTGTCCCCGTGTTTCTCCTGAGCCCCCTTGAGGCCGCCGTAAGGTCTGCGCGGAGGCGTGTCTTGCGGGGGCGGCAGAACCCCGAGCCTGTCTTTGTGGGAGAGGTGTTGCAAGGCTCCGGTGGCTTTGGTGGCGCTCTGTCTTTGTGGAGGGCCTGCGCAAGAGGTGCGGGTGCGTTGCTGGTCCTGCGGAGTGCGGAGCCGATGCGCCGTGTTTGGCAAGCGGTCTGGGAGGTGGAAGGTGTTGAGGAGAGAAGGGCCGAAGAGGCGCCGGTGGTGCCGGTGGCTACGGGCCGTCAGGGGTTTTGCCAAGAGGTGGGGGCAAGTGGCTCGTTGGGGAGGCGGCAAAGCGAAGGGCGGGCAGGGGGCGCGCAGAGCCCCGTTGGGAGCGGGGCTTGGAGGAGGCGTTGAGCGGAGGTGTCTTCCCCCCCCCCGCCCCAGAGGCTGGCTCGTGTGCTTGTGAGAGAAGAGGCACGGTCAGTGTTTTTGCAGGAGGTCTTTTATTTTGTGTGAAATAAATAGGTGAATAAATAGCTAAACCCCGTTGTCCCCGTAATAAATAGAGGGAGTTGTGTAAGGAGAGGCCGAGCGGCGGGAGGCGGAGGGCGCGAGGGGGGTGGGGGCGCGCGGGGCGGTGCGGTGCGGGGCGGTGGGGCTAGTGGTTGGTGGTGCGGGTGAGGTTGTGGAGGCGCTGGAAGCAGGCGCGAGCCTCGAGGCGGACGTGGTCCCAGGCGCAGGCGCTGTGGTTGTGGGCGCGGAGGAAGCGGTGGATGTCGGCGAAGTATTTGTTGATGCGGAGCAGCAGGTGGCGGGGCCCTTGGCTGGCGAAGAGCGTGCCGTTGTCCGTGAGGCATTGGTCGAGGTGGTGGATGTAGTGGTGGAGGTTGTTGAGGAGGTGGTGGCGCGCGTGGGCGTCCCAGTGCTGGGGGGTGGTGGAGGCGTTGAGGGTGGCGAAGAGGTGCTGGAGGATGCGTCGTGCGGTGGCGGCGGCTTGTTGCGGGTGGGGGGTGCGGAGGAGGGTGTCGGGGAAGGGGAAGGGCGCGTGGTGGTGGTGGCAGGGCTGCGGCGGGCTGGGAGCCATGGCCTGGAGGAGCTGGAGGCTGTCCCAGGGGAAGGTGGCGTCGCGGGGCCGCAGGGGGTGGCAGGCGGTGGCGGCGGCGGTGGCGGCGGCGGCGGCGAGAGCCGTCAGGAGGAGCGGGAGCGGCGGGGCGCCGTGGCGCAGGCGGGGCCGTGGGGTGGCGGGCGCAGGCATGGTGGGTGCGTGGGAGGTGCTGGGCAGGAGGCTGGTGAGGCTGCGTGGCGGTGCGGGCGGGCGCTGTGCTTGGGGTGGTGCCGGGCGGCCGGCTTTATGTGGTGCGGGCGCTTTCCCTTCCTCGCTTTCTGATTGCGGCGAGTTTCCGGCTGCGGTTTTCGGTTTTGGCCGGTGGCTGCGGTGGTCTTGGGGAAGTGCGTTGGTGGGGCGGGCGTGCGTGGGGAGGGCGGTGGCGGTGCTTTGTTGGGGGGAGGCTGCGTGTGGTGGCGGAGCGGCGGGGGATGCGAAAGCGCTGGGGCAGGGCCCTTGGGGGCAGCTGTGGCGGGGAGGTGTGTTCGGGTTTCCCTGCTGGCTGCAGGGCGAGCTGGGGTGCCTCTTTTCTGCGGCTGAAGTTCCCCTCGCTTCCTGCCCGCCCGCCCGCCCGCGTGCCTTCTCGGTCGGCGATGCCCTGGGCTTGGCTGCGGTGGGTTTTCCTTTCGCTTGTGGCTGGCCTTTGTTTTCATCTTGGCCGGGCTTTCCTTTGCGCCCGGGGAAGGGTTGTGAAGTGGTGTCACTTGGCAGAGCGTGGGGAGCCCCCTGGCGGAGCGAGGCCCTGGGGGTGGCTTGCGAGGAGGTGGCCCCGGCGGTGGGCCCTTGAGCAGCGGCTGTGTTGTCGGCCGGGGCTGCCCCAGCTCCTGTGTTGGAAGGCGATGAGAACGGGGAAGGCGGGCAGGGGGAAAAAGGAAGAGGAAGAAGGGAAGAGTTTTGCTGCCGGCGCTGCTGCCGCGGCGGCGGCGGCGGCGGCGTTGGGTCGCAGGCGTGTGGCCCTGTAGCGAAGTGGCGGTGGGTTTCCTGTGCCTCCTGGCCCGAGGTGTCTGGAGAGCAAAGAAGAACATGGCGCCCGTAAGCGAAGGGCCTTGCGTGTGGGCTGGCCTGAGGCCCTGCGGCCCTAGAGGAGGGGTGTCGCCGAGCGCTGCGGAGGTGGAGCTGAGCCCGCGGAGGTGGTTGTAGAGGTGTAGTGGGAAGAGGAGGAGGCGGCGGAGGTTGCGGTGGCTAAAGTTTTCGGGTGCCTTCCGAGGGGGAGGGTCGTGTTGTGCTGGTGCGAGAGAGGCTGCCCCGTGTTTTGTGAAAGCTGTTGGAGCAGGGGAAGCGTGTGCGTGGGGTGGCGGTGGTGGGGGTGGCCGGGCGGCGTCGGGCAGGGAGCCGTGGTCTGGTCGGGCAGCGTTGCGTTGGTGGGTGGTGTGCTTGGGGCGCTGGCCCGTGGGGGCTGGTTTGGCGTCGGTAGGGGCCGTCGCGGCAGCTACGGCGGGAGGCTGACGTTGGAGGTCCCTGGCGGGAGCTTGTGCGGGCTGCCGTGGCCGAGCTGGTGCTGCCGGGCGTTTGGCGGCGCGTTGTGGCGAGGAACGCGTGAGGTGTGGAGAGCAGGGGAAGCGATGGGAAGGGAGGCGCGGCGTGCCGTGCCTGTCCTTGACGGAACGCTGGAACGGTTTGGGTGGGGAGGGACCTTGCGAGGGTGCCGCGGGGCAAGCCGCCGGCCAGGAGCTGGGCCGTCTTCAAGTCGCTGAGGTTGCTCAGAGCGCCGTCCACCGTGCCCTTGAGCGTTGGCGGGGCGGGGGCAGCCGCCGCCTGTCCGGGCGACGCGTTGGAGTGCTTGGGCACCGTCCTGCGGAAAGGTGCCCTGCTGGTGGCTAGTGTGAACGTGGCGCCTCGTCGCTCAGGCGCGGTCCCCGCTGTCCTGCGGCCAGAGGCCCTGCGAGAGCGTCTGTCCCCGTGTTTCTCCTGAGCCCCCTTGAGGCCGCCGTAAGGTCTGCGCGGAGGCGTGTCTTGCGGGGGCGGCAGAACCCCGAGCCTGTCTTTGTGGGAGAGGTGTTGCAAGGCTCCGGTGGCTTTGGTGGCGCTCTGTCTTTGTGGAGGGCCTGCGCAAGAGGTGCGGGTGCGTTGCTGGTCCTGCGGAGTGCGGAGCCGATGCGCCGTGTTTGGCAAGCGGTCTGGGAGGTGGAAGGTGTTGAGGAGAGAAGGGCCGAAGAGGCGCCGGTGGTGCCGGTGGCTACGGGCCGTCAGGGGTTTTGCCAAGAGGTGGGGGCAAGTGGCTCGTTGGGGAGGCGGCAAAGCGAAGGGCGGGCAGGGGGCGCGCAGAGCCCCGTTGGGAGCGGGGCTTGGAGGAGGCGTTGAGCGGAGGTGTCTTCCCCCCCCCCGCCCCAGAGGCTGGCTCGTGTGCTTGTGAGAGAAGAGGCACGGTCAGTGTTTTTGCAGGAGGTCTTTTATTTTGTGTGAAATAAATAGGTGAATAAATAGCTAAACCCCGTTGTCCCCGTAATAAATAGAGGGAGTTGTGTAAGGAGAGGCCGAGCGGCGGGAGGCGGAGGGCGCGAGGGGGGTGGGGGCGCGCGGGGCGGTGCGGTGCGGGGCGGTGGGGCTAGTGGTTGGTGGTGCGGGTGAGGTTGTGGAGGCGCTGGAAGCAGGCGCGAGCCTCGAGGCGGACGTGGTCCCAGGCGCAGGCGCTGTGGTTGTGGGCGCGGAGGAAGCGGTGGATGTCGGCGAAGTATTTGTTGATGCGGAGCAGCAGGTGGCGGGGCCCTTGGCTGGCGAAGAGCGTGCCGTTGTCCGTGAGGCATTGGTCGAGGTGGTGGATGTAGTGGTGGAGGTTGTTGAGGAGGTGGTGGCGCGCGTGGGCGTCCCAGTGCTGGGGGGTGGTGGAGGCGTTGAGGGTGGCGAAGAGGTGCTGGAGGATGCGTCGTGCGGTGGCGGCGGCTTGTTGCGGGTGGGGGGTGCGGAGGAGGGTGTCGGGGAAGGGGAAGGGCGCGTGGTGGTGGTGGCAGGGCTGCGGCGGGCTGGGAGCCATGGCCTGGAGGAGCTGGAGGCTGTCCCAGGGGAAGGTGGCGTCGCGGGGCCGCAGGGGGTGGCAGGCGGTGGCGGCGGCGGTGGCGGCGGCGGCGGCGAGAGCCGTCAGGAGGAGCGGGAGCGGCGGGGCGCCGTGGCGCAGGCGGGGCCGTGGGGTGGCGGGCGCAGGCATGGTGGGTGCGTGGGAGGTGCTGGGCAGGAGGCTGGTGAGGCTGCGTGGCGGTGCGGGCGGGCGCTGTGCTTGGGGTGGTGCCGGGCGGCCGGCTTTATGTGGTGCGGGCGCTTTCCCTTCCTCGCTTTCTGATTGCGGCGAGTTTCCGGCTGCGGTTTTCGGTTTTGGCCGGTGGCTGCGGTGGTCTTGGGGAAGTGCGTTGGTGGGGCGGGCGTGCGTGGGGAGGGCGGTGGCGGTGCTTTGTTGGGGGGAGGCTGCGTGTGGTGGCGGAGCGGCGGGGGATGCGAAAGCGCTGGGGCAGGGCCCTTGGGGGCAGCTGTGGCGGGGAGGTGTGTTCGGGTTTCCCTGCTGGCTGCAGGGCGAGCTGGGGTGCCTCTTTTCTGCGGCTGAAGTTCCCCTCGCTTCCTGCCCGCCCGCCCGCCCGCGTGCCTTCTCGGTCGGCGATGCCCTGGGCTTGGCTGCGGTGGGTTTTCCTTTCGCTTGTGGCTGGCCTTTGTTTTCATCTTGGCCGGGCTTTCCTTTGCGCCCGGGGAAGGGTTGTGAAGTGGTGTCACTTGGCAGAGCGTGGGGAGCCCCCTGGCGGAGCGAGGCCCTGGGGGTGGCTTGCGAGGAGGTGGCCCCGGCGGTGGGCCCTTGAGCAGCGGCTGTGTTGTCGGCCGGGGCTGCCCCAGCTCCTGTGTTGGAAGGCGATGAGAACGGGGAAGGCGGGCAGGGGGAAAAAGGAAGAGGAAGAAGGGAAGAGTTTTGCTGCCGGCGCTGCTGCCGCGGCGGCGGCGGCGGCGGCGTTGGGTCGCAGGCGTGTGGCCCTGTAGCGAAGTGGCGGTGGGTTTCCTGTGCCTCCTGGCCCGAGGTGTCTGGAGAGCAAAGAAGAACATGGCGCCCGTAAGCGAAGGGCCTTGCGTGTGGGCTGGCCTGAGGCCCTGCGGCCCTAGAGGAGGGGTGTCGCCGAGCGCTGCGGAGGTGGAGCTGAGCCCGCGGAGGTGGTTGTAGAGGTGTAGTGGGAAGAGGAGGAGGCGGCGGAGGTTGCGGTGGCTAAAGTTTTCGGGTGCCTTCCGAGGGGGAGGGTCGTGTTGTGCTGGTGCGAGAGAGGCTGCCCCGTGTTTTGTGAAAGCTGTTGGAGCAGGGGAAGCGTGTGCGTGGGGTGGCGGTGGTGGGGGTGGCCGGGCGGCGTCGGGCAGGGAGCCGTGGTCTGGTCGGGCAGCGTTGCGTTGGTGGGTGGTGTGCTTGGGGCGCTGGCCCGTGGGGGCTGGTTTGGCGTCGGTAGGGGCCGTCGCGGCAGCTACGGCGGGAGGCTGACGTTGGAGGTCCCTGGCGGGAGCTTGTGCGGGCTGCCGTGGCCGAGCTGGTGCTGCCGGGCGTTTGGCGGCGCGTTGTGGCGAGGAACGCGTGAGGTGTGGAGAGCAGGGGAAGCGATGCGAAGGGAGGCGCGGCGTGCCGTGCCTGTCCTTGACGGAACGCTGGAACGGTTTGGGTGGGGAGGGACCTTGCGAGGGTGCCGCGGGGCAAGCCGCCGGCCAGGAGCTGGGCCGTCTTCAAGTCGCTGAGGTTGCTCAGAGCGCCGTCCACCGTGCCCTTGAGCGTTGGCGGGGCGGGGGCAGCCGCCGCCTGTCCGGGCGACGCGTTGGAGTGCTTGGGCACCGTCCTGCGGAAAGGTGCCCTGCTGGTGGCTAGTGTGAACGTGGCGCCTCGTCGCTCAGGCGCGGTCCCCGCTGTCCTGCGGCCAGAGGCCCTGCGAGAGCGTCTGTCCCCGTGTTTCTCCTGAGCCCCCTTGAGGCCGCCGTAAGGTCTGCGCGGAGGCGTGTCTTGCGGGGGCGGCAGAACCCCGAGCCTGTCTTTGTGGGAGAGGTGTTGCAAGGCTCCGGTGGCTTTGGTGGCGCTCTGTCTTTGTGGAGGGCCTGCGCAAGAGGTGCGGGTGCGTTGCTGGTCCTGCGGAGTGCGGAGCCGATGCGCCGTGTTTGGCAAGCGGTCTGGGAGGTGGAAGGTGTTGAGGAGAGAAGGGCCGAAGAGGCGCCGGTGGTGCCGGTGGCTACGGGCCGTCAGGGGTTTTGCCAAGAGGTGGGGGCAAGTGGCTCGTTGGGGAGGCGGCAAAGCGAAGGGCGGGCAGGGGGCGCGCAGAGCCCCGTTGGGAGCGGGGCTTGGAGGAGGCGTTGAGCGGAGGTGTCTTCCCCCCCCCCGCCCCAGAGGCTGGCTCGTGTGCTTGTGAGAGAAGAGGCACGGTCAGTGTTTTTGCAGGAGGTCTTTTATTTTGTGTGAAATAAATAGGTGAATAAATAGCTAAACCCCGTTGTCCCCGTAATAAATAGAGGGAGTTGTGTAAGGAGAGGCCGAGCGGCGGGAGGCGGAGGGCGCGAGGGGGGTGGGGGCGCGCGGGGCGGTGCGGTGCGGGGCGGTGGGGCTAGTGGTTGGTGGTGCGGGTGAGGTTGTGGAGGCGCTGGAAGCAGGCGCGAGCCTCGAGGCGGACGTGGTCCCAGGCGCAGGCGCTGTGGTTGTGGGCGCGGAGGAAGCGGTGGATGTCGGCGAAGTATTTGTTGATGCGGAGCAGCAGGTGGCGGGGCCCTTGGCTGGCGAAGAGCGTGCCGTTGTCCGTGAGGCATTGGTCGAGGTGGTGGATGTAGTGGTGGAGGTTGTTGAGGAGGTGGTGGCGCGCGTGGGCGTCCCAGTGCTGGGGGGTGGTGGAGGCGTTGAGGGTGGCGAAGAGGTGCTGGAGGATGCGTCGTGCGGTGGCGGCGGCTTGTTGCGGGTGGGGGGTGCGGAGGAGGGTGTCGGGGAAGGGGAAGGGCGCGTGGTGGTGGTGGCAGGGCTGCGGCGGGCTGGGAGCCATGGCCTGGAGGAGCTGGAGGCTGTCCCAGGGGAAGGTGGCGTCGCGGGGCCGCAGGGGGTGGCAGGCGGTGGCGGCGGCGGTGGCGGCGGCGGCGGCGAGAGCCGTCAGGAGGAGCGGGAGCGGCGGGGCGCCGTGGCGCAGGCGGGGCCGTGGGGTGGCGGGCGCAGGCATGGTGGGTGCGTGGGAGGTGCTGGGCAGGAGGCTGGTGAGGCTGCGTGGCGGTGCGGGCGGGCGCTGTGCTTGGGGTGGTGCCGGGCGGCCGGCTTTATGTGGTGCGGGCGCTTTCCCTTCCTCGCTTTCTGATTGCGGCGAGTTTCCGGCTGCGGTTTTCGGTTTTGGCCGGTGGCTGCGGTGGTCTTGGGGAAGTGCGTTGGTGGGGCGGGCGTGCGTGGGGAGGGCGGTGGCGGTGCTTTGTTGGGGGGAGGCTGCGTGTGGTGGCGGAGCGGCGGGGGATGCGAAAGCGCTGGGGCAGGGCCCTTGGGGGCAGCTGTGGCGGGGAGGTGTGTTCGGGTTTCCCTGCTGGCTGCAGGGCGAGCTGGGGTGCCTCTTTTCTGCGGCTGAAGTTCCCCTCGCTTCCTGCCCGCCCGCCCGCCCGCGTGCCTTCTCGGTCGGCGATGCCCTGGGCTTGGCTGCGGTGGGTTTTCCTTTCGCTTGTGGCTGGCCTTTGTTTTCATCTTGGCCGGGCTTTCCTTTGCGCCCGGGGAAGGGTTGTGAAGTGGTGTCACTTGGCAGAGCGTGGGGAGCCCCCTGGCGGAGCGAGGCCCTGGGGGTGGCTTGCGAGGAGGTGGCCCCGGCGGTGGGCCCTTGAGCAGCGGCTGTGTTGTCGGCCGGGGCTGCCCCAGCTCCTGTGTTGGAAGGCGATGAGAACGGGGAAGGCGGGCAGGGGGAAAAAGGAAGAGGAAGAAGGGAAGAGTTTTGCTGCCGGCGCTGCTGCCGCGGCGGCGGCGGCGGCGGCGTTGGGTCGCAGGCGTGTGGCCCTGTAGCGAAGTGGCGGTGGGTTTCCTGTGCCTCCTGGCCCGAGGTGTCTGGAGAGCAAAGAAGAACATGGCGCCCGTAAGCGAAGGGCCTTGCGTGTGGGCTGGCCTGAGGCCCTGCGGCCCTAGAGGAGGGGTGTCGCCGAGCGCTGCGGAGGTGGAGCTGAGCCCGCGGAGGTGGTTGTAGAGGTGTAGTGGGAAGAGGAGGAGGCGGCGGAGGTTGCGGTGGCTAAAGTTTTCGGGTGCCTTCCGAGGGGGAGGGTCGTGTTGTGCTGGTGCGAGAGAGGCTGCCCCGTGTTTTGTGAAAGCTGTTGGAGCAGGGGAAGCGTGTGCGTGGGGTGGCGGTGGTGGGGGTGGCCGGGCGGCGTCGGGCAGGGAGCCGTGGTCTGGTCGGGCAGCGTTGCGTTGGTGGGTGGTGTGCTTGGGGCGCTGGCCCGTGGGGGCTGGTTTGGCGTCGGTAGGGGCCGTCGCGGCAGCTACGGCGGGAGGCTGACGTTGGAGGTCCCTGGCGGGAGCTTGTGCGGGCTGCCGTGGCCGAGCTGGTGCTGCCGGGCGTTTGGCGGCGCGTTGTGGCGAGGAACGCGTGAGGTGTGGAGAGCAGGGGAAGCGATGGGAAGGGAGGCGCGGCGTGCCGTGCCTGTCCTTGACGGAACGCTGGAACGGTTTGGGTGGGGAGGGACCTTGCGAGGGTGCCGCGGGGCAAGCCGCCGGCCAGGAGCTGGGCCGTCTTCAAGTCGCTGAGGTTGCTCAGAGCGCCGTCCACCGTGCCCTTGAGCGTTGGCGGGGCGGGGGCAGCCGCCGCCTGTCCGGGCGACGCGTTGGAGTGCTTGGGCACCGTCCTGCGGAAAGGTGCCCTGCTGGTGGCTAGTGTGAACGTGGCGCCTCGTCGCTCAGGCGCGGTCCCCGCTGTCCTGCGGCCAGAGGCCCTGCGAGAGCGTCTGTCCCCGTGTTTCTCCTGAGCCCCCTTGAGGCCGCCGTAAGGTCTGCGCGGAGGCGTGTCTTGCGGGGGCGGCAGAACCCCGAGCCTGTCTTTGTGGGAGAGGTGTTGCAAGGCTCCGGTGGCTTTGGTGGCGCTCTGTCTTTGTGGAGGGCCTGCGCAAGAGGTGCGGGTGCGTTGCTGGTCCTGCGGAGTGCGGAGCCGATGCGCCGTGTTTGGCAAGCGGTCTGGGAGGTGGAAGGTGTTGAGGAGAGAAGGGCCGAAGAGGCGCCGGTGGTGCCGGTGGCTACGGGCCGTCAGGGGTTTTGCCAAGAGGTGGGGGCAAGTGGCTCGTTGGGGAGGCGGCAAAGCGAAGGGCGGGCAGGGGGCGCGCAGAGCCCCGTTGGGAGCGGGGCTTGGAGGAGGCGTTGAGCGGAGGTGTCTTCCCCCCCCCCGCCCCAGAGGCTGGCTCGTGTGCTTGTGAGAGAAGAGGCACGGTCAGTGTTTTTGCAGGAGGTCTTTTATTTTGTGTGAAATAAATAGGTGAATAAATAGCTAAACCCCGTTGTCCCCGTAATAAATAGAGGGAGTTGTGTAAGGAGAGGCCGAGCGGCGGGAGGCGGAGGGCGCGAGGGGGGTGGGGGCGCGCGGGGCGGTGCGGTGCGGGGCGGTGGGGCTAGTGGTTGGTGGTGCGGGTGAGGTTGTGGAGGCGCTGGAAGCAGGCGCGAGCCTCGAGGCGGACGTGGTCCCAGGCGCAGGCGCTGTGGTTGTGGGCGCGGAGGAAGCGGTGGATGTCGGCGAAGTATTTGTTGATGCGGAGCAGCAGGTGGCGGGGCCCTTGGCTGGCGAAGAGCGTGCCGTTGTCCGTGAGGCATTGGTCGAGGTGGTGGATGTAGTGGTGGAGGTTGTTGAGGAGGTGGTGGCGCGCGTGGGCGTCCCAGTGCTGGGGGGTGGTGGAGGCGTTGAGGGTGGCGAAGAGGTGCTGGAGGATGCGTCGTGCGGTGGCGGCGGCTTGTTGCGGGTGGGGGGTGCGGAGGAGGGTGTCGGGGAAGGGGAAGGGCGCGTGGTGGTGGTGGCAGGGCTGCGGCGGGCTGGGAGCCATGGCCTGGAGGAGCTGGAGGCTGTCCCAGGGGAAGGTGGCGTCGCGGGGCCGCAGGGGGTGGCAGGCGGTGGCGGCGGCGGTGGCGGCGGCGGCGGCGAGAGCCGTCAGGAGGAGCGGGAGCGGCGGGGCGCCGTGGCGCAGGCGGGGCCGTGGGGTGGCGGGCGCAGGCATGGTGGGTGCGTGGGAGGTGCTGGGCAGGAGGCTGGTGAGGCTGCGTGGCGGTGCGGGCGGGCGCTGTGCTTGGGGTGGTGCCGGGCGGCCGGCTTTATGTGGTGCGGGCGCTTTCCCTTCCTCGCTTTCTGATTGCGGCGAGTTTCCGGCTGCGGTTTTCGGTTTTGGCCGGTGGCTGCGGTGGTCTTGGGGAAGTGCGTTGGTGGGGCGGGCGTGCGTGGGGAGGGCGGTGGCGGTGCTTTGTTGGGGGGAGGCTGCGTGTGGTGGCGGAGCGGCGGGGGATGCGAAAGCGCTGGGGCAGGGCCCTTGGGGGCAGCTGTGGCGGGGAGGTGTGTTCGGGTTTCCCTGCTGGCTGCAGGGCGAGCTGGGGTGCCTCTTTTCTGCGGCTGAAGTTCCCCTCGCTTCCTGCCCGCCCGCCCGCCCGCGTGCCTTCTCGGTCGGCGATGCCCTGGGCTTGGCTGCGGTGGGTTTTCCTTTCGCTTGTGGCTGGCCTTTGTTTTCATCTTGGCCGGGCTTTCCTTTGCGCCCGGGGAAGGGTTGTGAAGTGGTGTCACTTGGCAGAGCGTGGGGAGCCCCCTGGCGGAGCGAGGCCCTGGGGGTGGCTTGCGAGGAGGTGGCCCCGGCGGTGGGCCCTTGAGCAGCGGCTGTGTTGTCGGCCGGGGCTGCCCCAGCTCCTGTGTTGGAAGGCGATGAGAACGGGGAAGGCGGGCAGGGGGAAGAAGGAAGAGGAAGGAGGGAAGAGTTTTGCTGCCGGCGCTGCTGCCGCGGCGGCGGCGGCGGCGTTGGGTCGCAGGCGTGTGGCCCTGTAGCGAAGTGGCGGTGGGTTTCCTGTGCCTCCTGGCCCGAGGTGTCTGGAGAGCAAAGAAGAACATGGCGCCCGTAAGCGAAGGGCCTTGCGTGTGGGCTGGCCTGAGGCCCTGCGGCCCTAGAGGAGGGGTGTCGCCGAGCGCTGCGGAGGTGGAGCTGAGCCCGCGGAGGTGGTTGTAGAGGTGTAGTGGGAAGAGGAGGAGGCGGCGGAGGTTGCGGTGGCTAAAGTTTTCGGGTGCCTTCCGAGGGGGAGGGTCGTGTTGTGCTGGTGCGAGAGAGGCTGCCCCGTGTTTTGTGAAAGCTGTTGGAGCAGGGGAAGCGTGTGCGTGGGGTGGCGGTGGTGGGGGTGGCCGGGCGGCGTCGGGCAGGGAGCCGTGGTCTGGTCGGGCAGCGTTGCGTTGGTGGGTGGTGTGCTTGGGGCGCTGGCCCGTGGGGGCTGGTTTGGCGTCGGTAGGGGCCGTCGCGGCAGCTACGGCGGGAGGCTGACGTTGGAGGTCCCTGGCGGGAGCTTGTGCGGGCTGCCGTGGCCGAGCTGGTGCTGCCGGGCGTTTGGCGGCGCGTTGTGGCGAGGAACGCGTGAGGTGTGGAGAGCAGGGGAAGCGATGCGAAGGGAGGCGCGGCGTGCCGTGCCTGTCCTTGACGGAACGCTGGAACGGTTTGGGTGGGGAGGGACCTTGCGAGGGTGCCGCGGGGCAAGCCGCCGGCCAGGAGCTGGGCCGTCTTCAAGTCGCTGAGGTTGCTCAGAGCGCCGTCCACCGTGCCCTTGAGCGTTGGCGGGGCGGGGGCAGCCGCCGCCTGTCCGGGCGACGCGTTGGAGTGCTTGGGCACCGTCCTGCGGAAAGGTGCCCTGCTGGTGGCTAGTGTGAACGTGGCGCCTCGTCGCTCAGGCGCGGTCCCCGCTGTCCTGCGGCCAGAGGCCCTGCGAGAGCGTCTGTCCCCGTGTTTCTCCTGAGCCCCCTTGAGGCCGCCGTAAGGTCTGCGCGGAGGCGTGTCTTGCGGGGGCGGCAGAACCCCGAGCCTGTCTTTGTGGGAGAGGTGTTGCAAGGCTCCGGTGGCTTTGGTGGCGCTCTGTCTTTGTGGAGGGCCTGCGCAAGAGGTGCGGGTGCGTTGCTGGTCCTGCGGAGTGCGGAGCCGATGCGCCGTGTTTGGCAAGCGGTCTGGGAGGTGGAAGGTGTTGAGGAGAGAAGGGCCGAAGAGGCGCCGGTGGTGCCGGTGGCTACGGGCCGTCAGGGGTTTTGCCAAGAGGTGGGGGCAAGTGGCTCGTTGGGGAGGCGGCAAAGCGAAGGGCGGGCAGGGGGCGCGCAGAGCCCCGTTGGGAGCGGGGCTTGGAGGAGGCGTTGAGCGGAGGTGTCTTCCCCCCCCCCGCCCCAGAGGCTGGCTCGTGTGCTTGTGAGAGAAGAGGCACGGTCAGTGTTTTTGCAGGAGGTCTTTTATTTTGTGTGAAATAAATAGGTGAATAAATAGCTAAACCCCGTTGTCCCCGTAATAAATAGAGGGAGTTGTGTAAGGAGAGGCCGAGCGGCGGGAGGCGGAGGGCGCGAGGGGGGTGGGGGCGCGCGGGGCGGTGCGGTGCGGGGCGGTGGGGCTAGTGGTTGGTGGTGCGGGTGAGGTTGTGGAGGCGCTGGAAGCAGGCGCGAGCCTCGAGGCGGACGTGGTCCCAGGCGCAGGCGCTGTGGTTGTGGGCGCGGAGGAAGCGGTGGATGTCGGCGAAGTATTTGTTGATGCGGAGCAGCAGGTGGCGGGGCCCTTGGCTGGCGAAGAGCGTGCCGTTGTCCGTGAGGCATTGGTCGAGGTGGTGGATGTAGTGGTGGAGGTTGTTGAGGAGGTGGTGGCGCGCGTGGGCGTCCCAGTGCTGGGGGGTGGTGGAGGCGTTGAGGGTGGCGAAGAGGTGCTGGAGGATGCGTCGTGCGGTGGCGGCGGCTTGTTGCGGGTGGGGGGTGCGGAGGAGGGTGTCGGGGAAGGGGAAGGGCGCGTGGTGGTGGTGGCAGGGCTGCGGCGGGCTGGGAGCCATGGCCTGGAGGAGCTGGAGGCTGTCCCAGGGGAAGGTGGCGTCGCGGGGCCGCAGGGGGTGGCAGGCGGTGGCGGCGGCGGTGGCGGCGGCGGCGGCGAGAGCCGTCAGGAGGAGCGGGAGCGGCGGGGCGCCGTGGCGCAGGCGGGGCCGTGGGGTGGCGGGCGCAGGCATGGTGGGTGCGTGGGAGGTGCTGGGCAGGAGGCTGGTGAGGCTGCGTGGCGGTGCGGGCGGGCGCTGTGCTTGGGGTGGTGCCGGGCGGCCGGCTTTATGTGGTGCGGGCGCTTTCCCTTCCTCGCTTTCTGATTGCGGCGAGTTTCCGGCTGCGGTTTTCGGTTTTGGCCGGTGGCTGCGGTGGTCTTGGGGAAGTGCGTTGGTGGGGCGGGCGTGCGTGGGGAGGGCGGTGGCGGTGCCATGGTGGTGGTGAACCATGGCGAGTTTTTTTCGGGGTAACGTTGGCTTTTTTTTGGGGAATTTGTAAGCACTGAGGTAGCAACAACTGGGTATTTGTGCTAACAATTTTTTGTGTGTGTGTGGTTTTTCCTTTCTTTTCTTGGCCTTCTCTCGTGGTTATTGTGTTTCGCTGAATTTCCCGTCGTGCCCATGTCTCTCTTTCTTATGTAATGCTCAACTGTTGGTTGTGGGTTTTTTACTTTCGGTATGTTTGTAAACTTTTTTTCCGTGTGAATAGAGAATTTGTTTTCTCATTTTTCAAGATTTGTAAAATGATGTATTTCTCCGGAATTTCTGTATCTCTGTACTTTCAGATGTCCTTTTGAGGAGGGGGCACTGTATTTAAGCACTTAGGCACTGAATGTGTTTGATTAAGTCTCTACAGTGTCTTTTGTTACATTTCATTGTTTTGGTCCTCATTGTGACTGGAGATAATAAGTCTTTTCTAAGCTGTTTCCTATTGAAAATGAAGGCTATACAGACAGAATTTTTTTTATATGTGGTAATTTTTCCTCTTTTTGACAGTCAAGATTTTTTCGTGACCACTGTCTGATTTTGCTGCATGTACGAAAGAGTTCTCTAAAACAGTTCCATTTTTCTGCTATCCAGTGTTTACCTTGTGAAATGGGTGTTTCTTACACTATGCTCTCCATGCTACTGGAACTTCTTAGTTTCTCTGGTTTTTTGGTTCATGTTTTGTTAATCACTGTTTGTGCATCATTTCTTTCCATTTTTTACATTCTTTTTCAATGGTCCTTTTTACTGTGGAGGTCCCAAGTACAAGCTGGTCTTAGGATAGGTGATGTCAGAGGTGGCTGGTGTCCTTGTCCAGTGGTGCTTCTGCTTTTGTGTATATCACCAGGAGTGAGGATCCCACAGTCTCCCTGATTCCTCTTCCAGTGTTGTATCACCTTCATGGTGAAGATAGTATCAATGTGTTTATTCTTTCATGTTTGAATTCTCTGTGTTCCACCTTGTGTCATTACCTCTCCTCCTGTGTTTACATTTGAGGAGGTTTTGCTTTCTTCAGACACTTCAGAGACAATGAGGTCCCCCCGCCTGATGTGACAGGCTATTTCTGGTTAGAAAGAACATCATGAGGATGCACAACGTGGAAGTTGCATCTTGAGGGGTCCTGCTGTGTACCTGAATATGTTTGGTTCCACTTGTTTCCTCGCTGTCCAGCTGTATGGGAAGCCCCCCGTTTGTGTTCGCATGGAGCAGTGTCATTGCAGTAATGTGGTAGTGGAGGTGGTGTGACTGAGCATGGAGAACAACCTCTTTGTCCCATGCAGGAGGAGGACAGAGCTGCTGAACTTTTGTGTTGTGTTGCTCAGGCTTCCCTGAGGAGGGCAAAGCACCTGGGGCAGATACTTTTGGGCTGGTGGTTGGAGGGTGAAGGAGCAGCTGGTGCTGGTGGTGGATGGGCAGTTTCCTTCATAGGGAATGCTGTGCTGGTCTCTGCTGGTTGTTTTGGACCATCTTGGGTGATGGTGTTTGGGGGATCTATCTTTTTGTTTGCTAGGGATGTTTTGGGGTGAAGAAGGCCTAGGGCAACGTGCTTTATGTAGTCAGCAGGTCCCCATGGCCACTGGTGTGTGAGCACAGGCAGGAGTGTCCTGGGCCAGCTGTGGTGTGTAGGAGAGCAATGAGCAGTCCCAGGCGTCTCTCTTGGGTTTTTTGTGGGGGTTTTTTTTTTTTTTTTGTCTTTTTGGTGTTTCTTGGGTGGGGTTGGTGGAACTGGGGTGCTGTTCCTTGTCCAAATCTTTGCAGGCCTTGGTAGGTCCCTCCTTGCCTCTTTGAGGTGCACCTTGTCCATGCCACCCTGCTTGGTCCCAAGCAGTGCTGTGGCATTGCTGAATGGTTGTTTGGTGATGGGGTGGTGGTTTGGAGGTGGCTTTGGCAGTGGAAGAGGGTTGGGAAGGGAGAGGATGGGTGGTGGGAGAGAAGCGTGCAGGGCAGGCATCGCATTATCTGGGCAAGTGCGTGCTCCAGTGGCCTGGCATCACTGGGAGATGCCTATGGGCTTGACGGACCATGGTGGGTCCCTGAGAGTGGCCCGCTGTCCAGAGCCTTCGACCGGGACGGGAGGCATCGGTGGGGGGGCATCGGCTGTGGGGATGGGTGCTCATCCCTGCCTGCCTGCAGAGACTCTGTCTTTGCCTGTCAGGTATATGCATGATGACCACCTCTTTTCTTCATTTTTGTTTTTGCAAAAAATCTTTATTTCCAAAAAGTTGACAAATAAATAAATAAATATAGAAATATCATAATTAATGTCTGGCAAAATAAATAAATAAATAAATAGAGTTCTGTGATAAGTGGTCGTTCGAGTGAGTCCCACAGTGTCCATGGGGACCTTCCCCTCTGTCAGCAGAGGTCGCAGTCTGAACAAGCTAGGTAGCGCCATGAGTCATAAATGCCACTCCTCTCCCCATTGCCTGGCGGCTGTCCCTGAGCGTGCAGCACATCAATTTCATCCCCCTTCCTTTCCAGCAGAGGTGTGGCCGTGGTGTTGGGTGCGCAGGCTGTGTCGCAGCCTGGCCTCAGCCTCCCCGCGGTCATGCTCATTTCCCCATCGATGTGGGCTGCTGGCTGGAAGAGGTGGGAGCAGCGCTGAGCAATCCCAGCCCAGGGTGCTGCTGCCTTTGCTTGATCTCTGGCCACCGGCGTTGGCTGGGGATGGGTGTTCGGCGCCGGTGGGCTTGGTGGAGGGTAAGAGCAGCTCGGCTCTTCATTCTCCGTATGAGCATGTCCACACGTTGGAAGCAGGCGCGAGCCTCGAGGCGGACGTGGTCCCAGGCGCAGGCGCTGTGGTTGTGGGCGCGGAGGAAGCGGTGGATGTCGGCGAAGTATTTGTTGATGCGGAGCAGCAGGTGGCGGGGCCCTTGGCTGGCGAAGAGCGTGCCGTTGTCCGTGAGGCATTGGTCGAGGTGGTGGATGTAGTGGTGGAGGTTGTTGAGGAGGTGGTGGCGCGCGTGGGCGTCCCAGTGCTGGGGGGTGCTTGGGCTGCTGAGGGTGGCGAAGAGGTGCTGGAGGATGCGTCGTGCGGTGGCGGCGGCTTGTTGCGGGTGAGGGGTGTGGAGGAGGGTGTCGGGGAAGGGGAAGGGCGCGTGGTGGTGGTGGCAGGGCTGCGGCGGGCTGGGAGCCATGGCCTGGAGGAGCTGGAGGCTGTCCCAGGGGAAGGTGGCGTCGCGGGGCCGCAGGGGGTGGCAGGCGGCGGCGGTGGCGAGAGCCGTCAGGAGGAGCGGGAGCGGCGGGGCGCCGTGGCGCAGGCGGGGCCGTGGGGTGGCGGGCGCAGGCATGGTGGGTGCGTGGGAGGTGCTGGGCAGGAGGCTGGTGAGGCTGCGTGGCGGTGCGGGCGGGCGCTGTGCTTGGGGTTGTGCCGGGCAGCCGGCTTTATGTGGTGCAGGCGCTTTCCTTTCATCATCATCATCACCATCATCATCTAGACAGAATTTCCCTGTTTCCATTTTCAGTTTTGCTTTCTGTTTACTTTCTCCTGGGGGCTTTTGTTGTGCCTATCGAAGTGTGAGCTGGAGGTGGCCCTGCCCTAGGGAAGGGGAGCTGGTTCTTTCCTGGGCCACCTCCTGTTGGGGTGCGGGGGGAGCTCGGCTCCTATACTGTTATGGTTTGGTGGGGGATGTGGAAGTGCAGCAGCAGAGGCTTTTGGGGAAGCTGTGCAGGGCATGCAATTGAGGTTTTCCTTTTCATCCTTTTCTTTGCAAGTTGTCTTTCTTGGGTTTTATTTTCAAGTTTGTCTGCCTGCCAACATCTATTTTTCCTAGTTCGTGCCCTGACATTATTTGTATATATGAATTAATGCATGTTTTCCTTTTATTTGTAATTGACAAATACTTTTAGTTTGTCCTTTTTTGTGTGGGGTTTTTTTTTTCCTTTCTCTAGCGTCTGTACCTTTGCTGCTGGAAGAGTTTTTCCTCTGCAAAGAACTTGCAGAGTGTCTTTGGAGTCATCTGTTATCCCCCCTACCCCCTGAGTTATTTGTCCCCAGTGTGTTCATATTTAGAAATAAATGCATAAATGTTGCAAAGGATTTTTTCATCGACTATTTGTACAATGATTGCGTTTTCTAGATTTTGGAGGTTTTTTTATTTTGTTCTGCATTTGTTGTAGAAATTATGCAACATTAGGTGTTGGGAGGCAGGAGCAGGTGAGAATATTTCCCTTCCATGTGCTAGTCCAATGACAGCCAGAAAGTGAAAGTGGGCAGAGTCCCAAGTGCCAGTCATCACTGCTTCCTGGAAAGCTTCCGGCAGTGAGAGGTGGTGGTGGCTGCTGATACAGCGAGAATGGGGGTTTCTCCTGTGGTTTGGGAGGCGGGTATTTTTGATTTAACTCAATTAAGTAATGTGTATGCTAGCACTGTAAATTCTCACTGTGTTTATTATTGTGTGTGTGTATTGCATTGGGATATGTTTTCTTTCTGTTAGTCTGTTGCAGCCTGCTTCTGCAGCAGAGATCTTACAAATGCCTTAGCTGGCGTGCGTGGTACCTAGCCAGCTCCTTCGTGGAGCTTAAATCCATTACGTCAGATCACTTACATTTTTCAGTCTTTTTCTGTTTCACTTTTTTGAGTCAATTCCTGGTACTTCAGCTTTGACTTTAGGCACCTTCTTCTGCATGTCTTCTGTAGCTCAGGAAATACTCATGTTTTTTGATGAGCAGAGTATCTCTTCTGATGTTTTCCTATGGGTGGGTGTGAAGTGGAAGATAACTGGATTACACTCATATTTTCTAATGATTTTTTTGTTTTGAATGTGTTTTGAATGCACAGGTGTGTGGGATAGTGATAGGGAGTGCTGATGTGGTTTTCCCTCACCTGAGAGAGAATGGTAATCCTTAGACGCTGTTCTCATGCGGATTTGGTTATATTTTGTCCAGTTTATATAGGGGGAAATGCTAGTCTGCCAGTTCCAGTTCATATCCACCAAATCTTGTTCAGATCTCTTCTCCAAATCTGCTTTTTGAGGCATTTTCCTCAGAAGGAGATGTGAGTGTTGCTTTTGAGAAGCCTGGTAGGATTTTTAATGTGAATTTGGTTGTGTTTTGTTAAGTGATTCAT
The DNA here is from genome assembly GCF_034619465.1 of Leptosomus discolor. Classification (NCBI taxonomy): domain Eukaryota; kingdom Metazoa; phylum Chordata; class Aves; order Leptosomiformes; family Leptosomidae; genus Leptosomus; species Leptosomus discolor. The sequence goes on from NC_141419.1 coordinate 84,267,913, forward strand.
GCCAGAGTTGATATGGTGGAATTACCTGGGAAGGAAAGAATGATGAAATATGGCACCTCTTTCAAGTTACAGAAAGCACCTGCAATGTTAAATCTTTGCCAGATTATTTCATGTTCAGTGATGGAGGATTGAATGTAGGAAACAGAAATGTGGCAAGATCGAAAGTGCTGTCAGCTCTGAGAAAGCATTTGAGGTGCTGGGGAATTTGCAGAGAGCCTTATGAAGAGGGAGGATGTTTTTCCAGTATTGGAGAATGTGTGGAAATGGATGTGTTAGTGGTTAAACCATTAACTCTTGATGGGTTGGAGGTGGTGAGGAGTAAACAGTGAGAATTAGGAGGAAGATCACTTAGTGGAGTACCAGCCCCACATGTGGAGTTCACCCAGAGAGGGAAGAACAAACTTTTCTCTTTTTTTTTTTTTCCCAAACTGAGGACAAAATGCTGCTTTGGTTTTATTGGCATGTCCTGTAATCTCAGAGTACAAGCTTTCTAGGGCGAGGACTGTCTTACCTTCCTGTAGAGGACCTAGAAGAAAGATCTAAGGCAGTGGTCTCCACCTTTTTTGATCACGCACCCCATCAGTAAAATATTTGTGAGCACTCAACCCCAATATATTTTTTGTTTCTAAATTGTATACATATACTACTGTACTAATATGTATGTTACAAAACATACACAAAAATAAAAATTAAAAAAGGATGAGAGAAAGGTTAAACAAATGCTATTTTAAATTTTTCATGATTTTGTGTATTAAACATTTTCTTCATGCACCCCAGTGGATCTACATTGTGATTACAGTCCTGGCCTGACCCCAGTGGTCTGTTGCTCTTTCAGGCACAGTCTTACTGGAAGGTGACAGCTCAGAGCTGGGGAAAGCATTTAGTCATTGCCTTTAACTTACCATTAAGAGATTAGGTAATTGTATATAATATTAAAAATTCTACAAAGTAGGTTAATTTTGAAGTTGAGGATCCAGGTAAATGTTCAGCTCTGCTGTGAGCAGTAAGGTCAACTTCTGCCGAAATTACCTTTAGTTCTTCCTTTTTAAATTCTCCAATGCGTATTATATGAGGTTCATAAGAGCTGTCCAGCTCTGTTACGGTTTCAACTATTAATAAACTGTTGTTTCTTTCCAAGGATTACTACGGAATTACATTCCCTGCTCCTGCAACCTTGACAGGCAGAGATGGGAGCCTTGCTAACAACCCGTACTCAGGTGAGTGATATTTAAAGATGAGGATGATAAGTGAGATGTGCTGGTTTCTAAATGCAGGTCATCCTGCCATTGCTGAAAGAGCAGTCGTTTTTCCATTCTGTAAGCAGTTAAACCCATCAGTCCAAACTAGTTGAACAAAACCAGCATCTCTTCTCAACCCTGGCATTGATGTTTCTTCATGGTTTTGGTCAGTAATACGTGTGTGACTACTTCTGGGACTAAGTTGGATAGCCTTTGAGAATAAATGCAAAGTTGCTGTGAATGTAAACAGCAGTATCATCTAATGCCTTTCCTGAGCACATATAGGTGCTTGAAAAGTACTCCATAGGTTAATCATTCTTCTTGAAATTCAGCTGGCTTGGTTTCCATTTTTTGGCCCTGGAATAGATGCCACTCAGCAGCTCCCCATACTTCGTTACTGCTGTTTTAGCACTTGTATGTTCCCAGCAGGAGCTGCATTTAGGAGGTTCTCCCTCACCCTCTCTAAATCCATTCCCAAAAGCACATGGTCTAAGAAGCCCTTCCTTATTCCTGCTCTTGCTCTTCAGTTATCATTGTGCAAAGATGACATTAATGCCATCCAGGATTTTCAGCCAGTGGTTTTCATCCACTGCCATTTGATTACAGCTTAAAACTGTAGCCATAGGTGTTACAGTTTCTATAAAGATGGTATTAAGTGTTGTCATACTTCTCGGTAACCAACAAAAAGGAGTACTGTTTGGGAATGAGATAATGTGATTGATTTGGTCTAGTGGAAGGTGTCCCTGCCCATGGCAGGGAGGTTGGAACTAGATGATCCTTGAGGTCTCTTCCGTTTCCCATTCCATTTCATTTCCGTTTCCCATTCCATTTCATTTCCGTTTCCCATTCCATTTCATTTCCGTTTCCCATTCCATTTCATTTCCGTTTCCCATTCCATTTCATTTCTGTTTCCCATTCCTTTTCCCTTTCTATTCTCTTCTGTTCTCTGTCACCTCCCTAAAAAAACATGCGAACATGCTGCTCTGTAGGCTGCCAGAAAATGCAAGTTTTTGGGAGTTTTCTGCTTCATAATCACTTCTCTTGGGAGGCTGCTTTTGGGTTAATAACCGAATTTCCCTTCCTACTTCTTCAATAAGGTGGCCCACGATGCAAGCCTTGCTTTCCTGGCCTTCAGCTACTGTCTCCAGAACTTTGGTGGTGTGAGGAACCAGACATCTAACTAGTCATGCTTGACAAATAAACAAACACTGACAAAAATATGCCCATCACTGCCTGTGAATCCTAACTTGCTTTCAGCCCATGAAGCTTAGCTAATCAGTTTAACCTCCAGGAGAATCACACTTTAACCCAACAACCATTTGCTCTTCGGCTATTTACCATACTTCTTCTTTTAGCATGTTTTATTGCAATGATCTGACAGTAACGAATCTGCACAGACCATGTGAGGTAGGTAAGTATTGGCATCTCCATTTTATCAATGGATTAGCCATGGTACGGAGTTTTGTGCAATGTCCCTGTGGCCGTCAGGAACAGAGACTGGGCGAGTGCTTGCCATGAACAACTGCAGGCTTTCAAGTGTAGGATGTGCTGTCTTCTGTAGTTGTCTGCTTGTATTCAGAGGGTTTGAATCCTCTGAGTGCTCCAAAAAGCTACTTTTGGAGTAGCTTTGGTAGCTTTTCTGATCAGTTCTTTCTTTTGCAGGTGACGTAACAAAATTTGGCCGTGGGGATTCTGCCTCCCCTGCTCCAGCTACCACACTCGCCCAGCCGCAGCAGAACCAGACACAGACTCACCATACAACTCAGCAGCCCTTCCTCAACCCGACCCTGCCCCCGGGGTACAGCTACACTGGGCTACCTTATTATGCTGGTGTGCCTGGCGTACCCAGTGCATTCCAGTATGGGCCAACCATGTTTGTAAGTGTGACAGCCTAAACTGTAACCCTCCCTTTGTGCCTCTCTGGTTTAGTTCTCTCCTGCCCAAACCTTCTTCATTTTGGCATCATGGAATGGCTTGGGTTGGGAGGGACCTTTAAAGATCATCTAGGTCCAACCCCCCTGCCATGGGCAGGGACACCTTCCACCAGACCAGCTTGCCCAAAGCCGCATCCAGCCTGGCCTTGAACACTGCCAGGGAAGGGGGCAGGTACAGCTTCTCTGGGCAACTCCTTCCATTGCCTCACCACCCTCACAGTAAAGAACTTCTTCCTAACATCTAATCTAAATCTCCCTTCTTTCAGTTTAAAGCCATTGCCCTTTGTCCTGTCACTACATGCCTTGTAAAAAGTCCCTCCCTACCTTTCTTGTAGGCCCCCTTTAAGAACTGGAAGGTCACTATAAGGTCTCCCCGCAGCCTCCTCTTCTCCAGGCTGAACAACCCCGACTCACTCAGCCTGTCCTCATAGGGGAGGTGCTCCAGCCCTCGGATCATTTTTGTGGTCCCCCCCTGGACCCTCTCCAACATGTCCATGTCTTTCTCATACTGGGGACCTCAGAGCTGGATCCTGTACTCAGGTGGGGTCTCAAGAGAATGGAGTACGGTCATCTTCACCTGTCTGCAAGGGATCTCCAAAACTGTGCAAGCATGAGAAAATAACTGCAGTCCCTTCCCCAAGAAAACAGGAAATTTAAAAGGCCAGAACTCAGGGACTCCTGCGCAGGTTACTGTAAATGGCAGGCAGCTGCAGCTCATGGACTCATTGTTCCTGAAGCGTCTGCCAGTCTCTGGAGAGTCAAGTGGAGACCCAAAGCGGAGTCAGCTCACTGAGAGTACCTAGGAGATCCTTTTGAGGGGAGGGATGCAGTGCTGGTAGTCTCAGGAGGAACGGGGTTATTTGTTAAGAGCTGATGCTGCAGGCAGAAGGGTAGCCGAGTCTGTTTTAGGGCCCTGTAGGACAGTGTTCTATGAAACAGCCTCAGGCAGGAATTGATGTTTCATTTGAGGGAGAGAGCTCCTTGGGTTTGTGGCTAAGAATTTGCTGTTTACATTCAGTGTATGAAAGAAATAGGCAGCCTGTTGTGAGACAGGGTTGCACTGCAGTCAGAGGGGCGGCTCTAGCAGAAAACTTGGGGCTCGCACAAATCCACTACAGCAAGTTACTGCTGGAAGTGCGAGTGCCATGTCCCATCCCAGTGCTCCCAACTCGATTAAATTTCCCACGTGCAGTGGAGGTGCCTTCCCCACTAGATGGCAGAGGGAGCTCGTGTTTTGCCCGCCCATTCCCCAGTTCACAGCGCCTTTTGTTCCCTTCCTTGGTCCAGGTACCTCCAGCATCTGCCAAACAGCATGGGGTCAACCTGAACACCGCGTCGACTCCTTTCCAGCAAGCGAGTGGCTATGGGCAGCACGGCTACGGAGCAGGTACGCCTACCCCTGCGCTTTCCACTTGAGCGTCTGCAGAGCTGCCTGCACCCTGTAACACCTTGTCTTGTACACACCGGCAGGCTATGATGACTTAACGCAGGGAACGGCAGCTGGAGATTACAGCAAAGGAGGCTACAGTGGGTCATCTCAAGCACAAAACAAATCTGCTGGCACTGGACCTGGGAAAGGTAACACACGAGACTTGAGGTTGCTCTTGAGTGGGATTTAGTGGGGCAGACTCCCAGTATTGCCAGTGCTGTGCAGTCAACACAGCAGCCAGCTCTGAACAGTGTCATGATCCAAGCTGTTTCTCCATCTCCCGTAGACAAAATGCTTTTTTAATGGCCCAAGTCTTCCTTCTAAACCTCATGGCTGAACTTTGCATAAGGATTTGTGTGGCTGATGCGCAGCTTTGTCCACAGTTATACATGGGAGAAATGGTGAGCTGGTTCCTGCGCCAAAGTTTTCTTTGCTGAAGAAAACTAGTGGTCCTGCAGCAGTGTTGTTATTGAAGCCTAAGCAATTGGATGCTGAAATGGTCCTCTGCCAAATGATGGCTAGATTTTGAGTTTCTTGTTAGGCACCTGGGATAACCATGCGTTAAGAGGTGAGCAGGGCAGTTCACCCATCTCTGGGCTGTTGTTTCGGCTGCTGTCCATACACCGTGTAACTCATCGCATCGTTTCATGCCTGGAAATATTTTCTTTGTGACTGTAAAGGCTGAAGAATTTATACAGCTTATATGGAAGCTGTTCTGCACATGCTGGTTAGACCTGAGAAATGGATACTGAACTGCTTAGCACTAACTAGTTCGTCCTTGGCCTTAAGCAAATAGCATTTGCTGTGCATTTGAATCACCAACTGGACTGTCTTCAGCCAAGAGCTGATCATGCTGTCCTCTGTGGAGGATCAATGTCCTAGGAACAGTACAACCTCAGAGCAGGCAGACCTTGTGATTCCAGACCTCTGATTCACTGGCTAAAGGAACCACTGGTTTTATTCTGATCCAAGTGAAATGATTAGAGCCAGTCTTTATAAGACTGCAAGTGGCTGGTTTGAGAGCCACATTGCTGTTGCTTCTGGGCCTGTTGTGGCACCAGCTGGTCCAGGTGGAGGCCAGTCTGAATCGATGATAATAATTCTCTCAGGGCCGAGGAGCATTGCAGACCTCACCCTTCTGCAGGATGTGAAATGATGAGGGCTCAAATGGTGTAGCAGATGCTGAGTCTCATCGCTCAGCGCACTCCTGGAAAGCTCTTGAATGCTACAATAGAGCCAAATGCATCCCTAATCCTAGGGGAAAGCTGGCTTTTCATGAGCTTAGATGAGTGTTCGGTGCAGCCAGCTGCTGCCTGGTGAAGTGTGTTTGAATCCCAAGTGGTCGTGGACGTGGGTGATTTGTCCCAGTGGGCTGATTTCCTGCTTTGCAGCGGGAGGGAGGAACCGAGCCCTTTCTTGTGTTCCCATGTGGGCTGCCGTGGTCTGAGAGCACGGAGAACCCTGCCGGGCTGGCTGGCAGCAGCAACAGGGCACGTGGTGCAGTGGCTGCGGACGAAGGTGCATCCACCGAGGCTGCCGACGGTGCCAGGAGCAAAGCACGAGGTTCATGCCGGGCGGTGTCTGACTTTCTCATTGTCGGTGGCTTTTTTTGTTTTCCAGGTGTTTCTGTGACCTCAAGTAACACAGGTGTGCCTGATATCAGTGGCTCGGTCTATAACAAGACTCAGGTGAGCAACGCTGGACCCTCCTCCCTCATGGCCTGAGGCCAGGCCGATGGCTCCCCTCCTATTCCCAGGCCAGTCAGTCTCAGGGTCAGTAGGCTGTGGCACTTCTTGCGCTAGCTCTGTTTGGCGTTGGAGTGGAGTCCCGCCGTTTCTGCCGTGTCAGCTCCTGACGGCAGCTGCTGGTGTCGGCACAGCGCTCTGCTCTGCCCACCCTGCCCTACGGTGGCTGTGTCCTGGGTGCAAGTGGAATGTGATGGCACTAATGTTTTTAGTCGAAATAGCCCCCGAAGCAGGTGAGTTAAGAGGCCATTTGTTTTTCACCAGAGGGACCAGTCAGTAGTGCTCACCCCTGACACCCCAGCGTCCCTGTCCCACGCTCTCCTGTGGCCATTGCTCAGCGTGCAGCTTCCCAGGGAAAGCAGAAAGCGCTTTGACAAGCTGTGGTGTGCACTGGGCTTATGTCCAGCTGCTGTTTCCTCCTCCTGGCACCCCCAGCTGGAGGAATCGGTGTCTGGCTGTGATCCATGCTTACAGGTAGGAAGCCAGCTCTCAGCTACACGTGTAGCGTTAGGGGTCAACCTCTGGCCAGGGGGAGGAAAATCTTACGGCAGGTTCTTCTTGCATTTTTGTTGGGCTGCCCTGGGTAGGTCAAGTAATTCCAGGCTGAGCCCCTGCAAAGTGTGAAGGACTGATGGCGGGCAGCTGCTGCCATCTCGTGTCCCACTGAGTAAAAAGAGGCCAGGGAAAAAAGGAACACAATAGCTGTGGAAATAAAAATAAAATAAAATGTCAGAGGCATTAGTGCAGAAGCATGGGTGAGAACAGGAGCTGAAGCACATCTGCTGAAGTGCTGGCAGGTGTTTGGTGGCACTTGTCTCGCTCGCAGCGTTGGTGAAAGGTTTGGGTGATGCGTGTTTGGGCCGCCTTTGTTCCTGTCCGGTCCCTGCGGGGCTGCTCACCCCAGTCTGACGGTGCCCCCCTTGCCTCCCGCACAGACGTTTGACAAGCAGGGATTCCATGCTGGCACGCCGCCTCCTTTCAGCCTGCCCTCTGCTCTCGGATCGACTGGGCCTCTGAACCCTGGTGCTGCCCCGGGTTATGCTCCAGCCCCGTTTCTCCATATCCTGCCTGCGCACCAGCAGCCTCATTCCCAGATGCTGCATCACCATCTTCAGCAAGACGGGCAGGTGAGCGGGCCCCCACTGCAGCGTGCCTGGGGGCAGATTGCTCCCCTGCACATCCCAGCAGGGGCTGGGGGGTTTTGCTTCCTCCTGGTTTTTGCTTTGCTCATTGGGAAAAGGGCCTTGACGATGATTGCAGACTGACAGACTCGATCCTGTTGACCAGCCTGGGGAGGAAACCTCATGAAGTTCATCAAGGGGGAAGGGCAAAGTGCTCCCCCTGGGGAGGAACGACCCCATGCACCAGTATATGCTGGAGGCCAAAGCAGCTTTGCGGAAAAGGCTCTGGGAGTTTTAGTGGACACCAGGTTGGCCACAAGCCAGCAATGTGCCCTTACCCCAAAGGCGGTGGACAGTGTCCTGGGCTGCACTGGGCACAATGTTGCCAGCAGGTTGAGGGAGGTGATCCTTCCTCCCTGCTCAGCACTGCGGAGGCCACACTTGGAGTACTGTGTCCAGTTCTGGGCTGCCCAGTATGAGGCACGGATGTACTGGAGAGTCCAAAAATGGGCCACAAGGATGGTGAAGGGACTGGATCATCTGTCCCATGAGGAAAGGCTGGGAGAGCTCGGACTGTTCAGCCTGGAGAAGACTGGGAGCGGATCTTATCAATGCTTATAAATACCTGAATGGGGGGTGTAAAGAGGATGGAGCCAGGCACTTTTCTGTGGTGCCGGTGACAGGACAATGGGCAGAAACTGAGACACAGGAGGTTCTGTCTCAACATCAGGAAACACCTTTTTTACTGGGATGGTGACCAACCACTGGCACAGGTTGCCCCGAGAGGTTGTGGAGTCTCCATCCTTGAAGCTGTCTGGACATGGCCCTGGGCAACTGGCTCTAGGTGACCCTGGTTGAGCAGGGGGCGTTGGACAAGGTAACTCCAGAGGTCCCTGACAGCCTCAGCCAGCCTGTGATTCTCTGAAGAGGCCATCCTGAGGTGGGGTGTGGAGAGGTGGGCTGTGAGGTGTAAAGCCAAGGTAGGCCCTGGTGTCCCCTGGCAGCAGCAGGAGAGCAGGACGTGAGCACTTGTACTGTCACTCGGGGGGGAAACTCAAGGACCCCCTTGCAGATTGCATGTCACCTCTGATTTGGTTTCACTGGCTGATGCGTGTCCTTTCCTCACTGTAAATGTTCCTGAAAAATAAGAGTGTTCTCTGCCTGAGGGTCCATAAATAGGAAAAGACTACAGGTTGAAAGAGAAAACGGAAAAATAAAAAAACCCCACAGAAGTAGGGAAATTCTGTCTCTGGATATGTGACGCCCTTGGCTGGTGCACCACCTCTGTTCACCTTGAGAGAGCTCCTTTGCTGCCCCCAGTCCTGCTCCTCTCCTTCCTTGTGCTTGAACCCATCTTGGGTGGCAGGGGAGGTGGGATGGTGCATCCCAGCGTTCCTGCGTGGTGTCTCTGGCTGCTCGTCCTGGGTTGTGAGGTGCCGAGATGTCCCAGGGCAGAAGCGGATCCGTTCAGGGGGGAGTGTTGCTGCATTGGTGGGTGTCAGGGCTGTCCCCAGGGGTAGCAGCTCTTCTGGTGACCAAGTTCGGATGGGCTCATCTTCCTGGGAGCACGGTGCTGTGGCAGCTGATGTCCATATCTCCTTTGTTTCCGACTTCTAGGGTGGATCTGGCCAACGCAACCAACCCAGCACCATGCAGCAAAAGTCTCAGGCTACCAAAACCGCCTATGGCACTTCTCCATACTGGACAAACTAAATCCGAAACCGGGGGGGGTGGAAGAGAGTGAAAGGAGAGGAGGAGGAAAAAAACAAAACAAAACAAAACAAACCAACACAAGAAAAGAGAAAAAGAAAACAAAGCCGAAGCCCATTCCTGGAATTGTTAGGAGAAGTAACTGCTCAGCCAAACATCTGTGCGGGGAGAACGGCAGCCAGCCAGCCATCCTCTGTGTGACTCGCCCGCTTCCTCTTTGAGTTGCTGTTGTATGTAATATATTTATGTATGTATTTGTAAATGTAATAGAGCCTAAATGTGGTTTTATGCATCTTGCAGCCTGTTTTATTTTCTTTGTAGGAAAACTAATTATTCATTTCCCATCTGCACCAGGGCATCCTTCCTTGTTTTTTTTAAGCTCTGTGGGCTTTATAACTCTGTCAAAGACAAACTGCACCATTTTTTGGAGCTGGAGCCCGTTTATTTAATGCAGTTCTGAATTCAGGCAAATAAGGATGCCTGCCCTCTCCCCCCCCAAAAGGACTCAAGATCTGTCCTGTTCGTTTGATTTCTGCCCTCAGCCCCCAACATAGCTGTTACTTTAAAGAGGGAAAAAAAAAAAGAAAAGAAAGAAAACACTGCCCTTTTTTTTTTTTTTTTTGTCTCCCCCCTCCCTCCTGCTGTGGAAGACAGATGAACTGTCATGGGCAGTTTGGTCACTCTGGCCCTGAGCTGCAGCCTCACCTTTTTATTTTTCAATTTTTAAATAATAATAATAAAAAAAGAAATTACCAACCACAGGGTTTTCTTTTTGGTTTGGTTTGGTTTTTTGTTGTTGTTGTTGTTTCTCTAGCAAGAGACTTTGGATGGCTCAGTGTGTCCTGGAACCTCCTTTGCATCATTAGAGGCAAAAACTATGTAGCGGTTTCTTAAATAAAAGTATAAGCTGTGTCTTGTACCTCTTTTTGCCCTGAGCCACCCTGCCCAGGAAAGCCAGAGCTACGGGATGGAAACTTCACCTGCCTCTCCCCACTTTTTTTTAAAACAAAGACCCTGGAGGCAACTCCTGGTCCTTCTTGTCCTGCACCCGTGCGGTGAATGTTTTAAGAGTTCAATTTCTTTTTAGCCCTTCCTCCACCTAATAAAGATCTGAGATATCATTGGTGTTCTGTCTGCATTTTCAAAGGCTCCAGGAGCAGTTTTGCTTTTGCACTCTGTCCCTTTCCACCTGCTCCTGCACCAAAAGCTGAGCTGGGAGGGTCAAAGCAGCAGCTGGGTCTGCAGGGGCTGCCAGATACCCCGACAAAGGTGAGTGCACCGCAGCGCTGAGAGCTCACAGGAACCTGCGGCGCCGGTGGGATCCTGGGCCGTGGCCTGAGCCTGCCCCAGGCATCACCTCTGCCTGTGGTGGCCTCAGGCATTGTGCTCTGCGTGCGTCCCTGCGGGGCAGCTGCAGCTCTGCCCTCCCCTGCTGTGCCCATGAGGTCTGTGGCCTCTGCCAGGGGGAAGGTCAGTGGTGGGGGCTCCTGAGGGACAGCCCCTGCCCCAGGCTCGCCCACCTGAGCATCCTTGCCCTGCGCAGGAGAGGAGGAGGGTAAATGTGAAGCTGCATGTGTCCACACAGCAGGTGAGGGGCTGTTCTGCACTTCCCAGTGCTGTTTCAAGACCCACAAGAAAAAAATAAACCTGTTTCTACCATGAGAACCGCTCTTCTTTCTTAGAGTCATGCTTTGACCAGCTCTTGGGTCCTGTGGGACGTAGTTGGCTTGGAAGAAGTCAGTGTTTTACTCCACGCTCCCCCCTCTCAGCAGCACAGCACAAATGGCACTGGCTTTCCTCTGCCCCAGCTCGAGGTTTGATGCTGGTGGAACTTCGGCAGCTGCTGCAAGCCCTTGGCACTTCGAGGCCTGAATGTCAAGGAGGGACGAAGTGTTTCTGGGCTGGGATTTACTGCCAGCTTGTACAAGGGCTGCACCAGCAGCAGAGCCCACCGGGCTTACAGCAGTGGCACCTCAGTTACCTGTGGTCAGAGCTGCGGACACAGGAGCTACTCTTCAAAAAAACAAGACTCCCCCCAAAGCCATCTTCACACACGTGGTTTCCTGTATATAGAACCCAGCTGCTGCCCCACAGCAGTGGGTTGGGCCTGGACTGTGTGTGTCAGGGTCCAGGAGCAGTTGGAAGTGGCAAAAGGCAACTTGGTGTCGGAGCACAGCAGCCCCCTGAGCCTTGGGCGTGTCCCAGAGCCGCTGCAAGGGGGACTCCCTGGCCAGGGCTTCAGCCAGTGCCTCTCTGCTGTGCCCAGCCGCTTGACTTCCAGTCAGGGCCGTGGGTGCAGAAGGGCAATGCTCCCACGCCTGGTGGCAAAGGGCTGCACCCTCCTCTTCCCCAGCACAGGGCAGCAAAGGCAACGCCAGCCCCTTCCAAGCGCTCTGGGGGCCTGCCCGCAGGCAGCTGCCCCTCTCCAGGCCAGACGAAGCAGGGTGTTTTTCCTTACTCTGCAGCAATGTCCTCTCTGCTCCCCTGTTCCGTGGCCTCAGGGTAGAGCCGAGGTTGCTCAGCTGCACTCGGCCATCAAGAAAAACAACCCTATGCGAGGGGCAGCCGGGTTTACCCTGTGCAGGGTGGGCAGGAGATTTTGTCCTGCCTTTGGCAGCACAGCTGCTGCTGGATGGATCTACTGGTGGCTCTGGGCAGCTGGGTGCCATAGGACCAGGCAGGAGCTACAGGGAAGCCTGGTCCCAGTCGGAAGGCTCCAACAGCACCAGCCCAGTTAGCCTGTTCCCCAGTATGGGGACTCCTCTGGGAATGCAGCTCTGAAAAAGACCACCAGCGTTCCTCCAGCAGGGCTGTGAAGAAGAAGCCCTCAGGCCACGGCCGCATCTGCTGCGCTGCAAACACCGAGTGCAGCAAGTGCAACTCCTCTGCACGTGTCCTGCTGATTTCAGCTTGACGCCAGCAGCAAAGCCCTGCAACAATGCAACTTCTCCACCCGTGCAGGGAACAGCACAGGCCAGGCAGGACAAGCACCCTGAAGGGCTGGCAGCGATGACTTCAACGCTTCTGTGTGCGGTCAGAGCCCCCCCCTGCCCCAGCAAACCTGCTCCCCCCTGCCCTGCCCGACCCTTTCAGGAGCGCTGTGCTCTGGCCCAGCCAGGGAACCCGCCACCACCAGCTGTGCTGCCCCCAGTCCTGCAGGCAGATGAGGCCATCAACCATCTTCCCTCCCCCTCTCTCCCCCTTCCTGACTCAGGAAGCCCGTGGCCTTGTTGCCAAAACCCTTCGCTGTATCAGTTCGTTCTTGAGTCCAGAGTTCAGGCAGGCAGCTGTCAAACAGCAGCTTTGCCCTCCCAGGTATTCATGTGTATGTACAGGCACCGGTGGTGGAGCAGCACAGGACTTGTGAGCAGCTGCTCTGCAGGGCTTTAAGTAACGCCAGCAAATAACCCAGCTCCATTAACAGGGAAGTAACAGCACAGGGATATTTTCATTTCACATTTTTATTAGTAGACAGATGTGCAGAAAAGACAAAATATAACTACTGAAGGGGAAGACAACACAAAAATGCATCAGTTAATTCTTTCTGGTAAATTATACTGAAGAAAAAAGGAAAACATCTGGGACTTCAGCTAAGAAAACTACTAAGAAATCTAGTGTACCCTGCTGGTTTCAGAATGGTTGAAAACTGCATTTGAAGGGGCTTGTAGTTGCAGATGTAAACGCTAGTATTGGCTGAGACAGAACAGGGTTAAGAAAAAAAACCAGAATACACAGATCAGGTAAACTTTTTCCACGATCTCTTAAATAGTTTCATAAAAACCCCAAACCCTTATACTTTGTTTTGTATCTCAAAAAAAGGAAACCAGCAAGTCAACAAGCAGTGACACTGCACAGGACAGTGGGGAAAAGAAATTAGCCTGGTTAATGTAGGAGCTCTCAAAATAGGTTGCTTTTTCATCTTTAAAAAAAGGTAACAGAAGAGTCATGATAATGCATCTTACAACACCAAGCTTGAAAATACAAGTCACTGGAGAGTATACAGTGAAGACGGTCAGAAGTACAAGGGAAATCCTGAAAGATGCAGTATCCTCATTTCAAACCAAATCATCAGCACAGCCAGCGTTGCCACAATCTGCTCCTTCACCCCTCCCCCCCCCTCCCCCCCCTCCAAAAAAAAGAGCTGGAGGTCGGTGTCCCTGTCCCTATGCAGCCCCAAGACCAGTCATGTCACCAGGAGGCCCAGGGACCCACTCGCCAACACTGGCCCTGGCTGGAGTGAAGCTGGGGGTGCCCCACACCACGCACAGGGGAGCCCCGCTGCCAGCTCCAAAAAGCACAACAGGCTGAGTCAGACCCTGCTGGAAGGACAAGCTGAAGCACCCCCTGTGGGACACATCAGGAGGGGTCCAGCTGCCTCCCCAGGTAACACACAGGCAGGAGGGCAGACTGGGAGCACTGGGGGACAAGGTATCACCATCTGAGCTGCCTTTACTCCTCAGTGGGCAAGAGCGATGCACCACCAGCACACGCTGGGGCAGAGGAACAGGCACTGACTCTGCTGCAGCAAATCCCAACGTTTTGAAAACAGATCTGCCTTTGCTCACTTCAAACAGAGCCCATCCAGCCTTCCTCCCCTCCAGGCAGCACACTTTGAGCTCACTCACTCTCATCCCGCTCCTCACCCTGGGACAGAGCTGATCGCAGGACAACGTTTACTCCCACCAAAGCACCCCTCGAGGGACCGCAGCTGGTGACGTACCATTGAAAACCCTGAGATAGGCAAAGGCGAGGCACGAACAAATGCCTGAGCCCGCAGCTCTTACCAGGGTAACGGCCTCTGTACCTGTGGGGATGGAGGATCTCGGCCCAGCAGGGCCAGCACCTCCGGTCTGCTCCTGGAGGCACCAGGGGTCAGCACGGGCGGGCAGGGCTGGCTGCTGGCCGAGGGATCATGCAAAGAGTGAACTGGGGCCACTGCGCCACAGGCAGACAAGGAGAACACACTGCTACAGGGTGAAGGTGCGCAGGGACTGAGGAAGAAGGTTCTGCAGACGCAAGCATGCAGGATCACCCCCTTGCCCACGAGGGAGGGCCCTAAGCTCTGCCAGAAACATGCAGGAGGCTGAGCTCAGTGCACCGGCTGAAGCATGCTGGTAAGTAGCCTGTCCGACCCCGCCGCTGGGCATGCGGCCCGAAAGCGCTGCGTACCCCTCTCCTGTGGGGCTGCACACACTCACCCCTGGCCCAGCCAGGCAGGGGAGAGCCCAGCACACATCTATCCCCCCTGCCCCAGGCCCCAGCAGCCACTGCAGGCACAGGGACAGCCTGGCCACCCCAGGCAGGCACCTGAGGGAGCTCCAGCTTCTGCTGACCCCACAGGGCTGCAGTAGAGCTGCCTTTATCAACGCTTGACCTACCCTAAGCGACAGAAAGAAGGCTCAAGCGAGCACTGGATTTAGGCTGCACAAAGCAAGGGCTGCTAGCAAGCACTGGGGCAGGAGGCTATCTGTCTCCTCCACTGTGAAAAAAAAGTTCTGGATGAACAGTGGGCTGCTGGGCAGGAGGATGCGCATCTGTCCTCCTCCCTCTGGAGAGGGGGCAGCTGGCAGCACAGCTAAACTGAACTGTGTCAACCCCAACCTGGACTGAAAAAAAAAAATTTAAAATAAATAGCAACCCAGGGCTCAGTTGTACAGACATGAAGTGTGAAGTGTTTATTTTAGGGTTCATATCACAAGCCTTTTCCAGAGACAAAGCTGACTGTGCCCTCTGGGGCCAGCTATCTCCTGACTGGAGCAGGCTGAAAAGGAATACTGTACCTTTCAGTGACATCCCATCAAGCTCAACACACAGTAGCTTTACACTCTCCGCCCCACACCTCAAAGGAAAAGCCACCACCACAAGGCTAAACGAATGTACACACGCTATTATTGTAAATGGAGCAGCTAAACCTTGGCAATTTGCTTTGTGTGGATTTTTCTTCCCAGTAAATGCAGCACTTGAGCTCCTGAAAACCCAGCTTCCAACGGGTTTGTTCCAGCTTTAAATACATTAAACATCTCAATGCAAGACTGTATTTAATTCAAGAATCTAAACGCGAGCAAACCTGTTTCGCTGTGAGCGTTTCGTAGAGAAGTGAAAAGGGGTTTCTTTTTTCAAAAAGAAATCATAATACAGTGATGAAAGGGTTAAGAATGCAAGAATTCAGACATTCTGTGGAGGGTCTCTAAGAGGTCCATAAAAAAGGAGCAAACAGATCCATACAACAGGAGACAGCAGGAGACAAAAAGTTTTTTTTTTGATCCCCCCCCACACACTTTTTTGCTGGACTGCTGCTAGGTTACCGCTGCTCCCTTCTGGCCTGAGTCGGCAGGGCAGTACAGGGGCATAGAGGGAGCAGGTCACGACTCCTCGTTGCCAGAATCATCATCATCGTAACAGTCGGCATCCTCCTCCTCCTCATCTTCATCATCAATGTCGTCATCGTACAAGTCGTCGTAAAGCAAATCTGAACTGTTGTCATTGGAAGGCACTTTAGTTTTGATGCAGTACTCTGCCAGCGTAGTGGGGACCTTCACGCCATCCTTCTCTGCCTCGGCTTTGGTAGCCAACACCTGCTTCCTGCAGGGAGGAGGAGGACACAAACGTGAGCAGGGCCGTGTGCGAGCGGCAGCACGGCTCGACTCCCCACCTCCCTCCCGGCCAGCCCCAGCCCTCTTGGCAGCTCAGCGTCCGGAGAGCTGACGTTTGGCTGAAGCACCAGAAGCAGCACTACAAACAGCTTTAGCTCCTGCAGCCCCGGGGTTGGGAGCTCTCCAGGGGCGTCTGCAGCACACACGCTCTCAGCAACACACGAAATCAGTTGTTCTACAGCGCTCCGCATCAGAGACCTGCCAGAGCTCAGGGCAAATTTTGTTACACTTACTACAGAAGGGATGGCCAGGGATTTCCTGTCACTGGTTGACTCCACCCCTGAGGACTGCCCCAGCGTGCTCAAAACTGCGATCCCCACAAGCCCTTGGCAGCTCTGAGCTCCCTCGGGAGGGTAAGAGCAGTCGGAGCACGTGGCTGCACCCCGAGACGCAGCCGTAACGCCGGTGCTGCCTGGGGCTGGCAGAAGACAAGTGCTTCCCGTCACCCCAGGCCAGGCTCCGGCTGCTGCCTCCCAGCAGCACTCGGGCTGTGAACTGCTGGTGGCCCGTGCTGCAGGCAGAGGGTCAGACGGCACGATGGCAGCCTGTCCCTTCGCCCCCACCCACCTGCTCCTCAGCCTGCCATACCCTGTTTCTGGAGCACCTCCAGCTCTGCTGGGGCCGAGGGAGCTGGAGGGCACCAAGGTAACGCCCAGCGAGGCTCTTCGCACGGACCGACTGCCCTGCGTAGCTCCAGCCGGGGTATATCCTGCACGCCCGGCTAGCGGAGTTGACGCAGACGTGGTCCTGCCCCAGGCAAGGGCAGGGGTCCCACTGCAGCCCTGGCTCTAGTTTACATCATCTCCCTGCAGCACCTGATGAACCATGAACTCCTCAGCAATGGACAGTCAAGACGGAACAGCGCTTCCAGCTAATCAAACCCAGCTCTGCAAGCGCTTGCCAAATCCCGCTGATATGCCTTCAAATTGGAGGGACAGGACTATGATTCATGAGTGCATTAAGCACAGAATTAGCAGGATGCAGTCAGCCTGAATCACATCCCAAGCAATGCAGGCAGTGCTCAAAGGCAAGCGGGGACTTTGACTGGGATTTACTAGCAGCCAATAGGTTTTGCAGAGCATCAGGCCAGATTAGTCTGAAAAAAGAACAGTTTAAAGACAGATCAGCCCAGTCCTCCTGCTCCAGAAGTTCGCACTGCTTCTGTGTGCTGGCAATCCTAAAGGGACCAGAAGTGTGGACTTGGAATAAGACGGTAAAAATCATTTCCAAAGAAGCAACCACAGCGAGAAGCTGGTTTCAGCAAATTCTGCAAGCAGCCTGTATTACAGGACTCAAAGCAGGAGGCTGGCAGCACCGCATCACGCAGGGCAAAGCTTACCTTATGATTTCAGCGTACTCCTTGTCTTTCCCTTTACTGTCCCTCCATTTCCTGAACATGACTGATGCATCCACGTTGGCAGGAGAGAATGTGTTGGGCTCATTCAGCAAAGAGATTACACTCAGTAAGATAGTCCTGAAAAAGGTAACCACAACAGCAGTCAGAGCTAACGCATTCATGGATTCTGGATGCCGACAACTTCTTTAGGTGATGCATCAGAAACTCGTTTAAAGCCAACACTTAAGCCAAGATAGTATCTGCTGTGAGAGCAGGTGTTTATGAACCCCAGACCCTGGCTGTCAGCACAGGGCAGGTGACACACTACAAGCCTCATGGATCTTGTCTGACTGCAGACCACCAGGTTTGTGCACGTGCTTGTGACAGGGCAGCAGGCAACGCCAGGGTCAGACCAGAATTCAACTTGTCCACACCACCCATGGATGGCGCAGGGCTGGAAGCCTGCTTGGTGAGCCTGCTCCCGGTGACACTAACCCCGCAGCAGAAAGCCAGGCTCTTTGCCTGCCCCGCGTAGGGAGAAGGACCACCACGACCCAAGGCCATGCTGCTCTCCCCGCCCCACAGGGTGTTCAGAGGCTGAAGATGCAGGCAGGTCTCGCCTCTCCTCAGCTCACGCATCAGGCTGCTGTAGCAGCACTCGAGCACAGCAAGGGGAAGACAGTGCAGGTGTTTTTCAGTACCCAGGCAAACCGCCAAGGGCCCAGCAGGATTCAGGTGCTGGTACCCAGAGCCAGCACGAGCCAGCTGTGCAGCCCCTGGCAGACAAACAGCCTTCCTGGGTTATCAAGCAGCAGCACAGAGCCAGCGAGCCGCCCTGCCCTGCCGGCATTTACCAAGGGCAAACACCACCTCCCTCACCCAGACCCTTCTCTTGCATTTCTACAACCCTTTGCGCTTCAGAGGTTCAGCTCTCTGCGCCTCACGCAGCGCCACAACCAGCACAAAACACAACAGCGAGTCACATCTGGCACCTCGACACCCCCAGCCGCCCGGCTGTAGCCACCACTGCAATAGCTTCATGGGTCTGAGGTGGCCCTCCTGGCAACAGCTTTCGATTTAAATGGAAGGGAGGAAGAGGAAGGGAGGAAGAGGAGATAAGGAGTAGGTCTTGAAATACAGCAGTACATAGCAACTGCTTTGCAGAGGTTGATTACAAGAGACTACAGCCCCAGCCGTACTTGCGTTGATTTAGGGGCACATTGAGAGCAGCGTGTGCTGAGCTCATCTACTAGATCATATATCTGGGATACAATTCCAGGAAATGCTTGGTCATTTGTATGCTGAGTTTCTTGAAAGGTTTTAAAACTAAACACTTGGGTCTGGCCAGACCATTCAGCACAGCTATCAGGAGAGTCTTATACAATTTATTTTACAAATGACATAATTCAGGAGGAAAAGAGAACAACAGCTCTCAAAAAACTGTCTGGTCAGAGTGGAATGATGGGCAGAAGAGAGGCCATCTTCTACTTCATCTCAAGAATTCATTTAACAGCCTTTGATGCCCAGCACACAGGCTGTAAAGCCAGCATGTCTGCTCCAGCATCACTGCAGCAAGCAAAGTCTAGGGAAGGCCGAGGACAGGAATTCATGTCTGGATTTAGCATCTGCTCTACCACACTTCCACCAACAAAGTGAGGAGAAGCCAATTTCCACTGCGGTGCCCCAGACTCCAAAGTCACTGCAGAGCTACTTAAATACACCAAGGCAACTGCCTGTTTATTAGAGGTGAGGCGCTCTGCTCTCCTCATTCCCAGCCAGCACGTTAGATCAGCTCTGTCACTGCTGGTGTCTCAAGAGCTGGACAGCCTGCTCCAACTCAAACCCTGCTACTGCGGGTGAACGAGGTACAGTGACAGGAAGGGATCCCAGCACACGGGATCTGACAGGACCAAAGCCACAAAACCAGTTCAACCACGTGGGACTGAAAACATCCTCAGCACCTGGCAGGAGCTGCACCGGACTGGATACAGACTGACCCCTCTGCAGTACTGTCAGGGATCTGTTTCCCTCTCAGGTGAGGTTGCTCTAGCACATTGTTTCATGCAAGTTGATTGCATGAAGAGGGGGATTTCAAGCCTGCCTTCTGCTTTCTTACATCCCCAGCCCCATTCTGGGGAACAGTGAGCTGGTTTAAGTGTTTACACTGTGGTGGTCTTCAGAGTGAGTCCCTCAACATCCCTCAGTCCTTTACCAGCAGGGTAGAGCAGCCAGCAGAGGCTCAAGGAAACAGACCTGTTAAGTGCCTTTTTCTCTCCATGTATCAACAGAAGGCTCAGACACACACGAATTTCATCCACAACAGACATTAGACTGGCTGATGCTCCCAACCAGCACATCCTGTTACACCCTGTTGAAAAAGGATTTTTTTTTGTTCCAGCTGCTGTCCACATTGTAGCCTCTCACAGCCACCTTTAGAGGTAGGTATAGATTTGTCCTGCACATTTTAGCTCTCCAATACGAAGTAAAAAGTTTTTGTTCAGGCTGTATGACAGTCATGTTAGCGCACTGAGCTGGTTGCAGAAACTGTCCAGATCTCAGGCAGCCAAAAAAAAAAGCCAACAAAAGTGTCAGGATCCTCAGGAAACAAAGTAATAGTGAGCCAGGGCACCACTGATCTTCACAAGATACAGATGTACTGACCCCTTGAACACTGTGCTCAGTTCTGGCCCGTGCACTTCAAAGGACAGAGGAGGGGACAGGAGAGATATGATGAAGGGCAATTAAAACAATCAAAGAGCCTCCGCTCTAAGCCCTGCCACCACTTCCACAGCTGTATGGGACTCAGGGCACGAGAAAAGCAGTGTTCTCTGCCACACAGGTCACAGCTCCACTCCTTCACATCTCACTGGGTGTTTGCCATATTTACTTACACCTGCCTCATCTAGTTCTGCGTGATGGGAAAGTCCATATTGACGACGTTTAAAAAAATGAATGACCATGCTTGACTCGGTTGGAGGTGGAAGCACAGGTGCTCTTACAGCTGAAGAATGACACTGCCCCCTCCAGACACTTCAAACAGTCAGCTGTAGTAAACAGTCAATACTCAGCAGGATTTACAAAATTCAGCAGCTGAAGAGAAGCCCCTGCCTACACAGGCAGCTCATTACAAGCTCCCCTCCCACACCCTCAGCCCTCCTTCCTCCTGCCTGACACTCTGGAGCCTTGCAAAGCCAGATGAGACCCCAGCAGGACACGTTTCTATCGGGACTTAGCTCAATGGGTGACACTGGTAGCAGGTGAGCTATTAAGGACAAGTTTTATTTCTGTTTGCTGACACAGCTGAGGCAGATTTTCTCCCCAGACATCACCCTTAAGCCCAACACATTCTGAGAGAGTAAGCATCAAAAACTGCACCATGGTAAGGGAGAGCAGAAATTGGAGAACTAGTACCATGAGAAATTTCTTGTCATTCTTTAGGGTTGTATGTAATGAAATGCTCAAAATACCTGTGCAATAGAAGTAATTAATGCTCAAAGCTGTTTCCTAACTATGAGTTGTCACCTACTCAGTTCTTTACTGGCAGTGTCTTGTAATGAGAATGAAATTGAGCTGGTGTTTCAAAAAAAGGGAGATGTTAGCCTTGAACACCTCTGCTACTTAGTGATCCTTTGTGTTTTTTGTCAGAAAGAAAGCTACCTGGCTAACTGCTCATGATACCACACTGCAGGACAGGAGACAGAGACAAATACTAGAAGGCAAACAGTAGGCAGGATTATGAACAGAGTTACTTCTACTGGGCCTGAATACTCAAAAATGTTCTTTTCCACTAGTGGTACCTTGGAGGAGTTTGAAAAGCTTAAGTGTAGGATAACATGGACTGGGAAAGGCTAGAGCATTTGAGATAATTTGCTTTAAAAGCACGAAACCCTGCAAACAGGACAGAAGGCTCCACATTGTTAGCCCAGTAACAGGACACACAGCACTCCAGTACCTTCAGACAGCTGGGAAGTCTGGTTCCCACTCGATTCAAGCCCTAAACCCCCCCCGCCAGTCTTAAATCCCCTTCCAAACCTGTCCCAACATAGGCCTTCGTCTTGGAGAGAGACAACAGGCCTTTGAGGTCCCCGTTGTACATCAGATTCCCCCAGTTACCTGACATTTTGGGTAGGGTTCCACCTCTCAGATGGCAGCTCTCCACTTTGTGGGTCATCTACAGGTGGATGAAGAATTGAAATACATACATCCCCATTCTGCAAGACAGAAATAAAAGTTGAGAACAGCCTGGCTCGAGGCAGAGGTCTGGTGACTCAACTCCACCAGTCTGGCTGTGTTCTGAGCTGTTTAACCTTGTTGACATGAACACCCCAAGTGCCAGTAAAAATACACAAGAACTGGAAATAGTTTTCAATGATTCCTGGGTCTACTCTTATTTATACCCTCAAAAGTTTCCCTTGCTACACAGGATTAGTCTGCGAACTGGTACAAAACAAAGTCTCAAGTCAAGGGCTTAAAGAATGTAGCAAAGCAAGCAAAAATAGTAATAAAGTCACATAAAACTAAATTGGTCTCCAGATAGCAAGTACTGTCACAGTGACAGAAGTGAGCTTCAGCCACAGCAGGCCCACAGTAGGGTTAAAAATTTTTTTGGTTCCCAGTAGTAGCTGAGTTAGCTACAGGAATTTTTGAATTGAAGGGTTTAGCACTCTCTACTAGCTTGGGTATCAAAACAATGCTTCTCCTGGGACACGAGGAGGTTGAACAGATGGTGCAGGGCAGGCTTACACTGCTCCCCTAGGACACAGCTGTTTGAAGTATCAGGTGAAAAAGCAGGAGATGCTCTCTGAAGGCTTCACTGAAAATCCCTTCCAGCATGCAAGAGGAGGAATACTCTGACAGCATACGGAAGCCATACAGCCACATAATCCTCAATCTGTGTTTTACTCACCAGCGTTATAGCCTGAATACAGATTTAAAGCTCCATAATGCCTACCATTTATAAACACTCTAAGAAGCCTGTAAAACCAATTCTCCATCAGCAACAGCACTCTGACACGAATACTTTGCACAAGTGCTGCAACTGTATTCACCACAGCCGACATTCTCCAATGAGGCCGACTCCAGGGACTCGTGGGGTCCCCGTGCCTTACTGCAGGACGGGGGGAAGGTGCAGATGGGGCCTGAGGCCAGCCAGCAGATGTTGGCCTCCCCAGGCCCTGCTGGCTGGCTGCCCGGGGTTGGCTTACAAGTTCCTAGAGGCAGCCGCACACCTTCAGGTGGCACAGCCTCAGCTGAAGGTCAGCACTCGTGCTGTCCCTTGTCACCCTGACCCAGGGCACGGGCTGACGACAGGAATAAGAGAGAGGCTGCAGATCAGCTCTGTTCGAGATCACAGGGTGGCAGCTGCCCGTGCACCCGGTCTCAGCTGCGTCCTGAGGACCCTCCCGTGCCGCTCGACACACAGAGGCCAGAGCACAAAGCTGTGCTGCTCACAGCAACGGTATCCGTGCCTTTGAGCCCGAGACAGTGATCTCAGCTACAGACAGTGGCAGCTCACCTGAATGGCCTCCCAAACATTTCAGCTCACCTTGATTAACAATGACATTTGTTTTATAGCAAAACGAGATCCTACTTCACCGTTGGAGGCCTGTGATCAGTATTGTATTTCAGCAGCTCGCTAGCCCTGCCAGGTATGCTAATCTGGAAAGCCCTCGTCATTTTGAAGCAGGTTTTTGTCGGGAACACAACTACGCACAGCAACAGCACCTGGAGCTGCTGAATACCAAAGGATGCATTTACATTGCTGGAACAGTTTGCAATAACAAGGCAGTTTCCTTTTTAGGACTCCAACAGGCCTGTGCAAGCTAAAAATATTTTTTAATATTATTTTAAGGCAAAGTTAACCTTACTAATAATGTCAGATTGTTTTATTAATAATTTCCATGAGTTTACCCAGTTTTTCCTTTAACCATCTCCTGGGAGGATGCAGCGCTGGTGGCCAGGAGAAAGCACTTGAGGGAAGTTCCTCAAGCCATCAGGTCAGCAGCACGTGGACAAACAGATAATTGGCAATATGAAAATATAGAGGGAAACAAGGATATGGGAAGTTTCTCTGTCACACAATCAATTTTACATGTTTGGAAATCCAAGCGAGGCAGCACTGCATTACAGAGACTGGAAGGGTAAAGGTGTCATGGGGCCTGGTGAGATCAGCACAAGGGTTTAGAGATCAGCACAGTCAAGGGGACAGCCTTTCCCTCCACACATTTTTGAAAGATACAAACATGGAGGATAGGGTCTTCACCTGCCAATGGGAAATAGCCTACACTGCCATAGGACTCAGAACTGTTATGTTATAAAAATAATGAACAAGTGAGTGCAGCTTTACCAAATTCCAACTAGATGACACAGGTAAACTGGAGATTGGGAACACACACACGTTACTCAAGTCTTGTTGCTCAGAACTGGAACATCAGCAACAGCCTCTCCATCTGGTCCCACGAGCAGATTCTGTAAGTGCTAGTTTCTTTCATCTTCCTTGCACTATAAGATTTTTTTCCTGCCTCCTGACAAACCCTCTGTCCTGGTTTGGGCTAAACCTACACTAATTCTGTTTTAGTGCTTTAACTTTTCAGTTAAGTCTCTCTAAGTAACTGCACTTGGTGAAATCAACAGCATGTTTTCCCAGACAGTGACTGCTCCCAGCAGTGATAAGGCCTGATGTTTATAGTTCGTACCAAGGAACGGGATGCAGAGGCGCTTGCTTGTACTTGTTCTTACAGCGACCAAGGTCACTGCTAAATCCTGTACTGCGTGTTGGGGTGCTGGGAGTGAAAGGGGTCTCAAGCACGAAAAAGGTCGCCCCTGCAGGGAGGAGCGAACCGGACAGGGGACCCAAACCTGACCCACAGAGTGTTCCATCCCTTACACGTCATAGTCAGTGTAAAGCTGAGGGATCACGAGGGTCAGGCTCTCTTCTTCGATCGTCAACACCTGAGGAGGACTCTGTCTGTTCTTCTGTTGTCAATCCCTGAATCCAGTGCCTGAGTCCAGCCCCTGCATCCCGTTCCCGTCTGCTGCCCAGTCCAGCCTGGGACTGCCCCAGTGCCAGCCCTGCAGCGTGGTGGTGACTTATCGTCATCAGGGTGGGGGGAGCTGGGTTCGGTATTGGTGTTGTATCTGTTTGTACATATTTGTACATATTGTATACATTTCATTATTTCCTTATTCTTATTATCTTCTCTTTTATTGTTACTGTTCCATTAAAGCTGTTGTAGTTTTTTCCAAACTGAAGTCTTTCTCCCTTGTTCTCTCTCCTTTTCCCTTCTGGGAGGGGAGAGGGGTTAATAGAGAGTGTCTGTCATTCATTAGTGGCCAGCCCAGCCTCAACCCATGACACCCTCAAACCTCAAGCCCTTTGCTGATTTATTCTCAAGTTTCATTTGGAGTTATCCCAGTGCCCCATCTTCATTGCTTAAATGTTGTTTCCAAAACAGCCTGCAAGCAGCTTCAGATTCCCTCAGCTCCAAGAAATACTGCAATGAACACAGAGTACAAAGCTGAGAGCTGAAGTATTTGAAGAGTAACCCCAGAATACACCTATCAAGTTTCGGGTTAGTTTCTCCTCCTACTTTCAGTTTCTAGAGCCAATTTTTCATCTTTCCCACAAGGACTGGGAGAGGTCCTTTCCAAGACTTATTTTGTACATACCATTTTGGTAACCATTTCCCACTCACCTCCTGCATGAGAATTTCTGGATTCAGAATCTACATCTGCAATAATCTGCAGGTCTCAAAAGTTGTCTATTTATAGATCAAACTCCCATGTAACTGAAACACAGCCTTAGAGAGAAACACCGTCCTTGGCTATATGCAAAATTCTGTGCCTAGTCCAACACTCAAGACAGAAGACTGTCAAATGACTGATTTCAGGATGTCCCTGGGCTTAGGGCAAATCCTCCTGAGCATCTAGTAACTAAAGCTGATTACTATCCTGTTCTGCACTGGAGTTTGGGGAGGCTTTTGGCCATTTATTACTAAGCCATCAGTGCTGTTTTCACTGTGACATTTGAAGCATGCTCATCCCAGGCTGGACAACTAGCAGCAACAACTTGTTGGAAAAGGGCCTTCCAAGCCCAAGGCATCAACTGAAGCCATCATTTGTCCCGAGCAAGGAAGAGAACTGACAGTCCTGTTTTGAAGTGGGTCCAAAGGAAGCCTGCAGAACCTCTTGGAGGAAGACCTGTGATAAGGTGACAGAGCTTCACCAACAGGAACATTCTGAAAGGCCTTTAGCTGCTCGAACTATTCAACCAGTACTCCTAGCAGGCTGACATTTGTCTAGGATATCTAAGAGTTTAGCAAGGATTTGACCGGCCTCCACTAGAAGCCAAGTTCTGAGCCAACACAGGCCGCCTCCTTTCAAACACAGCTCTCTGAAATCTGGTAATTTTGAACCGATTGCTTCTACATAAAATCATTCCCCTTCTGGACCTGCTATGTAGTTTTACCATTATCCAATTATGGACTTAACAGCCCACAGCACTGCCCTCTGAACATGACCCATATATGCACTGAACTAAAGTCCACTTCACATTGGCTAGCAGACATAAGTGCAGTGGTATCTGTTCACTCTGGTCCCAGGGCGACCATGCTGTGGACTCCAGCCTAGCTCCAGTTCCTTCTGCAGCTGGAGCACCCTGAGTCTAAACCCCTTAATTTGCAGGCTGACTGCTGCACAAGACCGTTTTCCATTATTTCCTGCCTCAGCACACGATTCTGTAGAACATACTCAAATTTAAGCGTACTTGAACTGTGTGCAAGCGATGACTAGCTGCCCAGCTGCCCAAGTATCACAGTAGGGTAAGACCCCACATACCAGCCTTGATCTAAGAATCCTCTGAAATTGCCAGCACTCATGGCACAGTGCTTCAGCTGGGGCTGCCTGCTGCACTGCAGTTATGAGAACAGCTCCATCCCCACCTACAGAACAGCATTTCCTACAACATTTAGATTTAACTGTTCAGCCATGAAGCTGACCTTTAACACCAACAGCTAATCACTTTAGTTATGACTAGAGATGTTTAGTACCCTCAATATTTCCAGAAGTTTAAGTCGGTAGAAAGCCTTCTCGCATGCCTGAGAACAGGTTATTTAAAGAACAC
Source organism: Leptosomus discolor (assembly GCF_034619465.1). Lineage (NCBI taxonomy): Eukaryota > Metazoa > Chordata > Aves > Leptosomiformes > Leptosomidae > Leptosomus > Leptosomus discolor. The sequence goes on from NC_141419.1 coordinate 84,294,200, forward strand.
CTTACCTCATAAATGTTGGGGTGCCACATTTTGGTCAGGAATCTGAAGGTAGGTGGTGAATACGGATAATCAATAGGAAATTTGATGTGAGCCTGGAAAAAAATGAAATATTTTAGTTACAAAACAGAACGGAGATCAACAAGCAACCACTACAGGGAAAATATGGGAAAAAAAGCAGTTTCAATTAAGGCTGTTAAATTGTTCATTTTGTATGCCAGTGCTCCTGTGGCCCAACAGTATAAATCCACACAATTTAAGAGCAAAACACTAACTGAACAAGAAAAAAAAAATAAACTAAACAACATGACTGACCTGGGCTGGTAATGGTCAGAAAATAAGCCCAAAGGCATCTACCATGTCCTAATTCAAGAAGCACTATCCAACAACTCTTGCTAAACAGGGTAAAATAGATTTGAAAAGCTGGAACTCAAGATACAACTGCTGTCCTTCTGGGTTTAGAAGCATGCTAAAAATGTTTGCTAAGGTGAATAGACCTGTTTTACACTTGCCAGTGCAAATATTTTAAATTACTCCTTCTGTGAAGGGAAGAAAAGCATTAGATACTTGTTCTACTGAGATCCAAAGGTTTTTTGCCTTTCTTGTGTGAGAGTTAAGCTGGTCCATCTACCAATACTGCATTTCTTGCCACCACAAGCATTTCCCAAGTCTGAATATCATCTGTGTCTGTTTATTAAAACAGTGCAACTTGACAAACCAAGTCTTGATGGGCAATGACCACAAACATAACCTTCCAGTGGTCAGCAGCCAGCTGTGGGACAAGACTCCAAGCAGGGTCAGTTGTAAGAAGACTGCAGAGATCCCAGCACCGGATATTAACTTCTCTGTGCTGTCCTGCCATTCACAGCAGTCAGAAAAGCCATCCAGTAGGAAAGAGGGCTGAATCTGGACTGATTAAGTGCCAAAACCACTCCCCTCTGAAAGGGGGACTCGCACACTGCTTGCTGCGCTGTGGAGCACAAACCGTTCCCTTGGCACTGCTCAACCTGCCAAGAAAGTCCCACCACCAGTCTAGCATGGGATCTCCAGAGAAGCATCTCCTGGCCCCTGCACCACAGCCAGGCTCATGTGCAACTGAGAATGCAAGAGGTCCCAAAAGCAAGCTGCACATGGTGAGAGCAGAATCCCAGGCCACCCCCTTCCACCTAAGTGTCTAACCACGCCATCTGGACATGGGGTGCTGATCTTGTTCAGCAGGACAAACTATGGCAAGTTTTATTCCCGAAAATAGAAGCGGGCAACCAAACAAATTGTATTACTGAGCCATTAAGTACCTGGCTACAGTTTTACTTCTAGATCAGCATATGCCTTTATCTCACAAGCCAAATTTTATGGGGTCAGAGTGCCAGGCAGCCAAAAAAGAAGGTTTTCTCTTCACTGTCACGAACCAAATTCAGCAGCTCATGTGGCTTTACATTCTGCACATGTCTGCTCGTGATACTGACTGTATGTGGGTATGTTACAGCAGTACCAAGTCCTGACCCTGGAGTCGTTTGCCACCGCACGCTCACAACCAAAAGATTTATGATCTGCTTAAACAATCCCAACCCACGGCTTAAGGTCAATTACACAAATGGCCTTGCTCCAAGAAGAGCAAGCAAATGCCTCTTGTCACCTCAGATGAGAGCTGCTGTTGCAGCAGCAAGGACATACCTGGCTCTGCAACATGCTACCCTGCACTGGGAGCAGAGCAGAGATTTACCCAGGGCAGAGCATATTTACTTCAGCTCAAGTGCTTGCACCATGTAGCCATAGACTCCTCCGGACCCCTGGGGTTTTCCCCAAGAAAGCCTATTCCTGTGCTTACGTGCAGTTTCATGAGATCCAAGACATAAAACAGCCCAAGCACTGAGCTTAAATGCAACAGACAACAAGACTCCAGGTTGAGCTAGCTACAAAATTTCCTGGCAGAACTTACATGTCTTCCACACAGGTACAGTTTCTAGGCGACCAAAAAAAGCATGCTGTCAGCATTGTACCAGCATTACCACATTTATATCCCACATACGTGTCCAAGGACCTGAGGGGGCAGGTCTCACTCCTCTCAGCAGAAACACCTCTGCTCTCAAATTTTATAATCCTGAGGGTTTCATCTCAAGACCACCACTGCAAAGGCTGAGCCTGGAGCACCAGTTATGGGCTCTCTACATGATGCAGACTCACACAGAAACTGTAGATCCTGGAATTCTGTTTCAAGCTTCTAAATCCAGTTTTGTAGCCACAACTCTTTAATAGAAGAGGTCTTTCTGCCTGCTTTCAGTAACAATCATTACAGAATTAAAGCTGTTGTTTTGCCACATGAAAGATGCCTCTTGAGCTCTGGCACCAGAAAATGCAACTGGAGAGAAATTAGAGAAATCTTCTCATGTGGAGGCAGATGAGACCCAAGCTTGCAAGTAACCAGTCACATATTTATAGAGAAATCAGAGTCACATTACTTGTTGATAAGCCATTTCTAACTAGCCTGTGTTTAGCACATTGAGATGCTGTACCACAGCATAAAGCACGTGAAGCTTCTCTACAAACCTGATTTCAGAGCCAAAAGCCACTGAACTAGGAAACTCCATATTACAGACAGGGATTTTTTCCAAACAGCAACAAAAGCACCACTTTCAGGTCCTTATGTTGAGATCATCCAGAATCTGAAAAGTGAAACCAAATGCTGTTCCAGGGCATTACAAACAGGTCCCAGAGAATTACTCCACATCTCTTCTGTAAGAGAAATCATGGGAAATTATGTAAACCCACTCTGCTCTCACTGAATGCTATTTGAGTTTCTGAGTGGGCTAAGCAAGCCCAGAATTTCCAAGACAAGCTGCAAGACTACTTGCAAAGATGCAGAAAGCCACAACTACAGGTCTTTTTTTTCCCCACTAAAAGCCCAATTCTAAATGCATTAAGAGACAAAAAGACTGCTTGCCATGGTTCTTTGACACCACTGAACATACTCAGTGGCCAGCAAGGTGAAGACCACCATCATCAACCCATTCCCCCCTTCTGCAATTTACAACCAGTCATACTTAGAGACCCTAGAAAAAGAATAAACTCCTCTGATGTTACATTGAACAGACCAGTCTGGCAGAGGATTCATCTCTTTACAGTCATTTTCATCTACTGCAGAAGAACTTCAACCTCTCAGTTACCCCACAGTGTGTATTTTAAGAATATTGCTACCAGCATGGCACTCAGTTTCCTCTTTCACTGACTTGCTCCCATGCATCCTTACTAGTGACTGCACTTCAGCTTCGTTGTTGTTCTTCTATTGGGATAAGACAAAGCCATAGCATAATCTATGTATGCCAGAAAATAAAGTCTTACTAAATACTATGTTATCTGACTGAAAATACAAACTAATGTTACTACCAACTACTGAATTAAGTTCTGATTCAGTCACTACAAATAATTACTACAGTGACTTTGTTTTTGGAGATCTTGTAATGCGCTTGAATTGACACATACTTACTAGTATCATCTCCCTCTCAGTGGGGAGCACTAATGCAGGCAGGACGCTCTCCTAGCTTCAGCTGTCTAGAAATTCAGTATTTATTCCACTCTAGCTGTACATGACACTTCTGTAGTCTGACACTGATTTCCTCTACTTCTTTCCAACTGACAAAAACCTAGATCCCTGATTTTTAGGCAGCAATGACAGGAATGATGAATCCATCCTATCTGCCCACTGCAGAAAGGTCATGAAGCGAAGTGTACATGTTTCCTGGAAAGCCACCAGCATCACAGCTGACCTGATTTGGGGAAATCAGGAGCACTGGCAGCTTTTACAGTGGCCAACAGAAGCTGCAGCTGCTTGGTGTTTCTGGAAGTGACAGTTAAAGATCATTTTTGTTTTAAAACATCACAAGCCCTATGAAAGCATAGCATCGGTGAAAACGAGCATCCTTTGCAAACTGTATTTAAGAACAGATACAAAGGAAGTGTTTGAGTTTTTATACTATTTTGTGCTTGTTCGTAACTACCCAATACAGCCAACCCACAGACAAGCTCCTACTGACTCTGTATGCAGGTACCACCAAGGTCTCCTACAGATCACCCACCCTGCCCCAGTAAGAGTCACAGCACTTGCAGACAGCACAATACCTCCTCACATCTCTTTGTAACAGGCATAACCAGGCTCCTGGCTGCGCACATCATCTCTTCCCGTAGCGGCACGCCTAATGAACGGCCCCTGCCAGCATCCTGCTACCCACACCACATACTTACCACGCAGGAAAGCCCACGAGAGCAGGAACTACAGACCACTACTGGGTTAAGCGTTAGTATCTAATCCCACAAAAAGCCCTATCCTGCTTCTAGCGCATTGAGCATTTATATCTAATGGATTCTCCTCTTCCACATTAAGCCTAGATTAGTGTGTGCAGTATTAAATACTATGTGCTGGAAAACATGTTCAGTAGAGGTCAGCAGGAAGTACTAGCAGCCCGATTCTCACATCAGTGAGGTTTAAGGCACCTCACATCATCCAGCTTCAGAACCTGTAAAGTAGCATTAAAGCTAGACACATTGCGGCGTCCACTATGTGAGAAGGTAAAAATTAATGTAGGACCAACATTGCTATTTCAGCTCCAGATATTACAACTCAGGACATAAGTAATTTCTTGTGGCAGAACTGGGCACTAGCCTGGTATTTTAGGTCCAGTTCTGGCTTTATTTCCCAGCAGCACCATACCAATGTTTATTGACAACTGTTGTGCTTTTAGAGAACTAGGACCACATCTCTGATCCAAGTTAGAAGATAAGTGACCAGGTCAATGTAAGTCTTGCAAGTCCTGAAAACTCCCTTGCTGCTGCAGTGGCCATATGAACACTAACACCAGCAAATCCCTTATATTCTGTATTACCTGCACTGTTTCATAAGGAATTTAACACACAAAGACCTGAATGTGAAGAGTGAACTAGATCTGAAAGAGGATGTGAAGCTTCTAAACAAGCAAGAAAATAGAGCCACAACTCAGTAGGGCAAAGACGAGTCAAGATGTGAGGTTAACTTACACAATCAGAGACTGGTTTGACAGGCAGGAGCCCATTCTTGTGTGTATATATACACACACACACAAATCATATCTTGTATACACTTCCTAATTTAGTCATCTGTGGCATTACTAAAAGCTGTCATTTCCAATGGAAGACTCCTGGTACAAACTATGTTTCCTTTTACCAAAACTTCTTTTAACAGTAAATTGTCATTAAATATTTATCTGTCCATGTAGCTACGATCATAAAACTAGGGCTGTTTTTAAGCCATCCAACCCAGACCGAAGCAGAAAGGCTGCAATATCATGGTTAAAGTTACAACTATACCTTTAAAGAAGGGGCTTTACCCACATATTAGCCTTTTGTTCCAGAACTAACAACAGACATAAAGCCATGGTTGAGCAGAATGATTGGGGGGGAAATCCACTACAGCCCTCTCAAGCTGTTTTACATCCACGTTCCTGCAATGTTGTACATTCACACTCATACAGCCTGGGCCATCTCTCAAGGGATCCAAGTCAATAAAACTGCTCTGAACAATGAAGTTAGAACAAGCAGTGCCTAGAAACCAAACCGTTTTCTTCTAACATTACTCAGAAGAAATAAAAGGACCTTTTTTTAATATTGTCCCCCTTTCATAATCTAGAACTTCAGTCTGCAGGTTCTAGCCCTCATCACAATAACTGCTTATGGCAGCTGCTGCTCATCTAGAGACTGAGTTGGCCTGCACAAGCCAGCTGTGTTTAGGATCTCAAGCAGTTCAGCAGTTAAGAGAATATATTTCTTTCTTGCAGTGGATTTTACTGCAGGAACAGTCCATGGCATTGCCCAGCTAACTGTGCCGTTCATTCTGAACCATATGACAACCACTCTGGCTCTGGCTAAAAACACTCATGGTTCATGCTCAAGCCTGGGAGCATCCAGCTTCAGACAGGGCTGTTAACGCTCTCATGTGGAGAGCTTGCTGGGGACAGAAAGCCAGGGATAGACTGGAAGCCAAATAAGACGTTTCCCTTGGCCAGAGGCCACTTGCACACTCCTGAAGCTGCTCCCCGCCCTGGGAGCACAGCCCCACCAGCACAGGGCCAGATGCACATCTCCAGCTGTGCGCAGGTCAGTTCTGCAGTGCTCATGGTTTGACAGAGGAGGTTTCACCAGCCTCAGATCTATGTCCCAGGCTGATAATGGCGAAGCAAGAGCACTTCCAGACAGGGCTAGACTTCTAAACTAGGCTTCAGAGCTCAGGCAAAGGAGCAGATTACAAGAGCACTCATCAACGTTAGGCTAACAACTGCCAAGTTCACTTCCATTACTTTCCATGTCAGTTTGACTTTACACAATATTACAGAAAACATCATCATCGCAACAACTGCAGCAGACCTAGCATCCAGCAAGAGATATTGAGTTGGAAACAGTGGCATCCTCAGCCATACAAGTACTTCCTCTACAACCTGCCCATTTTCACCCAGTTTTTGCATTTGTCTGCCACCTCATCACAGAAAAGCCAACTACCAGCAGGTATATAAGACCTATCACCAAACACAACTACTTGGTCCTCTTCTGTAGGGCAAGCTGCCAGCCCAACAGCTTTACTGAGCTTTGACCACAGGAGTCGAGCACTAAAACGATTTCAGATTCCCACATGAGAAAGCTGACATCATACTGATGTTTCTGTATTTTCCCAGGAATTCCCATGCTGAAATATTATTAGATTCTGCCCCCAAGTCAAACTTCACTCCATGATCAGGTTTGATTAAGAGGAAAAGAAGACTGAGTATGTTAGAAATTGTGACAGGCCAGATGTGAGGAGACTTCTGCCATCGCTGAAGGCCTTGTGTTGAGATCACGCTCTTGGGTCTGACACCTTCTGGTTGCCCACAGACTGTACGAGCTGTATGGCTTGAAATCAGGCTCACTGGGTGTGTGTTACACAGAGAGGCTAGTCTGTGTGACTATTTTCTGGGCAGAAACAGATGACTCAGTTCTTATTTATATCTGTACAAACACACCAACTTCCCCATTTGGACAAAATAGGAAAATAACTCCAAATGTGTGAAACTTAAGTCTCCCTATAGTGTCTAATACTTGCTGAAGGAGCCAAAGATACTTGGCGATACTGTACCTGAAGTGTACTCCAAATCATACATCTCCTCTTAGGCTCTGCTTTAGAGGAGAAAAGCTGGCACTTGAAATAGCCCTACTGCAGATATAGCCAAGGATGCTGGTATCTGAACTGGTAAAGCTCTAATACAAGTGTGGCTGTTGCAGAAACAGTTCGTGTCCTTCAGAAAAAGCAATTTTCCATCTCTTTCTATTTGTAAAAATAATAGTTTCACTGGAGGGGCATTGGGAAATATCTGAGGTTGCTTATTTAAACTATCATGCACCAGTACTGGCATCTCTGGCATCGTGCGTGGAAGTCCCCAGTCAAGTGTGTACAGGGTTGACACTCTGGGTACCTGTCTTCATTTGCCAGGCTTCAGGGTCCAGAAGACTGTCTCTTTTGTTAAGAACAGCATTAGCCTACAACATCTTCAGCAGTCTGTTCAATCTCTATTTTGAACTTTCACAACCTGGGTAAGTAATTTACTTTCTTGAAGCAGATTTGCACACAGGCATGTCTATGGAGTGGTTGAGCATGAGACAGTATGACATACTTGAGACTTATCCCGGTCACTTCTATAGTTTAGCTTGCTCAAATCCATGTAATCACAACCAAAGCATACCCTAGTTTCACGGCATTTTGCATCAGGCTTGACAGAGTTTCTATAAACTCACCTATTACTTCCCCCATTTGCATACCAAAACCGAGCAGATTGCTTCATTGTTCGGGGAAGCAAGCCACACTATTTGCATCTGCTGAGTGAAGAGACGTCCCAGCTAGCTTGATATACAAACACCCTTTCCTTTGGCCTGTTTTAACTATTTTTAGACAATTCTTTAAACTAGCACCATTCATGAGTCAGTGAATGACTAATTGCCTTGATTCTCTCCATATACATGCCAGGCTGGATGCAAGAGGAAAGCTCTCCTCAAGCAACAGCCAGTCAGATGTTCTGCTAAGAACACAGGGCAGGTCTCGATGCAGTCACCTCTTTCATAAGCAGCAAAGGGGAAAAGAATATTTATAGCATTGTAAGTGTAAACCACAGCTCTGTGCTGCAGTGTTACACAACTTGGCCTCTCAGCACGGCAGGCATCAGTTCTTCTGACGAGACTCCTCAAGCTGGCATCCCAGCCTTTAAACAAGGGATATAGGTTTCTAGAAACTGAACGGCAGCACCTAGGAATTGCAGCTGAAATCTTATCTATGCTGGCTGCCACACAGAAGCCAACTAAGCACTTACGCAGCCCTGCTACTTATTTTTCAGTCACTGCATTACTGATCGTAAACCCTCCTGCTTGGAGCTGCTCACAGGCAGTAAATCTAAGCAGACACAGGTTAACACCTACTCAGCAGTACTAAGTCAGTCTGCTGGGCTGTACCACTTGCAACCAAAGAGCTAAATACAGCAGCACCATCTCCTAATATGGAGACACAATCAGCATTGCATTAATGCAGATTTATAATCCTACACTGATAGAACTATATTATGCATAGGCCCAGCATATAACCCATCTGCAAACTGTCTATAATCCTGTATGAGCCACTGAGGTCTAATACACCTATGCAAGCTGCCTCCCTGCCCAGCATCCTCCAGTTCACTGGAGGCACCACCACTATGTTAGACTGTATTTGCTAGTGAGACACCTATGTTTGAGATAGAAAAGCATATTTTCACATTATTGCATAAGGATGCACCTGTCAGCTCTATTATCACAGGCTGCTTCAGAGAGATTGAGTTTGAAGTTTAAGCTAAAGTATATTAGCTGACACACCCATTCTTGCTCCTAAGGCTATTGTTTCTACGGTAACAGGTTTTTGGGTCTTCTTTTGCTAGTGAGGAGCCAAATTCAAGAGGCATTCAGCATTCTGCCATTCTCTACTTTCTTTCACCCCTGCCTTGTGCTTTAGATGATTTGATTTCACACAATTACAAACAGTGTAGCTTTACTCATGAGCAGCAATGACTTGGTTGCCAGTCAACTGCACTGCAAGACAATTAAAGATTAATCCTAGCTCAGATATAATTTTTCAAAACAAGACAACCCCCCACCCCAAATTCCACAACATTATTGAAGTGCTAAAGTCTTAATTTGAGCTTTGGCCTACCAAGGAAAGGGAGCCCAGTTCAAATGATATGTTTGATTAATTTTATTCCTTCAACACACAGACACCCATCTTAAGTCAAAAATCAAAACAGAGGCAGATCATGGAGGCCTGCAAAGTATTAAGCTGCTACTTCTCCCACTACAAAGTACTCTTGCCTCGGCTGGGGGGTAAAAACAGCAGTCACCAGCCCGAATCTACCACAGTACCAGCTCCTGCAAATATGTGTTACAGCTGCATTACACCAGGCAGAGACTAGCTCTTATGCTAAACATCTCCTTAAAAAAAAAAAAAAGAAGGTCAGACAGCACTCCTGCCATAGTCAACTGCTTGGGCCTTCAGTGGCTCCAAAGTACTACCGTTGTTCAAACCACAGCTTGAGTTGTTTTATGTTTGGTACTATATAGACCTTATGTTCCAACATGGCCCTGAGGAAATAGCTACTCAAGAACTTCTCTTCACATACAGTCCTTACCTCCTGCAGATCACCAGGAGGTCACCTTCCTGCTTTAACAACCATACTCCATTTAAAAAACTAATTACACACAGCTAGACAAGAGTCATCTACAAAATCGTTATTCTTGATGATCATTAATACATGGATGCTGAAAAAGACATCTTTCAGGCCAGATGGTTATACAAGAGAGAGTACAACACTGAAGTGAAAGCTAGCGTTGGTATTTCTACCTATGTTCCAACTAGCTTCCATGTCAATGACTAATATCACACCTAGATAAAGCCAGCATCCTCAGTTTGATGAAATATCTCCTGAAAGAGACAGCAAAACAATGCAAAACAGGTTGATTCATCTGCAGTGCCACACAAGTATTTAAGGTACTCTTTATACTTCTGATAAAAGCAGAACCAGTGCAATCGAGCTGAGCTTGGTACATGAATGAACATCCGTGAAATTCAAGCTCACGTGTAACAACTGTAACCATTTACATTAAGTTTGAAGGCATACAGGGTAAAAGTAGCAGACAGGAAAAACCACTTCAGTCTACTACAGATCAAGAGGATTTCAAGGTCAAGACAGAGATTCAACGAGACAGATGTAAAACGAGAACACAGGCAAGGGATCTGATCATTTGGTCAGAGAAATCTGCACCTTGTAAGAAAGTCAGAGGAAACTTGTACAATTCTGCAACTAAAAGCAACTGTTAAATCTCTCTGATGTCGTGCAGTATTGTCTACCAGTACCAAGAAAGGGAGTGGGGGGAAATTAAAACTCATTCAGTTTTTGTTCCTACATTTAAGCATTTCATAGATATTACTCTTGATTTGAAGTGCTATATCTGACTTAAGTTGCTCTGTCTTGAAGTTCTCTGCCTTTTTTTTTCCTCATGGTGTCACCTGTTCCTACAAATCCCCATAGCCATAGATGCAGCACCTATTGCAAGATCTCTTACTCTCAATCTGCTACTGCAGTTTATCTTTTTGCTCAACTTAGACTGCTCTGTTCTTTTTCCCCACTGTTGTGTTATGACACATTAATAATCAGCTCGCAGCAAAAGCTGACAGTGTTTTGGGAATACCAGCATAAGTAGAGCCCTGTCATGGGAAACCTACTCCAGACATATATGGAAGTGTCCGAACAATAATCTGTGTTGGTAATTATACCCTTATCCACGCTGGGATAAAACATGTCAATGTTAAGAGGAAAATTTACTCATACTCATCATTACAAATATCCTCATGCTTGGGTTTTTTTTCAGTTACCAGCAAACAACACTACAAGCTTCTAGTCAATATTGTTTTAAAGATCATCAGCAGTTAATGATCAGTAACTATTTCAAATTGACGATTCGGGTTCAACCATAATCACCCATCATTTTGGTGGTATTTTGATTAAAAGAACTTAATTCACTGCTTGTAACGAGGTGTTACACTGACAGATTCAGATATCTGCACGCTACTTAAAGCATAAGCTGCTTCCTGACACAGAAACATATCCAAAGCATGACTTGGAGGAGCCTCTAGTGGTGATAAAGTGGATGTGATTAAGAATTAACATATGCTTAAGTATAAGCTAACAGCCTTGCTGGTATTCACACTAGCCTACAGACACATTACTCCTAGTCAGGTTATCAGCGTCTGAAAGACACTCATACACTCGGTACCAAGTGGGATGACCTAAATAGTGCTCTACCTACAAGTTTTATCTTGCCTTGATTCAATAAAGGAACAACTGCTTGCTTGTCTTCTCCAGCTTGTACATAACTTTACATAAACTGAATAAAGAATTCTGAAATACCTGATTTTTTTGCATCAAGTTACACTGACACAGTTAGACCACCATGTTTAAATAAATCATGCCTATGCACACAGATGGTAAGGATGTTTAAGATCTCCATTGCAGAAACACATCCTTTGAGCAATTTTACACGACATTAGCAGTGTCTTCCATAGGTACCAAGACTGGAGAATGTTTGCTGATGGAAAAGGACTTCTGCAGAGCATGACTGTATCAACTCGAAGTTCTGTTTGCACTCAATTTGGCAAGCCTGCTAGCAGGTATCATTAACAGTGCAGTTTCTCCAATCTTGCAGCCTGTTGCAGCCAAGCTGCTGTGGCACACAAAAACTGGAAAGCTAATTTCACTCTTTCACGGAGCCCTGAAGCGTTACACTTTTTGATAAGCATTAATACTGATGTAATGCTTTAGCCTAGCACAAAAGAAAAGCAAAAAAACTCCACATTTGGTGGTCTGCCTGCATCCACTCCCATACCATTTAGGTCCCAGTAAGGGCCCTTAAAGAATGGGAGGACTTAAAAGGCTCATCTGGCATCAGGTACTGAACAAAACAGTCAACTTTCATTGGTAGTTAAAAGGTTCAGACACTGAAAGTAACGCTGTTTCAGCATTTTGCAACAACAACTGCAGACTAGACACTGTCAAAGTACTTCAGAGGTTTGGTTTTTAGCAGCTGAAAAGACTTGTCTGACAACTGTAGGTCTCTATCTTCCTCATGACTCCATCTGATATGCAGAGTAAAATTTCTTCAAATCAAATCATTAACAGAATTGATGTTGAATTTTTTCTCCCCACAAAACTACCAGAAGTTATATAGCTGTTTGCAAACTAACTTAAAAGCCATCTACACATTACCAGTATGTTTACAGTAACTGCTGATACTGTAAAAATCGGTCACAGAAGAACCCTCTAAGACTTAGTCTGAAGTTTTAGAAGGCAGGCATTCTTTATTTACAGCACCAGATGCACAAGGGATAATTCCACCTAGCGTGCATCCCGCATGTAGCAAATAGCGGAGCTTATATTATTCAATAATATACATGTGCACAGTTTTTCCCCTGGAATTTTCATATATATTCATATTGTTTCCAAACAATGGATGGAAAGTTCATCTTTCTCTGGAGTCTGCACAGGGAGGGGTATATTCCAGGTGATGCACCTCCTTGTTTCAGTTGGCTGGTCTTGTCCAGCATGAAGGATATTTCTCAGCTTCTTATCTGTTCACACGTACTAAAGTATCAAAACTACTGCTGCAGTAACAAACATGCATCAAGGACAGGATGTTGTGGTAATGTTGAGATTACATGTACCAAGGACAGAGTGATTACTAAAAAGGTTTGTGATTATGAATGAAATACAAAGTAATTATTTTCTTGTCAAAATTTCCATTCAGCTAAGCTATGTTAAGGTAACATTGCCACTTGTCTGGTTTTGCTTTAGAAGACCTAGATATAATGAAATAAAAAGTATAGGCCTCAAGGCATTCTAAAAAACATACAGAAAGCTAAGCATCATCATATATTATTTAAATTATAAATATAATAAACCATGCTGCTGTGTTAGACCTCTGGATGAAAATTATGGATATTGACTGGAAGTCAAATACAATTTCTTTCTCCCCTATGCAGCCTACAAATCTATACTTTTAACTGGTTATAATTATATTCCTGCATGAAATTAATTTCCTGAGAAAAGAACAGAAGAGTTCTCCAGATGCTACTGGGGAGCAAGCATCCAATGACATGCACTTAACAGCTCTGTGTGTCTTGGCAGCATTTTGGGAGATCACAGTTTTGACTGGGATGGGAGAACACTGCAAGGTGACTGTCCTGGTTTGGGCTAAACCAACACTAATTCTGTTTTAGTGCTTTAACTTTTCAGTTAAGTCTCTCTAAGTAACTGCACTTGGTGAAATCAACAGCATGTTTTCCCAGACAGTGACTGCTCCCAGCAGTGATAAGGCCTGATGTTTATAGTTCGTACCAAGGAACGGGATGCGGAGAGGCACTTGCTTGTACTTGTTCTTACAGCGACCAAGGTCACTGCTAAATCCTGTACTGCGTGTTGGGGTGCTGGGAGTGAAAGGGGTCTCAAGCACGAAAAAGGTCGCCCCTGCAGGGAGGAGCGAACCGGACAGGGGACCCAAACCTGACCCACAGAGTGGTCCATCCCTTACACGTCATAGTCAGCGTAAAGCTGAGGGATCACGAGGGTCAGGCTCTCTTCTTCGATGGTCAACACCTGAGGAGGACTCTGTCTGTTCTTCTGTTGTCAATCCCTGAATCCAGTGCCTGAGTCCAGCCCCTGCATCCCATTCCCGTCTGCTGCCCAGTCCAGCCTGGGACTGTCCCAGTGCCAGCCCTGCAGCGTGGTGGTGACTTATCGTCATCAGGGTAGGGGGAAGCTGGGTTTGGTATTGGTGTTGTATCTGTTTGTACATATTTGTACATATTGCATACATTTCATTATTTCCTTATTCTTATTATCTTTTCTTTTATTGTTATTCTTCCATTAAAACTGTTTTAGTTTTCTTTTCCAACCCATAAAGTCTCTCTCCCTTGTTCTCTCTCCTTTTCCCTCTTGAGAGTTAATAGAGGGGTTAACAGAGAGTGTCTGTCATTCATTAGTGGCCAGCCCAGCCTCAGCCCTTGACAATGACTAACATGAGTTAACTGTTACCCTAGCTGCTTTATTCTGCACTTCTCTCAGTTGTGTTTCCAAGTACACACTGGAAATTTTAGTCTAAGAAAAGCCTCATGCACCCTGTCATATTGCAAAGAGTTTCAAGTAACACACAGAGGAAGTACCTGCCGTACAAGGGCAGCATAGGGGCAACCGCAGGAACTGATTCCAAGCACTTTCCCAGAAAAAAACCCACAAAGTACCCTTTGTTCCCATTCTTGGACATTTAGCATTATTCACTAGAAGCACTGCTCAGTCCCTCCTACCCCACCTTGTCCCAGTTTTCATAGCCTCTAAGGAAAGTGTTTTCAGCCCAGCAAAATGGTCTCCATCCAAGTGCAACAGCAGCAACCTTCATGGTCACTGAAGGCAGTCTGGGAAGTTGAGTATCAGATCCAACAGCCTCCCTTGCTGTACCAGAAGGGTCACACATTCCACAGATGAGTACAAATTGCCTCCACATCCCTCCAACCCTGAACTGGCCCTGTGAAACAGATTACGCACCTCTTGGGAACTGCCACATCAATGCCTATACAGTACAAGGCAGGATTTGGGGTGATTAGCGTAAGATACACTCACACGCCCATTGTGAAGAAGGATCAACAGCCAGTGACCTCAGCCATGCCACACGTATTTTCTGCATCAGGCACAGGCACAGCTCAACCAAGCAGCACAACTGTCTAAAGACCTCTGCATATCTGACACTTAAAATCACTCCTGCCCGCTCAGCATTACACTGATTTATATCCAATACTGCTGGTTCTGGTGCAATACAGAATACCCTGCAGATATCCAAAACTACTCTGTCTTTAACTGTCCCACTGGAAGCTGAAGTTTACACCATGCTACTCAAAGCTTAAGGATAACCAGCAACTCAAACTCAACAACTCTACCAGACTTAAAGGGCAAAGTGGTTCAATGAAATGGCAGCATCTTTTCCTAGGCATCAAACCCATGGACAGGGAACATCACTAGCATTCATTTTAATGTTCACACAAGCACTGCCATCTTAAACATGTTACTTCCAAAGAAAATCCTCATGCTACTCTTTTTATAAAGAGACAAATTTCTTGGAAGTACAAAAATAAAACTGTAATCCTCCACTTTTTTAAAAAACGTTTTAGTGCACCTGAACACACCAAGATGCAATGCTTATATTTTAACATGAACATCTCCTTACTACAAAGATGCTTCGCAGTAACAGAGGAGCTTTCCTCATACAAAGATAAAAGAACCCCTTTTAACTCCCACTTTGCACCCACCTATTAGTACAGTCATGAGTATGTCCTCTAATAGGCCTGCCTTCAGACCTTTTTAAAAAGCTTAATTATTACCTTTGGCATCAATTAGGTCAGAAGTTGGTGCTTTCTGAAAACTGCTGGGGAGCAACACAGCACACTTAACGCTGTCATGTGAATTTAGGAGGGGAAATCAAAGCCATTACTATCCCAGGAAGTAGCAGAATCCACATATAGTAACTACAACATCAATTATATATGTTTTTGTTTCAAGTCAGATTTAGAATCAGAGGAAGTGAAAAAATGTTTCTTCACAAGGATTTCCCTCTCCCAAACAGGGTACCTTCAGCTACAGATTTCTTGATGCTCAGTCCCCTCATGTCTTGACCACACTGTTGCTGAACAACTTAAGTGTATTAACTGTAGTCCATCATCAATATCACAAACATTAAATACATGTGTTCAAACCAAACTAGGTTTCAGCAGTAGGGCAAGGATCTCTCTCTCAAACAGCCTGCAATTCAAGACACTCAATACCGTTCCAAATTAGCATGCTATACTTTGAAGTTCGGAAAAGTTATTCCCTCGACCCCACAATTACCACCACAAATGACAAGAGATTTCCTACAAATTCCTGTCACAGAAAGCATGCAAGTTTTGTTCTGAAGGTTGCTGTTTAGTATTCACTATGCGAAAAGAGAAGCTCTGAAAAAGATCACTTCTCTTCAAGGGACTTTTTGATATTCTCAACATTTGAAGTGCCCAGGTCAAAGCTTGCTAACTTTCAGTATCAGTATTAAAGACAACTCATCTGGATATTAAAAAAAAAATAAATCAGAATGCTTGACAAGTTATCCCCTACCTCATTTTAAGACAGACGACATTTACACCAACATACAGAATTGTCAGGAATCCTTGACCTTCTGAACAAGATATTTGAAAGCTACACAAGTAGATGAGCTGCATCTACCACAGAAAGCAGAGCTAACAATAAAGATGCCTGCCTTTGACCGCATCACCAGCCTTCAACTTCATGTGCTACAAACTGAATTACATCATATTGATTTTGCTAATCCTTTCCAAATACTGTACACTTCAAACAAACCTGCAATGTAAGGTGATGGGACAACACTGATGACCTAGTCAGTAAGTCCAGGAGTGAAATGGGAACAACATCTAATCCATTTCTGCTCTGGTATCCCAGGAAACCAGCTGCAACTGCTTGGTTCAGGTTGTATACTATGGCAAAAATGTCTGCAATCCAGCTCTAATAACCAGCATTTCTACAACTGCTAAGCAGCGTTTATAAAGCAGACCAGCAGCTCCTCTATAGAATTTGAAGCATGAACTGCACATGCAGAAGCATGGTATATATGGGGAGTCAGGGCACTCCCATCTCAAATGTTTCAGCTAGGTCACCAGACACTCAATATACAAAACTCAAGAGACATCAGTACAAAACCTAGTTGACTTGCACAGAGCAGCGTAATGAAGTAAGGGAGCATGTGATGCCAGGGTATCACAAGCTAAATGGTCACTCAGTTACCTTCCCTGCAACCACCCCCTGCAACCCCTCGGTCAAACTCAAGAAAACTTCCTTAACTTCACTAACACGTTTAGCCCTTCCCCAAAACGTAAGCAAAAACATCAGCCAAAAGGTTTTCTACTTGGTAGTACTTAGTTTGTACTTTCAATGTCCGAACAGCCCTGGTCTCCTCCAATTGAACCTAATAGCTAATGATCTAATAGGTCAGTAGCTTCCAGAATAGTCTAAAATCCAAATTTATTTCAAGTACTATGTGTGCCATTTTAGTCTGCCACTTTGTAGCCTTGAAGTGTTTATCTGTCTGTACAGGAAAGATGCAGAGAAGACAGCAAACCGACTACCCACACTCCAGAAGTCAGCATTTAGACTCCGAGATTCTTCTCAGAGGATGCTTTCAGAAAGCCATATTTAGCCCAGTATTATTTTTCTATGTGCTACACAGTTCAAGTGGTACTTACCAAACTGCTATAATGTAACATAAAAAAAGGCTGTGGGTGAAATTAAGATTTCAAGGTTAACTGAGAAATTCAGTGAATTATGTTCCTGCAAACACAAAAGATCACGAGTACTAAGCTGCACTGTGGTATGTTCAATCAAAATGCTCTGCAGAGACCCCAGCTGAGCCTCCAGTGTCCATCTCCGGAGCATAGGCTGCCACTCTACACATTACTTTCAGCATCTCATCTGCATGTACTGTTAATTGTTCACATAAATTCTATATCCATCCAGAAGTGATGACCAAACCATATTTGGTCATCACTTTCTTCTGCTGCTCTCTTCCTCCCCACCAAAATACACAATGCAAGTTCATCTGCCTTACTTTATTAAAACCTACCAGGCAGTATCAGGGACAAAACAGTGGACTGAGCAGACATAAGTAATTCTGATTTAGTGCATAAAATCAGCATTGGGAAGGACAACAAATTAAAATGTGACAGTTTGATTCAAATATCAACTGCTTGTAAGTAACCTCCTATTAGTGCCAAAACCAGATGTGGAGATTCTTTCAAGCTTATTTTCCATGCAGTCAGCTTCACTGTGCTATAGCACGAAGAGCCTGTCAACAATGAAGAGGCATTTTAAAGTAGGAGGATACGTTACAGTGAACTCATTAAAGCACTGAGGAAACTCAATTGGTACTAGATGGTGAGCACAGGCAAAAACTAGTTTTAAAATGAGATTAAATATGTGGCTTGGGCTTCTTGCTTGAGGAGAGAGATTTCCATTCCAGGATGGTATTGCAAAGAGGAAGCAACCTCCTTGTAAATTTTATTAGTTGTCCAGGAGAAATGATGGTAGAAAGTCTCCACAAAGCTATTTGACACACTTCTATTGAACTAAGTTCTCAATATCTCTAGAAACCTGAACTTGTGTCGGTATTTCTCCCATCAACGAAGATGCCCTCCTTCCCTAGCTATCTTTGAAGAACACCTATCTTCTCGGTATCAAGCTTGCTCACTATTGACATGTCTTCCCTCCGTCGCTACAAACATCTGAAGCAGCAGCTATTACGATGCTCATGTGTACAGTTATGCTTGTGCACAAATGGCTGCAGCGTACCAACTGCTAAGGGAAACAGCAAAGTACTGGAAGCTCAAGGCCAAAACTGTCCCAGAATTGTTTACAGCCTTTAAAAAAAGAACAGTGAGAACTAGCAGGTACTGTAAGAGCAGCTAATCAGTTAAGACACTGAGCAGGACAGCTCAGGGTTCCAATTGAGCACTGCAGTGAATGTGTTGTCACATTAGGACACACAGCTATCAGAACTACTATGTCAAACAGATTATTAAGAAACAGATTAATACTTAGAATATTAATACATTAAAAAATTGAAATAAATATAAATGTTAAGAAACAGTGTGGGCAGCATTGTCACTGGGATTTGACAAATGCCCCCCCAAACTAGAAGTGCATAAACTCTCGTTTCTCACTTCTTATGCTCAACCATAGGTCTGATAAATCCTCAGTATAACAGCTTAAGAAATACCTTAGCATCCAAACACTGTAAACCCTAAGAAAGAAGCAAGGAACAAACCACCACAAGTCACAGCAGAGGCTCCTCCTCCCACCCCTCCTGGCACCATAGCTGGCACCACCATTTTTGCAGCCAGGTAACAAACTCGCCAGAAAGTCCCTCACTAACTTAAATGGTTTATTTTGGAAGACATGACAACTTAGACCTTTATTTCTGGAGTTAAGTGTCAACAGTTTAGGGAGGAAACACTTGGACCAAGCAGCCACTCACAGTTCTTTCAGTTAAGTGTGGGACTGCATACACAAGAAAAAATCCAAACTAGGAGCCCTTGGCTACTACTGAAATCCTGTACAAATGCCTGTTACCTTTCCTAGCAGAAAACTCATAACAGGACAATTTTGTTTACTGTCAATTGTGGTTTGAATGTTAATAATCTGCTGTTAATCCAAAAACTGCATGCATACATATATTCTATCAGCACTTTTCTACTCTAGGAAGAAAAAAAAAACCATAGCCAGGATTTTTCCTTCCTTTTCCATCCTCACACCCAAGCAATATCTTGGCAGCTGTAGTGCAAGGGGATGGCAGCAGGGAAAAATAATCTCAGCAAGTTAAATTACTGACCTACTTGTTTAGTGATAACGATAGCCAAGCCAGCAATTTTTGACCAGACTTGGTGATCTCCTGATTTACAATGTAGATTTTTAAATTACCACTTCAGCCACACATGTGCCTCTACGGAGCAAGCCATCAACATCCCATGTTTAACTTTTTGGGAGAGTGGAAGAAGCAAGAACTCACCACAAGCCAGCTCTTACACAGCCTAGTTAAGCAGAAAAATCACCAGTCACCACCCTTCAGAGTATGCTGGGCTTTCAAGAGAGCTCTAATTTACTTACATTTGCATACCACAGGCTGTACACTGACCACCATTTTTTGCAGCTCATGATAGCCACAAACTCCTTATTAATTTGTGGGCCAGTTAACTGCAGGTTTGAGAGCACTTAGCAAGTCAGAGGCTCATTGGACTGGACATTACGCAAGCAGTAACGTGTATCTCACCCTTAAAATACACCAACAGCATTGACTCCCTCCTGCAAAAGGACACAAGTTTCAAAATATGCTTCTTTACTCTTGTTATGCAGAGATTAGCCTCATTTGAGTACCGGAATATTTGCTGCTCAAGTTACTCTGCAGTATTTTCAGTAAGCCTTTTCCCAATAGGGCATCATTCAAAGTAAGTATCAATGTACAAAAGCAGAAAAAGAAGAATCAGATCCTGAAACTAACACCAGACCACTAGCTACAGAGTCAGTTCCAGGTGCTTTTAAAAAACTCACACCAAAAACATCTAACCAAAAAACTTTGAGTCAGTTTGTGCTTTGTAGAGGAAAAAGTACTTTCTCCTGCTGACAAGACTGCTCTCATGCTAGAAGTAAATATACCAGCAGCTTTGCTGCAGATCCAGTATACTTTATGCTTCAAAGTGTTTCTGAACAAGTATGCGGAAGACTTCTACCTAATTAACCATTGTTTAGTGTTGCTCAGTGAAGTCATGTCATCTTTTCAAGAAAGAGAGCCTGCAGAGATACAAAGGTTGAACACAGTAGCTGTTTATAGCCCATTTTAACACCAAGTGGGACAGCATTTCAGGCTCAACAGTCCTGACCTTCCTCAGAGGGAAAAATGAGGAGTGGGATGCTGGGGAAGTGACCCCAGGAGTATCCAAGCAATGACATACACAGCACAAGCTCCTTCGTGTTTGCTGCAATGCTGCCCAACCTTTCTGAGTACTATGTCTGTGGATACCAGATTTCATATTTCACATAGGGCCAATTTACCGGCTGCAGACATCAGGATTAAAACACTGTAATTCTCCTGCCAGCAGGGAAAAAATTCTCAGCAAATCCAAAGCAGGGTAACCCATACTGCACACTAAGCCCTATGTGCTGCAGAGCTCGCATCCACTGTACAGTCACTTCTGCACTGGGCATTGCAGCCTGTATTGTAGAGGAGCTTCATGCTTTTGCTCTAATCTCCAAAATAAACATACAAGGCAGCATATCTAATTATATCTAAGGTGAAACATAGCTCATTTGCTTTTTTACCGCAAATAGTTAGTTTTAAACACAACTAGTGCAATATCAGATTAATGATCATGGAAGTCTGCACCACTAGTTCACTATCCTTACAGTTCAGCAGTTTAACACAAAAAGCCACAACAGAAAGATTTTTCATTTGCAAATTAAACACTGACTGATCTGACATTCTTGTACATGTTATCATAGGACATTAAAGTTGCTTCCAATGTGAAATGTCTTTAAAATCACAGCTTAATTCAAGAGACAACTGATTATAGAGCAAACTAATGAGAAAATTTCACTGGAAAAATCCAAGAATATGCAAAAAGAGTCAGCTAATGACAAAGTATTTATAAGGATGGTTTTTAAAGTCTTCTTCCTGTTACACTGAAAGATTTTCCTCCCATAAATACATGACTAGGCACTGAGCACATAACAGGAACAGGTTGAGGCTACCTCCTCACCCCCATGTAACAGAAGTGTCCTCCAAGAGGGTAAGAACTGAAGTCTAAACAGGAAAAAAGGATCCTGCACCCTCTAGAAGAGATTAACTAACAGCTACTTACAAGTCGCTTATCCTTTGATTTCCTGGACACTGCTAGAATAGGAGTGACACAATAAGCATTGCCTGGGTGAACATGACGAGTCTGGTGCTTGAAAAGTCCATCTCAGGAGCCAGTGCTGATTTAAGGACCCACCCTGGGAAACTCCAGGTCTAAACCCAGGATACTCCATATGGTCCTTCTCAGCAGTGCTTGGTGACCTGCCCAACAGAAGTGGCAAGGAGGGAAATGCCTTGACATGTCCTGAGCTCTGAAGTCTGGAAACTTAATAATGAACTCAGTTACATGCAGGTGTGTGTACAAGGCTGACTCAGACTGAAACCCTGTACATGACCACTTTTACCATGCATTTCATTCAGGTGATTGTCCCATTTTCCTCAAAAAAAAAAAGCTAAATTGGGACACCTTAGTCAGCTGGCACTGGGGCATTTGGCTCAAAGGCACTTTAACTTGCATCCTCCACCTTCTGGGTGGATGCCCTGCCCTAAAGGGCATTAAGCACAGCTCTCTTCAGCTTTCCCCTTGGCATCAGGCCACTGCCCAGAGAGGAATGCAAAAGCCCAAGCCAGAAAACAAAAGGAGCCTGACTGCTCAGAGCACATAGCTT
The DNA here is from genome assembly GCF_034619465.1 of Leptosomus discolor. NCBI lineage: Eukaryota > Metazoa > Chordata > Aves > Leptosomiformes > Leptosomidae > Leptosomus > Leptosomus discolor. The sequence continues at coordinate 84,316,363 of NC_141419.1, forward strand.
CAAAAAAGCCATCAGGATTATAAATATTTCACACTGGAAAGTGAGCTGATAAACAGGAGCAATCCCTCCTTCCAGCTGAGCACCTTAGGCTACAGAGGCACATTACCTCACTGCTGGCTGTGTTTTGGTCCTACCCCACTACACAGCCAAGAGCCCAGGAGGTAGAAGTTTCAACAAGGAAGGAAGGATTCCTCAGTATAAACTCACAATCTGATGACGATGTTACCCCCTGAAAAACATAAGCTACAGGCTTATTCCCTTCAAGATGAAGAGGGAACCGAACACATCTCCAAGCAATAAGCCAAGGCTGAACGGTAGTTTTGACCAAGAGCCACATATTAAGCTTCTTGCACAGGCCAAAGCCCTGAGGAGGGTACAGTTGTCCCTAGAAAAGAGATGGCAAACTCCTTCAAGTCCTATTAGTTGCTGGGCACTTAAGTGGGGTGGCCCTTAATATTACTATTCTGTACCAAAGTTGCTGACACTTCAAGCACCTCTGCACAATTTTAGTTCTTTACCCTACTTAGCACAGATTGCTCTAAAACTGTGATAGAGTTACAAGCCAAGATTGTGTGGGATAAAAATATTGCAACAAAAGCATAGCAGGGATTATTTAAGAAGCCTTTATTATTCCTTAACTTTAAGTAGAACTTTGACCTTGAACAACCAAACTTGCCTAGAACAAATGCATCTGAGAAAGGAAGAACACTGAATCAAAATAACAAAGTGAAGGCCTCTCCAATATCCTAGCAAAGCTAAACAACTTCCAGATCAGCCATGCAAAGTGTCTGAACATCAACCACCATTCCTTCTTTATCATAGCCACATGTAAGAAGAGCACAGTTAGACTGAAAGTAGCAGAATAGGATGCAGCAATGCAACTCACAAATTTGCATAGAAGGGACACAGATGCTTTGTTTTCTTTGCAAATGTGAAGCTTCCTACAAAATACTCCATACTTTGGGAAGCAGGCTATCAAGCACTCTTGAAAGCCTGCCATGTCAAGTGGGAACACAACACAAGAGCTCTGAAGACAAGCTTAAGAAAAAGGTCCAAGCTTACAGCTGGCAATCAGGCTGACGTGAGTATCCGTCTGAACAGGTCCCCATTCAGTGCTCGGCAGTAGAAGTATTACCAACACAAAAGCGTAACAGGTCAGCACAAACAAAATTTCAAAGTTTTGATCAAGAGTTAAACAATATACAAACCACCTGGAATTTGCTAATTATTGCTAAGCAACATTAAGGCAAACAGTTTAGCAGAATTCAAAAGGAACTAAGCATATGGGTAATAACATCCACAACTACATTAGCTAGGATAAAACAGTTTATAAAAGGACTAAAAGAATACCAAGCCTTGTGGCATGAGTCAGCCACTTATATCGTTGATAAATTGCTCCTCCTGATTGTTTTGTTTATCGAAGAACAGTAGAAACCATGCCTATTGTTCTAGCAAACTGTTAGCTAAATCACACCAAGGATCAACCTACAAAAAACAAAATCAAACTAGATTTCACTTGCTTAGGTTCAAGCTTCTCTAGTGAGCGTGTTCAACTTCATATTACATTTATCTTGGAACTCAGGCCAAACTTCAGTGATTTATACTCACAAATGCCTGCAATAACTTAAACTGGAATTGAGTCATTTAGGTGATTTTTTTGATTCGACTCACCCTCAAAGCCAGATCATCACAACAAAACACTCAGACCATCACAACGAAACAGTTAAGTAAGCCATTCTCTGGTGATTTCAGCAACCAGCTACTACCTGAAGCTAGAAAAAAAGAAAAGGTCTTTAACAGGCTTGCCTTGTCCTGTCCTAAAACAGATCAGCCAGAGAATCGAGGTCCTTCTCCATTCAGAAGGTTTGTCACCAGTGGTAGGACTACTCACTCATTTTAGAAGAACTTAATCACTTTGACCTCATACCTTGGACTCCAAGCTTTTGGCCCAGTGCAAGTCTGATAGAACTAAAGATGTGCAGAAAACAAATATTTCTAGCAGCCTGTCTTCCTTGCATCTACAAAGAGCAGCTTAATTTGCCATTAGCCCCACGAAATGGCAGAGGGTTTCAGACAAAGGAGCTATAATTACCAAGTCATCTCCAGCTGAAGTGTCAGCTACCATATGCTGTCTTCAGAAAAAACAGACTACTCATGCCTAGTTTATAAAGCTCCCTATATCAAGCTTCATTTGGACAAGAGGGTGGTTTTGATTGTACCAGGCCTTTTTGGAACTTTTAGCTACTAAAATACTGAAAGTAGACAGATAAAAAGTTTAGCAGATCCAAACAGCAGAGCAGCCTACTAAAAGTACAGAATTCAAACAGTTTACCTCAGGTGATCCAGGTTTCACCCATACTGCCTCAGTTTTTAAATTAAATATACTTTGTCCATGACAGGGAATATTTAGAAAATGTACCACTTTACTTCCAGAGGCGATTTGTGAACTTTAATCTGTTGATCAGTGTCAGATGAAGTTTCAGAAACCTTAAGTCTGAAGCCCTGTATCTGAGATAAGCACTTTCAGTGTAAGAACACCTTGAAGGGTCAGAGAGAGATGTGAGACAGGTCAAAGCCAGAAAGGAGGAAAAAACCTAAATAGGTATTTTTGGCATTGCTCCTTCAGCAAAACCTACTCACAAATAAACAACCCCTACCATCAGTACCTGCATTACACCAGATACTGCAATTTTTTTACTTCAACATTGCAGTACTGCAGAAGCTGATGTCAGTTGCCAAAGAAAACTTCCTCTAATTTGGCAAGGTTTCAGAAGTCCAGTCAACTATTAATTGTAACACTGGCTTACATTGCTGGTAGAGGAAGTTAGAAGAGATTTTGCCTATGCTAATAAACATGGCTAAGCAGAAATAGCTGGTCAAATGATCAAAGCTTTGAATGAAATAAGCAGAGTGCCAAACTGGATCTGCATCACAGAAACATCAACTCTGCCTAGTATCCTGACCACCATAAGTCAGGTAGCTTTTAAACATGCAGGCAAAAAAACCTCTATATAGTGACTGCTCTTGTATCTGTAGTGTAGGATTCTTCCTAGGAAAAGAAAAAAATGTGATAGGAAATTGATCCTATCACCAGTTTTCCCCACTTACTACCCTTTGCAGCAAGAAGTAGTTATGAGTTTTCCACTTCCATTTGAATGAAGCTTTTGACTACCACTTTTCATAAGTTACTACACAAAGAGAAGCTCAGAAACCAGCTATTAGATGAGAGGCAGCAAGCGTACACTTAGTCTTCTGTAACTTCTCTAAGTACCTGGTGTTCCACTTAAGATTCAGTGCCTGTAGAAATACCTGTCATAGTTGGCAGTTACAAATATGCTTGTGGCAGCAGGAAACAATTGGCTCAAACTCCGCTCGTTTTATTCAGTCGGCCTTTCTCAGAGGTTTGCTCTTTGTGCTAATGTGAAAGAGAATTAAGTGCTCCATAAAGAAAGTAAAAGATTAAAACTTACCAGTGTTACCTACAGAACCACAAAACAGCATGTGCAATCATGATCAGCAGAACACCTATGGTAAGATGTCTCAATTTCTCACCGCAATAAGCACTACAAGGACCCAGAACAATCCCTGACAGTTGCAGTTTCTGCAGTTTAGCTCTGACAGGGAATACGATTCTCATTTATATCTGCTTGCATGCAGGTTTTATTTTGCACTGGGTTTTGCTGCAATACCTGTAGGACTGCATCGAACAATGGGGCTGCAAAATGAAGCACTCCAGTAGTACCTGAATTCACACTGCATTCATCAGCCACTTCTCTGGGAATGAACATACTCTGGGAGGTCAGTGTTTCTCCCCAGGGATCTTGCTTCATGCAGAAAGAGGGTAGCCAGACACACTGCCATTACAAGAGAAGAACCATCAGGGCTGCAATACTCAACAATCCCACCACTGAAAACAGCAACTTCCTATTATAGTCAAATCAATTCCCAGTATAAACCTCAAGCTGCTCATTGCTCCTGGTTCCTCCGTCAACCCATTGCCATTTCTCAATCTTAACATTTGCTAGCTATTTTCCTAGAGATATTTAAGTGACTGCAGTTGCCAAGACAACCACTTCATCAACACCAGCACCTCAGCTCATCTATCTTGGGCTTCCCTTCCGTTCACCATGACTTCTAGGAAATCAGCTGCCAGAAACAGTCATTTTGAAATCTGGCTTTTTCTTTTTAAAAACCCCAACTTTTAGTAGCCTTTGAGATCTTCTGTCCTAAGAATTTCAAGTTCCTTTCATAGGAACAGATTTGTTTTAATCATACCCTCAAAAGTGAGGTTTCCTATAAAGCTGCAAGAAGTCTGATAGCTTAAATTCCAAGGCACTGAGGCGATGAAGAGGAAGATGCAATCACAGAGGTATACATCCAAACCAGGCGTATGGACACCTGTGCTGTTGCCTTCAGTAAGTCACCGAAGTCTCCTTCCATTCTGTTTTCTGTTACAAAGAGAAGCAGATAGTGACTATACAGCAGTATTTACTTACCAGTATTCAAGCCCTCAGCTAGGCCTTGAAACACATGCCCATGTAAATGTCTCTAAAAAAATATGACAGAACTTCCACAACAAAATTAGTAAGTGGACAGTCCCCATAGAAATATGCATGTTTTAACTAAGTGAGGCTTAAGCTGTCAAGACTCTCCCGCCATGGCAGTCACAAAACCTGGTGGCCACTTCAGCTGAGCTCTGCAAGCAGCTAATTACTCAGAAGATAATACAGTTTCTAGGAGTTTCCCAACAGTAAAAGCAGGGAAAGAAGACCCTGTATACATAGCACTCTCCTTCCCCCAATCCATGTTAGACCCAAAAAAGAAGGGTTCACAACTTCAACAAGACCTTTGAGCAGAACTTACATCTTATAAAATACAGGATAAGCCAACAGAAACAGTTAAACCAGGTTTGGTTAAGTTCTTCCACCACCAAAGCTACCAGCATCTTTGTATCATCAGCATTTGAAACCACAGAAGAACAGCTTCCCAAGTTGGTGTCTTCATGGCCCTCGCTGCTGTGACTTAGAGATTTACTGCTGCAACTGTACTAGCTTTGCACCCATTAGCACGGATACTGGCAGCAGTCTAACCATGGCAACGTGGGATTAAGTATGGGCTGCAAAACCAACTCATAAGCTGGGTCAATTCACAACTGGTGTGAAATATCATGCTGTTGCTACCAGACCACTACTGCGCTTGAGACAGGTTGAATGTGCCATTGCTGCAATGCAGACATACTTAAACAATATAAAATGATCTCAACAGTTTAGTTCTGCAAACCTTGGTGGTTTGCCATGGTTGACACAGTGTCATTGGAGAAAGCCCCGAGTATCCTTTTCACTGTACCTATTAATACAAGGTTAACAAAACTAGAGCAGGAAAAGACTTTATATTCTGCCTGAAACTCAAACTCTTAACGTGGCAATCACATTAAGCTTTGACCAAACATTATTTTATTTTAGCAAGTAAGTATAATACAACAGCATTTATCAATGCATTGATAATTAGAGCAAAGAAGCCTTTGGCAGTTAGAAACACCAGCTTTCCTTATAAAAGAAAAGGTACCTGCAGGTCAGTTGTGCTGTAGTTTTCTATTTAAAGTTCTTGCCAAGTGTAGAATTCGGCTTTCTGCCCACGTGTTTTAAGCTCAGTGTTGTGGCATAGCCTGGGTAATTGCACTTCGGGTGACAAGCACAGCAGAACTCAGAGGCATGTCAGTAATACACTTTAAACCTCGTCTTAACTTACTAGAACCAAACCTTGCCCTGCAAATGTGCTGTCTCCACGAAGTGCCATGCCAGGCTGTTTCCCCAGCCATGCTACAGAGCTGTGAGCCATTTCACACTTCCACACTTGACATCAAATCCCGCATGCCAGTTTCACTATGCTGAGAGGCTTTATTTTGAACTTAATCTTCAAAGCACATGAGAGAAGACCTGGGGCAGCTGTTGTAGAAGGGCACAAGGAGCTGCAGCAATTAAGACAGTACAAGAAAGAAATCCCAGAGGTGAGAGGTAAAAAAACCTGGATAGCTCTGAAATCAACGCAGATCCCTCTGACATATCAAATAACAAGGCAGCCAAGGCGTAACTTTGCCTCCCCTAACAAGAACTTTACCCAGATTCTCTCTGATACAATCTTCACAAATAATTCTCAAGAAGAGTGTATAGCATACATCTCCCCCAGCAAGCCTACATACCCAGGCCTTGACTTGATGGCTTTCTCTTTATCACCAGGAATGTCCTCCTCCTCCCCTAGGTTAAGTTACACAACCCCAGCTTTATTTTTTGCTCTTAGAGAACTGCTGCAGCTGCCTCACGGACAAAGTCTGTGCAGAGGAGTGTGACTTGTCAGTACATCAGGATCTGTGCTGGGGTGCTTCAGGAAACTGCTCAGGTTTTTATTTTTAAAAACCAGGAATAAGCCAAAGTTCTTATTCCAAAAATCTCTTTGCTTTTGTGCTTAAGCAGCCTGAAAGCTATTCACTTGATGATTTCTTCAGCTATTCCAAATTTAAATACTTGTAAACATACAAGTTGAATTTGTTTTGGAAGAAAGCTTTCCCATGTGCTATTTATAAAAAGCAAAACGCTTTCTACCTACAGATTTAGTCAACTATGCTATTATAAGATATACCCATTTTACATAAAAATGTTAATTTACCCAGGATCATGAATACGAACCCATTACAGATAGAAGACTTTTAGTCCCTATCTTATTCACTAAATTATACTGCCTCTTACTGTTGCCAAAGAGCATTTTGGCCCTACCTTACATTTGAAGCTGTATAAAGCCCCCGTACTTCTACATGACTCTTCCAATCCTAGCCGTGTGTTCTTCAGATGAGCACCTCTTACATTCACCAACAGATCTAGACAATGCATTGCATTGGCCCTCTCATCCTGTTTGTGTAGCTTGCAGACTATTCTCGACAAGTGCCACGCTTCACCCACACAAAGGGCCTAACAGATGATGAATTCTGGATTGTGCATCCCTTTCACCCTAACATCAGATCCTAGCAATTCACATTCAGAGTAAATGCAACACAGCGATATTTAATAGCTTTACCAAACAAAGCTCAACTAAATATGTACTGAAGAAAGCTTGTTGGCTGCTACTTAGCAGAAGACAATGTTCAGTTGGACATAAAAGCATCTACTAACAGACACAAACCTTTCCGGGAAGCAGCTGATTTCCCATAGCCCCTTTACTTCAAATTGACACCATCTAGTCATTAATCTGCAAATTAAGATCCCAATTCAACACATCAACCAAGCATTAATAGTAGGCTTTAGGCTCAGCCTAATTTTTGTCATCCTCAGTTTTTCTGCATTACTACAGTTGTACAAGTTATGTATCATACAAAAGTAGCCTAACAAAACCGAAGTCCCTTCTGAAAACAGGGAGTCTCTTTCCCAGTGCCATCAGTATGTTCAACTGCCATAAAACACCTTCACAGTATTTTTTTTTTAATAGAAAGATTTAGAATAGAGGTTAGATTACAACAATGCAAAACCCACTATTTATACAGTTTGTTCCAGGAAACATACGGTATGTATTCTTCTTTCTAGAGTACAGAAGTCACTGCTCTGTATTTAAAAATAGGGAAGAAAACCCCCAAAACTTACTTATACTCCCAGCTATGAACTAACACATGCTGAACAAAACAGCTAGGAGAACCCAAATAAACTGGTGCATGTAGGAGTTAAGAGATACAACCTAACTGATGTAGATGCCAACACCTGAAGAGTTTCTTTCTGTCCGCTAACATCCAACCAGAGCTTTGCTAGATTTGCTGAACTCACAGGCTCTCCCTAGCATCACCAGCAAGCTTACTTTTGTTTTAATAGCAGAAACTAACCACCTTAAAAGTATTGGTTAGAAGTAGGCAGGTCAAAAATCCTTCATTGTTCTCTTGGAAATAGGTGAAAGTCATCCATGTGCTCAGCAACGCTGACAGCTGCAGAGGGGAAGATGAAACAGAACAAGGCTGAGACCGAGAGCACTCATCAGGTCACAGGTGGTGACCTTATGTCAGCCCTCAGTCATGGCCCAAGGTACAGTCAGTCCAGTATAGTAAAAGAGATGAAGGAAGAGGGAGACACCCGAGGTGGGCCTGGATTCCCAGAGACTCCAAGCCAGATGAAGAGGCCTGATAGCATCACAGTGACAGCTCTTCCGTGGCCAAGCATACTAGAACCTTCCTCCATGCCTCTGCCAGAGACCTGACCCTGCAGCGCGTGGCATTACCTACCTGGATGGCAGGCAAGATCTCAAGTATGGTGCACCCACCAAAGCCTGCTGAAGATATGCCCATGTGACATTCCATTGCGCGAGGCCTGGGAACAGGCAATGCCACGCTTTGGGATGGTTACTTACTACCCTTATCCCAACCTGATTGGACTCATCACGTAGCAATACGCCTACAATTGCCACGAGAAGCTCCCTGGCTAAGGTAGGCAGCACATACCCACAGCAGCCAGCCTAGCTGTGGCCTCTGTGTACACTACCACTAGGCAGCATGGCTTTTCGCAGCTTCTGTTGACTGCCCACGCATTACTTAATTGTTCTTTTGTGCCAGCAAAATACGGCCCCTGGCTGAAAAGCCCAAGCATAAGCATACCACTCACACAATCCAAAGTGAACAACTGAGTACTTAGTGGGTATGGGATACGCCTGCAAACTGGATAAGAACTGGCAACAATACGTCCAAGTTGAACATTCAAAGTGGGCTGCTTTTAAATAGTGAAATCAGAGCATCACCTCTAACAGCACTAGAAGCCAGACTTATTCCATAACATCCAGAAGAAAGTGGCCAAGACCAGCAGTGTTCTTACCCCATCCCTCCTCAGTAGCAGCCAATACAACTGGTCTCCTTCCAGCTGGAGGATAGCCATGGATACAGGTTCAAGACCGTAAACTCGTCTATTATTGCCATTTAAAACAGATCTCCACAGTGACATGCCACAATGACCCTGCTGAGGCTGGTCTTTAGCGCCTGGTGAGTCTGCCCATAATCCTCTGATGGTCAAAACAAGCTTCAGTATTAAGAAATTTTCAAAAATAATCCAGTCAATTCCAAAATTTAAAAGCCTAAACGTTCACAGACTCAGTGAAGTCTATCCCATCTACCCGGCTTCCCCCAGTGGTGCTGCTATCGCTGTATTTCAGGGGCAAAGGCAGCCAAGCTTCTTCCACACAAATGAAAGACTGCTACCAGCAGGGGAAAAAAAATCAGTTTAATTTTTAAATTTAAGCATTTTAAGTTACAGCATATTAGCCAAATTTTGAAGCACACCAAGTTTCTGGCAGACACTGAGAAATGGAAATCATTCCATATGTTGGTCTCAAAACCTTCCTTTTTATATGCTCTAATGGAGATCATACAGCAATATAAAATGCCTAGTTTCATTTAGAAGTTCTTTCAAAAAAAATGATAAACAATTCTCTATAGAGGGCCTGTTAAACAGGACTCTGGTTGTCTCAAGAAACAGCCACTTGACACTTACAGCATTATACAAGAGAAGAAATGTTACCATCATCCACTGAATTTGAACACTAAGTTTTCAACAAGAGTTGAGTCTCAACGCCTTTTTTCCTTAGCATTTTGACCAACATGGCCCCAACAAAAGATGACGGCACTAGGCAGAGATCCCACTGAAGTGGCAATATCATTAAGAACAGACAAGTCCTTCACTTTCCACCTTAACTGAAAAGTACCACACACCTTCATCTGAAACATTTGGGTAGGGGCATTTTGTTACCACGTGAATGACAAATCAGAAAGGATTTAGATAATAGCTACAAGACACTTAAAAGGTACAGAAGAGACATTAGCCTCTCAAGTTATACTGCTTAATGCACCACTGAAAGGCATTCAGCTGTTAAGTGTGGGTATGGTTACTACTATGAAAGAAAAGTAATCAGGAGCACCAAGATGAAATTCAGTTTTCTTCAATACATTACAACAAGGCCATTCTTTGATACATTATAAGAAGTCCATTCTTTTAATAAAGGTGAGTGCTTCTAGAGATAGTTATTCTAGCCAAGATAAGTACACACTTGCACACCAGTGTAGTTTACGTCCATGAATTAGCAGCTTATACAAGCAGACTTTATGCAAGAACAAATGTGTCTTCACAGAATGTATTGTAAGTCAAAGCTACTCCATTGCATCGCTTTTGCTTTGATAAGGCCAAAAAGGGTGCTGCAAAAGAGACTATTAGTCTTTGCCTAAGTCTGACATCGAAAGGTTTCCAGCTGCAGAGATGTCTAATGATTAAGTAAACACAGAATTTTTGCACAACGGACAGGTGCCTATCACAAAAGAATTGACCCAAGTGGCACAATTGACTGAACATTCATGCTTACACTGTTCCAATACTCCGATAAAGGGTTTTGCACCTTAGCCCTCCAAATATTTTACTAAAACGAACATTAAAACATATGTTTTAAATACTTTAACTAGGATACATATCTTAACTTGGGGGAAGAGTTACATAGCTACCGCAAACATGACCTAGCTGCTATCAACTTAAATTTCATCACCCAAGCAAAAGCCCTTTACCTGAATTTCTAAGTTACCTGTATAATTTTAAGACAAAACAAGACCAATGGGAATACATCATGTCACACTTTTGGTACTAAGGAGTAAGACACACCCTGCCAGGCAGCCTTCTCAATCACAAACACTATGATATCTGAAAGTGTCACCCACTTAAGACAGCCTGCCCCCCCTCATTCCCCTGGTTCACCAGGTGATAGCCTCAATTAAAAATAATCAAACATGCAGAAAGTCTTAAGGTCACAGTTCTTCAAATCTAGCAAGAGTCCAAAGTGTCATACATGTTCCCCAATTCAGTAGCTTTACCATTGTTTTTCCTATCTGTAGGCCACTCTGGGCAAACATTTATGCATTTATGTAGAAAACATGGAGATAGGCAACCATCAATTTGGCTCATCTCAGCTAGTAGTGCCTCAGGGGAAGGTACACAATGCCAAAGTTATTACTATTAAACTGGCCTGGTGGGATGAGACATCCTCAGTAAGTCACTACCGCAAAAGCTTAGTAAGATTAACTGCAATTCCTCTAACTCATAATGCTGGATGAAACACTAAGGTTTTAAAAATGAAGTAGCATTCTGGAAATAGCAAGCTAATTTTGTGCACGTGCATGTGTATGCACACATCTGATCACATGCAGCCCAAGTTACAAGAGGACCTGCTATATTATGAGTCACAACCTTTAGTCCATCTACACTGCAGCCCATCTGTAACTCCGCTACATTTCCTCATTATACATTAACTCAGTCACACTTAAGCTCAATATAAAATCTCCATTTAGTCCATATTATTGATTACTATCAACACCAAATGATGGCCACAAACTACACAGCCAAACTGCATGTCAAAAATCAGAGTTACGGTTCTGCAAGCATTTTTTTTCTGGCATTTCCTACCCTCTAGATGCAAAATGAGCAGTAGACCTGAAGTGCTATTAAAGAGAAGATAACCAGTGTGAACATATCACTCTGTAAAATACCGGGTAGCGAAAGCGTGACTGCAGCAAGAGCTGGGTAAAAAAAAATGCTTGAGCTTTTGAAGTTACAAATGTGGTCCCTCACTCAGCCACTGGCATAACACCACTGCCATACTGGGGATCTTAAAGATTTACATACAAAAAAATAAAAAGAACACCCTTCTATATAGAGTCAAAAACCTCCACTAATTCCTGTAATGTGAACCATATCTAAAGATATCTACGTGCTTTTAGCTACTATCTCTTTGACAGACAGGCAAGAAATGTCAAGACACACAGGTCTTTGCATTGTTATATAAAAAAATCATGTTGTATTTTACCTTATTCAAGGATCATTCTGAATAAACTAACGGAAATAGAGCCAAACAATGGAAAAATTCTGCAAACTGACAGTGCTCAATCTTTCCAAATGGAAAGCTTTCCATTTTTATTCCAATGGCAGAGGTGGGCTGTGCAACAGCTCTCCTCTTGCCGTACAACAGGACCTAACTGCACATGATCCTGTATTTTCAGGCAGTATCAGAACGAGACATCGCTATCTGTGCTTCTTAGCATACACAATAACCGCACTTGGATCAGAGGAGCCCTAGGGAAAGAACTGGGAGCTGGCTACCATCATTACCTTGCCCGTGCCCTCCTGAGGGTAGACTGCTGTCCAAAACAGGTTACAGGCTGAGTGAGTTGCCTGAGGGGTTCTGTGGGGCCACAGAGGTAGCCATCCGAAAAACTGTATGAAACAGCAGAGCGAGGGTCAATCAGGTACTCCCCAGGCCTGAGAGTTATAGATCATGACTGTGCTCATGATCAGTGAACCAACATCAGAAGTTTCTTGCCTCCCTGCCTGCAGACAGTTTAGTAGCCCTTTCGCTTTGGAGATAGCCTGCTCTGAACAGCAACTCTTCCAACCCGGAGCAAGCAGCTTCAGGCCCTAGTCATCCACAGTGACATATTCCTTTGCTGCGTCAAACCTCTGCTTATTAGCAACAGTGATACCTAAAGCCAACAAAGATAAAAGATTTATCGTAGAATCTTAAGGTTGCAATAGACCTCTAAGATCATCAAGTCCAACCGTTGGACACAGAGAGACACTCTGTAGCACCTTGCAATGTAGAAGCCTGCAGAAGACAGCTGGGAGCACCACACATTTTTTCCTTAGCATCAAGGAGTACTTTTCTGGAGTTAAATGTTCTACCAGTTACATAATTCTAACTGCCTAAGAAACTTCTATTTGCTTAATTTTAAGCTGTCCGGGAAGCAGCCTACAATACCAAACTTTAAAACACAGTGCTCATTCTTGCCATCAATTACCCATAAGTAAGTTCCATATTGATTTCCTGTTCTGAAAAAAACCTATTCCCATATATTGCAAATTGCTCTGAAATCAAAACATACCACTTGGAAGAAGCTGAGATCAAACAATACAGAACTATAAACAGCACACAGTTAGTGAGTTACAAAAAGCAAGGAAAACAATGCCTTGACAAGTATTTAGCCCCCAAATTACTTGAGAAAACTAAACATAATGCTTGGGTTTTTCCCCCCCCCTCCAACTCACACGTCAAGACTTGCTCCTTCAAGTAGCAAAAACACCTTATGAAACAAATTGCCTGAAGAGCTACCAAACAGCAACTCTGACAATGCAGTTAGTTTTTCTTGTTTCCTTTCATGTTAGGTGTATTCATTTTCATTTACCCAGCCTAAATGACCTCTGAAGGAGCTTTTAATATTGAGTCTCGCTCTACATTAAACATACTTCTTGACACAGCATACCTGGTCAAGCCATGCTTCTGGGCAGCGCTGTGTGTTTAATAATGAAGTTTCTATCTGTGTAATTTCTCACTTGCACCTTCCCCAAGAGACTGGCTCCCAGCACAAGAATACCATTCAACTATAAAAATGAGAAGAATTTCCTTCTTTAAAAATAATCAAAAGCTGTGACGCTACAGCACAACTGCACCAAATATACAGAGCTTTGAGTAAGCCACCAGGAAACTCTTTATTATTCTGCAAGGATCCCAAAAACATGGCTTGATCAAAGCACTGGGCAGAGGTTTATCAACCTCCAGGCTCTGAAGGCCCAAGCATCAAAGGCAGACACCAAATTTCAAGGCAGGCAGAGAGGTCAACCAACGGTCAACTGTGATGGTGAAAGTTTCACCATGCACAACCTTCAGCCATTGAAATCTATCCCAACTAGCACCTATCATCACCAGATCACAGCTTAATAACCTTTGTTGTGGTGGTCCCCATTTAAGTATCAGCTGACAAAATCGAAGGTGAAGAAATTCTCCTGCCATGTAGCAAAGAACCCTCTCAGCTAAACGGAAGATGCCTATAGCATAAAGGTGGCATCAATGAACTGCTCACACAGTTCTGCAGACTACAGCACAATCTGGTTCTCTACTGCTCAGGCACTGCCTGCAAAACCAGAAACACACATTTCCATCATTTCCAGAGCAGCTCAGAACTACCACATAGCCCAGTGGGGTGATAAGACAGGATCTAAAGGCCTGTCTTATCACACCACGTACTTCCCAGCTGACCTAGGAAAGTAGCAACTGGCACTATTCTATGGCCTAGACATGAAGTATTTTATTCTCAGAAAATTCTTCCCTTTGTCACTCAAAAACACTCAATAACTTAATCAGCTATGAGCAAATCAACATCTCACAAGGCCTACCCACAGTTCATCCTTTAACAAACTCCAAATGAGTCAGGGACCAAAAATCAAGTTCACCTATTGCAGTCAAATACCCATACCCCAACACAACTGATTCTGCCAGGAACTTTAGTCAAACTGGTCATTTCTTGCTGACAGCAGCTGAGGGACAGACATTTGCTCAGATCACTGGACCTCTTCAGAGGACTTAACATCACCGACCCTGAGCTACTTTTGCCTTGCCAGCAAGGAACAAGAGGTAACCAGTGCATGGAATAGCTCTACTCCTCCCTTAAGGGTGGTAATCTGGAATTTAAGCAAAGGGTTCCCCAAAACATTACATCGCTATTCAGTATGACTGAGAGTAAAGTCACTAGATAAGGCAAAGGTTGATATAACCTCCACCGAAGATGTGCACCTTCGGCTGATTGCATAGAGGGGACTACTTGTGGTTCAGGACTGCTCCTATCCCTTGCTGACACAAACTGCCCTTCACACAGAGGTTGTTCTGAAGGCTGCTGCCCTTTCCATCAAACTGGGAGGTCCCAAACAACGAAGTCCTGCAGCAGATCTGAGCACGCATGTATTGGTTGATAAAATATGCTTAGATGCTGTGCTTGAATTTTTAAGAAGTCCCTGGCTTTATTATAGCCAGCACTAAGGTATTGATAACCTACTACTGAAAGAAACATTCAGAGGGGCTTGTTTCCTATTTCAGTTTATCAAATGCTAGAGTTACAGGATTAGCAACTGAAACCAGAATCTGTTGAAATGTTGAACCAGCTTTCAACAGCAGTAGCTCCTGTCAATGAGGTGCGAAGAGAGCACTTTCCTCATTTCAGTTTATTTAGCTAGTTCAGCAACCCAGAGAGAAAGGTCATATTTCTCCAAGAATAAACAAGGTGCCAAAAGCTGATGTTACCAGCTCCCAGAGCTCCATGAGCACAAATCAGGCATTTGTATTCCCAGTCAACCATCACTAACACTTTCTTCATTAAGGCCTATTAAACACAGGTTTTCCTCAAAATATTTATACTTGAGCTTAACTAGAATCCTTTGTACCTTCCCTCCAGTTCCTACCCTCAAACCACACCTCAAGTGGAAGAAAATTCCCTAACTCTCATCGCCACAAAGTTTAAAAAAGTTACGTACTGTAATTGCATATTTCTGATTGCATATTTCTAATCCTGCTTACCTCATCTTAGGAACCAAAATCACAAAACAAGATGAAGCTAGATACCTCATCAAGCCAAGAAATCTGGGAAGTACATCAGATGCTGATCCGAACTAGTGTTCACCGTGCACATACTATATCATAGAAGTCACCCCACCAAATAAAGTTTAGGGTATTAATCTTGTCTTTAAATGATTCAGTAAACCAAGTCTATCATCACATCTGAAGGTTTGTCTGAAGGCTCAATACAAAGAAAGCCAAGAATATCACTTCTCAGGATGACAGGACTCCGTCTTCCTAGGGACAGAATGAGGGTCTAAGATCAAATATCAAAAAAGGTAACATAGTCATAACACTGAAGTAAACTGGCAACCTTGGCTAAATCTACACTTGGTAACACGCATCCTCAGTTTAGTTCACAGGCTGCTTCAGCTTCTTCCCAGGAACAATTACAAACATACATTCCAGACAGCTCCCTAGCCAAACAAAAATATTTTGACCCATTGTGATTTCTTTGGAGAAAAAAAAAAAAAAAAAAAAATTAAAAAAAAAAATGAGTAATGTAAGTGCAGGAAGAGGTCACCAAACCATTTGGATGTAAAAATGACCCAGTTACCAACCAAAGACTAGAGTGACTTCCTGAATAGGTAATAATGGAGGTGAGTCTAAGAATATACCTATCACACCTACATGAGTAAGCCAGCCAACTCATTACAAAAGACAAGCCTTGTGCCAAAGCCTTCCCTTCCTTCAAAACAATGAGGCCAAACAGAACGTGACTCAAATCTATTATTCCCCAAGCTACAGGTTATTTTGGTTTTGTGGAAGAAAGCTCTTAAACCTTGACCCAAAGAGGCCAAGAGGCACCAAAGATGCACATTAGCCAAGCAAAGAGATCATCCAACATTTTTTTCAGTTTGACAGAAGCCAAAGGGCATAAAATGGGAGCCACAGGAGCCACTACTAAAACAGTTAATTCCTGACAGAAGTGAGCTGAAGGGGACAATATTTTGCCAGAGACCTAGCAGACATCAAGTGCAAAGGGGTATGCCCAGTGCAATATAACTTCTGCAGGAACCAAGATTTTTTTTAACTGCTTCTTTTAAGAAAAAACTGCAATTCCTCCTCCTCCTCCTCCAGTTGTTTTGAGAATTCAAGTGTGCTCCCTTCAGTTTCCTTCTGGGACAGCAGTGCCAGTTTTCTTGCTCACTGTATTTACAAGAAGGGAAATAACAACCACAAAAGTTTTTTTGGATTAACAGGAAGGTTGAGAGAGGAATTGAAAGCATTTATCTACCTTCACCAATTACGTGTTGCCACAGCCCTTCGAAGGCTGCCCTCTGAAAGTTTGGATAGGAAGAAAACAGTGGAGGAAAACAAAAAAATTATGAAAACTGGTCCTGAAGCCCATGAAGTTTTGAGGAAAACATAGCCTTTATCCTGAATTAGTCATCCTACACAGGATGCTCCTGTGCAACGAGTGAAGCTATCGAGGGACGGCTGGGAAGCCCCTTACTTTGAAATAAATATAGATAGAAATAAAAACAGCCTAGAGCCAAGTGCACATCTTGGGGTGGAAGGGAAGAATTTGCACCCCACCACGAGGTACCTGCCTTTCTTTGGGGTTAAAACGAGTAACAGACTACAGGCGGCTGCGGCGCAGCCCCCTCTGCCCAGAGGGGATCCCGAGGGAGAGGAGAGGTCCCGCAGGCCCCAGCCAGCCTACCCCTGCAGACCATCCCCGTCCCCCCGTCGCCGGCAGCGGGAGCGGAAGGGCAGCCAGAGGGCCACAGCCTACGGCCGCCAAGCCTCTCTGCCCTCCCTCCTCCCGCAGGCCCCGACCCCCTCCCGCGGGGCGAGCGAAGGGGCAGACAGCGGCCGCGGGCCCGCCGCCCCACCGAGGCCCCTCCGAGCCCGACAAAGAGGCCCGGCGGGCCGATGAGGGGCGGTGGGGGGGGTGGTGCAGGCCCCAGCGGCGTCTCCCTGGGACCACCGCGGCGGCGGGAGGCCCGGTCCGCCGGCGTGGCGAGTGAAAGGCCGTACCTTAAAGTACCCGCCCTCGTAGAGGGTGTTGGGGGGCCCGAAGATCGCCACCTCCCAGTTGTAGAGGTCGGACTCGTCGACCAGGGTGATGCGGAAGCCCTCCACCGGCTCCTCCTGCAGCGACTTCAGCTCCAGCATCAGCGCCTTCTGCGAGCTGCTCATCTGCTGCTGGGCCATGGCGCGGCGCGGCCCCCGCCGCCCCGCGCTCCCGCTGCTGCCGCTCCCGCTGCTGCCGCTCCCCTGCCGCCGCCGCCGCCGCCGCCGCCGCGCTGCCCCGCGGGCCCCCGCCCCTCCCCGCGCTGACGGCCGCCGCCGCCGCCACTTCCTTTTGTGACGGCGCCCGCTCGCCGCTGACCTCAGCGCGCCGCGCCGCGCCCCGCCCCGCCGCACGGCAAGCCACGCCCCGCCGCACGGCAAGCCACGCCCCTACGCGGGCGCTTAAAGGGGCAGCGCTCGCCGCCGCCGCGCTCGTGGGCGGTGTGGGCGGGCGGCCGGTGGCGCTGCGGTAGCCCACGGGCTAGGCCCCTGCCTTCCCCCGCGGTGAAGCACGGCCCTACGGGGCGGGGGAGAAGCCACGTGCTGGGCTGAGAGTGGGACGGAGGGGGCGGTGCCGTGCGGGGGTCACGAGTGGGGACGGAGGGGCACGGCCGGCACACGGTCAAAAACCGGCCGTTTTTGTACAAAGAATGGTTTGTGAGGAGCGACTTGGCGTGACCCAGGGTGCCCTGAAAACCCTGCGGCAGACCCCAAGCCGCAGCAGGGGAGGAGCAGGCCGTTACCCCTCTCCCACCGGTGCTGCTTTCACATGGCCCCACGGGAGCGTGAGGTGTTTCAGTCTCTATCCTTCCTCCCACTCCCCAACCCCGGTAAAGGAGCTTTGCAGAGGTGGTGAGGTACCTCAGCCCGTGAGCGAGCGCCTGTTCCTTAGCAAGTCTTTAATGAATAGCATAAAGAATTCATTATAAAAATAAATAAAGAAAATTAACACAGCGATTATCCAGGAGGAGGATAAACAGCGTAGCACAACTCCAGATGGTGCAAATCTGGGTTTCGCTTCTGGAAATGTTAGTGCACGCACCTGCCCGGCAGCAGACAGGACCACCCAAACACTTGAGCCATACCCGGGACAGATGTAGCTGCAAGCTGGACATCTTATCTCAGCCAGGACAGGAGAAATAATAACAATGTAACAGCCCTGAGAAAAGCCAATGTGTATTTCTTGGATTAAAGAATTAATGTGGTTCTAACAGCAATAATTTAAATAACTAATAGGCTGTAATGAGTTCTAAATTAATTGTAATGTCTCCTCCAAAATGTCACATTTATTTGAAGGAAATCTCTGTTGTCTGTGGACTGTGGTCAAATAAAAATTGGGCACGAATAAAAGTGAAAACCGTGTAATGCTTTAATGTGAATCTGTGGTGTTCGATCACACGGAGTCCAGTGATGAAACGGTAAAAGACCCTGAGGTGATGCTGCATAGAGAGGGATTGAGGAGCATGGCTTTAGAGGTTAATTAAATGAACAAAGTGATCGAAGACAGCAAGAACAATGGAAATGTCAACAGAAACTGTCCAAAAAGTAGGAACTGATAATGGGGAACACTTATTTCATTAGGCTGTGGGACTCACTGCTGCGGGATGATACTCACTCCAACGTATCAGCAGCGTTCAGAGAGGTATGGCATTTATTTAGACAGTAACAAGAGTACCATGGTTACCATGTAGAAAGGAATGGGATTCATTGGACACCTTGTGTTTGAGAGATCTTAACCCATTTCTGCTCAGCATTTCTTTCAGCCTTCTGCACGTGGCAGAGCTCACGTGAGGGTCTTGCTCCTTGGACAAACAGATTGGATGATGTGTCCCATTGTCCCTACATCATTATGTAGCTTCAACCTTCTCCCTTGCCTCCGTCACCACTCACTGCTTTCCCATCCTGATCACAGCCCTGTGGGCATGGGTGACCATTAGATCAATCTCCTGCCTTTTCCAGAGCCACAGACTTTCCCAAAGGTATGGGACCGAGAGCAGGGGCTCTTGGCATTGGCAGAAGATCGTGTGTCTGAGGCAGCCTGTGCTGAAGATGGACCTTGAAGGCTCGACCTGGCACTCGTCAGCCACGCCTCCTTCTCCAGACCTTCACCCAGGGAGGAGAGCAGGAGGCAGACATTTTTCCCCAAGCACCAGCTGCTACCAGGACAAATTTGCTGTTGGCCTGGTGGTGAGCATGGCGCCCTCCCACTCATCCCTGTGACTGCTCTGCTCGCCCTCCTGCTGCCTCTCGGGCTCTCCGCAGAGAGGCCCGCATCACCTCCTCCGAAGATGTTCAAGCACTGGCAGTGGTACCCGGTCCAGGGCTTGTGACTGCCTCCAGTCTGTAAAATACTACATCTTGACACATAAGGGACACAGGTCCTTGCAAAATCCCATCTCACCCTGGAAAATATCCCTGGGGGGACTGGCACAGGTTTTCTTGTGAGCTGGCATGTGCTCTTGCTCACTATCATAGGGGTAATCTGGAGGAACATCCCTCATCCATCCCCAGCTTGCCTGGCTACGCTGCGAAAAGGCGTGTGTTCCCCTACATATGCCTCCCTGCAGGCACAGGTCAGATGCCATCGCTCACTCCTTACCACCCTGGAGTGAGCTCAGATTTACAGAAAGCTGCTTAATTCTGCTCTCACATCCTGAGCCTGGGGGCTGGAGGGTTGCATCACAAACGCTTGTGTGGCCAAAACGCTGTTTGTCAGAGGAGCTCCTTGATGGCCAGGCAGTGTCATGCTGGGTGTGTTTTCTGGTGGGAGTCCAGACCTGTGTTCTGCTTACTTATGTCCATAGACTAGACTAGACTAAACTAGAATAGTTCATCTGGAAGTGTCCTATAACGATCATCTCGTCCAACAGCCTGGGCTGACCAAAAGTTCAAGCATATTATTAAGGGCATTGTCCAAATGCCTCTTAAACACTGGTTTAAGTGTTAAAACAGGCTTGGTGCATCGATCACCTCCCTAGGAAGCCTGCTCTCATGTCTGACCACCTCCTCTGCAAAGAAATGCTTTCTAATGTCCAGTTTAAACCTTCCCTGGCACATCTTCTGGGCATGGCGCAGCAGGCTAAGCAGTTGGCTGTGTGAACAGGACCAGCTATGGTTGCAACCTGGGTGAAGGCTGTTGGCAGAAGAAGTGTAGTGACCCAGACAGAAGTCCCACACAAACATGCAGGTGTCCAGGTCTCTACCTGCAGAGAGTGCCGGAGCCTGGCACTTGTAATGGAGTGTGACAGTGGCCACACCTGGGTCTGATGTGACCAGGTGAATGATCTGCTCAGCCTCATGGCTGAGCTGAAGGAGGAAGTCAAAAGGCTGAGGACTCTATGGGACGGTGAGAGGGAGATAGATTGGTGGAGTCAGACCCTTCCATCCCTGAGCCAAAGGCATCAGGCAGAGGCTCCACAAGAATCAGAGGATCTGCTCTCCTCCTGCCACCAGGTAAAAGGAGAAGACCTAAGAGAAAGGGGTGAATGTCAACAGCTCCCTCCTCAGAGAGGCAGGCGAATCCCCTCCCAGCCTTCCATGCCTGCCCAGCTGCCATTGCACAACAGGTATGGGGCTTTGGAAATAGAGGGCCAGGAGAATGAGAATGGAGATGAAGGTCCATCAGGGGAGTTGCCCAAGGTGAGTCACCCCCACGCATCAGGACTACTTCTATTAGGAAGAAAGGGAGTGTAATTGTAGTAGGTGATTCCCTTCTGAGGGGAACAGAGGGCCCTGTATGCTGGCCAGTTCCATACCACAGGGAAGTCTGCTGCCTCCCTGGAGCCAGGGTTAGAGATATTACTAGTGAACTCTCTGGTATGGTACGGCCATCAGGCTACTACCCACTGTTGGTTATCCAGGTTGGCAGTGATGAGGTTACAGAGAGAAGTCTGAAAGCAATTAAAAAGGACTTCAGGGCACTGGGGAGATGTCTTGGTGGCTCAGGAGCACAGGTAGTGTTCTCCTCAGTCCCTCCAGTGGTGGGGCAGAATTCTGAAAGTAGGAGGAAAACTCACCTGACTAACATGTGGCTTGGGAGCTGGTGCCACCAGCAGAATTTTGGGTTTTTTGGTCACGGGGAGGTTTACACTACGCAGGGTCTGCTGGCAGTAGATGGAGTTCATCTGTCTCAAAGGGGGAAAAGGATCCTTGCATATGAACTGGCCAGAATGATTGAGAGGTCTTTAAACTAGGTCTGAAGGGGGAAGAGAATAAAACTGGGCTCCATAGAATTGAGCCTAAGGGCGGCAGGCCACTGTTGAGAGAGAAATCATTAGCCTGGCTCAAGGGCATCTACACTAATGCACGCAGCATGTGCAACAAACAGGAGGAGCTGGAAGCCATAGTGCAGCACGACAGCTATGACATAGTCACCGTCACAGAAACATGGTGGCATGACTCCCATGACTAGTGTGCTGCAATGGATGGCTATAGGTTCTTCAAAAGGAACAGGCAAGGTGGAAAAGGCAGTGGGGTGGCCCTTTGTGTTAGGGAGTGTTTCGACTGCATAGAACTCAACAACTGTGATGGAGTGGTCGAATGTTTATGGGGAGGAAGGCCACATCCTATTGGGAGTCTGTTATAGAACACCCAACCAGGATGAAGAGGCTGCTGAAGTGTTTAAAAACAGCTGACAGAAGCCTCAAAATCACCAGCCCTTATTCTTGTGGGGGGCTTCAATTTACCAGACATCTGCTGGAAATACAACACAGCAGATAAGCAGCAGTCCAGGAGGTTCCTGGAGTGTGTGGAGGACAGCTTCCTGACACAGCTGGTAAGTGAGCCCCCCAGGGGAGATGCCTCACTGGACCTCCTGTTTACTAACAGAGAGGGACTGGTGGGTGATGTGGTGGTCGGAGGCCGTCTTAGCGACCATGAAATGATACAGTTTTCAATTTTTGGCAAAGCAAGGAGGAGGGGCAGCAAGACCGCTACCATGGACTTCCGAAGGGCAGACTTTGACCTGTTTAGGACACTGGTTGAGAAAGTCCCTTGGGAGTCAGTCCTAATGGGCAAAGGGGCCCAGGAAGGCTGGACATTTTTCAAGAAGCAAGTCTTAAAAGCACAGGAGCAGGCTGTCCCAACTTGCCGTAAAATAAACTTGTGGGGGAAAAAACTGGCCTGGCTGAACAGGGAGCTTTTGCTGGGACCTAGGAGAAAAAGTCTACCATCTTTGGAAGAAGGGGCAGGCTACTCAAGAAGAGTACAGGGACTTAGTTAGGTCATGTAGAATGAATATCAGGAAGGTAAAAGCCCGGTTAGAACTCAGTCTGACCACTGTTGCAAGAGATAATAAGAAGTGTTTTTTACAAATACATTAACAATAAAAAAAGAGCCAGGGAGAATCTCCATCCTTTATTGGATGTGAGGAGGAACATTGTCACTGAGGATGAGGAAAAGGCTGAAGTTCTTAATGCCATCTTTGCCTCAGTCTACTAGTTACCCTCAAGGTAATAAGCCCCCTGAGCTGGAGGAGAGGGATGGAGGCCAGAAGGATTCCTTCATAATCTGGGAAGTAGTAATGACCTGCTATGGCAATTGGATACTTACAAGTCTATGGGGCCAGATGAAATCCACCTGAGAATACTGAGGTGACTGGTGGAGGAACATGCCAAGCCACTTTCCATCATTTATCAGAAGTCCTGGTCAACACTGGAAGGTCCCAGACGACTGGAGGCTTGCCAATGTGACGCCTATCTACAAGAAAGGCCGGAAAGAGGATCCAGGGAACTACAGGCCCGTCAGCCTGACCTTGGTGCCGGGGAAGGTTATGGAGCGGTTCATCTTGAGGGCGCTCACACGGCAAGTGCAGGACAACCAGGGACTCAGGCCCAGCCAGCACGGGTTCATGAAGGGCAGGTCCTGTTTGACCAACCTGATCTCCTTCTATGACCAGGTGACCCACCTAGTGAACAAGGGGAAAGCTGTGGATGTCGTTTACCTGGACTTCAGTAAGGCATTTGACACAGTCTCCCACAGCATCTTACTGGACAAGCTGTCGGCTCATGGCCTAGACAGGTGCACTCTTCACTGGGTTAGAAACTGGCTGGATGGCTGAGCCCAGAGAGTGGTGGTGAGTGGAGTTCAATCCAGCTGGTGACTGGTCACAAGCGATGACCCCCAGGGCTCAGTATTGGGACCGGTCTTATTTAATATCTTTATCGATGATCTGGATGAGATCATCGAGCTCTCCCTCAGTAAGTTTGCAAATGACACGAAATTAAGCGGGAATGTTGATCTGCTTGAGGGTAGGAAGGCTCTGCAGAAGTACCTGGACAGGTTGGATTGATGGGCTGAGGCCAATGCTATGAGGTTCAACAAGGCCAAGTGCCAGGTCCTGCACTTGGGTCACAACAGCCCCATGCAGCGCTACAGGCTTGGGGAGGAGTGGCTGGAAAGCTGCCCAGTGGTAAAGGCCTTGGGGGTGCTGGTCGACAGGTGGCTGAACATGAGCCAGCAGTGTGCCCAGGTGGTCAAGAAGGCCAACAGCATCCTGGCCTGTATCAGCAATAGTGTGGCCAGCAGGAGTAGGGAGGTGATCGTGCCCCTGTACTCAGCACTGGTGAGACCACACCTTGAGTACTGTGTCCAGTTTTGGACGCCTCAGTATAGGAAAGACATTGAGGTCCTGGAGTCGGTCCAGAGAAGGGCAACGAAGCTGCTGAGGGGTCTGGAAAACATGTCTTATGAGGAGCAGCTGAGGGAACTGGGATTGTTTAGCCTAGTGAAGAGGAAGCTGAGAGGAGACCTTTATTGTTCGCTACAACTACCTTTTAGAAGTTGTAGTGAGGCCAGTGTTGGTCTCTTCTCCCAAATAACCAATGACAGGACAAAAGGTAATGGCCTCAAGTTGCTCCAGGGGAGATTTCGATTGGATATTAGGAAAAAATTCTTTACTGAAAGAGTGGTTAGGCTTTGGAACAGGCTGCCCAGGGAGGTGGTGCAGTCATCATCCTTGGAGGTGTTCAAAAGCTGTATAGATGTGGTGCTTAGATACATGGCTTAGTGGTGGGCTTGGTAGTGTTAGGATAATGGTTGGACCTGATGATCTTAAAAGATCTTTTCCAACCAAAATAATTCCATGAAAAGCTCTTCTATGAAAGCTTTGAACCGTTCCCATGTGTCCTAACGTTGGATACCAGAGAGAAGAGATCAGCACCTCCCTCTCCGCTTCCGCTCCTCAGGAAGCTGTAGAGAGCAATGGGGTCGCCCTTAGCCTCCTTTCTCCAAACTAGACAAACCCAAAGTCCTTTGCCATTCCTCATTCCTTCCAGACCTTTCAACAGCTTTGTTGCTGTCCTCTGGACACATTCAAGGACCTTTATATCCTTCTTAAAATGTCGTGGGTTGATGGACATATTCTTGTCAATATGGGATCAGGTTGACTGGCAGGACACATGGGCCGGGAGCCACATACTCACTTTGCTGCCTGTCTTCCCAGGTGGCAGGTGCTTCCATCACCGTAGGGTTTGGCCAATCTCAGTACCTCAACAGCTGGGCCACTTCTGGGAGGGCTCCAGACATGATGCTCTCAGCAGTGCTTCCTCTAGGAGAGAAGAAACACTTCGCCTCTGCCTGCCACATCCCACCCAGCCCCATGACGTGGGTCAGCAGTGAGTCTTTGGCTTCATCCCAGTCCTTCCCAGTCCCAACAGCCCAGTCACAGCTGCCCATGCTTCATCAGTGCTCCCTGCTCCGCAAACCTTATCAACCCCATTCACACCTCCATTCCCATTTCCCAAAAGCCCAGGTTTAATGTCACAGTCACTGTCATTCCCAAACACTCCAGCCCCAGCATCCACTTCCACCTGCTCCTCTATGTGCTCCATTTTCATTGCTAACAAGTCTAATAATGCATCCAAACCAGAGGGCCAAGCTGTGACCTTCCCTGTTGAAGGCACCCAGCAATGACCTGCTCCATTAACGGGGCATCCCAGTTTGCCGGTGAAACATGGTTTTGCTCATGCTCAGAGGAAAATGTTGGGCTGATTCAATGTGCAGGAGCCGAGCCCTTTTGGGATTGCACTGCCCCTATTTTTATGGTAATCGCAACACCTTTCCTTGCAGCCAGCCTCTAGCGCCGGCTTTGTCTGAACCAGCCTAATGCTGGGAGAGATGGGAGAAGCAAAGTTTGGAGCTATTCAGGACTTATCTCTGCCTGCTGCCTGTCTCGAATGTTAATGAAAGAGGTAATCATGCAAGGCAGAAAGTAAAGGAAGCCCTGGTGTATTCAATAGGGTAGGCTAAAAATTCTCCATCAGCTTTGCTTTTAGCGAGAGTATTGGTCTTTTTCCTTCCAACATTTTTTCCCCTTCTCCTACAAAAACAGCCACTGCTCACAGACAATAGAAACTGTCAAAGCAACAGAGCACTTTGCAGCCTGGGCAGCCCCCTCCAAGGATCCTGCCTGTATTTCTGCCAGCGCTCCTGGGAAGGCTCAGCTTCTTTGCCTGGTGTCCCCTTCCCCTAGCCCAGGCTGCCCTGAGGCTGATGTAACTTTTAGATTTATCATATGGCATTTCTGCCCCCTAATCAGCTCCAATATATCCCAATGAAAAGATGAAGCCTTCTCCTCCTCCTCCTTTAGCTGCTCTCCCACTGATGCTCATTGCCCACCTGCAAGCAGGGCTCTCTGTGGGGTATGCTCTGCCACAAACAATATTGTTCCCTCTTCATCTCTGTTGTTTTTTCATGTGAAGGAACTGGTTTGTTCTTTGGGTTCAGAGAACAAGAAATAGGGTCTGATGTAGGAACGTGTGACTCCAGAAGGGGAAATCTCACCAGGAGAGGAGGAGGCTATGTGTGCCATTAATCCAGCCCCCAGCAGGAGAACTTATCTCTGTAAACTGGACCTCAAGATGCCACCAGCACCTTATGTAAATCTGAAATGAAAACTTCTCTTCAAGTCCTTTCTGCTTTGTTCTCATCATCTATTTTTAATAACTCTCTTCCTCTTCTCTTCCCTCCTTCCTGCGAGTCATGAAGGATGACAAATTGAGAGTTAACTCTTCTGCTTAGCAACAGCAGAAAATTTGAAAATGCAAATGTTGTCTTGCTGTCACATTAGAGGGTTACTGAGCTGGCAGAGAGAGGGGCAAGAGGTGGGAAGATGGGGCAGGTCCCACCTAGGTGACTTCGTTCTTGGGGCAGGATCATCTTACATGACACACTTCAGTGCTTTATCCAATTTCTTTCCTGAGTGGCTCAAAGGATGAGACACGTGCTCCTTCTCCTAGGGAACCAGGCTTGCCTGGGCTATAAGACAACAGCATCTCCTCTCCTGCTGCCTCCTCCCTGCTCCTCTGCTCTGGTGAGGCATGGGCAGGGATCCTGGGGACTCTGGGCTGCACTTTAACGGTCTCTCACCTTCAGTACATCAGGTGGATGCTCCTGTGATGAAGAAGATCAGGCAGGGGGTAGGAGCTCTGCTCAGCTTGCAGCCCTCCCCCAGGAGCCCTTTGTAACTCAAACCACCAACAGCTATTCCTTGGGCTGTACTGAAGCAGAGCAGGACATCTGGAGGTCCACCTCATCACCCTCCTGCCCCAAGGCAGTATTGGCCTGTCCTAAGCAGCCCAAGACATATTTGCCTAACCAGTTTTTTAATATTTGTTCTTCAAACCGGCCAAAGTGGAGATTTGCTTGCTCCTAGGTCAACATGTCTCTGGGCTCAGCTCAACTCCCTGTTAGAGAGCTCATAGGTGCCCCCCTCGCCCCAATCTTATCCCATTTCTTCTTGTCGAGACCACTATGGTGATATGGAAGATAGAAAGAGGGGCCAGGATTATTTCCTCCATCTCCTTCCTGGGATGCCATTGCCCAGGCTGGATCCAAATCTCCAGCCAAGGCCATACCAGCATTGACAGCCCATCATTTGCACTGCAGCAGCACATGCTGCCCATGCGCCAAGGGGAAACACCACTTGGGGCTTTGCAGGCTGGTTTCTCAGCCCCGGAGGAACCAGTGACAGAGGAATCTGGGGCTACTTCTTTTGTTTCCACTAGATACCTCAGTCCCAGACCAGAGGGCAGACAAGCACCACGGTGATGGATCTCAGCCTAGGCACTAATGCCCTGTTGCCAAGGAAAGATTTCCCCCCAAAACTCCCTGAGCACTTAACAAAGGAAATCAAAGTGCAATTATCTGCTCTGGTGCCCGAGTGAGCAATGCAGTGTTACTGCACGGGCTGATTCTCATCTCCCAAAGAAGAGAACAGGCATACAAGAGTCCTTGCCTTCCCATTGGCACCTATATAGGTTCCTATAATTGGGGAGCGGAGCATCTGAATTCTCAAGGGAAACGACTCTGAATATTTGAGAATAAAAGTCTGTCCGCAATTTACCTCTTGCCTTTCTTTCACCTAGAAACGGGGCAAGCCAATCCTCAGGCAGAACTCATCACAGGAGTGAAAAGATGCTTTTAAGCACCAGTTGACAGCATCTGGCTTAACCGGAGCCTCCTGCATCAAAGTAGCCACCAGCAGAGAAAGGCAAAGTTTGGAAGATTCAGAACAAAGCATAAGAAAAATGAAGGGAAAAAGAAGATCTTTAGTGGGTTTTTTTTTAACCTTATTTTGATTTGCCCTTTTTCCTGCTTGTTTAAATTTGAATGGGAAAAGGTTGTCTTTTTTTTTTTTTTCTTCTTTTCTACTCTAGTTTACTTCTTTAAAATGGATGAAGTCCATCACAGGGGTTTGATAAAAGAGTGTCATCAAAATGCCTGCTGCTGCTCTCATTCAGCTGATGAATAAATTATAAGTTCATTACAATGCTATTTCAGCTGTGATTCCAGGGCCTGGGGAGGATGACGGCTGTGACCTTATGCCTGTCAGAGAGTGGTCTGCATTTCCAAAGAGTTTGTGTAACCAACTGTTCAGGTCATCTTACACCTCCCATTCTGGGCTTGGTGCACAGAAATATTTGAGCCTGTTCAACCTGCTATGGAGACAGACCTCCAGCTGCACACAGCAGTGGTGGTGCTTGCTGTGGTCCTCAGAAGCTCCTGATCTGATTTCTGCTGAAGCCTGAAGTGAACATCCAAAGCAGCAATCTGGGGACATATTGCTTTATTGATGGGCATGTAACTGAGATATCGCTATTGTCCGGTCCCAGCGACAGTTTCTGTGCTGGGGACTGGTGTTCTAGGTTATTCTTGCTGCACAAGCCACCCCTGCCTCAAGCATTACAACGTGGCTGAGGTGGTGCAGCTGTCATCCATCAGTGGCAAGAGCTTGACCCTGGGTGCTCTCTGGGAGAGGCACCAGCCTAAGCCGCCGTCCCCAGTGCTTCACCTTCACCGCTGCTGCAGTGTCAGCTCTGAAGGACTGTCCTTCTCTTCAGAGTGGGTGACCAACAAGCAGGGACTCCTGGCTGTCCCCATTCCTGGGGATTAGCCATCTGGGTTAGGCAGGCACTGGCAGTGGGGTGAAGGAGCTGGAGCCCACAGAACAGCTGCCTGGTGGACTCCTGAGTGGGTCCAGCAGACCCCGTTTTTACCTTCAGAGCAACCAGCAACTTGTATTTGGGCAGAAGCCGCGGTGAGGAGGGAGAACATTTTGCAGAAGGCGAGTGAGGGGGAGGACGAAGCTCTTCTGGGTCTCACATTGCTCCTGGTTCAGGGGCTGGGTGAACATCAACACCATGACCTGTGCGGGGCTGAGACCTTTCACTTCCACAACATTACCAGCAGCATCAGCTGAGCTTACCAGTGCTCTCACTTGCTGCTGTACCTCCGGTGGTCTCTGCGGGCTTGTCTCCAGCAGTGGTGCAGTCATCTTCTGCCCATAGCTCCGTTAAAATGCACAGACAGCTAGGCTTAGCTGAAGATGCATACCTCAGGTCCTGGCCAGGGCCTCGAAAACTGACCACAAAGAAGAGTTTCCATTAGGAAGCAGAGGGAGAGCAAAGTAAGTTGAGCTGGACCTTGTTTTGACGGGGCTGACTTTGGCCTTTTCATGACCTTTCCCATAATAAATATGAACAGATTCAGAGGAAGGGAAACCAAACTGCAGTGTAAGCACCAAGTCCCAGGCACAGGCAACAGGCATGGGTGGTTGGAGAGCAGAGAGAATCCCTTGGGCAAGAAGGTCCAGAGGAGGGTTGGGGCAGATTTCATTTTTCAGTCTCCACTTCCAGCTTCCTGAAAATGAGATGTTCCTCTGAAAAACTCTTTGCAGGGCTCGTGTGGCAGATGCAATGTCTCATTCCTTTTTATGCATGGTAGGCTATGAGCTCTGGAAACCACACTGTGGTGGGTGTGAAGCAGCATTGAGAAGGCAAAGACTGTTGCACCAGCCCTGCAAACTGCTCTGTGCGCCCATGCGTGGCGAGGAGGAGGCTGAACGTTTCCTTTGGGAGCCTGAATCACCAGGAGGGTAATTAATGCAAATTTCCCGTATAGGTGAACAAGTCTGGAGATGCCTCGCTCCTTGGCCTGAATGCGCTGAGCGGCACAGTCATCTCCACCCTGAGGCTTGCCATCCCTTGGAAATTTGGGAAGAACTTCTAAGGGGTCTGGAAAAAAACAACCAGAAAACCACTGGTCTGAGAGAAGGGAGGCCCGTTGGAGATATGGGTGCCTCAACCCCAGCTTGCAGGGATGAGGGCTCAGGAGGCAATAGCTGGGCGTTGATCACCTGCCACTCA
This sequence comes from Leptosomus discolor, assembly GCF_034619465.1. Lineage (NCBI taxonomy): Eukaryota > Metazoa > Chordata > Aves > Leptosomiformes > Leptosomidae > Leptosomus > Leptosomus discolor. Next base: position 84,346,458 of record NC_141419.1, read on the forward strand.
GCCCCACCAGCTCCCCTGCAGCCATGTCCCCTCCAGCCACCGCTTGCTGGTCCCCCTTGCTCCATCCGCACCCTGTTGCAGACCTTGGGGCAACACCAGTTATGTCCCTGCTCTGTTTTTGTGGCTGTGGCTGGAGGGCTCAGCTCTGTGAGACCTGTGGACAGGGGAGAGGGCGGTGCCCTGTAGGTGCTGTGCCTCAGTGCTTTGCTGTACCAACATCTCAACCCCCATCTACAGCTGCCTGCAGGGCCAGATAAGTATCCTCCAGACTTGTTTACCTGCTGGGAGTTTTCCATTAATTACCTGCATGCTTATCCATCCTGCAGGAAATCCCTTTGCTGCACTGACTTGAAGCTCTCAATGCATGGTGGATTTGGCACATCCCACATCCTTGTCCTATTTAGCACATCTCAGCATCCTCTGCCTGGCCTGTAGGATTGGTTGTTCCCCTTCTCCAAACTTCAGCTGTCAACTTAAGGGCTGGCAGAGTGTGGAAGAAGCCAATGCTGGGCTGCATGTTTGCATCTGGTTTTGCATCACGGCTGGTCCCTCTGTAGGACCATCCCCATTTTAAAGGTGGAGAAGGCTCTGATGCTGCCCCAAAATATCAGCTGTGGATTTTGCCTCAAATGGGTTTGTTTTCTTTTTGCATGGATATCCCATGGGTCTAGAAGAGTAGGAAGGATGGGAGTTTGAGAGCCAACCCAAGCCTTCGCGCTTGGACTCTCACTTTAAATTAATGCAATGCTTTGAATGAAAATGCTCTTGTTCTTGTCTCTGGTACAGGGTGGGAAATGGGTGGGAGAGGGCAACACATTCACTGGCACTGCGGGGGAGGTGGTCAGCCAGTGAGCTGGCTGCAACCTGGTCCCTTCCTGTCTGTGCTCTACTTATCTCCAAGTATTTTGGAGATTTCCTTGCTTTTGCCCTGGGGAAGATAAAAAAAAAAAAACAACCCTGAAAGTGCTTGCTGGCAGGTGGGAAGGACCAAAAAAGGGCAAACTTTAGCAATTTCTCTCTTTCTGCTGTCCCTCTGGTGGTGGTGGGGGCAGTGAGTGGGACAAAGCAGGGATGCCTTGTGGGGTGGAAGCCTGAAAGCAAAATGGGAACCAGAGGAAGCGGCGAGCACCTTACAGGCAGCAAATACTTCTCTTTGCAAAGAATCACCCAAAATACTGTGAAGACCAAACAGCTTGGATAAAAGCTTTTGTCCACCACAAGGATGTTCTTCTCTCAGCATCCATTTTTAATATATTTTTCTTTGTTCTTTCTTTAAGTGCAGCACTGGTGAGCATTGCCAGGGCACTCAGATCCTTTCCTCAGCAGCAGAACACGTGCTTAACTTCAGAAAGGCAGTATTTCCCTAGAGTGAGACATATTTTCATATACCTGATCACTTATGAGCAAATGAAATTAGAAGGGAGAGTTTAGTAACATCTTGCGTAGCTTGTCCTCTAAGAGTCATTTCCAAGCTTGACTTGATTGTAGGGAATTTTTCTGTTTTTTTCTTTCTTCATATATGTGAAAATACTGTCCCATTCATTCTGCTGCCCTGCTCTTCTTTTTGTTTACACCTATCAACACCACATCTTTCACATACATATGAAATACATAAACATATATGCTTCTTTCATATCTGCTTGCTGTCTAAACATTTGTGAAAGCTGTTGAAGGACTTGATAAAAAAGCATGACAAGAATACCCTGCTGTTACTCTCAATATTCTGATGATTAATAAATAATAAAAAATTATTATAAAAATATTTTATCTGGGGTTCTCAGAACACAGGACATGGGAATATATATAACCTGCAACACACCCAGCTGCTCTCATCCTTGGAGGTATTTCCAAAGGCTTGGCAAAGTAGGAGAAAAGAGACTTCTCACTTATTGACTGTGTTTTGTGGGCATCTGGTTGGCGATGTGACCAGCAGCATCTTATTGACATTGAAGATGGCTGCAGAGTGAGACCCAAGACTTTGAGGCTTTCTGCTGGTGCTGACATTAGCTTCAAAGGAGACACTTTGCACACAGAGGGATGGTAATGCTTTGCAAAGCCCTTGGTGTGGATGCACAGTAATATGGGGGAAATGGATGACTTGAAGACTTGGAGGCTGTTTTGGGGGCAAAGGAATTGTCTTTTTTATAGACACAGACATGAGAGCTGCCCAAAAGATGGAAAGGTGCAAATATCTGTTGCGATGACTCTGAATCCAGCTCCTACACCACCCAACTCTCAGGGCATCTTGGTCATGAAGACCATGAAGACATTGCACATGCCGTGCCCTGCTCACCCGTTCAGAGCCTGACCCAGCAGCTGGGTCTGGGGCAGCTGGGCTGGGCTGTGCGTACTCAGAGTATCTAATAATTACTTTGAATATTTTCCTTTTTGATCTTGTTTTTCTGTGTCACAGGAAAAAAAGGAGATTTGGAAATTCTCACTGCCAGGTCATGGGCTGGTTTCCCTCTGCCGTCGCCTTATCTCATGGCCTTCAGGCTTGTTTTTTCTCAGCTCGAGAGCTGGCAGCTGGTGCTCTATCAAGGTGCTGCACCAAGCGATTCCCTCACGGTCGCCCTATCTCCAGGGACCTGCCTACATGGGTTCCTCTGGGCGCTATCTCCTTTTGCCACCTGCCGGGTGCCACGTGTCCATGTCCCCCCCATCTCCGTGTCCTCCTCCCCATCCCCCTGTCCGTGTCCCCCCCCCGGCCGACCCCATTGCACAGCACAGCAGAGAGATCTTGGGGCAGATTCATGCAGGTGAACAACAAACTTATCACAAGTGATGCTGTGTTTCAGCACTGGGTGCTTCTATATTTTCAAATATAGAAATAGCCCACAGTCGCTCCTTTAGCTGTGCACCTCTCTTCGTGGAAGTCCACCCTTGGATGGACATGAGGACAAGTGATAATTCCCCAGAATATTTCCTCGACCTACAACATTTTTTTGTGACTCAGGCTCCCTGAGTCAGAGGTGTCCTTGCATTTAATCGTCTTCAGCAGATTTTTTGCCCGTGAACTTGTTTAGTTATTTTTGAAGCTGGGTAAATTTTAAGCATTTGCAACATCCTGTGGCAAACAGGTGCCCAATCTAATGACCTGTTTGGGTGCAGAATCATTTCCTTTGGTTTGTTTTGATCCTGCCACCTGCTAGTTTTTTTGATGCCCGCATCCTCATGGTGGAGAAGACGATGAGTCGTCCTTTTCTATCCACACTCTGCCCCTTGTAATTTTGCAGGCTCTACCATAACTTTTCCCATGAATGTCTTTTGGCACAGAAGAGTCCCTGCCTGCACAGCTGTTCCTCCTATGGACACAGAGACCTTATGGCGTTATGATCACCTAACGATGGTTTCCCTTTTGTTTCCATCCCTTTCATAATAAGCACCAGGAGTCTTGCGTACACCCCCCCCCGAGATTGTGTAAAAGACAAATCAAAGGAAAATGCCGCAAAGCGAGGTCTCCACCATCTCCCAGGTGATTTCAAATTGTCTCATGCCCATATTTTCTCCTCTGGGTGCTGCTGCTGTCCTCACCCAGACTCCAAGACCTGGGGAATCTGTCTCTTTGTATTTCTTCCTACGTTAGGGACAGGGGAGGCAAAGAAAACCCCAAATGACAGCAGAGTCATTCCTCTCCAGCATAAAATTTGGGCAAAGTAACCAGCCTGTTTCAGGACAGAGGCTTATCACTCGGCAGGCAAGGAAGCCTTCTGCTCATCACTTGGTAAGCCACAGCAGGGCAGCGTGGGGTATCCAAGCGAGAGTATCCAGCTGGGAGTTTCAAGTGTGCCTGTCACCGCTGGGTCTGGGCATTTTCGGATTCACCTGGACATTAGAGAGCACAAAGCTTTCAGCTCCCTATGCAGCCTTCAGCACCTTCAGGAGACAGCTGGAGTCACCCTGTGTTTCCTGACTCGTCTCGAGGCAAGTCTCTCATGGGTTTCTAAGCAAGGGCAGGTAACTCCTGCCCTTTGAGGTCAAATCAGGTTAAAAGGCAGCAAAGCAGACTTGCACAGGTTCCCCAAAGCCAGTGCCCAGTTTTTATTTTGATGGAAAGACCCTCATGTAGACCTCAAGGAGGTCTTCCCTGATGTGGAAGCCATCTTTGACCTCAGTAGACAGCTCTGGCTCGCAGAGCAGCCTTGCAGTGGTTGTAGGGGACAGGGAAGAGAGGTTTACCCCAGCTCAAAGCCAAGGTGCTTCTCTCTGTCCTTCCAGGCCCAAAGCACCCTGTGGGGTGAGGCCACATGCTTGGGACTCATACCTGTGGAGAAGGAGACCCATGAGAACAGCCTCAACACCCACAGGGTAAGACTTCTGTAAGACGTTCCTGGAGCAGCAGAGCTTTGAAGCTTGTTTCTGGTAGCACCCTCTTGAGTGGAGTGTCGGTTGGCTAGTAATGCAGTTCAGTGTGCTCCGCTACCTTCCTCCCAGTGGAGGAAGACTTTAGTCTTTCTCCTCCTCCCCTCTGAGCTGCCTGATTCCATAAAACATCCCTGAAACACCTGCATCTGGGGGTGAAGCTGCCTTGTGGGTTAAAAACCACAAACAAGGAGGGATCTGGCAGAGAGAGAGAGAGACAACACAGTTGCATAATCTTTGTTTCTGTGGGAAGCAAGAGCAAAATGGAGAACCGTGAGGGAGTTTCCCAAATGCCCATGTCAGCTCTGACTCAGCTTTCCTGCACCCCGGCACACCCCACCACTGCTCTGCCTCAGTTTCCCCACTGGGTGAACAAGGGTGGACCTTGAAGAGTCATTGGGATGGGAGGATAGAACAAATCAAAAAGGGGCCAGAGCTGTTAAATCTGAGCCAGGTGTGCTTGAAGATTTCAGTTAATCAAGTCATTGTCATCATCACCTCTGCTGATGTTTGTGCAGTGCTGTGAGGGTTGGGTTTGACAGAAAGGGGGGGAGGGAGGGCACTTGCCTTGACACGAGGTTTAGCGCTTGGAGGTTTAAGCCATGAATAAATAAAAGCTGCATTTGCATGTTCCTGGCTCTCTCCACGCCCTCTAGTCTCAGGAGCCACCCCGGAGATTGAATTTTTATTTTTTGGAGGGGAAACAGAGCACTATATAATGCAGGGAGACTGCCGAGGGCTGTTTTGGTGGGACAGACAAGGCAAACCAACCATTGCTGATAAAACATGACACGACTGCAAGAGGAAAAGGGGCAGAGCTTTTCTCCTCTGTCAGTGTCTCCAATGTGATTTTTGGAGTAACCTTACTACTAGGGGGAAAAAAAAAAAAAAAAAAAAAAAAAAAGGTTTTTTTCCTCTTGTTGCTAAGTGTAAAGCCCACAGCAACAGACAGGAAGTCAGATAATTTTGCTCTCTTGCCTGTTGCAGAACACAAGAAAAAAGCAATCAGAAAATTAAAAAAAGGGCAGAAAACAATCTCTGCAGAAAGCAAATTGGTGATTTAAAAGGAGGCAAAACACTGCTATGTTACGAAGATATCAACTTCCCGTTAGTTCTCTTAGTGTGATTCAGGTTGCCAAAGTTTTGAGATAAAGCTGCCAGAGCTACTGACTTTGGACAGTCAAAATATGTCTCCCCCTCTCTGCCCCTGACCTGTAGGTTTGGATTGGTTTAGTCCTCTTTGAATTTTTGACCTTTTAGGCTTTTTTGTTTTGTCTAAGGCAGAGCATCTAACCCAACCTCCCAGCATATGACCCACCAAGGAGGGCTCTGGCTGTTGTGCCATCCCATGAACTCGTAAAGGCCTGGAGCCACTGCTGCTGCTGGTGGGGGGGTGAAAGTGGCTGCTCCATCCCCATGCAGACAGGCGAGATTTAATGAACCAGGTGAGACTTATTGAACCATCATCCATCCAAGCAACAACTGATGATTAAGGCTTGTTTTAATCAATGTGGTGCTGCATTGTGTGGGTGGACCCCAAGCAGAAGGAGGGACCTCTGACACCATCCCACAAGTGGAGGAGCTGGTGGTGTCTGAGCCAGGAGCTGGGCACTAGCTCTCCTGGGACCTTTTTTCTGTCAGTGGCTGACAGAAACATGCTGTGTGCCTGCCTGAATCCCGGGGTGAAACTCTTGGGGTTTTGTTTAAAGCTTTGATGGCTACAGATATCTACTTTACCCTATTTCTGTGCCCTGATAAGGTCTCCCACTTCTTGGCCATCATGAAGATTGCTCATTAGCTACATGTTTCTGTGATATGGCCATGCTTGGGATGGACAGTCAAACGTTACAGGAGTGCTTCCTTCTGCAATTACCCTATGTACCAGTTTATTTTTGTTTGGGAGGTACAAATGACTCTATCATGTGTTAATACTTGAGAGTCTGAAGCACCTGAAAGTACTTTAGAAAACAACGGGATGAACTGTTTAACACTAGAATGAAATACAGCTTCTGCTGGGGTGGTACAGAATTCCTCACCCCAGGAGAAGGAAGAAACCCCATAAAATCTGGGTAAAGCTGCTGGGAGGGACTGGCCGGGCCATGAGAAGTGCCACATCCCCGTATGGCTGGACCATGGCTTTCTGCTTTGCACCAGGCGCTATCGCTAAGATCACATTTGGGGGGGACTTGGAAAGAAACTGGCCATGGCTGTGGGGTAGCCAAGGGGAATTAGGGAGGGATGCAAAGGTCTGGTGGAGAAAGCCCCAGGCAGGAGCTGGCTTTGCCCATGAGAAAGTGTGAAACATCTGCGAGAGACGACAGCCCCGGTGACGTGCCGAGGTTTTAGCTTGAGGTTTAGTTCCCCACAGCTGCTATGGGACTGGAGCATTTTCACAGCAGTGGCGTTTGCGAGAAGGCACCTGGGGTGGAACAGGGGGGTGCAGAGGGAGGGCAGATGCAACATGAGCCAGGATCAACATGACAGCTAAACCTGCTCAGCAGGCCCATCTGATCACAGCCCCTTCCCACCAGCTGTGCCCAATGCCAGTGGCATTCCCAGGGTGGGAACCATGTCTGCAAGTCACCACCAGGCTTTTGCTTTTGCCAAGAGTAAAGGGATGGTGGGAGCAGCAACACCCTTTTTCTTCTTCAACTGTCCCTTTTTGGGACATCAGTGATTCCTGCCAGTGGTTCAACACTGCCTCTGGCCCTCATTGCACCCCAGGGGAAAGGACAGCCCAGCACCACCAGCATGGGTGAACCAAGTGAGGAACAGATGGAAAAAGGAATGTCCCAATGGGGAGGGGTAAAAACTCAGCCCCAGCCTGTTGGTCCCACCAGTGCCGTTATCTCATGGGAGGTATTTGAGAACACTGTCTGTCACATTGGCTTGTCCCAGTGTGGGGCAGCAGGCTGTGTGCCCACCCCTGCGTGATTTCCATTTGTGTGAAGGGACAGGTTGTGGGTTTTGCCCTGGGGTTGGTCGTTATGGACCTTCTGGGATTTGGGGTTGACTGTATAGGGCACAGCATCAGGTACTTGGGTGGCTTGCCTGTCTGTGTGACAGCAGTCAGGGGCTGTGTCATGGCTTCTGCAGTGTGATGGAGACGTAAATTATGCTTGATATTTTGGGGAGTTTTTCCGTTTGTAAGATACCACTGTTGAATTTTGATGGTGATGTCTGGAAAGCCGGTGTTGATATGGGATTTCCCCAGTGGTGCGTTGATGCCAGCTTGCCATCCCTCTGCGCCTCTTAGGAAAGCAGGAGCTCTGGGATGCCACTCCAAGAAAATGCTGGTACATAGAGCTTGGGGATGCTCACCGACGGTGAGAAACCACCTGGGAACAGCTTCACCTCGGCTAGGAAACCCCAGATTCCTGGGGACAAAGTCAGGGGAGGGATTCCTCTGATTCCCCAGGGGCTTCCAGGCAGCAAGAACGAAGTGTGGCTGGAAGCGAGTGCCTGGCAGTGGGTGGGCAACTGGGGCCATGCTGCAGCTCTTTGGGCAAGGTGGGATGGCGGGAGGTATATGATGCCTGTGAGGGTGGGTGAGGGGTGCGGAATGCTGTAACATATTTTTTTATTACTAGTATTAGTATTAGCATTGTAGGATTGGGCGTAATTAATGACTCACTAGGTGCTGAAATACTTTATTAAACAACCTGTTCCAGGAAAGGCGTCACTGGTCCTGCTCCCCGCTGCAGGGCTGGCCAGGCTGCCTGGCTGCCCTGGGGTGGCATGTCCAGAAGCCAACCTGCCTGCATCCCCTCAGTCCTCCTAACCACCACCCCCTCCCAGCACCCCCAGGTCCCCAGGGCCCTCCTGGCTCCAGCAGAGCTGGCAGCGTCTTGCTGCGGCTGTGTGTGCATGAGTGCACGTGCCTGCAAGTGTGCGTATGTAGGTTTGTGTGTATGTGCATGCATGTCTGTGTATGTGTGTATTTGTGTGTGTATGTAAGTGCTTGCATACGTATGCGCGTGCATACCTGTGTGTGTGTGCATACATATGTTTGTGTATGTGTGTGGCACATGTGTATATGTGCATATCTGTAGGGTGTGTGTGTGCGTATGTGTGTGTGCATATGTGTGTATACGTTCATGTTTATATATGTGTATGAATCTACGTATGTGTGTGTTTATGCGTGCACATGTGTGGGCATGCACATCTGTGCGTGTATGTCTAGAGGTACATGTGTGTGGTGGGGTGTATACAGACGTTGTGTGCAGCTCTGTGTGCACATAAGTGTTTATGTATGCATACATGCGTGCATGCACATCTATCTGTGTGTGTATGTGTGTGCACATGCCCCGTCCTGGAGGCTACGGGACGAGGGCTTTCACCTGGAAGCTGGGGGACACAGGGTGGTGGGGGATGGCAGGAGGCCGGTGGGGCTCCAGGCATTGCCCCATCATCCAGCCCCGCCAGGGCCAGACCTTGAGCCCCTTCTGCCACTCCAGCTGGTCATTACACCCCCTCCCATGGACAGCAGGGTCTAAGGGGGGACGCTGAGGGGTTTGCAGGATGAGCACCCCAGCGACCCACCGTGAACCTGCCAATTTATTCCCCAAGTGACTGAGTCCTTCCTCCCCTGTTGCTCCCAAGCAGCACAGGCATGTGACCTTGGGGCCAGGGATGACCAAACTGGTTTTCCCAGATTTCCTAAAAATCCTGCGCAGAGCTGCAATTACCCTTGCCTTAAATCAGAGGGGAGCCTGACACTGCGGGTATACCCACAGCACCCACAGGTGTCAGGCAGTGAATCACATCTTGGGGAGCACTGTGGCACAGTGGTGACAGTGGGTGATGAACTGGGAATGGTGGAGAGAAGTGGAGCTGGAGCGCAGGGGTCGTAGTCCTGTTGGGGGCAGGAGGGAAGGAGGAGGAACAGGCATTCCTCCACCCAAGGAACTGTTTCTTTTGGTGACACGGAGGATAAATTCTTCCCCAGTTAGGAGATGACGCTGTAATTCATACTCAGCGGAGTCACTGGGTCTGTGCACAAGAATTACCTGCAAAACCAGCTGGGAGTTGGACATCTATGCTAACTGGAAGTTAATTTGGGAGGCAACCTTGGGATGCAAGTGAGTGTGGGGCAGCGCGTGCATGGGCATGGATGGATGAAGGATGTTTGCCTCCCCACCTTGAGAAGCAGCTGAACCCAGTCCGCCAAGATGGAGGAGGAAGTGATTCAGAGGTTACAATGAGTAAAAATCCTCTCCTGGGATGCTTTGGAGGGGGTTGGGGATGTTGCTGCTAGTGGCTGGGATGGAGAGAGGCCATGATGCAGTGGCCAGGCAGGAACTGCAATAAGCCACAACACAGACGAGCAGCCTAGTCTCATACCTACAAGTGTCACCCACATCCCCACTGCAAGTGTTTGCATACAGAAGGTGGTCCCCAAACACAACAACAGGTCAGCTCAGCTCTTGGGAGACATTTCTTGGAAAGCAGGACCCAAACATCCACCTGCAGGAGTCCCTGTCCCCCAGTTGATACAAGGCTGAAACCCAGCTTCCAGCAGGTTTTCCTGTGGAAATTGTTAAATACTGGGGATGTGAGGCTTGAGGTGTCTTTTGGCAATGATGCTGGCGACCGTGACCAGCTAGGCAGCAGGTCAAATGACACATGGACTGGTTCCAGCCTTTTTTGGGAAATGATGACTGGCCTTGAGCAGGAGCTCAGCACCAGGATTTCAGAGGCAGAGAGGCTGCACAGCAGCAGCATGTGGAAACAAGCTCTGCACAGCAGGAGCCTTGGGTGACGATGGATGCAGCGGTGCTCTGCTTTCCTTGGCAGAGGTGATGGTGAGAGCCTGCTCTGCTCTGTCAGAAGCCAGATGCAGCAAACAGCTGCAGGACAAACAGGGCAACATCTTTTTGATACTGTAAAAATCGGTCACAGAAGAACCCTCTAAGACCTAGCTTGAAGTTTTAGAAGGCAGGCATTCTTTATTTACGGCACCAGATGCACGAGGGATAATTCCACCTAGCATGCATGCTGCATGTAGCAAATAGTGGAGCTTATATTACTCAATAATATACATGTGGACAGTTTTTCCTCTGGAATTTTCATACATATTCATATTGTTTCCAAGAAACCATTTACATAAAGTTCATCTTTCTCTGGAGTCTGCACAGGGAGGGGTATATTCCAGGTGATGCACCTCCTTGTCTCAGTTGGCTGGTCTTGTCCAGCATGAAGGATATTTCTCAGCTTCTTATCTGTTCACACGTACTAAAGTATCGAAACTACTGCTGCAGTAACAAACATGCATCAAGGACAGGATGTTGTGGTAATGTTGAGATTACATGTACCAAGGACAGAGTGATTACTAAAAAGGTTTGTGATTATGAATGAAATACAAAGTAATTATTTTCTTGTCAAAACTTCCATTTAGCTAAGCTATGTTAAGGTATCACTCTGAACACAGCTTGTATTTTTTTTTTCCCCTCCAACACCCAGCCTGCTTGTTTTTTCCCCAAACCTGCTCATATTTCTCATGAACACAGCCCATAAGCAGTGGGCTGATTTGGCTTAGGGGACCTGTGCTGGGGACAGAGCTCAGCCCTATTCATAGAATCATAGAATCGCAGAATGGTTTGGGTTAGAAGGGACCTTAAAGGTCATCCAGTTCCAAACTTCACGCCATGGGCAGGGACACCTTCCACCAGACCAGGTTGCTCCAGGCCCCATCCAACCTGGCCTTGAACACTGCCAGGGAGGGGGCAGCCACAGCTTCTCTGGGCAACCTGTGCCAGTGTCTCACCACCCTCACAGTGAAGAATTTTTTCGTTACCTCTAATCTAAATCTACCCTCTTTCAGTTTGTAACCGTTACCCCTCATTCTGTCACTACACTGCCTCACAAGGAGTCCCTCCTCATCCTTCCTGTAGACTCTCTTTCAGTACTGGGGGAATTCCTACATTTACCTTCAGGATGATCTTCTACCCTCTCTTTTACCATGCCTACATGTTATAGCATTCCCACAGAGCAGGAAAAAAACTGAACTGAGGGTGGCTAGGCTTCAAGGAGAAGAATTTGGACCTGGTGTGGAGATGACACACTCCAGGCCGGGATGCTATCCCAGAGCAGAGTCCTAAACAAGGATGGTCCCACTGGAGTCACAACATCCCTGTTTCACGGTGGGATGCGGAGAATTGAATTAAACTGCCTACAGCTATGCAAAAGGCAAAGAGATGGAAACAGAACTAAAACCTACCTGAGTCCCAAATCTGTGATCTCTTCTTCAGGGGCACACATGGGGTGGGCTTTTAAATAGCCTCACAACCCAAATCTGGTCAGACCCAGTGTTCGGAGTTGCTTCTGTAAAGGCATATATATGTAAAGGCATACATAAAGGTGATATTTCTCCCGCTCCAGTAACCTGCCTGTAGGCTGCTGCTGGCCCAGCCCCACTCCTGGTGCCTGTTCCAGCCCCTGTGGGACCTGGCCACGCCGGGTCAGGCTGCCGCAGCTTTGCCTTGGGCTCTCTGCAGGTCACGTATGGGATGTCCACCCTGATTAATCATGACGTACCAGAGCCCGGCTCTGCAGCATACAGGCAGCTCTGTGCTTGCCCTACGCAGGATCAACCCAGAGGTGCTGCCTGCAGCCTGGATGCTTTGGAATATAAAGCTCTTTTCAGGGTGCAGGAATCGGTTCTCTCTCTCCACGTTGTCTTGAAAACATCGAGTAACTCAGGGTTGTTCGAAAATCCTCATGCCAGAAGGGACACACAGTTCTATTGCTGAGCCACTCGAGGCTCAAAACTGGGGTGTGATTCTTTTCCAGACCTAGTTCATCCATTCACCAGAATTGTGCGTCTTGGGCAAACTGCAGCTCACTTTACTCCGTGTGTATATACAGCTGGCATCAGCCGCTCTGAGCCCAGCCGATGTGCTGGTTCCCCACTTAAACCACAAACAGCCCCCAATTTTCCCTATGTCTCAAGCACAAAGTCACACCAGACTGAAAACTGGAACCCAGTATGTTTATTAAACCCCGGCACACTTCATCTCCCCCTCCCCAATTATTTTAAGGTCCCTGTGGAACACAATGTGAAAAACGCGCTGCTGCTTAAATCAGGGTCCCCAGGAGGCACTGTAGGCAGGCCCCAGTCGGCGGGGTACTGCCGGTGACCAGCCCCGCTCGCCCCGCGGGGCAGCTGGCTTGTGGGACCCACGCCGGCCTGCCCCGAGAACTGCACTTTTGGGGTTAAACGTTGTGAATCTGACGTGCAGCCCGCCTGGCCCCGGACTGGCGGCGGGGACAGCTCTCGGCTCCACCCCAGCCACGGAGGGGAAGGCCCGAGGGGGTCGGGGGGGCCCAGCGGGAGTCCTGTGGGGCCTGCGGCAGCACGGGGCACCTCAGCGGGGCGAGACTGGGCCAGCACGCCACGACGGGCCCGGGGGGGTGGGGTGGGGCAGCGACCCCCACCCCGCGAAGACTTCCCGCCTCCCCACGGCCACGCAGGGTGACAGCCACGCTGCCGTCAAGCACCCGCAACCGCTGCAAAACGCGCCGCTGCCCGCGCGACACGCCGCAAAGCGAGGAAACACGCTCCCTCCGCCGCTCGCGCAAGCGAGCTCGGATCCCGTGGGCGGTGCGGAAAGGCGGGGCTCAGCCCGGGGGAGCCAATAGAAGCCTCGCGCTGGTACGAGCGGCCAATGGGGAGCGGCGCTCAGCCGCCCGCCGGGTGCGTGGCGCTGCACGTGGTGGCGGTGCCCAGGCGCGCGCGTGCGGCGGCGGCGGCGGCCATGGCGGTAGGGTGGCGGCGGCGGGGGGGATCGGCGCCCCGAGGGCCCGTGCGGCGGGACTCGGGGTCGAGCCGTGCTGTCTTCTCCTCGCAGGGCTCTCCGGAGGCGGCGGAGGAGGCGGCGGCGCAGGGCCGGGAGCCCCCCGCCGGCGGCGCGGCGCGGGGCGGGAAGAGGGCGGCCGCGGCTGGGGCCGGTGCACTGCAGCCGGCGAAACTGAGCCGGGCCGAGCTCTACAAGCCGCCGACCAGCGAGGAGCTGAGCCAGCTGAAGGAGACGGAGGATCTCTTCCACTCCAGCCTGCTCCGCCTGCAGGTCAGCTGGGGGGCCGCCGTTGGCCGCGCTCTGCCCCTCTGGGGGCTAAGTTGGGCGCGGGGTGAGGCGGGGGGCCGTGGAGCAGCGGGACCCCGGAGCCGGAGCTTCCCAGGAACCGCCTGGAAAAGAGACCCCGGGCCGCTGGCAGGCCCCTGAGCCCTCCTGACCCGGTAAATTCGGGCAGCAGCCGCTCCTCTGCAGGAGCTAGTCGCGGGGCAGGGGCAGAAAGCACAGGCTTTACAAAGCACCCAGCATGTTACTGGTGTTTCCACCGTAGTTCCTGTTACCATCCCGCCCCAGGCCCTGTGCCTGTTTTACCACTAGAGTTGAACTCCTCCAGCGCATAACAGCAGTATGGCGGAAGCGTGACCCCTGCATCCCTCGCTGCGGTGATTTATTGCTTACCGGGATGAGGAAGGAACACCGCCAGCTGTGCCCGGCAGCTGGCTTTGACCACCTTCTGGATGGGACGGGAGGATTTTTTTATGTCCTCGGAAAGCAAGCTGTGTTAGGGGGAGGTCAGGCTGGTGACTAGATGGCTCCTGGTGGTTGTAACAGTGGTGATTTTTACCAAAAAGTGGCTTTGATCTCCTGACTACCTACTGGTGTTGGTGGCGCGATCTCTAAGGCCCAATTCCTGGTGTGAACCTGTGCAATTGTTTCCTGCAGCTGATACTGTGCCATATAAAAAGCCATTCTGAGAGCTATGCCTATGTGAATCGCACTGATTTTTTTTTTCTATGGCTGGACCTCACACAGAAGCCAGTGAGATGGAGTTGATTGCCATCCAGCACTTCACAGGAGATGGCAGGAGCTGCATTATCCTTCTGCCTATGGGCTGACCTGACTCCCAGCTCTGGGCAGGGTTTGTGGAGAGGCATGGATGTGTTCCCCAGCTCACCTGCTGCCCTCTTCACCAGGCTCCTGGCTGGTGCTGGAGGACAAGTAATAGGCAGGAACAATTCCAGTGTTGCAGCCACCTTTGACGGTCCCTTTTCCCCTTACAGATTGAAGAGCTCCTGAAGGAGGTGACGTTGAAGGAGACGAAGAAGAAGAAGATTGATGCCTTCCTTCATGAAATCAACAGCCTCCTGAGCGCCATCCCGGAGACCACAGAAACTGAAGTATGTTTCAGAGGGATGCAGGAGGCGGCAAGACCCCTGTATGGAGCAGGCTCTGCTGTTGCTGTGCAAGCAGAGGTCCTCATGGACTGTTTCCTTCAGGGACTGAAAAAATCCTGCTTTGCTTTATCTTGGACGGAAGAGGGGCACAGTTCCTCTTTAAGCCCCGTGTGCAGGCGCCTGCAGCTGTGTGGGAGGAGGGGTCCTGATCCCTGCGCATCTACTGTTGGGGATGCTTAGAGCATTTTGTGTTCCTGTCTGTTCCCAGCTCACCGACCAGGCCTGGCTCCCCAAGAGCGTGAAGGTCCCGTTCCTGCAGGTGCCATTCAGCGTGAAGGGGAGGTTCCGCTTCGTGCCCCCGACTGAGGTGAAGGTGGTGGGCAGCTACCTGCTGGGCACCTGCATTAAGCCGGAGATCAACGTGGATGTGGCGGTGACCATGCCGCGGGTGAGTCTGGCCATGCCTGCTCCTGAGTGGCCCGGGGCCTGGCTGAGACCCGTCCCCACCTGTCCCCCACGACTGCTGCTCTGTCCTCTCCATTCCTGAGTGAGGTTACAGCGTCTAGATGTGCAGTGTGGTGGCTCCCACAAGGAGCTGGGGAGTGCAGTCTCACCGCTTGCTCTATCAGAGCTTGCAGCTGTTTTGATTTTAGTTCCTCATGAGGATCTCCATTCTTTCTGCCTGGGCTGAACATATTCCACATTTTCAGGGAGATAGATGCTGTCTGGCTTTGTACCCCATTGCACTTCTATCCCAGCTCCCAAGACTGTGTTACAGGGAGGGTGATGTTTGCAGGCTGTTGCCTCTGTTGAGCTCCCTCCCCTTGCTGCCCAGATTTGGTCTAATGGGGTTTGAGACAAAGTGATACCCTGTTTGGCTGCATGGCTGTACTCTGTCTCTAGTGATCCTTGGGCCTGGTGAGCCAGCAGCAATGCAGTGCTCCTGATCGAGTTGGAGCTCCTTGGGGCTGTAGCCACATGGCTGAGATAGGGCTGCCTGAGGGGTCAGGGAGAGCAGTGGGTGGTGTAGTGCCATGGGCTGAACTGGTCTCTGCAGGCAGGTGAGGTGGGATTACCCAGTGCCTCTCTTCCCAGGAGATCTTCCAGGACAAAGATAACCTGAATCAGCGCTACCACCGTAAGAGAGCTCTGTACCTGGCTCACATTGCCCAGCATTTCTCCAAGGAGAAGCTCTTTGGCAGCGTGAGGTTTGCCTACATGAACAGCAACCATCTCAAGCCCATCCTGCTCCTGAGGCCTCAAGGTAGCACTTGAGCTTTGCTCTGGTGGGTGGGGGGTGTGAGTGGCTACTGGCATTAGGTGAAGGGAGGTGGTGGTGGTGGTCTTGTACCATTTAACAGGCCCTTTGGAGAGGGGTCAGTCTGGGGCTGTCGTCACAATTGGTGACAAATTGTGGAGCTTCGGTGGTCCCAGTTGCCCTCTCCCTCCACACAGAGCCTAGGCCTCAAGGTCTCTTCACCTCCCAGTCCCCCTCTGCAGCTTGGCTGGGCTCCCCAGCCTTGGCCTTCCTGGCTGGCCCACCCTGTAGGTACTTCAGGGAGTAAAGCAGACCCTACAAAAGTCCTTCCTTCTGGCTCTCTCCATACCTGCCCCCTACCATCCTCTTGCCTTCCTCAGGCCACTGTGTGCAGCCTGGCTCTTCCCTGAGGTGACGTGGGATGCATGGGCTGCTGGGTGCTGCTTGTTTCCACAGACCCCAGGTGATAGCACGTTTGGGTCCGGGTGGTGGCGTGGCAAGGCCAGGGCGGGCAGGAGAGTGCTGGGGTACCAGGCTGGCCAGTGGGGATGAAGATGGGACTTGGACATGAGCAATGTGACCCTGGGGTTATTGTTGGCTCTGGGATGTGGTCACTCTCTGCTCTGAGGTTATTTCCACTGCTACTGAGCTTTGCTGGGAAAGAGGTTTTTCCTTTTGCCAAGCTGGGGATGCTCCCTGTTTTCTCAAGTTTGTCTCTGACATCTCTTCCTCCTGCACCACTACCCCCTGGTGCTTACAGGCAAGGATGAGAAGATGGTCACTGTCCGACTCCATGCCTGTCCTGCCCCGGGTCTCTTCAAACCCAGCCGCTTCTATCCCAGCAAGAACAATGTCCGGACAGCCTGGTTCATGGAGCAGGACACCCCCAAAGAAGGTAGAGTCTGGCGCTGGGGGAGCACAAGGCTGCTCGGTTCAGCCAGAGACTGCCCCCAGTGCCCAGAGGTGGGTTTGCTGCGGCCCTTTTCTGTGAACAGGAGGTTTGTGGTTGGGTCCAATGTGATGTTGTCTTCCCACACAGGAGGCACTGAGCCCCCGACTCCACACTACAACAACTCCATCCTCTGCGACACGGTGCTGGTGTCCCACCTACACTTCTTGTCTAGCGCGGCCACTGACTTTCCAGGCATGAAGGATGGCCTGGCCCTTCTCAAAGTTTGGCTGAACCAGCGGCAGCTTGGCAAGGTATTCCCTGTGACAGGGGACAGGGCAGGCTCTGCTTGCCTGGCTAACCTGCCTTTGGCCTGCTCTCCCTTCTTAGGGGTAGAAAGGTGGTGACTTGGTCCTGGTGGGTGGTGTGGTGGGATTGTGACTCTGATTTGAACTGTCTTGGGTTTCAAGGACCACCATACTACTCTGTGGGTTGCAATGAGTTTGTGTGTACTGGATAATTGTGCTTCTTTGAGATCCCTGGAATGATGTGGTGGGATTTTTCGTTGTTGTTTTTTTTTTTCCTGGGGAATTCATCCTGTTTCCCAAAGAACTTTGAGGTGTTGCCTTCCTGCAAGGGGATCCGTATCTCCGCAGTGTCTTCCTGGCAGGCCTGGGAGCCAGAAGCAGTCATGTGGGGTGTGCTCTGGGGCTTATGGTGCCTGGTTGAGCTCTTATAGCTCAGCCTTCTGTTTTTCACAGGGCTTGGGGTGCTTCAGTGGCTTCTTGATCTCCATGCTGGTTGCCTACCTGCTGATGAAGCGCAAGATTGTCAGGATGATGAGTGGGTACCAGGTGCTGCGGAGCACCCTGCAGTTCCTGGGTGAGTTTCCTCTCTGGACAGGGAAAGGCTGGTGTCCACAGAGTCTCTGCATGATGCATGAACACAGTCGGGGAAAGGGGAATTGTGGATTTTCTGTCTCCAGTGCTGGGATTCTGTGGGTGGGATGGACAGGAGGGGTTGAGGCAGCAGAGTAGGGCTGGATGGAGCAGCTTACAGAGGAGGGGGTAGGTCCCATCACAAGGTGGAGGCCAGCATTGCCTTGTAGCACTGTTAACATTGTGAGACCACGGTGATACTGGCACATAGCTGTCCCACTGTCACCAGCGGGGGAGATGTGGATGATCGTGTGACTTGTCCCTTCCCGTCTGCCCACAGCCACCACTGACCTGAGCGTGACGGGGATCAGCCTAGTGAAGGATGTGGATGCCTCCCTGGTAAGCGACCCTCCAGGGGGATTTGTGCCTGTGTCTGTCTGTGCTGCCTGGGCAGGGACATGCCTGTTACAGGGAAGTTGGTTGGCAAAGAGGTGGTGGTGCCCTGATGTATGTGCAGCGCCATGGCACTAAGGACCGTGTTTGCTCTTCCAGCCTGTCCTGGACGACTTCCACCAGGCGTTTGAAGTGGTCTTTGTGGATCCATCTGGGCTGGTGAACCTCTGTGCTGATATGACTGCCAGCAAATACCACCAGGTACCAAGCGGGTTGTGGTGGCATCCTGAGATGCTGTCTTAGGAGTGAGCTGAAGCAGGCAGAGGGTGGTTAAACACCTTGGAGGAGCTTATTGGATGTAGGCAGGGGGTACAGTGTTGCATTTCAAGCTTTTAACATCCATCTCCAGCTCTGAAGCTTAGAAGTGAATTTTGAGACATGGATGTACTGCTGTCTTGCCTGTCTTGCTAGAATAATGGAGGAAAGTTGTTTTCTTCTTTGTGAGTACCTTTGGGTGAAGCCAAGCACCTGTTTAGCAGATGTAACTGTTTTGGAGCAGAAAAAACCCACCTTGATGACAGGGCTATCAAGGAGGGAGGGACTGTTTGGCCAGCAGCGGTAGCTGTTGGTGACTTGGCTTCAGGCTAAGGGCAGCAGGTGTCTGGGATCAGCATCTCCTGGTGACCGTGGAGCTGGGGTGGCTGTGGTTGATGGGGGAGCATTGGTGACCACTGCTGGAGAGACTTGCTTTCCTTCTCCCCTCCCATTCATGCTCTTGCTCTGTCTTGTCTTCTTGCTCAGGTCCAGTTTGAAGCCAAGCGCTCCATGGAAATTTTGGATGATCGGATGGTGGATGGTTTTCAGGTGTTGCTCATGACTGCAAAGCCCATGCTCAGAGCCTTTGACCATGTCTTCCAGTGAGTCTCACTGTGCTGGTGGGGTAGTGCTGAGGAGCCTGTTTAGAGAGGAGTGGGCTGCTTCTGGTTTTGGATTGGGGTAGATTTGGACCTGCCTGGTGGGAGGAGATGCTGCTAGTTTTGAGATTTACAGTATTTCCTCTTTGCGTTTGGCCATTTCCACTTTCACTGTCTAGAGAGCCTCCTAGGAGGGCAATGCTTTGATCTTTGGGAATGATGATTATCCCAAGGACCAGCATCTCCTGTGGTACGTCCTGAGATGCTAAAGTGCAGGGTTTCTTCTTGTAGCCCCCATCCTGGGCCAGGACCCTCTGGTCACCACTTTATCCATCCTCTAGCATATTTCTCAAAGGATTTGTAGTATAGGTGGCTGACCAGCTTCTCTCCTTCTCCTGTAGCTTGAAGCATGTCTCCAAGCTGCAGGGTGCCTGCAAGAAGATGCAGCTGCTGAACGAGCTGATGGATCGGGGTGGGAACTACGTGGCTGCAGCCCTTCCTTTTGTTGTCTCACTGCTGACCCGTGGTCTCTCTGGGAGAGTGCTGCTCGTGGCTCACTCGTTGCCTCAGATCCCTGAGGTAATGCAGCTTGGCAATGACACTGCATCCTTTGCAGCACGTGGGGTCTCGTGTGTCCTTTGTGGCACTGCTGGACACAGGGAAGGGATCTTTTCTCACTGAGGGAGGAGACAGACCTGTCCCCTTTGTGGGGAATACAGAACCTGAGGACCTGCACTGGGGTGTGGGGTGCAGCTGGGAGGCTTGGTTTGGGCAGAAGTACTGGCCCAGGGTGAAGACAACTGTTTTTCATCAGGGAGAACTATTAAATGAGGCTTTCCCTGTCTATGCTTGTCTGGGCACCCAAGAGCATATAGCAGGAGGTTCACCTAGCAGCCCAGTACCCCAAAGCAGCTGCTGCTCCAACAACCTCATCTCTCCTTGTGCTTCATGTTCCCCATTTTTCTACAGTGGCCGATTGATGCTGAGCCCCCAAAGCACAAGGATGTCGGGCCCCTGACATTTGGGCTCCTGTTTGTCCCTGAGTTTGCTGCCAGCGTGCTGGAGAAGGGACCTCAGGCTGATCACCCCGAGGTGAGGGGAGCCCTGCTTGTGCCGAGTAGGGTGGAGCAGAGCTGGTGCCATGCTGTGGTTTCAGATGGCTGCAGGGCTGGCTGCTAGTCATGGGAGCAGTTTGGCTGGCCCCAGCGGTGACCTGTGTCCCTGGCCTGGTATGGCCAATGTTCCACTGCAGGCCATGGACTTTCGGACCTTCTGGGGGGAAAAATCGGAGCTGCGACGGTTCCAGGATGGCAGCATCTGTGAGGCAGTGGTGTGGGAGGCCAACACTGTCTGCCAGAAACGCCTCATTCCTGAGCAGATCGTCAGGCACCTGCTGAAGCTGTAAGTTGCACCAAGCAGCAGCAGAGGCTGGGGGACCTGCACCTGTGTGGGGGTCACTGCTGTCCTCCTGGCTTGTGCCACACCCCTGGTAACCCCCTGTTGTCAGCTTCACGCTTTGGGGAATGTTGTGGGTTGTTTTGGTTTGTGAAATCTGGAAGTAATTTTCAATTGTGGCCCTAATACTGGGAGCTGCTTCCCAAGAGAAGGTGGGGAGGGCAAGCACATGGTGCTATAGCTTCTGCTGATGGTAATGCTAGGGGCACGGGGGCAGCGTGGTCCTGCTCTTACATGCAGGTGGGATTTTGAGACACTCATTGGCAGAGCTGGAAGAGAAGCTGTCTGGACCTTGCAGGATGTTTCATGGAAGTCTCTGAAACCCTGTAGTGGTGCACAGCATTGGAAAGCCTCCCCGTAGTAGTTTATACCTTCTGCCAAAATTGAGATCATCTTGCGCAGAATGAAGGGGTTGCCTGGGACACTTTATCCCGACTCCAGGAGGGGTCTTGTGAGGAAAGGCTGCACTCTGGCAGCTGTGGCTTTGAACGCTCTGAAGCTGCACGAGTTGCTGGGCCACTTTGGGTGGATAACTTGGGCATGGGAGGAATGCACAGAGATTGGTCTTCTCACTGTGACCTTCCTGTATGGAGGGATTCCTCATTCTTGGACTGACCCTTGCCTGTGGGTGCAGCGTGTGGTGTCAGGATGGATGGGTTGGCCTGTTGTAGCTCTAATGCTCTGATATCTTCTTCCATGTAGCCATGCAGACATTCCTGAATCCTCCATCTGCTACACGGGAGCCCTGCTGGAATCGGTGATCAGGACTGGGAAAGAGGTATAATTGCTCCCCCGGTGGGGCTGTGGGTTTCTGAAGGAATAGATAGCAGTATGGGGTGGGCTACAGGGAGGTCATTTTAGCTTTGTGGCTGTGAGGCAGCTGTGGTGTTCCCAAGAGAAAGTTGTAAGGAAAATTCCTGCCTGTGGGCACTTTGATGGGCAGCGTGGTGCTTTCCTTGGATCTGGCAAGCCTTTAATGCCCACCAAGGCGTAGCCACTGAAGTCCTTTTGCTCTGGCAGCCCCCACACCCCGTTTTCTCTGGCAAACATCCCGCTGGTCTCCTCCTTCTGCTTATGTCCACATCATCTGAGGATATATCTCCATCCCACTGTGCTCCTCCAGCTGCACCTTTCAAACATGCATCCTTCAGGACATGGGCCAGACAATTCTGTGCCTTTATCCCATAGGTCCAGCTAGGAAAGGATCTTTCCTGTCACGATGCAAAGTGCTAGATCATGCCCACCAAGCGCTACTTAGTGCTCCAGCTGAATGTGCAGCTGAAACAAAGAAATGTCACTTTGAGGTAGAAAAGAGGCATCTTGGAGGCTGGGAAATGTCCCTCTCCCTACTTCTGCTCTCCAGCTTGTGAAATTAAAGCCTGGAGACGAGCCGTGAGCGCTTTGGTGCCACTTGCTGGTCTTTGGTAAAACCAGCTTTTTACCTGGTTGTTGGATGGAGGAGGAAATTGTGTCCTTTCTCCTTTTTAAGAGCAAAGGGGAGCAAATCTGATTGAAAGAATCTTCTGTGCCAGGACCAACTGTGGTCTGGGCAGAGCTGCATGTCAGATTTGGGATGAGATGCTAGTTTGTACAGCCTGTTGTGTGGCAAGGCAGCAAAATCTGTGTGTGCCATGTCTCTACAAGTTGGCCTGGCGTGAGCAGGGCTGATAAACCCCACGCTGAGAGGGGATGCACTTTCCTGGAAGCTGAGGGGCATTTGGGAGTCCAATTGTTGCCAGTCCTCAAGGAACTAAGAAGAAACTCATGTGGTGTGGTGGGTAGGGGTGTCTGTCTCTGCTTCTCCAGCTGTTTGTGTGCAGGCAGCCCATGGAGTCTGCAGTGACTGAGGGACTTGGGGGATGATGGAAGACGGACAGTGCAGCCAGCTTTAGAGACAGGCAGGGTGGAGGTTTGTCGTTCGTGGCACACCCCGCAGAGGGTGCTGCTGCGCTGCCGTAAAGCTCAGGCTGGCCGGGTGCGTGCGGCTCAATTCAGCCGCATCTGAGCTGAGCGGTTTGCTGTCAGTGATGTCTCCTTCTCCTTGTTCAGGCTCCTCTGCTGTGCTTTGGGAATTGGAAGCAGCAAGGGCAGCAGCAATTCTCCTTTCGGTGCTTCTCTTTTGCTTTCCCCAGGGCTCCTGTGATGCTTTGGATATTTTCTGTCTTTGCTTTTGCCGTGCTTCATAGCTGTGTTTTGGCCAAGGACATAGTGCTGCCTCTGTTAGCATTGCAGTAACTGGCGGGTAGGCAATAGCAGAGCTCTCGCCTTGCCAGAGAGCACCATGTGCTCTCTTTATTCCCAGATCACTCTTGGCTTCTCCCTTCCTAGGGAGAATTGGCAGTACAGCTCTTGGTGCTGGCTTAGTGTCTTGCACAGGAAATAATTTCACTTACCACTTGAAACGCAGCCTCTAGAATGCCTGTGGCTGCTGGTGAGCTACAGACAGTCTTGCCCTTGTCTTCCCTCTCTTGCTTACCTCCCTGCTTTGCTGAGCACTCTTGACAGAAGCTGCTCCCTGAGGTGGCAGCGCTGGCTCTTTCGAGCTTGGCTATGATGCCACCTTGAGAGGGAGGTGAGATGGGTGCCCATTCAGGAGCAGGAGAGGTGAACGGGGAGGCTTCTTGTGTGTCTGCAGGTGTTGGGGACAGGTGAGGAGGCCATGGTCAGCGTTGTCTGCTCCTACGACGACCTGAGCCGCAAGCTTTGGAACCTGAAGGGGCTGCCGCTGACGGTGACGGCTGTGCAGGGTGTCCATCCAGCGCTCCGGTACACAGATGTGAGTGTCCCTGGGCACGGCCGGTGCATGAGGGTCTCCAAGGAGCTGAGAGGATGCCCTGGGGTGAGGGGGGACAGAGAGAATTAGCCACGCTCTGCTTTTGTGGCTCCTGAGAGCTCTTGGGGTGATGCGGTGCCTTCTTGTTGCTGTCCTGTCCCTCGAGCTGGCTATGCACAAGTTGGCTAAGCCCTCTGTGCCCAGAGGGCTTTGCTGGGGTAGGAGGTTTGAGGGTGTGTGGTGCCCTGGGGTTTCTGCTCACTCTTCTCAGTCACTGGGTGCCTGTTCTCTCCCAGGTCTTTCCTCCCATTCCCATGAAGCCAATTTACTCATTCCATAACCGAATCAGGACTAAGCACTTGCTGCTTCCCTTGGAGGAGAAGCCCTGTCCGGCCTACATAGCCCCTTTGAAGAGTAAGTGGGGATAGATGTGAGTGGGAGCTGATTTGGTGGGGGGAAGCAGAGGCGGGCAGCGACGCTGGCTCCGTTACTCCTGCGTTGGTGCGCTGCAGACGGGAGCTGAGCCCCGGCTCCTACCATAACCTCTAGTCCCAGCCACCCCGATCCAATGACTTACTTCTGCGTGGGGCTTACTGGCCCCCTGCTATCCCTTTGCCCCCAGTTGTCTGCCACATGGAAGGCAGTGGCCAGTGGCCGCAGGACAAAGAGGCCATCAAGCGCATCAAGGCAGCTTTCCACCTCCAGCTGGCTGAGCTCCTCCAGCAGCAACACCAGCTGGTTTGCAGACCTGCAGTCACCCACACGGATGTGTACAAGGTAGGGGGGGTGACGGGGATCTTCTCCAGACCTGACTTGTTGCCAAGGAGGCAGGTGGGGGGCTGTGGCTGTGGTCCCACTGGACAAAACCAGTATTTGGATGGTGGGCCTGGGAAAGAGCATGGTGAGACTGCGCTGATGCCAGGATGCTGCTATTGTGTCCCTGAGGTGCAGCGTAGCACACCAGTCTGCTTATATTACCAGCAACCCTGACTTCACTTTCTGCTCCCATCTCAGGATGGCTATGTTTTCCGTCTCCAAGTAGCCTACCACCGGGAGCCCCTGATCTTGAAGGAAGTAGTCACCCCGGAAGGGATGCTGAAGTACCAGGACACAGAGGAGTCTCGGCAGCTGGAGCTGGAGACATTGCATCTGCCCTATCTAACCAGCTCCCTGCATGGGTGGGTGAGGTGGGGGGTGCTTTAGGGGGAACAGGACATGAGACGTGGCTGGAAGCTAGTGGGGAGGTGCCCTTTGATATTGGAGGCTGATGGTGGGGCGAAGAGCTCACTGTGGGAAGTGGCCCTTCATCCCACTTTGTGAGAGGCTCTGCAGGATGGAGGGATGAATGTGGGTGGGCGCAGCACCAGTTGTCCCTGTTGTCACATCTGAGTTCACTGGTGTGGGGAGACAAATACCAAAGAGCAGCATGGTTAGAGAGGAGCATGTGACAGCATTTCCCCTTTGTTCCCCCAAAATTTCAACACCTGCAGAGAGTGCCCTGTGCTTGTGATGCTGCACACATGTTCCTGGCAGATTTTTGCCCGTCTTCTCTCTTGCCAAATGCCAAAAGTCTGCTGTAGGCCCTGGGATTTGTGGGTTGAGCAGTGGCTTGTCTCCCTCCTTGCAGGCTCCAGCAGCAGCACCCCGTCTTCGGCAGCACTTGCCGGCTGGCCAAGCGCTGGGTCACTGCCCAGCTCCTGAGCGACAACATCTCTGAGGAGTGTGTGGACCTCCTTGTGGCATTTCTCTTCCTTCATCCAGCCCCCTTTATGCCGCCCAGGTGAGGATGAGGAGTCTGGATTGGCCCAATGGGGATTTAATGCTTTGTTCCTTACCTGGGATGGAGCAGTGATGGGATGCTGCTAGGGCAGGGGGTACTGGGAGGGTGCACAGCAGGCAGCGTGAGGCCCCTGTGCTGCCAAACGCTGTCCCAAGGCTTGTTGGGAGTGGCTGACCAAAGGAGATGGAGATACTTGATGCTTCAGGGCTGTGGCTTCCACTACTGTGTGTGCTGCAGAGAAAGCGGGGGGAAGCAGGTGAGGATGGGAGCAAGTTTCCTCTGGGTGCTGGTGGCACAACCACGGGGTGTCCTGTGCCTTCTTGAGGATTGGTGAGGCCCCTAGTCCTGGGCGTGGTGGCCAGGAGAAGCAGGGGTGAGGGCTGCATTGTGGCTACCAGCACACTGGGGATCCTGGGTTCCCCGGGAGGGATGTTATGGTGGTGCTGGCAGCTGCAGCCTCTCTTCCTCCTGGAGAGGACTCCATAGGGAGGGGCGGGAGGTTGGCTGCTGAAAGACGAATGGAGTAGCATGTTGGTAAATAGCTCCATGGGGCCAGTTGCTTGCTGACCCCTGTCAGGTGCATGGGATGCAGCCCAGAGGGAGTGAAGTTAAGTTAGAGGAAATGTTTTTGCTCCATGTGGAGCCAAAAGGTTACTCTGCTCTGCAGTAGGGCTCTGGTTTCCTTCTCCAAAGTAGCAGGAGTAATAGCCTGATGCCTAGGATGCTTTCATGTCTCCTAAAATACTCTGCTAGCAGGAGCCCCATCTTCCCAGCTGTCTGGCTTCACACGCGTGTTGTGTTGCGGGGGAAAAGGCACAGTGGGAACTTGGCAGGTGTTCAGAGCTGCACCAGACATGGGAGCAGCCCTCTCTTTGCCTCCCTCTTGCTCCAACCCCAGGACTCTGGGTGGGGGGAACATCAGAAGATGAGGTGGCCAGGGGCAGGGTCTCACTTTCTGCTGGTCTCTTTTTACCTGAGGAGGGAGCAACAAGGCAGAAAGACTTTCCCCAGGGATTCAGAGAAGGGGAAGTGCCTTGTGCTTCTGCTGGGTTTCCCTTTCCCACCGCAGACATCCCTTCTTGGGCTGCACGTGGGCTGGGCATCACCAAGTCAGCCCTGAGTCCAGCCCTTCTTGCTGTCAGGGGAGCAAACGTCTCTGTTTTGTCTTGCCTGCAGCTCTCCCCAGGTGGGGTTCCTGCGCTTCCTTGACTTACTGGCAACCTTTGACTGGAAAAACAACCCTCTGATCGTCAACCTGAATGCTGGCCTTACAGGTGAGCAGGCAGCATGCAGGAGAGTCGTGGCATGAGGGTCTTGATGCCTCCTTGGTCAGCACCTGGCTTCAGGGGTCTTGGATATGTGGAGGAGTTTCAGCTTCTGCCAGGGGCAAGGAGATTTTCCACACCCTTATTTCTGCTGTGCTTAAGTTGGCTTCAGGATGGGTTTGGTTGTGGCGTGAGTTTTTTTTCCCCATGCCTGCCTTAGAAGAGATGAATCTCAGTGATGATGCTCTGCTGCTTCTGGTCTCCCTGAAATCTGAGACAAGCCTGGGTGGTGTTGGATGTGGTGGTGTCTTTGAAGCCCTCTGCTCCTTTGCAGCTGGCATTTTTGCTTGAGGCTTGGCCTTGGCTCTTGGAGGCCAAATCTTTGGTTGTGCAGTTGGGCTCTTGAATGGGAAGCTTCAAAGCCTCCTGCCACATATCTGCTTTGAGAGCCCCACTGAGCCACTCAGATCATGGCGATGACCTGCTAGTCTTCCATTTCAAAACCTGCAAGGTAAAAGGGCTGCAGTCCTCTAGGTTTGGTTACCTCCTGAGCCTTGAGAATTTCCCAGTAAAGGTCTCTGGTTTCCAAAGGGGTGCATTGGTTCATTCGAATGGACCTGCAGTCCCGTGCTCTTGTCTGTTGATTGATTGTCTTTCGGATACATGTATTTCCCCAGGAGCCAGAAGAGACCACGGGATTGTCTTGGCTTTGTGTGGTTGTGGGGTAGGGGAGATAGCTACACCTAACTTTTAAATCTGATTTATAAAAAAAGGTAAAGCTGCTTGGGAGAGAACTGGGTTTTGGAATCTGATGTTTTTCTACCCTCCAGCTTTTTTTAATGAACTAAATGGGAATTGGTTTTGGCCAAAGAGCTATTTTTTTCCCCACTTGAGGTTGGGGGGGAAGTTAGAAAACACTTTGGGTACAAACTCTGTCGTTAGCTTACAACACGAGTTCCCAACCCACATCGGTCCCAGTGCCTGCCGTGTCTGGGCCAGCCTGCGTGAGTTTAGAGCAAAGTCCCATCTAGCCCTGCATCCTGTCTCCAAAACTTCCTGCAGGTGGATACTGTGCGAAGTGTGACAGCAGAATAAGCCTGAGGCAATGGAGCTCTGGTTGCACGTGTACTGAGGGATTGGAGGGGGGGAGAGGGTAAAGCCTGTTGTGCTGCCCTCTTCTGGGCTGTGATACATGGGTGAAGAGACCAGAGAGCTGTGGATGGGGCAGAGCATCACACCCATCTGCCTGTCCTCTGCAGATGCTGACTGCACAGAGATCAAGAACAAGTTTCTGGCTGCTCGCTCTCGCCTCCCCATCATGTTCATTGCCACCCCCAAAGACCAGTGGAGCTCCATGTGGACCCAAGAGCAACCCTCAGCACAGGTGAGCTGGGTCATCTGTCCTTGCTCCATGGTGGCTGCTGGCTTGGGGCAGTTCCCTGCTCCCAGTGCTGGAGCGAGCTGTGGCATCCCCATGGGTAAGCAGGGTCCCTGCTACATCCAGGACTGCTGAGTTTCACCTTCTGGCTTTCTTCCCTCCCCAGATCCTGCAGCGCCTTGTCTTGCTGGCCTCAGAGTCTCTCCGCGCCTTGGAGGAGCAGCTCATGGACCCGCTCAACAGCCGGGATGTGAAGGTGACCCCCTGGGGCACCAGCACAAGGGTTTTCAGGGTTTGGCAAAACATACTTGTCATCGGTGATGATCACTGGGCTGTGTTAGTAGGATTCAGGCTGTGGCTGTGTGTGGTTGCAGGAGGGATGGGAGCATGGAGGCTGGTTCCCCACTGTGCTACCCAGCTTCTGGGGGACCCAGCTTTGCCTAGCCATTTGGGGTGAAATGTCATTGACTAGGACATACTTATTTTGTATCCTCTGGTTTTCTTGGAACATGAGCAAACCCATGCTGTTCCTGTGCTGAATCGGTTGTGTGTCTGTGGCTGGAGCAAATGGCTCCTCTGGGAGACTAGTTTAGCCCTCTTTGTTTTCTCAGTGATTTTATTTTTTAAGTTAAAACATCCATTACTGAAATGGACCTGGGAGATGTAGACACATTTATTTGCCCTTTGAATGGAGAGACGTGTGTTTTGGAGGGCAGCTTGTTGGTGTACCAAGTAGTGACCTATGCAGTTGAAGCTGAGAGGACTCAAAAAGCCAGACTGTGGTTAGATATGTCAGATTCACATTAGGAAAAAACAAAACCCACATATAGTGGATTATTTTTCTGCCGAGGCAACATGAAAAGGATTTACTGACTTTGCTTTTGGTTCTGCTGCATTTTGCACTGGAAGTATCACAGGGGTGAGAGGTACTTGAGGTGGTAGCAGTGTGCGTTACAGGGCTGTGAAGGGGTGAGACACTGCATGTGTAAGATGTGCCCAGCGTGCTGCAGTTTCCAGGGCTGCTAATCTATTTGTAAGCAAAGCTTGGGGTGGGGAGGAGGGAAAGGCCTTTCCAGTGCAACTTGGAGTTGCCTCCTCTTCCCATGTGTCTAAGAGGGTGCTCCAAGGTTTTTTTTCTGTCTTTGCATTTGAGTTATTTGGGGACATGCCCTCTCTCATGCAGATGCAGACATGGGTTTGTGAGCTATGTTTCTTTGCTTCCAGGGGTGTACAATAAGCCATGGGCTTGGTCAGCTGGGTGGGAAAGGGGAGCTGTGTGAACCAGTGCTGGGACTCCAGTGCTGTTCACTGATGTTGTTCATGCATGTTCTCCCCAGCCTGGCTGTAAACCAGCTCCAAGGAATGGGTTTTCTGCCAGGACCAAGTTGGGCGGTGTTCCACGCCTCTGTTCATGTCTCCGCATCATTCCCTGAAAACAGGCACAGTTTTAAGTTTTTTCCACTTTAATACAGCTGCATCCACAGTCCCAGATGCTGCCCAAATATTTATGTGTTTGAGATTGCTTCTCTCCATTAATGAGGCTTGCTCTCACCTTTTGTCTCCTTCATGGAAGATGCTCCTGCCCTCTGGGGCAACTCCCGTTGGACAGACGGGACCATCCCATTATTACACAGCATCTCCTGTCCTCTGGATGTTGTTTGACTCCTGTTAGCTTCTTGACTTCCCTCTTCGTTCTGGGACCCTGCCACACGCAGCATGGTTACTGTCTCAGCTCACAGTCTGTCCCTCTCTCGACTGCCCACCCCACTGTTGTGCACTCAAGTGGCCTTCCTGGGGTCTGTGGTCAGGGCTGGAGAAGACCACCTTACCACTGTGGAAAGTTCTCCAGGCACCATCCCTGGGTCCTGGGGACAGTGGTTAGATTTTTCTGCTGACTTGTGAAACCAATAGGGCAGAGAGCGTAGTCCTTCTGGCTAGTCATCTGATGTGGGTAGGGAGCGCCTCCCTTCTCTTAAGTGTTGAGCTTGCTGTGCGGCTGGGCTGTGGCAATCAAGTGAGTCCTTCCTGGTGCACGTTGGTGGTCCAGAGAACATTTAGCCTGTCCACCAGGAGATGGCCATAGGGGAACCACCTTGCTCTCCACAAGAGTCCTTGTTACAACACTTGCATGGGGTGTAGGGGTGTGAGGGTCACACCCTTCTGACTTGAGCAGGGCTTCTGCTGAAACGGGGATGTGTCTCAGCCCAGAGGGAACAGGGTGGCTGGTAAGGGCTAGAGCTCCCCATGGCTCCACCACAGCCATGTTTTTCCTGTGGATGTTTTGGCAAACTTCTGACATTTCTCTCACAAAAATTGTGGCTTTGATATACAGCTTTCTAAGGAGAAGGGAATAGAATAAAATGCAAGCAAGGACTTGGGGAAACCTCTTGTCTCTCCTGCTTGCCTGTGTCCTATATTGAATAGCACTGGTCTTTTCTCCCTGCAGATGGTCTTCCGCCCTCCTTTGGACTTCTATGATGTCCTAATCCACCTGAACGCAAACCAGATTCCTCGGCATCTGGAGGGTGTGGACCGGCCACTAAAGTCGTTTTCCCGGGGCGTGGTGAAGAACAGCAGTGCTGTGAAGATCCTCTTTCCTGTGGTGGATTATGACCCTGTACAGTGCTACCTCCAGGAACTGAGGGTAAGCATGGCCTGTTCTGGAGGCACAGGGGGCTACCCACCTAACAGACAGCTCGCTTCTGCCATTCAGGTTGTCTGCCACTCCAGGACCTAGTTGGTGACATAGAATCTGTATGTATTTTACATGGGATGGTCACTCTTTCTGTGCATCTGAAATTGCTTCTTCAGCAGAACACCTGGTGGATGCCCACCCTCCTCCATGGAGATGGGAGTGCTGCTGATGTGAGAATGATGTCAGAGACAACACTGGAGCTTTTGCTGAAGAATATTATATTTCAGTGCAAAAGCATCTTTAAGCCATTTGTCTGTAGTCAGTTAATTGACTTTTCATAGCTTCTTGCAGCAACTGGGTTGCATGATGGACAGTAGCTACCCGTATTTTCTGCGGTGGATGGGCAGGAATCCATGGCGGGGTAGCAGTAGGGCTCCTGCTGTTAGGCCAATGGTTGCAAGAGCCACAGAGGCAGAATATTGGTCACAGGATGGTTTCTCTGTGTTTGGTTACATGCATGATGGCAGAGGAAGTTGGTAATGTGGGTATATAGAGAACATCAGTATCATCAGCCCTGTTCTCTTCCACTATGTGGCCATGCCAAAGGCTCAGCAAGCTGGGGAGGTATGCAAGATGGTGGGTGGCAGCAGTGATCCACACTGGATCTGGACAGCCAGCGCTTTGCAGATGTGCACCCTCTGCCTCTTTGGCCCTTGCCAGCTTCATGTGCAGTAGCTGAGTTAAATGTTTTGTGTGCAGAGAGATGGGGCTGTGATGCCCTTTTTTCAAAACCTGGCTTGACTTTCAAGTGCCATTATCCATTACCCACAGAAGTGCTGTGAGCAGTGTCAGAACTGCTGTAGGAATTGTAGGCTGGAAGGGTGCTGTGAAGGTCCCCAGCCCTGTTCCACCCTCAGGGCAGGGCGAGCTTTGACATTAGAGCAGGGTGTGCAAAGCCCAGTCCTGTTGAATGTTGACTGTCTCCAGGGATGGAGATTTCCCTCTGCCCTGTCCCAATGTTTGGCTACCATTGTGAAAGTGGTGCCTGAATTTAAACTCCAGTTCAGGCTGGAAGATGCTGGACCCTTTCAGTTCAAGCTTTCCTTTCACCTTAATCCAGATAGCTTAGGAGATGGGCAAACAAAATTTGCAAGGTTTTCTTTGAAGGTTTTCTCACCCTGGGCACAGCCCTGTACCTCCCAAGCTGCCTGCCAGCTGTGCTGCATGATGGCCTCTACCCATGGGAATCTGCTGTGGCTTTAGTAGAGCTGACAGGTCTAGCAAGGTGCCAGCTCAGTCCTCCTGTCACCCACAGCAGGGTGGGACAGTGTTGGGGGATAAGGAAATGAGAGACAGGGATGGACACAATGCTTCTTTGAATTGAGGAAGACCTCAAAATTGTCCCACAATTTCCCTGCAAGTAGCTCTGCTCCTTCAGCTGGAAGGATGTTGGGGAGAGGAGCCCTAGTGCTCTTCTGCCTCTGAGAAGGATGGTGGTTGAGAAGCTGGAGATCCTGCAGACATACTGTAGAGAGCACTGGGGGTTTTCTTGGGGTCCAGGATGTGCACAAAGGAGGGAGAGAAGCACCACGCACAAGACTTCTAAAAGGGAGCAGGAAGCACAGCGTTTGGGGACTGTTCTCTGTTTCACTCTTTCTTGGTGTCTGAGGAAGAATATAAAGACCAGCCCCTCTCTTTTGTTCCCTAAATTATGGGGATTTGACCTGCTGCTGTGAGACCTCAAGCAGGAGGCATAAATGTGAATAGGAAATGGAGTTTCTTAAGCCTGAAATCCTTCTCCACCCTGTGCTGGAAGGAGGGGTTAGAGCCTTTTAGCAGCTGCCAAGGTGCTGGAGGTACCAGTATGCATGGGATCAGAGCCTCCGTGTCTCTGGAGGCATCAGGGCTAAACAACCCTCATGGAGACCTGGCAGGAGGCTGATTTCTTGCTCAAAGAGGAACTGGGGACTGCTGGACAAGTCAACCGGGGGAGCAGGCTCCTTGGGGAGCCTGTTAATTGCTTGCAACAGATCTGGCTGTATATTGACGCAGTCAGTCAGGAAACTCGTTGGGGTGTGTTGCAGATTGTAGGACACTTTTGTGCTTCTAGTCAACTCGGTGTCAGCTCCAGAGGTGAAAGGTGCAGAATGGACTTCCCTGGAAAGTTTTTTCATTATCCTTTAAGCAATTATGACTTAATTGGTCCAGTCAATGACAACCAAGCTGTCTAAATTTTTACTCCCTTTTTTCTCTAATACAGGTAATAATAGACTTGGAATGGGGTTTGGTTGGGTTACAAATTACAGCTGGTCCTAAGTCCAGTATACTAACATCCCAGTGAAGAAATGTGGATATGAGTTGCATCATTGGAATCAGTGTTGCATTCGCTTTGTGCCTCTTGTTCTTTGACCTGAGGGTGCTCAGGAGGGAGCAGAGCAGGACCTGGTCACAGGTTTCTCTGAAGAGTGAGTGATGGGGTAGAGAGCCTGAAATCTGCCCAGCAGCCCTGTCTGGGGGGCTTTTCATCCTCTTGAAGGTTCTGAGATAGGTATGGCTGTGTTCCCTTGCGGCTGTTGCACTGGAATTATCTTGCATTACCAGTTCGCTTGTCTCTCGTAGCTTCTAGATCGGTAGCAGGCAGACCTCAAGGCAGTGATGAATATCTCTTTCTGGGCAAACAGGTGTTTCTTCCCCTGGAAAAATCACAGAGGTGATGCTGCACGTGCTTTCAGATAACTCATTCGCGTCCACCTGTGTTGGAAGGTCTCAAAAGGTGACACTGCACTGCAGGGTCGACAGCAAGCAGGTGATGCAGAGCTGTCAGTGGAAACTACTCTATCAGAAACCATCTGGCTTTGTGTCTCAGTGTGCTGGTGTTGTTCTTAAAGGCAAGACCTTTGCATCGGCTTTGTGCTTTGAGCTGGCTTTGGTTGGTAGCTTCTCCAGCACCCTTCTATTTCTCCTCCCCTGGCTTTCATTGCTCTAAGTGGTGGTCAGCTCCTCCTCGTCCTGCAGGCTGGGAGCCCTGAAGGTGATCCAAATGCAGCAAGAAGTTGGTGCCAGAAAGGAGTGTGGTGACAGCAGTGAATACTTACGAGAGATTTTGGATGAGAAGGCATTTGGATGCAGAACTGGCTGGCTTTGACTCGGAGTAATTTGCTGTTCCTTAGTAGCATGAACCACAGAATTGAGCAACAGGGTTGTAGCCGAGGCTGACAGTGCGGCTGTGGTGGGTTTATAGCAATGAAGACATCTGCCACACAGCGATGCTGTGGGATTGTTCCCTTCTGTGGGCAGAAAAGAAATGTCTGTCCTTTTCTGAGCTTCCCATGTGAAAAAGGGATTTAAATGCTTAGGCAAATTGATTGAAGGGGGCAGGGAGTAGCATCTTGCCCAGTAACCAGGAGACCCACTTTTCTCCTGTCCAGCCTCTGCTCCTGAGACCTTCCAGGGACCATCCCTGTTTTTCTCAAATCAAAGGGGTTAGCAAGGCATGAGTGCTCTGGAGCTGAAGGGTTGCTGGATGCCTTCCCCAAGGAGCATAACCAGAGGAGAAAATGAAAGGAGGGGAGGTGTTGAGTCCTGACTGCTTTAATTTTTCCTGCTACAAGGAGGTGTGCTGCAGGACCTGGTCTGATTGAGTTGCTGTGGTGCCTGGGAGGCTCTGATTAGAGATGAAAGGATGGTCATGAGATTCAGACAGCAAATTCTTGAGTTCCAGGACAGATCTGATAAAAAAGGCCTGTTCTGGGAGTCTGTTCAGATGAGAAGGGTTTGCAGACAGACGCTTTTGAGGGAAAGCAGGTGCCAGACGTCCTGTAGAGAGGCATTCCCTGGAGCTTCAGCCCATCACCAGCCTCCCTGCTGCTTACAGTCCCGAGCGCCTTGGTGAGCAATCCCTGGTGGGGATTTTCCAGCAAGGCTAAATTAAGTTTAAGTGTCTCAAATGAGGCTCCTGTTGGATCTCCATTGAGACTGCTGGTCTGTGTCCTGGTGGCTGTCAAGCTGCAGAACCCACAGCCATTTGCTGGGGATGTGGCATGGGAAGGCTCAGTCAGCACAGCTTTTGCTCCAGGGTGGCTTGGCTGTTCTCTGGACTCAAGGGACAATCCAGAGGACGCGGGACTTGTGGGTATGGTTGCCATGCCCATCTTGTGTATGCATGCAGGAGCTCACAAAGCTCAAAGGCCCCTGTCACCTCCCTGAGGTCCAGAGCTCTTCTCTCATGGTGAGGAAAACAGGATGAAGCTGCCTGTGCCATGTCCGTCTGCATGTCTATAATGGCTGTTAAAAAACCTAATATTTCGTATGGGGACTTTGGTCTTGCTGCGTCACTGGGTGTGAAGGGCTGTCTTTCACTGAGATTTAGGTTTCTGTGGCTGCACATGCCTGTGGGAGAGCTTGTGGCAGAAGACCTGCCCATTTTGTACATGGGAGATTTTTCCTGTGCAGATGAGCAGGAAAATGTTTCCTGCTTCACTGTAAACATCCTTCCCACTAAAGCGATGTTTTGCATTTCTTGCACCTTCAGACAAGACCTATCTGGAAGACTTAACAGCCCTTTCCTTTCTTCCTCCCACGGTGCAGGAATGTGTATCTTGCTGCTGCATGTTAGGAAGGTATTAATGGCATTAAAAATTCTTGGTCTCTTACAATATATAAGCTGTGGTTATGGGATGTAGCTGGAACTGGTGAAATCTTTTCAGGTCAGACTGCTCCCTTCCTGTTTTGACTGACAGGGCTGACTCCTCCTATGGAGACTCCAGAAAGGCAGAGAGGAACTGAAAAACCTCTGTGGGCTCTTGTAGAATGGAGAAAACCTTCCTGTCTTGGCCTACACCTTTGGAGGGGCAGAGGTGGCAGGAAAATACCCAATCTTACAGCTGCCGAGCAGCTCCATGACCTTTAGCGTAGTGGCCGAGATTGGGGGTGGATGCATATGTGTGTGTTTGTGTAGAGCTATGGGCACACGTGTGTGTGTGTGTACAGATACAGGTGCACATGTGCTTAGCAAGGCATCAGCCCCTTGTGCTCCTCGAGTGAGCTGACAGGGTGCTTGTGGCCGCATTTCTTCTGTGTTGGTAGTGCCTTCGCAGACGTCCTGTAGGATTTGTCCTGTAGGAGTTGGCTGAAGGCTTTCGTCTCAGGTGGCTTGGTGGGTAAGGCATGTTTGCTAATGCAGCCAGGAGAATGAGTAGCTTTTTTCCTTGCCATACTTCTTTGCTGCTGCTGCCCCAAACCGCCGGGACAAGAATGCACATGTGGCTGTGAGGAGACACTCAAAGGTGGAAAAGTTTGGATAGTTTGAAGTAACTTTTACCAGTTGAATTCCAAGCTTAACACCCAGGTTTCTTTTCTCTTTCAAAACCTGACTGACACAGAAGTAACCCAGCCTGGTTTTCTCAACAGTGTTCCTTGCTCTGTGTGGGCATGGGGGAAAGCTCTGTCTGTGTCACGTAACCTGTGAGCATCAGGGTAGCTCGCAGTAGAATGACAAGGACCTTGAAGTGTTAACCACGAATGTCGTTTGTTGGAAGGAAATAGCTTTAATGGGGTTTTTACTGGTAGATCCCTTGCTTAGAACACTTAAAATGTACTAAGCACAGAGCAACTGTTGATTGATGCATTTGCCGCTTGAACTGCTGTCGCACCAGGAAGAGCTGCTAGGCACATTTTGGGTGCAGAGACCTCCTCTTTCCAGCAGCTGTGATGCAATGAGCCCAATCTCTGGGTATAAGTAGCAGCAGTGGAAAGAATGGGTGGATAAATGGTTAGGCCAAAAAACCCCACCCCTAAATAACAACAGTGTAGTTGCTTAACTAGCAGTGAGTGCTTACCTCACTGAGCTGCTTAATCCATTAATCCCATTTTAGATCAGGGTATTGTTTTACCCACCACTTTTCTCCATCCTTTCTTTTGAGCAACTCAGATGGCTCCTTACAGACCTTGAGCTAATCTTCCAGGCGCCATATACCACTTTGCTGGACAATGGGGCCCCTCCGGATCACAGGTCTGAGCTTGCGGGTCCCCTGTGTCTCTGCGAGATGTGAACCGGCTGTAGGTTTTGCTGATGGCAGGGATCCTCCTGAGCATGGAGAGCTTTCCCTGGGCCTTTAAAGTTGAATTGCAACCAAAGATACAGCAGCTTGAGAAGGGAATAGGGGTTCAAATACACTCCTTGCCTTTTCTCTTGAACTTTCACTTGAGGAAGGTCTTTGCAGGCTCAGGCAAGCCCAGTGGCACTAGGCATGGAGCATGGGATGGATGTAGAAAGGGAGGTGAACTCTGTTTGCTTTTACTCCTCAAGCCCCTGTACAAACAGAAGTGTGGTGACTAACCAGACCTTTTCAACGTTGTGTTTTCTCAAGGGCTGAATGTGCATCTCCACAGCTCGGTGGAGCCGGCCCGAAGCGCTGTCATGTGGACGATGCTGGGGGCAGTGCAAGTGCAGAAGCTTGCCCTTTTCTGGGGTTTTGAACTGGATGCCATCCTTTTAGCATCTGCCCTCTGCTCCGTGCTGGGCATCAGGCTGAACAGTGGTTTTATTGGGAAATAAGCTGAGCCTGGGAGAGCTCCTTTCCTGCAAATGCTCCTGGCTCCTGTCCAGCAAAATGTGCCTGTAAAAAATACCTTTCTCGTATAGGGAGCATTGCGTGTCACTCGAGACCTTGCCCTGTAGAGTAGCGGGGCTTTTCCAGGTTCTCACACGCTCTGCTCCCCTTTGGTTTGGAAAGCTGTATGTTGGCGGTCAGTGTGCCATGAGCTTCCTTGCCCTTTGTTGAGCTTTCCCTCCTTCCTGCTGTTTGCCTTTTGGCAAAAGGAGGAGTCTTCTCTGTTGACTGGGCTCTGAGTGTAACCCGCTGCTCTCAGCAGAGAAATGCCAGGGTGCGTTCCCTCTTTCTCAATGTATTTTTAGACAGTGGTTTTCCTAGCCAGTTTGGTGAGATAATGCCTTGGCCAGCCTTGCCCCTGTGAAGATCCCATGAAGTGGGATGAGCTGGCAGGTCTCAATCTTCCCAGCTTGATGGCCTAATCATGTTGCCCTCTGTTTGTGATACTTCAAGTTTGAACCCATAAATCTGGCTCATAAGGTTGCAGACAACACTACCCCTCCCTGCTTATCAGGTCTTCACTCTTAAAATGCCACCCCACCCTTTGGGATCACTGGTAATACCAAACCAGTCCACCTTTTTCTCATCCTACTGCAATCCTGGTAAGTCCATACAAGACCCCTTCCAAGCTTGCCTTTGATGTTGGTATTTTTTCATGCACATCCACATGAAAACCTCATGATACAACGATGCCAGCAGAGACCTCTTTTTTGTAAGAGTGTGGCAGAGTTGCAGCTAGGGAAACTAAGGGGATGGAGGAAAGGATGAAGAGGGAACAGAGGGTCTGTATTTCTTGTAGTAGGGTGCTCCAAAGCTGGTGAGGCCATGTGGAGAAACTTGTCCTGTACTGGGGCTCTTTGCTTGGCCCAGTAAACATTGTGCTGTTGCCTGATGTTAATTTCCACCAAGATGGAACAAGCATCAGGGAGCAGCTTCTTGGCTGTCCCGGCCAGCTGCGCTCAGGATGCATGTCTCCAGCTACCAGCGTGTTGGGTGCTGAGTTGTAGGACCAGACTTTTGGGTTCGAAAAGTTACTTGCATGCAGTGCTGTTTACTTCTGCTGCAATGCTCATCCCCTGCCTCCTTGCAGCGCTGGGAATCCGGCTTGCGTGGGCTTGGGGTAAACCAGGCTGTGGACTCCAGCCATCTCTTTATGCAAGGTCTCTTTTTGAGCTCTGCTGCCCAGCAGCACCAAAGGAGCTGCTCATTGACACA
The DNA here is from genome assembly GCF_034619465.1 of Leptosomus discolor. Taxonomy (NCBI): domain Eukaryota; kingdom Metazoa; phylum Chordata; class Aves; order Leptosomiformes; family Leptosomidae; genus Leptosomus; species Leptosomus discolor. The sequence goes on from NC_141419.1 coordinate 84,384,453, forward strand.
GCTGCTGGAAACACAGGGGCAAGGAGGGCAGATTCCTGCAGTGCCTCCGCTGAGCATTCCATCTCTTTGCACCTCTCAGGACTTTGTGTTACTTAAAATTTCTGCTCTTAGGTTTCCTTTTGGAATGCTGTGGGCTGACAGCACGTGTGGGGTTTATCCTGGGAAAGAAGAAGCTTTGATACCTTGGTTGCACAGATTGCAGAGCTTGAGATGCTGGCCTCTAGTGAAGGGTCCTCAGCTGGGGTTTGTCTTTGCTACCATGTAGTGGAACGTATTGTGGCAGGATTGTCTGCTGGGCAGGGCCCGCCTCTTGCCATCTGATGCACTGTGAAGTCTTGGACATAGCTTCTGGACACTGGGATAGGACAGCTTTGTGGTGCCAGATCCAGCTGATGGGGGACCATGGTGAGGAACACTTGGGTTGTCGCCTAAGGGGTCCAGTGTCCTAAAGCTGGGTGCTGATTTCTGGGTGCTCTTGCAGGCCCGTGAGAGGTGATGGATCATGTTTCTGCTCTCTGGGATAGCGAGAGGAGTCAACGGTGAAGGACTGCATGCAAAACTTGGAGGCAGTGCACTGTATCCATCACGGCTAGGGGACAACAGGCAGCAGGACTTGTCCATAGGCTGCCAGTTGCTTTCCTTGTTGGGAATCCACTGGAAGAGTTGCAGTTTTGTTCCTGGCTGGTGTGGAGCTACTGTGTGTCTCTGTGTAAGGAGACTGAATCACGGATGGGCTCTGGCTCTAGGATATCTGGCACAACCTCTGTTTGTTTTCTACCCAGGATGCCTTCAGCGATCTCGCCTTGTTCTTCTACGACAAGCATGGTGGGGAGGTGATTGCAGTTTTGTGGAAACCTTTGAGCTTTCAGCCTCAGCCTTTTAAGGTGAGTTTTTGACTCTGCTTTAAGCTCTATGTTACCTTTATGCCTGAAAGCTTGGAGGGCTTATTTTCTGCATTGTCATTACTTTTTCTAGCTCTCACCAGCCCCAAAGCCCTTTGAGAAATGAAGCTTATACTTCTGTCCACTCTTAGAAAGGCTGAAACCAAGACAGGGCTGTCGCCACAGTGCCCCCAGTCATCAGCAGAGCTGAGAAGGGAACATGTGTCCCTGGACAAACCCCAGCACCATAATCATGGGTCAGAACAGAGCTCTCTCTCCCAGGTGCTCTTTGTTCTCCTTCTGGGATGTGGGTGATGCCTCATTTGCCAAAGATGTTTGGTGTGTGTAGTGGGCTGTCCCATTCTCATGGCTTTGGGCCTCTTACCCAGAAATACCCGACCTGCAAGAAGCTGGGGTGGCAAGCCTAGGTTAATAGTGCTGGAGTCCTATCGATGTATGGATATATTTTCCAACTACACTGTGTGGGTTGGCAGACTCTAGAGGGTAGTTAAGCTAGGTGTGAGGCACGCTGGAGTGATTCATGCTGCTTTCTATGAAGGGAAGATGCAAAGAAACTGGTGACTCATGCCTCAGAGTTGGCACCCTAGGCTCTTCTGTCAGTCTCTGGGTGATTTATCTCCCCTCTCTTCATGGCCAGAGGGCATTGGCCATTCAGCCTAGCTGCAGTTGTGAAATCTAGTGGTGAAAAGAGAGGAGGAGATGCTCGCATCTGAGCTGAGTGTGGCTTGATTAAACATGAGGGTATTTATTTTCCTCTGGTGGAGCCAAGGATCTCTTCCCACTCAAGGTTTTGACACCCATCAAGAGCAGAACAGAGCCCAGGCAGCTCTTACTCAGTGTTACAGTGTGGTCTCTCTTGCATACCCCATCTGCTCTGCTCACGCAGGCTCCGCCGTGCACCTGCACACTCTTCCCGTCTCCACAGTGGCCCTGGCTGTTACTTCTCTACCTCCCTTGTGGTCTTTGGGCTGTGGCTTCAGTGTAAACCCTAAAAGGGGCTGGAAGGGTTGCTCTTGCACTGATAGTGTTGAGAATTGAGGCTTAGAACATTGGACGTAGTGGTGTGGCAGGGTTGGACGTGACAAGGCAGGAGAGCAATTGACTTACCTTATTTGGGGCTTACAGGAGCTGCAAAGCAGCTCTGAGCCGGTGCTCCTGTTTGCCCAATGTTTGTGTGTCCTGCAGGTCTCCAGCATGAAAGGAAGGATGGTGACAACTCTGAACAACGAGCTGGTCTGCGTTCCCAATGTGGAGGCAATTCTGGAGGACTTCAAGGTTTTGGGAGAAGGCCTGGTCAAAGGTGTGGAAGCACGTACAGAGAAATGGACTATCTGAGGCCACTGAGAGGTTTCAAAGGGACCCATCCTGAAGAAGTTTTTTCACTCTGGGACTGATCCTTCTTATAAATCAGTCCTAGGAAAGGCTTTCAGCTTTTTAAATCCCAGAACTGTGTGTTTTACTCTATTTATCTTTATATGCCTTGTTCAGAAAAGCGATGGGACCTGTTGCTCCTTTCAACAATACAGATGCCTTTTTATTTTGAAGAAAATATAAAAATGGGATGAAGTTTTTGGAAGTATTCTTGTTCATTTTAGGAAACAAAGCTGTGTTTACATGAAAATGTCAAGGCCTGAGCATTCTGGCTGAGGTGGGCATTGGGAAGACAGTTTCCTAGTTCATTAGAGAGTTTGTGGCAACTGCTGTTAACTCTAGTGGTTAGCAAAAGCAAAGAAACACGGAGTCATTCAAAAATGGCCAGATTGTCCCCATGTGCGCAGCCCCAGTGAGAGACAACTACATGCTGTGTCCAGTGCTGGACTCCCCAGTAAAAGAGAGACAAGGACACACTGGAGCAGGTCCAGTGAAGGGCAGTGAAGATCATAAAGGAGAGGGTGGAAGAACTGGGCTTGTCCAGCCTGGAGAAGAGAAGGCTCAGGGTGATCTTACTGATGTCTTTCAATACCTGATGGGGGAGTAGAGAAGGCTCCTCTCAGTGGTGCCCAGTGATGGAATGAGAGGTGTAAATTGAAGCACAGGAAATTCTTAAAACACTTTCTTTACCATGAGGATGGTTGAACACTGGCACAGATTGCCCAGGGAGGTGATGGAGTCTCCATCCTTGGGGATAGTCATAAACCCAACTGGATGTGGTCCGGGGTAGCCTGCTCTGAGCAGGGATGTTGAGTTATTTTCCTCATGTGAAATGGTCATGGGCACTCCTGATGGGCAAAGAGAGAAATAAGAGGGAGCGAATGCACTAGTCCCATCCCCTCTTCCAATGAAGGCAGCACACGTGTTCCAAGAGCAAAGCATGGGTGAATCACGTATGGAGTGGAGTAAACATGTCATGACAGCAGATATTGCAGAAACCAAAAACAGGTCAATCTTGGAAAGGCAAGTTGACGTTCAGGCAGTTTGATATCTGTAGGCAGTTCTTGCTTGGTAAGACACATTTTAGATGGGATGTTAAATCTGTTGCTTCAAGACCTACTGGCCTCTCCGGCTGTCGGGAGTGGGTCTAAGGCTTTGTGGAGGAGATTCATGACTTGTTTTTCAAATGTTTTCTCTGAGGCATTTGAGAGCGGGCTGTGGTGGAGACGTGGGCCGCTGCTCTCTGCCTAGTGCCCATTGATCCAGTGTTCGGAGGCACAGTGTTGCCTACGGGATAGATGCACGTGTGCAGCATCCCTGGTTTTGGGATATTACCTGCTATACTAAAATCACAAACATTTTTCTTTCCTCCCGGTGCTGATGGCTGATGGAGGCTGTAGGTAAAATCCTTTGCCCATCCTTTGCTTGCAAGAGCTTTTCAAGTACATCTAAACTGAAAACATCAAAAGCACTTAGTGAGCAAAACAGATGTCAAACTTGAGAACAAAGCAGTCCTTTCTGTTGCTACCATGACCCCTGCAGCCTAAGAAGCTGCTGACAGGTCCATTAGCAAACGAGATGCAGGCAGTGATTTTGACAGGTTTCAGAAGCAGTTAATTAGGGATTAATTTTTAAGCTCCTTTCTGTTCTGTTTTGTCATCTGTAGATGTTGGAATTGCCCAATCTGCCTTCAGCGATGGCTGTAATTTTCCTCGGTAGTCAGATTGTTCCCGCTGTTTGTGCCTTTGCTCCGAACAGGCAGTTTGAAATTGGGATCCTGTAAATTTGCCAGCGCAACTGTTGGACAACACTTAAGTTGCCGTGCGAGTTGCTTGTGCCAGAGCTCTGGCTGTTCCCTCGCTGTTCCCTGTCCTGCCCTTGCTTTTCCCCTTGCTGTGTGTTGTGGATGTAAATGGTTTTGGGCTGGTGCGCTCCCCTCCCTGTGCTTTTCCCTAGGGCAGAGGCATGTGCCGAAGCCCGTGCTAGCTCGCAGGGGAGCAGAGCTCCTCCAGCCCCACTGCTGCACCAGGCAGATGGGAAGGTTCTGCTTTCCCTTCCCCAGGGCTGTCACAGCGTGCAGCCCCTTGCTGGCTTGTCCCCTGCCTGGGAATATTTATGGGGAGACAGTCTCTGCATTTGCAGCTGAGCAGTGCCTTAATCCCCCCTGCCCTGTCTGCCCAGCCCAGCTCCTGCCGTGGAGTAGCTCGCGGGATATGTGAAGGATATACCCTGCAGGGGTAGCCCTGCAGCACTTCTGCTTTTATCTGCTTCTGTTACGCTGTCAGGTGTCTTACTGCTACTCTTTTTCCTTTTTGCCTTTAAAAGGACATAAAACTATGTGTAGCTTCATGCTACCCTGTATTGGACCCCCTCTCTGCTCCCCTGTCCCTGGGTAAAACACCGCCGTTTGCAGCGCGCAGCAAAGGGCCGGGAAGCGTCCAGGCTAGCCTTCTGCAAAAGTAACGATGCCAAGTTAACTGGTGATAAATGAAGTCACTCGTAACCAAACCCTCATACAGGCACCAACCTGCTGGTTTTTCACAAGGTAATGCCGCTGTGCTCAGCACCCAGATGTGAGCCTAGGTCAGGCCTGTGCTGCAGATGTTTGCTGGTGTAAAGGTCCATTTTGGTGGCAGATACTGGTATCTCAGCAAAGGCCTTGAAATAAGTGTGCTTAAGACTGGCAAAACTGGTGATTGCTAACCCAGCTTACGTCACCTGGAGGGGGTACGTCTGTGTCAGCAAGTTACCCGAGTAACGTGTTATCCCAGCTGTGCTCGCAGTGCTCCTCATGTTGTCAAAGCCATGGTTAATCCACGGGCTCCTACCTCCTCCTCTTTGGAGGAGGAAGGGTAGCTCCTCAATGCCCCAAATCCCCCAGTATCCAAACATTTAAAGGCATCTTCAAGCCATTCTGGAGCCCTTGTTTGTACATTCAAACATTGCAAATGTTCTATGTTATGTTTCATCATCTCCTAAAGTAAGACCCCTGTGGCCAGTGGGGGCAGACAAAACCACCTTGATATTTAGCTGGAAAGCCTGGGGATGCTCTTAGGGCCTGGAATGGGTGTTGGTGCTCTCTGAACAACAGTTGTATCTAAAGCAAAATACAAAAGCATCTCTGCCTCAGGAGGAGAGAGTCCCTGTGCCTGTAAGTGGTCTGGAAGGGCAGGATCCAGAGGAAAGGGATGTCTCAGGTACACAAGAGAGGACAACTGACGTCTCCATTGCAACTTTATCTCCTGTTGCCCGGTTTACTACTCTTGTTGGTGCGCTGTGACTAATTTCTATTGTGAAAGCTGGGGTAGGGCCTGGGTTATTCAGAGCACGCTTGTTTGACAGCCCGTGCTGGGTTTCTACTTCCAGAGCAGTGAGTGGGCGCTCGCTTGTTTGCAGGTGTTTGCTTAGCTGTGGTCCTGTCCATAAACAAGAGCTGTACAAACAGAGCTGCCCTGGAGAGCCCGTGCCCCGTCATGTCGCAAGAGGCAGGACGAGGGGAAAGGGTGCAAAGTGCCAGAGCTGAGGTGATAGCGATGGGCTTTGACTTGTTGCCACTGCTACCGTGTTCATTTTGCAAAGCTGCCTTTGAAGGTCCTTTGAAGCTCTTTATGTTGGGTCTCCCATGCATGGGGGAGGTGAGCGCCAACGAGGGGGTGTTCCAAATTCAGGGCTGGGCTGGAGCAATGTTGGTACACTTAGTGGATGGATGGGGTGAGCCAAGACAGGGCTCAGTGTTATCTGCTTTCTAGCAGACCTTTCCAAAACCTGGTGTGTCCTCCTGGGCCTTTCCCTGAGCCACCCGTTGGAGAGCTTTCTCCTAAAAGGATCAGCTCCTGCTTTGCAAGGATTCTCTCTGAAAAAGGGGTTGTGGGGAGGCAGCTGGTGTGCTGGCTCAGGGGAAGGGGTGATGGATGGAGCTTTTCTTCTGCCACCAGACCCCTGCTTGCCAGGCACCCTTGATAGCTTTCAGTGGCAACCACAAGATTTATGAAATGAAGCTGGGGAAACAAGTTGATGAAACACAGCTGGGATGATGGGATGATCAGAGCAGGCTGAGTGCCGTGGCCTTTTTGCCCGCTGAACTTTTCAAGCCCTTGCTCATCAAGGCTGCTGAGATCTTCTCAGAGGCAGTTCAGGGTCTCTGTGGCTGTCTGACTTCAGGCTGATCCTCTGAAGGCAAGAAACACGTGTGTCCTGGAAATAAAGGCACTTGTAGGGAATGTTTTGCTCAGGCACTCACAATCACTGGTCATTTTTGAAAACCCTTAGGCTAAATTTCCATGGCTGGCTGGGGAAGGAGTGGTTGCCTGGTTTTTTGGCACAGAAAGGGAACATCTTCCCCTAGTTTGGTGTTCCCACAGCGGACGTGCCGCTTGGGCTGGGGGCTGGCGGCTGGCTTGTTTGCCAGGGTTTCTGTTACCAGGAAAACGCTCTGGACCTGAAGTGATTTTTCCTGGCCGAGGCAGCAGCTTTCTGGAAGTGCCTGTAGCGAAGCGGCTCTGGTGGGTGGCAGATTTTGATGTGCGTGATCTCCTTGGGAAGGCAGAGTGATGCTGCTCAAGGGGTGAGGGCGGTGCTTAGCAAGTGCAGGGTGCACACAGGGAAGGGAAAATCAAAAGGTGAGGGGTGGGGACTGAAAAATGGGAGAAATGTGCTCTGTAAAGAGGCTGAGGAAGAGATGCTGGTCACTGGCACCTCAGGGCTGTGCAGGAGGTAAGGGGGAGCTCCCAGGGAGAGAAGGAGGAAACTGCAAGTTGCTCAAACAGTATGAGCCTTGGCTGGTGCAAAGATGCAGCTTCCAGTGCCGTGGAGTCTTTGCACCAAACCTGAGTGCTGGAGGCTCAGCAGCCACTAGGAGAAAAATAAGCATCGGCCATGAGCATGGTGGGGAGGTGCTGCGCGGCTGGTGATGCCGTGGTGCGCCCTGGCAGAGGAACAAACCGGTGATGCATTGAGGGTGTCCCCGTTACTCCACTTTCCTGCTGAGCATCGTGACTACGTTCAGCAAACTCGCTGCCTCTTCCCACCAGAGAGCGAAAGGGGGGGGGAATCTGCTCCGCAGAGCTTCGTTTGCAGTCACTAACGAAGGTGCCGAGGGCTTGTGTTGGCTGTGAGCCAGCACAGAAACACTCGCGCCTTGTGCCGGTGGCTCCTGCGCTGCCGAAGGTACCAGACAGACCATTCCTGTTCATGTTGCTCCTGGATGTGCCTGGAAAGGCCGTGGGAGGTGCCAGCAAAGGGCATGGCAGGAGCCTGGGACAGTGTTGATTTATTAGCTCTCCCTTTTGGCTAAATTGCCTGATGTTTCTGTGCATATTGAAACGCTGGGAGGAAACTGCAGCGATGGCTCCACTGGGCTGTGAGTTTGTAGTTTGCTGGCCCTTCCCTGCCAAAACATGTGGTAGCTGAGCTTGGTTTTGCTGAATGCTGACCTGATTTGCCTTAAAGGAGGGCAAGACCATCGTCGTGGGGCGGAGATGCTGCCACGGGGTAAGTGTGTCCTTCTGCACGGCTGGAGACCCCGATGGTGTTACAGGGCAAGGGATGAGGGCCCTTGTATTGCTGGTGGGCAGCCAGCTCTGTAGTGACACCAGGGAGCAGCAGACTCTATCCTGGAGTGAGGACCCACTGCCCTGAAGTAAAGGAAGAGTGGAAGGGGCAGGTGGCGATGTCTTTCCTCCATTCAGTGGGATCAGTGCTCGCAGGGCAGGACTGCCTGGTGTGAAGGGTGTCACATCGCAGGGCTGAGCCAGCTCTTGCTGTTGTTAGGTCTTGTCAGTGGGGATTAGCTTTGCTTAAAAGGCTCAGCCAGGTGGAATAATGGGCAATCAAATCCCAGGCTCCCTCCCAATCCAGCCTGGGGCTGCAGAAGGGTTACCTTCCTCCCACGGCCATCGTGCCAAGACCTTGTCCCTTCTTCCCCTGGCAGTCCCATCCCAAGGACCTTTCCTTTCCCCTATGCCCTTCAAAATAGACCTCCATCTCCCTTCCTTGCATGGACGCAGGGCAATATGTTGCCCTGCCTTATACCTGCCCTATACCTTATATTTACATAGGTGTGCCTGCAGCTTTCCTTCACTTTTTTGGGGGTGCCTGGGTACCTGTTGGCAGATGGCAAGATGTTGGGGAACCACATGCCTTTCCCTGGCACAGGTAGCTGTGGGACTGATGGCCTGTGCCACTTCATCAGTGGCTGGTAGTGAGGAGCGAAGAGCGTGGGCTACCAGTCTCCATCCCTGCAGCTCCTGCCCCCGGCCCTATTTGATATAGCAGAAAGCAAATCCCTGAGTGAGTAATACTCGCAGCTCCTGCCCCATGACCGTGAGGTTTTTCATCAGGAATTGCAATTTGTTTAGTGCCAGCAATTTGCCACAGCCCATCACAAAGAGGCAATGAGACAGTTTCCCTGCCCTGAAGCACTGACAGTTGTAGGGAGGTGGGATGAGATGTGGAGGGTGTGAGCAGATGCTGAGGAGGGAGTGTTGAGGGGAACGTGGGGTCTGGGGCAGGGATCGGCTGGTACATCACAGCCATGGGTCCTGGAATGACCCCGAAAATGGAGGGAGCCTGTCCCTGTCGTCCCAGGCAGGAGGATGGCTCTCTTTCTTGCTCATGCTGGCTCGCAGCGAGATGGACTTGCAGGGCCCCTTCCCCTGCTTTTTTCACTGCTGTTGACACGGACCTCATCTCAGCCCTCTGCAAAAGCATCCAAAACATGTTTGGCACTCCCTGCTTGCCCCAGTGACGTGCTGTCCAGCCCAAGGTGGGACTGTGGCACTCATGCTGCCATTGTGCTGGGGAAAAGCGCTGGCATTTTCCAGACCTGTGCTCCCTGTCATGTTTACACCATTTCCCCAATGCAGCAGCCGTTTCCCTATCTCCCCAAGGCCGGGACAGGGGTCAAACCTGGCAGTTTCCCTGCATGGCTGTGCTCTTTGCCACCTGTATGTGAAAATCCCTATAAAAATGCCTTACAGCCACAGTCCGGTGGTGCTGGGACATGACTACCTTTATCTTCTCATCTCAGCTGGCCACTGTGACGCTTGCAGAGGTGATGGCAACAAAGCCACAGGGCGAGCTGCCAGCAGGGCTGGGAGCAGGAATATGGCTCCAGCCACTCTTGCCCCCTCTTCTAACGAGTTGATGCTGTATCAGGGCTTTGCAGGCTGGGAAGGGGAGCATAGAGTCTCACAGATAGCTTGTTCCTCAGCATGAAAATATTTCCGTGTGCCTGCTGCTGCACCTGAAGAATAATGTTCAAAGCTGCCAAGAAGTTTTTCTTCCAAGGGATGTGGGATTACCGGTGCTCAGGAGTGATCCAAGAAAAGCTATCAGCCTGTAACACACTTCTGCGAGTCCTCTCCTGCACCTCCTGGTGCCAACGTGCAGCTGCAGGGCAGCTCAGTGGAAAGAGGACTCTGCAAAGCTCCTGTCCCTCCTGTGATAAGGGCAGAAGAGCCATGCCAGAACAGAGGGATTTCCCCTGCAAGGCAATGGCCCCTGGAAATAGAGGGTGGCCTGGCTGCAGTTTTGCATGGTGGAAAATTTAGTTGGTGATGGGAGATGGAAGAAACAGCCTGCTCAAGCAGCCCTGAATCCACAAGCCACAGCATTTCGGGGATGCAGGGTGAGAGACGGAGCAGCTCTCTGACGCTTTGGGCTTGTAGATCCCAGGGGCAGTGCCACTGGCAGGGATGGAGAGGGTGGTTGGCGTGGAGGTGCCCCAGGGTCCAGTGGGCACTGCAGCAGGTCAGGCTGGTGGTGGAGGGGTGTGTGGGCTGCCCACCCATGTCCCAGCAGCATTTTGTGGCTTGAGAGCCAGGTGCCATGCTTGTGTGTCTCCACTGCATCCCCAGTGCATCCTAGAGAGGGCTGGGCTGCTTCCCTGCCACCTTATGGGGAGCGAGCCGTAATCTGGGACCTGCAGGCTGCCAGGACACCCCGTTATCGCGGGTACAGGGTGGACCAGCTCCCCTCCACCTCCTGGAACAGCCCAACTGCTTCAGCCTTGGAGGGCCTTGAGGGCCAGCCGTGCTCCCAGCCATCAGCCTGATCTCCTGGCGCTGCCTCGGCCATGTCCCACAGCAGCGTCTGGCTCCTGCTTCTTGAGGGTGACACTGAAACCCGGCGGTGAAACTTGGCCGAAGGACTCACGTGTCTTGAGTTTCATCTGAAACCACAACACTGTTGGTAGGTTTCTGTGCAAAGCTCAGCAGCCTCCTTTTGGCTTGTGCCAGCACTTCCAGCAAACCTTTATTTACTAGTGTTAGTTTTTCTTCAGGAATTTTGGCTGGGCCACGTGAACTGGCAGGCCTCATTCAGGCTGGGATTTACAGCTTGAACCAGTACCCCTGGGGCAAACGGGTCTCAGAGTGAGCCAGGGCAGACCTTGGCTGTGCCAATGTATGTGCTGCAGCCCTTGGGAAGGTCTTGCTGTCCTCGGAAAAAACTCAACAGCCTCCGTTGGGAGATGCCAGAGACAGCAAAGGTGGATTCACTACTAGAGCAGCCATTTGGGGCTCCTGAGGGGAGAAAACTGTTTTGCTTGTCCCTGAATTGCTGGGGTTTGAACAGGTCCGATAAGGAGCTCAGTGTGCATAGCAGGAGTGTTGCAACATGCTGATGCCAGGGGAGCTGAGGTCTGTTTGGGGATCACTCACACCACATTATCAAGAGGACATGGATCCAGGCTGTGTCCACTGTCAACAAAAATACCTAATCTGGGAGTGGGGGTAGTGGGCATAGATACGGCGCTGGGAGGAGCGTAGAACTTGCACTGCCCTCTGCTTTGCCCAAGCTGCCTCCATGCTGCCTTCTGTAGCGTACCCATCTCCAGCTAAACCCTTGGGCTTCGGGTTACCCTTGCACTGCCTGCTAGGACAGCCTAAACCTGTGTTACCCCAAAAAGAACTGCAAAGCCATGAGAGGAGAATCCCCTGCATGGGCCCACTTGGCTGGTGAAGCAGCTGGGAGGGCTGGAGGGCAGCATCTACCTTCTCACCGACCTTCTAGCAGGGCTGGGTGACCACCATCCAGTCCTGGGGTGGGAGAGACCCTAGCTGTGCCCCTGAGTCCCGTGGGTCCCACAAGCTCTGTCATCTGAATGCTGCTTCTGCTCCCTGTCACATCTCCTGGGACACAGAGGGAAAGGCTGGGAAGGGCAGAGCAGATGGAAACTTCTCATGTTGTGCTCTCTGCAGCAGCACAAAGGACACGGGCTGCTCCAAGGGTAGGTTTGGGCTTAGTCTTTCCAGTGGGAGTGTGGCAGTAGCGTGAAAAGTTCCCATATTCATCTTTAATCCACCTGGAATTTCAACAGTAATGCGTCCAAGGAGTGGTCTCCAGCAGATGGTCGGATGCTGCCTGTGCTCTCTATGTGCAGGTTGGGTCCTGGCTCTGCAGGAAGGTTTGCCCTGACCCCATTAAGCTGGCACGCGGCTGGGGACCATGTATCAGCTGTCCTGTGGCGTTTGCTCCTCTCGGGCAGAACTCTGGCTTATGCAGTTCCTGAGGGCTGTGTGTCTCTTACCCTGTGGGAGCTGCTCCCCCAGCATGAAGTGGCAATGCCAGACTGTCCTCTGCGTTCAGGGGGTGGGAAACATCAACTTTACCTTCCTGTCTTAAAGCAGAGATGACTCACGGTGCAGCTGCACTTGCTTTTACGTGCTCTCTGGCTCAAGGGACTCTTTTCTTTTTTGCCTTGCGAGGTGGAGCAGCTCAAGCAAAAGGTACAGAGAGCCTCCCCTCACCTCCACCCTCACCCCCCATCTCTCTGTAACTCCTTCTATGGCCCAGGGCTCAGGTCCCCAAGTCCGAAGTCCTGCCATACGTGCTGGGGAAATGGCCATGCTGGGAAAGGTAAGGTTGCAGGCAGAGGTGGAATGGGCGAGACAGTGGCAGCAAGGAAACGTGCAAAATCCTAAAGGGAAAAATACAAGGAGTCAAATGGGGTTTTGGGCACCATGGTGGGGCCATCCCTATAGGAGCTGTGAAGACCACAGTCCCTGGCCAGCAAAGGCTCTTTGGGCCCCTTTTCAAGGTGGTGAGCACAGTGACACACAGTCGAGGAGCTCATGAAGTCCTAGCTATCTTTTGTATGTGCATGTTGGCCAATAAATAATTGTTTTACACTTTGAAGGCCAAGCCCGTTTTCCACCCTTTGTTGGTTTGATTCACCCAGGCCCCTTGTAAGCAAGCTGAGCACAGCCATACCATACGGCCCCTCACAGAATCACAGAATGTTAGGGGTTGGAAGGGACCTCAAAAGATCATCTAGTCCAACCCCCCTGCCAAAGCAGGACCACCTAGAGTAGATAAGCTCTGTCACTCTTCCCGTGCCCTGAGCATCTTGTGCATGCTGGGGGCAGTGCTGGGGGTAGAGGAGGCTGTGCGGGGCTGAAAGGAGGCATCCCACCATGTGTTGGACAAGCAGGACTGGCCACTGGGTGCTGTACACCCCCATTAGCTGGCTACTCTGCCTGTGCTACCTCGTATCTGCTTCCTACTACCATCCTCCATCAAGCAGTGCTTGTGTGAGGTGTCCTGGCCCAGCACTGCACTGTGTGGCACAGGCTTTCAACCAAGATTTGGTGTTGCTCTGAAAGCAAGGCCACCTCCACTAAGCAGGACAGTCCCTCCGCCTTGTAGGTCTCTGGATGTTGGGGTTTGCTCTGCAGCATTGAGCAGTAATAATGCCAGGAATGGGACATAGCTATGTGTCCTGGCCTGGACTAAGGAATCTGACCCAAGAACAGGTTTTCCTGCTTATGCCTTGTGCTGCCCACATTGTTGCTTCACCTTGCTGCTGTCTTGCCTCATTACCTTCCCCTGAGTGATCCTAAGATGTCTGTTCCTTCAGCAATGCCCTGTGCAGTGGAAGTGAGGTGTGAGACCACATGCTTTGCTGGGCACCCTCCCCATCACAGCGCTTCCTATGAGGGGGTTCAGCTCATGGCTTCCCTTCGATCAGCTTCCCCAGAGTAAAAGAAAAAAAGAGTAGGTGAGACTAGTTGTGAAGCGAGTTGCAGTGCCTTGAGAGCCCTAGCTCCTTGGTGAGGCTATTTTTCCACCATTGTAGTTGTCATTGCCAGGCACTGAGCTCTTTTATGATGAGTTCCCCAAGAGATGTTCCCAAGGGGATGTTTTGGTGGGCTGTAGCATGAGATGCACAGGCTGGTCCTGCAGCTGGGCTTGCTCTGCTAGGTAGAGCCATCACAGGGATTCAGCTCTTCCCTTCCATATGCAAGAATGTGACAAGATAAAAACGTGTGTTCCTCCCCCCACTTTCATCCTGAAATGCTCCCTGACATGCTGGACTAATAGATCTGTCACTGTTGATGCTTCCATTCTCTCTAATTGAAAACTGCCCATGGCCTGTGAGACATCTGCGCTGTGCACAATTCAGCGGTAGACAGCAGTGCTCACACCCCGATATGCAGGAGGCAGTTTTGGCCAAGGGAATCTGCTGGTTACGAGCAGGCTCAGCCCTTGGAAGAGGATCTCTGTCAGTTCCCATTTGCACGTTACAAGACACTCTGGATGACTAGGTAGTGTTTGCACTTGGCCTGATGAGCTGATCTTTCTCAATTTATTTATTTATTCCTTGCTTTTATCATTGATCTCAGTGTGAGAAGGAGACAACCCTCACATGCAGAGATAGGAGAGCACACAAGCAGCAGCTGAAGGTGCAAGGTGTACCTGGCTGACCTGAGGAAGGGGATGTGAGTGCTCCTATGTTACACCCATGATCTGTCTACTCTGCCCATGGATGCTCATGCCTGATGCCTCCAAGAAGATGTCTGCTTCCCTTGCCTTGTAAGACTTCATTAGCCTCGATTAAAGAGGCTGTAGAGAGCAAGATAAGGAGGTGGCTGAGCAGCAAGTGGTGCCTCAAAGCTCTAGCAGCAGATACACAAGAGATTAAGAAAGGTAAAATGTTGAAAAAGATGGAAGAGACTTGCTTGCTGAGCTGCCTGACAGCCTGCCTCCCCCTGCCCTCAGCACCACGCTGCTGTTTCTCCTGCACCCTAGCAGCAAGAGCGGCGGTGCAGGGAAAGGCTTCCCTGCCTCAAGCCATGCTCAGGGCATCACCAGGATGGCTCAGTAGTGCTTCTCACCTGAGCTCCAGGGTGAATGCTGCTGCTTCAGCTCTGGTCAAAACCAGGCATGCAACCTTTTTTGCAGAGTGTTCACCGAGCAATGGATCCCCTACAAGACATAGTTTCTGAGCAGGAGGAGTGGCACTAGAACCAGAGGTCTGTCGGCTGAGTTGGACCAGGCAGCTAAACTCATGCCTGGTGCATATCCCATGGGCTCCCTCCCTTCATACAGTGTGGACCATTTCCATCATGGCTTTACACTGTGCCTGACCTGGTGCATCAGATCAGAGCCCTGAAAATGTCTTAACGTTTGTGGTAACATTAATAAGTATGACAGAAAAATACTGGTAAATGTTTTCCTGTGGCAAGATGTATGCAATGAAGTCTGTATAACTCAGTCAAGTCGTAACTGTCACTGTGAATGTCACTGCTACCTGTCTCTCAATATATATACGTATATCACTTTCTGTTGCCATTCACTGGACCCCAGTGAATTTGCCTCCCCCTCCCCGGAGGAGGAAGAAACTTTATTATCTATTCTATTAGAGCCCAGGGAGGGGTGGACACCACTATGGGGCTTCTGAGGGGCAGCTGGTCCCATGCAGATAGTGATTTTGGACTGGCAACACATGGCTGCTTCTGATCTCTAAGAGCTCCCCATAAATCACCCTGATTCCAGTGGATGCTTTAATGTACTCGCAGCAGCAACTAGATCTTTTCTGCACTGGGCTGTAGGTGACTTGAGTGGTTGTGTCTTGTGGTCTTCTGCCTTGTGACCCTCCTGCACAGCCTGAGGCACAGCAGCTCCATCGTGGCAATTTTCAGCCAAGGCACGGAGAGCTTGTGTGAAGCTCCCCTGGGATGCCTGGAGAAGGGAACTGCTGTGGGACAGGAACAAGTTTAACTCCAGTGGCCTTCTAGTAAACATAGTATTAACTGCCCTGGCCTCTATACATTGCACAGCAAGGGAGTCCCCCAAATTCCCGAAATGCTCCAGTTTGAGATTGGAGGTGTTTAAGTCAAATACACACCATTTCCTTCCCCCTTAATTCCGGGCAGGGGAGGGTACATAGTCTTAGTCTGTCCTCTCCTACAGCTACCTTCCTTTCCTTCCCTGGCTACTTTCCTATTTTTACATTTTTACCTCTCTATCTCATCCTGTGGTTGCAGGAGAGCCAGGTCCAGCTCCCTCCCCACCAACAGAGACCTGAACTCAAGCCTCTCAAGCTCAAGCTCAAGTGGACTTGAGAGGGCACTGAGGTGAAAGGCTCTCACCAGCAATCCTGCTGAAGGCCCTCTGCCATGCCCTTTCTGATGGAAGTGACTTGCACTTTCTCTTTTGGATTATGTCATGCAAAGTGGGAAACCTTTCCAAAGGAGACATGTGGAAATCTCACCCATGGCCATCTGACACTCAGGGAGACTGTTAGTATGGGGGCTGATCTCTTCAGTTTCAGGTCTGATATCTTCAGGGAGAGAAGGGATTTGAGTTTGGATCCCCCTGATCATCAGGTGAAGACCACTGGGTGAACAAGGTCAGTGCTGACTCCTCCGCATTTCATCTGAGGCTTGACAAAGCCCTGGGAGATGGACTGATGGGCTGGTGCCTTGTCAGGAAACGTTCTTGTGCGCTGCCCGTGTTGTGTACCAACACAGTTGTTGCTTGGCTGAGAATGCGCCATTAGTAATTTCCGTTACTTGGCTTCGGCGAACGGTTTGAACCCTAGAGTTTGCAGTGTTCTCCCCTGAGCCTCGCTCTTTGGTGCAAAGTGTATCCATCATCCTCGGTTCCCTGACCCGGGAAATTCCTGGTGCAGGAAGGCCAGTGCTGATCTGCATTGCCTCTACCACGGCCCATGGAGGGCTCCTCTGCAGCTGGAGGATCTCACCTCCCCTGTGGTTCTGAGCAATTGCGTGCTGCTACCCACTATGACAAAGAACCCTGCAAGGCATTATCCTGTGTATCAAATGGGATTCTGGATTACCTGACTGTCACTAAGGCTTGCCAGGACCAACTATGAGACCATTTTGTCAAATTCTGTTGTCTTTTGTTTGACTTTGATGGGACCTTCCTGTTAGTACGAGCTTCAAAGCCTGATTATCTCCTCTTGCACAGGTTGCAGTGCGAAGTCTGGATTGGTTATCAGTGGGGACCTCCTGAATGCACCATTCATGTAGGCAGGGATGTGAGTGGCACATCAGTCTTTTTGGGGGCAGCATGAGTGGAAGTGCCTGTTCAACGTTGTTTAATACAGAGGGAGGATTCAGGCATTGCTGGGGCCAGGTTTTTGTGGTCACGCTGCAGAACCAGTTTCCTGACTGGACGAGCAGGAGGTGAAGCCAGCCTGAGTGTCCCATGGGTTGGCATCCCGTGTCTGCCCAGGGAATTTTACTTGGAGTATAAAAGCCTGCAGCTTTTAAAAGCCCCCAGGCATGGGGCCAGTCATTGTTTGGAACCCAGAACCTTGTGCAAGAGTCTCTGTTTCATTACGCACAATATCTCCTCGGTGGTACGGGTTGGCTTTCCATCTAGTGACTCAGCGAACTAACCTTGGCAAGGAGAAGCCTTTGTGTACTGAATAACCCCTAGATAACACCATTTTTGGAAGAAAAGAAGGATGAGTGAAGTAACTAGGTAGGAGCAACCCACTCACCTCTGCCCCCAAACCCAATTGCTATCACAGTGGCCACTGATCTCAGGCAGGCTCCAAGTGTATGAATTTCTGCTGGTGCCACAGCGAGGCTTTGGCATGTCGATTTGTCTGTGGTGCCTCTGCTCCTGAGGACCTGTTTGACCCGACTGATGGAGACATTGGCTGCAATAAAGGTTTTCTGAGTTATCCTCCCCATTCCTGTCACCCAAGGAGGAAAGATGTCTCCCTGCTCTGCCCCTCATGCCTGTAGGAACTTCTTGACTCATTCATTTCTGCAGAAAACACAGTGAGAACTCCCTCCCTGCACAGGGGTGGTTACAGGGAATGGTGCTCTGGCTCCCTTTCCACCTCTCACAATTTCCCGTTTGTTTTTGTTACGCAGGGCAAGGTTTCTGTTTTTTTTTTTTTTTTTTTCCCCTAAATCTGGTGCCAGTTGTGTTGGGATGTGCCAGAGAGATCTAAGTTCCCTCCATCTGTATGTCATCCATTTGGCCCACCTCTGTGTTCCCATGTTGACAGCTGGTGGTTCTGTGATTGAAGGGAAATGTGCCAGTGCACAAAACCCCAGCTCCTCTTGGATTCTTTTATGGTCATTCCCCTGGGAAGAGCTATAAGAAAGTGTCTCCCGCCAAGGCTCAGAAACATCCTGTGAGGACTTCTCTGACCTGCCTTTGCTCTTTCCCAATTCCCCATCTTGCTTTGCCCAGCCCAGCAGCAAAACTCAACCCTCAGAAAGGGTATTTCTCCTCTCCTTACACCTTTCAGTCTCCCTGCTGGTACAAGAAACTTCTCCTCTGCAGATCTGACACAATGGACCAAGCAGTTCCCAGTGTTTCTTTGCCTCTGGGCCTTTCCATGGTACTTCAAAGCACAGCTGAAACCTCAATGTTTATTTTCGGTGTATCTCCCCTACAGATTTATTGCTTTTTCTTTGTAATGTATGCTATTATCACTAGAAACAACAGCAGTAACAAATTAATTTCACTGAGATCTCTGCTGATTCGATCTGATCCTGCTAGGCACGGTGAAAACTTTTGCAGACATTTCCTGCCCTGAAGTGCTTGCAAGCTCAAAATCCTGTCCAAGACCTGTCAAAGCTCATTGAAAGAATTGTACTGAAACCACGGGTAGCTTCAGGGAACTCCCAAGAGCAAGGTTTTCCAAGAAAAGGAGCAGATCCCACCTGCTGTCCCTATGGTGGATTGATTGGAGATGCTGGATCTAATTTAATGGGGTTCTTGAGCTTGAAAATCTATGAATCCCAAATATTTTTCCTGGAAAAATCTGAATGTTGGGGCACAGAAATAGGACCTTTGGCTTCTGTTCTACGTGTTGGGGGCATCTCTGGCACCATACTCGGTATAGCATTCCCACTTTGTTTTGTTTTCCATCTTCTGGTGTGAAACTTGCTCTATCACTGTCAGCACTCAAACATTCCCCATGGTTATTTCCTGCTGATTTGAAAGAAAACCAGGCCTTTTTGAGCCAGGCATTCAAGAAAAATTTCTCATTTTTCCTCCTGAAGGTGTGTTACAGTGGTGGATGGACAACCTTTCCCTCTGGGAAACCCGATTAGAGCCACACAAGGTTAACGGCAAGGTAGTAGTAGTGGTCATAGGACTATTTTCTGCAGGACACATAACCTTCCCTCCAGTTTGGGTATCCTGCAGGTGAGCTTGGAGCCAAAATGTAGGGTTTGGCTGGGAGCTGCTTCTCTTGGGCCAGCTCGGGGATGGAGGTGCACTCGCTGGGCACATTTGGCGTGTGCATGCCACATGCCTCCTTAAGAGAAGAAAAGCATCTTCCTCTTTCTTTCCCTTCCTTTCTGCTCCTCGGATTAATTTTTCTTGATGTCAGAGAGCTGAGTGCTGGCTGATTGGGCCGTGACCTGAGTTTTTTATATAATGCGTTGTGCAATGCACTTTATGTAATCAGAGGGTTCTTATGTAATTTATTTGCAGGCCATTTGCCGAATCAAGGACCAGACCTGATTCCTGTTACACGGGAGAAGGCTAAGTGGAGGTGCACAGAGGGGTTTGCTGTCTCTGGGCTGCTCACTGCCTAGGAGGATGTAGTGTTAGAGGGCCAGGAAAGCAAATCCATGCAGCCGTGGGTTTGACAGCTCTTGGCCCATATCCTTCTCCAAAAAGGTCTCTGCATTATCCTTAAAAAAAAAAGAAGGCAGGGCTTGAGTTTGACCTCCTGAGGGATAGTTCTAAAGGGGGCTCAGCTGCCCCCACTTTCCACTAGTTATAGCGGGAGTCTCAGGCGTGTCTTTCTACTTTGATGCCTCAGTGACATGCCTGGAGTTAGCCTTCACCATTTCTTTGCCAAGGGGGCTGGATCGTGCTAGAAGGTGGGTCAGGAATGTGAGGTGAGGATGTGATTCAGGTTGTGAGCTGAGGATATGACCCCTGCAGCATGAGATTAAGATCCAGTTCGTCCTGACAGATGCAGCCTGAGTGCACAAATCCTGCCTGCTGTTCATGCTGCCCACTGAGGTGGTTAATCCATCAATGGGGCCTCATCCATGCCCCAGGAGTGGAAGCATCCACACCCAGGCTGCGACGGAACAGCTAATGGGCTGGAAACAGCCCATGCAGGTGCCAAATGGAAGAAAAATAGCTATGGGGCTCTCTCATGAAAAAGGCTCTGGCTCAGCAGCACTGCTGGCTCATTGTGTGACCAGTACACAAGTTGTCCTGAGGGGTGGTCAAATGGGGTGCTGCAACATCCCAGAGCCTCCCTTGTACTCCCATTAGTCCTTTTTGGCTTGCTTCCTTCCTGTTAAAGAAGTTGGGTCCTTCTTGCTGAGATTTCTGGGCATGTGCTGCAGGTGTGGTTGTGGCATGGTACAGCTTGCATAGCCCGGTGAGGTGGGATTGCCCTGTCCATCTCACTAAGAACCAGGGTTCTTGCAATGCTCTTTCATGCTGCAGAAGTTGTGCATGTGGGATAACTTGGGATTTTAAATTCTTTTGTATTCCTTTAAATTAGGAGTATTTCACAATGGCAGGAGAACTTGACACCTGTCTGTGTGTGACCAGGGAGGCTGATGGGACTGTCAGGCGTGTGAACAATGTCCTGCATGAAAAACTACAGTGGGGAAGGCTGTAGGGCTTTTGGGTGCAAAAGCACTTACTCCTCAGTCAGCTGAGGTATAATTAGTAAGTGAGATTCTAGTGATTAGGAGATACACAGACAATTTGATGGACATTTGCTTTCTCTTAATCTGTGACCTGAACTAGCTGAGAAGCTTGATGTCAGCTAAAATTTTCTTCAGTGTGAAAAGAAACAAAAGAGGGAAGTTTCATGAGATGGGCACTACCAGATCCTTTGAGGCTTGCCCTCACCACCTCTGCAGGAGGTGGAGTACCCTGGTCTCACTGGGGAGCACAGTCTGTGCAGGACACCCTGCATGAGACACTCCACACAGCTCTGGTGCATGGGGCATTTCAGAGTAAAGGTATTCAGTCAAAAGTCTCCAGAACTAATTCTTTTGATAAATCTAGAAAATGTCCACTTCATTCCTCCTGTTTCTTGCTGCTGTTTTACATTGAATTTCAGCTTTTGCTGAAGGGTGTATGAAAGGCCAGGATGACCCTGATGATCACTGTTCTTGAGAGATATTTTATCCACCTCACCCCCCAAGCAGCCAAGGCACAGAGTCCCAGATAGACATTGAAGCTCCACCTTGCTGGGAGCTTGCAGGGTCACTGCCCTCCAGAGGTGAAATGTGAAGTGAAAACAGGTGTTGGGTCAAGATGAGATTTTTGCAGTGAAGCAGGTTGTGCTGGGTAACGGCTCGGCATTAGGAAAGCTGCACTTTTCACTTTTGCTTCTGGTAATCCTTGCCTAAACTTCCTCGTTCCCCAGAGTTAACTGGAGCTGTGTGGTGCCAGCACCACAATCACGCACTCATTTCTGCAGGTTGTTATGAGACATGCACTGTCTGGACTGCGCCTTCAGACCATCAGCAAGGAACCAGGAGGTGTTGGGACAATTTCCTACTTGAAAGCAGAGATTTAAATAAAAAATAAGCAATGTGACTCACTGCAGGTGGAATAGAGGTTGTCAGTGAGTCGTCTACTGTGGAGATCAAGTCTCTTTGTGGAGAGGCTGAACTAAGCAATGTTTTGAATAATTCAAATGTTTTTTTCCTTGCAGTTGGCATTATGGAGTTCCATCTGCCAGTGTTACAGACCACTGTACCATCACCATGCCCAGCCAGGTCAGGTCTTTGTTCACTGTATTTGTTAGCTCTGACAAGAGAGTGGAATTTGAGGAGCATGATGCAGGTTTCTGTATGGATGCAGGAATAGTCCTCTGTACAAACAGGGGAGAGGCAGACAAACAGTCGGGTAGACTGCAGCTGTATAGGAAAGGCTTTGCAGGTGGTTGCAGTAACCATCAGCTGACCATAAGTCAACAGCGTCACGGTGCTGCAAAAAAGAAAGGAAAAGTTAAACATGCCTGGGATGTATAAACAGCGACATTTTTTGTAGGACACATGAAATACTTCCAACAATCTGCTAGTGTCGGCCATGCCTACACGGCAGTTACATGACCAACTCTGGGGACTGCCCTTCAGGAAAGATATGTACCAGTGGCAGAGAGTCCATAGGAATGCCACAGAAGTGATTGGAGTGTGAGGAAACATGACACAGGGAGAAGGAGTGATGAGACCAGGGTTGTTTAGTCTAAAGCAGCGATTTTTCGGACTGGTCTATTGTCTTCTGGTCTGTTTGTAAAGGGTCTGGAAGAGTTGACTAAGAAAAGCGAATTTCTGTATGCTTTAGAGCTGACTACAGATACAACATCTCTAAAAAGGTCTGCGCTTGCAGGAGAACCTATTTAGGGTCCGACACTGAAGTGAGAGACAGTGAACCTTTGCTGTTGCACAGATAAGACTGAAAAGGGGCCCAGTGCTGATTTTTAAATGCATAAAATACAAGCAAGAAACTGTTCTCTCAGTTAGAGGGGCAGACAGTTAGGAGAGCGTGTTGGAGCAATGGAGATGGAGGGACTGAAATCTTACAGATAGTAGGATCACTAGGTGCTGGATCGCTGGGTGCTGGAACGTGTCATTGGGGCAGGCTTGAAATTCCTGGCATGGGAATTTCAAAGAACAGGCTAGATAAACATCTCTCTGTAATCACAAGGATAGGGCTGACCCCTTCTTGGCTCTCTCAAGGTCACTTTGCATCCCAGTTCTCTACAGTTGTGTAACTAACTAGTGCTAATTTATAGTCATTGTTATTTAACAGATTCATAAACACAGTTGAGAAGGCAGTGAGGAATGAACCAGTTGTCATCTAACTGCTCACTTCCCTTTCTGGATTAGTAAAAGTGTATTGAGCAATACTAATCCACTAATCCAGCCCCAGGTATCGATGAACTGCTAGGTAGACCTCCCCAAGTATATTTTTCTATGATTCTGCATCACAAGACTGGCACGTTGATTCTGGGAGGTAAATATAGTGGCCTCAGATAGGTTTTTTTTTTTTTTACAGCATCTGATTTGATCCCAACTTTGCACAGCGCTGACAAACAAACCTTCCTGAACGTCATCCACCTCTCCCATAATCAACACTGCCTTGAATTTTACCTGGTAGCATCAAGACAAAAGGTAATTCCAGGAACAGCAGGCAGAAACCTTGGCTGTGATGCTACTGCTGTTGTTCGTCAAGGAACTGATTCCTCTAAAAACACTTGCTGTGGCTTGAAGAAAGCAAAAGCTGAAATTATTCACTGCAATACCTCTATTTCCTAG
Source organism: Leptosomus discolor (assembly GCF_034619465.1). Classification (NCBI taxonomy): domain Eukaryota; kingdom Metazoa; phylum Chordata; class Aves; order Leptosomiformes; family Leptosomidae; genus Leptosomus; species Leptosomus discolor. The sequence goes on from NC_141419.1 coordinate 84,407,251, forward strand.
TGAGGAGAGGTGTTTGGGAGTCAGTCAAAACCTTGTTGTATCTGTAACTTTTTTAGAGAGGCAGACCTTCTTGCAGAGGACCTCACTAAGAGGCAGAAGAAAGACTGGAAGACCTGATAGACGTGGAACACGGTTTGAGGACAAGGTATTTAATGAGGACGAGCCAGAGGAGGTGAGACACTTGCACTCCACGTGGGTGGATTCAGGACCTCTGTCATTGCAGTGCAAAGGCAAGGGCTTTCTTTATTTTTTTGCTATTTTTGTTCTGTTCCAGTTACATTCACTACAGTTCATTTGCAGTTTTAGAAGCTTCTTGTCTCTCAAATCCTTGACTGACATGTCTAAAAGGCATTGGTAAGTTGAGGCACAGTTTAGAAGTGGGGTAGTCATTGTCTCTGGCATGCAATAACTCATTGCCCCACATTAGCTTCACAGCACTGATGAAAATGCCTCTCACCTCAACAAGGACATGACTTGGGGCACTTACATGTGCTGCCTGATTTTTCTTAACAGACTCCATTTTAATCCTGGTTCGTGGAGAGGGCGTTTCCACTCTAGAGGGTTTCCTGTGTGTCTTTGCCCAGGACTTACAGGGCAATGTAAACAAAGGCAAAGTTATTTTGTACGGTGTTAAAGTAAGCAGAAAGCAAACAGTGTTTCGTACTAGCTGCAACCCCCTTGTAGAAAGGCCTTGCAGGGATTACAGCTCTAAGTGGGCTCACCCTTTTGCCCAAATTAGTAGAAGAGCTGCTGCAAGTATCATCAGTAGCTAAGAGGCTTCACAGGCAGCAGCACCATTTCCTTGTTGGAGAATCCTTACAGGCACGTCAAGAATAAACTCTTAGGTTCAATGGACAAACACAGGTGCTATTAGTAAGTCCTATGAAATCAAAGAAATCCTCTAAGCCTATTATTCAGAAGTCATCTAAAGACTTGACTCGAGATAGCAAATCTCAATAACTAGCCAAAGCAGAATCAAATCCTACTGGTTTTCTTTGTCACTGAAATTTTTTTTTTGTGTTTCATCTCCAGGAAAACATGTCCCAGTCGTGAGATTAACAGGGATATACTGAATTAACCAGAGTGTTTAAAAACCCCATTTACATCTATAAAGATGTGGGTCTGATTCGTGGGCAGTGGTTTAAATGCTTTGCCCCACCCAAAGCGTAGCAGTCTCTGTTACATCATTTTGCTGAAACTTTGCTGAGTCTTGACAATTGTGCTATGTGATAAATTCTTTTATTTCTGTTGTTCCTCTTGATGGGGTTGTTTGCAGAGAGGGTGTGATGAGTGCTGAGGGATGAGGATAGAGGACACATTTACATGTTCAGTTCAGAGGATTTTTTATGATCACTTCTTTCCAAAGACCCAAAGAAGAAAGAAAATGCAATTCTTTTATACTTGTCTGGATTTGAAGCAAGCTGTTGTGTTGCCTCTATGTCCTTACAATGAGTCAATGGGGTTCACTTGTTGAAATTTTCAGCTCATGGCTTTGGGGACTCTTTTGTTCTTAGAGAAACGGTTTTTATTTCTCTTTTTTCTTGGGTAGAGAACTTACCTGAATGGATTTCAGTTTGGTGAGATGCCATTCTAGATTTTTCAGGGTCTTACAGCAGTGGAGGTTTTGTTCCAGATAAACTGGACAAACTTCACTTTCTGTATAAAAGTCCTCCAGCATGCAAGTTGTCTTTTTAATTACATTGATTCTTGAAGAAAGTCTTGACACTTAATTTCTTTTTAAAAATTCCACCATTTTTTCCTCCTAACCTCCTTCAGATCTTTCTGAATTTTCTAAGGAAGTTGTCTCTATGCTGCCAGAAAAATAATTTCCTGATTCTTATAAATACTCTGTATTCTGGTGGTGATTCTGTTAAGATTTGTTTTTTTAGGGATTTTGCCATATGCAACATAAACCCTCCCTGATTTACATAAAAAAGCAATGAAGGAGTAATTACAAGCTTTGTATAAGGTGAAAAAAAATCCACACTAAACTTCTTCAAAGAGTTTTGTCATCATAATCAGTTAAGGAACAACCAAGGCTAGTTAGTGTCTTGAATGAGAAAGGTTATCAACACCTGTAGAAACTTTTACAGCCATCTATCAACTTGAGATGTTTGGGTGATAGAAAATGCCTCTAGAAAAACATACTTTTCATTCAAAATCTGCAGTGCCTTTTGCCCATAGTTAAACTACTGCCTTTCTCAAAGCAGTGTCTTTCTCAGACTAAAATCTTTGTCAAGCAGAATGTAGGCTTATGTTTTTCTGATATAGCTAATGGCTCTAATGGGTCTAATAACACCCTCCTACGTCTTTGCTCCCAGCCAACAAGCCATACAGTATGTCTTGCACAACAATATCTCATTGAAAAACATAAATATCTTACAAAGCTTGCTTTCCTCATGTAGATGTTATGTCTGCACTAAATCTGAGTTGCTTTCCCATAAGACGTTAATTATCTCCTTGCCTTTTGGACAAAAAAGGTCCCTGGTTTTATAACCTGCTATGTAAAGCAAGTTTATGAGTTGCATGTAAAGGTTATTTTCTGGCTTGTGATTGAGTTCAGGTGAATGTCTTGATCTGCAGTTTTGCATCTAAATTACTATACAGTCCAGCACTGCATCTCAGCTGGGAGATGGCAATTAACTGAGAGCTTCCTAAACCACATAGCAAGCCACCTGTGGTTGTCTGGGTTTCCTGGTCCACCATGGTACAAAGTAGATTGAATTCCTCACGGTTTCCAAAATACCCCACCAATATGCAAGCACTGGGTTTTTAACCCTCTTCCAGCAGTGCCCCCGTTGGCACACACTTCTGAGTTGGGCAAAGACTGATCTCAAGAGGCTCAGCAAGGTCAGGTCTTTGCACCAGGGACCCAGGAAGTGCCAGGTCCTGGTGGACCCAATGCTACGGATGTGGGAGATCTCAGGGAACATCACTGAGTCACTCATGCTTGGATTGAGTTGGAGGCAAAGTGCCATGGCTGCCCTGGGAGGTGTGAGCAGTGGAGGAGTCTCTCTGCAGGAAGAATTGAACTGGGAAGGGGCTTTTCATTAAGCAGCTTGCTGGGGACATTGGGGCTGGCAGCACTAAGTTCTGCGCCTGTGCAGGATGGGGAGAGAAATGTTGGACTGAGCATGGAGAACAAGAAAAATGTTGGAGACGGGCCTGGTTAGCTCGTAACTTAAGAGAAATTCCAGCAGCCATGCTGGCTGGGTGGGTAGGTATGAATTTTCTCTTCCAAGTTAATGACCAAAACTGTCTACATTTAGACAACATGAGGAAGAAGGGTCCAAGCTCAGGGGCAGGGAGCTGTGAAGCTGCTGATGAAGGATGTCCCACATGCTCTGCCTGCCAAGTGGGGGAAGACTGGGGACTAATTGAGATTAGGTGGTAACTGCTTCCATCTTATAAGCAGGGGGACAGCAAACCATGTAGCTCTGTGCTGAGTGGCCTGTTGTGGCTGAGGGGCCTTTTTCTGAAAGATGGACCCATCCCCAAAAGACTCTGCTCCAGCAATTAGGGGTATGGGGAAGCAGCCTGAGCACAAGTTACATAAAATAAATGAGGAAGGGGGGGTGGGTCACATGGCTCAGGTTGGGGACAGATGACACTAGGCTTGGCCCTAAATGTCAGTATGAACCTATTGTTTGGGTGCATGTCCACCTTTGTGTGGGTCTCCTTCCTGAACCCCTTCAGACTATTGCAGCAGGTGACAGGTGAGCACTCCCAGTCTGGGAAAACGTCCTTCAGCCCAATGAAGATGTGAATCTCGCTTGATGGTCCTAGCTCATCCTACTCAACGCCAACTGCGGAGGTATCCCCTGTGGGAATGAACGGCATAAAAAAAAATAAAAATCACTGTGAAAGTTACACTCGACTTCCCTTTCTCCCAGCTGCTGATGAATAATGCTCTTGTGTCACAAGTTGGCAGGATCCCTTTGGCATGGAGTGGCTGAAAACAAGGTGAGGTGACATTGTGCTGGGGAGAGGATGGGCGCATGGAGGCACCTGGGCGTCTGGTCTCTCAGCCCAGAAGGGTCTGGCAGCAGAACTGGGGTGGCAAGGGGGATGGGGACCCCGTGGGGAGCTTGAGCAGAGGGGTGCTGCTTCCATCTGTCCTTGCTGAATCGCCTGCATTGTGTCATCTGGGGCACTAATCAGTAAGCTGGACTGATGGGGTGACAGCAACTCCTTGCTTCTTCCCTTTGCCCTGCTTTCCATCAGCCCCTGCTAGATGCCTGCTGCTCAACATGTGCATCTCTCTGGTTCCCAGTCAGGGCCTTGCACCCTTGGGTTTGTTCTGACCAAGCCCTGGGAGAAAGGTCTGTGCTATAAATGGGTACTGACTGGTGGAAACCATGAAGTCCAGATCTGTGTGGGCAAAGGTGATTCCTCTCCCATGCAAAGTCCTTGCACACACAGTGCTGTTTTCCCCTGAACTCACCAGGAACTTGCAAAGCCCAGTGAATGCAGCTACTCTGGCATGAAACCTTAGGGAGGGCTTGTGAAAGTGGGGCAGTGATACTGCTAGCACATGCTGGAGCTGGGAGACCACAGTTACCGGCACCAGCACTGTGGTGTGCCCGCAGGAACCTCATTCTCCCTGGATTGCATGGATGCCCCAACCCTGCCTGCATGTCCCTGCCACATGCAATCCTTGTGGTCTTCGTGATAGGCTTCTGGCAGGTGGGAGCTGTGCCCCAGGCAGGTTGCAACTCACACCAAACCTCTTCATTTGAAATCTCCAACTCTTCTTGCTGATCTGTCCTGACTTCCTCTGGCTTGTCTGTTGTGTTTCAGAGGTGTAGTGCCAGCAGTTGGACACTGGACACCAGCTCCAGCTCCATCAGCACTGGAAAAAGCAAAATAATTACTTTGTATGCCCCAGTTCTGGCTCTCCTGAACTTACTACCCACACAATACCACCGTTTTTTTTCCTGGGCACTACAGCCTTTTAGTTTGGTTTGTTAAAGTCATCTATATCCTACCTGAGCCTGTTCTCCAAAGTCCTCCCAGACTCACTTGTAAGCCTCCTCTTTTTCTCCCTGGGAATCAGTAAAAATACAGACGAAAAGGATGCCCAAGGCTGGCCCTTCTGAGCATGCTTTTGAGACATGCCCGTATTTGAGAGCGTGCTTTGCACAACAGTTTCCGAGTGCAGATTTTTTTAAAACAGAACTGCAGCTGCACTCTGTTGATTTTGTATTAGGATTTCATGCAGGACAGTGCCAAGAGTAGTATCTCATCTCCTGATTCCTCCCAGACCACGAGGTAGTCTGCCAGGAAACAGGTTTGATTTGACATCGTTTCTTCTCAACAACCCCATCTTGGCTGCACCTATCACCTCGTTACATTCCCAGCACTTACAAATGGATCAGGTTAATAGGGCAGGTGGGGCTATTTCCAGGTACAGAAGGTGGTTTGACTGAGCTGGGATTCCTGGTGTACTCCTAGGCCTGCTTTTTAAAGATAGATATTGTGTTTACCCTGCACCAGTCCTATGAGAATGCCAAGAGATCTTGGACATAATTACTAATGGGTCTGAAGTGTCTCCAGCTTCTTCTGTAAGTACCCCTGGTTTATTAAACTCTGCCCACTGGGCTTTGACCTGTGTTTTTCCTATTCCAGATTCTTCTCCCACTGCTTATTAACACTTTCTGTTGTTGGTAGCTTGTCCCTGTTAATGTTTTCCTGCATCTGAAGCAAGGCACGGGACGTACCACCGTTCATTCAGTCACTTGCAATGTGTTCTCTTTTCCTGCAAGTAGCACGTCTGCACTTCTTCATCTTCCACTTACTTCCAATGTAATTCCAGAACATCTTCTGTGGAGCCCCTTATATATCTCACTAGCTTCCAACCCTTGCAGCTTCTTCAGCCTATCTGAGTTTATCCTTGCCTGCCTAGGCCTTTCCATCATGCTCATTGTTACTCATGTGACATCATTTCCATTTGATGTACAATCCCTTTCTGATTCCCAGGTCACCAACCAGTGACTGGTGCTGTCACTGTCATCTCTTACTGTACTTCCTCTCTCCCCTGCTCATCAGGACAGATTGACTTTCTGTGCTTAATTAAGGGCATGTTCATGTAATTTCAAGTGAATTAAGTCAACATTTCATTAGAAATTATTACCTGTCAGATGAAACATAGTAACTGACTCTCTCCTTCTGTTTGAACCTGTCCTGGTTGTGAAATTAAATGGGTTAGTTTAAACACCTTCATGGCTGTGTTAAGCAAACCCTTTTTATCGCATCTGCAATGGGCTAGTCTTTTGCATACAGTCAATTACCAATTGGCAGTAATGCCTTCTGATGCACTAACTGATCTCTCGTGATGAGTAAACACATCCGTAATGTCTTTGGGTAGCCCACAGGATCTCTTGCACTTGTGTTATTGATTTAGATTTTTTTTTTCCCCCTAAGGTCAATTCCCCAGGTTTGCTGAGTACTCCTTTTTCAGAACCCATTATCCATGTTTGAAATCCTCTCTTTGAAGCCAACTGTCCTTATTCTGCTACTGCCACACAAGATCCAATAGTACTAGTGCCGTGGGAAGGCTGGTGGAGGACAGATCAGTCTGAACGGAGGTATGTATGGAGAAAAACAAAGTCCAGCTTGTCGTTGCTGCTGTGGTCTCCTCCAACCTGCAGAACACAGGGCAACTTTTCTACCTGACACCCTGAGGGCAGCTGTCAGTCCTGTCAAATTTGACACAAAGGCATATTCCAATGTGAACTCGTTGCTCAGAGCTAGCAGGAATCTCACAGAGGAGGAAGTTGTGGGATCTGATAGGTGATGGAAGATGAAGATTAAGTGGCTTCACCCTCACAAGGCCACTTGTGTTTCCTTTATTCTCCTTTCTTTGTCTTGATGTGCATTTATCTTACAACTTTCACTGTGGCAGGAAACCCAGCTAGGGCAGAGACCCATGTCATGAGTAGTTCAGATGTTCAAGTGATCCCAACGTTCCAAGGGTCGAGGAAAATTTGTGGATGTCATTTGATAAAATGTGGCTAGGTCTGGTCTACCCTCATAAGCAGATCTATGTTGGGGAACACAGAAACGCTACTGGTAGGTCCACTATTAGGACTCAGTCTGTAGCACTGGTGGGACCTTGCTTCTGGTGGGGGTCCCTTGCAAGGGCACTTAGGGGACTTAGCTTCTCTGCACTGAAGAGGGGTCGGCTGTTCAGCAGATGTAAAGACAGGGTAGGAGATACAATGCTGTAAAGGGCATGAGCGAGTGTAAAAGTAGTGAGTGTGGGAGCCAGGACAAATAAGACAATAGATGCAGACAGGGTGGAGCTGCTCAGATGGAAATCTACCTCCTCTTAGCTAAAGGAGCATAAACAGGAAGATGTTGTGACTCATTATATATTTGTTTTTGCTTCTTGTTGGACAGTGAGAGACAGATTGGATGTTTGCAGTTTACTTTTCGACTCTGCTTTCGTAGGGGGACCAGGCAAGTTTCCTCTTTAATGATCCTTGCCATAATCTCAAATTCCACACCCGGCAGTCAGCAGCGTTTATGGCCACTGGTGTATCTTCTCTCAGGACCTCCGAGCAGAGAAGACAGAAGAGAATCAGATTCCAAGCCTAGAGTGTGGCACAACACCTACTTTTTAATCCATTTATTTCTGTTTAGCAACAGCTTAGTCCTATTTATATTGAAACCATTAAATCTGTCGGCTTAGGTTTTATGATTGAGCTAGTGTTATAATGTGGACATGACCCTGATTTATTCATGGCTACACAACACATCTGGCAAGAGACTGTAAAAATAAATGCTGCTTGATAAGTCTCAGATTTTCAGTCAAAGCTGGTAAAAGCACTCAACACTATGGTAAGCAGCTGATTTTTCTAAGAAGACAACCCAATAAATGTGGGTTAGTTTTGGAGATCTGGGCCCAGGCATGGTTTGCAAGGCTTTAAAAGTTGGTTCCTTAAGCTATTTTGGAAACATGTGATTCCAGGAGCTTGAGGGGTGGGAAGAAAAAGGGCTGTAGCTGTATAAAATCATACCCCTGAAAAAATCAGTCGATATTTAAAGTGTTTGTTCTCTCTGAACGGTTGAGCTCATCCCAAATGCACAATGGGATCCTGACAGTGCAAGAGAATCAGCAGAATCTCAAGGGGATGTTGGAAATTCATGAGGAACAATATTGCTCCTAAAAGCCATGTTGCAACCAAGAGCAAACAGTGTTCCTGAAAGCATCACAACCATAGAACATGTGCTGAGCTTCTGTGATGTTCAGGCTGCACAAACTGACTCCACTATAGCCAGGAGTCACTGGGTAGCAATTTATGAAGAGGAGAATGGGCACAGTAGACTCAGGAGGTATCAGTTTGGTGTCTCAGGTGTCAGACAAAAGGTATTTGAGTACCTGACTCTCTGAATAGTTTTGGGCACATACTCCAACTCCTCTGAACTTTGACTCTCTGCAATATGAGAATAAGACTTCCACATCAGTCTGGGACCTTCCAGACTTATCATATCTCAGAGACACCCTGAAGCTTAAGTGAATTTCCTTAGGCTAGACCTCTCTGTCCGAGGTGGGGATAGGATCAGGACCTAGATCCCAACACCAGGATTGGAGAGGAGATATTGTTATGTCACTGTGTCTCAGAAAACCACAGTGATTTTCTGATGGGAGCTGCTTGTTTGCTGTACATCTCTCCTGGGGAGTTAGACAGAAGTCACAAAGCAGGAGAAACAAAAAGAGCATTTGGTGGTTTCCCTGACATCAGTTCTCTACCATGGTGAACAGTGGATGAAATACAGGACTGTTCAGAGAGAGTGCTCACTGAGAGCTGCATCACCATTTCCAGACTGCAACACATGGGCTCTAGGGACCCATCTGGTTTTGTTCTGTAGTGTGCGGAGCACATTGTATCACCGTGCTTTTTAGATTAGGCCTCATTGTTTTGGGGCTCTGTATGGAAGAGAGGAAACAGCTTGAGGACCCGATGGACCTCCAGCCATAAGCCAACTTGGGTCTTGCTGATACTTCTCCATGTGAAAGGAGCTGTTAGCTGTTGCCATTGACCTGTACATATTTCTGCTTTGCATCCGGCTTCATGGCACATCAGCTGCCCCACCTTTTACCTTACTGAGTAGCATCAACTTGTGTAACTGCCTTGGACTAGTGTGTTATAATCACGTATATTAACTAAAGACCCCTGAAAGCAAATGGACTTGGACTTATAGATCCTGCTTTTGTAGGTGAGAACCATTTTTGTTCTCCTGAGGACCTATTTAGGGAATTTCACCCAACTTCCCTGTTGGTATTTGACTGGGTGTGTGAGTAGGAGAGCTGCTCAGGCTGCTGATAATATATGCACCTGGCTGTGAACCCACCATGGCTCAGAGGAACCTAGTGCTCTGCAAGTGGCCAAGCAGGAGCCACAGCTACAGTCTTCCAGGTTGTCTTTCAAGCTCTCACAGGGAAGATAATTTTACATGTCAGTGTAAATGCTAGGCTGCAATTTGAGGTTTTTAAGGATGCTAGAATGCCCAAGGGATTCGGTAAGTCTTCTGAGGTCAGATGGTAATTTAAAGGCACCCGTAAATGCCTGAAAACCTTTGTAATATAAAGCTTTTTGTTGTCTATGGCATGGATTTCCCAAACCCAACCTCTGCTTTCCTCCATGAATCTCTAGGACCCAGTTCACACTTTTCCCCAAAACTCCTGCGTACCTCCATGTTTTCTCCTCCTCCCTCCCCTGGTGCTGCTTGCAAAGCACATCTCTTGATCCAGCAGTGTGAGTCCTTCGTACCTCCTCTGAGGCCTCAACAAGCTGTTTCAAGCTCAATGCCCCTCATACCTCTTCAGGTTCCTTCCTGAATCTGTCTACTAAAGTTTGCCTGGAATTGTCTTTTTTCCAGTAGAGTCGATCTCTTTTGCTCCATCAACATGGTCAGCCCTAAACACCTATTAATCAGAGGATATCACCTATGTGGTCCTCGTTTGTGGAATACTGACCCTGCTCCAGTCCTCTGACCACCACCTGGTTCAAAGTCCAACACAAAATTAATTTCTATCATTCTGCAAAAATTTGACAAAACATGACAAGACATTAAGCTCAGTTCCTCTCAATCCGTCTGCCACATTCTCCATTCCCGAGTGATGTTCTCCCTGCCTCTTTCTCTCCTTCCCCTCTTGTACAGTTTGTTATCTTTGACAATGAGGTTTTCAAGCATGTTGTGAGGATAGCCTACACTTACAACAACTTTTTAGTAATTCACAGTAATTTATTACAGCTTTGACTATTCTAATTCTCTGTGACATATGGTCTCTCTCATGAACATGATTTTCAAACACGTGAATCATTTCTAGACATCCGTTTTCCTAACTCGATCTTTGGCAATATGGGTTTTTGCTCATCTCCGTGGACTTTCAGTTTGCATGGCTTTGACATGAGTATGGCCTAATTTGGCCTTGACCCTGCTGCATCAGGTGCCTTTGCACATGCACACACACACACATACACATACATGTGTGTCAGTGTACAGGATTAACTGGACTGTACCCCTCTATCTTTGTCAGCCATCATCCTCCTTCTGAGTCATGGCTGAGGCAGATAAGCCTCTGGTTTTGCTATCAGCTTCATGATAATAAGTAAACAGTAATTAATATTTTGCAATCATATAGGTCCTTGAATTGGACGATCTGAAAGCACTCAATTAACATTAATTAGTCATCATTGCACAGCCCACATGAGTTAGATACAGTTTTACTGTGCAGAAGAGGAAACTGAGGCAGAAAGGAATACCAGGATCAGGCAGGTCGAACTTCTGTCAGAAGGGTTTGCAGTGCCTTGGTACTTCTCAAAACCTGTTGCAGCCCCGTTTTGAAGACACGAAAGGCAGAGCTGGGGCTAAAATCCGGAGGGTAAAATCCTACCCCGCAATGTTCAGGACAGGTTAATTGAGACCTTGGTTCCTGCCAGGTTGTGCCTGTCCACTGCCTTGGCTCTTCCTACTTTTGTTGCTGTTCGATACTTTGCAAATCACTAAGACTCCAGGTGAGACGGGCATCTAACAGAGCTGAAACAGTGGGGTGGGTCCAGACCTTGGCTGGATCTGGCCTGATATCTTAGAGATATTTTTTCAGTTGCCCAGAGATAACCTTTGCCAAACCATGCAAATGACTTAGGAATCAAAGTCCTTGCAAAAGTGCGTAACGGCCAGCTGAAGGACCAGATAGGGATCAAAGTATTTGGGTAAAGGAAGATGTGACTAGACAATGCGTGGGATCTACAAACTTACACCAATGTCTCACATCTGGGGCTTGATTCGGTTGCCTAAATGTAGATGTTCAGGGTTCTTTGAGACGACCTGGATGTCCTTCCTGACCTCTGGCTGCTGTTTGGGAGGACAAGGCTCTCCTGAAGGTCCCATGTCAGGTCTGCCAATTGGTTTAGGTACCTCAGAGACACCTAGGTTTGGATAACTGAATTGTGCCCCCGATGTCCATCTCAATGGCCTATGTTTTCAGTGCATGTCCAGCAGCTGTTTTGCAACAGCCAAGTCTGTTTCTCTAGGGATGTGGCCCCTACCTCAGCCACTGAGTAATGTGATGTGAGCACCTTCTGAAAAGGTCTTTGAAGTTCTCTGGGTGAGAAGTCTAAGCACTTTGTTGGGCCCAGTTCCTATATTTATTTCCCACTCCTGGACATAAGTCATTTAGGAGCTTTGGAAAACATCTCTCTCTGCCTGCTGACCCTATACCTGTGTACTAGGAACAGTGCCACTGCAGGACCTACTGTTCCCCTCAGAGCTCTCAGTCTCCCTGTTATCATCCCAAGACCCATTCCATACTGCATCTCCTCTCCATTATTCTTGTCACTTGAGTGTTGGTGCTATAGAAATCAGTATCACCAAGAGGACTTAAACCCACAAGTCAGACAGAGGTCCCTCAAGACTGTCAGTTGTGATCCTGGTTTCCTTTAATGCCACCTGATTGGACTTCATCACTTGCTTGCGTATGTCTTGCCCAGTTAGAGGAGATCTGCATGACAGTGGTGTGAGAAGATCAGGTGCAGCTGAGTGTCCCCAAACTTTGTAGCTGAGCGCACACAAGTACTGGGTGATCTATTTTCTCCTCCAGAAACTCCTGAGCATCTTGGTGATCTCAGCTAGAGAGAGGCGTATGCGAGGGAACCTACCTGTTATGGGCAGGCTTCGTCTTCTTCTCTGAGTGTCAACCTTGCTCACCAATGATTTACGTGGTTGACTTCCTCCAAGAAGGTTGAATTGACAGCTCTTTATGTTAATGGTCTTACTGTCAGTTTACAATGTCAACATGAGCTGGGCTTGAATGCACAGTACTGGGTCCTCTGATACAATGGACCTGGGGAGCATCAAATAGGGGACCTACAAGATTTTATTCTGTGCTCAGCTGAAGTGGGAGTAGTGCCTCCCTCTCATGCTCCCATCCAAAGGATGGAAGTGACCTGAATGAACTGCTCCAACTGGAGGGTGGTGACTGACCTGGAAAAGCTGAGATCATAACGGTCCTTGTAGAGGAGCTGAGCTGTTTGAAGACAAGTGGGGAGCAGCAAGAGGAAAACAGAAGATGCAAGAGCTGCTCATCAGTTGAGCACTGCCTGTTGCACACCCCAAAGGAGACAAACATACTGGGGACTATATCTTCATGTGTAAACTCAAAGGGTTTTTTTTAAACCAAGCTGTGTGGATGAACTTCAGGCTGGCTCTTCTTAATGGAGGGCTGGACTTTAAAGCCTTAACAAACTTCTATTAAGGCATGTGTCTGCTGCAGTGCTCTGTGGTTAAAAATCCCACCCAACTGATCAAAACCTAGGTCATAATGATTCATTACACCTCCCCTTCCATTGGCACAGAGGGAGCCCAGGATGATCAGTTGATGAGAGGTCCTGGTCTCCTTATGCAGTGGGATTGAAACATGTTTTGCCTGAAGGTCTTAATCATAGAATCATAGAATGGTTTGTGTTGGAAGGGACTTTAATGATCACCTAGTTCCATCCCCCCTGCCATGGCAGGGACACCTTCCACTAGACCAGGTTGCTCAAAGCCCCATCCAGCCTGGCCTTGAACACTGCCAGGGACGGGGCAGACAGAGCTTCTCTGGGCAACCTGTTCCAGTGTCTCACCACCCTCACAGGCAAGAATTTCTTCCTAATACCTAATCTAAATCTACCCTCTCAGTCTGAAATCATTACCCCTACCCTATCACTACTTTCCCTGATCAAGAGTCCTTCCCCACCTTTCCTGTAGGCCCCCTTTAAGCACTGGAAGGTCGCTAGAAGGTCTCCCCGGAGCCTTCTCTTCTCCAGGCTGAACACCCTCAACTTTCTCAGCCTGTCCTCATAGAGGAGGCGCTCCAGCCCCCTGATCATCTTTGGGACCCTCCTCTGGACCCTCTTGAGCAGGTCCATGTCTTTCTTGTGCTGGGGAATGCAGAGCTGGACACAGTACTGCAGGTGGGGTCTCATGAGACCAAAGAATCACTTCCCTCGACCTGCTGGCCCCGCTGCTCTTGATGCAGACCAGGATGTGATTAGTTTTCTGAGCTGTGAGCGCACATTGCCGGCTCATATTCAGTTTTTCTTCCACCAGCACCCCCGAGTCCTCCTGAGGACTGCTCTCAATCTAGTCATCACCCAGCCTGTATCTGTGCTTGGGATTGCCCTGACCCAGGTGCAGGACCTTGCACTTGGCCTTGTTGACCTCCATGAGGTTTGCACAGGCCCACCTCTCCAGCCTGTCAAGGTCCCTCTGGATGGCCTCCCTTCCTTCCAACGTGTTGACCGCACCACACAGCTTGGTGTTATTGCCAAACTTGCTGAGGGTGCACTTGATCCCACTGTCCATATCACCAACAAAGATGTTAAATAGCATCAGTCCCAATACTGACCCTTGAGGAAAGCCACTTGTCACAGGTCTCCACTTGGACATCGAGATGTTCACCGTGTCTCTTTACATGTGACCATCCGATTCGTGATCCACTGACTGGTCCATTTGTCAAATCCGCCTATCTCCAGTTTAGAGACAAGGATGTTGTGCAGGACAGTGTCAAACGCTTTGCACAAGTCCAGGCAGACAATGTCAGTCTCTCTTCCCTTATCCACCAATGCTGTAACTCTGTTGTAGAGGGCCACCAAATCTGTCAGGCACGTTTTGCTCTTAGTGAAGCCATCACCTTAGTGTTGCCAATCACCTCCTTATTTTCCATGTGCCCCAGCATAGCTTCCAGGAGGATCTGCTCCATGATCTGGCTGGGCACAGAGGTGAGATTGACTGGCCTGTAGTTCCCTGGGTTTTCCTTTTTTCTCTTTTTAAATATGGGCGTTATGTTTCCTCTTTTCCAGTCACCAGAAACTTTGTCGCACTGCCACAGCTTCTCAGATATGATGGATAGAGGCTTAGCCACTACGCAGCCACTAATTAGTATTTGCTGTCAGCAGACGACAGGGTGAGACTCATGGCTCTCTTGGGGCTCAGCAGCAGAGCCTGTTGTGGTTAATACATGCTCGTTTATCTGGATTTGTTCCTTTCTGGAGCATCTCCTCCTGTCCGCCCCAGTCTTTTTGCCCTCCTCCATTGTTCCCCTGCCCAGTTCAAGGCTCTCAGTCCCTTGAGCCCAAAATTAGTGCCTGCTCCTTTCTTCTTTGCCATTCTGCAGAGACAATCACCCCCTCCTCCTCTTAGCCTTAGATTCTCTATCTGCTGAGTCTCAACTCCCAGTTTAAGCTCTTGGTTTAAAATGCCTCTACACACAGCTTGCTGGTCCCAGGCCCTCTGCCACTTCTCCTGAGTCCCTTATCAGCTGCACGCACGCCTCGTCCCTGGACCCTGTTGCAGATGCTGTGTTCCTGATGCCAGTTCTCTCTGTAGCCCTCTTGTCTGCCATTCATCCCTTCCCATGTCCTCCACAAGCTGGCAGTCCCTGTCACCTGCTCCAGCCACCTCTAGGTCCCACCGCCTTCTTGTCTGTCTTGGTTTCTCTCTGGGGAACAATGAGGTGGTCTCTCTAAGAAAGACTTTGCCTGGCATCACACCCCAAACCCCATCCCAATCCCCATGCTTTTTGTTTCCATCTCCTTGCCTTGTCTCCCTCTCTAAATCCTGGATCTTCCCTCCACCTTCCCAGTCCTGTTGTCACTAATGTTTCATGGCGTACTTGGCCCTCCACCCCAATCTGGGTCTGTTGCTTCTCAGATAATCCTTCTTCCTGCCGGACACCATCTCATGGAGAACAGCAGGGTCAGGGAAGGCTGTCAGTCCCTGGTTTTCATTGCTGGTGCCGACCTTCTGCCATGGGGCCATCAGAAGTCACCAGCCTGAGGGAACAGAGCAGTTTGCTCTGTAGGGATGGTGTGGTGGGTGACCTTGTCCTCTCTAGGAGATGCAGAAATTTTTCAGAAAAGAGGTGGATGAATTTCAATATTTCAGTGGAATGTGTCAGCAGAAATCGGCCAAGCCTCTGCTGAGGTCACCTGAGCAGCACTTGGACTGCACTGTGGTGGATTTTCACCAGTGGCAAAAGCACTTACCTACATCTCTGCCTCCCAATCATATCCCAAGTCTCAGATCCAAGGCAGGGTCACCAGGGCTTTTACAGTTACAGCTTTTTACAGCCCTTAATAATGGGCCAAAGCGTGAATTTCTTACTAGCCTACTTCAAGAAATGCTTGAAGTTTTCTTGGCAGAGAGAGGCCTGTATATGTACTTGAGGCAAACAAATAAGGCAGAAAACGTTCAGCCCCCAGCAGTGCCTGTTTGGCAATGCTACGGACAAGCTTGGGAGCAAAGCAACAGGCTGCGCTGGGAGCCATGCTGATAAGGCACAGCAGAAGTGCTTCTGCAGGCAAATGTTCGGGCCTTATCAAAACACCCCCAGCTCCTTTGCCCAAAACTGCTTGCTCTGTGACAGGTCCCTCTGCTGCCCATGCCAGCCAGGCTACCCCCCATGGCATGCCAGCACCCTACACCCCCCACTCGCACCCTTGCAGTGCAGACATAGCTCAGCTCCCACCGCCTTGGGCAGGACACCCACCTCTCTTTGCCCTACCATGGATACTGCTCCTGCCCTACTCCTGCTCTCTCAGGGCAGGGGGACCAGTAGCCCTCCAAAGTGTGTGCCCAGGCAGTGGAGGAGGAGGAGGGCAGTGCCTGGTGTGATGTCTGTGCCGGCTGCTGGGCACCAGCTGTGCCTTGGGGAGTGCATGGGGCCATGTTTGTGTGGCTGCATCCTCCTGATATGAGCAGTCTGGATGTGTCCCATGGCATGTGCATGGTGTGAAGGGGGAAGGGAGGTTGAGTGGAAGACGACTGCAATGGATGGAATAAGGAGAAAAATACTGTAGACCTGCTGGGTTGGTTGAAAATCTTGTTTTGGGCTTGGACGGGGTGCTTAAGCACATTTATCATCCCCTTGTGGAATCAGAGAAGTGTCTCTCGTCTCAGTGCATGGTCCTGCAAATGATTCCATCCTTCATGCAGGGGGACAGGGGCGTGCCTGTGCCCTATGCAGCCTGCCCCCTGGCTCGGGAGGCTGTTCTGTGCCATTCAGCTCTGCAGTCAGCAAGAGATGACTCGCCTCCCGGCGCTGCCATTATATAAGGGAGGGGAGGCAAGTTTCCCAGTCATAAAGGTGTTGCACAATTAATTATTCTGGCTTGGCTCCGGATCCCTGGAGCTCAAGGATGCCACACAACATGACTGGTGCAGCACAGGCGCAGCCTGGCTGAGCCTCAGGCTAGCAAATCACTTCTGCTTGCGTCTCTATCTTTCCACTGAAGTGTATGCTCCTTTCGAAGGGGTACATGATGGAGCATGCCCTGGATCAGCAGCATCCTCAGTCAATAAGCAGCTAAAAAAAGTCTTCAGCTCTTTGTGCAGGCGTCTTCCCTGTCCTCCAAGAGACATCCCTCTGCCGAGCCCACCAGTCTGCTTGCCCCAGGTTAGCCAGCATGGCGCTGGGGAAATGTGAATCTCCATGCCTGGGCTTCTCATTTGTCTTTGTCTGGCTCAAGGCGGAAAGCCATTTGGCTTGACATGCTTTTCTCCTGGAAATTAAAGACCTTGTATTTTTCTCCCCATGGTGGTTACTGCACCCTGTAATCAAGCTGCCTCTCCATCTTCTCTCTGAAAGGCTGAACATGCTGAACTCTGAGCTTCTCCCTGCAAAGGATATTTGCTTTAGCCCTTGGGTGAATTTGCTGGTGCTGTCTTCACTGTCCTTAACTTTTCAACATCCTTCAAAAAAAACCAAAAACACCTGAAACCCCACAGCCCTGCACTCATTGAGGTGGGTGCAGATACTCCTATTTTGTTGATCTGCTCTCATGTGAGGTTCATTTCCCCTCCTCTCCACACCCACCAGCAAGCCTCCAACTAGGAGATATCTACTACCTAAGCATTATCAGCGAGGAGGTTAGTCGTTGCAGTGACAACCTTTTCACTGCCATGGCCTTTCAAAAGCTGGTCCAGGTGGCCAGACAAGTCACAGGACAGTGGGGCTCTCTACTGGTTGTCCAACTCTTGCAATTACATGCCAATGGCATTCGCAGTCCTGGTGGGGGATGGGGATGCAAAACCAGAACATCATTATTGTTGGAAATCCCAGCACTAAGAAGTGAATCTTACATCCATGTGGACTCCTGAGCAGGGCTTTTTGAACTTTATTGCAGCTAAAGTTTGTAGCCAGCAAAACTGACATATGGTACACGCATAGGGTCTCTGCTTTCCTTCATCTTCTTTCCCATGAAAGGAGGCAATAGCCGAAGTATAATCCCAGGCAGTGACCAGGGCTCTTACACACGCTAGGGCAGAGCCCAAACACGTCTTAAACTGCCTGTAGTGTTGCTCACTGGCTGATGGTGCAGAGTGCAAGCAGCAGCGCATGCTAGGACCCAGGGCAACCGAGTCTTAGGGGCCAAATTCTCTACTGCTGAAAGCCGAAAACACCCCAGTTTACACACTGAGGATTTAGCCCAGCATTTCTTGTTATATAAGTTAACAATAACCTCAAGGTGTTGCTCTGGAGCGCATCCATTGAATGATGCGTTGTTCCAGATACAAAGATGGAAAGTGGCCTGTTTACCAAGCAGCAAAAACAATAGTGATGAAAGACAGAGCAGCAACCTGAGTTCAGCGGCTTCAGCAGCTGGAGGTAATAATGACAGATGTGATCATTTACTGTGGAGGTCCAAGAGCTGGTTTAGAGTTTCATGGCCCAAAGTCATCCTCAGGGCACTGCACATTCCAGAAACGTCTCCGAAGCACCTTACAGTAAATGGCAATGAGCAGAAAATGATCAGGGCTGGTGTCAAGGGAGCAGCATTCCTCCCCAGCCTCTGATGAAACTCCATTTCAGTGAGCAAAAGTTAATTCCTTTCTAGATATGAGACCTCAGGAAGAGTTACTAGTAATTGTCTCCAGTTCCTGGGCTGCTCTCAGCAGTGCTTGCTGTGGTTGAAATTGAAGCAACCCACTGTGCTGTTTAACTTGAGTGTATCCCTGCACCTCCCTCCTGCAACACTGCTGGTGTAAAGGCTTTGTGCCACCTCTAGGATGTGGGTCTTCATCCCCCACTCTTTCTGAATGATATGTGTGATCTGAGGGGTACCTCGCCTCTCAGCATGGGCAGCATGGGTTGTATGTGGGTACACATTACTGCAGACCTTTTGTCTCTTGACTGAAGCTAACAAAGGGTCTTGGCCCATTTCTGAAGGAGCCGGGACGGGCTCCTGTGGCTGCTCCTGGGAACAATATAAGAGAGAGGTGCAAAGGGCTGTAGTCCCAGAAGCAGGTCCCACCATCACCAAGGAGATTCCTTCTACTACAGCTTTGCCCTCTTGCATGCCCTGGATCTGTGTCATTGTGTGTTGCTCAGAGCCCACAGCCCTTGGCTGAAAACCCAGCAGTGTTTGCTGGCTTTCCACAGGTGCTGACTCTGGACAGCTTGTGCTTGGAGGCCCGCTGAGCTCAGCCACCACCCTTACACCTCACTGCTGTGTCCACAGGGCACCAGGGATGCCTGCTGGAAGAGTGGCAGGGTGCTTTGCTTCATGCTGCAAAGCCACCAGTTCCAGCGGTGGGCATGCAAGTGGCACAGCTCCTGCTTCCCGGGGATCTCAGAAACACTGGGATGGCAAACCCCACCTGTGGAAGACTGCTGCCTCTCCTCCCCCTCACATACACCTTTGCTCTCCTAGAGGAGCAGCCAGGCAAGAAGTTTCCTATATAGGTTAATAACAGCCTTGAGTTCAGATTTCTCGTGATTTCTTTGGCATCAGCCGGGGCCAAGTCTTCCTGGCACATCCCTTATAGAAACCTCCCACAAACGACTGGCATGTCTTATTTCTCACCAGTGGTCCACAGTGGGGTATCCCACCAGGTCTTCTTTGCCACCCCCAACCCCTTTCCCTCATCAGTGCTGACTCGGCATGCCAGGCGGAGGGATGAACGAGCAGCGCGGTGGCCATGCCAAGCCCCACTCCCTCCTTCTGCGCATCGTCATTTCTGCCAGGTGAGTGTATTTGTTGTGGGAGGGGTGGGAGAGCATGTGTGGAGCCAGAGTTGGTGCCTTTTTGTAAGGGCTTTGCAAGGCTGAGTGGATGCCCCAGCTGGGTGCCTGCAATAGATACTCCCCAAACCGCAAGCGAGATGAGTGTAAGTGATCTTATCTCGCCTTTCAGTAATAAGTATCCAATTTGCTGACTCCAGTTGCCTAACTCAAGTCTGATTCAGGTTTCCGTGGGCTTCCTGCAGGATGTGGTGGCAGGAGGGGTGGGTGTGACGTCTGAGTGGCGGGCTTGGGAAACGGGGTGGACATCAAAGTCCCATCACCTGCACCTCCCAGTAGGGGCTGCAGGGTTTGATACTCCCAGCCTGGAGCTGAAGAATGGGTACGTCAGTGTGTAGGTTAACAGGCAAAGCAGGAGACATGTTGCCTGTCCCCAGAGGATGCAGAGCTCCCACCTGGGAAGCCCCCAGCCACACACAACAGACTTCCATCAACAGATTTTGCTGGGAAACGGCTTCCCAAGCAGGGAGTGTAGCAAGATACCTTGTTACAGGGTGGGCATTTTGGTATCTTGGCAGCATTGCCCTACTCTTACCATCCCACAAAACACATGGTGCAACGACTGCCTGTGATGGGGATACTCAGGACTGCTGCCAGCCTGGGGAGAGGTAACCTTTCCTCCTCTCTGTGTTTTTGAGCTCCCTGGCCCACTACTGCTCTTGTCACCTTCCTGTTGTTCCATCTTCTTCAGTCTGGAGGTGAATAGGCGTTATGGTGGGGATGAGACTACACTATTGGGATTTGCTGGGAGGGCTGGAGCCAGGAGATGTGGGGCAGCAAGGACAATGAGATCTGTCCCCTCCACATCCCAGAGGGGAGAGGGACTCAAGGGCCCTCCATGGGTAGAGGGAGAGGCCCCTTTTTTGATCCCTGTCCTCGTTTGGCTGGGATAGAATCCCAGCCCAGCCATGCCAGGCAGGCTGTCAGCAGTTTTGAGTCAGCCAGGAGAGCTGACCTGAGTTACCTACAGGTGTAGCCCATACTGTAATGTCATGGTCATTGTAAAGGGGGAAGGTTTGCTCAGGAGAGGGGAGCTCCTGTGGGGTTCCCGATGGGGTCCCTCCTGCTTCTCCTCTGGTTTCTCCCTGCTCCTGAGGACTGCTGTCCTGTCGATTGTGACCACTGCATATTCATTTGGCTGAGTATAACCTTGAACACCTTTGTTGGTGTAGGTGGTGTTTCACTAAATCTGTTTTCACTTCAATCCATGGGTCTGCTCTCCTTTTCCCAATTCCCTTCCCTGGCTGGTGAGAGGTTAGCAGGTGACAGAGCAACTGTTAGAGTTTATCCCTGGGTACACGCTAAACGTAGACAATCCCTTCAGTACACTCCATGCTTGCCTCCACCCGGTGCTGCTTTCAGGTCTCATCCTGCCCTCAATGGGTGCTGGCAGGGCTGGGGGTTTCCTCACATGAGGGAAAAGGGGTGTCTGACCCCAGGAGGAGGTGATTGGATTTGGGTGCTGCTGCCAATGCTGGCTACAAATGCACTGGTGACCCATGGAAAAGCATTTATTCCTGTCTGCTGGTTTCTGATCCCTGGACCCCTGCCCTGTACCAGGGCAGGAAGTTCCTCTGGCTTCTGGGCTAGCTGTTCTCAACACCTGGCCCTGCCCTGAAGTGCAAGGGGAATGGCGAGATCAGGGAGGTCTGAGTTGGGCTGCCTGTCCGGGGAGGGGAGGACATGGCAGGGGCAATCCCTCCCCGGACAGGCAGCCCAACTCAGACCTCCCTGATCTCGCCATTCCCCCTACATCTGAGGGCAGGGACAGGTGTTGAGAACAGCTAGCCCAGAAGCCAGAGTGGTTAATTTGACAGTGGGTTTCTCAAGACAAAACCCATCCATGCCTTGGGTCATGAAGCAAACAGGCTTGGATTTCCTGTGCTCACACATGGGAACTAATGGAGGCATTCCCGAGCACAGGATGAGCCCCATTTCAATGGTCCTAGTTTAGGACAGAAATTCTGAGTATCTCCTACATCCTATTTTGGCATCTACTTTTGCTGACTCAGGGCTTTCAGTGTGTAAATCCCCACTTTTGTGCCTTCTGGGCAGGCCAAGAAAAAGAGGCTAGGACATTTTTCAAAAGAAATGTTGGCTCTTTACACTTGGGATATTCCGGGTCAGCCATAGAGCCGGTTAACCAATGTAATTTCATCCAAGGGAAGGGAGGGGAAGACAGTGGCTCTCATCACAACAGCATTTGACCTCTTTGCTTTTCCCCACCCATGAGATCAAGCCTTCACTGAAGCCTCCAGAACTAGTTTAAAAGCTGTCACCCAAAACCAGCTTATGTCCCATGCCTGCTGACATCTGTCTGTTCAGGAGCTATCAGGTATAAGATATTCTCCCTCTCTTTGGCAGAGGGACTTCCCTGGAGAATTGGGTGGTGGGTGCTTATGTCTCTTCAGGCTTTGGGTGTTGCATCGACTGAACAGCCCAGCCTTTCTGTTTACAGCCCTGTTATCTCCACAGCCGCAGGCGCTCGTCTCAGGTGGCTTGTCCATGCCAAATCCCTGTTGCAATATGGAATCTCAGAAATGCCCATTACAATGCAGTTCCTTAATGCCTATTTGCTTAAAGACGATGTTTAATACTTTAACTACCCAGTGGGAAAAAAAAAAATAGGCCAGCATGGAAATTCCCCCAGGATTCCGACTGATTTAAAGTCAGCTGAAGGAATGAATGTCCCGAAGAGGACAGGACCCTCTTCTCACTTGCAGCGAGCATAGGCAAGCTCAGTTTGCTTTTGCAGAGGTAGACTTAGGGTGAACTGGTAGTAAAATTTGTTCGACAGCCTTGGAGTCATAAGAGACACAGAGAGTGTAGTTTGCTCCAAAGGTGTTTTTACAGTTCAGGGGCCTGATTCTCTCCTCTGAGGATGCAGGTTAGTAGAAATTCCCTTGCAGAGACCATGTGAGGGCAAGCAAGACTTGGAGGTACAGAGTTGGGTCAGAGTACAGAAAATGGGGAAAAAGAGTTAACTACTTCACTCCATGCCTCCCTTACATTTGATTTTCTTATACTTTCTGCCTTTGCACCTCCTGGGAAAGGAAAACATCTTCCTGGAATTGGAAAATATCTACAAAACACCCATGCTTTTATGGTTTCTACTCTCCAGCCTAAAATTATTTATATCTGGTTCATGCCTAGTAACGCTTGTGCTAACGCAAACACTTCTTTTGCTTCCTGATGTACTTAATGACAGCAGTATGTCCCAATTTGGCCTTGTGTTCACTGTATTACCTTATTTGAGCACTTTTGGCCCATACTGGAATGGAGGGACTCCATTCACCTACTTGTTCTTCTGACATTTCTTTGCACCTCTTCCACTTACAGATTGTCTTTCTTGAGTATGGGTGATCTGAAATTCATCTGGTATTGCAGAGAGAGCCCCCGCGGTGAATTGTGCGACAGTACTAAGACTTCCGTGCTCCTATTGCAAATATCTCACCCTATCTATGGTACAAATACCTTCACATTTTGCAGGTCTGCATCTTTTTAGAGACTGGGAGTGGGTTACACTATGTCTCTGCCTGGGCTAGTTGTTTTAGGCTTCCTTTATAGCCAACAAAGAGAGGCTTCTAAAGTGATCACATAGAGCAGATATATAAAATGACATCTAGGTGTTTTTTGCCCTTAAAGTGATTTTTTTCTGTGCCCAGGGAGATCTGTGCTGGGACTACCTGTAGTTAGGTTGAAGAGCAGGCACACTCTCCATTCCTAGACACGTCGTTACCTGGTAGGGAAAGTTCTTGTCATTGCTCCTGACTCACGCTTTGGCCTGGTGGAGTTTCACCCCATTTCTGTGTCTTCTGCCTTCAGGGTCTTTGAACTCTCCTCCTGCAGTGTGCAGCAGCAGCAGTGTCTCCAAGTCAGGACTGGCTTTGCAGCTCTCAGAACGACTGTCCACACAGTGCAGTTTATGGGAGAAGCTCTGGCCAAAACCGTATTTCAGGAGAGCTGTTTATAATAGCTTTCCTTTCAGATATGTTATTAAAAAGCTTTCTTCTGGAGCAACTGCTGCTTTTCCAGTGGACAATAATTATTCTGGTATGCAGCTGCTTATACTGGAAAATGGCCTCTCTACAGGAATGGCATATGATGAACAATGTTTACTTCTGTAAATTTGGACCAGGTTTGGGATGAGGAGGAAATCGGACGTGACAAGGAACCACCAGTGGCAACAGGCTGTGGGCCTATGCTCCAGTGTACCTCTGGGAAATCCATTCCTATGAGATACTTCTGAATGTTATGAGGTATAGACCCAGCTCAGGGTCACCCTTTCCTCCACTTGGTCCTAAGCTTCATGAAGAGCTGTTTTCATGGATTTTAATATTATTCCCATTACTATATTGTAATCCAAGTCCAAACCCAGTTTGCCAACTTACAGGCCTCTCTCAGATGTCCAAGGAACCTAAATTAGGATTGGAGCTTCACCGTAATGTCTCCAAACACAGATGCCATCAACAACCCTCAGCTGTGTAGACCCACTGCTCCCTGGAGGAATTTCTCCATTTTTCTAACTCAAGGTGGAGGGCTAAGCAGACTCAGACATGAAATGAACACCTGGCTCTGCAAATCTGGAGATTCAAGGCAGTATGATGAAATCACTACACTCAACCCTCCAGCTAGAATGGTGTAGAAAGCATATCAACTTCCTACCCACTCACTTCCTACCCTGCCTTGCCAGGGAAGCTGTAATTTTTATTTTTAATGAAACCTGAATATGTCACTGTATTGCTCTTTCAAGTAGATCATGGGAAGGAGATGGTCAGAGCTGTCTTCCAAAGGGAGATTGCACAAGGATGAATCCTGTCTTGCTTTGACCCAGTGATCTCTCTTGGCATAACGGCTTTTGCACCAGGTGACCCAGCCATCAGTGCAATGAGTGACTCATTACGGATTTGTGTGATTCATGCTTATTGGATTGCACCATCCATCCTGGGATGAGTGAATCAATTTGGCTTGGACAAGATGTGGAACCCATCAGTCCAGGTTTATCCATTCAGCTGCTTAAGAAAAAGTCTGGTTACTTTGTTAAACTTGGGTTTTAATAGGAAAAATTACTTTGCTGGAGGCTGATTCAGCACTCTGCAAAAGCCAAGGAGTTTATGAGCCTGAGTTTATTTTGTGTCACTAAAGCCAGTACAAAAACAGCTGAAGGGGAGCAGCCAAGGATTGGTTCTTCCTTTAAAATTTCACCTTTGTCTTTCCCCTGGATTGGAGCGACAAGGGAGGGAGCCAAGCAGCCAGGCTGAAATGCAAACAGCAAACCTGGAACCTGGGTGTTAGTTTTGGATCTTGTCTAGAAATAACAGCCTGAGCACAGTGAGTTTCTTGTGGTATGTTGCACGATTCTGCATGAGAGAAACAAAAAGAGTAAGAAAGTGACAAATGTTACAGACAAGTGTTCTGTTGGACCAGTGTCAGAGGGCGTGGGTTCAAATCTCGATTTGTTCCTAGGTACTACCATATTTGTTGGTCCTAGTAGATATTGGAAGAAAACATTGAGATTTATGGAAGGCACACAACAGAACAATGTTGTCTCTGATTTCCCTGCTGAGCTGAGCTTCCTCTTCTCTTTGAGTTTGTGCTGGACAACCAGCAGTTTCCATAAATTAAAGTGTTACATCACCCCCCACAACACCTTGGATCTGTACAGATTGATAGAGATAATTCACTCTAGGCACTTTGACACTCGATGTTTGAATCACACCATGGTTGACAACAGAATTCCCTTGCTTGGGCTTCAATACCTTTGTCACTACCACCAGGAGGTAAGGCTATTTCCAAAACTCTGTCATAAGTTTTTGTGGCAATTTTGGAAATTTCCTTTCTTCAACACTTTGTGCTGCGAAAGAACATCTTTGAATGTCCATGCAAGGCAATGCTAAAGGCATGGACATCTCGCTTTGTCTATCCAACACTAGGAGAGCCCAGCAGCTCTGAGGGCCTTGTTAGTCTTACTGCTACATCCTTCCTTATTTACTTCTACTGATCCATGAACTTCTGACCACCACAATGGGTATCAGTACCCAGTGCACCGGTTACTGCAGGAGATGGACTTTTTTTTGAAACCTGTTGCTGCTGATGTGCATATTTAATTACTTTGTGTATAGATGATGTGTCCCTGAATGCTGTGGCAGGGCAATTCCTACCTTGGCACAGGGAAGCTCCAGCACTGGGACCTTTCAGTCCTTACCCACAGTTCGATTAGTTATTGCTTCTGAAAAGATCTTCCACTTCTTCTAGTGTTGAATCACGCTTGCCAAGCTCCTTCCTAGATAATAACATGGCTGTCTGTTGTGAAAGCAATTGCATAAGTCCCTATTGCTCATTTTAAGTCATTGGATCTTGGGCTGCAGTGATTCACCCTCACAACGCCCTGAGAAGGGAATCCAATGTCACTCTCTCCAATTTACTGATGGAGAAGCTGAGGTGTGGAAAGGTGAAGGATTTGCTCAAGGTCAGGTAGTGAGTCAGCCACAGAGCTGGTGTCGGAGAGCCCACCCCGCCCTGGATCCTCAGGCTTGCGTCTGTCCATACTCTCCCGAGTACCAGCTTTGATGTTGGTGTTACCACCATCTTCTACTATCAACCTGGGAGCCTAAACATTGCCCCTCCCTTCAAGAGTCGTGAGGAAATGTCTGTATCCTCAGCTTACAGCCAGAGGGGCTCAGATGCTGCAGACCTGTACCTACCTACCTCGTGAACATCACACCTCCCCATGACTCTTGCTCCTCACCTGTGCCTTGATGGTCTTATGGCCCTGTCCCTACCAGCAGGGAAGGAAGAGGATCCAGGACCCTGTCTAAATAAATCTCAATAAACCTACACCATAGAATACAGCATCTTCACACTGGTGGTTCAACAAATGGCAAAACAAACCACAGACCTTAGCTTAGGAACTACCGAAAGGGAAAAACTCAACACACAGCTTCATTTCTGTCTGTGATGACTTTCACAGAATGGAGTACAAAGGAGAAGGGAGCACAGGAGGAAGAGAGGCAGAGCGGTGGCTGTGGACCCTCCATGGCTCGAGTGATGCACAGCAAGAGGGTGAGGAGAGAGATACAGAGATGAGGTTAAAAATGGGTGGCCTGAACACAGTTTTGCAAACCGCAGCCACAGTGAGCATGCACAGGGCTGATTGTAGTTCAGAGGACCCCATTGATACTGGTGATACCAGGCTGGGCCTGAGTGCAAAGTAATGAGGAAAGTTTCCTGTCCCTGTAATTATGTTTGGACCCCAGTGTTCCCCTGCATTTGATTCCTCACACATTATTGCTTTCTTAACCACATTCCTGACTCTGCTCCTCTGGCTGGCTGCAGTTTCTGTACAAAATAAAGGCCCATTCACCACTGCACTAAAAAGTTCTGCTTTTTCAACAGGTGAGTTGACGGTTAAAAAATGGGAAGAGGAAAATCTGGGCATCTGTGGCTTTGCAGAGGAGGCAAGGGAACAAATCCAGGAAAGGGGTCCCTTCCAGTCCTGCAAATTCAGCCCTGCTGCTCTACATCAAGTCCTTGTGAGTCAAGGAGCCTAGGGAATATTTACTACTCGCTTAACAGAAACCAGATGCCATGAGTGGCATGTGTCCTGTCAGCAGCCCTCACCTCAGATGGTACAGACTGGGACAGCTTTCATTCAAGCCATCCCATAGAAGTGGTCCAGGACGTTACTGAGGATGAAAAGGAGCAAGGATTGGCTCCTGCAAGGCTCAGTGAGCCTGTGGGCTCCTCGTCAAGGTCCTATGATGGGGATTGGCTCTGCACTGGCGATTCCTCATTGCTTTTCTTCACAGTTTTCATTGGGACTGGGCTGCAAACGCTCTCCCAAAGCCCTGGGAGGGGGAGACACATTGTAATGATATGCAAGAGTTTGGACTCACATGCAGATTTTCATGCATGTATCAGCTTCGACTGGGTAGTTGCTGGAGTCAGGAGGTGCCTTGGTCTCAGCCTGCAGTACAGGTCAGGGGATCAGAACTTCCTGCCCCGTGATTTTGCTGCAAAAGCACCTGCAGCCTCTGAATCAGCACAGGAGCACTCATCACTTTGCCTTCATGTAGGAGCTTGGGAGGGAAAGAAAGCTGAAAGCAGGGTGCTGTGCTCACAGAAATGGGTTAAGACACTGCTCAGTCCATGCATTCAGCTTTTAGCTTTCCAGCTGAAGATAGGGCCCAATGTTTTAGGTGATGATGAAAACAGCAGGGGTTTGTGCAGGACATCTTTGCTATGTTTCATTCCTCTTTCTTCTGAAACTCCTGAATCTTTTGCTCAACTATGCAAGCCATAAAGAAAATGAATAAAACTGCCCACTCTGTGTCATGCTGAAAAGGAGGGGAAAAAAAACAGTTGAGTTTGAAGAGAGGGTGGAAGGGGTGTGGTCACCCAGGAGGAGTGGCAGGCTTCGCCCAACTCATTTATAAGCGAAGGCAGCCCTGCTAGGGAAGAAAGCTTGCTAAGGGTTTGTCAGCTGCCGCTTTTTCCCTGACACCTCTTGAAGGGCACCTCTGCTGTGATGGGGAGGCAAAAGGACGTTCTTGCTACTATTGAGGACCATCTGAGGATCAGAAACAAATTAGTGCGGCAAGCGCTGGCTGAGTGCCTGGGGACACTGATCCTGGTGGTGAGTCTGTGCTGGGATGTGGGGATGCTCTCTAACCCCTGGGTGCAGGGGGAAATTGTGCTGGCAAAGGGGCTGTGCTGCTGCCACAGTTTGCACTGGGGACGAGTCCAGCTCTGGTGCAACCTGCTGCAAGGGGACTAGAAAAGTCTCATCCCACAGGAAAAAAATTAATGCAAGTTGCTTTAGGGTGAGCTTTGGGGTTGCTGGCCAAGGGTGGGCTCTGCAGACTTTGTTGGGTGTTTGGGGGCTTTTGTGTATCTGTGTAGTGCAGGAAGCAAAATGTCTCTCTGTAAGCAGCAAGTGTTTTGCTAGAGAGTATGCAAAACTTTCTTTCTGTCTGCCCTAGAATATTTTCTTGGCACTGAAATACTTCAAGTGTTATCACCCAGGGAAGAGAGAGTTTTTTCTTCAGCTCACTTTGTTTTCCTTGTGCGTACTATGGGGAAGAAGTAGCTAGGACTTAAACTGTTGTAGTGGTTTTTTGCTTTTGGCTGCAGGTTCCCCAAGGTCTTATCAGTGGGGCTGCACAACACCACAGCAGCCTGTGCCAGTGGCTGATTGGGAGCTTGTGCTTGCCTTGTGTATGACAGTGCCGAGCTGCCAGTTGATGTGTTTCTAAGGGTGAACGGTAACAAAACTCTTCTGCCTGTTTTAGTGCTCAATTTCCAAAGGGATGGGATATAAGGGGTAAAGCGGGGTAGGTATCTGTATAAGTGACTTAGTCTGCAGATGTTTTGAGTGGCCCTGGCTTGCTTTGAAGTCAAAGGCAGGTGTGAACAGCTAGAACAGTTGTGTGTGAGGAGTGGGGAGCAAACACTAGTGTAGCAAAACCAGGGTAGGGATATCTGGCTCTAGGTGTCTGCATCTGAAAATGCAGGACTGCCAAATGGGCCACAGATTTGGTGAGTTGATATTGCATCAGAAATGAGTTGGTGTTCGCAAAGTGAACATCTGCAGGTGAGAATTCCCTTGAAGTGGTGTAGATCCAGAGCATACCTATAGGTTTCAGTGGAATGACTGTGGGTTTACACCTCTTTGTAACTGATGGCAGGACTGTCTGGGGAGAAATCTAATGGTTGGAAGACCTGAAAGCAGAGAAAGGCTTGATGAAGCTGCATGTGTGCCTGAGGAACAACACAAAAGGATCAACACACAATTTTATAGTTTCATAAATAAGATTATTTTTTGATGAAGAAGAGAGGGCTACTGAGACTTTTGTGGGAGGACAGGGGACTCTGCGAAGACCCTGTAAAATGCTACCAGTCTCAAAAGGAAGCAGCTCTGCACAGTGCAATGGCTTTATCATTAGGTGATTTGCAAACAACTCCTGTTGATTTTTCAGGAAAGGCTTATTTGGAATTAAGGTGGGTAGAAGCTGGTACAAAAGTGATTAACAGGTAGAAAGTTGCTGTCTATGAATCACTGATGTTGCTGCAGTTAGTCTCAGGATTGAAGAAAGGTACGACTTGTAAGGTGGAATAATGTCTCCTGCTAGACGAGTTAATATGGCTGAGAAACAAGGGAAGCCTTTAGCTATGTGGATCTGAGCTTTCAGAAGGGCTCATGATCCAAAAAATGTTGTTTCTTCTGACTGTATTAGTTAGCACAACAGAGACTACTTTTCCCTACAGCCTTGCCTCTGGGGCACAGAGGAGTTGGGTTGTGCACAGACCCTGAGAAAAAGTTTGGTCCAAAATCATAACCAGCCTCCAAAATGAGGGTGGTAATGGGCACCCATCAACCAGGCTGGATGCTGCACTGGCAAAAGTGGGAAACACATGCCTTGTGCTTGGGAGCACCACACCTGCTGTGTTTTAAAGTGTGTGTAAGTGTACAAACAGATCCCTCACCTTGCTCAGGAATTCCTGAGCAGGTGTCTAGGGGCAAAGAATATGCTGGTTTTATTAACACACTCAACTCCTTCTTGTAGTCCTTGTAAAATTCACTTAGGATCTCCTGCAGCCACTCTGCTGGGGATGGAGGGCTTCAGGTATGCTGTGTCCATGTGGGAGAAGATGGTGTAGGCTGGTGGGAGAAATAGGAAAGCCATGAACATGGTGAATGCTCCTGGGTTGTCAGAAGTCAAAACAGGATACACAGAGAGCAAAACGGGTTTCAGGGCAGCAAGCCTGCAATATCAGTCTGCTGGGCATCAATCCCTTTCTGTCTTGGAGCAGTCCCGGTCTAGTCATATTAATGAAGTGATACTCACAGTTCTTATTTCTTCTACAAAAAAAACATAACTTTTTTTTGCTCCCTACCACCTGGATTCCTTTGCATATTTTTATTGTATCATCTGCCTGAAACAGAAAGGGCCTTGAAGACTACTTTCTTCCCTTGTCAGATGGCTTGGGTAGTAGTTTAAATTGGATAGTCCCAGGAGAGGGATTATCATTATGTACCTCACAAAAGTCCCTGCTGCCCACCCTGCCAGCAGGCTGAGCTGGGTGTGCATGCATTTAGCTGCATTTGAGCCCAGTAAATATCTGTTATGGGCTTCAGACAATAAAATACCTGAGGAAAGACCTAGGATCCATGAAATTGTTTTCATGGGAGATGGAGTTGACTGAACACAAGCGTGTCTACAACAAAACAATATTAGGGGTGGATCTAAGGTTTGATACCATTCACATTGAAATCAATTCTCTGAGCCCTAAGGGAGGGACACTGTTTAAAGTTTGCAGCTTACTTTAAATTTCACTGTGTAATGTAAAACTTGTCCTGCCATGGACATTGGCATGGCTTCAGCTTCTTTGCTCCTCCCTTTCACTTGCATAACGACTGGAGCGCTCTCAAACTCTTCTAGAGCAAAGCTATTTCAGATTGCTGCAAAGTCTCTGCCTGTAAGAATTAACCTAGTACTTGATTTTATTTATATTTTTAAAGAGGTAAAGTAGCAAATATTAAAATGAAACAGTGCCTCTTTCTTTAAGATAGGAAAAATAATCCAACTAAAGCAGTCAGGCCCTGAATAGTGCAAAAATGAGGCGCCCTCTACTTGCAAGCTGCTTTTGTTGTGTACAGTACCTTGCACAACGTGGTTTTAGTCTGTGGGTAGCGTCCTTACTCTTACAAAAATAGTAATGCTGATTCTACTTCTTCCTTTGGTAATTACTTCCCCCCCCGAATGCACTTTCCAAGCGGCATTTTAGGTTTCAACTTTATACGTATGTTGCAGGCACCGCTTGCTGGCAAAAGTTAAGCAATGCAAATGCTGAAGGTGTTTTCCCAGTCACTTGCTGTTTGTGCTATTACTGTAGCAACTCACTAAAGCCAGATTTCCAGTGGCAGGCCTCCATGCCTCCCTTAAAGGCTTGATGTTTGCCTTGCTCTGCTGGTTGTAAATACCAAAGCTGGCTCTGGTTTTTACATTTGCAGGAGAAGTAACTTGCTGTTTACAATTGATTTCCAAGTCAGACTAACTGTGATTCACTGCTGTTGAGGCACAAAGAAATAATAAAACAATCCCTAATTGCTCTTCAATCGGGGCTGCCTTGACTTTGTGGCCAGGTGGGAGTTTTTTGGGGTATGAGTGTGCTGTAGACCACAGAAACCAAAATAGCAAAGTGTTTGGGATGATCAAGGTGAAGGGAGCCTCATTTAACTGTTGGCAGTGCAGAGATTAAAGTTGCTGCTCATCCCACAGCCATCTGGGGTGGCACAGCAGTTCCCACAGTTGCTGTTTGATTTGTACTAATTTTCTTGAACCTAGCTTGTTGCATTTAGAGGCATGTGATTTTTTTTTTTTAATTTTTAAAATTTATTTTCTTGTTAATGCTTTGCTGGGCTTTAGAAAGGGCTGGAAATCTTTGCTGTAAGCATGTCAAGCTGATTATTCCCTCCAAAGGATCTGTGCTGCTGGGTGTGGGAAACGGCAGTGCTGCTGCTCTCCTTCACCTCTCCCACCAGAAGAGTTTGAAGCTCTTCATTAGCTGTTCAAAACTGTTCCTCCTTGCTGTCCCCATGCAGGAGCACAGAGTTTTCTCCTTCCTACAAACAGGATGGTTCAGGCACCAAGGCTTGCCCTCGGTGGGGAGGCAGCTTTTCCCCAGGATCCAACCGTGTGACCAAAACCCCAACAGAAGTATGGGTCTTCCTAAGAGCTAAAGCTTCCTGATTTGGGGCATACCAGGGTTGTCAGAATAAGTGTGTTTGCTTCTGCATATGTGAAGAAGCTAAAATAATGAATTTATTTTCTATTGGCCAACTCTTCTGCTGATGGTTGCTCAGGTTTTTTATGCTGTGCCACTCGTTTCTCCAGCTTCGTGCAGTGTTGTAGTATGTGATGTATGTGTAGCACAACTTTCCTTAGACCCTCTTATCTCTTGGGTTCTGCAGCCCTGCCTGGGTCTGGGACAGCACATGGTGCAGAAAGAGCCGTAACGTGACAGACCATCTGCAGCTGCCCTTCCCTGTAGGACTGCTTCTGTCCAGGCTGGCTCCAGCTGTGCTGGACAAGAAGCCAGACTGTGAAGTCTAATGTTTCTCCTTGCTTTGAAAACTGTAAATGATGACCAGTCTGGTTGTTTGAGAGATGCTTTGAGGAAAGGCAAAATAGTGCTCCTTGTGCTGTCTTTCTGGCTGGAAGAGGTCGTTCTGGCCACATAGGTCATGGAGTTGAGGAAGTTCTCTGAATGCTGCTTGAGCAGAAAAAGCAATGGGGATGGATCTGTCTTCAGATCTACAGAGCTGGGTCCTGCTCCTTGGGGAGGGCAGCAAGAAGCTGTGGGGGAGATTTCAACCCCTTCTTACATTGAGCTGCAGAGAAGGAGTTGGGAGGCTGTTTTGAACTGGCTGTGAAATGATAGTCCTCTGTCCCCTCTCTCCCAGCCTTCCCCCTTGAAGGGACAGTAGGATAGTCCTAAGTTTCACTCTGATATGAAAAGCAGTGTCCTTTTGTGCATATAATGCTTAAAATATTCCATCAATATCTCAGGGTCTCTTACTTCAGAGTAAACCCATCGTTTGACTGCCCTTCTGGCATCTTCCCCACTAACCAGAGGGCAACAAGGGCTGAGCAGTCTTTCCCATACACCTAGGCGATTAGTGTAGTTTTACAGCAGGCTCCTTGTTTAATCCCCGGGTTGTTTGCTGGCTGAAGAGGAAGGTTGTAATTCAGGTAATAACACTCCTCCTGGGCTATGCCAGCAAAACTTTCCCATCTTGATTTAGAGATCAGTCTGTCTGAAGTCCAAGAGCAAATGCATCCAGTCATCTTGTGTTGCACCTGAAGGTGTGAAAAAGCACTGGCAATGAAAAGAGGAGGCAAGAAAGGAAAGAAACCTGGCTGTTGTGCGTGGGAGTGCTGAGAACTACCTTACTCCTGAGCTTATGTATGGAGATGCTTTTCACAAGGTCTGCCTGTAAACTCAGGTGGCCTCTTTCTTCATTAGGATTTTCAATATTTTTTTTTTGTTCTCCAAGGCCCTTTCTTACCAGCTTTGATTAGCTCCAGGGCTTTCTTCTGTCTAGCCATTGAGACAGGGTGCTTTTACCTTGTGTGGCAAAGCCAAATGGCCATTCTCCAAACATGCCCTTGACACAGGGAGTTTAAGGTTTCCCTGAGTATGAAGTTTCATCTAGCAACCTGCTACCTCTTCCTGGTTTTACTGCTGCTGCTTCTGGCTGTCCCCTCGCTTATACAGGCTCTGGAGTTTGTCAGCCCCTCCACCCTTGAACCAGTTCAACTCACAGATCCTGCAGAACATGGATCTTGTTTTTTCCACAGTGCAAGGAGTTGGATCAGCTCATGACAAGTAAGAATCCTCCCTGTTGGCAGGGAAAGCCATTAGATCTGCTACAGCCAGTGAGATGAAATTAGAGAGCACGCTTCCATTAACCTGGTTAATGGGTGCATTGACCTAAATTCCTAGGAAAGTAGCTTTAATACATCAGAGTAAGGCTTTGTTGCAATCATTTTATTAGCACTTTAAAAACTGCTTTTGAACTTGGCTAGTGGATCATGGGGGTACAATAGTTGACTGCTGCACCCACTGCCATGTGAGTTGCTAACCTGGGTTTCTGTTGGCTGGGATGTTCTTCCACTGACTTTTTTTAAAAACAAGCAAACAAACAAAACCAACAAACCAACAAAAAGAGTATTGGAGGCAGGCTATTAAATTCAAGGGAATGAGCGGTCATCTCCCCCTTGGGTGTGCACTGCTGTCTCCTTACCATAGTGGTGTAGTATTTCCTGATGACTTTTACATCCATTGCATGGACCTGAAAGCCACTGGGATAAATGCTGAATTTACTTTTATTTGACCTTCCTTGCCTTTCAACTCAAGCTAGCTACTCCTAAATGCTTCTGTGAGCATTGGAAAAGGAAGACTTAAAAAATGGATGCTGAGGGTCTCCTGTCTTATATGGCCTGGGAAAAGAAACTGGAAAGAAAACTAGCTAATAGCAGAAGTGGAAATGGTGTGAATAAAAATTGTAATAGCCACTACCACAACAAAACTGTGTAATGTCAAGCCACTTGCCACAAAAGCACAGGTGAGCATGGTTTGAGCTGGTTCCTAAAAGTCAAACGCCATGGACAGATGTCATGCATAAAAGTATATGTTCACGCTTAGTGGACTCCACCAGTGCAGTATGGAATTGCACACATACATATCAAAGTTCTAACCTGTCCCTAAATATCACCTTACGCTTTTTATCTGCTGAGGGTCAAGTTTTCTGCTGTTATGCTGAACTAAGCCGAATAGTGCTCAGTGTTAATCTGACAAATAATTCTAATTCTCCTGTGGAGTGGCTCCAGGGAGGTTTTGCACGGCCCATAGCCTCTCTTCGGAGGAAGAACTGAAGAGCTATTGCCAAGTGTAGGACCAGGGAGAAAGGATGGGGAACAACCTCTTGAGAAATGGCAAAGCTAGCATTCCTTCAGGTTAAGGGAAGATCTTTGTGGGTGTACAGGGAGGTTGGGGGGGAGGGGGGGGGGGGGGCGAACTGTACTCCGTGGTTTCTGCAACCAAAAGGTATGTGGCTAATGAGCCAACCACCATGCACTTGCAGAACTGCCAGTTCTTTCAGAGTGAATAACACAAATACCTTCATCACTAGGAAGAACCTCGGGTCAATGCTGTCAACTCAGATGCCCATTGCAGCTGTTGTGGGCTCATCCCCTCCCTGGTCAGACTGTGGTGCTCGATGGCCTTAGAGAGGCAAACACTATGGCCAAGTACACCCTCCATATCTCTGCCTAAAGCATGCTGGGGCTCATCTGGAGAAAGGCAAGGAACAGATGTCACCCCAGTCATCAGCCAGTATTTATTTGCTCAGTTGGAGCTATGCTTCCCTCAGTGGTTTGGGCATAGCTGGGAATGATGCCTCTGTTTGCTACACAATAAACAAGACTCACGTTTGCTGCCTTTGCCTGGATGTCTTTGTTACGGTTTCCCAGCTGGGCAGCTCAGGGTTAGGGCATTGAAGGGGCTCTTCTCTCTGTACCTGGTAGAGAGCAGTGCTGGCCATCCCTCTTGTTAACTAACAAGTTCTACAGGTTCCTGTGTTCTTTCTACACAAGGTCCTGTGTTGGGGACCTGGCTTCTTGTCAAGAGGCACCTGTGTACAGAGTGTCCACTTTGTGAGTCAGCCTGCAGCCTACCTGGCTGCTCCTTTCCCAGCAGGCTGAGTGCAGTGTTTGTTTTGTTGGTACTTCATGACTTGTCAAGGGGATAACTTAGGTGATTTTGGCTTTGCCCCTGATCTGGATTGTGTGTTGCTCAATGGATATGCCCAGTATAGGCAGAAGAGGTGAAGACTGCTACCTCTGCTGCCATGGTGGCTTATCCCCTAGGAGCAGATACTGCCTCTGTGGCAATTGAGTAATTCTAGGATGACAGAGTTCACAGAAGCAGAAAGTCTCCATGTAGATATGGGTATGTGGTCAGATGAAATAAGGCAAGCCTTGATCTATGGATTTGAGGATCTCAGGAGCAAGCTGTAATCCCTGTCCTAGTTGAAGGCTTTCTCCTTCCTCGCTGTCCCTAGAGGTAATCCCTAGATACTAGACCAAATGTTGAAGGCTTTGATTCATTAGTGGGCTGTGATGGTGTATGCAGGTGTGAGTGGAGCAGTTGCAGGCATCGGTCAGCAACTGGTGCTGATGTGGAACAGAGAGGATAATTTCAATCTCTTCTTCTCCTAGTTGTTTGGCTGTGGCGCGCTTGCACAGATCATACTCAGCAGAGGGAGTCATGGAAACTTCCTGACTGTCAACCTGGCCTTTGGCTTTGCTGTAACACTTGGCATTTTGATCGCAGGACAGGTATCAGGTATGTTGTGACCATTGTTGCATAGGCTGAGATGGCTGTACTTTTTCTACATGGCACTGATACGGAAACCAGTGTCCCTTGACTCATCTCCAGGACCCAAATTCTGCCCGCAAAAATGCACTAACTACCAACCTCTTTGCAGGTGGACACCTGAACCCAGCCGTCACTTTTGCCATGTGTTTCTTGGCCCGGGAGCCCTGGATCAAACTACCGATCTATGCCCTAGCACAAACCCTGGGGGCTTTCCTTGGAGCTGGCATAGTCTTTGGGCTGTACTATGGTAAGTGCAGGGAACTTTTGTGTTTGTTGGGGTAAGACTACTGCTCTTCATGACTCACTGCAGGGAGGCTGGTTTCTAGATCAGACAGAAGCATTTTCTTGCAGAGCAGAGATCTGAGAAACCTCCTTACTGTGTTTCCAGGAGGGCTTCCCTGTTCTCTTGATGATGGGTTCAAGCCTCCTCAAATCAATCTGAAGGCCAACCAGTGTTGTCAATGTGTGTGTCTTTGACCTTGAGTAATGATCACTGCAACACTGGATGGCCCCTCTTGTATCTATTGTCTGGACTAAAACAGAGCTTCCAGAAAAGCTGATGAAACACTAGCAGTGATGGAGGTTTTATATCTGTGCACTGTTCCAGAGACATTTTATCCTTCTTGGTTTAAAGGAAAAGTAAGGACTTCACCATGGATGTCTTCTCTCATGTTAGCTTTCAGGCAATGGGACTTCTAGCAGTTTTTGCTGCCCTTATCAGAGTGATTCTATGCCTTGGAAAGCATTCCAGAAATCCAGTTCCAGTTCCTCATGTGTGTATTCCTCCTGAGTGGTGTTCCTCATCATGGGACAATATTCAGTGGGCACAAACTGACTCTTTGTGCTGGAAATTGTTCTTCCTCAAATATCAAGGGTGACATTTTGACTCAGACTTTGCCTCCTGATGTCTGTTTCTGGCAATAGAAACAGTATTCCCTGTAGATCAGCAGGACATCTGGGTCCCTGTAGCTTCCACCCGAAGGGAGGAAACTGCCACCCCAACACCAGCACCGACTGCTTTTCACTTTAGAAAGAAGCAGAGGGCTTACCTTTATCTCTGTAAAGATCAGGACTCAAGTTCAACATAAGTTACCTTTCTAGTCGGTGGTCTGAAGTCTCCTCTTCAGAAGAGAGTTAATCCCATCTTAGTTGCCTAAACCATGGAAGAGCTACCTTCAAAAGTGTTTTTCTTTCTACAGCCAGTGGAAAGAAAATCAAGACAGCCTACCTAGGTTAGTTATCCAGCTTCTACGCAATGTTAGGCAAGGGGCTGACTGCTCTACAAGACAACCCTGAGAGGTGAAACTAATTGTGTATTGGCTTAGAGGAAAATGCAAGATCAGTGCAAATCCTGTTTGCTGCAGATCAGATTCCTAGCAATAGCTCATGTCTTGACACCAAGACAGATACCACAGGTATTTTGGATAACTTTGAGAGATTTGAAGTCACCTTAGTGTTTAAGTTCTGGCTCTAACTTTCCTGGTGCCCGACAAACAAGAAATACTAGGAACATGGACTCAGGCCATCTGCATCTGAGCCTGACTGGTAAAAAGCTGTGGTGGATCACGTTGTAAGTTTTCCAAATGAGTGTTTTCTCTACAGCAAATGGTTTTGTAACACATAGAATTCCCTGAGCACCCCATTGCTCTCTCAAGATTCATGGCTTTGTGGAGCCTACACTTTAGCTATCTTCCAAGCAGGGTCCTCTCTGATGTGTGCTGGAAAATGACTGACCTCTCTACCTTTCTCTTTTTCTCTGCCTGCCCCCGCTCCCCTCCCTCCTAGATGCCATCTGGGCTTTTGGCAATAACCAGCTGTATGTAACAGGACAAAATGGCACTGCTGGTATCTTTGCGACCTACCCATCTCAGCATCTGAACGTTGTGAATGGATTCTTTGACCAGGTAAGAGGGTTATGGGAGGACAAAGGTCCATTTGAAGAGGAATTGTTTGGAGTGGTTCTGGGCCTCTCTTTAGTGAGAGGATGATTTGCAATTTAAAGGTTTTCAGAGCTGACATGGGTATCTCTCACTAGCCTATAGGAACTGCAGAACCAGAAAGGACCCTTACACCAAGAAGCCTTCTGTTAAGGGGATTAACCAGTGGTACAACACTGGCCAGGACACCAGCGAAAAGGACACCACTTGCTCTCAGACCCTAAGGAGCCATAGCATGAGGAAGGACAGCTCTTCCTCACTTCCACTGTCCTACTGTGGCTGTTGCACAACCCCAGAGATCAACTAGGTGTGGGGTTGTGGTAGGTGTTGGAGGTGACTGTCTCCTCCTTAAAGCTGCCATCAGCCACAAAGGGACAGCAACCGCCTAGTTGTGGCAGGTTGAAGGCATCTTCCTGAACTTGCTTCCAGCTTTCCTGGCTGCTCAAGCAGTTATTCACAGCTCTTCTGTGGGTAGGAAAAAAGGTGTGGGCTTGATTGAGCCTGTGGGCTGCCAGGAGGAACTTGTTCTGCTCTCCCATTCCTGTGGGTGCTCAGTCTACTGTGGTCTGATAATGCCATGGGGTGACTTAGTGCAGCTCTTTCAGTTTAGAGAATAAGTCCTAAAGGCATGGGAATTCAGAGGAGTTGAATAACTTGGTTAAAAGATCAATCTGGATTAAATTCTTCTTTTTCTTCATCCTCCCTCTGCAGTTCATTGGCACTGCCTCCCTGATTGTTTGTATCTTGGCTATTGTTGATCCCTACAACAACCCTGTACCCACGGGGCTGGAGGCTTTCACAGTTGGTTTTGTTGTCCTTGTTATCGGAACCTCCATGGGCTTCAACTCTGGCTATGCTGTCAACCCTGCCAGAGACTTTGGGCCTCGTCTCTTCACAGCCATTGCTGGCTGGGGCACTGAAGTGTTCTGGTAAGTGTTTGCCAAAGAAAACCTTGGGCATTAAGGGGGGATAAAACATCATGAATCCAAATTGATGGTAGCTCTGGCACTATAAAGAGTCTTAGCACCCATGAGGTGTCTTTGGATTGTATAAATGCTGTTTTTTAAAAGATGCTGTTTGATTTGCTCTGACTTAAGAAATTGTAGAAGCTGGGCATTTTCCAGTGGTGAGAGCAAATGACCTAACTTTGCTATCACGGAGAAAATTTAGGGCCAACCATGGGAAATTCAGGTGTACCTTGAATTTGAGCCTATCATCTTTATTTTTGGCGGGAGAAAGTGGAGGGTGTTTGTTATGCTTGGATTTTATTGTTGCTGGTGACAATTAAGAGAGCCACGAGCAATACAGGCTGCAAGCTATCAAGGGATGCTTTCCTGCAAGCAGTGGGAGGGAAGTGAAGGTGCCTAATTGAGGCACTTCAACTGCTTCTCTCCTTTCTTGGTGGAGAGACAGTCTTGGGAGTCCTGAAAGTAGCTATTCTGACTTCCTTGTCACCTAAACTTGCAGTGGGGGGCAACATCTGCCTCAGAAATTGCTGCGGACATGTAGGTACTATTGTCTTCTGCAAGTCAGTAGTGATGTTTGGAGATGACCAGATCTGAACACAAATATCCTAATGTCCAGATCTCTAGATGTCTGAAGATTGTTCCAGATGCAAACATGAATATCTTAATGCTTACGCTGCAGTTCTTACCTTGTACGCTTTCTTTTCACTTTCCAGGACGGGTAAGCAGTGGTGGTGGGTTCCAATTGTTGCTCCTTTCCTTGGGGCCATTGCTGGAGTGATGGTCTACCAGCTGATGATTGGCTGCCATGATGAGCCTTCTCCACCTGCCTCGGAGCAGGAAACCGTCAAGCTGGCTAACGTGAAGCACAAGGAAAGGGTCTGAGGAAGCTGCCACCCAGATCTGGCAGACATTCGTTACTCAGGACTGCAGTTGGCAAAGAGGAGGAAGGAGTTAAGAAGAGCTTCAAGAACAACAGGAAGAGTTTTTTTTTCCTGTCTTGAGATATTCTAGCCTTTTTTTTTTTTGTATATCCCTGATGTATTTGCTTTAGTAATTTTCCTATGAGTCCCTCCCCAAATGCAATATCATGTAATCTTTCCCTAGTAGAAGGGGGTTAAGAACCGTAGGAGTTGGGAGAGAAGTGGGCATTGCTGTCCAACACCTCCAACATGGGCCAGTTGTTAAGGAGTCTGCAGCTCTTTCGGGCTATGTTGCTAGCCTTTCCTGTGAACTTGGCAAACTGCTTCCCTCCAAACTTGTGCTGCCATCTGTAAAGTAGGGATCATGCAACACTTAAATTATTTTGCTAGCACGGAATGGAAAATCCTACATCCTGGAAAAAGTTTGCCTGTGATTCTACTGTGGATCAAATTCAAGTTTGGTGTTGCTTTAAAGCCAGTAACTTGGCACCAGGAGTGAACTTGTCTAAAGGATTTTTATTGGCCAAACTTTTTATATCTTCCATGAATTCCTAGAACATCTTATCAATCAGCTGATCAGAGATGTCGGGGCAGAGAGTGAGAATGCACTGGATTTTAATTTAGCATTTAATTAACATTTAATTAACATTAAGTGTTTACAAACCACTGCACCCTGCTATTCTAATAACAACTTTTAATATTGCCAGCTCTTAGAAGATAGGACATGGGACGTCCTTGTTCTAGCAAGGGGCTAACCTGGAAAGAAAGCCTGGCTCCCTGTAGCATCCTTTCAAGTTAATCAGCTGTGTATATAAACTGCAAGCAGCTAATAGCCAAGTTCTACTGGAAACATGGTGTTGCTAAAGTTGTGTGTGTTCATGTAAATTGCACAATAGTGGTGTTTTGTTTTGTTTTAAATAACAGATTTATATATAAATATACTCCTTAAAGCTGTTACTAAATACAAAGGTTGGGATGAGTTAATTTAAAGATGTGTGGGAACTGCCTAGTCTCTGACAGCTTTTGAGATGCTGTTTCATGAGGTGGCCTTAGATTATGGCATTGTGGTGTTGGAGCATCTCCTTTTCCACATTGCAGAATTACTGGGTACTTACTCTGGTACTTACAGCTGAGGGACTGAGGTCAGGAACCTCCTGTACTAGCAGTACTGGCATCTAAGGGGATATCTGGCTCTCCCAAAGCCTTATTATTACAGAGTATTTGAAACAAAGTGTATCAGTTGTGAAAGAATTTGTAAGTCCCATGCATTAGAGAAACTCTTTCAAAGCCTGTTTCTTTAATGTGTGAATTCCTTGAAATATGTAACTTTGTACACATTTCCACTTGCTAAATGATGTATTTTTTTTGTTTTGTTTTCCTTTCAAAAAAAATGTTTATACCTGCAGTATACAATGCTGGTGCTTGTTGTGTTTTTAAGGAGCTCTTAGCAAACTTTACCACGGAAAGGAAGTAATCTATAGCAATAGCTTCCTCAAGCCCTTATCCTCTTCAGCCTGTAGGAGCAAAATGGAATTAACCCTTTCAGGCAATACATCTACATGCTCCATTTGTGTTTCATTCCATTCCCTTTGGGGCAGCTGGGAGGAGGTGGGGTGCCTGTACTCAGTATGAAGACCAAGCAAGGAGCTGGGTGTGGGCGTGGTGTCCTGCTGTCAGGTGTCTTATTTTTAAGGCAAAAGAACAAAGAGGTCAGTATTTGTCCCTTGCTCTTTTACTTTTTAACTTCATAGAATCATAGAAAGGTTTGGACTGGAAGGGACCTGTCATGGTTTGAGCCCACCCAGCTGGCTCCAAAAGCACCCCGCAGCTGCTCACTCACCCCTACCCTGTTCCCTGAGGGATGGGGAGGAGAAAATACAACCAAAAGGCTTGAGGGTCCAGACAAGAGGACAGGGAGGGCTCACTCACCAGTTGTGGTCATGGGGAAAAGACAGACTCAGCTTGGGGATAACAACAGACATTTAATACAAACAACCATCACCATCAAGGAGAACGAGAGACACAACCAGGTCTTAAATACAACACACCTTCCCCCCCCCCGGCCTTCCCGGGCTCAGCTCTGCTCCCCCTTCCCCCCCCAGCAGCGCAGGGGCAGGGAACGGGGGTCCCAGCCCGGCCGGCACAAGGGCTCTCCGCTGCTCCTTCCCCCGCAGGCAGAGGGGCCCTCGCAGCCCTCCCCTGCCCCACCGCGGGGTCCCTCTCCCGGCAGACATTCCTCCGCCAACCGCCCCAACGCGAGTCCTTCCCGCGGGGCCGCAGCTCCCCAACCCGCCCCAGCGCGGGGCCCTCCCGGGGCTGCCGCCCTCCCACCCACGGGCGGCTCCAGCGCGGCCGCAGTCGCGGCTGCTCCGGGCCCGGGCCCTGCTCCTCCGGCCCGGGGCCCTCCGCGGGCTGCAGGGCGACCTCTGGGCCCCCGCTGGGCTCCGGGGGCTGCAGGGGCTCAGCCGCCCCCCCCCCCCCCGCGGGCCGCAGGGGAACCCCTGCTCCGGCACAGCCGCCCCTCTCCTGCCTCACCCACCGGGCTGGCCGCAGGGCTGCCTCTCTCCCACCCCCTTCGCTCACCGGCACAGACAGACAGAACACACAGACGCGACCAGCGGCCTCTTTCACCCGTCCATAGTTATTGGCAGAGGCGCCATTGGCCTGGCCTTGGCCAGAGGCGGGTCCGAGGTTGGAGCCGGGGGAGCTTCTGTTAGCCAAAACCCCGCCAGACACGGAACCACCACAGGACCTTAAAGATCACGGAATCATTAAGTTGGAAGAAACCTCTAAGATCATCAAGTCCAACTGTCAACCTAACACCAACATGCCCATTAAACTGTGCCCAGAAGCACTACATCAACAGGTTTTTTGGTGACTCCACCACTTCCCTGGGCAGCCTGTTCCAATGTTCGACCACTCTTTCACTAAAGAAATTTTTCCTAATATCCAGTCTGAACCTCCCCTGCTGCAGCTTGAGGCCATTTTGTCTTGTCCTATCGATACT
The DNA here is from genome assembly GCF_034619465.1 of Leptosomus discolor. Lineage (NCBI taxonomy): Eukaryota > Metazoa > Chordata > Aves > Leptosomiformes > Leptosomidae > Leptosomus > Leptosomus discolor. The sequence continues at coordinate 84,450,600 of NC_141419.1, forward strand.
GCCAACCCCGTTGCCACGGACAGGGACACCTTCCACTAGACCAGGTTGCCCAAAACCCCATCCAACCTGGCCTTGACCACTGCCAGGGAGGGGGCACCCAAAACTTCTCTGGTAAACCTGTTCCAGTGTCTCACCACCCTCAAAGGCAAGAATTTCTTCCTAATACCTAATCTAAATCTACCCTCTTTCAGTTTGAAATCATTACCCCTCGTCCTATCACTACCCACCCTGATCAAGAGTCCCTCCCTACCTTTCCTGTAGCCCCCTTTAAGTACTGGAAGGTCACTAGAAGGTCTCCCCGGAGCCTTCTCTTCTCCAGGCTGAACACCCTCAACTCTCTCAGCCTGTCCTCATAGGGGAGGCGCTCCAGCCCCCTGATCATCTTTGGGACCCTCCTCTGGACCCTCTTGAGCAGGTCCATGTCTTTCTTGTGCTGGGGAACGCAGAGCTGGACACAGTACTGCAGGTGGGGTCTCATGAGACCAGAGAATCACTTCCCTCGACCTGCTGGCCCCGCTGCTCTTGATGCAGACCAGGATGTGATTAGTTTTCTGAGCTGTGAGCGCACATTGCCGGCTCATATTCAGTTTTTCATCCGCCAGCACCCCCGAGTCCTCCTGAGGACTGCTCTCAATCTAGTCATCGCCCAGCCTGTATCTGTGCTTGGGATTGCCCTGACCCAGGTGCAGGACCTTGCACTTGGCCTTGTTGACCTCCATGAGGTTTGCACAGGCCCACCTCTCCAGCCTGTCAAGGTCCCTCTGGATGGCCTCCCTTCCTTCCAACGTGTTGACCGCACCACACAGCTTGGTGTTATTGCCAAACTTGCTGAGGGTGCACTTGATCCGACTGTCCTTGTCGCCGACAAATATGTTAAAAAGCACGGGTCCCAATACTGACCTTTGAAGAATGCCACTAGTTACTGATCTCCACTTGGACATTGAGCCATTGACCTGGCTGTGACTATTTGAGTGTGACCATCCATCCCGTTAGTCCATTTGTAAAATCTGTGTGTCTCCAGTTTAGAGACAAGGATGTTGTACAAGACAGTGTCAAATGCTTTTCACAACTCCAGGTAGACTTACTATTCTTTCAATTAACATAGTTCTTCTGAGTAGGCAGCCCTACTCTTGCTTTCAGTGTACTGTCCAGCCTCACTTAGCATATTTCACTTGTCACTTTCCTTTTATTCACTACGCCATCAAGGAAAAATATTACAGACCTGAATGCAGTGCTCACAGAATTACACAAACAGCTTTCTTCCAGGCCGTGTCCTCTGTAAATACAATTATTGTTTCTCTTAGGCTGATTTGTGTACTGCTGTATTTTTCCTGTATTAATTGTATTGCCTTAAAATAACTCATAACTTCCCATACAGTGCCATACTGAACAATTCTGTGAAGTCTGGATGAATGTGGTTTCCTGCAATTCACCATCTAGAAATCAAATGGCAAGAAAGTTGCCAAGTTTATTTGGTATGTTCTGTCTGTGGGTAGCAGGCTGCTTTTTTTCCATTTCTACCTTAAGTTTATCCCTCAAAATCTGTGTAGAAGTCTTGCATATTATTGTGATCAAATAACATATCTGCAGAGGTCAATTCCCATTTCCCTTCAGGACTGTTTGTCCTTTTTCTACTCTTCTACCACATTGTATCTTCAACTGACTTAATCAATATATTAAAATTCTTACTACATACTTTATGGCTTTTGATTCAAGGTGTGGAGTTTTGGTTTTGTGTGTTTGTTTTTGTGTGTGTGCTTTTTTGTTTGTTTTGGGGTTTGGGTTTTTTTTTGGTACATTACCTACCACATTCCTTCCACTTCCACCTGGCATGTAGTAGTGCCTTTTTCTATACCTTTGCCTTACTTGTGCCTCCATGGTACATATTATTACCATTATTAAAGCTGCAATAAAATACCGTATCAGTTTCGGGTTAAATTGTAGATCCATTATCATATGAAAACAGGCAGGCAGCCTGATGTCAGTGGAGGGGGGAGGTCTGGCCCATGTGAGACATGATTAGGGCAGCTCTTTGCTCACTGTTTCAGGAATGCTAGATTTTTCTAGAAGTGTTATTAAAGTGTGGGGACAAAAAGATGGAGTTAACTGCAGATGGCATTTTCCCCAGCAGCAGGCACCCTTAAATTGCCGCAAGTTGTGGTTCTTTTGTTTTCAATTTAGCTGACTTGAGAGAGCTTTTGGGCGTTACTCATCTGGCAGGCCCAAGCGAACTAAAATACTTTTTTTCTTTCTATTCCATACCTAATTTCAAAGGCAATGAATCATCTTATAGTTAATGCCTTGCTTTTGGAGTCACTGGAGAGGTAAGACTTATCTGGCCAAATACAGTCATCTGGGCTTTAGGTCAGCTGAACTCCAGCTGTCAAGCTATTGAAATATATTTACTTTGTAGGAAGAAATAAATCTACAATTTAAACTATTCATGCTTGACAGGGAGAGTAGTATGTCACTGGAACAAAATGTTAAAAGGTGTTGTGTGGATTCTCTATTGTGTGAGGTTTTCAAATTAAGATTATCTGTCTTGCAAAAAGGTCTTTCAGTTAAAGCATAAACTGTACTTTTAAGAGTAAGTCCTGCTGGAGGAAATTCCCAGACCTCTATATTACAGAAGGTCAAGGTGACAGGAGTTGTCCCTTCAGACTTTAAAACCTATGAAATTTCTAAGAAAGGCTGAAAGTGACCAAGCATTTGGTTCCTCTTATTTCTCAGCTGGTCTAAGCTCTTCACTGCAGGTGCTGTACTGAAGTGGCACATCAGCTGTGCCCTGGAGAAACTTACTTTTGTTTCCCCGTTTTCCTGCTGCCTTAAGACACATGCCTTTTGAGGCTCTTCCAGGTCTGTTTGCTTTGTCCATCCATGAAATGGCAACAGCAGTGCTGTTCTCTTGCAGACCCTGCTCTGTTTTGCCACATGGGAGCAAAGTGGCATCATGAATCAAAGGGCCGACAGTGCTGGGCACTGCAGTGCAGATGGGAGAATAATACAGCCTCCCTTTGTGCAGCAGTTCTATCCCGAAGTGAGTTTCAGCTCTCCATCTGACAGTGGTGGGTGCTGGGGATGCAGGAGCTGGTTGGCACTTGGCTGACCACCTCCAGGCAGGTCTGGTGGGGCTGTACCAGAGCAGGTTTCCACATGTGCCCGAAGGAAATCAGCGCTGACACATCAACTGCTTGCTCTTTTGCCTTCTCCCCATCAGCTTCATCTTGGTTCATGACATCCTTTTCCATCAAAAAGAGCCACCTTGCAGCTCTCTGGGACAAAGGCACAGGGCCAAGGCCATTATAAGACAGAAACCCTGATGCTGTTGCAAGGGATTTACCGCAGGACAGGCCAAAGAATAGAAGGACAAGTCTCTGCCTGCCTTCCTAGAAAGGAGGTGAGGGATGAGCTGTGTTGAGAAACAAAACTTTCAAAGACTGGGCCATGAAGGCTGTTGTGTTCCTTGCTGCCTCCTGTAAGTCTTTGGTAGTTCTGTGTGCTCTGGTCGTGCTTATACTCCCAGCTTTCCTGTGCAGCCAAGGATTTTGTCCTCATCCTGTATCTCAAGGCAGAAAGAACGCCTAGCCCACAGCCCACTTCCAGCATGTCCACAGTGCTGGTGTGCGCAGGGCCTCTGAGTTTGCGAGTGTTCAACTCTTTAGGAGCCTTTGTAGCCTTGTAGGAGCCTTGGACATATGTCTTATTAAACTGCTTTGTTTATTATTTACTGTGTAAAGAATAATAAAAAACCTTCCTGGCACTACAAGCTACTTGTTGAGCGGGAGGTAGCTCTTCACTCTTCCCCATTCAAGCTCCAGTTCAGGAGCAGTGCCCCTCATGAATTTTCTTTGGTGCACGGTGTGCACATGAGGAACCCCAAGCAAATGTGTCTGCAACCCAGACGATATCGTGTGGCTTGTCACTGCTGCAAAAGATTAATTTGGTTAGGTAAGTGAGCACAACCATCTCTCTCCAGGGGGCTGGAGAATGATTATATAGCCAAATGAGCTTATCAGATTGACAGTATTTTCATATTTAGCCATATAATAATAACAAAAAAACCACACTGGAAAAGGAAAGTTCAGTACCATAAAGGTGTGAAAGCCACAGAAAGAAAGACTTAATAATTTTAAATGGCAACATTTTTATTCATAAGTCTGCTGAAATATTCTGCCAGCAAAGTTTTGCACTGTGTCTTGTCTTTATGATTATGAAATTAGTGTGCAGATGTGGATTCAAAATTTAGTCAAGAAAGATTTCAAGATATTCTTTTATTTGCAAAACTGGGGTGACTAAGGTTTTCCCCCAGCCCTCTACCAGCAGCGTGAAGAAAGAACGAAAACTGGAGTTTCCTTGTTAAACTGAGTAACAAGCGTAGGGCTAAAAAGCTGGTTTTGATCTGTTGTTCCTAAAGTTTCTAAAGGATTTGAAAACAATCAGTGTCTGATCTCCATAAACCATCTTGACATCAAATTGTCTTGTTTGCTGAAATCAGCACATGTCTGCTAGCATCAAAGCCCTCCCCTTGCAAGTGAAACAGCACAGATTGCATGAACAGCTCGAATTCTGCATTGACCTTTGGAGAGGTCTGTGCAGATAGGATAGTGAAACACATCCAAGCCAAGAGCTGCTGCACCACTGAATGAAACCCTCAATTCCACATTTACCATTGTCTCTGCAGGCAGCCCTGCAGTACCTATATCCCTTGGGTTTGGATTTTTTTTGTTATTTGTTTGTTTGGGTTCTTTTTTACAAATGGTAGGCGTACAGAGGTGTCTGGTATTTTGGAAGTAAAACCAGCTGCACTAAGCAGACATTGAATGAGACATACAGACATCTGAGAAACTTTATTACATGCAATTATGCAGGTTATGAAATCCAACATAAACAACACTTGCTAAAAAGTTTCATCAACATGAATGGGAAGATGGAGCCAATTTTGGATCCTTTCCCTTACCAGGAAAGATGTCCAGTGGTACATCAACAATACCTTTGAGGAAGGAAGTGGAAAATATCACCAAACAGATTTCTGCACCTATGGAGCCCATGGGAATGTGGCTCTATCCCTTTAGACACGCTTGCAAATCCCACTTGAGTGGGTATCTGCACTTGGAAAAAGTAGCTTGGTAAACCTCTCTGCAAGTCACGTGGGAATCTAAATTGTTGTGGGGTTTCCTCTGATCCCCCCATCACTTGTTAGTCACACTGAGAATTTCAGGTGTCTTCTTAAAACAGTCCTTCTTGCAGATGTCCCTGTCTTGGATACCAGCCTCCCCTTCATCCCCATTACTACATGGGAGAAGGTGGCTGCCCTTCAGATGCTGCAGTTTCTCCCCTCTCATGCTCAGCTTTCCCACTTGGTATCTGAGCTGCCTCTGTTTGCTGGCTGCAGCTCCAGCTTGCTAGGCTCCCCATTGCTGTCTGTGGGTTTGGAGGATGCAGCCGGGACACAAAATCTTACCCCCAGCTCCGGCAGCCTGGTGTAGTCACCGTGGGCCACCACTTCTGGGTCCCAGCACTGTGATGGAAAAGCCTAGGAGGTAGGATAGGCATGGTGTGATCTCTCCTTTTGTTGTACTTTCTCCACGTTTGGTGACAGCATGACAAGGCCTTTCTTAGCTGGAGGTTGCATCAAGAACATGGAAATTAGTAAACCACCTTTGAATACTTGTTCCCTTCTCAAGCTGGGACACTGTTAAATGCCCTGGGATAGTGTCAGGGAAGGATGATGGAGACTTCTTCGTGTACACCAACAAATTCTACTCCCTTATCTGCTCTTTTACCGGCTGAATGGCATTTATAATTGAAGAAGGATAATCTTCCCTATGAGCCCTGATGCTGGACTGATGGGCTGAGCTCTTGCCCCACCAGCTGCAGTACATCTCCCCATTGCCCAGACAGAAAATAGAGAGTAGCAGAGGACATAAAAAAAAGTCTTGTAGCCTTCACATTGAACTTCTCCAGAAGACAAAGTTTAGTTAAGCCTGAGTTAGTTGTTCTTTGATGTCTATCTGCCAACTTATCTGAGGACAAGTGGCTATTAACAAAGCATTTCCCTAGCAGAACCTGTCCAGCTGGGGCTGAGAATCTGAAAAAGGAGGTGAATGAAAGAGAAATAAATAAATGGAAGGAAGACAACAAGGAGAACAAGCTCTCAGGCTAAAGATTGCCAGCTAGGATACACCTCTGAAAATATAAGAAGGAATGTGCTGACAGAGATGGTGTTTTTATTAGTTACAGGATCACAAATTACCTTAGATCCTTGCAGGGAACTTGCGCAGTTCCTATCTACCCCATCTTCTATTCCCCCCTGTCTCCCCAGGATATCCACTTGCTTTCTCCTAATTTGTGCTGCTGGCCTTGAACTGGCTGAAACATCTTCCTTGGGATTTGGGAAACCTATAAAATGTCCCTCACTGTCCTGCACTTTGATTGTCTCAAATGAAAGTGTCTTTGGCTTCTTCTGCTTGCTTGCATAAAATACTTTAATTAAAGCATTGAGACACAGTTCATCTACATCTGAGTCCATGAGTCCAGCCCAGACCAGCTGGCTCATAGGACCTGCGTGGCTCAGTGATGCCAGACTTTGTAGCTGGTGGCACACGAGTCAACAGGCACCCTTTGAATGCAGCTAACCATCCCGACCCAAGGGCAGAGGAGGAGAGGTCTTGCCTGCAGTCTAGGGTAGGACCTTGCTCCTGCCTCTGGGACAGATAAGGACACCTTATGTGCTGCCTCTGCTTGCCCAGTAGTCAGTACCAGGGGTGTCCATAAGCAGTTACTTGGGTATTGTGCGGGTGACTTGGTGCCCCTCTTGCAGCTGAAAAGCTGCAATCCAGATATAAGACATGAGGCCCAAGTGTAAGTCATGAGACGTAAGAACTGCCAGCATGTTCCCACCTAACCATCTCCAGGAGGGAAAATGTGTCTCATTGCATGTAGTTCTTGCACATACTGCAATGTGCAAGAATGGCATGGGGTAGAGAGACAGCTGGGGGACTGGTCAGGTCTTGTGATCCTAAAACCCCTTTTGCTCCAGGAAAAGTACTGTGTGTAGAGTAGGTGTATATTTGTTAACAGGATTTACCCTTTTCTGATTTGGGACATTCAGCATTTACAGACTTCTACGTGCCTGGGACACTGCTAACTCTTGAAATTCATCACTCTGTCCCTGGTGGAAGTGCAAGATAACAGAGTCTCCTCTATCTCTGAGCAACAAGGGCACAAAGTGATGTGTTGCCAAACCTCTCACCTGTGTCTGCTGACTCTTAGTCCAGATGCTCCAAGCGCTCAGCAGATGTCAGGCACTGCAACCCAGCGCTGTGCCTACCCGGATGAAGAGCTGAGCTTGAAAAACACACTACAGCGATGAATGTTCCTGATAGTGGGATGATGTTTGTCCCTCCAGACATGAGACAAAGATGATGGTGTCTTCAGCCTCCAGACATGAAAGGTGAAACACTGAGAATACCTCTGTGCTGCCTCCAGGGACTAGAAGGTGAAGGGGACAAGAGCATTGGAAGACCCAGCACAGGGGATGGGTGCAGAAGCTGGTCATATCTAAGCCCTGCAGCCCATGAGACAAGTGTAGTGCAAGGGGGGCAAATAGCAGCTGAGGGAAGTCTGGGAGCCCATGACTCTGCTCAAACTGGCAAGTGACAGCATGAACTTCCACTGAGCGAAAAGTGAAAGGAGAACTGAATCTGCAAAGGAGAGCCAAATTGCTTCATTGACTCTGCTGACTAATCGCTCAATTCAGATGCCTGAATGTAGGGGTCTGGAGCCATTTGAGACGCCCCGGGCAGTCCTGCCTGGCTCTAGCTGCCACTGCAGAAGGGCTGAGGTCTCCTGCAGTCCCTGTGTCATAGCTCCAAACCCCATGCAGATACCCTTGAGTGTCCTATGTGTGTGCAACTGGGTCAAGCCCTGGAGATCAATGAACTGGAGCTGAATGCATCCCCACAAAACCATGGTCTGGGCAGAGGCAGGAACTCAACAAATATCTGTATTGTTATTTCCTTTATGGTAGGATGCCCATTTCCATAGAGGCTTAAGAATGGCACAGGGAACAGATGAAAGGTCTGCCTGCCCTCTGCTCTGTCTCCAACAACACCCATTTACTCCTCGCTAGCCTCTTTAGGAATGTTGCAACAGGGAGCAATAAAAACCACATGGATGAGGAGGCTTTTGAGCTCCCAGATACTCTTCTTGGTTTGGTTTGAGTTGTGACAGAGTTGGTTGAAACCAGCTCTCTTGAGGAGCTGGTGCAACACTGCCTTTGCATACTAACTGAGAGGAGTTTGTTGGTTTATACTGGGAGGGCCAACCTCATTCCTCGTTTCCCAAGGAGAAACACTGATGTCTCATAATTAACAGTTTCCTTTCTCTGATTTTCTCACTGGGTGACAAATTCTGGCTTGTCTCAGAAGATCTCCAACTGCTTTAAGTTGCGCTTGGGACTACAGCAACACCTTTCTGGACAGCCTTGCGGGCAACACCCCAGATGCTTGTGTTTCTGGCTCTCATCAGTGGGAAATGGCCCCAGGTGGATGTTCCCTGACAGATGCAGCAGCTCAGCCTGGGCTGTTTTTGCTAAAAGAGACATAGTTTGAGTCAAAGAGGCAGGCTGGTTTCCCTGTCCAAACCAAGCACAGTCAGGCATCAGTCACACAGACATGTCATTTCACGTGTCAGGCTCTTATTACAATTGTGACCTGTCCCTGGCCAGAAGCCTCAAACTCAGAGCACAGGTAACTGACTTGAATGGTTAATTTCTGGGTAACACTCATCTCTCAGGTATGAGTCACTGGGACAACTTGTAATAGTTGAATTTTATGTCTTGGCTGGCATCAGCTCAGTCCCTGAAACAATTACATTTTCTCTTAAACCTCCTGGGCTCACTCACAACCTCTGAACTCCACCCAGCACAGAAGGGCAGAGTTTCTGTTGCCCTTTAACTCTGCTTTCCCTTTCTTGCTGCATTGCGTTAGGTAATTTCCAGCCAAATTTTTGCGTGTCTGAGTCCTTTCCTCTCATTTACCTTGTGCTCACTCAGGAAATGTTTACAGCTGTATTGGCCCTTAAGGAGGAAAGAAGCTGACAGGAGAGGAGAAGCCATGCTGACAAACCTCCCCTGAGCCAGGGGAACTGAAGTATTAGCCCCTGGTCCACAGGACATCCAATAAATCCTGGCTCAACTACTCCCTGACCTCTAGGAGCAGCAATGCTGCTCCAGCACATCTGGAGGATCCCTGGCCAGAAGAACCTGGCTCTTGTACCTGCCCTGCTGAGATTCATAAGCTAAGTGGTCCTGTGAAGGGCTGTGCGATCCCTAATTGTCACACGTGCATGGCTCTTGCTTGGGTGATGTGGTCTCCCACCTTCCCTCCTCTTAAGGCTGGCCTTACTGGGAAGAATATTCATGGGGCAGAAATCAGCAAAGCAAGGAAGACCCTGACCCTGAAGGGGTGAAGGCAGCAATAATTCTGCTTGCTTTTAGTTCAGTGTCTTTAAAGCCTTAAACCCCAGTCTCAGAGCAGTTGGATTTAAACAAATAAAAACCAAGGCACTCGGGTCTATCCTGAACTGTAGAACCAGGGAAAAAAATTATGTTTTGTATCTATAACCTAGGGGAGAATAACAGAGGATGAAAAGTCTTGGGGACCGCCCTTGGTCTCAGGAGATGGGAGCTGGTTTTGGGAGGGGTAGATCTCCCTATTTTGCTATAGGGCACTCGTGTCTCTCCTGCAGTGTGCATGTCAGGTGCCTGGAAGCGAGGAGTAGCGATGCAGAGCTTTCCCACGCCCGAGACCCTTTGCTGGTTTGGGCATGAGCCTTTGTGTGCCTTTAAAGTAAAAAAAGCATCAACACCCTGCCCCTGGGCGGGCTGGGGGAAGGTGTATGCTGAAGATAGCGTCGTGCACGGATGGAGACAGCCTGTACACAACATTTGCTATTCAATCATTTCAGTTAAGTGGCTTGGTATTTTCCCTTCCCATGACCTCTTCTCCACTCAGCGCTTTTATGCGCCCCTTCCGCGTTTCAGCGTCTCTGAGATTAATTTGTCTTCCAGGTTTTGTCCTGCTCCTCTCTTTCATTAAGGCATTCTTCCTCTTCCTCCTCTTCAGTGTTTTCCCTGCTCCTTTCTTCCATCCTCGGTCCTAGCAGAGCCCGCAGAGCTTGCAAAGCCCCATTTATACTTGTGGGTCATGGAGATAATGGGGAAGGACAAACCCTGGTAAAATAAGCTGGGAATTTGGGGGCACAGGGTATTTGGGAATTCTTGTTCCAGGCTAGAGGCCAGCCACATTTCTCTGATGAGCTCTCATAAAATATTCCCAGCATTTTATCAAAGAGGTGCTGCTGTCATGAGTTTGTTTATTATTTCCCTTCAGGGCTTGGTCTCTTCGTGGCTTCTTCCTTTCATTTTTGAGGAGGAAATGTTTGCAGCTCTGTCAGCCCCTGGGAGGAAAGTAAGCTACAAAGGGAACAGGGGTAAGGAGAGCCTTTTCCTGAGCCGAGGCAACACAGCTTTATGGTCACCTATGCCCTAAACATGTGGGAATCGAGCTCAGCCCTCAAGGATGCTGAGATGGGAGCTGGTCACTGGAGGAAAGAGCCATGGCAGGGGATCAGGGACACAGCCTGTGTGCTGTACCACGGACCCTCTGGACTTTGATCCTCCATGTGCTCCTCTCCTTTCCTCCATCTCCCTCCAAAGTCTCTGATCTCAGTCAGGCTTCTCCTCCTACCATGCCCAAACCTTCCTCTCTGAGGGGGTCCTCACTACCTTCTCACCTCCCACCCAGTGCACCCACTCAGCCATTTCAGCTCAGCTTTGAGAAAATATGCCTAGATCCTTCCCTTTTTGTTCCTTTCCTCTGCTGTTGAAGCCTACTTCAATGGGGATTTCGCCAGGCAGGGGTGCACGAGGGAGTTTCCATGGTGGAGGAGAATGAAGGGACAAAGGCAGGTGAGTTCCTGTCCCCGATGCCTGCTTGTCACTGCCTTTGCTCCACACATGCACCATGCTGTGGCCTTGCCTGGGGCATGATGTGAGCCTGGGACCAGAGCTCCTTCACCTGACGCCCTTGGGCTGTTTTTTCTCCATCTTTGGTGTGCAACTCGGTCACTTTGCACCCTTGCAGTGTTTTGGAAGGAGTTCTGCTCTTGTGCAGAAGAGATTTTATTTCCTAACACATTTCCCATGGTCCCTCAGCCCCCAGACCACTTTCTAACTCATTTGTTCCTGCTGAAGTTCTGTCTCCCCATCACCACGTCTGGAAGTAGTGCGCATGTATAAGCACAGCAGCAGGAGGCTCTCAGGGTCCTTCAAGAGGACCTGCAGGTTGGAAACCCTCTATTATTTTCTCCTGTATCATCTCCTTTTCCTTCCTTACCCTCTTTCCCTTGTGCATGTTTTTGAGCATCATGAAGCACATCACTGAGAAACTCCACTTCAAAGCCAGGAGAAAGCATGAACAAGGAAGTGAATAAAAAGAGCAGAGGGGATCTTCTTTCATGATGTATGCCCTTGCTAGTAGCTTTGATCTCCTATTTTTTCCCTTCTGGCATCACAGATGTCCCATGCGGAAGCGGGCAGAGAGACATCTCTGGGGGAAGGTTTCGGTTGAAGATGAGCTCTTGGCTCTGCCTTGCAGTATCAGCTGTAGACCAGGTGGATAAGCAGACAATTCTCAGTAATTTTTCCTGTGAGATTTTTTTAGCTTCTTCAAAGGAAACTGAGGAAAAATCTTCTAGAGTGATCTGCTTGCAAACAAGCTATCAGCTTCAAAACAAGCTTCATCTCTGTCTTGGATCTGTAGCTCACATAGTGCTCTTCATGTCATGTTTTTTTGCGTATGAGTGCTCTGCAGGCAGAGACATCTACCCACACAAGAAGTGATCTCTTCTGCAGGTGATAATTTTACTCTTGGAGACATACAATGAGATAATACCTACTTCTGTCTGGTTTCCCCAGGAGACCAGGACTGTGTGATCATGCAGTCTGGGTGTGCAAGCAGCTAAGTGAGTGCATCTTTCTACTCCCCTACCACTTTTGAACCACTTGGCCCGTTGCAGGCAAACATGGAAAAGTGGCAGATGCAGCAGGAATGAAGAATTCCTATAAATTTCATAAAAGCCGCTGGCTGGATAGAGGACTGAGATGGTGGTTTTGACCCCACTAAGGGGAATATTACTAAGCATGACATTTATTGGATGACAGAGACTCCACATGCGTGCAAGCCATCAGAAAACAGATCACTGCCATGCATGGAAAAGCTCATTTTCAGTCTGGGACACTGGATCTCCTAAAGTCATGGAGAACTGGCAAGACCAAGTAATCACGTCACGCTCGTATAAGTCTCCCAGGATGGTATTGGGAAGCAGTCACCTGTGATAACAGGATCCTGGAGTTGCAAGACACATCTATTTTATTTATTTTTTTTTTTTAAACTTGGAAAATAATTTTGGTTTTCAAAGCTTCTCCTGTTTAAAGTGGAATTGGCAAAAAGGTGACTGGGCTTTTCAGAGAGGAAAGCCTGATTTGGCTAAGCAGGCTGGTCTTGCATAGGGCTTCTGTCTGGTTAGACAGGTCTGGTTGGACACAATCTTCTCCATACTCAGCTGCTGACTGCTGAACCTCAGTTCTCGCTTATTTTCCCCTATGTAGAAACACACCTATTAAAAAAAGAAAAAAAGAGGAGACAGTTAATTGAGTTAGTTCATTTTATAAGTTAAGGTCTTTATTTTACTTCTAGCCACAAAAGCAAGGGTCTATGCTGACTAGCCTGCCCCTCTGCTCTCCACAAAACCCTCCTAGTCCTGAGAGCCTTCTGGCTGTTTCAGGGTGTCATTTTACCCCTTGGGCAAACCAGGCCCAAACACCAAGCCTTGACTCACTGCTTTAAGTCAGCTCAGAAAGTGTCTGTGATTCTGCACTGTTACTCATTTCTGGGAAGGAGAAGGCAATTACGTTGGTCTTCCTGGTTTTGAAGGAAAATGTGCGCTGTTCCATGGAGTAGAGTTGGCTCATGGAAGATGCTGGTGTAAGATCCGGGCACAGCACCGCACCCGCCTGCCCGCCACCCACTGCTGTTAGTTGCCTGAGCCTGCACCTTGGCACCTGGTGACCACAGAGCACACTCCTTATCTTGAGTACCTGTCAGTCATCTTGCAGACTCCTTATCTTGAGTATTTGTCAGTCATCTTTGTTATTTTCTCTCTCGTGAGAAAACAAAAATGAGCAATGAGGACAAAGGTCAAAGCTTCAAGGCCCCAGAGGAGCTGTGGGTGAATCATATGGATCCTCTCCAGACATGAGGCAAACATGATCTTGTCACCAGGGATCTGCAGAAATCACACTGGGAAGGTGCCAGCTCTCTGGGGCAGCTGAAGTGAAACAAAGCCCCAGAGTGGGGAAGGAAAGTGATTTTCATACTACTGCTTCCTCATCCGAGCCTTGCTGCAATGCTCACCCGAGGGACTTGGAGCTGTGGAGTTGATGGATTACTCCCCTGGGCTTGTTGTCCAAAGCATTTGAGTGGAGCTGGGGTAAAGCAAACCTTTAATTTAGACAGTATTTATGTTAACACATGGTTAGTGTTAGAGCACTGCAGTCTCCAACATATAAGAGCCATGAGTATAAACCACATCTATTTCTCAGCTAAATTTATAGCAGGAAAAGTATTTTCCTGGGGTGGTGGTGTGTGTTTGTTCCATTCTCCTTTTCCCATTACTGGATGCCTCAGTCCATGGCCTGCAGAGCTGCAGTTCCAGGGTGTTCAATCTTTCTGCCCAACCTGTGGCCTCCTGCTCCAGGTATTTGGGCAACACCCTTAGGTGTGTCCCCCAACCCACAGCTCAAAGGGTAATTTGGCCAAAAGACCTTTTTAGGTCTGTAACAAAACGCATGCATGGTCTAGAAGGGGAAACACAGCAGTGCCTACAGTTAGTTACTAGCTGATGGTTGTGGCCATGGTTCAGTGAGGGTGGGGAGCTCTGGTTTTATTGCATTATTTAAAGAATAATGCAATTATCAGGCACATTCAAATGTGTTCACAAAGGGAAAGCCCTGTTTAGCTGATTTGATATCCTCCTATGATAAGCTCACCCTCCTGGTGGATGAAGGGAAGGTGGTGGATGTAGTTTTTCTGGATTTCAGGAAGGCAGTTGATACTGTCCCTCACAGCATCCTTTTGGACAAGCTGTCCAGCTGTGGGATGAGCGGTTCATGGTGTGCTGGGTGAAGAACGGGCTGAAGGGCAGAGCCCAGAGGGTTGGAATAAATGGTGCTACATCTGGCTGGCAAGCGGTCTCCAGTGATGCTCCTCAGGGTTCAATTCTAGGGCCTGTTCTGTTCAATATATTTATCAACAAGCTGGATGCAGGAGTAGAATGCGCCATGAGCAAGTTTGCTGATGATATCAAACTGGGAGGTGCCATTGATTCTCTTGAGGGACAAGAGGCCTTGCAGAGGGATCTAGATAGACTGGAGCATTGGGCTATGATTAATGGGATGAAATTTAACAAGTTGAAAAGCCAGATTCTGCACCTAGGACGGAGTAATGCCAGGCACAAGTACAGACTGGGAGAGCCGTGGCTGGAGAGCAGCCCTGCAGAAAGGACTCTTGGGGTGCTGGCCGACAGCAGGCTCAGTGTGAGACAGCAGGGTGTTCTGGTGGCTGAGAGGGTGAACCGCATCCCAGGGTGCATCACCCATGGCACGGCCAGCCGGCAAAAAGAGGTGATTATACCACTGTATTTAACATTAGTGTGGCCTCACCTTGAGCACTGCGTGTAGTTCTGGGCCCCGCAATTTAAAAAGGGTGTGAAGGTCCTTGTATATGGCCAGAGGACAGCAGCAAAGCTGGTGAAAGGGCTGGAAGTCAGGTCTGATGGGGAACAGCTAAGGACTTTGGGCTTGTCTGGTTTAGAGAAAAGGAGGCTGAGGGGTAACCTCATTCATCTCTACAGCTTCCTGAGGAGGGGAAGCAGAGAGGGAGGTGCTGATCTCTTTTCACTGTTACCCAGTGATCGGATGCGTGGGAAAGGCTCAAAGCTGTGCCAGGGGAGGCTTAGAATGGACATTAGGAAGTGTTTCTTTTCTGAGAGGGTGGTCAAACACTGGAACAGGCTTCCTAGACAGGCAGTTGATGCCCCAAGCCTGTCAGTGTTTAGGAGACATTTGGACGATGCCCTTAACATACTTTAGCTTGGTCAGGCAGTTGAACTAGGTGATCATTGTAGGTCTTTTCCAACTGAAATGTCCTATTCTGTTTTATTTTTCTGGAGTAAAAAACTATTAATATGTAAAACTATTCTAGTTTTCTGGTGTAAGGTGACAGCTATTCCTTTGTGTTCTGCCATCCTCCCCTTCACCCTCTGGTTTTTGAATTTCTTACCTGATCTCTCTTCTTATTCTTTTCCTTTGGGGCTGGACACGTTTCCTATCGGAGCAGGTCCATCTCTGGCTCTTCAACATCTTTTATCTATCAGCTGCTATGGTTCCAGCATCTTGTAAAAAACGAGTATAACAAAGGCAGCCTGGACTAGAGACAGCTATGAGATGACTCACGTTATGTTTCCCAGCCTTGTCTGTGTCCAAGGCAGAGCTCCCAGCATGGCTTTGTAGGAGGCTATATGGGCCAGACCTGAAAGCTAGCAGGAGTTTGTGGTTTGCCTAATGTGACTGCCCCTGGAGACCATCACACGGCTCCCTCTGCATCCAGAGACGTGGGAGTAGTTAAGTTTTTTGCAGAAGTTTCCCGTTTCCTAAGAAGGCCATGTTTGGCTGAAAAGTGATTTGAATAAAAACATTGACTGACTCTACTCTTAGATGTTGGCTCTACAACCAAGGAATTTTTGGGATTCCTTCAGAGACCATTTCTCTAGATTATTACTATAGTGTCTGTGCATTTCTTCCTCACCTCCTCCCCTCTGTTGCCATAATAGAGAGTAAGTGACCTGATCATGGATGTGGACTTCCCTGTGCCTAACAACGCTTAAGAACATGTGCTCGTTTCATAGTGGTTACAGACAAGAACTGACAGCTGGATGAAGTCCCATGGGGCAGAAAAAGGGAGTGAAAACGTAAGGATCAGCCTGACAAATGGCAGTTTGAACATAAAGGGGTGCCAGAGGGTGAGGGGCAGTGGGTATGAGGTTTCTGGTGGTCATCTTTGAGGAAATTCCCCCAGGAATGAGGAGCATAGGATAAAAGATAAATGCTTATGTTAGGAAACCAGCAGGCAATGGCACAGACTACCTGGACTACACAGGGCTGGGAGCCAAACCCTTTCTGATGACCACTGATGGTTTTCCACATGGGATTTGCCCATCTAGAGGAAGCAATCACACATCCTGGTGACTGCAATATCTCCCTGTCACCTCAATGTCTGACAGATCCTTCCAGCTCTGTGCTCAGTCCTTGGCATAATGGTTGTCAAGGTCCTTGAAAATGCAGCCAGAATGGGTGCCACCATGCAAAAACTTTGCTGAACTTGTATAGCACCATTCATTCACTGACTTTTTCTCTTCCAGCCCTGCTCAGACACTCCTTCCTTGGGACTCTAGCTTGGAAAAATATTTCTAGAGCAGTTATTAACACTGTATAGTGTCACTTTGTTGCTGTTGGCTTATGCTTTTGGTCCACTGGAAGATGTGGGACATGATTTCCTGATTCTCCTTTCCCTGTTGGTACACCCTGGACTATGGGCACATGAACAGTAACAACCAAGGTATTACAGCTTAACGAGTTGTGGTGAGCCGCACAAACTGTGTGGCCCTAGCCTATTACATCTGTCAAGACACCATTTTTCACCATATCTTTGGCTGTGGACTAACACCACCTCCAAACAATCCGCTATTCCTGGGTTAGGCAACACTTTTATTCAAAAGGAGGAAAAAAGAAGAGCAATTGGCTTAAATTGAGGAAGGGTGTGAGATGAGAAACCCACATTTTGTACCTTGATGCTATTCCAAATGGAGCCAGATCCATCGCAGGTTGCAGGCACTGTAAGACTCACAGCAGAGCCTTCCTGGGGGACCTCAGAGACTCTCCCCGCTGTCCTGCTGCATTGAAAAGGGCTTTCCTGGCTAATATGTCTTTTTCACATGCCCTTTCAATTACATAGCCCTAGTCTGGTCCATGAAGTGACTGAAGTACAGCCTATAACCTTTTATTTTCTTGGAGTATTGTAGTATCATGAGCAGGAGAGAGTGTAATCACACCCATTGGCATGGTCTTCTTGGAGTGGCGATTAATTCAACAAGAACTGCAATGCTAGCCAAGCTAAAGAAAAGTAAACAAAGAATTTGTCTATGAAAGCAAAACAAACAGAAGAGTTGAATGTACTGGAAAAAGAGATGAATATGAGAAAAGCACACTTTGTGCTAGTCATCGTAAGGCTGGCCTACATGACTTCTCTCGCTGTGCATCACACAGCTAGCCCAGGACCCCTTTCTCTACCTGGCCTGTTGTGCTTTTCTTATGCAAACTCTGCAGCCTTAAATTGTCCTCTATGGGAGCAAATGCACATTTCAATATTTATCTTCCTTTTGTACCCAAGCTTGATGTAAAGTTGTGTTCAGATTCGAATCTTGCTTCCTCTCCCCACAAATGACCTCTTTCATTACTGACTTGAATAGGCAACAGTCTTTTCGCTGTGAAATTACTTATGCTGAATTGTTATCATTTGGTGAGGCAGGACTCTTATTCTCCTACACATACTCTCACACGTGGCTCTGGATTCAGACTGACAAGCATTGAGGATGATTTGGCTGAGGGAGACTGATCCCTAACCTAGATTTTTGAGGGCTGCAGTTCTTCCTTCATATTCTATATGGACATGCGACTACTTCAGTTAGGAAGATACTGAGCTGTTTTAGTCCCAAAATACAAACTTCTCTGAGATAGTTGTTATCTTAGATTACCAGTGGTCCTGTATACATTTTGTTGGCAGTGGTGACAACTTGGAGACCATCTACCACAGACCACTCATTTCTGTTCCCAGGCTGGCACCTTGCGTGGCCACACAGAAAGATGGCAAAGCTGATGCAAGGACTGTAGCACGGGAGCTTTGGTCTGAAGAGATCTCTGGAGAGATCTGCCCTCCAACCTCCTGTTCCAACTAGCTGGGCTTTCCCCCACGCTTGATCAGGCTGGCCATGGGTTTGTTTATCTGTGTCTTGAAAAGCTCCAAGGATGGAGGTAACTCTAGTGACCAGACTCAGGGCTTGTCCTTCCTCCCAGCTAAAAATCTTTTCCTCATGTCCACCCTGAACCTACCAAGCTGCAGCTTGTTACTTCTTGTTATATCACCTGCCCCTGCTGAGAAAAGCTGATCTGCACCATCACTGTAATTACCCTTCAACTAGTTGTCGGCTGCTATTATATCTCCCCTTCAGCCTCCTCTTTACCAGACTAAACAATCCCATCTCCTTCAATTTCTGCTTCTGGGACACATGCTCCATCTCCTGATCTTGGTAGCTCTCCTCTGCTCCTTCTCCAGTTTCTTGATACCCAGCTTGAACTGGGCGCCCAACAGTAGAGACAGTGACTCCCTCAGTCTGCTTGCCACAACTGTTCTATTGTAGCCCAGTATGTGGTTTGCCCAATTTGCAATGAGAGCACATTGTTGGCTTACAATCAGTCTGGCATTATCAAAATGGTAAGATATCATAGGCAGGTCAGGGTAGGGCAGGAATGTCCTTCACTGGTACCTGCAGTGATGGTGGACCCTTCCCCACAGACTTGGCTGAGTGATTAATGTGGGTGCTCAGTTTGCACACCAAACATGGCTCCTGCCAGAGGACCATTTTTCAGCCACTTGTGAATAAAAAGCCATAGCAGCAGACCCGCACTCAAAGAGATCTCAAAGAAAATCCCAATTTCTTTGTGAAGAGGGGTGTGATTTAACTCTTCCTCCTGAGTTACTCTGCAGCACAGTGTCCCAAAAGCATATTAAGGAGCAGTGTGGGAAGAACCATCATTTTAAATGATGCCTGTGTTGCTTGTGGTCTGTAAAGATCTCATCAGATATTGCTGAGGATGTTAGCTCTGATACCCTGGGAAAGTTCCAGCACAGATAATTGCCTCCTGCCTAATTCAATTGACATTTAATACAGTAGCAACACTCAAGCAAATACCCCCAGGGTAGATGAGTGGTGGGAATCAAGAGTGCAGAGAAAGAAGATTAAGAAGAAGAGATGGAAATCCACTGAGAATCAATGTTTGGGGAAAAGCTCTCCTCCCCTGCCCCAGGAAGTCCTGAGCCAATTTCCCGCTTTGAGCTGTGCCAGCCTGAACTTATGGAAAGAAACTTTGGGTTGTGCTTCTTCTAGAAGGGTGATGTCATGAAGGATTACATCATGGGTGGTGCCATGAGGGATGCTACAATTCTTTCTGCAAAACTCATCTCAAACCTCATGACATGCCCCTGTTCTCTCCAGACCTTTTTGGTAGGTGTTACATCGACCATGGATTTTTGTTTCCATGTGCTTGCTGTCCTTTCTAGGGAAAAAAGGAAGGTATTCTACTTGCCACTACTGGTGAGATGGCAGCAACAATGTGAGAATACAACACTTTGTAATGTGGCTATTTGTGCAGACTCTCTGCATGACAGAGCTCACACCATTTACATCCTGTGTCCATCTTAAGTATTCAAACATGTTATCAGCAGAGGAAAAACAGAAATACTGTTAGGATAGCTGGAGATAGGCATGTCACAGGGACAAGAAGATCTGTCCTGTCTTAGACATGGCTAAGCTTACACTTGCTCCTGTATTGCATATTCCTGTGCAGTTCTTCCTCCCTACACATTAAGCAGACTGAAATGGGTTTGTTTTGCTGAACATCTCCCTTGAAGCGCAGAAGGAAAGGTCCCTGCCCTGGCAGAGGTTTGCTCTTTCTGCTCTGCATACTTTGAGATTATATCTACTATGTTTATTGTTTTTTTTAATAAATTGGCAGTGTTGCTGGGCTCCGAGTTCCTCTGTGCCAGGTGCTACATATGTATTTATTGAAAGATTTGTCAAAGATCCTACAGCCCCAGATAGGTCAAGGCAGGACAAGAGGACAGTTACAGCCACTCCATGCTGGCTTCGCAACTTTGCTTTTAGCTACTCTGGGTGCTGCATGGAGGCGCAGAGGGATGCAGCTTACCTTCCTTTATCTTTCGTGTGAAGAATTGTACTGCTACAATTCCTCTCCTGAATAAAAAGTCGGAGATCTCCTGAATGTTCTTGCAGTGTTGACATCCTCCTGCTTTGTCCTCTGGGAGGCACCTGGCTCCCTGTTGGCCATCCCTTTCCCTGATTGAGAGGAACTCCCTTTCCTTCCCAAAAATCATGTCTTTGTTGTGTCTTAGGGTTGTTCCCAACCTTATAGCTTACAGTCAGGTCTTGAAAGTCTGAGCATCATCCCACCACAAAACAGCCCTTCAGATAAACCCCCATGTAGAAGAACTACCTCCTTTCCACTCATGCAGCCCTGGGGTTCCCTCTCCCAGCTCTCTGTTAGCAATAAGAGAATAGATGCTTGTGAACCTCAGGTGGTGACCCCGAGCCAGCCAACCTCTGCAGAAAAGTTAGTCCAGAGCCTTCGACTCATCGCTGAGCCCCTAGAACAGACCTGCTGCAGTCTGTGCAAGTACAGGAGGAGAAAACTGAGTGTAGGACCTGACTAGATTTTTCCATTCCAATCCAAATTGAATCAATTACTCATCCAACCGTGCTTTCCTTGTTATGCACTTAAGGGATATTCTCACTTAAGTGATTTCTGAGAGAGTCTTATTTGGAGGGTGTGTTATAATTCAGCTAGCAAGCTGGGGCAGCTCCCCCTGGCAAGCTGGAGGTACAGAAAGGATCTTGGCTTCAATAGATGAAAATAATTGGGGAGATTGGATGAAGCAGAAAGAAGAGAGGGGAGAGAGCTGGTTTCATCCAGTTATGCATACAGAATGTTAAGTAATCACATAACTTGGTAGTAATGATTCATCTTGGTGATGCCTTGTTAAAATTCTGGGCTAGTTGAGTCTTGCATTCATGCTCTAGGCTGAAATGGGGATGAAAGCATCTCTGGCTTTGAGGGCTTGTAAGCATTGCATAAGGGACTCAGCTCCCTTTTCTAGTGGAAGCAGAGGCTAACACTGGAGGAGTTGGCGTGCCTGAGTGGGACCTCTCAAAATGGCAGGAGCAGCCCACTGGTACTGGAAGATCTCTCTGAAATGAGGACAGACATGTACATCTAAGATGCAGAAGACATGGGGCTTTGCCAGTAGTCTGCTCCTGGCAAAGTGTGCTCTTGCCAGCTGTAACCTTGACAGAGGGCTCGTATGAGTTGTGCACATGCCTTCTTTCTGGTGACATTATTTAGACAGTGATTTCCTTTGGGGCCAAAGGCATTTTGGATCAGTAAGCACTGGTCTATTGTCCAGGATTGTTGTGTTTTAATCCTGGCTTCTGTTTTATGCAGGTTTTCTTCATCCTACCTTGTGGAAACCAGTTCCTCTTTATGCAGCTGTAAGAGGAAGAAGCAGTTTTCTTTGACCGTGACGTTATGGGTCTGTAGTGGGGAGCAAAAGGAGAAGGAATAGCCTTTTTTCTTGTGGTGTGAATGTCAACTCAGCCAGACCAGCAGGGGAGAGGTTCCCGTGTTATATGTACATTGTGTTATTGGTGACAAGCTTAAGTGTCAAAGTCTTAGCTTTGAATGTATAGAATGCCTGGGGCATAGGATTTTCTAGGAAATTGGAATTACCAGTTC
Source organism: Leptosomus discolor (assembly GCF_034619465.1). Taxonomy (NCBI): domain Eukaryota; kingdom Metazoa; phylum Chordata; class Aves; order Leptosomiformes; family Leptosomidae; genus Leptosomus; species Leptosomus discolor. Next base: position 84,472,366 of record NC_141419.1, read on the forward strand.
ATTCCTGGAATGAGGATGTTGTAAGAGTCCCCATACCACATATTTGAGTTTCCAAGTATTGAGTGACCTCAGTTTAGCCCCGTGTAATGAGGAATTAATTTCTTAACTTCCCTTGCAGGAGGGCCACTGAGTTGTTCTGTCCATGATGGAGGTGTGGCCACATCCCAAAAGACAAACCTGGTACCCTGCAAGAGGTCCCAGCGAAACACTAAGGGACTGCATGAACGATGGAGATGGGAGTTGTGCTTCTGCAGCCCTTAGTATCAAGTCTGTATACTGCTGGGTCATGTCACAACACGGCTTTGAACCAAAATACGTTTGAGTCCTGAATAAATTTAAATTCAATTAGCCGGGATGCACTGTACAGAATTCAGGCAGCAGGTATGTTTTTATACATACTTGACCCAGCACATGCACTATGCCGAAGACAGAGTTAGTGTGTGATTCCCTGCCAATGTCAGCCAAGCCAAACATGGGCTGCTGCCTCCTTGTCCTCTCTGTCCTGCCAGCTTGGCTACATGGCCTGACCATAACGCTGTCTTCGTTGCTGGGTGTTATATGGATCAGCTCCCTGAACTGCCTTGCCAGGGGAGCACAAGAGCACTGGCAGTGGCACAAGGGAGAAGAAGGAGGAGGAAGGAGAAGGAAGAGGACACAGTGCAGACAGTACGAGAGAAGGAAGCGATGATCTTGGCTTAACTGCCATGGTATGATGTTACATGGACTTAGTGCAGTCAGATGCCATCTGATTTGAGCTAGAGACAGCATAGTACAGATTGTGCTGGGTCTGATCCAGAACAAAGCCTGCCAGGTCAGAGGTAATCCTTGCATACATTTCTGCCAGCAGTGTTAACTTCTGCTGTGCCAGAGCTTTGCCTCATGTGGCTACAGATTCTTTTCCTCGTACTAAGAGCTTGCTTGAACCCTTGGATGTGTATGGAGAGGGCACTGGCTTTCTTCTTACCCAGCTCCATCCTCAAGCACAACTCAGCTCTAACAGGCCAGTATGGCAGGAAATATCTATTCCTTGGCACAGACGAAAGGCAGGCCAAGACCTGTATTCCCTCAGCTATTTTCCGCCTGGTTCATAAATAGCAGGTCTTGATGGCTGCAAACACATGTGAAACACAAAAGCTCTTTCCTTAGCAACAGGTGGTGTAACAAGAGATGTGTTTAGATTGGAGTAGCTGGAGCAATCCTAGTGTGATGCCATGTTTCTTGGCTCACCTATGCATTGCTTTCAGAGCATGAGAGACTTCTTGCTGCCTCTTTTTGCTGCCTCTATGGGGTTGTCACTGCAATGGGATTGTCCTGGGGACTGAATGATGTAAGTACAGGCAGCAGGTCCTTTACAGGACTGCTTGTGGCAGGGCACTTATGCTGTCTGTGAGACCATGAGCAAGTCACTTAGCTAAGACCTCTGTGTTCAGGTCTCTTCACTAAAGCATTTAGGACCTGGTGTTGCTTCTTTCTATGCATACATACAGTGCTGGCATAACTGGATCTTGTTGCAGTTTTATTTCCCTAGGGATTGTAAAAGGCAAAGCATTATTAGATCGTTTTGTGAATCTGTGGGTTTAGTAACTTTGAATCACCTGATATGGGGAAGACCATAGAGCCTCCAGGGATAATGCAATGCACAGGCTCCTCAGATGGGATTCAGCCTGCAGGCTAAGACTCATGCATTTAGGTGCCATTTGAAATGCCCTACAGTATGTGAAAAATCCTCACATCCCTGTCAGATGTGACACAGGAACAACAGCAAACCCATAACAGCAGCTTAACATAACATCTTGAAGGGAGCATGCAGCAGGTTTGAGCCCTGTCTCAACAACTTGATTTGTGTTCCCATACCATCTCTGTCACTGTGCTGCCTCAAAACTGAGCACATCTCTTGATCTTCAGCCACAAAAGTGATTGTGAAGTCCAGATCCCATTGCTGGAGTGTGCAGAGTCTATGCTTCATCTATTTCTCCATTCAGTGTTGGGATGTCTGATCTCAAAGTCTTTCTCAAAGCCCCAGCTTCATCTTCACTTCCATCTTTATTTCCATCCTGTTTTGCCTCTACACATGGAGCTGCATGTGTGTATTTTTCACCACTGATGTCACACTCTTTTCTAAGGATGCAGCTGTATTCAGACTGATCCTTAAAAGTGCAGATGCGTCTGTAATTAACAGATCACAAAGTGGTGGTGCTTCATGCCAGCATTTTCTGAGCTTTTTGCCCGCTTGTATCGATTGAACTGAACTCCTGTGTCTGAGTCAGGCAGGCAAGCGGGAATGAGAGAAGCAGCTTTTCTCAGTGTTCAGTCTAATTAGAGACAATTCCTCACAAATTGCTCCCTGGCTTGATGACCTGAGCTGTGCCCCCCAGCACAAGCTCAGCTACTGGACTACTGGATCTGCAGTGTTGGGCCACTCAATGGCCTGTCTTTGGTTGGCTGGTGTGCACCGATCCTGTTCCTGATCTGCTTGGCAAGAGGGTCATGATGATAATTTCTAACACTCTGTCCATGGCCACAGCTCCCAAAGTGCTGTCATCTCATGAGGCAGTGTGTGACTGCCCCGTTTGAAGATCTTTTCCTCCAGTGAACATTTCCTTTTGCAAGAGAAAAGGGATAATACACCAATCTCCTTTGTCCAGCACATGTAATTCCTTTCCCTTAATTGTCTGCATAAGCTGACATTATGTTTTTCCTCGTTTGTTTCCTTCATTATGTTTTTCCTTGTTTGCCTTTACTCTACATGGTTTTAGAGTTTGGTTACATGTCAGTAGGAGACAGACCTGGATGGGCTCTGCCTTTCCACCAAGGGGGCTCAGAGGGCTTCTCTAGGAGCCACAGAAATCCCGATATATTCTGCTTTTCAGAGCGCTTGCTCAGAGCTCCCCACTGCTTCTTGCAGACTTTCCAATATGTGAGTTGTCATGGGCATCAGGTAAAAGTCCCAGGGGAGAAATGTGTTTTCCGTTAATGAAGAAATGTAGAGCTGGTGTACGCTGGAGTGGCATCAGACAGGACAGCTGAGAAGGTAATGTCTTGGAGACTGTTTCAAGAAAGAATTGTTTCACTTCACAATCAGTCAAAAGTTAAAAAAGGAGGAAGTGTTAAAACACTCCTTTGAAGTGAAACTGACTCTCTCTTTAGATCCAAAATGGTTAATGAAGTGAAAGAATAGAAAGAGCAGTCTTTCCACTAGTTGCATTATTGGCTTGCTCTCATCCAGGCACAGCCCAAGAGACATTGGGTATTTGTGCAGGTTTGTCTTGGAATCGTCACTTTGAGACAGTCCTGTCATGGAGAGGAGGAATACTGCTCCCACAGTTTCACCAAGGTCCTTCCTGGCAATATGTCCCTTCTTGTAGCCCCCAAATCTGCCCTAGAGCCTTTCCCAGGAGGCAGAACCAGTGTGCCACAGTTTTTATATTGTGTCACCCTCACACTAAGGTTTTCCATGTAACCAGTGAACATAATTTTGGCTTTCCTCAAGATGAGACACAGATATTTTAAAGACCTCATTAAGACAATACAGAGCCCCGGATCCCCGTTGTATTCCTCAAACTTTTGCTCCATGTTCATGCAAAAGTTCAAATATAAAAATTACAAGAACTTTCTTGAAAAAGGTTACATTAGGGAGGACTATTTGCTTTAATATGGAACTGCCCTAGTCTTTTAGTAATCTTATAATCCCTGTTTTGCGTATCTGCCTTTCTTCTTTCACATTTGTTTTTACTTTTATTCTGTAGCCACCTAATTATCATTTCCATACATTCTATATTACTAGCACTGAAATTTCCCAGGTCTTATCTATATGGTATTAATTTTTCTTTACTCATTATACTGCATGATTAAGTTGTTAACTAAAATTCTTCTAATCTGTTTCCATAAAACCTAATGTCTCTGGGGAAGGCTCATTAAAATCTTGTGGTTTCCCAGATGATTCCCTGAGGCCTGAAAGACGCACAAACCCCATCCATTTATCAGTATATCACCCCTATCAGGTATATTTATAATATCCCAGGTTTGAAGATGTGGGGCAGTCCTATTAAAGACCATGTTTGGGGGGATTTTGTTTGTATCTATGTCACTGATACATTAAGAAACTTTTTATTGGGACATATTCTTGTTGTAAAACTTTGATTTCATATAAACAAACAGTTTGCAAAGGACCCCAAGATGTTTGTAGCCTGGTCTCCTAACTGAAACCAGTCACTTTTTGCTTGGTGTAGCAGAATGAGTGCCTATGTGTGAAAATGTATTTATTATCATACCCTACCCTGGAGAGAGCTCCTTGCCAGAATGGTTTTTGTCACCACAACCAGGGTATTTGTTAGGGAGTGAGAAACCCCAGTTCATGTCTTTTTGGTCTGGGTAAATAGGAGCATGGCATCCATGGAACAGTTTGTTTGTCCCTTGCAAGGTCACTCATCTTTTTCCGCTCATCACTTCTGCCTGGTTCTTAGCAATCTGCCCAGTTGAGGACAAGCAATGTCAAAATCATTTGTCTTGTTGCATACACAGCTCTGGACATTGGCCACCAGCAGCTGCCACTAGTTTCTGACCCCCCCAATCACTGGTGTACGCAGACAGGAGGCTGCTGTGTGAGCATCTCCATGCTGCACAGGGCAGCACCCTTTGCTCTGGATCCTGGAGGTCAGCAAGGCACCCTCACACCCAACCTGCTTGCAGGACCTGAGTTGATGTCTTCACATGGTGCTGTGCTGCGAGCTGTACCAGCTTATGCTGAGCTACCACAGATGTCTTCACGCTGAGTGCTGTGGAAGTTTGCTTGGATTTCTCCTCTTGCCATTCATTGTGTTCTCTTTCTGGGTATTTATCTGATGTTTGCTGTAGTATTTGAACATCACACAGTATTACAACTTGTCAAACACTTGTTTTGCCTGGGGGCTCACCCTACCTTGGGCAATGGACGCATTTCCTCATGAATGTGTAAGAACAAAGAACATGTTTTCTTCAGCTCTTAAAAACAAACACAACAGTTTTTGCTTTCTGAAAGTGACTGTTGACTAGAAAATCTGCCCAAGCCAAAGAAGGCTTTGAGCAAACATGCTCTTCTTAGCATTGCGTGACACACTCGTCTTGGAATACCTTTATTTAATAATGCTTGTCACACAATGAATAATGTTGGATTGAAAAGTGATGGGAAAGATGAGCATCATTTGGAAAGCTGGGAGCATGTCTCTTGGTGCTGCAGGGCACGGCTTTCTGGGCTCTTCCTTATGCAATGTGTCATGTTTCATAATAAGGGGCTGGAAAGAGGAGGCAGAAGCTGGCACTGATAAGCACACAACACCTGGGCTCATTAGAAATGGCGTATGCTTTGCACATACAGGAAGAATCCCGCAACAGAAAACAACGACATCAACAAAGTGAGGTCACATGTCTCAGAGATGGGATGCCAAAAATTGTAATGAGGGTTCAGTCAGTTCCAGATCACTTCAGTTTAAGAAAAGGTATTAAATTAGGTTGTCTGGATCTTCAGACTTCAAAGACCTCTGGTATAAACAAAGCCGCTGCATCTGTGATGGTTCAAAGAAATACTTGCATGCAAACACTTCCCACCTTGGGGAGCGTTTCTAGCCACAGCCTAGCATTTTGTCTTGAGCCTGCTGGTAACACATTTATTTTTTGTCTTTCTGATTTGGCTGCCTCTGCCCATTCCCAAGGCAGGTCTTACTCAGCCATGACTGCTACTTTTCATGATAAGATCTTGTTTCCTGCTGGTGGGACTTGGTTAGTAATTGACTGAATGGGAAGAGAGGGTGGGAAAATGATAAAGTCATATTTTTAAGAATAAATGCAGACAAGGGCAAAAATGAATCCCTGTACCCATTACACATCTCCTGTTTTCAAGTATCTTGTGGTCTGTTTTAAGGATGCTTCCCGTGATAGAGGTGCCAAGATGCGAGCAGTAAAGGACTGAATGAATTTTTGTCCTTCAAAATCCCCCAGATCAGCCTAGCGCCTGCAGCCCATGGATGCCTCATTTCCAGGTTGGCTTTGGCTGCTCCTTTTTTGACCCGCATAGGCTTTTAAAGGAAGTTTATAAATTCCCGTTCTCTTCATTGCTTCTTTCACAAATTCCAGTGTGATTCGAAAGGCAGCCACTTGTGCTTCCCAGGACTTGGGACCTCCATCACCAATCCCAAGATTTAGCTGTATGGCAGGGGGGGTACTTCTTATAGAAAGCAGTAAATAAGAAAGCCATTTAGCAGAGACAGAGACTTTCAGGCACGTTAGCTCAAATTGCCAGAGATTTGGGGTCAGGCCAATTTTCCAAGGGACAAGAGTGGACACAAATTACTTGGGCGCCCATTTAGAAGTGATCCCTGAAATGCTGAATTCCTATCCTGTTTTGAGGATCCTAGCCACTGCCGTTAACAAGAAGTAAAATATGTAGATATTAATATAACATTAAAAGACTTCCCCTCCTCTTATACATTCATTGTCTATTGACATCAGCCCATGGCAGCATTAGCTTTATCTTAATGGACCATTTAAAACTGGTAAACTGGTCTGCCTCAGCTGCCAGCCTGGACCTCTCTTAGCAAACAAACTCTGCTGCTGCTGACAGATGGTAACTAAGTCTCATGTTGGAGCAACTCACTGAAGAGGAGGTTGAAATATGAAGGTGTAGTAAGGACTGTGAGTATCTAATAAGGACTTAGTTTTTACATCATCGACCAGTGGATTCAGTGGTTGCTGTTGTCTTGATTGCTTGAAGATGACGTTGCTGGTCATTCATGCCAGAACAGAAAGCTTGTGGAACATGCTAGCATGCATGCAAGTAAGTCTATCTTCATTTCAGGATGCCTGAAAAGCAGCTGGATTCCTTAGCAATTATTTCAACTGAAAAAGCAATTACTGACCAGGGTACCAAAAATTCATCAGTGTTAATGCCATCGTTGCCATAAATGCTGTAGGATCAAAGGCAAAATAAAATGTCTGTTGCATTCCCTTAAATGTCTTGATCTCTTGAAAAATAATTTGGTAATATTCGGTAACTTGATCGTGTGTATCTTCAGTAGAGTTGTTGCACATGTGCAATAATATGTTAAATACCATCTTAATACCTGCTCTTCCAGGCACACACTAGCTTCCTTGCTGGCAAATGCTCTGGACTGTGAGCTCCCATATAGGCAGCAGGGATGGCTTTGCTCCTTTGAGCTGTCTGGGTGCCACCAGCCCTCCACCTCCAGCTCCTGTTTCAAGCACTAAGCCCAAACCAGCAATAGGTAAGGAGATACAATAAATCCCCTCCTCTCTAGCCTGGGGTTTGGTGATGAAGCACTGTGGGTGGAAACACAGCTCAGGGGCTGCCTTGTGGGTTGCTGGGACAATCCTAATCAGGAGTGGCAATTAGATTTATACTGACCTCTGACCACCTGTCTGGTTTATAATTTGTGCGATCACACCTGAAACAGATGATCATCAAAAGCTTCTTCAGCCTGTAGCCAGCAAGCAAGCAGTGAGACTCTTCCTGCTCTCACCCTTCAGGACAGGCATACTAATCCCTGCATGTTGTGGTAAGGGTTGCTGTCTTCTGTTTCCTTGTCTGGTTAACCAGATTGGCAGGTTTTGCCAATCTCTGTTCTGGAGAACGAGGAAGCAGCTCAGAAAATGGCTGGATTTGATTCTTATTCTACAGCTTTTTTTATGGGCTGTGGATGACTTCACCATTGAAATGTCCTGACTTTTGTGTTTCTATCCTCTTACACAGCTGGTAAAGGGAGGTAAGGGAGATACCTTTGCTCTATTGCTCCCACAGAAGCTGTGCCTGGGCTTTTGGGATGCTGTTAGGTTTGCTCTTTCTTAGTAGTGTATTAGAGCTGTTGGGGTGTACAGAGTCCTGCAGCCACAGGCAGCCTCACATGAGTATAGCCCAAATGCAGAGAAGGGCAACAAAGCTGGTGAAAGGCCTAGAGAATAAATCTTATGAAGAGCAGCTGAAGGAACTGGGGCTATTTAGTCTCAAGAAAAGGAGGCCAAGGGGAGACCTTATTGCTGTCTACAACTGCCTGAGAGAACATTGTAGAGAGGCAGGTGCTGGTCTCTTATCACAGGTAATTAATGATAGAACAAGAGCGAACGGACTCAAGCTGCACCAGAGTAGGTTTAGGCTTGATCAGGAAAAATTTTTTCACTGAAAGGGTTGTCAGACATTGGAATAGGCTGCCTGGGGAGGTGGTTGAATCACCATCCCCTAAAGTGTTTAAAGGTCGTTTAGATGTGGTGCATGGAGATATGGTTTAGGGGTGTACTTGGTATCCAAGTAGGGTTGATGGTTGGACTCGATGATCTCAAAGGTCTTTTCCAAAGTGAATGATTCTATGGTTCTGTGGTTCTAAATGTTAGTTTAGTGAGGCTTGAGAGTCAGGACTGTCCTCTAACAGAAGATGAGAAAGAGGCTAAATTGTGGCTAAAAATGGCTATTATGGGCATGATAGCCCTTCCAGCCTTCCTCTGGAACTGAGTCCTGGTAATGTGGGGATAGTGGGGGATGGTACTGCTGTGGCTGCCACCAGCCTGGGTGACCCTCTGGACCCAGATGAGCACCCAGGCCATGCAAGGACCCTGTGTACAGGGCTGCAGACTGACCTGGTGAAATGCATCTGACTATAAAATCCATGATCTGAGGCATGCATGTGACCGTATTGTTCTTCAGGTCTCTGCTTTGATTTGAGCCTCACCTATTCCCCTGCTCTGCTCAGCTACAAGCAGTGGCAGCAGGTGCAGTGGGGGCTGTTCCACTCCTCTCCAGTAATACCAATCCCATCGAGATGCTGCTGCAGCTGGTGGATGGCTGACCCTTACCCTAGAGATACATCTCCTTAGAGCAGGACCTTCAGGATGTAGTAACCATCCTCTGCTGGGGAAGGAGCCTGGAAGAAAAAAAACCAAACCAAAACAAAAAAAAAACAAACAAAAAAACCCACCAAAAAACCCAACCCCAAAAGACCAAACAGTGGATGTAAGCAGAGTCCTGAGGAAGAGGAAGAACAGAGCAAACATCTACGATAATCCTGTCTTTGTACTACTCTGCCAGCCTCAGCTACTTCAGCATTCGGGTTTCCTGAGTCGATGTGGTTTCATGGAGTTAGTGGCCTCCAGGGCAACTCAAATATGGCCAGTTCCTCAAAGGGTGTCTGCAGACCCGGATATCTGCAAACGAAGCATTTAGTGAGACACGTCTGTTGGATTTAGATTGTCAATGTGAGCTGTGCCTCTGAGCTGAGAAGCTACATGGCAAAGGCCTTTGCCGGGATTCTTGTTTTTGTCTGCCATTGCAGGAAGTGCTTTGCTGGCTTCCCAGATCCTGGGAGGGGAGACTTCATGACCGTGCTGCCATCCCTTACAGCTGCAGTAACTGCGAGGGATGAGGGCTGGCAGCTGCTGTGTGCTTACCCGGTCCCAGTGCCATGTCAGCTTTGCCCTCAACCTGGGCACATCATGTCATTCTGGCTCGTTCTCAAAAGTTTCATCACAGGAATAGGGTGCTCATCCCAGCCTTCACCATCAGAGGGTTTGTCCTTAGCCCTGATCTTACCTCTTTCTTAAAGCCATCATTGTCATTCTCCCTTGAGCATCTCCTAGCATTTCAACCCCATTTAGGTCTATATAAAGCTTTTCCCCAGCACCTCCTACACAAGCTGTGCACACCCAGCCCTTTTCCTGTCATTGTCACACCTTTGCCACTTTTCTTACCTTTTCCAGAGCTTTCTAACTTGGGTTCTTCAGCTGTGATATAAATCTGATTAATTAGCTTCATGCTTTGATGACATACCTTTAGGTTTGGGCTCTTAGGACAAGAGGAAACAGCCTCAAATTGTACCACAGGAGGTTTAGATTGGATGTTGGAAAGAATTTTTTCAGTGAAAGGGTTGTCAAGCATTGGAACAGGCTGCCCAGAGAAGTGGTTGAGTCACCATCCCTGGAGGTATTTAAAAGATGTGTTCATGTAGTGCTTATTGATATGGTTTAGTGGTAGACTTGGCAGTGCTTGGTTAACTGTCGGACTTGATGATCATAAGGGTCTTTTCCAACCTAAATGATTCTATGAAACCCATGGGCATTTTCTGCCACAAACATGCATGACAAATTTGCATATGATTTTTGTCCATGCTCTAGCCTGAACCGGGTGTCTGTCTTCTGCTGAACATTTTTCTTTTAAACATATCCCTTCTTACCTTCCTGCCAATGTTATTTTCAGGTTTGGATTTCTAACCTTTCTAACCTCACAAATTTCTCTGCCTCACCTCCCTGTAGAGTGTAATTACTGTGTTCTCAGCCTCCTCTGCTTCTGGAAACATGGGCATGCTACAGAAGACAGGTGCTTCATGAATACCATGAAATTAAAGTATAGGAACAAATTCTGAAAGGATCTTGAGAGATAGTACCTAATCCATCTCTCGGCCCTGGAGCAGGATCCTATCAACTTAAATAATTCCCGTATAATACTTGTCTAGTCTGGTTTTCCAAGCCACCCAGGATGGAGGATCCACACCTTCCTAGGCAACCAGCTTCACTGTTGTCACTGTTAGAAAATTCCCCCAATGCCTAATGTATAGTTTTTTCTATCCAGCCCTTGTTTTTGCAGATACATGTGATATGACCAGGTATTCCCTGAGCACCTTTGTTGTTTCGACCTTCTCTTGTAAGCCTTATTTTCCAGGTCTCTTATTGATGCAGATTTTGGCTTCTCCTTGCTACGCTTGGTTTCATGTCTAAAAATGCACATGAAAAGGCTGCAGCTTCACATCCTCACTTCACAAGAGGTGGGAAAAAGGTGAGTCCAATATAATTCAGTGGGACTAGTGTAGTCATGCCATTCAGGGAAAATCCCCCAGGCACTTCAGTAATCATCTTAAATGACAGGGCACGAAATGAAAATCACTAGAGACAGCCACATCCACCCATCTCCCTTTCTGTATCTGCAGATCCATATGTAGTTAAACGGCAGAATCACTCTGATGTAAGTACCCCAGCCTGCCTGGGGACAAGGTTTTATGCAGTCTGAGGTTTAAGAAAAATGAAGGATGAATTTTAATCCTGGACTGGCTGCAGTCAGAAGTTTGACTTCATTATAACGTATCTACTGTGGCATGAGACCACTTCTGAGCTGAAAGAGTTATTCAAGGTGGTGATATTGTTCTCCCTTGACTTCTTGTGATACCAGCTTTATGGATGGGGGGGACCTAGGCTTTTTATCCAGTGCGATCGCACTAATTTCCATTCTCATAATGCTGTGGGTTTAGCTAAGAAGATGTCTCACTGGACTACTCAATGGTTTTGGAAATGTCACAAGACCACTATTCCTGAAAGTGTTAGTCCCAAATGGGAAAAGCAGATAGCAAGGTGGGAGAGAGAAACAGAAAATCGAAGCAAGAATGAGTGGAAACAGCAAGATCTGTGATTTTTTCCCTATGGGTTTGCAGAAAGTCTTTGGTAAAGCCAGGACTTGGCTCATTTGTGCATCAGTAGGAAACCTTAGCAGCTAAACCCTCTCTGCTCTTCACAAAACACCTAGCCCTGCCAGGTTCAAGGTGAGATTCCTTCCCCAGCAGACCAGATTTTTGTACTACATGATACATCCCCACAGGCGGCCCTTAGAATCATAGAATGGTTTGTGTTGGAAAGGACTATTAAAGATCATCGGGTCCAACCCCCCAGCAATGAGCAGGGCCATCTTCAGATAGATCAGGTTGCTCAGAGCCCTGTCCAACCCGACCTTGAATGTTTCCAGGGTTGGTCTTCTGCCACCTCTCTGGGCAGCCTGTTCCAGTGTCTCATCACTTGTCCTGGGTGAGAGCTATCCTGGGCAGTGGGATGGACTGGGTGAGCCTCAGAAAATCTTTGCACTTTGTATTTGTGATTCATTACCCCTCTGTATTTGTGGTCTGCATTGCCCTTCTGTGGAGGACTTGTTTGGGTTGCCCTTGTGTCTGGAGGCCAGATAAGCCCAGCACCCCTGCTGTGCTACACAGTAAAAAGTCTACCTGGAGCTATATGTCGCCCAAGGAACCGATACTGCAGTTCAGAAGGGGCACAAGAGCACTTCAGTTCTTTCCTGTTATCAATGCAAAAGTTCCTGGAGAACCATAAACCAACTGGCTGTGTCTGATCTGGTGCAGGACAGAGTGTAGAGGGTATCTTCAGGGTAGAGAGCAGTTCCAGTGAGGCAGCACATCCTGATAAAACCTGTGGGGGCAGGGAACCTTTGGGCTGGTGGCGAGTTGGTCACTGGTGCTTGGCATTAGCTCATCGTGAGACCTCAGGGCATGGAAAACTTGCTTTAATATTACCTAAGCTGTGACCAGGCTGTCTCATAGCCACTTCAATGCTTTCTCTCTGCTGGCTGGTTTGATTTAAAGCCCAGAAGTACAATAGAAGACTTTCTTATCAACTTCCAAGAGTTTTACATCAAAACTTGCACCCTGGAGGACCTGCTTTGCAGCTCTGATGTACTCAACACCAGGTACCCTTGACTGAGCCTGCTCCAAGGTGTGCATTGACAGTCATTTTGCAAACAGAAGCTGCACGCCAGCTTGGAGAGGAAGCTCACTGTTTTGCCACGGTCTGCTTTGCTGCTGTACTTGGGGTATGAGAGCTCCTGACTGATAGGAAGTGAGATGGGAAACTAGCCAGCAAAAACTCAGCCATAAGGAAAATTCCGGGCTAGCCCTGGCTACACTTTGCTTCTTTGGGTCTAATGGTGAGAGCACAACAGGGCTGTTCAAATGGTTTATTCTCCGTCATTCATATGTATGGCGGAAGCTGAATGTTCAAACAAAGTCTGCACCAGAGATAGACCTGATAGGCTCCAGGTAAGCCAGTCTTTCCCCACAGGCTGCATACTCTAGGCTGGGGAAAAACTAACAGCGTTACTCATGTGGAGGAAAAGGCAGAACTTGTGCTTTAAATGAAAAAACAAGCACTGGTGCTAGTGCTCTGCAGTATCTATATTCTTCAGAGCACTTCCCCAGCTGCCACTTCCCCAAAACACCCTGTTTCCCTCCAGTTTATAAAGCCCTTGTGAGACGCAGTGCTGTGTTCAGCAAGACTTGGCAGCTCCCTGTGATTATATCCCACCAGCATGAAAGTGTCCCTTGGCCTGAGTTTCTTCCTGGCTTTCCTGGACCCAGGTGAGTTTTCCGCTGGGACCTGTGGGGCTGTGAGACATGGAAATGGGCTGGGAATGGGTGTTCTGCGAGTGGGGCTGTTCTTGTCATCCGAGCCATAGGAACCCCTCATCTTGGGGGGATTTGCACTGCAGAAGGGTGACTGGTCTCGGGGGATCTTTGGTACTATAAGCCAAAGTGCAGATGAAGGTGCAGGCATTTACAATATGAACCGGCTGTCTAAGATCCTGTAGTGGTCACTGGTGATCTAGCTGGGACAGTCGTGGGAATAATTCATGTTACTCTGAGGCAGACAGGCCTTTGGTTGCCTGAGTCGATCTCAGTCACCACTTACCACAAACTCAGGGCTTCAAAATTACTTTGATCATGTCCAGGGTCTTGTGACATTTTAGACATTGTAGATCATCTCAGCTGTCCTTCAACTGTGCTCCAGAAGAGCAGTGGTGTTTTGAAGGTCTTGTGTCATACTTGCCACCCCATGTAGATGTCACAGCCACTGCAAGGTGCCTTAGATAGCACCTGGGTTTAAGGAACTACATGATGGACCCTTGATTCCTGATGAGAGTGAGTTAGGGAAGACATGCTGTTTGTCCTCTATTGGTAAATACTTTATTCCTTTCTAAGTGTTTTCTGATGACTGCCTGGTATTCTGGTCTGCTTAAGGTGTTCCAGCAGGCAGTCGGTAAAGTGGTTTCCCCTAATGCCTACAAAGAGATCTGGCATTCCTCAGTTTGTACATAGCACAGTCAGTACCCGCTGGTAGCCTGTTGACCCCCAGACCTTTGGGTGTCCCTGCTCACTGCATAGAGAGGATCTGGGGCCTGGGAATCCAGGGACACCTGAATGCCTGCCAGGATGGAGCGATTTGTGGGGATGCTTTCCTTAGCAACTCCAGGAAAATCAAGCAAACATCAGGAGACAAGGGAAACTGCCTGGTTATTGGTGGTTAAAATGTAAAATGCTCTCCCAAAATGGCTTCCCTTCACTTGTCCAAATTCAGGTTCATACTAGAATAAACAATAATAGAAATAATAAAAACAAAAGACAAGTTGAGCAACAAAACAGGAAAAATAAGGGAACAGGAGTGTGAAAAGTGCTGATCAAATGCCAGTGCAAAACATTGATGAAAGGGGAAGTGAGATCCCTCATGACTGCTACACAGGAATGTCTCCTGCTTCTTTCCCCAGGGACCTCCCTTCAGTGTGAGGTTTGTCACAGCATAGGAAAAAGCTGCTCTGGCCCCATGAGAACCTGTAGTGGTGGTGAAGACACCTGCGGCATCATTCTGCATGAGGTCATGATAGGTAGGTGAGACATCCACTATGGCTGTGTGCCAGTGTTGCTTTTGGAGGGGGTCTGGAGGATGAGTGTCTCTCCCCATCTCTGTCATTGGCCCTTATGTTGAGTCCTTGGATCAGCTGTTGATTTTTTTTTTCACTGACAGAGGAACCAGGGATCAGGATGGCCTGGGATGGGAAAAGCTCTCTATTCCTCTGTCTCAAGTAGCTGTTTCCTACTGGGAGGGCTTGGTTCTAAGTTACGGAGGGGAAGACCTAGCCAGCATACTGGGAGGAGACATTGGCTTTTAATTCTGGCTATGGTGAATAGTTGGGTCAAGACACTGGACCGTGAGAGGCACAAGGCTGCTGGCTTATAGCACTGAGGGTGCACTGACCACAGGTGGAAGAAGAAACTGGCCTGCATCTGACTCTCTTCCTTGAGCAGGCAGCCACGCAGCACCTCCAGGCCTGAGCTATCACCGTGTCCCCATGTTTGATAAGCCAAAGGTGGATGCTGAGCCCTGACACAACTGCACACTTGGCTGTGTTAGTGGCACAGCCTTGAGTCATTGCCGAGCTTCAGTGATGTGACCGGTGGCTTTTAGATTGCAGGTTGGCTCATATCCTACCAGCTTTGGTGCTGGCAGCTCCGGTGGTTATCTTCCTTCTTGTGCAAAGCCACCCTTCATCCTTGAAGCACTGGAGGGGCCTCAGTAGACTCAATGTAACTGTTCTGCTCCCCACTACACCTTTTGGGTTTGGCTGATGGGGAAATCTAAACTTGCCTGTGTCAGGATGCTTGTGGCTGCGATGGACCATGTGCTCTGTGGACTGTGCATGAAGAAGTGTGGGCTATGGGTCAGAGGCATGTCGGTCACCCCATAAGCTCAGTGGCTGGGGCATTCTGGCTAAAGTGAACATCTGCAAGAAGGCCTGCTGGCTGAGAGGAGTCATGGTCTTCTCCTGCCTTTAAGCAGAACATGGAGAAGGAGAAATTTGTCACTAGCATCTCAGATGTGATGGCACCCCTGTTTCTCTGAGAGGATCACCGGGATCACCGGTGCTGCTTTTGGGGGGGCTCCAACTGTCCCCAGACCCCTCTCAGGACCCAGGATGGCTGCTTAGCAGTTACTGCTGTAGGAACTAATAGGACAGGAAGGGAGTTACCTTGTGTTTAATGACTTGGCACTGCCTTCTGCTTCGTTACAGGTGGGATGGCTATCCCTTCATCCATCAAGTCCTGCCTGCCATCCAGCATTTGCCAGCTTGGTCCTATCACCATGAACTATGGGAAGGTAAAAGCAAGGAGCCAACTGGCTTGCTGCACAGGTGACGACTGTCGAACAATCTCTGTCTCATGTAAGCTCTCTTTTTCCTTATACCCCATCCCCTCTCTGACTGCCCTTTCCCAAGGTAAGGCCTTCCAGGCTAAGCCATCATCTGTCTCGTTCCTTTTGTTGCCTCATTAAAACCAATTATGGCCCATCTCTTTCCTTCCAGTGCCACCAGAGGACAATGTGCTCAATGGATACCAGTGTCCCGCCTGCTATAGCATGGACTCCTTTCAGTGCGGTAACGAAATCGTAAACTGCACTGGATCTGAAACCCAGTGTGTTGACCTCGCTGGGTTAATCAATTCTGGTAACGGCCTTTTATTTGGGGCTTTTTCATATTTTTGGTTAAATGGGTGAAAACACTCTAAGATGAAGCATCACAGAGAAATAAGAATAGGCAAAAAGTATAAAGGAAGAAAGAGTAGAGATGAGGAACTGAAAGGGAACATACTTAAAGCTGATAAAAGGGCAGATGTGGGTTTTTTCTTCCTCCTTCCCCGTCATGCACAGACAGCTGTTGGGATTCCTCATAGCATGGCATAACTGAGGTCAAGAGCAGAACTGGACTCCAGATCTGATACACGGGCATGTAATAAATCTGACCAAGATGCTGAACCTGCTGGTCTGAGCTAGGAGGATGACTCTGGATTTAAGCCAGTTGCTACTTAGTGGAGGTTCAGGTGAAACTAATACAAAGCCGGTGGCTTTCTCATGAGCTGATGCTAGCCACTGGGGACAAGACACTGTTTCTTGTAGTGGTGCCTCTGCTCTTAGAGAGCCAGGGACAGGTTACTCCCCATGAATGCTGCAGCTGAGCATTTGGGGTAGCCAAAGGTCTTCCCTGCAAGGGAACTCCAGTCTTTGAATGGCTGGGGTCACCAGCAGCATATAACACTCTCTTTCAGAAATATTTTTCTCACCTCAGGAGCTGTAATTAGAGAGGAAAGTAGACAGCAAGCTCCCTGGTCACTCTCCTTTACACAGGAAGTTCCACCTGAACATAAGAAAAAACTTCTTTGAGGGTGGCAGAGCACTGGAACAGGCTGCCCAGACAGGTTGTGGAGTCTCCTTCTGTGGAGATCCTGTGAAACCTGCTCTAGGAGAACCTGCTTTAGCAGGGGGGGTTGGACTAGATGATCTCCAGAGGTCCCTTCCAAGCCCTACCTTTCTGTGATTCCTCCTCTGCTGCAGGTGAAAGACTTCCATGTTTCATGGCTGTGCTCCAGCAGGCAGACAAAGTAATGTGGAAACTAAGGGCAGTGGCACCTGCTGTAGAAGCAGACTGGAAAAACTTACCTTTCATATGGTTACGGATGAAGTTTCTCTGAGCTGATAATATTGCTAGGTGATGATATGATGGCTGAAGGTCTTTGCTGTATACTTTATAGATGTGTTGTCCTAACCCTGAATTAGAAGATGTCTCACAGAGACAACGTCAAGGAAAACAAGCATTTTCTTAGTCATAGCAATGGAAATAGAGTGGTGCAATTAATTCAGAGTACCCCTGAAATAAAAAATGCTCCTATCTTGCCATGACTTGATTGATCAGCCACTGTAAATAGAGGAAGCCTGTGTGGTGTTATTAGATGTGCAGAGGAAGCAGCAGTGTAGGGGAGAAAAGGAAGGTGAGGAACTAATGAGGTTCCCTTATAAATTATTTGTATTTGAGATAAAAGCATCCAGCAGAATATTCCAGACCTCCATAGCTGTGCAGCAGAGAAACATGAGCAGTGTGAGCAAAAGCAACCAACGGGAGCAAGAGTGTCTGTACAGGGAGTTAGGCATCCAGCTCCTCAGGTAGATGCTCCAGTGTCGGTAAAGGACAAGTTCAGGTTTCAGCCTCTGCCTCAGCAGGCATGTGAGCAGGGTTTCTCTGTTGGTTTGGCTAAATCCTGTAAGGATTTAGAGGATGGGCTTATCTGAACAACTGGCTCAGCCTGTGATGTCTTTGAAACTTCTCATCCCCATGCTAAATTTGTCTGAGACAGTCATCCAGTTCAAATGTCATGACAGGGTCAGAGAGAGAAGGAAATAATGAACACCCGGAGGACAGTCACACAGCCCTAGTTTCGTTAGGAAGCTAGGCAAGGTTTGGACAGAAGAATCTTTAAATGCGAGAAAGAAAGCTATTTAAAAGCTTTTTGTTTTTTTAAATTTAAAATGTTTAGATTTTAAAAAAAATCATCTTTAGTCCACAAAAAAGAAAGAAAAGGCAAAACCTTTATTTTTCGAGTCAACTAAGGTGGCCTTGCTGCTTCTTCAAAATCGTTCAGGGGACGGGAAGACAAGGACTGGTTGGTGGGTTTGGAGTGAGCTGGACGTAAGGAATGGGCACTTCTTGGTGTGGAAATGAGGACCTCATTGGCCGGGGTGGGAATAGGTATGGAGACTGGTTCCCCTAATGCATGGCATGTACTTCTTCTCTTGTGTAGGTGGACTGTCTCTGAAAGCCGCCATGAAGGGTTGCACCACCATTTCTGAATGCAGTATTGTAGGGTATGGAAAAAACAATCTGGGGATCATGGACATAAAGTTAAGGAGGTTCCAATGCAAACCAGCTTCTGCTTTGGCCAGAGTGAGTTCTGGGTTTGCCCCTCCAGACATGCTCTTCCTCTCTGTCCTGTCAGGACTCATCTTGGGGAAGGTACTTTTCTGACTCTTGCTAGTACTGGGTTAAGCAAAGCCCATGACAAACTCCAGTAGTGATTTTCATCAAGTGTCGTTTGCTGTGGCTTCTCCTGTATGTTGAGTTTGTTTTCAGATTAGCTCCTCTTCTTTTATAATTTCACAGAATAAAGACAGTACTTACACTTTCCTCATGGATTTAATCTGATTTAAAGCTTCATAGGATCAATTGTGGTTGGTTTGGTGCTACATTCTCTGAGTATTTTGCCCACACTGGGACCAGGGGAGACTGCACAAGGTGTCCATACACTGCAAGGCAACGGGAGCTCTCAAGACAACCTTAGATTCTATGTCCGTGTCTTGGTTTGAAAAAGACAGGTGTCTGTGGAGGAAGGCAGGAGCCTCCCTTGAAATGGAGAGTGCAACCCCCTTCCCTCCAAACTATTATAATTTTGAAATTAACGGGCCTTCAGGCAAAGATATGGGGAATAGGAATAACAGTTCTTTACTAATATATATATATATATAACACAAGGCAGGGAAAAAACAAACAACCCACTGGTTTACACTGACAGAGTCAGGAATACAACCTGACACCCTGTTAGGGTGGCAGTAGCAGTCCGATAAGATGCTGGCTGCAGTCCTCCTGAAGCGATGGGTGTAGTGCTGTGGAAGCAGCAATCAGGTAAAAGAGTCTGGTCTTCCTCCGAAGGTCCAGTGGTCGGCAGGTAGCTCTCGTCCTCTGGAACTCAGGTGGGGGGAAAAGCTCCTCTGGGAATCCAGTGGAAGAAAGGCGGCTAGGGTGTTCAAAATCTCCGTTTTTATTTGGCATGGACTGCTTGGCTCCTTCCGCCCCCTCCCCGGGCGGAGCATCTCACAATGGGATGGGGAGTCGTGAGGCAGTTCCTTGATGGGCCATTAACAGGAGATAGCCCAGGAGCGAGTTACCGATGGGTCAGGCGATAAGGCATTGTTGTGCCCATTAACAGGAGATAGTCCAGAGGGGGGGGGAGGCAGGGAGCACCGCCCCACCTGGTCTCAACAGCTCCTGAAGATGGTAATAGAATATATTTTTTCTTTTGGCACATTTTACACTGTAACCCAGGACAGTCCGCTATCTCAGGATAAGTCATAAGTTTCAAAGACACTTTTCCAGGCTCTGAAAAGGACTGGAGGTGAGTTCCTGAGAGGTTCATTCTGATTAGAAATGTAGCTTGCTCCTTTCCCCCCTTCCCTTGTGTCCTATTAGACCATGGTAGGAGGAGTCCCTCAGTTCAGAGGTCAGCTTGTGGCCTCTGGGCAGCCCTGAAGTAGTCTTCATTTCAGAGAAGAGTCAACGACCCTTCACTACAAACAAACTGCTCCTGGCAACAGCCTTTCTCCTTGTGGTTGTTCTTCTTGCCTTACCAGACACTCTTCCATTCTGTCTTAGATTTCATGATTATCTGGAATAAACGCTTATCTTAGGAAGGTTTAATTTCATGAAATATCCACATTTCTATGGTGACAGACTGCTGGGAGTCCAAGTAATAGAAGCTTTAGCCCAATGCCTATTTCGCTTCTGTTGACCAAACTACAACCATAGCTGGTGTAGCCTTCCCTGTTCTACATTCATCACTTCCTGAGTATTCTGCTCCACCCATGCCTGCCTTAATGGGTCTCCACAGGTTGGTCCCACACAAGAGCACTGAAGAAAAACAGCACATCAGGCAGCATTGCCATACCTGGGAGGTAGTATGGGCTGTGGTCAAAAGGATAAAGCAGTGGGAGCTCTGGGAGATGCTGGGGTGTAGAGTGTAGGAGGGGTGTTAGCAAACTTCAACATTTCACTATGCATCTGTTCCCAGACAAGTGGCTGATTTTTGAAGCAGACCACAGGATTACTAAGCAAAGTGCATGTTGGTGTCCATCCTTAATAGCCCTGGCTCACAGGGCAAGTGTGCAGTGTTTTTGACATAGAGTTACCATGATCAAGCAACACACTTTTATCCCCTAGGTCAATGCTGCGGCAGAAAGCACTATGGAAAGCCTTGGCTGCTGAAACTAGACCATAACGTGTGCCAGTAGTGAATTGACTGTATCTACATATGTAAGCATGAATATATATGTGATCAGCTACTAACTTGCAGGAGGGGGACTGAATGTTCTTGTATTTTGTGTCTTTCCCAGACAGGCTGAAATTCCTTTCTTCCTAATATTCCCACCAAATTAATTGTGACAGAATTTCACATTATCTATTATAATAAAGGGGTGTGGGTCTGAGAATGAAAAATATTTTTTGGCATGGGGAGTGCACAGATAATATAGATTTAGTGCAGGAAACAGAGTCTGGTTAGGCTCAGTTAATTATTTGCAGAGCCTGTGCAATTATGGTGTGGATGTTAGAAAGGGAATACAGTTTCCCCTTCATGGTGTAGCAATAGACTGATACCACAGCAACCCACTCGTTCAGCATTTTTCCAGATCTGATAACAGCCTGGAATTAAAAAAATTCGGTATCTGTGCAAGTACATTATCCCCGAACACATCTCTTGCACGTTCATGCAGAACATTACATTACTGTCCATGGCACCCCCATGGCAGATCTTGATCCGCTTCGATAGCTCAACCCTTCGCTTTCTGTTTATTCCACTTTGACCTGTGATCTTATCAGGTTGGAAAAGCTGAATGGGTTTGTTCAGCCTGGTCAAGACTTGGGTGAGACACATCCAGAGAACCATGGTGCTGGAGTGGTATTTAGGGGAGGACGAGGAGGAGAGCAGAAGATAGCAACATCTCTGATGAGGGTTTGCGGTGCAGAGAGGAGAAGCAGCTCAATTTTGACCTCTAACTCAATGTTGTGGCAAACAAAGCTGTTGCAACCTGTGTCTGTACAAATCAGGGAGTGACTATGGAAACAACCCTGCATCCTTATGACTGATACACTAATGCTTGGTCTTTTTCCAGCACCCACATTTTTAAAGGCTGTTAAAAATGGGAAGTGTGAAATAAAATGCCTTACAGTGAAAGTCTCCAGGAGCATAAACCTGTGATCTTACTGAAAAGAGGACAGAGAAGTGGCTTGTTTACAGGCTATAAATGCACTTATATGGAAATGATAAGATCTTAAAGGACTCTTTTATACATGACAGCGCAGCAGAAACCTGAGAAATCCAAAGGAGAAAAAGTCATACCATCGCTATACACAGACTGAAGCAGCCATTAGAGGAAATGGGTCATCAGCTTTCAATGTCTGAAAATGCAGCATGAAGGCCTTTAAGAAATGGATATAAGAAATAGTTGTAGGCAGGCTATAGGCTGTTCAGACAGAGCTGCTAAAACTGTGACAGACCTGTGTGTGGAGGAAGGTGATGAGATGGTGAGCCCTTCTGCTCTCAACTCTGGCTCCTGGGGAGGGAGGTGGTTCTGGAGGGTGTTCAGATAAAAACAACACTAAAGACAGAAAAAAACACCTGATGGCTCCAATTTGCAAAACCAAATCAAACAACGGGATCTCAGTATCTTGAGCAAGGAGTGATGAATGAGCAACACTTGCCTTTAAGTATCTGCAGGGTGTGAACACCATAGAAGGAGATATCTCCAGCCATTCCCTGTAAAACAGCCCGTTGTGAACACGGGGATGCCCATTGCTTGCAGGGTTTAATTGAGGATATGGAGCAGGGCGCAGCCCTGAAGTCGTAGGCATGTTGTGGAGGGGCAAGGAGAGATGTGACCAAGACCCATCACAGTAAGTGGAATGACTCCTGCTGATTCCAATGGGTTTTCAAAGACACCAAACCGGGTTGCTTCCATCTGCAGTTTCTCCTTATAGTATAAACAAACCCTACTCCCACACAGAGGCACACATGCAGACTTGTAAATACCAGAACCTCCCTTAGATCTTGCAGACACTGCAGCTACCAGGCATACGAGATACAGACACTTGCAGCTGTGGATGGCTGGATGTTGCCTTCCTTACCCGCAATACTGACCATATCAAGAGCTTTGATCTCCCCCTTTGCACAGCAAAGAAGACTCAGACCGTTGTCTTCTCTACCCAGACACTGGAAAATTAGCTGTCTCCTGTTGTTCACTCTCTCTCCTCTGAAGTTTCAGTTCTTTCCCAAAATGCTGAGCTGGCCAGAAAGTCTGGTGGCAGCCAGAAAACCTGTCGATGATCTGAGATAGGGAGATGGACGTGCAGGAATTTTGCCCATCAGGCTGGTGATTTTGCAGGGTGAGGGGAGGTGAGGATTTGAGCTGTCATTTGGTGGACACAGCCCAGAGCTCTGTGGGTGGACTGAGGAAGAGCAGGGCTGGAGAAGTTGGGGAGAAGGGGCTGTGACTCTGCAGCCACACACCATGCGAGGCAGTGTTTATCACATACTAAAACCCCTTGGCTCCTTCTTCCCAGCGTGTCTGGACCTGGGAATAGTTTTTCTTCCACTTTTTGGGAAGCGTTCCTGCTCCAGCAGTTTCACACCAGGAGCTCCGGACACTGGGACATGGTTTATCTATCTGGCCAGAGCACGGCCTGGGCTTGTATTTGCAAAGGAATGCAAAGTTGTTGCTGTGTTTCTTTTATATGATGACCAGGGCTCTTATAAGGAAGTTTGTCCAGCACCCTGGGCCAGCAGGTCCAGTGGGTATTTTGGGGATTACACTTCTTCAAAGGCAAAATGAAGACAAACAGTGAGAGAAAAAACAATTTTCTTGCAGATAGAAAGAATATGTGTCCTGCTGCATGCCAGAGACTAAACAATTTTTCCCGCCTCTTTCAGGAAAGGACAGCAGGACTAGGGCCATCTGACCAAATATGGGCTTCTGCAATGGGCAGGAGTCTTCATCCAGACATGTCATCAAAATCCTGGGGTGACTGAGTCAATACAGCCCTTGGAGATCAGGTTCTCTGGTTCTAATTACACTGCAGGTTCCCATTTGTACTGAGAGGCCCACCGCTGACAGAGGCATCTCTATTTTAGACATACAATGTTAGGTGGAGAGGATCCCCTCCCCAGTGCCCTGTCTTTTTCTTGGAGAAATATTTTACCTTAAAGCTGTGGAACATAGAGACCAAATGCTCCACAGCCCACTGTGTCAAGGAGTAGGCTAACCTTGTGTCAAAAGCTGCATGATCTCATCTCATAACTCCTTGGACACCTCTGCTGGATGAAAACCTACTGTTCCCAAACCTTCACACATACTTGCTCTTCTCTGGACAGGCTGTTGTGAAGAACAGCATTTGGTCCCCATCTCTATTGCTGCCACATGGAAGAAGCATCCCTCCCTATACATATCCGAACTGTGGTAGACCATCTTGTTCAGACTCATCAGAGCTCTCATGCAGATGAGTGAATGAAAATAATATTCACCCTTGCACCTATCTTGGAATCACCAAACAAATTTCTCCAAGCAACCATACCTCCTGGACTTCCCAGTTAGGATGAGAGCTGATATGCAAGTCTGGATACTCGGTTGCTGCCACTGGAGACACAGTTGTTCTGTTTTAGGATGTTGCAGATCACTGGAAGGGGAAGTTTCCTTCCACAGTTCACTGCTTCCCACGGTCACACCTCATGTCTGATTTTGACTCCAGGGAGCAAGCTCTTGGGCCTCCTGCCCAGAAACCTGTGTTGTTACAGCAATGAATTCAGATTTTCTGCTCCAGAAGAATCAAGTAGGGAATATCAGATCACAGCACACATTTTTCCAAGCAGGTTTCTGCTGGAGACCTCCTGGGATGGTGTGGCTTGCCAGAGAAAATGAAATCTACTGGCAGCTGATTTCCAGAAGAGTAGCTGGTTGTAGTTATTGGGCTCTGTGCAGGTTGAAGAGAGCTGTGAGGTTACAACTCTAGGAAACTACAAAGCCTGTTGCAGCCCCCACATGAAGATCCATCTTGTAGGGTCTGTTGGATCCAAAGGGGTTCATGCAATTTGGGAAGTAGCTTGTCACAGCCTATGCAAAATGTCTGTTTGGACGCTTGGATTCGGTGGAGGAGCTTGTTCAAACTGTAGGAGCTGATTCCTTCTAGAGAGGTGGGAGCTTTAGCAGGTAGTGCAGGATGCTAATCTATAGTTTTGGTGTGAGGCTCAGGGTATGCTTAAGAAGTCAGGCTTTTATTGTGTGGTTAAGTTCCCTTATAACATGTCTGTAAAATGATGGGTTTAAGACTTTTAATTGGTTAATTTCCTCCCTCCTTTTTCTTTACTGTGTTGCTGAGTCCATGGCTGAGTACTCACACACACAGCACAGTGGTCTGACACCCAGAGTTACTGGCCAGAGTTTTTTGAGAAGTGTGACTCAGTCTCCTTGGTCTAAGACTGCAGCTGGGGCTTGATTTATCTGCCTTGTGGTCTCCAATCTTTATGGTTCACTCAAGAAATTTGCTGACATGAGCGTGGGAAACTCTTTTTCTCCTTAAATGAGAGATACTCAACATTTGCGTGATGGCAAGTGGGGTGCTGTAAGAAATTCATTATAGTATTATGAGATTCATCAGGTTACAGGAACTGACCATAATGCAAATTACGCAGCAGAGTTGCTATAAGCTGCCAAAACTACTAACAAGTACCATGTGCCATGAATGGCCCCAAACTGAAAGCACATGGTGCTTAGGATCTTCAGGAAATATAAAAGCCGTGTACAGTACAAATAGACCTGGTCATTAACCAGTCATTCCCCATTTCCAGCTTATCTTCCCTCCAGTTTTGTGTAGAAACTTCTGCTTGTGGGGTCTGTTCATGTTGCCTCGTGGGAAAAGTTAAAGGGTAAGCTGTGACAGAGAGCTGTGGGAACTCCTGGTTTGCATCTAGATGGCTGAAGTTCAGTCTCTGCAGAAAACCCAACAAGTCTGGACCAGACCCAAATTGTGCGTCTTGCGTATGTCTTTCTCGCTCGTTTTTCATGAAGAATTATTCTGGTTCTTCATGGCTAGTTAAGAAACAATTACAGTGACCCAGACTGTCCAGAGGAAGACTTGCATGCTGTTGAGGATAGTCCTGAGCAGGAGAAGGGGAAGGACTGATGGGGGATCAGAAGTTATTGGAC
The DNA here is from genome assembly GCF_034619465.1 of Leptosomus discolor. Taxonomy (NCBI): domain Eukaryota; kingdom Metazoa; phylum Chordata; class Aves; order Leptosomiformes; family Leptosomidae; genus Leptosomus; species Leptosomus discolor. Next base: position 84,497,794 of record NC_141419.1, read on the forward strand.
TCTGTGAGGCACATTTCCAGTACATAGCCGTCGTCTCCCCAGCTTCCATTCACCTTGGCACCGTGGTCATGGCAGTTCCTCCCTCTCCCGCCCATCTGGGGCAGATGAGGAAGTGCTCAATGCTCCCTTTTCTGTAATTTACAGTAAGATGGTGTCTGCCTGATGGTCTGTGGGGCCTACTGGAGCACTGCAGCTATTTCTGGCACAGGCTCTTCCTTCCCCTGCATCTAGAGATCCTGCTGCTGCAGCCCCAGATCTGGAGCAAACCCTCTATGGCTGAGTTGAACTTCCACAAAACCTCCAAGCATGCATCAGCTCAGCTTTTCAGCTCTCTGATGCCTCAACACAAACTATGGGAAAGAGACAGAGCAAGGAGGTCTGGTTTAACATTCAGGCAGTTATGCTGGCATAGGGATTCTAACTGAAATGAGAGCTGACGGGCAGCTCAACATGGGGAAATAATGATCAGGATACCTCTAAGAGAAACACTGAAGAAACAAATAGAAAAAAATAACGTTTTCTTTTTCTGAAAAGATGCTTTTCTTTTGTTATTGTTGGTAGCTCTATGGGAAGGTTCATCTTTCTGTTTCTCATCCTGTTTTGTGTCAGCACCTCCCTACCCATATGGCATTTAGCTGACTGCAATAAGAAGTACAGCTTTCTCAGGGAGGATTCTCTGGGAGGACATAGGTTGCCACCAGGTTCACCTTTTTGCTCTGCGTTTCACTTTTGGATTCAAAACCATCTGGAGTTCTTCATCAAGACAGGAGGCCCATGCTGAAATTCAGAGGAAGAAACTGAGGTTTGATGCCACGAACTGGGCTATTCACCTCCTAACTATTATGTAGATAGGCCTCAGTGACATGAAGGAAAATGAGTAAAATAACTGGAATAAAATTCACTGGTAGGGGCAAAACTTGCCATCATAAATCTGGAAAAAAATAAAAATTTCAAACAAAAAATCAGCATGGCAGGCAAGATATCTTCTGATATGTTCTAGGCAGTTTGCAGATCTTGATGCTGTGCATTAAGGGTGCTAAAGGTCCCTTCCCTGTTCTTATTCTACTTTTTCTTATTGTGCCCTGGATCAGTGCAGCAGAAGACTGTAATGGTAACTGCAGCAGACGCAGAAGGTGCAGCTGTCTAACGTTGTTTTGGCTGTCTCCTCTTCCAGCATTTCACAGAATGGCTTCTCAAAAGACTAATATTCAACATCTTCAGGAAAAACAATAGTATCCCAGAAAAATAGAGATGGAGGAAAGTCAGGAATCATCAGAAATCACATCCTTTTGCAGTGCTGCGAGTTGCAATTCCTCTGAATTCACTGGTTTTCTCTGGAGCTTCTCCAGAGAGCCATTGGGCAGGGAAACCAGAGTTCCCAGTGGACCAGGTGGACTCTCGAATGGGGTTACACTACACCTCCACCTACATCTCTTGGCCCCTCATGGAGATAAATTCCCCAACCCAGTGCCGACTCAATTACTCATGACCAAGCCATCTTCCACTTCTCTCAGCCATGTCCTTTCCTGCTTAGGAGCACACACAATTTAGCAGCCAGTTAGAGGCTGTCTTTCAGCCTAGATTTTATTACTGCATTTCTTTTTTCTTTCTCCCTCTCCCTCTTTGGTCTTCCTGGTAATTACTCACACTTGCTTAAAATTAGCTTGAAAAGGACTTTAATGGGCCCAGCAGATCTTTTACATGTTGCAGCAAGCACGACCTCACACTTCCACTGTATCCCTAATGGATTCCTATTAATATCTGCAGGCTATCCTGTGCTAAATTACTGTGTAAAGTCCACAGCAGTGCCATTTGCCAGTATTTTTAAACCTAATTACCTAAGGAAATGAAGCTTTGTGTTTACTCTTTCCCCTCTGTTTCTTTCCCCTTCACCCACTATGTCCCCAAAAAGCTTTTGAACCCATAGTATGATTTCTACTGTATTTTTCATCTAGTAATAGATCTCCAAGATTTGAATTTGCTTGCAGTTTTGTGAAAACTGACAGCTGGATAGAGCAGAAAGATCCGTGGTTATTGCCATTCCCTGCTCCCTCTCCACAAGCCAGAGGCAGAGTTCAGCACAATATACAATATATAGCCTGTGGTGCTGCTGCCTGTTGGCCAAGGAGCACTTATATCCTGGCTGATGAAGCAATGCACGTATAGCTCCAAGACAGCCAGCCACAGCACAGGACCCAGATCTCCAGCCAAACTAGTAGCAGATTCTGGAAGGATCTGGGAGTATCATGGTGGAGGAGACTGGAGCAGAAACTGTAGGAAAGCACCTCTTATTAATGCCTTTGGTCACAGAACAACTTATTTTTAATAGTGTCTTTTCCCCACAAGGCTAGGAATAGGTTTTTTCTATAAAATAGCTTTTCTTCTCCATTTCCAGACGTAATTCTCATGTCTTTAGCAGCACCGACATCTCTGGATTCTTGGATGCTGTTGCAGTCTGGAAGAGGCAGACTCTTAGCGGGGCTGCTAATTCGAATACCTGTCGAGAGATTAAGGCACAAACGAGACCATATATTGTCAACACCACCACAAAGTTTTATTGAGAGGGAGAGAGAGAGAGGGCGAGAGAGGGAAGGAGAAAGAGAAGAAGAAGAAGAACACGCCGCAGTAGTCACCACTGGGGATCTGTAGTGTCCGGTTGTTCCGATCTGGGTTTTTTTCCTGTCCAACGGTGGTCCAGTCCAGGCAGGCAGGTAGGTTCTCAGCTCTGCTCTGTTTTTGCTCTCCTTTTTGCTCCCCCTTCTTGCTCCCCTGCCGAGAGGCTGCCAAGGGTCCTTTCTGTACCATAGTCCCAGGCCAATCCGATGGTGATGTGTTGCGGTCAAGCGGTGAGATCCAATCCAGCAGCGGCATGTTGCTTTCGCGTGCCGATCACGAGCTGGCAGTCCATGCAACCTCCATGGCACAGATTGCAAGCTGTAGCGCATAAGCCAAACAAATTCATGCCTTTAGCTTTATCGTGTGGCGACAAAAAAGTATTTCCAAGAAGCCATGTCATCTAGGCTGAAGTCCTGTCCACGTCCGTCCTGGAGGCAGCGTGCAAAACAGGTGATCTCCTAAGAAGCTGCTTTGGGCCTTCAGACAGTGCGCTGTTGCTATGGCAACTTGAATCTCTACTTCCTCTCCAAAACCAGAAGGTACAAAGTTTGAGACAAACATAAAGATCAGTGGTCCTAATTCTTATAGACGCTGCGTTTCGTGCATGCAGCACAGTGCCAAAAGTGGTCATAGGCCACAGAGAAAAGCCATAAAAGTGGAGAAGCCGCTGCTTGGCAGGAGCTGTAATGAATTTATTGGAGGAGTGGAGGCAGGGGAGGAAGCTGGCTTCCACAGAGGTGCTGCAAATGTCCCCTCCACTACTGGAGCTGATCCTTCACCTCCTTTTGCTGACGTCTTTGGCTCCCATTGGAATCACTGGTTGTCCACATGCACTGCAAACGAGGAGACGGGTGGAAAACCAGAGGAGTAGCAAGAGGACAGCAGACAAGTTCTGTGACCCTTTTTGGCATCGGATGCTGAGCTACCTTGAATATCTGACTACTTCTTTTGTGCCTGAACGGCAAATATCAGTTTGAGAAATCTGCTCTAGCTCTGGATACTGGGCAGCTGGGAAATTATTTTCCTCTATTTTCTTCGTTTGGGTCTACCCAGAGGTTGCTGCACGCCCCTGGGAAATTACACTTATTTCCTGTTGAGGGTGTGGTGCAGAGTGTCAGTAGAAGGCACAGAGCTGTATTCCTTGTACAGCAGGTGAATTTGCTTTGCAACCCTCAGGTCCGCTGGTCACTGTGGATCAGACTGGGGAAAGTCACGGGCAGGACGTAAAGGTAAGGGGACAATATTAGGGAGTTGAATGTAAATCCAGAAGGGAGGGGTCGTATTGCTATCTGTTGTAGCCAGTAAAGCAGAAGATGAGCTCTCTCTTCCTGCAGAAAGTCCTGCCATGTTGCTTGCTGTTTTGCCCAACCTTCAGCTTATAGATGAAACAGGTTTTAATGCAGCTGCTGCCCGAAAGAAACTCTTCCTTTGTTCCTGCTTGCTAGAATATGTGATGGGGATGAGGGGATATTTCCAGAAAACCTTCAGAGGGTTATCCAAGTCACAATGTACTATTGTGACTGGGAAGGACCTTGGGAATTGTCAATGGATCTTTTGGGGGCAGAGTATTTCTTGACCAAATCTTGAGATTTTATTGCAAGTTTAGTTTTTTAAATATCTGGGTTTTTTAAATCTGTTTTGTGGAAATAAATAGAAACATATGGTCCTTTATGTCTTCCCTGACTTAAAATGGTTGTTTGCTCCTACTTTGAAGATGAGTCTGAAACCAGCAGGATGCCTCCAGCAGGTTTGCAGTCTGTCTGTGGTGGCCTCTAACAAAGATACATCTCCCACTTTTCCTTCACCGTATTCCCACCCCCCTGCCTATTTCAGAAAGGAGAGGCTGGAATTGTTTTCTCTTTGTCCTTGGGAAATCAGGAATAGTCTTTGGAGGCTGTTACATACAGTAGAGATGACTGGAAGTCATAGGAAGAGAACCCCCCCAAAATCTGAAATAATAAACTCCAACCCAAGTGACATTTTCCATTCTTGAATAACGTCCTAAAAGGAGCAAAGACTCAGTTGGCTGCTGTGAGCACCTCTCACAGTGAAGAACACTGTACTCTACAAGCAGTGGTGAACCACCTTGTGAAGAGTGGAGGAGAAGGCTGACAATTATATTTTTGATTGAAAATTTTTGAATTCCCACACTACACTTTCCTATCAGAAAGTAAAGTGCTCTCAGAACGAACATTTTTATTGGGTAAAACTTTATTTCCCAAGTTTGGCATAGGGAAATTTAAACTAAGTAACTTTGTTGGGTCAGCTTGACAGCAAAATCTGGGTCCATTCAAGCCTCCTTAGCTTCTAACAAGAATTATTTCAGTCTATTCTTGTCTCTGTTGCTACTTACCAGATTGGCTTCTAGCACAGGTGACATGTCATTGTGGTTTCTACCTCTGCCTGCATGGTGCCAGTGAGTCTTGGGAGATGAGGACGATTCTGTGACAGTTTTAGGGATTTTCAGGTGCTTTCAGTGATACTCAGCCCAACCCTTGCACAGACAGGGAGGCTGCAGAATTAGAGCACGGATTGATCGGGAAGCATCTGAGGATAATGTGATGATCATGGCAATGAGATACATGTTTCTCTCTTCCCAAGCTGTAGCTGTTGCTGGAGAGATGTTTCCAGCTGCAGCTGAAGTTCTTTGGTCAGAATTACCTTCTCAAAGGATTCTAAACCTGAACCAACTGCAGATGGTTAAAGACAGCAAGCCTCTGCACTGCCTGGGGTGTAAGTGATCCCTCCCTCATCAGTTATTTCAGCTCTCAACTCATTGAGAGGAGTATGTGTTTGTGAGCAAGATCAATTTGGATAAATTAAGGGCTAAACAGACATGCAAAGAAGTGATGGGGGTAGGTGTACGTATGTGGGCATAATCTGGGAGTAGGTGATGTATTTGTTTAAGGTGATGCCTGGAAAGGGCCCAGCAGGGGCATCTTGAATAGCTGCAGCTCTGCAGCTCTTACTACCTAGGCTGTTGACCGAAATTTTGGCTCCTGATGTCAACAGGTATCTGGAAGCTGGTGGATGTTGTGAGAGTAACAGTTGTCCTACGCATCCTGAAACAGGTAAACTGGACAGGATAGAGTTTGAGGAAAAGGATTTGTGCAGGGTTCACTCAGGTCTTTGAAGTCACTGTCTAGAGAGGCTTCCTCAGCTCTGCTAGTGCCTGGCAATGAGTCTTAGGTTTCTGACCGCGTCTTTCATGCTACACTGAAAATACTCTTATATTCATACAGATCCAAAAGCTTAATTAAAATTCTAACCTAATCGAGACAATAAAGTTATTATTAGTCCAGTTGCAATAATACGAACACTTACAATCCAGATTAATACAGAAAAGCCTCATTAATAAAAATACTCTTAACACTGTTATAAACAAAAACTTCCTAATATCTGATCCTCTTCTCCAATGCTATCCTCACCTTCTGATGTCCCTCTGAGTCTTGTGGTTGGTGGCACTAGCCTTCTCAACCACTCTCTGTGAGTCGTCAATGTCCTAAGTTGTCCACCAGGAGAAGCACGATGTTCATGGTGGCAGTCCCTCAGGCCTGGAATCTGCTTGGAGCTATTTTATTTTTTTTTTTCTCATCACACTTGCTTTCCTTCTCAGTGGTTTGAAAGTGGCACAACAGCTTCCCCCAGCCTCAATTAACATAAAGGGCTATTTCTTGTTATGCAGTGACTACCTACATTTGTCATTTTACCATATATGGTATCACAGAGATAAAGCTAGAACAGGTTATACAGAAGTTATTTGACCACTAGCAATTGTTAAAGTAAACTAACACCAGCTCCGGGTCAAGATAAGCCTGGAGACATCCTCAGATGTAAAAGCGCGTGTCTTTCACTAACAATTTAAAACATTCTATTTACTAGGCTACATCAGTACTTTGACAGAAACAGACTTTCAGATATTGTTGTATCGTGTGGCTGCAAGAGGAGGTCCTCAAACATAAGAAGCTGTCATATGTAAGTACCGCAGGACCATGTTTGGTGTGTCTATGGGATCTATGTTCATAAATGGTCACGTTAGTGTTGCTCCTGCTTACCCATCCAAGAAGTTTAATGGAATCATCAACAGTGTCACTCATGACTTCGACATTGTTGCTAATTTTCTCAGGTGAAAGTCTCACCACTACAGGGTTGTACTGAAAACTGGTGGGATGTTTTCTTGTCCCAGGATGAAAGGAGCTTTTGTCTATCCCTGGTCCTCTTTCTTCCATCACATGTTTGGTCTGTTGAGGTTGTACAATCTTTGGGACAAGGACTGTATTCTTTTATCTTTTCTTCTTTCTCTGGCATACGCAAGGAAAGTTTGTGACTTTGTTTTCAACCTTTAGTCTCAGAGATGTCTGGAGAGAATCAATGGAGCTGGCATTTCTGCAAATGTTTTTGTAATGAGCAACGCTGGTAAGCTTCCCCTTGGGGATGATGAGTAGAGATTCAGGGCTCTTTTCAATCCCAGAAAGAGTTTTTCCCCTTCCATTAACAGGAAAAAATAGGCAGATGCAGATAAATAATACACCTTCCCTGTGCCTTATACTATGCTTGTCTACAGCGGTAGGCCCACTGCAACCAGTCGTTCAGCTTAGAGATGTTGAGGGTGTCTCAGTGGGTCGGTGTGCCCTTGCTTTTCTCCAGGTTCTCCAAGGCTGTCCCCTGTTCCAAGGGCAGAGGAGGATGCCAGCGGCACACAGAAGCAGTTTCCCAAAGGCAGGAGTGCTGCTGCCACCTCTTGGAGCTGGGAGTAAGGGACAAGCCCAGCATGGGAGATGTTGTCATGCTGCACTGGAAGAGGCCAGTGTGTGGGAAGCACGGGGTGGTCACCTCTTCATTTGGCTCATGCTTTTGCCCCAGTAAGCTGTCCTCTGGTGAAAGCCAAAGATCTGAAACAGTTGTGATTTATTTGGTCTCATCCAGACCCTCAACCAGCACAGTATCCATACCAACATTTGGTTTTCAAATGGTGCTTTTTCAAGTCAGGTTGTAAAGGGTGCATGTAATGTGGCTCTCTGCAGTTTCCAGGGGCAGCTGTACAGCAGTGCAATGAATTTCACCTTCCTGAAGCTTTTACTGCCTCTAAAATGCTATTAAAATGCTTCACTGCTATATGCATTACTGTAAATGCTGTGATAAATGGAGGGATGGAAACCAGGTTGTTTTAAAGTCACACTAAGATCTGACTTGCTCTGTGCGTAACTAACATCATTACTTCTCTTCCTTTCCTTTGCTATCTTGGTTCTTAAGTGGTGCTTATCAGCATAATATCTGTGTGCTATCTAGGAATGCATTAAGCAACAGCTGTTACAGGTTTAGTTCTCATCCTGCTCATGGGGGGAAAATATGTGTGATTAAATTGTTTTGTTTGAAATCCTCATTGCACCGACTTAGTCTCTCCCTTGCTTTTTCACAGAAACACACATGTGGACACACACGTAGAGCTCTCCTTTTATGCTCGTGAGGTACACCAGAAGGTAGAGAGGTTTATGATGGCTTTTAGCTCTGGGGAAATTTTGCTCCACAGCGTGTGGCTGGCCCAACACAGACTCTTCCTCCTGTACAGAAGGACAGAGTTCATTGCTGCTCAAAGGAGCCAAAGGAGAGGCACTGTCATGGGCAGCCTTGATCCCGAAGCCACATGCTCTTTTGGACAGTTTGGGCTCCTGCTACCAAGACCTTTGAAAACAGGGAGTGAAGCTTATTTGCTACTCTTTGGGAATGTGGTGGCAGCTGATGCTGTTGCTCGTAGCAGCCCAAGCTTCAGAGGGAGTCTGGTCAAGCCTGTCCGTGCCCATCTAAGTATTGAGTTATTTTGGGAGTAACGCCTTAGAGTGGGGAAGGGAACACTCCTTCCCTCACTAGCGCATCGCGTCATCCATGTGGGAGCAGCAGCAAATGTTAGTGGCAATTTCCGATTTAGGAAGAGCAAAAGTCAGATTCGGAGGCTTAGACTCTACGAGGAGGGTAGGTGACCTTCTTGCTGCTGGAGTTAATCCTTGAATCTCTGTGATCTGTTGAGCAACAGGAGGTGGTGGTTCGTTGCAGTAGGCACCAGGACTGACAAAACCAGCAAACCACCCTGGAGAGCTCCTGAAGACAGCTCAGGGGTGCACAGGAGCATGTCCAATAGGCAAGAGGAACTCTCCAGAAAGACCTGCTCTCCTGGTTATCAAGAGGGGTGTCTGACAGACCCAGACTGGATTCAGGAGCTGGTGTCCAAACCGCTCTCCAGTACCCTCTGTACTTTGGGTCTCTCCTTGGCCAGCTAGGGGAGGCTGCTGATCTTTCCTGTTCAGCTCATGACTATCTGTGAAGGTCATGGAGCTGTTCATGAGTCTTCTGGTCCACCCTCTAATGAATTCTTTCATCCCATCCCAACCAGATTAATCTCATGAACTCATGAACATGTCCTGATAATGAACAATGGCCTGTAAACATGCATTGCTGTGGTACTCATTTAGGGGAAACGATGGTGAACAGGGAATAGAGGATCTGACTTTCTCTGGGACAAAACAGGACTGAAGTTGGGCAACATGGGGTCTGGCTCAATTTCTGAGTCATTTCTATATGGCACTCAACTGGCGTGGACAGATAGAGAAAGTCGTGGTATATCCAAGTCTCTGAGTGCTCCAAGCACGGGGACTTGGTGGCAAGGCAGAGAGCGCTGCTGGACCCCAGCATGGAGTCATTTCCTGGACAATCCCACATGGCATGTAGGGTTGATCTGTCTTCCCTAATCATAAACAGAAGCTAGTACAGACACAAAGCAAGGTGAGTGGCACTGCTCATCAGCTGTGCAAGGCTTGGAGCTGGAAATGGACACGGCACATTCAGATTCACGAGTTCCCAAAGCTGATCTGAGCTGGGCTCAGCGAGAGCTGAGGTGGCACTTGACTCGAGCCTGGAGACCACACTTGATGGGCACCACCTTATGGGATCACACAGCAGTGCTTCGAGGGGACATAACGTGCCAGTAGAGTGAGACGCATGGGGGTCTTCCTTCAGCGCCCAAACCACAGCAGCAAAACATGTTTGCTAGGGTGCATTGTGGCTCTTCCAGTGCGCTAACAGAGCTCATGGGGTGTACGCTTATGCTCCTGCAATAGATGCAAAAACCTCTTTGTACATTCTCCTTGGTACAATTCATGTTGGCATGGACGGTGATTCCAGCAGTATCTCTTGTCTCTGTCTGACTGTGCCAAACCCACACAAATGTGTTAGAAAAGTCAGTCCTTGTTTCAAAGAGCTTATTACAATCAATTTGAAAACAGTGCTATGGAGATATGGGTTCACCATCAACTGTCTTTACAGTAGTAGAGGGAATGAAGGATATGTTTATTATTCAGGCAAGTAAAAGTATCTCAGTCCCAGAATGATTGCTCCTTCACTACATTGTTCTTGTGTGTGCAAACACGCCTATTTTTTGTATTCCTTTTTGTGGCTCAGACTTAAATGCAAAATACGCAGGAAATCTGTGCAAATAACGTCAAGGCGCTTTCCAGTCAGACTTGTCTAAACGATTCCTAGCACCAGCAGACCGGTTCTGCCTCGCAAACAGTGAGGCAGTCTTTGCAGCTGACTTGTGTATGTGAAATCTTGCCCCGATCTTTGCCTCTGGACATGGTCTGGTTTCCCAGTCAATGTCAGAGGTACATGACGCAGGTCCTGGGCTGGGAGGCTGCCATGACACAAGACTAACCAGGTGTGATCTGGCCTGATTAACAGTAAGGCATGGACGGTCCAGGTGACTGAGTGAGTGGCCAAGTCCCCATGGCACAAGGGTTAGGGGGAGACAGGTGGGCACATTTGCATAGGAAACTGGCTGTCATGCAGTCATTTAAAACCATCCTGGCATCTGCCTGGTAAATAAGTGGAGTATGAATGCACACTGATGCCTAACACTCTTCTCTGGAGTCATGAAGAGCCAAGAGCTTGAAGAGGAGCTGGTCTTCCCTGCTCCATTGTCCAGAGTACCTTGTGTACTGATGGAGGAGTGCTCCTCCAGTTTTGTGAGATGTTGTTGCATGCAGTGCAGGAGAACAGACCTGCCCTGCTGTCTCTTCCAGAGTGGGACGCAGGTGCGGTAAGGACTGTCTGGGCCTAGCCCCTGGGGGAGGGTGGGCTCTGTCCTGGACCCCCACAAGTGTAAGCTGTAATGGTGGAAACATCAATTCTGGGCTCTGAGGGTCAGCATGAGAGACATCATCTGACCTATGCCACTCAAAGGGCAACAGTGGTGGCAGACCTAGGCGGCACCTCTCCCTGTTGATCCTTCCCATCCACACTCCTGTAAGACTCAAAGCAAAAGCAGTCTGGTGTGACTTAGAGCTCCCCGCACAGAGCAGAGGGTCCGGGAGCCACCACCTGTGGCCTTATGCTTCTGTGTCCCATAGTGCTGCTGCACAAGGGAGTCTGGGCACAGGAGCTTCACACTTCCCAGCCTTTCTTCAGACAGTCCCCCTTGGCTCCCCTTTTGTTGTCCCAGCCTCCTTTTTGTTTTACCTGTGCCCATTTGGGGTGGTCTAAATGGGAGCTGAGCCAAAAGCTGCCCTGCTGCAAAGGTCCTTGCCTGTCTGAGGCCAGTTCAGGGCAGAGCTCAGATCAAGGACCCGTCCTGCAGGAGGGAGGCAGCCAAGACCTATGTGTTGAGCTGTTTCACGTGCAATGGATGATACAATGCTGTGGGATCTCTGCTGTCTGGCTGTTGGCTCCTGCCTGGGGCTGAAGGCACCTGATTTACAAGCCCTGTGTGCTCCAGGACCTGTTGATGGCATCAGGACTCCAGTCTTGACCTACAGATCTCCAGCTTTTAAGTTGTGCTGGTTCTAAATGCTGGGGGGCTGAGGTACTCTGCTCCATCTCCTGAAGGAATGGGCCATGTATAAACTTGCTGGATCAGTCACATTTGGTGTCCCTCCTCAGTGTCAGGCTCCCCCACAACTGCACTGGCAGGTTGGTTGGAGAGCAGCTATGGAAGGAATCACAGAATCACAGAATGTTAGGGGTTGGAAGGGACCTTGAAAGATCATCTAGTCCAACCACCCCACCAAAGCAGGACCACCTAGAGTAGATCATGCAGGAATGTGTCCAGGCGGGTTTTGAATGTCTCCAGAGAAGGAGACTCCACAACTTCTCTGGGCAGCCTGTTCTCACTAAAGGGGAGGACTCTGTGAGTAGGGATCGGACTGGAGCAGGGTAGCAGGGCAGATAACTATAATGCAAGAAAGAGTCCCATGGCACATTTTAGTCAATCATTTATGGAAACCATGAAATGACACGGTACGAATGCCGGAGAGGGGCTACAACAGCCAATTTTGTGGCATTTTCTGTACACAGATATTGACTGATGCTCCAGTGACTCATTCACATGGCATTTTTCCAGATCAGATAATATCCTGGACTGAGCAACTCTCCTATCTATGCAGATTTTTTTTTCCTTTCTCAAACATATTTCATGCACCTTTGTGCATAACACAACATTGCTTTATGTGTAACTGCCTATTCTAGATCTCTATCCGCTGTTTCTATCCTTTGCTTACGTTTGCCTTGGCTTATGATCCTATCAGGTGCTGAGAGCTAAGCAGGACTGATCTGGCAGGACGGGTCAGCACTTGAAAGGGAAACCCCTGATTAAAGCTGAGTGCTACAGCAAGTGGTGACAGCATCTGGGAAGGGATGCACTGCTTCCAGACAGACGGCTGGTTGGGTGGGACACTGTGCATGGGAGCCCCATTTTTGTTACATATTTGTGGTCACCCAAGTCAATCACCAGCTGATCACTGTAGGACTCTTCCTGTAGTTTTCTTCCAGGTTGTGGGTTGTCAGCAGGCAGGAATAAATTCACAGGCATTGGGACTGCTTTCACCAAAGGATATATCTTCATTCTAAGGAATAGATATGTATTGATTGGGTTATTTAATACAGACACCTAGACAGAATACTTTAGACTTTGATCCTGGGTTACAGATTAGGGTCAGTCTTTTGAGAACTTAAAAGTGATTATGATTTATTAACCTCGGTTTCTCTGTGTTGATCAATCTTGTTATCCTGTTAGCAAGTGTGAATCAACAAATGCAAATTATGAACATTTTTTTTTCCTTGGTGATGACAACCTAGAACAAAAGTTTTTGTCACTGCTGGCTCATATCTCACCCTGCGCAGCTGCTGATCAGGGCAGGATGTCTTCCATCAGGCCATTGCCTATGGTACAAGGCATTTGTGATGAGTTATTTTGGCTGTGCTTTCAAACACGTTAGAGTCCAAAAAACATGGTTAATTATATGACAGAAGTAACAACTAACCAGAACTTACCCAAAGCTTTTGAACAAACACAGAGAGTCCAGCTTCAGTCCAAGATCATTATGAAACCAGGCATCTCTCTTCCCCCATACCACCCTGTGGCTACATACAACAAACATGATGTATCTCATAAAATTGTTGGTTATAAGATTTCCTCTTTGCTTCCTCTATGGTGATTGCTGGTGTGGACTTAAAAGATGTCTTCTGAATTCAGACAATTTTGTTCACATCCTAAACTTTGAGGCATCACCAGCATAAGGGAATGGGTGGTTCGTTGGGACATGGCAAACCCCATGGCACTTGCAAGGAAGTGAGACGTTGCTCCGAGACTCCTTTTCCTCAGACCACAGCTGCCACACGGACCAGGGACCAGACTGACCAGGAGGGAGGAAGGTGTAAGCCCTCACCCTGGGCACAGAGGAGGAGCCTGGCAGGGGTCCTGCAATGCTCCCATGGCTCTGGCACTGCTTTGTCTCCCCCAAACCCTCACTGACAGCATTTCTGTGATCGTGTGGTGGTACTGCATCCAAAGCTGTCATGACATGTAGCTGTGCAGAAGAGAAAGCACAGGATGGGAGATGGTGCCTGTGTAGAGGAGGAGGCAAGCGAGGAGTGAGCAGGCTCTCTACTCTGTTAGCTCGCTTTCTGCTGTGAAGCACTGTGCAAACAGCAGAAGCAATAAAATACGAGATGAACAAGACAAAGTCAGTTATTTACTGCCCTAAATCAGGGCATGATTGTTCCCCATGGCAAGTTTTCAAGTGCCTTTTTTCTTTTAGTCTGCCTTTAAATGATGCATATGATGTGGCTTCCTCTAGCTCCTGGGGGGAAGGAGAAGGGAGACTACCACAGAGCAGTAGATCTCTCTCTTCTAAAGCTTTTACTGCGTCTAAAATGCCATTGAATTGGTGCACAGCTGTAGGCATTTCAGTAAGTGATCTGATGAGCTGAGGGAGCTGTTCTGCCGGCTTGACTGGTGCGTGTGAAGGATGCTCCTTCTTGCTTTTCTGACCACTGGCCTCACCAGTGGTGAAGTGGAAACTGAGACATGTATGTCCTTGGCTGTCCTGGGACTGGGAGAGGTCACTATCTGCATTGTACAGAGGAGGAGAGAGCACTGAGGAGATGGATGGCTCAGGATGACCCAGCTGATGGCACTACCAGCCCTAAGCTGGGGCAGGAGTTCAAAAGATCACACAGCATGCCGTGAGCAGTTGCAAACGTCTCCTCTGCCCACCCCAAGCTGCTTTTGAATGAGCTGCCTTGCTCGCCCCTTGGGGATAGGGAACTGGGCAGGAGGAGGAGTGGATGCTCGACTCACACTGGTGAGCAGTAAAGCTAGGAATATATTTTGAATATTGTCATGTCATCTCAGGACAACCAAACAATTCAAGAACATGCTAGTAAAGGCTGCCAGTCTTCCTTTCCTGTGACTGAAGTGGTGGACATCCTATTCCACTGGATGCCACAGTCAGCCAGGCAGTGGTCACTGAGATGGGTTGGACCCATGGAGAAGTGATGAGAGAAAAATGTGTGGAGAGAACAAATGTATTTCTTCAGAATTGTTTTACAATCTCCAACAATTTGGAGCTCAGGTACCACTTGTGACAAAGGGGTGTCCATGTTTAATAGCCGTTGGTGGATTTTTACCTTAATGGATTTGTACAGCCCTCTTTAGATTCCTTTCTAGCACCCACAGCATCCTGTATCAAAGACTTCTAGAGATGCATGACATACCCCTGTGTATGAAAAGCAGTTTGAGCTTATTGTGAGGGCAGGCAGGCAAAGCCATGAGAGCAAAGCAGCATATTTCCCAGTGGACTCTACAAATTGGACTGTCTGCTCCTGTAGGTGAGAGCTCCCCAAGGGGGTTCATATGAAGTTAAAACTGAGAAGGTGGTATGCAACAGTTACTTCTTCACGAGGGAATGGCTAATATGGATGTGTGTGTTTGTGTGTCTATGGGAAAGCTAACCTAGGGACAATAAAGACCAATGATGATATTTAGTATTTGCCATGGGTTAAGAACATCTGCACTAGCAGTAATGATAGATATGTTTTGCCCTGTGCTTAAGGAAATAGATTGCATGTCAGTGCTCTACTTAGTATGGGCCAATTTGTGAAGCTGCCACTTCTGCCATGCAAGACGTCTGCTGGGAAAATACATAAGCAAGGAAAACTCCTGTTCAGGTGATCCCAACAGATGGATTTTCAGCTTCTATGGGTTTCTCTGGGTCAGTGGCTTTTCATGTAGGAACTGATAGGACAGGAACGACCAGGGAGCCATCCAGATCCATCTCACCTGGTCCCTCTTTCCTGTCCCCCTAAACAGCACAAGAGACCAAAAGGGTGGGGGCAGCAGGCATGAGGCTAATGGGGTCTGGCTGATGCTGGAGTAAACCTCCACCTCCACTAAAATGCCTGTGGGGCTTCTTCGGGCCCCAGGAGAGGCTGGGCAACATCCAAGGGGATTTGCGCCTGTGTCTGCAAGGAATCTCTGGTATCTCCTCCCCGCCACGATAGCGGGAGCTTATCAGGGGTTTCCTTCAGATGCCTTCACGTCCACACAGGCGGCAGCCCTCTGGGCCAGGGTGGGATGGCTCTGAGAAAGCCCACCCAGCCACCTACAACCTGGCCTTTCCCTCCCCTGTGGAGAGAGCAAAGACAAATCCCACCCAGTAGGCATTGCTCACCACCACTGTGAGTCATGACTGCTTCATGGTCTTTAGACACCCCATGGCAGAGTTGATATGGGAGAACATGGTCATGTGGCTGACAGCTGGGGTTTGGGTAATTCATTATTTATACATATGGACAATGATTAGTGTCCTCAGTCGGTTCCTCACCATACAAAATATCTGTATCACAGCTAGCAGTGAAAACAGTCTGTCTATGGGTTCAGTGTCATCGCTTCAAGGGTTTACAGGTGTAGCTTATGTGAGTGGCATGGATGGATGCAGCCCGCCCTTAAACATCTAGTGGCTGTGAAGGAGGACTGTGTTGACTATTGGCTTAGCCTTGCTCCAGCAGCCCCTGTCATCAGCCCCTGCCATCAGCCCCTGCTCTGATTTTGCTCTTTGGGACAGTTAACACAGGCTTATGCTTTTTTGGTGCTCCTTAGAGGGTTGCTGGGGTGGAGGGTCCCACAGGCTGTCCTGGAATGGAGTGCTGGGGGGAGGGATGAGGCAGAGGAGACAGCATGAGGTGAAGTACAAGGGGTTTTGTCAGTGGCACTGTCTGTTAGAGCAAACTCGTTGCATCCTGAGGGGAGGACACAGCCATGCTGTGCTGTCTCTGGGGTAAAGTCAGAGGCAGGGAAAAGTTCAGATCAGTGTCCTGGCTCCAACAGGCTCTGCAACTTCAGGGCCTCATCCAGCTCACCCAGTGTCTCCCCCCGCCACACACCAAGCAGCTTTTCCCCTTTAATGCCTCCTTTCAGAGCGCGGGTATTCACACTACTCCAGGAGAAAGCCTGGCTTCTCTTATCTCCAGGGTGACGATGTTCTTTGAGCCCTGTGGTTTCCCTGGCTTTCGCCTTATCTGTGGATTGAAAGCAGACCCAAGCAGGCGGCTCAAAGCTCGGTGGGAGCATTTGCACCCATAGAGCTTGCTGCTACCTGGGCCTGGGAGAGCCCTGCAGTGGGATCGCAGGGCACGCAGGGGGATGCTGCCACGCACAGGGCTATGGTGGAAGCCTGGCCCTGAGCAGGTCAGGAGAACAAGATGCTCACAGGTCAGGGACAGGGCAGGGAATGCGGGATGACAGCAGATGAGAAGCTGGCAGGGTCTTGGTGGAAATCCCACAGGTACCCAAGTCTCTTGCAGGTCCTGAGGTGCCCCTGTGCCTCTGTTTCTCTCTCTGTTAAATGCCCTGTACCCACACATGGGGGAGACTTGCCAGGGCTTTGCCCAGATTGAAGCTAGTGGGGTGCCTTAAAACCCATCATGCTTTGCTGTGTATAAAAGTGACGTGATTCTGTCTGGTAAGCCAGATGAGGGCAGGAGTGGAGGCCAACCCAACATGGGGTGAGTAGGTCCCTGGCCGAGGGAGACCAGGCACCCTCTGCTCTGCTGCCCAGCAGTGGGGCCAGCACCACCCCAGGTGACCCCTTCCTGGACAGCCCTGCTCTTCCCCTTAGTGACCAACAAAAGCCATGTAATTCCGCTCCTGCTGACACCACTGCCTCCCAGATTACCTCTGGCTGAGAGAGCTTTAGCGGTCTGGGTCAGGGAGGCAACATGCCCCTGGGGAGTGAAGCGGAGGGCTACGGACCAGAGCAGGATCCCACCATTGTGCCACCAGATGCCTCTATCGGTCCCTCTTCTTCCCAGCACGGTAAGTTTCACTGGAAAGGAGCATGTACAGGCAATGTGCCTTTGGCCAGCTTCAGGGCAAGGGGCAATGGTGTGCAGGGTGAGCTGAAAGGCCATGGAGGCTGGTATCCTGGGAAGGGGGAGCTGGGTAACAGTATGGAGAGCAAAGCCATCTGCTGAGAGACAAATACCTGGGGTGTCTGTGTCTCACTCAGTGTCTGTGAGTCTGCCACAGATAGACCATAAGCGTTCAATGCAAGGTCACAGGATGCAGGTGCTTAGGGTACACTAAGTGGGGTCTGTTCTGGATAGCCAAGGTCATAGCAGCCCTGTACTGGTCTCTGTGACGTGGCCTTGCTTTCTAAAGGGGCCTGGAGAAGTCTCGGTGCCACGTTCATTTGATCTGATGAAGGAGTGTTATCCTCACCCGCAATGAGGAGCTCCTTTGCGGAGCTGTTTGCTCATGCTCATCTCAGCCTCTGCGGAGAAGTTAATGCTCCACCATCAGGGCTGAAGCTAATGGAGCGGCAATGTTGCAGCTGTTGATTAGCACAATTAAGGGATAAATGAGCTTCTAGGTGCAGAGGAAACATGTGCACTGTCAAACTGATTCAAGGAAGTTATTCTTTTCAGAAGCAAGACTGCCCTGGAGTCCCTAGGTGCTCATCCTTCCCAGAGCTACTTTAGCAGGACCCAGGGGGGATTGTTCCCCTGGCTCTTCAGTACCACAGGTATCAACACCAGCACAGTTAGTGGGCCTTGAGTGTGCCAAAATTCTTCTCTCCAAACTGAGGCCTTTATTACTACTGCTGAAAGCACAGTTGTCTTAGGGAAGAAAACACATTTTGTTTAGCAGGTTAATGTGTGGTGGAAAACACGGTAAAATCATTGTAGGGTCAATGCTGAGTGAAGTTTCCACCTGTAAGCAAGTCAAGATAAACATCAGGAGGTGGTGCAGACATAAGCATGAGCAGCTAATGCTCTTAAAATCTTACAGGAAAATTTTGTGGGATGGCACCTGTAAGAAACGTTAACTCATGACTGTAATGGGCTAATGCTGGTGCATGAAAAAATGGCTTTGAGAATTTGGCTGAAAAGTAGAGGAAAGTCTCTAATCTCCAGAGCAACATGTTCTGGTAACAGGCTTCCAGCAGGAGGAGTTGGGGAAAAAGCACTTACCCCTAAAATGGAGACTGGCCAGGTCATGAAAGGTAAGATGTGGTTTGGCTGCCTATGTTAGTAGGGGACTGTATTTTGTGACCTCAGAGATCCTTGTCAGCCCTGCAGGTAAGTGAAACCAAGCAAATAGAAACAGGTCATGTTGGGCAACTGGCAGATCTTTGCGCTCCAGCCCTTGGCTGACTCATGTGGTTGTTTGCGCTCGCTCAAGTTCACCACATCTGGGTTCAGGGAGCAAGGGCAGTCCAGCTCACCTGGCGATAGATACCTCTATGTGGGTGTGCACGCTGGAGCTGATCATTCCACATCCCGTTGCAGACACCGGAGGGAAACTGTCAGCATCCAGTGTGACTCATAGGTTTGGCCTCTGATGCTTATTTTAGGTGGGGACGAAATGCCCTTTGGAGTCGCCTGTTTTTCTCTGCTTCAGGTTTGTGTACTGTCAGAACAGAGGTGCTCTGCCCTACAGGACCTACGGAAAGTTGTTTGGTTTTGTTGTTGTTACAGTCCTTGAATGATAGCACATCACTTCTCTTTAGTGTCTAAAAATGCCCAGAGGAACTCTCAAACTAAAGCGTTCTCACGTTTTCAGCAGGCAACAGAGGAACCCTTCTGAACACTTTTAAGGCAGAAATTAATGTCTCAGTGCCATCTTGTGGAATGACCTCTGTAAAAGGACAAGCAGTGGCTTGCAGATGCCACCCTAGAAGCAAGCTGAAGTTTTAGGGAATTTGGTGGTAATATGGGGGATTATGCTTCAAATATTATCACCAAATCAAAAGTTTTTATTGAAGCCTGGGATTGCCTTTTTCCCTGAGAAGACTGTAAATCCATGGGAGCCCCATGTTCCCAGAAAGTACCTGCCCATTTTTCAGCCCAAATTAGAATATGGAGATGCATATAGTTAATGCTTGAATGCAGGAGACAAAGCCTTTCCAGACACAGTAGCTTTCTTATTTGCCCACAGGGCAGGAACCCACTTGGAATGCTCTCTGAGTTCTAGGAGAGGAAAATGAAGTTGTAGGTCCAGTTGTGGGGGCTACTGATTCACTCACACCTTGTCCATCTAAGAAAGGCTGTGAGAGCTCCAATACACGCCGATGCCAAGACCTCAGCTTTAAATGTCACCTGGAAATTACCACGTGCAGAAGAAACTCGAGGCTCTTGTCACCACCCTGACCTGGTGCTCCAGACCTGTGTTTGTGTGCTCCACCAATAAACATTTGCATGGCAGAGGATGAAGTGATCTGGAAAGTTTTATCAGCCACTTTTTCTGTGCCACACCATGGCTCACAGACTCATAGGAAAAAACATTCTCACCTAGATATAAGCTGTAGGAACGACCTTGCCCGCAGTGAGATTGTCATCCATCATGATTAGATGGTCCTTAGTATCAGAGACAGACTAGTAAATTCTGCATATTTAGCCAGGCGTTCACTAAGGTCAATAGCTAGTCTGTTGCTGGAGGAGGGCTTACCCCAGTCCATAAAACCCTTCCCTTCCACAAGATAGACAATCATCTGTGGAGCAGAGAGGAGAACTGGCTTCCCAGGTTCTTCCATATAGCTGCTCAGTATCCTGTGGGGGAAAGAAAAGCTCATGGACTTTTGCAATACAGTAGTGCAGAGGAAGGCAACACCAGGGGCAGCATGAGCAGAGTGCTACATCCTCATCCAGGCAGCTGCTGGTGACTTCTCCAGAGCTGTGCACTGTGTGCCCTCCAAAGCCACGCTGACAAGCTGCAGCAGGTTGAGAGGAAAGTGAAGAAAACCAGCAAAGAACCAGACAAGGCTCGCAGAAAAAGGTCTTGAGTGTTCAGTGCATTTAAGTTTTTCAGTGATTAAGCAAAAATTTTAAACCTTTTTACAGCAGAGAGGTAAGAGCACCTGGTGAGTAGGGAGATAAGCAGAGGGAATCAGGAGATGGAGGGGAATTAGGACGTGAGGGCTCTGCTCTGGCAGCCAGATGAGATTGAAGGTCTCTGGGGACCATTGCTGAGACTTGTCTCTCCTTGTCTCACACAAGAGGACATACCGGGGTGGATGGCAGGGAGGATCTCCATTAGTGTGATAGGAGCTGCGGACATAGGTGTAATTGTAAATGTAATCTGAAAGCAAGAGCAAATATTCAACCTAAAGCAAAGCTCAGGGCATACTCTTCCCAGCTGCAGAGAGCAGTGCACACCAGCTCCAGGCAGAGCATCCTCACCGCAGGCTGCACATCCAAATGGTCCTGAAAATCACAGGCAAGTGGTCCTAATCCCACTTGTTATAAAATAATGGTGCTAAACCACCAGCCAGTGAGTTACAATGCAGAGCAGAGTCAAAACTCCTGCTCAGTTCCTGTGGAATACGTTACGGAGAAAGACAGGCTTTAGGAGAACACCAAGGCTATTTATAGCTCCACTGCTCTGGAGATAGGCAGCTCCTGGGCAGAGGCACAGTGTTTGCAATGCCCTGGTAGCAGAAGTATTGCATCCATACCATACAGTTTTAAAAGGATGCCGTGTGTCTATGGGAAGACTTTGAAGCTAGCTGCTATTTTATTGGCTTGTTCATTGTTAACCAAATGAATGAAGGTGTCTGGGGGTGAAGGGAGGGTGCCAAGTTTCAAAGGGCAACTTAGCTCAGCGCAATGAAGTGTGGTGTCATAACAGGAGCTCCTGCAGCGGCAGGCTGGAGCCGGAGAGCAAAATGCTGGAGAAGATTCAGAAGGCGCTCACAGTTCGTAACCGCACCATGCGGGAGCTGCTGGCAGAAGCACTGGGGATGTTCATCTTCATGGTAAGGAGGAGATGGGCCCACATGTTTGTGTCTTTTCTTGTGTGTGGTTGAGAGGGTAAATGTTTGCAGCAGCAATTTGCAAGGTCAGGGGTTTCCTACCACGTCCTCAGGGTTGCTCAGCAGCTGGATGCTATTGCTCACCCCTTTGCTCTGGTAGGGCAGCAGTTTCCCATCAGATAGACTGTCTGTCAAAAACCTTCTGGAGGAATAAAACAATGGAGAGGGTGGGGGGTGGGTGCTGACAGAAGGTGAAGCAGGTGGGGATGAGCTGCTCTTTCAGTTCTCTTCCAGCAGAAAAATGAGGAAGAGTCTGGGAATGAAATCAAAGGGCAGTGTCTGGTCAGATGGGGCAACACAACACTTGTGCCAAACACCCTGAAAGATCCCATGCTGTGAATTGAGGCTTTTGTTCCTGTTGTGCCAGAAGTGATGGTGTGATTGGGTGTTCCTGCACAGGTTTGGGGAGCAGACTTTGAATCCTCTACCACTGACAGCCTCTGTGAAATGAGAACAGTTTTCATTTGTCTTCCTCTTGGGGTTGCCAGGGTGATGGACACCTGTGAAACTTTCTGAAGCCACAACCCACCATTAGGAGACATAATTACAAGGCATAAAGCATGCTAGGATTTCACTTTTGGTTTTCTGACGCTGGCAAACGAATAGTGCTTATCCAAATCATACAGAAACACCCCCCTTGCCTGAGGGATCTGTTTCACACAGGAAAAGCAAAGTGGTTTTGAGCTCTCAGCTCCTTCAGAGGGAGAGCGTGTGGAAGCCTTTGCAGTCAGAACTGATCCCTGGTGTGAGCGAGGTGCCCACCAGAACCAGAGCCTCTGTGTGTTGGACCAACAGAGCAAAATGAGATCCTCCCTCTGAAAAGGTCCAGTAGCTGTCTGTGCCAACTTACTACACCTCGGCTTAGCCTGGGCTGAGACACTTTGGACTGGACAGAGGCTGGCACGGAAGGGCTGGGGATAGTCCAAACAACTTGCACTTGGAGATTTGCATAGGAGGAAGATAAGATTTGTGTAAGCACGGGGACCTTTTGACACCACTGTCTGTACAGATACAGGTGCTTATTTTCAATGGCAACAACTACATGTGCAAAGAATGCTCGCTTTTTATCACATCTTATGGCACTTAAGTTCCTTGGAGTTCACTCCTACTGCACAGGCAGTTTTGCATGTATTGGAAGTCAGAGCACAGGCATCTGTCACTCCTCAGCAGGAGCTGAGCAAATCATTTTCCTTTTCCATCCCCTTTGCTTTTGCAGGTGCAGTTTCTCAGGTGACAAAGAACAAGTTCACAGGTGTCCCGTGAGGGCTGTCTCTGAGAAGAAGCATGAGGAGACTTTTCCCTGACAGTCCAAGGCAGATTTTGTAGCCTGCAGCTCATGTTGGCTCTTCCCTCACTGATCCTCATGAGGGAATAGAGTAGGACGAGGGACCCTGCACATGGATCCCCATCAAAGGCTGGCAACAAACAGCATCCAGCAGCTGAAGGTATCATCCAGCATCCAACTTTTCAGCAGCCCCCTGGCCCTCAGTGCAACCTGGAATGTGCTGGATGCATCTCCAGAACGCCTGTCTGGCTGTTGTTTGGACAACAGCACTCAGCCCAGGGCCTCTCACTTTAATGAATAGACAATGTTCACACAGGAGGGAACCAGGCAACGGGGAGTAGACAGCATAAGGAGTAGGGAGGTAGGGGAAAAAAGGGTATTTTGGGACTGTGAGAATATAAGGAGAGACCAGAGGTTTGGATCTGTGGTGAAACATGGATTCTGTGGCCTGTCCTACGCTTTTTTCAGGAGACTGGTGTTCAGCTGCAACAGTCATGTCGCCTGCCCTGCACCCCTCTGTCTGCACCTGCATGCTGTCCTGCAAAACCTGTGCCTTATGCATTTGGCTTCTTTTGGATGTGGCTTTAGAAATGTCAGAGATGAGTAGGCAGAGATTTCGTAAGGGCTTTGCAGATGCTGGGGGACACCCCAAACATTGCTTTTGGGGGCTTTTGCTGATGCAGACTGAGAAGGGCCCACACCATGGAGGCTGTAGCTCTGTGCAGAGCACAGAGTGTGGGTTGTGTATGTGAGAGATAAGAATAGTGTCTCTGGGGAACAGGGGATTTTCATGAAGTCTGAAAGGGAAGAGGGAGAAGAGATGCATGAGATAAAATTTGGATCCAGGCAGAGTAGCCAGAAAAGATCACAGTCTAAACAGAACAGGCCAGAGCAGAAGTTTAGATGCTGGAGAACATACTGACTTTTTTGTCTTGGAGGCACATGTCACCTTGGATAAACATCAGTGCAGTCCAGGGAACAGGATACACGCCCCAAGCCCTAAGTGGTTTGTGAAGCACAGAACTCAAGAGAAGCTTTGTCCTTATCCAAATTTCAGTGTAAGAACTGTGCAAAGAACTTTTTTTTCTGACAATATTAAAAAAGTGAAATAGAATTTACTTTCAGGCCAGAGCAATTTTTTGAATCTGTCTTTTCCTGGTGGAGTTTATTTTTATCTTCAATTTTTTTCCGGTTCCCCTTTAGTCACTAAAAAGGTGTTGAAATTCTGGCTGTTTTCAAACTAAAAGTATATGTGTTGAAAGGAAAAGTCAAACCAGAATACGTTTTTCACTGGAATAAGTTACCAAAATTAAAGTTGAGTTTGGCAAATAGCTGTGTGCTCCCCAAACTACATTTCTAGTCAATAAAATGCAGACCAGGAAAAGAAAGACAACAAGAATTTGCCCACCCTCCCTCCATACATCTTTGGCACCGTCTCTGGGTGGTCTGTGGTGATGCTCCCCTGGCTCATGTCCCTGGTTTCAGGCACAGACACCCTTACCGTGGCTTGAAAATGCCCAGTGACTTTGGGGGAAAGTCACAGAATCATAGAATCACAGAATGGTTTGTGTTGGAAGGGACCTTAAAGATCACCTGGTTCAAAACCTCACGCCATAAGCAGGGACACCTTCCACCAGACCAGCTTGCCCAAAGCCCCATCCAGCCTGGCCTTGCACACTGCCAGGGAGGGGGCAGCCACAGCTTCTCTGGGCAACCTATGCCAGTGTCTCGCCACCCTCACAGTGAAGAATTTCTTCCTAACATCTAATCTAAATCTCCCTTCTTTCAGTTTGCAACCATTACCCCTCGTCCTATCAGTACACTCCCTGATAAAGAGTCCCTCCCCACCCCTTGCTTTCCCTTGGCAGTCCTTTCACTGCCCTGCCAACACTGTGGTTCCAACCTTCCTTAACACGCCTAAATGTCCCAATGCTCTATCTCACTCCGGAAAGGGCCCAGTGCCAAATTGAAAATACACAGTGATCCCTCTTGACCCTCAGATCTCAGTGTGGGGGTTTGGGGGTTGTCTCCCTGTACCCAATCATGACTAGAGTGCCTGGTTTGGTGTGATGGGCACCAATGAGGAGTAACCTAGGTACTGCTTCAGTTTTTGCAGGGGAAGGTCCTTCGTTCTTCATCTGCTGATCATGGGCACCTTAGAATCCTCCTGTCTTTGGGAGTTTATTAGTATCGCAGAAAAAGTAGCAAAGAAGCTCAGTCCACCACAGCAAGAACACTACTTTTAACACTCCTTTCTCTCTTTTTTCTTTCCACGCACCAGGTCTTTGGCTTGTCTTCTGTGGCACAAGTGGTATTAGGAAGAGGAGACTTTGGGCAGTATCTGAGCATCAATTTGGGATTTGGCATTGGTGTTACCCTGGGCATCCATGCAGCTGGAGGAATCTCAGGTGAGCTAGACAGTTGAGCATGGGACGTCTCTATGTTCCGTAAAGGCCACATGCATCAGGTGCAGCAGGATTGGGCTGCGGAGGGGCGCGTGATAGCCTGGCAAGGCAGGGCAGTGACCTCACCAGAAAAAAAGGCAGTCCTAGGGTCCCCTAGTGGGAAAAGCAGAGCAGGTCTGGTGACCGTAACCAGGGTCAGCCTTACGACCCAGTGATCACAGCCAAGTCTGCAGGGGGGAGGCAGGTCTGAGGTTAAGCCAAGGAGTTGGTATGGCATGGCAAAGTTAGGAGAAGCAGGGGACAAGGCAGGCACAGCATACCTACAGTATGCTGACTCCAAACGCATGTGCTGAGCTGAGACGGGGCAAGCGGGATAGGTAGAGCAGCGGAGGTTCGGCCACTCCCTCCTGCTGCGGTCAGCGGAGCCAGGTTTCAGCAGTGGCCCCGTTAGGCACTTGTGGTATGCCATCATGGCCCAAGGAGACAAGGAGCTCTGAAAATGTGCTGCTGATGTGGCCCATGGGGAAGTAAATCATTTATTGCAAAGGAGAGCTTGCTGCTGATGTTGCAACAAGGAATGGTATGCAAATTTTCTCCTTATCGTCCACACCCATGTGCAACCACCCCACACAAACTCAGGAGGTGGTGTTTCAGGGCCATGGGGCGGTATCTTTCACATGACAGAGCATTACCTTTGCCTTGTGCAATTCCTGCATTCATTTGCACCAAGAGAAGAGATTAAGGGCTCTAGTGAGCAGAAAATTAAAGCGAGTCCTTGCTCTTGAACTGTCAGAGCAGAGAGATGTCCAAGGCTGGGTCTGGCTTGGAAAGGAAAATTTTTCCATGCAAGCAGTCAGCTCTTCATCTCCCTGTCCTTTTGGAGGTGGTGGAGACATCCTGGGGAAAGCCGGCTGAGGAAAGTAGATCCCTTCAGTCCCAGGTGACATTTGAGATGGAGCAAATCTGCTGAAGGCTGGGTGGTGGGAGAAGGGATCTCAGCTCAGCCAGCAAGTCTGGTTCTGGAGACAGCTTTGGGGCTTCCTGGCATTGTAATTTGGCTTCATTTGTGTCACATCTGCAAAGGATCAGAGGATCAAATTAAAAAGGATATTCCCCTGCCGCCATTTCAGTTGTGGTTGTGGGACTGTAGCAGGCAGTACATGCACTTTTGCTTCACTCTATCCCACGCTTTGATGAGATGATGTCTGCCTGCATCTTGCCTGTTTCTGAGTCTGGAGTAGGAGATGGCCACTGAGGTTGAATCATTTATTGACCCCTCAATTTTACACCTACTAGGTAGGAAAAGCAAGTATTTTCTTTGGACTCATGGGGAGGTGAGGCCTGGAGAACAAACACGGTCTGCACTGCAGGCACCAAATCTGGAACCACTCACCCTTTCTCCAAAAGCACCGTTGCCATACCAACCTCCTCCATAGACAGTGTCCCCTCAAAACAGGGAAAACTGGTCTTGCACTGTATGAAAGCCACATACTAAGAGATGTAAGGAAATGCAGTCCAAGATTACAGACTCTGCAGGGCAAGGACAGGGTCTGTTCCACACTCACAGCAGCAACCATGGTCTGGGCAGGATTGACCATTCTGGTAATTCCTTAATGCAGTGACATCTAAGAGTTAATCTGAGTCCCTGCTGACAGCACTACGTAGGATTTGCTTTGTAGACAAGAAGATATGGGTCATCAGTGGTTGATTTTGCAGTTTGTTTCCCCAGTGTCTCATGCCTTGTCTGCCAGATGTGCTAAGGGCCCACAGCTCTCATCAGCCAGGGTGCTCAGCTCTGCTAGGATGAGGCCCTCCTTGTCTATCAGGTGTTTTCAGAATGTCTTGCGATTGTTTGGGATAAGATTTGCCTCATCTACCTGTAGCCATATAAAAGGTGGGTGATGAGTCTAAGTTCTGGGCTCCCTTTAAGCTGAACAGAGAGAAGCCCAGAGGGAAACCCATGCCATGCCAAGAGAGGTATCTCTGACAGGTAAGATGACCCACTCTCTGGAGGCAGCCTGTGGTCTGCAGAAATTTTAGAAGACTAAAGCCAGGAGCTCTCTGCTCTGCATCATTCAGCTGCCCAGGGAAAATGGGCCAGTTCTGAGTCTGTGCAGGAGGGAGATCCTGCCCTGAGAGAGCCTTGGGGTTCTGGAGCAATGTCTGGATGGTTACTGTGGGCTGTGGGGCTTGCTCCAAAACAACATCAGGGCTGAGGCCACTCTCTTTTGCTGTGATTTTGCAGGAGCTCATCTGAATGCAGCCATCACCCTTACACACTGCCTTTTAGGAAACCTTCCCTGGAGAAAACTCCCAGCTTACCTAATTGGACAGTTCCTGGGCTCCTTTACCGCAGCAGCCACCGTCTTTGGCCTCTACTATGGTATGATTGTGTCTTTTATCACAGGGGTTGCTGTGGGCACCATTTCAGTCTTAACTCACAGTTCATCAAAACTATTTTCTTTTATAGTACCCAGCATGATGTCCTGGCTTGTGAGACACACTTTCATAGCTCAAGGCCAGAGCAGGGCCCAAATATCTCTGGGAGGGATGTGCAGTTCCTGGAGAATGCAGGTCCTTTCGTCTAGGGCATTCCCACTGCCAAAACCTGTCCTCAACTCAAGGCCAGTAGATGCATTTTGTCAGCATTTTGTTTCCCGTGTCTGCAAGAGCTTGAGTTAGAGGGACTACCATGTATTAGGTACAGCTGGAGCTCTGGAAGACTCTGCTGGTCTGTGGAACACAAGACAGCAGTCATCTGTGGTTTTGAGTTGAGAGCAGAGGACCCACCAGCCGTTGGCTCCAGCATGTCTCAGTCTCTGAGGGGCAGAGGGGTGGAGGCCTCCGGCACATCTGGAGTGTCCAGCCTACCCCAGGCTCCTGGAGCAGGGACAGGGAGCTGCTTGGCATAAGGAAGCAACTGCAGACCAAAGTTTGTGGATAACAGATATTAGTGACATCATGCCCTGTGAGGTGTGTGTCACCTCCATCATATCTCCCATCGCCTCTCTTCCCATCAGTGTCGGTGCAATGGGTGGACTTGTGTACAAGCCACGTGAGATGAACTCTGTGCTAACTCCCATCATTCCCATTTCTCCTAGATGCTCTGTACAACTACAGCAATGGGAACTTTACAGTGATGGGACCAACTGCCACGGCGTCGATCTTCTCCACTTACCCTGCTCCCTATGTATCCTTGCTGGAGGGCTTCTTCACAGAGGTCAGTGGGGACTGCTGTGGTGTGCTACGGGAAGGTGGGTGGTAACAGGGGCTGCTGCAGGTCTGCTACAGGGGACTCACAGGGCTACATATGCAGACACAACCACAACCTCTACTTCAAGGAGCCCACCATCCAGGCAGGGGTCTGAGAGGTAGGATCCAAGGCACCTTGGTGGCTGAGCAAGCCGAGAAGGTAACACCTGCAGGCTGCTCAGCAGCTTGGTCTGAGTGCCCTCCAAACACCCTCCCTGCATGCAGCCCAAGCAACAGGAAGAGAGAAGCTGAGCTGCATCAGGAACCATCTACTCTGGGCTCTGGGCAGTTCTCTGAACTTTTCTTCCAATTTTTGGATCCTACACCCACTCCATGCTCACAGGCAGGTCTGCTGACTGCACCTCACTGGCACAGAGGGCCTGGGACTGCCTTCACATGAACACAGCCTCTCTGGATTGAACCTCTAGGGCATGAACAGTCCAATTTAGACTGCATACAGTTGTTTCCTAGCATACAATACCATGTCCAGATGTCCAGAAATAGGAAAGGGATGCTGCAGGGCACATGGAGCGCTGGGACACTGGAGAAGGAAGATTCACTTCTAATTCAAATTTGAGGAGGTCTTTATCTCTGTCAGCTTTATTTCTGAGCTGACAAAACTCTTTCCTGGGCATGATGAGGAGGACAGTGAGAGCTGGAGAGCCTACAGGTGAGGCCTAGTCACTCAGCCTCCTGTGGAGCACGCAGTGTCCTTGCTGCACAAGAAAGCAAACGACAGTGACAGGGCCTTGCCAAGACCTGCAGAGTTTCTGCTTTTGTTGGCATCTCTGCAAGCAGTCCAAGTCTCTTAAGCTGCATTTTCTGAAGCAGAAAGAGACAGGAGACATCAGCTCTACTCAAACCACAGTTCCTGACATCTTGGGCACTGCAGATCTACAAATGCTAGCTATGTCTGGTCACAGGTCAGAGATTCACTTTCCCAGATGCGAATTTGGTATCTGCTTTTAATCCTGAAAGGGCTAATGCAACAGGCTATATAAAACGTTACTCTCTCTAGAGAGGTCTCATTAGCAGTTTGATATGGCTCTGCCTCTGTTAGATTAAATGTATTTAAAATAACCCATGTCCCTAACTTGAAAGGTGGAGGGAGAGGACAGTGCTGAGTAGTTCATATTGGTTCTAGAGCATTTTTGGTGATGAGGTGGAGATGTTTTTCCTGGGAAATGAGTCAAGAATTTTTTTCAGTCCACCTGTGAGGAGGGAATAACATTGAGGTACTCCCTGACTTGATCATACCATGAATACCACCTGCTCCTCCATTCTGGGTAGTCTCTTCCCCTCTGCTGAGCGGGATCCTTCTGTCTTCCCCATTCTCTCTCCTGACCTGTTCTCCCTTTCCTGCTTCTGCAGTTTATGGGGACATTGATGCTGCTCCTGGGCATTCTGGTCATCCATGATGAGAAAAACAACGGAGCCCTGAAAGGCACGCAGGCCCTGCTCACGGGTATCCTGGTCCTGGGCATCGGCATGGGGATGGGGATGAACACAGGCTATGCCATAAACCCCTCTCGGGACCTGCCCCCGAGGGTCTTCACGGCAATCGCTGGCTGGGGAATGGATGTCTTCACGTGAGTGACCCGGTTTGCTTTCAAACTGTTCAGCTCACAAGAACATGAGACAAGCCCAAGATAAAATGGTCCTGAAGCCTTTTTCTTTAGACCAAGCAATGGTATTGCTGCAGAGTGGGTTCTCCATTCTCAGAGAGCAAGCGTTACGCATTGAGGAGCCCCGTGCATTATGTACACAACATCTGGCGTACACTAAGTCTCCAGCGTGGGATTCATCTTGAGATTCAGATACCTTAATTTGGTCACCAAATCAGCTGGTTATTGAAGTGACTGGAGATCCAGAGAGCGATTCAGCTCACCTGAAAGCAGGTACCTAGTGCTGGATTGCTGAAGAGCTCTCCTAAATTTAGGTCTCTGAATCTGGAGATGAAACCCTGCCTTCCTCTATCTAGTAAGATGGTGCCATGCTATGGCTTTTTTCCCATGGTGAGGGAGGGCATTAGCAGAGTTTCCTGTCCTGGCTTCCCATTTTCATTAAATTTCCAGAAACTTTGAGAGCTTCATAGATGAGGTGCAGAAGCTATTTGAAATGGGGAGGGAAAAGGTCTGTGTGTGTGTGTGTGTCTGACAGTCACACTCATCAGGATCACACAGACATTTCTGTAGGAGAACAAGAAACTGAAGACAGTGCAGAGCCACTTTCCCAGGCCGATAGGGAAAATGACCCTCCCTCCAGCAACTAAGCTGGTGGATAGACAATTTGTTCAAGCCAGTTGTAGGGCCCAATATGTGAAGGGGGACTAGTCATCCCTGCTCACACAGCTCACTCCTGCCCCAACAGACTCTTCTCACGTCACCCAGCGCCATGTGTCGGCAGGGCAGCGGTTCTTCTGGCTCACCAGCTGCCTCTTCTGTGTTTCATTTTAGGGCTGGACATCACTGGTGTTGGGTCCCAGTCACAGCTCCGATTCTGGGAAGTCTCGCTGGTGTTTTAATCCACAAACTCTTCGTTGATTTTCACAACCAACCTGTCCCAGAAAGTGGAAATGAGAAAGGCCAGCCAGTGGTGGAGACTTCTACACTGTGATGGCCACACACTCTGAGGAAAGGGCCTGACAGCAAAGCCTATACAGACATATGGACTGACAGCCAAAGAGCAACCAAGCGGATAAGGACATGTGCAATGGTGCTGCCAGTCCACACTGTGTCTCCACCCTGCAAGTGGAGAAATGAGGGACTAGTCTTCAACAAACCTACTCTGCTTAACCAGACAAACGGAGTTTCTGAGACGCTGGGCAGAACCTGGGTAGGGCTAGACCTGGCTGTGACCCGAAGAAATTATTCAATCATCTCCCTGTCTAAAATTCTACCACCAAAAAAAGTCATCACATTCTGCAGAAAAGCGAAGCAGAGCTGCAATACTCCAGATACCTGTATGTTCATAGAAATCAAAATACAGGATCCAACAGTGGCAGAAACAACTTAATTAAAGAAATTTTGATCTGGAATATTCTTTGGTAAGAGGTAGATACCACACTGATGGACTAGGGGCCTAGGCTAGTTTCCATTTGCTAACCTGCCACCCTAACAAACACCTTGTTTGGCACAGCACAGAGAAAAGAAGAGCAAGGACAGGCTGAAATAGAAACCTGAACTGAGGTGTTTTGTTTTTTCTTTTTCATGATTGGTTTTCTTTTTTTTGCTTTTTGATCTGAACATTCTCCTGAATCCTGGCACAGCTCTGCTGAAACGTGTTGGCGTCATGGAACCACACATGTTACTTACAGGCTAGATTTCAACTATCACCATATGAAAGGATGCAGACAACTTCTGCGGTAGCATCCCCAAGCGGAAAAAAACAACCTCTTTTCTCCACTTGCAATGCATGAGAAATGTGGGAAGAGGCTGCCTTGCTCCTGGAGGAATTCTGCCACTTCCATCTGAATGAGCAAGTGGGCCTGCAACAGCCTTACGAGTCTGAGGTATCATCGGATTAAAAGCAAAACAGTATCAGAAGCTGCCTGTTCCCAGGGCGGTGACAACAGTGTTAGGATTTCTAGAAAGTGCTTAAGCAAGTATGGTATGTATGTCAAGCATGTGACTGCAGTCCCCGGAGTGGTTGCAATGAACACACAACACAGGGATCTGCAAGAGTAGGAAGTGACAGAACTCCAGAAAATAGCATTTACTGGCTTTAACGATCATTCACATCTCTCTATTAGGAAGATTACTAATGTATTACTGCGGCATGGGGTGGGGTGGTAGGTGCTGACATCTCTGCTTCCTCATTAGTAGAGCAGCTACAGCAGATCTTCATCCGGCAGAAGACGCACATTGGCTTTAGAGGGCTGAAAAGCATTAGAGGATTTTCTCTCATTTGGGGGTGGCAGAGGGCAGCTGCCAGGCAATGCAGCAACTGCGCTTGAGGGTGGGCCCTGGGCAGTGCTGGAAGCCAGCAAAGCATGCCAGGGCCGGGGCTGACAGCTGCAGAGATCCTGAACAGCAAGCGCAGGACAGAAGTGGAACAGCTGTCACACAGCTGAATCTTTTAATCTATGTGAACTAAATTGGGAACTTCAGAATAGCTCAAGATGGGATTAGCTAAAAGACACTGGACTCCATCCCTTCTCAGTGAGAGATTCTCCACTGCATTTAAAAAGCCTCACCAAACAATCCAGCCTGAACCATACATCCTTGTGCATGTGCTCCCAAAAGCATCTTCAAATATCCAATTGCTCTGGAGGAAAATATGAAAATCTTTATTAAAATATTGTTATCCACTTACAGGGTGGTTTTATCTTTCTGAAGGACATACAAACACTCTTGAAAGCCTCACAACATCTCTGTGAGGTAGGTTTGTCTTATGTGACTTTCATAAATAAAAGATGGTGCTGTTTAAATAACCCAACGCTTATTTCAAGATGGTGACTTTGATTTCCCTGCTTAGGCACAAAATGTGTTGGTTGCTACCGTGTGTTTCCACCACATCTAAGAAGACAGAATGGTATAGAAAAGTAATGGAAACAATCAGATGTAACGGAAAACCAGCAGTGAATGGGTTAAAGTGCAGTTTTAACCTGAAAAATTACAGTAAAGAAAACAGCATCAGGGGCTTCTAAGGCTGTAGGATCTCAGTGGCCCCTGGTCAGATCCTGCCTAATTGAAAAGTGACAAAGGCTGTTTGAATGGTCAACTTTGCAAATGAATGTGTGACAAACCAAGGGGTCCTCCTGGCTTATGGGACTCTCACTGTTAACACCACTGACCCACCCTGGCTCAGCAGTTCCCACAAGAGGAGAAAGCAGAGGCAATGAGCAATCTTGCAGCTTCTGGCTGCCTTCAGGCTTATTGGGAAGGACATCACACAGATGTCACTACCCACAAAGACATGGCACAAAGGCCAAAAAGTGGTTTGGGCTGTAGAACAAGCAACTAGGCCAACGCAGAGACATGGAAGCCTCAGGTTCCTTCGTACCATGAACCTCAGAGCAGAAGTTGGAAGGAGCACAGGCAAGTGTGGAGTTTGATTCTGTCTGAAGCAGAAGATATTTCTTTGTTCACTGGGTTCCAGCCTGCTCCCATAGCATGCAGGGTCAGGACAGGTTTCTTTCAAAGGAGATGTCAGAAATATCTTCATACACTGTATTTCAGCATGGGTCTATTAAAGTAACGGTGACTTACATTCGCTTTCATTTCACTAATGTAGTTGCACAGAAACAAAAGCTTCCCTATAGAGCAGTGACATCAAGGGCTTCTTTGTGCCCTCTGAACAGTACATGGGGCAAGTAGCAGAAGGGAACAAAATCAATGTCTCAAGTTCTTTTCTCAGAGTCTCCAGGAACTATATCCTTCCCATGACAAAGTACATTGTGGCTATATTTCATGCAAATACTGCAATGTGTTTCCCATGGGCACATCTATTCATGCACAAGGAACTTGCTCTGAACCACTGAGACTCAGCATCAGAGTACATCAAAGCTTATTGCAAATGTTGTGCAGGGTCAGACCTGGGGGGGGTCTCACTTCCTTGAAGAATTCCCAGCTAGTGAGGATGTCTTGGAGGAAGCCATGCTTGTGTGACTCTTCTGGGAGCCTACTGGCTGGGAGGGTGGTTTCTTCTTGATCACTGGCGTTTTGTTCTTGCTTTTAAATACCTTATTAGGGTCCAGCTTGTTTATAAAGGAATCAGCTTCTTCAGAGAGGACAGCAGTGTTGATGGTTATGGGTTTATACATGTTAAACCATTGCTGAAAGGCAGAATTGTAGGGAAAGAAGAGGTTAAAATCAAATCACAATTAGACATTTCCACACTGAGACCTGATTTTAATCATACACCACTTATCATTTTGCAGGACTGTGCAGAGTGTCTTGTGATAAGGATACACAAGGCATAGCTACAGCTACAGCCTTGGAACTGCCCCACATTCCAGACAGGGAAGAGATGAACCAGACACAAACCTAACACTACCTTTCCTGCAGTGTAACTCCTATCAGGAGAAACTCCTGATTTAAACCACAAGAGGAAAAGTAAAGGGAGGGGATAAAACCAAACCACATTTATTTAAACTCCGAGAAGCAGAAAAGATTAAAAAAACCTTGGAATTTAAAAGTGCTTACAAATTGGACCCAAACTAGTTGAACTCCTCAAAATATAGCGTCCCTCCCTCTCTTCACACATACAGTAATGCAAGACTTTTAACTCTTTACACAAAGGATTTTGTGTTTGTGATTTTTACATCTAGAAGTGACGGTTTGGTTCCCAGATGCCACCACAATGCTATGCCCTGCAGTTCTCATCTCTTTCCTATCAGTTTTCCATTGACGGAAATAAAATTGTAGGGGTTATGGCACTACAAATTCCACTGAAACTATCAACAAAGTGTTGAACAAAATAAACAAAAGGTCAATACCAAAATGCAGATGGCAACCTATTAATGTACTGCTTAATGGAAAACAGTTTTAATATACCACCCTTGAAGACCTTTAAAAATTATAGTGGTTAACATACTAGGAGGATTTTAACTGACAGAGGCTGCAAATGATTAGGGAATACCTGAATGAGTTTACTAAGGTTTGTGAATATACTGAACATAAAATATTCTAGCAGGAAAGTTACAGAAAGGCAGAGCACAGGCATATGCTCGAGTACCACATACACAGCCTTGACTGATAAAGTAGAGCACAGTATAACTGAGAAGACACCAGAAATACAAAGAACCAAATTCTACAGCCATTGATAGATGGGAATTTGGCAGTGGTTTTTGTGAGTAGTTCTGATGTACGCACAGGGCTGAGGCAGCACCAAGGAATGCTGTGATGGTAAGGCAGCTGTTGTGTCTGGGTGAAGTGCAGGACACTCACCGAGACCCGCCAGGCCTTGTCAACATGCACAGATACTGCACAGCTTATGTCCTGTGTTTGGTAGTACCGTCAGATCCATTCCCCGACCTCTCACAGTGTGGAAGCAGGGTTAGGGCTGAAGGCCCAGTCAAACACAGAGGAATGTTATGAGCCTCTAATAGCAGGGTTCTGGCAGAGCAGAATAGGAATTTTAATAATAATAAGGGGCTGGAATGGTCAGGAGGGCGTACCTGGAACTCTCCTATAATTGCTTCTAGGACTGAGGGCATTTAAATGGTCCCTTTTTGGGGTCCCTTCATGACTGAGGACGATGCAAAGGAATTAATATTCTTGGCAAGGCTAAAGCTTATAGTCTTCCTCTGGGCTTCTGCCTAATGTGTACTTGGACTTTTCTCTCCACCCAGACAGCAGTAGGCTCTTGTTCACTGCTAGAGGAACCAGTAAACTGATTTAGACAAATCTTACATAGCTGTGGGGATGAACAGCTTTACGTCTCCTCACTTGCCAGCAGTCATGGAAGCAGACGTTTGCTCCGGAGTCAAGAAAGCAAATAAATAATTTGAGTTCCACCACATGCTATTAGAGGTCAAAGATGGAGCCCAACTCAAGCGAGAAAAAGTGGGGTTAACACAACGTTAGTGCATTCACTAACACAAACAAATGACTGTTAACATGCTATGGTGGAAAGACTCACGGCCCCTTCCACAGCTCAAAAGGGAGGCCCACTTGAGCCTACAGACTGTCAAAAGGTGGGAAGATTTTTTTCCAGTCTACGCTTATGCAAAATACTGAGGAGCTGAATCCTGCTGTCCTACCTTGGCCTGGGGGCTGACCCCATAGCTGGTGAAGGCATACTGCCACTGTGGGAGACCCAGGTGGGTAATGAGCAGGCGGTAGTAGGCTGTGAAGGTTTTGGTGAGGAAATGCCAATACAGAGCTCTGTCCAGGAACCATATCTCTGTGTCTGGTGAGACAACTAGAACAAAACAAACGCAAATGACACTGTTGCTTTGCAGTGATAAGATCAACCCCTGGCCATTGTCAGGTGGGAGACACAACATACTTAACAGAAAAGCTGCAGCTTCTAAACTGCAGCATCCCTGATTAACATAAATGATTATGTAAAGGCAATGTGGTTTAACGGTTAGAATATGGAGACTGAAAAGGACTTGGTTCTGCTCCCAGCCTTACTAAAAGTACTTATGCAATAGCCATTATACTCACTTTACCACTGTAAAACAGATGCAAAGTTATTCCTTCCCAACGTGGGACTGATACACTACATGGAACATGCTTGGACATCAGCAACTTCATAGTGTAAGTTCAAAGTACAATTATGGCAAACATTTATCTGCCCCACAATGTGAAAAGCAACTAACTCAATTATAAGTCATCTGTACTACTGAATAGAGTCCAGAGTCTGGAAGTCATGGGAGTGCACTGCCAACAAAAACACATTTTGCAAAATCTTTCCACAGCCATCAAATATTTCTCTGGTGGCGACATCCTTTGTAGCATAAAAAGAAGTGAGAGATTGAGATGCCGAACACTTCAATTAAACAAACTGCCTCCTGTGTTGACACCAACACATATAAAAAACACTCTGTCCCCTTGCCCAGGTTATCCACTGCCTGTACTGAACTCACTAACACTGGAAGGCAAGAGGACAAGTAAGAAGTTTCTGCCTTGCGAGCTGTAGTCACACCCAATGAAAGACGTAAGATAACAACCAAAGAGTTTTCACAACAACAGGTATATCACAATTGGACACCCCCACACTGAACATACGGGTATACGCATACACTTAGTGACCTGTGCACTCTGTCAGATGACAATACTTCACAAGTGACTCGGGTGTTTTGCTGATTGCTGACCGATAACAGTTTTCTGTCTATCTGTCAGGAGAAATAGCTCAGCTCACACCTTTCACTCTCCCGTGTGAAAGGAGGGTCAACCCTTCCTGCCAAGTTTTGACCTAGTTAACATCTGGAGTCTCTGCATCCATGCACAAGGTGAAAGAACCAGTCTAAGTCTGTCTCAGCCAGCTAAGGATCTTTTTTTACCATAGAATCATTAAGTTGGAATAGACCTCTGAGATGACCAAGTCCAACCGTTGACCTAATACCACCATGCCCACTAACCCATGTCCTGAAGTGCCACTTCTGCACCGTTTTTGAACACCTTGAGGGATGGTGGCTCCACCACTTCCCTGGGCAGCCTGTTCCAATGTTTGACTGCTCTTTCACTAAAGACATTTTTCCCTAATATCCAGTTAAACCTCCCTGGCACAACTTGAGGCCATTTCCTCATCTACCATCTACCCTTTGCTTCTAAGAAGAGTTACAGCCTTTCTCATCAAAATGTAAGGGAATTCTTCCAAGACGTGCAAGTAACCAGGGATAAGTTAGTAGCTGAGCTCTAGCTCTCTGTATTATTTCAACATGATTATCAGTAGGTCATATGCGAATGATTTCCTGCTTCTATGCATGCAGAAATCACAACTCAGACTCCAACATTAAAAGAAGGGAAAATGTTAGCTCTAGTTAAGTCTCTGTAAGGTTTAGTCCCTAACTTCAGTGGAGACAGGACATCCCAGTAAATGTTCATCTACAAACAAGAAAATCAGAAATGTAAGATGATTCTACACGTGTGGCCTCCACACACAATCCGCAACAAGAGATGGCTAACTTTGCTCTTTTCAGTCTTACCTGGTTTAGCATGCTTATAAACAAGACAAACTTTCCCATTCCCATTGCATGAGTCTAATTCAAAGATAAGACTACGAGAATCAAAGTGCGGCTTCTCTGGTTTGTCTCCATTGCCTGGAAACAGAAAAAAAAACATTTCATGAAACATCTTTGGAAAACTGACTGTGACTCAGCTGCAAAGAGTCAATCTATTTGATACTTATTAATAAATCAGCTGAGGAAGAACTAAACTATAAATAGACTTCTCAGAAAGGATAAAAAAAAGTGAGAAAAATTTTAATCTCCAGAAAGAAAGCAAAGCACAGAGTCAAAATCAGATGGCTGAAAAGATGTCATGCTGCCCTCTAGTCCTTCCCTGGCATAAAGCAAGATCAGCTTTACAGATGTCACTCCTGAGAGGTGTTCCTCTAATCTCTTCTTAAAGTTCTCCAGTGTTGGCGATGCCAGAGTCTCCAGGCTGTCAATCCAGATCCATCATTATCAGTTAGAAGTTTTTCTCATGTGGATCCTGAATCTTTCTTGCTGCAATTGAAGCCCATTACTTCTGTTCTACCCACCATCCCTTTTCTGCCCTACTTCCTTTTTTTCTAAGGACAGGGAGAACAGGTTATTCTTTTTCTCTGGACAGAAGACTTTGATGAACCTGGAGATGTATACATTTCTTCACATATTCCAGTGTGACATCAGCGTCCTTCTTAACACCCACACTGTCTGACTCATATTCAACTTGTGACCCACAGCCACCACAGAGCATTTCTACAGGACCATTTTGAGATTGTGTAGCTGCAAGTTCTTGCAGAATATAATTTTGAATCCTAAAGCTGCTGGGGAAGAAGCGGGACATAAAAGCTGTACTCCTCAGAAGAATTCTCCATGAAAGCCAGGAAGAGAACTCCTGGGGGGATGTAACTTTTTCTCAGTGTACCTTATAAGTGCATCACTGGAGGTTTGAGTGGCTAAATGGAAGCAGAATTTGGCCCATTTCATTACAATGACTAGAAGATCAGGGCTGCAGCCAAGCTGAAACGTGCAAAAAGAAACTTTCAGCCACATTTAGAAGCTATGAGAGCTATAGAGATTCAGAGATAAGACTGAAATCAAATAGCAATTTTTTAAGGAGTCAGTATGACATCTGGCTCCATTCTTATCTTAATTCTTCCAGTCTTGTTAGACTTTTAAGAGCTCTGAGAAAAGGAGTGGGCTTTTTTTTTTTCTTCTTTTTCTCTCCAAACGGCAGGATGCCCAGCCTTTTCAGGCAGTCTGCAAACGCACATTTTCCAGTGCCACCTCACACTTACACGTATTTACTAGAGTGACTTTTCCAATTCCAAAGAGCATTTCCAGCTGTCTTTTCACTACC
Organism: Leptosomus discolor; assembly: GCF_034619465.1. Classification (NCBI taxonomy): domain Eukaryota; kingdom Metazoa; phylum Chordata; class Aves; order Leptosomiformes; family Leptosomidae; genus Leptosomus; species Leptosomus discolor. Next base: position 84,536,948 of record NC_141419.1, read on the forward strand.
AAGACAAAAACTGTTATCTTTTGTTCATGTAACACCATAAGCACACAAAGACTTTAGAAGCTGAATCACTGCAGGGAAAAGGCAGAACCGGATGGCTGCCAGGCTTTTAAAGGAGCATGCAAATAATACTAGTGACGGGCAGCATTAACAATCCACATGAGATTTACAGCATACAGATCTACCTGTCAAGGCTGTAGGGGACTAATGGGACATATAGTAGATCCAGCCCAGGAGACAAAGAAAACCCCATCTACTTGGAGAGACCTTTTCTGTTTCTATATCCATGTGCTATATCCTAACATTACTCTAACAGAGCAAGAGGGATGAGACAGAACACATTTTCTAGCTGTCAACAGGACCTTACCTTCCTCGTCTGTGTCATCTTCCAGGTCAGCGAGGGTTGGTGCATTAGGCAGAGTGTACATAGAGGAACCCCCAAGCCGACATAGCTTCGAGACACTATTAATCACCATAGAGCCCAGGGGCATTAGGGTATCTGCAATTAATCATATCCAGTGTCAGAAAAGCACCTGAGGTATTTTCCTTTATACATCAACTCAATCTCTTCTAAAACACAGAGGGGAAGAAGAGATGGGTATACCCAGCAGGCCTGGACACTTAACCAAGTAAGGCTCCACAGGAGCAAAATTAGGCTTTTTCAAACACAATCACATTTACAGGTGATGCAACATCATCTCAGATCTGTGCAGGCATAAGAACTACACTGCTGGCTAAGTCTGTGCTGCAGCTGTTAGCTCAGTCCTGTGAAACCGGCTATTAAAAATCGTGGCTAGCTACAGCCACGTCTTTCCCCTGCTGTTGTCCTTCCTACCAGAAACCACCCCACCCATTCACAGCCTACTGGGCAGCTCATCCTCTTCCACCCCATGTACCTGCTCAGGGTGCCTCCTCTTGGTTCCCACTCCAACACAGGATTTTATCAGCCTGTCAACATGTGGGTGTTCCTGAATGAATGCTTGAGGACTTGTCACTTGTCTCTTCTTCTGAGGACTAGTACTGTTACCAGCCACCAAGTCAACAAGCACCCTGTTCAGCCACGTTCCAGTGTGAAGGGCCTCAGAAGGCACTACTGGATGCTTGCTCAAACAAGACAGTTACATGGGCTGCCTTGGTTTCTGTGCACTTGTGTGCGCTGAAAACAAGACTCTTCAGAGGTCACAACACACTAAATGCCACCTGAAACATGATGGGACTCAGTGCAGGTGCTAGAAACCTCATGTCAACTGTCTCTGAAATGAAATTCCACTTCCTGCGGAAAACCCTTTATTTGACACCCACCTCCACAGGTGAGCAGTGTCCACAGCCCTATTTGACAATCTCCCTTGAAGGCAACAAGAGCCAGGATAATAATTGCGGGGCTCCAGTGCAGAGTGAATGAACCACCCGATTCTTGCCGAACGAGGATGGACAATAAAGCTTGGTCCTATTCTCACTTCCACCACTGACTCCAGAAAAAACTCCAGCGAATGGACTTTAGCTGGTGGAAAGCAGAATCAGGCTCTGGCATATACATATACTTTTTAATGAAAAGGAGGTATTATCAGAGGGTCACTCTTCCTACTGCTTTATGATAGGATAATGTGCTAAAACTGCTTCTCCATGAACAACAGAGGGAGTCTAGGTATGTGATTTAAACTACATACCTAAATCTGAGTGTCAACAGATGGACAGTATATTACAGGATGGTATTTATGTCACGAAAAATTGTTTGGTTTCTAGTCAGTGGTCAGCATACATGTTTCTTCTGTGGAAGTCTAGCATATGCAAGCAATAGGCTTTGTCCTGTTGCATCAGGAAGGGACCTCTGACGTGTAGTCATATTTTTTTGCCTCACCGGGACATCTGTACAATAGTCTACAATCCCATGCAGAACGGCACTCGCTTATTAATTCAGAAGTCGGTTTTCTGTAGTCACTGATCAAGCTGCCTAGCAGAAACAAACTACTGCATTTTTTTGCAAGTTAAGGAATGGTGATTTTAATTCAAAATGACTTGGTGCTTATGCTTTTGCTCAGACTAATGCAGGATGCTGACAGATATGTACTGACCGTGCAGAAAGTAAGGTTGAAATTAAAGAGATTCTGCAAAGGAAAGATTGGCTGCAATGAAATGAGGATATCAGTGGAGAGCAACACACAGCAACTCACCATCAGTCTTCACACTCCAGGTCATCTGGAAGCCATCAGTCATCAGATAGAAGTTCTTTAAATCCTCTGGCAATATGCAGGAGTTTTTCTGCAGATCACAGTCAAAAGTGTTATGGGAAAATGCAAAATGCGCCTCAAATGTTTTGCTCAACTTCAAGATGACTCAAATCAGCCCAAATATCATCCTAATACCTTGAGAGAAAACTGCATATTTCTTGGGTCTGTGCTACTGTATCAACAAAGATCACTTGGGAAAGTTTCACAATGAGCAGTCAGTCATCACAAGATTATTACAGGATTGTTCCCCTACTGAGATGACGCATCACCCTTTGTCACTAACAGCCACTCCACGATGACATACATAAGAACAATCAGCTTTTTCATATATACAGCTTACAAGACTAGAGTTTTGCTTTAAGTTAAATCAGACTAAACCTACCTGTTCTGCTAAAGCATGTATAATATTAGCACAAGGACTCTCCTCTTCTGTGGGATTTCAGTTGCAAGTAAGTGAGAGAGGCATAGACTCAATAGTTGTACATAATCAAGCACATTTGACATTTCACTTAACAAACAGTATGTGTGCAAATACACAGAGTCAGTCTCACAAACCTGCTGGTCTGGCTTCATCTCACCAACCTTCAGTGCTTGGCTGGGGCTCCTTCGTCAACAGTGAAAGAAGCAACTCCAGTGAGATGGTGAGAGTGCTTCTAAGAACCAGAACCCTTCTCCTATACCTATATTGGTTGTGGAAGGAGACTTTCTTAGACTCTTCAGCTAAGTAATAAATATGAGGAAGGAAGGACAAAAGTTTAATCCTCAGAACAACAAGAAGCCCAAACAACTATAGGCAATTGCAGGCACTGCTCCTGGTGACAGGACTGGCTGCAGACCACTGACCCTCTGTTCCTGTTGATGTGTCAAGGACACAAAATAAAACAGTACAGAAGCCTGTCAGTTTTAGGAAGACAAGCAACACACATGACTAAAGGAGTTATCTGCTGTTTTGTTTGTAATTGCTTTAGAGAAAAAACAGATCGAGAAAGACTGAAGAGAGTTCACATTTGAAGTATCATCAAACTTAAGACTCCAAAGGAGTCAGACCCCAAAACTCAGGATGATCTCTGATGATGTAGGTTCCTCAACTCCACAGGCTGCACGACCCTCCTTGTGAAAAAGTTTTCCTACTTGCAGTCTGAACCTCCAAGTGTCAAATTGTGGTCACTCTCCCTTTTCAGTCTCAAGTGCTTTTAAATCTGCTCAGGAACAAAGACAGAAATAAGCCACTTGAGGGCCAAGCTTTGTCATTAAATCAGGAGGATAGACAATGCCTTCTTTAAAAGATTGATCTGAGACCTGTTTATAATCACAGGACTTCCTGAGCTACACCTGACAGGGAAAATAGACAAATAATGTGAGATTTGCAACATAGTATGTCTGATACTTCAAGTACTTTTGTGACAGGATTTTCAGCCTTTTCTAAAAAAAGTTGAATTTCTTTCATTTGGCCAGTTTTAAAGACATGCTGTTGCACATGGCCTGCTCTTTGTGCAATGAGTTTGACACTCAAAGCAAGAAAACATAGAATCACAATCTTTGAGAACATTTATAGGTCAGTAATGCTGTCCCTCATATAGGCTTACCCTGCCACAGATCAAGATGTTATTCAGGTACGTATTCACAGCCTGGCCTGAGAGGCCTAGGTGGGTTTTGGAGCAGTGACAGAATTGCATTGGAGAAAGCAGGAGTCAGATGTTAATAGCTTTCCAATATTGTACCTCTGCTGGGACTACTTCCCTACAGCTACTAGAAAATGTAACATTCCAAGTCTAATAAAATAAAGAAAGAATACTCTGGTAATCACTAGCTAAGGAAAAGAAACATGCACATGCAGTTCATGTAGCTCTGCTTCACTTGGGGCACGAATTTGTAACATCTCAAGAGATGCTGATGGGATTCTTCCCCATGTCCGCAACTTGTGCATATCCAGTTATTTGCCCTGATGTTGCCCCAATGCATCTATCCAGCAGGGGCTACCTGTCAGCTGTACATCCAGCTGCAATGCTGGCCTCTGGTCATCACTGACTGGCACAAGCAAGGGAAGGCGCTGGCCTCCTCCTCTCCACATCCCCTCCTTCCCCTAGGACCAGGGCAGCCCTTCTGCCTGTTAAAGCCTGATTCACAGTCACTTTCTTTGAGTGTTACAGTCCCTGTCTCCTAAACTGTGGTATATACGCTGTGCAGGACCCTCTAAGCCACCCAGAACGTTCAATCCCATGTGTTAAATTACTTTCTAAGCATATCCATTTATGTCGACAGACTGCTACCGACGAGTCCCAGATATTAATGGCTTTGCAGCTTGCAATAGGGCAGGTCACTTCACTTGCTGTGCCAGCAGCCTGGTCGCTAGCACAGTGCTTTCCTACCCCAGGTAGGGAAAATCTTCAGAGGCAACAGGTATTAAAGCAGAGAGTCTGATACTGTAGAAACTTTGTTTTGAGAAGAACTCATTGTCCTTTGATAAAAGCCTGCTGATGGTTGAGGCCCTGGTGGTAAGTTTCAGGAGATTACTAAGCCACATGGACATATCTGAAGTTCTTCAAATGCCTTTAACAAACACACCTCCTTCTGTGGGTTCTTCTCAGTCCTAAATATTTATAATTTCATGCTGTAGCTGTAAGCACAGTGACTAGGTTTAAAACTATGAAGAAAGAAAACATGACAGACTTGCTACAAAGCCTCAGAAGAGTACAAGTGTTTACACAGCACTTTCAGTCCATTTCATACCCCCCAATTTTAACTAATCTACTCCAGCAGTAAAAATATGTATGTAAACAGTTCTCTTCAGTGGGTGTTCTCCTCTAAGCAGGAGAACCACAGCAGATCTGGGGTCTATAGGAAAAGACTTCTATATAGAAAGCTTCACTAATACCCATCTCTCCCATCTGACAGGAAGGATTGATTGATCTGTTGTATCATGTTCAGCCACATGATCCTATGACATCAAAACAGTGGTCTTCTGACAGCAGAGTCAGAGAAACAAGCCACTAGTATACATTAAAAATGGCTTCCCAAGCTCTGTACTCCTGCTCAACTGGTAGTTTCCAGGGTTGTGATCTCCAGCCCCATAAAATATGATATTCCTAATAACATGCCAGAAGTGCCTTAACCACAGCCCTGGCAAGCAGCTGTTTTCACTCTAGTCATCTGGTTACACTCATCAGCTCATAAAACAAAATATCCCAAGTGCCCCATATGGTGTGTAAGGTCTGGTTTTTTTTGTTTATTGTCCATAATAGCCCCAAATAGTCTCCCAAGAGAGCACAGTCCATTGAGGATAGAGAAAAATATTAAAACCAGGGTACTTCTCCTGCCAAGACCTGATCATCACTGAATCTGGAGCTAAAACACTGACATATGGCAATTCACTTAAAGCACTGTTGAAACAACACCTCCCGAGCAAATATCCTAAAGAAATGGGCAGCAATCAAAACACATAGCTCTAGAGAGACTTCTCTAAAAAATTGTCAGAGTTTTACCCAACTTCTGGGGAGAGAAGGAAGGGATTTATGTCACTTCTCAGGGCTTCCAAGTACTAGCAGCCACCTTTCTCTCTCCCTCACATCATGCTGTTTCATGACTGGTCTGCCCCAGCTGCCAGTGAATGCAGATATTAATTTATGTAACACAGTGAGATGTTCTTGTTGCAGCTTTTATAAATCTGATCTAGCAGAGCTCCCAGGAGATCACCTTGCTTGGATTTCCTGCCCTGAAAGGCACGGGGCTGGGGCAGACCTGATCCCCTGCTGCCGAGAACAGGATTTGGCAATTGTCTTGAGGCTGCTGCTGTGTAGCCATTCTTTTAATCAGAGTATTATAAGGCCCCACAGGAGGGTAACAGTGTGTCAGAAACACTGCCTACCTCCCAAAAGTCCTCCACAGCCTTTTCCCCATGATGCATCTTGAAGAATTATACCTTTCATCATGCTCTGGTTCTGCAGGATCCACTTACCCACCTCTCCCATAGTCAGGGCCACAAGGCATGTTCAAGATGGGCAGCCCCTGTGCTCCTGGGGACCAGAGATAGCAGGCTCGCCTAACGCTGAGGGAGGACATTACAAGTAGGACGGCAAGAAGGACCCTTGTGGATGCACATGCCTACACACACACTTCGAGTCCAAAAAAGACATTGTAGAAGCCATGAGGAAGACTTCTAGAATAGCCAGGAACCACCGCCACAGTTCCCACTGAGATTTACATGCAAAGAGAGTTTCTAAATTGTCTGGCAGCCTAAGACAGTCCACAGTGGGAAAGCACCAGACTGCTTGAAGGCTTTCTAATGGTTTTATTACAGAAAAATAAATCTTTGTAGACAAAGTGCATAAGAAGAAACAACATATTTCCCATGTAGAGTTGTAGAATATCAAAGCTCCAGCAGCATGATGGGCAGGGACCACTTACAGCCAGCCAGGAGCAGTTCAGACACTGCTAACAAGCCAATTAGAGGAACAGGCGAAATGACTCCCTTGATTTTGCTTAGCCTGCTGTGGTGCTGAGTTCTAGGACCTCCAGTTCCTCCTAACAGAATGCAGTTTTCTATTGTCTGAAAACCAAACCAATGATGCAAACAATTGATGAAACAATTATTTCTCTTCAGGTTGAGGCAAAAAGAAAAAGCGGTTGAGACATGGTCGCAGCAGATACTAGAGTGCCTCCTAGCAATACTATAGCATAACAGCTTCTTTTAAAAACTGCATGTGGAGGGGAGCAGGGCAGTTGCCAGCCTAATTTTAGGACTGGGAATGGGTTCATATGGTGATATAGAGTTATTAGCACTGGAGTTCCAGTGGTAACTCTACTCCCCTTTCTATTGTTTGTCCCACTTTCTTGGGGAAAAGACAACATCTCAGTAGGTCTAAACATACGGAAAGGTGAAAAACCGATCTGTTTTTATTAAAATATTTTGAACTGCTTGAAAGTTTTGGGGAAGCAATGCTACCCATGTAAACACTTGAAATCATATACCTTAAATATTTTTTGAGTGTGCTGATTTCTAATAAAATATTCAGCATTGATTTCAGGTTTGATTTCCTGAAGTATAAGACTTAACTGCTCTTTCTCCCTTTAGAGTAAGCTCTGGAAAAAAAAAAAAAAATCTCTTCTGCTCTCCCACTGTCTTACTGCACTGCCTGCTTTCATGAAGCTCGCCTTCCCCTGCAAAGCCTCACAGCAGCTAATGAGCATTCAATGAGTTGTTCTAAGATTTTAAAATTTCCATCGTAGTATTCAGTTAAATACTGGCCCAAACTGGGCACAGCCCAATTTAACAAATATTCACAATTAAAAAAAAGATATTTTCTTTTAAGAGTTTCTTCATACTGTAGATTTGATCTCAGCAGAAATACCTTTCCATTGCAAAACTGAAATAGGACTGTAAAAATTGATTTAAAAAAATGTAAAAAAATACAGAGCTTTTATTCAATGAGTCTCAATGGAAAGAGAGGTTTTGTTGGGAAAAAGAATGTAATTTTGGGAATAGTTTGACCAGTTTTCCCTATATTAGACAAAAAGCCCTGCAAATACTTTCATAACCAAAGATGTACAGGGGAGGTAAACATACAGACTGTGACAAGACCTTGTTAAAATTGGAACTATGGAGAAATGTGCGGAACTATTGCCACCTAGTGGCTACGAAAAAAAAAAAGATAAAAGTGACCATAGAATACAGATAAACTCGTTTCATTTTGTTTTCATATCTTTGGAAGAAGTGCTTTGGGTAGAGCACTTCAAGTTTTGGCTTCACAAGAATCGCTCAATTTTGAAACAAACCAAATTTAGTTGGGAGGAGTAGCAGCACCTGAAAATGAGAGCAATGCTGTGTTCAGGAGAAGCAGTCCTCTCCACTCAACAGAAAAACGAGCAAATGTCACTCTGGTGCTCCCAGGCCTGAGCCGGCTCACAGTCAGGATGCCTCTGACTTTCCAGCCCAGTTAACCCGACACCTGAACAACAGCTACAGAAGATCAGGAATCAGTTCACACAAACCTGAAAAACTGGATTTTTCTGCCCGACCACAGTTGCTGGCTACTGTACAAGTTTCAATAAATAACACAGGTTTACATCACGTACATTCTGACCTGGATTTATAAATTCTTGATGAATATCACTAATTGGGATAGGGCGTTACCAAAACTACTGCAAGATTTTTCCCTACTGTTTAGGAAAAACTGTAAATGGCAAGGTGTCATCAACGGGGAAGTTATTTTATGCAGTGGTAACAAGTGCAGTCTCTGGGAGCACGGGCAGCATAGCCAGGGTTGGAGCAGAGTGAGGATGATTCACTCAACTCCATCCTCCGCCACGGCCCTTTCCAAAGGTCAGTCAGCTTCTACTGTCCCTTCCCTACAAAGGAGTGATACCTAGAAAGCAGTTATTCCCCCATGGTCACAGGATTGATACACAAGCTTATAATCAAAAAAGTGACCAAAAATGCCATCTCTGCCCACCAGAGTCACAGGACAGTATTCAGGAGCCCTCTGGTCACACAGTCTGATGCAGTGAGGTCAGCTAATGCGAAGGTAGCACATGCGCTGCATTGCCTTCTGTAACAGGCAACGGGACACACCTTGGCCAAAAGACTGGGTTGGTTAGCCAAAGCGGAGGTGGAAGGAAGGGGTGTATGAGAAATGGAAGTGAGTAGCTGAGACTGAAAAGAGAAATAGATAACTGGAATGAACTGGGTGCTCAGTGGTATTTTCCAGCTTGAGGCCTCTACCTTTAATGGCCGTGAATAACAAAGAGCTTCTACATTCTGTTTGAAAGGGACTTGGAAAATGGGTTCAGATCTGAATCAGAACAATGATTGTTCTCCACTGAGTCCCCACTGTTGCTGCCTACTATAGTTATCTGATTTCTTTTTAGAGTTATCATTCTAAATAAACCCACACTGACAAAATTTCTCTAACAGATCACATGCACACAATAGCCTAAAAGCCAGAATAATACCTCATTGAAGAAAGACCAAACATCTGTTTAGGCTCCACTGTGCACTGAACTCGGTAACAGGCTCTCTCACAAAGACAAGGCAGCCATTGCATCTGACATTCTCTGTGGGCTGCTGGACATTCAGACTGACCTCATTGCAGTACTATCATGAAAATACTCACTTGCTCCCATGAAATGATTGTGTGGCGCTCAGCTGGCTCCTTTTCCACAAACGTCACCTCAGCAACTCCTGGAGAAGTCTCTAAAAGGAAAAGAGGAGCATGTCTGCAGCTGGCATGGATGACACCAACACTGTGAGCCAGATAATTTTCCAAGTTAACCTGACTGACAGCTGGGGAAAAGGCATTAATGACTGCAAGCACTGTGCTGATGACTGAGCAGTCACATTCTTTTGTCTGTAACTGTACTCAGCATGTCTTGGCATAAGGATGCCTAGTGCTGCACAAGATGCCATCCTTTGACGGTTTTTATAGAGAGATAGACATATATATATATATATATACGTACAAACACATATATACTCACATTTTGTATTCAAAGTGTGATCGTTTGCAGAGGATTCATGGAAAAATCAAGGATGCAATCCTGGGCAAACTCTAAAAGAGAGCTGAATCTTTGGGATACTCTCAGCCTGACACAAGATGTTTGCAGTGTTGCTGTTAATTGCTAACAACTGTATTCCAGAGACAGGCACACTTCAGCTCTGGATTCAGTGGGTTTGAACAGATGCAGAAGCTGATCCTGCTGAAGGCATCTGCATGAGCAAACATCAGTTCTCTGGAATTCCAGCTGGACACGTGGAAATTTGTTATGAGCACTGAGCTCATAATTTACAAAAATGATCTGAATATTTTATGAGAAAGAACGCTATATAAATGCAAGATACTAATCTCAACGGTGTTATTCTTGCAGGTGTGAGGTGGCAGAACAGCATCCCTTGCACTTACTATTTTATAATGCTTTATTTCATCTACAGCCAACTGAAACAGTTTGCACTGACTTCATTCACTTTGGATCAGGTCCAGAAAGACTACTAACTTGTTGTGGGAACTGCAAGCCCAGCACACAGGGCCGTGGAATAGAAGTGATCACTATGCAAGGCTTTCAAGACTGGCTCTTCTGTGAAAGTATTGGCTCCCAAACCAGTCACACGTATTATAATTGCTTTCTGGTGAAACATACATAGTGAACTAGACAGAAAAGGCAGGCACTAGAGAGCTTTGGTTTGTTTTTTATCTCCAGCGCTGGGCTTTCATTTCCAGCAGTAGCGTTGTCCTTGTCTGTTCTGCTGGTGGAAGAGCAGCACTCATTTTCAGGAAGTCTAAACTTCACTGTAATTAGGAGTATTGACTGGTACATTATCAGATAATTTAAAAGACAAAACGTAACACCAGAAACCCAAACTGAAGACGGAAAAAAAAAAAAAAAAAAAAAAGAAATCATAGTAGGTCACCTAGGTAATCTGACTGGCCAAGGGGGAACCCCAACACACAGAAAACTTTGATGTTTCACCAAGTTTCACTTCTTACAGGTGGCTGCAAGGTGAGGGGATCTGTCTCTTGCTTAAATGTAAGCTGCCCATAGGTATTCTGCTTCTAAAGAAGCGTCTGGAATCAATGATGTAACTGGTCTTTTCCATCTAAGCTATGTAAGCCTTATGACAAGTAAGAGATTATAATAACAAAGTAATTGTTATTTCTGTGATCAAAGAAAACAGCAGGGATGTTTAATTCATCATGCACAATGGCTTGGCTGGGATGACGGAAGATTAACTATCATATCAGTCAAAGAAGATGTCTAGGAATGAGAGAACTGCAACTTCTAAAGATGTCTGAACCAAATCCAAGATCAAAAGAAAGGGAAATCCCATCTTAAAAGCTGGAATGTTATATTAAAACTGTTCTACGGGTAAACTGAAGACCACGTTTAACAAATGTGGGTAGGTATGGATGGGAGTGCCATTAAACATTAATGAGGAAAAGTAGTCTGCCATGGGTTGCTTTTTCTTCCAGATGGAAGAAATAAAGAAGCCACCTAAGTTAGACAAAAGATGCAGTATAAAGCTTCAGGTGACTCCTCCCTACTAACTATTCTGAATCAAGATCACAGTAAACTCTGTCCTATTTTTAGGACATTTTATCTGGAAGCTTCAAAAATGCTTTGCAGTATTAATCTGAAAGAGTTGATGCAATGGTGTGACACAAAGCTGAAGCAGGAAACCACAGCATTATCAATCCTTATGGTACTGCTAATACTGCCCATAAGTTGGATAAACTTTCAGCATCTTTTTAAAATGTCTGAATAGTTACATTCATATCCAACAAAGACTGTAAATAGCAAAGTATGGTCCTGCTCTGGGCAGTCCAGAACAGCTCACACCTCCCATTCAGATTTAGTTGTGAGCAATCAACTCTTCTGGCATTAGCTACTAGTCATAGAACTTCAGCAAAAGTAATCATATTGACAATGGGAAAGATGCCTCTCTTTTTCCTCAAATAATAACCTCCATAATGCTTCTGAGAATGTCCCACCTTGTAGAGACTTCCATACAGGCTACGAGTTAAAAAAACAAAAACCAAAACCAACCCTGTCCTCACTCATATATAGAAGTTGCTTAAAGGAGAGTTTGAAATGGTGCCATGAACATTTGTTCAAAAAGGAACTGGAAAACTAGGGCTCAAGCTCCGATATACTGTACGTGCAAAATTTTCCTGCTTGAAATGAGTATGTTGAGTTTCATTACATGATCATTTCTATCTCCTGAAAAAAACGTTTCACAAACTCAGAGTTAAAAGCCTATTACTGCTTTTATGTTATGCTAGGCAGAAAAGTTTCTACTGGCTTCATAAGACTTCCCAGAAGGAGATCTAAAATAAGGTAGTTTCTAGTGCTGCAAACTACCAAGTGAGGCATCTTTCTGAATGATACACTCTTTGTTATTTGAAAGAAATAAACACTAAACAGATTGGTAATGTTTCTCAATTAGTTCAGCAATTCTAATTAATATGGTGGCACAATTTACATGCTTTGGACTACCTCACTGGGAAAAAACGCACAGAACTCCCAGAAGGAGTGGAGAGACAGAGAAAAGAATGAGACCAAAACATCACTGCAATGGATTAGGGTGTGCATTGCACAATACAAGTTGTCAGAGATACAGACAGAAGAACAAAAAACCCAAACCAGTAAACACCTTCCATGTGAAAGGGATACTACAAGACTTTCAGAGCAAAACCCACATTGTTAGGTCTTGCTGGTGTAAATAACACACCTACCCAAAACAGTTCATATGGCAACATTACTTTCGGACGTAGTCAACATCATGCAGATCTCATCATCTGAGTCTGAGTGGTGAAAATGTGGGCAGGGCTAGTAATTTTTTAAAAAGAGCTACTTCAAAGAAGCATTTGTCATGATTGTTGATCATCACCAGTTTCACCTTTTTAATGTTCGCAGAGAGTAGAATGATTATGGTATCCCGACCTCACAACTGGAAAACAAAGAAGCCAAACAAACGCCCCCCCTAAGAAGTCCAGTAATAAGTCAGCAAGAGAACGCTGAACAGAGATTGAGGATAAAATCCTGTGCTCACTGAAGCCCACAGCAAGAACCTTGCCCTGATCTTTTAATCTCATCTGTCTGAGCAGCTGTCTAAAACCATGCAATTAGCAATACACTGAGGTTACCAGATGAAATGCACTGTCCTGCAGTACAGCGGCTGGGTGAGGTAATTACAGTGGTAACTTCTGGTTTTAAAATTTATAGGAAGAAGCTCTGGAATTGCAATTTGTAATGGTGTCATACGCAAGGCTTGGGTTAGATGTATTGCTTTCCAGCCATACAAATACGACAGTTCTGTGCCCCAAGCTGCTGACAGATGAAAAGCCTGATGTTAAAGTCCTTCACACATTCAAATACTTTCACCAACTCTTGTGATTCTACTGCCACGAGTAAAGTTTTGTCTGAGAAGCCTTACTTTCAGATGCTGAATGCCTTGCACTTCTGCTGAACTTTAAAGAGGACTACAGAGATGCCAGAAAGCTCAAGATCTGAGCAAAAGCCAGAGACGGCAAGCAGGGCATGTTGTGGTAAAAGTCCTATGCTATGGGAATAAACTGCAGGGTGACTATTTATGGGGAGCTGATCCTGAGCAGATTCACAGATGAGTCTTCTGCCAGAACACTGCACCACACTGAACTCCTTCCACTGGGCATGCTGTGTGCTAACCTGGCATTACAACAGAGGGTAAGAATTGTGCATGATTTTGAATAAAACACCACCTTCTCTTTCTTTGATTTTTTTTGGAAACTGTAGGGCTCTCTTCAGCTGAGAGATTCAGGATTTCTGCCGTGGACTCAGACGCTAGAAACGTTTTTCTTTCCGTGTGTGTGCAGAAGCAGCGCTGCGCTGCGGTTTCCGAGGAGGGACTTTGACAACCGTGTGACCACGGTTCAACCCGCAGCGCCGCGGGCGCCCAGACCTCTCACCCCGGGGCTGCCCGGCGGCTCTCGGCTGCAGGGCCGGCTCGGGCAGCCACGGCCGGGCCCTGCCCTGCCCTGCCCGGCCCGGCCCCACCGCTGCTGCAAGCGCCTCGGGGCGGGGACCTCCGGGCCACGGTAGGGGCCGGGGCCTACAGGGCCGCCCCTGGACCCCCTCCCTGAGCGCCGAGAGAGGCGCCCCTTCCCCACCCCGGGCGGTTTCCACGACAACAGCGTGACACCCTGCCCTCCCCACCACCCAAGGGGCCGTCACACACCGCCACTCACCCAGTATCCGTATGACCCCCAGCGTGAGCTTGTCCAGGTAGGGCTTGATGCTGGCGGAGGGCTTCTCCTCCATCCTCCGCAGGCCCCCGCCCGGCTCCCCTCACTGCCAACGCCCCAGTACGCAGGCGAGACCGATGGGGGCGTGTGCGTTTGTGAAGGGGTAGGGAAGGGGAAGCCGTAGACCCCTTTTGTCCTTCCTCCCACCCAGTAGCCGCGGCTGCGCCGCGAGGGGCGCCGGGAGTGGTAGTTCGACGGTCAGCTATGGCGGGAGGGAAGCGTGGGGCGGCCTGATGGGAGTGGTAGTTCCGCGGGAGAGCCGTCCCCCCGTTGGCTTGCGCTCACAGAACTACGACTCCCAGCATGCCCCTCTCCTCCGTTGGCCCATCGCGCCCTGCGGACCCAGGAGGAGGCACAGCGAAGCCGGCGCGGGCAGCCAATGGGCGGCGAGCGCTGGGGGGGTGGCGGGGGGCACTCTGGGAGTGGCGGTTGTTTCAAGATGGCGGAGGCAGCCGCCGGGCCGGGCGGAGGTGTTTACTGGAGTCGGGACAGTATCCTTCCCTAGGGCGGGGGCAGTGCGGGGAGACCGCGGCGGGGTCTTCCGCCCCGGCGCTGTGCCGTGGCGAGGGGGCTTGGGACGGCGGGGCGGGGCGGGGCGGGGCCGGGTGTTGGGGCCCGGAGGGGGGCGCGGTGTGGAGGGGGAGCGGGGCGGGAGGGTGCTGGCGGGGAAGGCTGTGAGCTGCGGGGGAGGCGACCTGTCAGGGCAGGCGATGGGGGCGTCTGCGTTGGGGTTTTGGTGTGGAGAAGGCTGGAGCCGATGCGAGGCCGCGGGAGGGATGGGGTGGCCGTGGCACAGGAGGTCTGGGGGCTCTGCTCCGCCCGTGTGGGGAGCTCGGCCTGGGGCGAGGGGTCGGGCATGTGCCCGTGTGCGGGGAGTGGAGACTTACATGGGATTTAAAAGCAAAGATGGCCTGCAAGGGGAGAGCGGGTTGGGTGTCCGCCTGTGTGACCGAGGTATGAAGTCCTGGGGGAGGTAAATGTGTTGGAAACGGGGGAACTGGGTTCAGCTTGTGGAAACTTGCAAAGGAATCAACAGAAAGAAACTGAGGCAGAAAGAAAAAAAAGTGTCTTTTGTGACTGGTGTCTAAGCTTGCCTGCAAGTGTAACATTCAGGGTGAGCCTGTGGGAGACCTGGAGGCTGAAGGGCTCTGTCTGTGAGGGACAAGTGGGAAGCTGTGGTGGCTTTGTCTGCAGAAGACATGGAGGCTCCAGTTGTGGGAGACTATGTGGGGCTGGACATGTAGATGGAGAAGGTGGTGGTTGTGGTGTTGGGGATTCAGCCTGTGAAAGCGTGGCTAGAAAGAGATGTGCTTGCGTGGTTCAGAGAGCCTGAAGGAGTTGACAGAGATGTTTGGGCTCATGTGGCTAAGTTAGAGGCTCAGCTGCTTGAAGATGTTGGGGTGGAACTGACAGTCTGGCCTGGCAGAAGTGTAGGAGCTGACAGTTTAGCTGTAGGTAAGAGGGACTTGAGGCATTGCTGTTGCTCATGCTGAGAGTGGTATTCCAGCATCAGCTAGAAGTGATTGCAGAGTATGTGTGTGTGCTCTTGTATTTATGTTTGATTGCACACCCACTGGAAAACAATGCAGAAATGAAATGGGCCGGCTGTCCAATGGGCTGTTCAGGGAGGACTTTGTCAGGATTTCCCATTTGTGCAAAAAAAAAAAAATAAAAAAAATAAAAAAATTTCCCGCAACTTTCTCTGTGACGTGATAGGGTGAGGTTTGGTAGTCATGATTAGCTTTGTTGCCACACTGTCACACTCTGTTCAGTTGTGGAAGCGTTGATGCAGTTACAATGTTACAATGGCAGTGTACTTTTATCAGTTATATACTGGGGTAGCAGGTTGTTTCCCACGACTTTAAATGCGGTTTCTTGAGCCCAGCAGTGGCCTCGTGCATTGTGATATTCCAAGGAATGAGTCTCTTCCTGACAACCATTTCTATTTTGTATGTTTTTGCAAGTAGGTAGGGTTGTCTCTGATTTTGGAAAAGTTTAAAAACCTGGAGAAGCAAGTGGCGGAAGAGCGATAATAGCGGATGCTTTCAAAAAAGAGGGGTGGGCCTGGGAAATTTGGGAGATTTGGTAAGTTCGTTTAATAGCTTTGGAAAACTGAACTTCTGTCTGTAATTGCTGAATAGATACAGCATAGCAAGGCAGATGCTTTGTTGCTTGCCGTAGGGGGGCCATACAGAATCATAAGATGTTCAGTTTCTCTGATGCCTGTGATGACTGTCTCTGCTGTCGCCTTGAACATTAGCTGTGATGGTATAAGGGTTAGAATGTGTGGTATAAGGTTTATAATGTGTATAGTCACCTTTCTAGGGGTCTTGAAAGGCACATGGCAGTAGATTAACGTTAAATAGTTGATGCTGGTACTGTCCCCAGTGTTTGACTCTGAGACAAGGACGTTGGACCTGTTTATGATATGAATCAGCTCCTGAGTCACTGCAATTTTCAGTCCAGTGGTTAAGGTAACCTGATCTGGCTTTGGTTTATTCTACACTAGGCTGCAAACCTTCATGGGAGAGTGGTCCTGGTAGTTGGGGGGAGTAACAGCAGCAGATTTGACTGATTTTTTTCATCCTGCTCTTAGGTATCTATGTGCCAATACTGGAGGCACACTTCGGAAGCCGAGCGTTGTTTAGGCAAATCTGTTTTATTTCCTATAGCCATGTGTTGACACACAGATTAACCATATGTCAGTTGAGAAAGCAGTCGCCTGTGCTGGTGTTTATTGTTTCCTGTAGTAGTATGAGTTGAAGATACTGTTCTCAGTGGCCTGCAGATTGCTGTCGTAGTTGTGCTGTCATAGCTGTTTGGGCTGAGCTGTGATCCAGACTTGGACTTTGTCTCTACCTTGGTGCTTACTGGAAAGAGGGGACACAGTGCTTTACTTTCAGAGTTCATTCAGCTTCCTCACCTGGTTCACAGCATGACGACACAATGTTGTGTTGTGACAGCTAGAGACAGCAGGCTGTAACTTGCGAGCGAGAACAAAAGTGCTTTCAGTGTTTGTAGAGAGATGGCTTTGACAGTAGTACTAAGTGAACGTGTTCTCGAACTGGTGTTAGGTGAGTGATAATTGTTTACAAGTGATAGAAATAAATCAACAAGATCACAAGCGAGCCAGTGATCAAGCCCTTCCAGTTTACCGAGTACCCGTTGTGTGATGGATGGTGGTATTGATTGAATTTGAGGTTGCTGTCCACAGGGAGAAGCTTCTAGACTGCTGCTAATTTTCTCCACTGTGTGGTAATTTATTAAATTAAGCTTTTGAAATTGTACTATCAAATTTTAGTTAAGGCAAGAGTCCATATAGGTTAATAGAAATATTTTCACAATTTGACTTTATTGTATGAAGACAACTCCAAAATCTTAAATACATTTATCTGCAAATAGTATAGAAATTAGGTAATTGTGTTAACTGGCCAATGGGAGAATGTTGAGGAAAGTAAAGGGGCATAAACAAAAGATAGTGGAGCAGAATTTTCTGCCCTGTGCTTTTGTTGTTCACTTTAGTATAATGTTAGTTACTTATGTGGGAATAAAAATCTTTTATGTTCAGATAAATGAAACTATCACTTTAAGGAAGACACTATAGTTTACACCCTTCCCTGAATCGTGTTGAGTCCTATTTTTAGTGACTTCTAGGAGGCGAGGATTCGAGTTCAGTGACTGCTAACATAGCCAAAATAATAAGATGCCTGGTCCTTTGTGATTTTTAAGTGTTTTCTGCAGTCAAGTGATTTAATAGTTAAAGCTCTGGGTTATTTGAAGCTTCTTAAAGAAAATCAGTCCTCAGGCTTTCATCTGTTACTCATCATGTGACGATCAAATGAGAATGACCAACTTCCTTTGAAACCTTTTACATTTATCCTCATTTATGTTTCTTAGAATATATTGTACAAAATGTATTTCATTGCAGTATGAATATGCACTATTTCTGAGTTGGTCTTCCCTACATATCAAGAGGTTCCTTACATAATGATAACCTGCTCTAATTTAAATAAATATTATTACTTCATTATCTTAGTAATTGCACTTGTAACTGGGGCTGGTCCCTGGGATCTTTTGTGAAGGTGACCTCTGAGATAATCTTTACAGGCTGAAAGTTAATGCGCAGTGAATGAATAATGCTCTTTGTTTTAGCAATCTGTGTGTTGTTTGTTTTTTCTAGTCAAGTTTAACTTGCTTTTGGTGCTCCCAAAGTGTTGCCAGTTTGATTTCTTATCCACACTCTTTTAAAATTAAAATCCAAAATACTTATTTTTATAGATCTGTTTAAACGGACAGCCTTTCTCTCTTATTGTTTATTACCTTTAACAAAGCCACATGCAGTTTCTGATGAACAGCCGATGGTATCTGTTTCAGGTATGACCTCCTAACAGCTGTGAGCAAAGGTTTTTCCTGTGAATGCTAAACTTTGCAATGTCTTTTCACGTACATGGTTTGTGTACTGAAGTGTGTAAGTTACAGAGTCATCACAAGTTGTAATGGGACATACAGGATTATAGCTGAGCATTTGTATTCTGCTGCTTAAATAAGTGTACGGTGTAAGATGAACAGTTTCAGGGGAGTTGTTTCTATTGCACGTACAGCATAGTTTTATCCAGTCTATAAGGTAAGCTGAATTTTTAATGTGGTCTCCAAAGAATCTTGAAGCGTTAGAAATGTTCAGGTCTTCCATAAATTTTGAAGAGAACAATTAAAATGAAGATTTATTGTGTAAAGAAAAATAAATTTATTTTTTTTTATTCGTTCTCTTGACCTTGATTTACTGAGTACATGCTTGTGTACGTCCCTGCGGAAATGATGGGTGTTCTTAGTTCCCCTTCACTGTTTCCAAACACAGCTTTTACAGTGACACCAGGTCCTGAAAACATATCTGGGGGATGATTAACTCTAGTGAAACCATGTGTATGTCCAAAGTATGTCCAGCAGTTATAAATTTTGAGAAGTCCTGTCTCTAGGTTTAGAGTAGCATGGTTACCCTTCAGCACCTCTGCCCAAACAGGTCAATTAAAAATCTCTGCATATGTTTCAACAACATGTGTGTTTCACAATTTACTTTGATGTTCATTCTTGCTGGGTGCACTTCAGTGCCGTACATCTCTTTTTCTGCTGATATGTTCATCTTAATAAAATTTTTCATGGCATGAGAGGCTCGGGGGGGACTGCAAACATGTACCAGAAATGCTCATTCTTTTCAAAAAGAGCTGCTAAGGCAAGGATGCCTTTGTGGAAGTCCTTTCATGGGAGGCAAGAGAAGGGTGCCTTTTGACTTTATAATCTGTGTGTTCTGCTTGTCTTTCATTTACAGGAGTGTCTACCAAAGGAAATTTAAGAACAAGGTGTTTGCCAAAATATCAAAAAAGTAAAACTGACCTAAAGGTGCCTGTAGCTGTTGCTTCTGTTTCCATGGATCCTGTTAGAAGCACAGGAGATCTGCCAGGGCAGCAGGTCAGTAAAGGCAAATTTTTATTGCTCTTAAGAGTGCACATAGCAGAAAAATGGCAGAAAATCTTTAGATTGAAAACTTTTAAATGGTTGTAGAGTACTATTATTTTTGCAATCTCTTACACCTTTTGCCCACTTACATAGTGACTTGCTGGCAAAAATTACTTTTCCAATAAGATCCCTTGCCTACCTAAAGAGAACAAAGGCTGAATGTGCTAATTTATGTAAGTGGTATGTAACTGGGGCTATAGAAAACAGATATATATATATATATATTTCTATGTGTGTAAGGGTACTGAGAGAGAGTGAGTGTAGCTATGAATAGCCCTTAATCCACATGTAACTAGCCAAACACACAAGAAGTTATGTTTCACTCTGTTCAGTTTTGTTGCTTTAGTAATTTAATTTAGAAACAAGACTTGTAAAATATTTCAAGAGACCTTTTTGCTGTGGCTGCTCATGTTAGTAGGGTAAAATCACTTTCTGTTTTTGATAGTGAAAGTTAAAAATGTATATGAGTAGTAGGAGTAGTTTGTCAGTTCACCTTATCTTTGGCTCTGCTTTGAATTGTCCAGTTTTATGTGACAGTAGGTGACGCTTTTCCTACAGTTTATTGCATTAGAAATTTCAAAGCAGTCAGGTTTCTGTTGGAAGGTTATTCTGTATTGTCATACTCAGAAATCTGTTGAGGGATGCCATTTTTCTAACATGATTTGTATAGTACAGTGACTATGTAAGTCATATAAGTACTGTTAAGTTTCTTGTCTAGTAATCATTTTGGGCAAGTCTGTAATGCACTAAGGTTTGGTATCCTCCCACTTACAGGCAGGACCTGAAACTTTTGACTGCTTCTGAATCACTGTTGTATTGTCACACAGTTAAATCTTGTTCTTTGTCTGGGCTAAGATGTCCTCTGTCTGCTGTGTGCTGGGTGAATGCCTCACATGTACATTCACACATGACTGATGTGAAGACAGATCACTCAATTCTTCTTGCTTTGACACTGTTGTTGGCCTTTGAATACTTCAGCATGACACTCTAATAACTAGTATTCATGTTTAGGGCTTCTTCTGGACTTGTCCCTTTCCATTTCTCTTTTTATTGTTACTTGCTTTTAGGTGGCTGGTATGTACCTCCATTTTGCAAATAATGCTGTTAAGGGACATGCAGAGATGTTTCACAAATAGCTCCCATTATGCATCGTCTTTATGTAGAAGCATCTCTTCATAAGTATCTACAAGCCTGCTGCCTCGTAGATACCTTCATATGTCACATTAAAATCTGTTTTGTTTTTATGGTATATCTTTTTGCATTTCTTGTTTAGAGAATTTTTACTCCTTTTTCCCTGTAAGAGCTGTTGGGGGTAGAAATGGTCTTTTTTTTTTTTTTAATATAACGCCTAATACGTGAAATCTTGGTTGGAGACTCAAATGTGCTTTTATAATATTTACAATAAATGTGTTCAAAGCTTTTTCTCTTTTCTGTCTTTTTTAACCTTCTGTTTTTCTCTTACCTTGCCAAATCCTCATGGAAACTTTGTACTCTAAAGATAAGCTCTGAATTATTCAAAACAAACAGAACAAATACATTTTACTTGTTATGGAAGAAGTATGTTTCATAAAGTTGTTTTGCGAGGAGTTTGCATCACTGACACAACTCATTTTTTTCAAGGTGTCGTGTGCACGTCTAGGGAGAGCGGATTGCTTTACTTTAGTATACTTTACACTGTTGTACTGGTAGGTAGCTCACCATTATGATTTACCAGAATCCTCTTTTAAGAGAATGCATTGAGTTTTGCTCTAATATGAACCTTGGGAGAACTGGTTTAGCTTTTCTTCGTTCGGATAGACTTGAGTACCACAAAGGAGGATGAGAATTTTGGAGAAAACTTCAGAAAGGTCTTGTTAGCTCTGGAGCTTTTCTGGTACTTTTAATAAATCGGTGGTTTGCTATACTGGTCTTGACCAAAATTTCTCATCTTCCTACTTCCTGTTTGACAGAAGTTGTCTGCTTTTCTCATGCAAATTGTCATCTTGCGAGCTGTGGTTTATAAAGTGAGAGAATCAGAAAATACTGAGTTATAAAACTGTGTTCTACTGTGAGCTGTGTAGAAAGGGCAGAAGTCTGGGAAAAGGAGATGATAAAGTCTTGGCCTCTATCTCGTTTGTCCTCTTGTTTGGATGGTGGAGCTGTTGCTGTGCATAATTCCACAGCTTCATTTTGATGTGTGTTACGGTACAAACAGGCCTTTGAGAATTTTTTGTGTGCCGGCTATCCACACCTGCAGATGATATGTAAAAACACAGACTAGCTTTTCAGATTTTCCTCTTCACCTGACAAATGTTTGTCTGACAGTATGTACGTAGGTTTGGGTAATAGCTTGAGGTACCTTCTGTTAAAATTTCCTTCCTAATGTGGTCAAGCTTCTGCCTCTTTTTTTGAGTGAAAAATGTCCTGTAACTTTATTTTTCTTAAAGAAGTTCCATCATCTAGCTGCTAAAAAAAAAAAATTATTTTCAGATATTTTTAGCACGGGAAATGGAAATCCTTCAACCATATGTTTAGTTGAAGTGTTAAATTCAGTTAAGTTAAAGACATTCTCTCTTCATTTGTATGACTGTAAATAGCATATGTTTGGGAAGGAAACTGTGAAATCAAATGTCCTATTGAAAAGCCCTAAAGTCTAATTTGCCTGGTGAAACTCCATTATTTATTTATTTTTTTTTTCCCTGAGATAAATACGTTGAAGTTAAAATGTCAGTGTGCTGAAGGGTCAGATGGGTATAACATGAGTCTCTATAAAATCATCACCTCTTTCAAAAGCGATGTGGTCCTTTAATTGTTTCAAACCACTGTTCAAGAACCAATTAGCTAAGAAAGGAAGGGGGCAGTTCCTCTCTGATGTATGTAGATCAGCTACCATTACTGCTAATGAGGGGAGGGGAGGCCAGTGTTGGCTTTGTACCCTCAGAGATTATTCTGTGCTGTATTTTGTTAGCCTGGCCAAACTGCAAGGCGTTTGGTAGCATTCTTATCTCACATTAAGCACTGTATGCGCTCGGGAAGGTTTGTAATATTTGTAGACTTGTAAAAGTCTAAACTGAAAATAAATAAGTCAGATTAAGTGGAAATATTTAAACTTTCTAAAATTTCGGATAGAATAGCTTATTGCTGCTTTCATCTTGGGATTCTTACTTTGTGCTTAGCACCAGTGCTGGAGAAATGAGTTACCGACGACAGAATTTTTTGATAAATAGAAACAATTTAGGACTTAGACCTGTTTCCTGCTTGGAAACACCCAAAATGGGTAATGCTGGTAACCTCAATAATAGAAGGCACTGTTGCAAACGCGAACGGCAATATGCCCTCTGGTGGACACTGATCACAAGTACTGCAGCTCTCTGTGTGAAAGGGATGCCTTAAAAGAGCTGAAATACGGGAGAATGTTAAGGGTGTGTTTTGAGAAGGAGTGGTAAGTACGAAGGTAGCAAATAAGTGATTAAAAACAAAAGGTAGTGATGTGTGAAAAGGTATGTACTTCGTGTATTAAAGAAATCCTTTGAAATAAGGACATAGCATCTACTAACTATATTGCATACCTTTTTTACTGCTTTGTATGCTTTGGTCATAAACGCTAAGATGGAATGTTTTTTTCCTTACACTTTATTTAGGATCCTAATGTCATATAATAAACTTGGAGTTGGATATTGCTGCGCTAAATTTCCAAGTCATGAGAATCTACTGCCCTTTATCTAGTATGAAGCACTGAGCAGTGTATGTCTTAAAACTTTACCCAACTTTCACCAACATGTTTAGTATTGAAGCTAGCAGCTTGCATTTAAGAGACTTGTAATTCAAAATAATTCTGCACAATTTGGCAATTTGTTTCACTGAACTGTACCTGCATTTAAAAAATAAGGTATTTTATTTCCAGTTGGAATTTGTCTACTAATTTGTCAAATTCTAATTATTAGGTTTTGCAATGCTTTTAATATCTTATGAAATATTTGTTTTCCTTTAAAGAGTACTTTCTAAAATGTTACTTTAAATTTTCAGGTCACTAATGAAGGAGGAATGAAGAGTGCTTCTTTAAAGGATTTATGTCCTGAGGACAAGAGACGCATTGCAAACTTAATTAAAGAACTTGCCAGGTAAGAATAAGCATCACTGAAAATGCATTATGTTTAAGGAGAGTCATTCCTCTAATTAACATCAAGCAATGTAAAACTGCATTATGGAGCTGAGTATTTGCATAAGGTAATTTTTCTTGCTGGAAGAGGTGTGAATAATGAAGCGGCCTGATTGGTTTTTCCTTGCTTCCTGACCCAAAATCCCCTAAATGTATTGAAAACAAGAGCCAAAGTTTTGTGAGCTGCTATAGTTCATCTGTACAAACCTAATCACAGGGCTAGGGTTTTGTTTGCTGCTTGTATCATGTCCTTTAAATAAACACATGCTGTCTTTTTGAAATGACAAACTTTGTTGATATGACACTTTTGCTTTGATTGGTTTCTTCAAGTTTTCCATATTCTTTGAAAGGAGAGGCAGAAATTGTACAAGTTTCTCAACTTTAGCAAAAGGTTTTTTCTAAGTTTCATTCCAGTGCTAGTTGCATTCACAAAGATAAATGATGTGAAAAATAGGTTGAATTTGAGTGAGGAGACTTTTTTCCACTTCTGTGTCCCTAACACTTCAGAAACTCTGGAAATCTGCTTCTCACATAGTGGTTGTAAAATTGAGAAGCACATGGGACTGCGGGAGGCTTTTGCACAACATCAGAGGGAAAAGTCTCGTGAGATGATTTCGGGTCCTTTGGACTAAAAGTTAGTGTCCATACTAAGAATATATAAGGGCAAAGTTTTTCTAGAGCAAAATGGAGGTTCTGAAGTATTAATGAAATACTTTTTGCTATAGATTTTGTAAGTCAGTAGAATAATTGGCAAGCATTACTGTCCTTTTTATATAGGAAAATTTGGGCAGAGGAATTAACTTACTTGCTCAAGGTCATGCAATAAGTCTCTGGTACAGCTAGGAATATTTTCTGTCTGATTATCCTCATCCAGTGGACCATTTTGCCTGCTAATAATTTGTACCGATATAGGATTTCTTGCTGTACAGTGTTTTAGTAATTTCTGAAGTTCTTCATGCTTGCAACTCTATTTTATCCTACCTCATGTGTTAGAAAATGTCTAGTTAAGGCTGTCATAAAGAGTAGATTGCTGGGAAGCCTGGTTACAAATTGTCAGATGTTAGAGCTATTCGGACACTGTTGACACTGTTGATATATAGAGGTATATTCTAATATTTAAAAAAGCCTTTTATTACATTGTTCCTCATAATACACTGCTCCCTAGTGAATAGTAGTACACTAACTCATTTGAGCATGGGATTCTTCTTAAATCTCAGATGCTGTGATTTTTCCCCGAGGACAGTTTGATATTTCTGCCTGACATTTCTTTGAAGAAAAATAGAAGGTGCAGCAACATTAATTTTGAAAAGTAAAATTAGTGGAACACTATTATTTTATACTTAGTTCTCTTTTATTTTTAAACCTAATCATATTTTTATTGGATGTAATTAAAAGTCCTTTGCAGAGTAATAGGGAAGTTGAACTTTAATTCCGCTCACCTCGTCACTTTTTTAAAACTCCCCATAATTTTCGTCCCTAGTTGTGCAATGATGGAGGGTTTTTATATGCAGTAGAACATTCTTTGCTATTTCAGAGAAGAAAAAGAGCCAGCAGAATGCTGAAAGTTTTCCAGGAAGACTGGTCTGCAGTAAATGCTTGGAATAGTAAAGATCTCGCTTGACCAGACCTGTACTTCACTGTTCCTTATTTTGCTACTATTTATGAATGAAAATGGTGGTAGTTGGGATTGATTGCTGCCTGTTTATTGCAGGATGGTGGACAGAAGTAGGTTTGTCAATAGCCGACTTCATGAAGGCAGTTGTAAAGTGGTAAAATTCTGTCTGCGTGGAAACCAGTAGCAGGATATGATTGAGTCCTGGGGCTTGAATTTCAACCAAGTCTTGCTTGAGCAGTTCAGGATATTGGTCTTTCCCCTGACTTCTGTGACTGCTGAAGGAGAGCTAATGTACTTTTCTTTCTTTTCCTATTTTTACTTCTCTTCCTCCCATTCCCATTGCACATTTGAACATTGGAAAGGTGCATGCCTATGCTGCAGTGTCAGACTTTGTCTTGGTGTGAATAAATTCTAATGCTGTTATTATCCTTTCCTTTGAAAAAAATCAGTTACTGGGCTGTAATGCTCTGCTGCTGGGGATTCCAGTGGCTGACATCATGTTAGCTGTTAGAAACTTTACCAAATTGAATTTTGAGACAGGGTTGAAAGAAAGGACTCGGCTATATCTTTTCTAATCCTCCTTTCTAAGCTAAATAATCTTGGGTTTTGCTCTGTGCTGCCACCTGTAAATCTAACCATTATTTTGCCTTTCTTTGAACATAGTCAGTCTATCTTCCCTCTTAAAGTGAAAAGAGAGGGGCAAACTGGATCCAAAGTTTAAAAGACTCAAATGTTGTAGATTTGAACTTTTAAAAATTGTATCGGCAGATCCTTTTCAAATTGTTTTTGTAGAGGAATTTCTGAGTAGAATGAGTCATGCCCATGAATACCCATGCTCTGTGATTGAATGGGAAGTTCTTGAGTGTGATCAGCTGTTATTTTCAAAAACAAACAGAGTGACACCTTCGTGTTTTCAGCAGGATGCTGCTGGCATGGTGGTGAAAGTGTCAGGCACAGAAAGAGAAAATTTTAGCTCTCCTTACAAGCAGAGTCCTTTTAAGAGGCAAAAAGAGAGTTTCTCTGAACTTTTATTACTGCAGGCTACGCCTGAAGGAGCCATCAGCTTATGTAAAGAAATGAGTAGTGACATGGTGAAGACACTGAAAGATTCCTGCCCTCATACGCTGCACCAATGTCAGGAAACATTAGTCTCTTCCAAGAGGGAGCAGCACAAGGTCCTCTGGGACCAAGCCAGCTGACTGTTGAGCATTAAGGACTTGCTAGGCACCACACTAAGAGGGGTTACAAAGTGTTCTGGAGTGAAATATTTTAAGTGATATGCAGGTTTTGAGAGCTCTGTCTGTCTTGGCATTTGGCTGGAGAGGGTCATAGCTTCTTTTGCAGAGAAATTGTGCGTGTGTGCGCACTTGCAAGCATTCACCTCACTCTTAACTGATATATAGCTGTGGTACTGTGACTTTCTGGCTCCTACTATGACATGTACATAGAATCATAGAATCATTTTTGTTGGAAAAGACCTTTAAGATCATCAGGTCCAACCATTATCGTAACACTACCAAGCCCACCACTAAACCATGTCCCTAAGCACCACATCTATACGTCTGTTGAACACCTCCAAGGATGGTGACTCCACCACCTCCCTGGGCAGCCTGTTCCAAAGCCTAACCACTCTTTCAGTAAAGAAATTTTTCCTAATATCCAATCTAAATCTCCCCTGGAGCAACTTGAGGCCATTTCCTCTCATCCTGTCATTGGTTATTTGGGAGAAGAGACCGACACTGGCCTCACTACAACTTGTAAGAGGTAGTTGCAGAGGGCAATAAGGTCTCCTCTCAGCCTCCTCTTCTCCAGACTAAACAACCCCAGTTCCCTCAGCTGCTCCTCATAAGACATGTTTTCCAGACCCCTCAGCAGCTTTGTTGCCCTTCTCTGGACCGACTCCAGGACCTCAATGTCTTTCCTATACCGTGGTGCCCAAAACTGGATGCAGTACTCAAGGTGTGGTCTCATAAACACTTCTTCCTTGTCTGCACAGTTCACGTATGCCTGTACAGGTCACATATACGATTTGCTTTTGAATGAACAGAGGCATTGACTAAGTAACTTAGAATGGTTCATGAAAGTTTATTTTTTGTTTTTAGTGGTGAGAGTTGGTATCTAACTACTCTGTATTCTTTCTTTCTTCAGATAAGATAAACACGGAGAAAGCTGGCTCCCTGTTGTCTTTGCAAACAAATCTTCGAAAGCAATTTAGGTAGAAAGGTATCATAATGCCCTTATCCACCCAAGGGAGGGAGTGATAGCCCGTTTTCAAATGAGATACAAGATGGTTTTTGCTATCGGATTAGCGTCTTTCTGGCAAAGACCACTGGTATACCTAGGATGACTTGTACCCTGCAGCTTGTAAAACAGCCTTCAGACAGCCCTTTGTCCATTGTTGAGAAAATGCATCCTCCTTCCCAAGACCTTGGATTCCTAAACCCTTTGCAGGGTGCTGGCAGTCTGGGATGCTAGTCTTTTCTGCTGGCATTGCTTTAGGTGGAGTTTTTATCTTGATATGAAGATGAAATTGACCAACTAAAATTGAAATTTTCCCACAAAAGGTGAAAATGGGAATCAAAACAGAAGGGTAATTTGGTTACAGAACTGGAAACCATTACAAAGGAGGACAGTAAAACTATTGTAGCGTATATCTGATGTTTAAGTGTTTTCCTTCCAGCACATAGGATCTTTGAAGGACGACTTGCCTGTGGAAGCCTGTATTGCAAATCTGCAGTGTTTGGCCTCTTGAGTTGCCTTCTCTCCTGGATAACACTACCTCATATTTAACCAGATTGTTACCTGGCTTTAACTTCAATGTCAAGATCTTTTCTTTTTTGTGTGTGCTACTTTAGGAGCAATATTGTGCTGCGGTTCTCTTAATTGATCAGGCAGTGAGACTGCAAATGAGATAGATATCCCTAAGCTTGTCTGGAAATTACTTCTTGTTGATAGGTAAAGCATGTCTAGGATTATTGTATCACCAATCACACTTTCCTTTTGTGCTTAAAAAGTAATTTGTAGCTATGAATTCATGCTGTGAGATCTAGTTTTGTAGTTTGCAAGTTGCATATCGTAAAATTTACCCATTGTGCAGCAATTTTAATTATGTTCTGGGGTTTGTTTTTTTTTTTTTTTAAATTTATACAAACTGCCTGTGACACTTGAGTAAAATGTATCAGATTTGTGAATAGTGTCCTTAGACAAAAAATGCTGCCATTCTGTTTTCCTGCAGCACTGGTATTAAAAGTCACTTTGTTGCTCTATTCTGCCAGAAGCATGTTGTGACCAACTCTGGCATGAATACTTCTTGTTCCGTCTTTTTGGAGCGCGTCTTTTTCTTGAAATACCTGATATCATTCTATGATTTCTGTGTGTGCTAGACTCTGCATGATACCCTTATCATGGTCCTTGCTTCATTTTTCCTCCCCCTATGGTCTTGCCTGTTCCAGATGCCATCGTTTGCTTGGAATTTAAAACTTGTGGTTTTCAAGAATGGGCACCAAAATATTTTCATCTTTGCTGGCTAGTTGGCAGACTGATATCAAGTGAGTGTTCTGTAAAAGATTAAGTGTTCACAGTGAGATAGGACTGATCAGTGAGTTTTCCAGTGTCTTCATCTCTGTTTATTTTATCTTCTGTCTTAACTTGCTCAGCCACAATTCTTAATGCATTCAGATTTCTCTTGGTAAAAGCTCAATTTTTTCCTAAGATTTTTTAAAAATAGAAAACACTATTTTAAATTTGATTTTTCAGCTCTACTTTTGTAAAGACTTAGAAGTGCCTTTCGTCAGGAAGAGTTCTTTTGAGTTTTGTTCCTAGTGTACTGTTGATGTGAGCATTATCATGGCTTTTTCTTGTGAACGCCGGTTTTTTATTAGTCAAATAAAATTTGAAGTGCCGTTGACCTGTGCAGTGCTTCAAAAATTCTGCGTGGAGAGCATCAGTCCTGCTTACTCAGTGGAATGAGTCAGTGTCATCAGCAAACTTGTTGATCAATTCCTTCTTCAGATCAGACAGTCAGAACTACAAGTATCAGCAGTGGACTTGGGAGCACACTGTAATGATTGGAACTGGTGAATTAGGAATTAATTTGAACCTCAAGGCTGATATCCTAGGAGGGGTTTTTGTCAATAGATGTGTATTATGAATTTTTCTTTTCCTACAGTGGCTTCTGTAACAAAACAAAAAATTATTTAGATGCATCTAGAATTACATAAGCTTTGAAGTATTGAATTTAAAACAGATCTTGAACAAAGATGGTGTATTATCCCATGACACAAGATAGGTGAATGTAAATTGCGTGTAAGGAAATGTCGCAGATGCTGAACAGCAGGAATAGTTCTACTGATTTGTCATTTTAGCTGTCAGCTGTCAATCCTCTGTTTGTTCCTGGAAATGGTAACTGAGCTGCACACCAGCCTGTTGCCCAGCCAGCGGTTGTGCCCTTCGTAGTTGTGGTGCCTTCATTCTTTCACTGCTCTTTCTTGACCATGAGTGGATGAAGTGGGTGAAAATCCTTTTGAGGAGCGTTATGAGCCTTGTAATGTTTCTGTTTGGCATCAGTGAAGTCCTTCCTAGTTTTACTAAAAATAGTCTGTTCTTTATTGACAGAAGGCAAAGAAGTAAGTATGTAAAAAAAAAAAATCTCACTGAGCTATATATAGGATGTGACATAAATCCAGCATAATCTGATGACATTCTTGTATTCCTTTTCTCTAACTTCCTTTTGCCGCCTCCTGTTAGTAACTGTCTTCTGTATCTGCCTGCCCTTTATGGGCTGTCTCCTGCTTTGTGATACATAAACACATACTGCCACATTTCTTCTAAGATCAGTTACTGTTCTCAGTCATTTACTGTGTAAAACACGTGGCACAATATATTCATGTGTATGACAGCTTACTGTGATCTGTGTTAAATACAAACACAGCACGTGAATGTGATGCAGACTAATACAAGCAGCAAATCGCAGAATCTAAAGATGGGTAAAACCTGCTAGGTTTAGTCTAATTTCTCCAGTGTTCTGTTGTGTCTTACCTTATCTTGTTTTCTTATACTGTTGTTTGATTTTAATATTCTTAGGTGCCAGAACGACCCAGTGTTTCAGTTGTCCCGAACCTTTTTCTAATGCAGCTTCACTCCTGCAGTTAGTAAGCAAGCTTCCTTCCTTATATAGTGCTCTGGAGATGATACTTGTCCTCCCTTTTGCTTCTGATCTTCCCCCCTGACCCCGTTGTTGTTTCCTTCCTGTCTTTCATCTATGTGGTCATTGCTGTCTTTGTTGTTTTTCTCATTGATGGTTTTTATTCTCTGTTCTCTACTTTTTCTTTTTTCTTTTTTTTTTCTTTTAACCATAAGAAACAGGTAGCATTCTTACATCTTTCACTGATTACGTGAAAGAAGGTCATATATGCTGTAGTGACTTACCCAATTGCTCAAGATTTAGAGAAAGCAAACTAGTTGTGGTTAGATGCAAAAGCCTGGGTTGGCAGGCTGTGGCTTACGTACCGTAGTTGTAACTGCGTCAGGGAGCAAGGATGTATGGTAGGTAGTTTTCAAAAGTTTGTTGCCTGCTTAACTAGGGAGTATATACCTGTTGGGTTGGATCCAGAGTTAATACAGCTGGTTCCCTTTTCATTGTGTGGTTTTTTTTTTTTTTTAATGATGTGTGCACACCCCTTTTGACAGCCTTTGAGTGGAGGGAAATGGTCCTAGGAGTGAGTTGATGAACGCTGCCAAGGGCAGGATTGTAAATGAGACTGTGGCCCTATGAATAGTGGAATGTTTTTATGCTAAATCCATGTCTTTTTTGTGTAATTTAGAAACCTTTACTTTCCAATTAATGGTTTATTCCAAGCTTTCGATCCACTCTAACTTAAAGAATTTGATTATATTCTCTATGTTCTTTTTCTCCCTTCAGGTTTTTAGAGAACAGGTGTGAGTTTCGGTATTATTGGTTGTTTCCAACTTTCAAGCAGTCGCTTGAGCTGCTGTGGGAAGGGCTATGGGTTGATCTTAGATTTGGGGAATACTGCCTGTCTACAGTTCATCCCAGAGGGAGTGAACCAGTTGTGGTATTTATGTTTTTTCCACTGGAATATCAAAACAAATCTGTACCCTCTTAAAGGAAATGTCATGATGTCAAATGGATGGCTCAGTCACTGAATGGAGTACTCTGTTATGAATGTCATTGCCAATGCCCATATATTTTTTTTTTTATATATATTCCATACCCCTTCCCCTGGCCCTTTCCTCTTACTATAGTATTGTTCCACTTGAAGTTAAAATTGAAGCTTTCTGAAAGTGCTACTGATTTGGTCTCCTGTCACCTATGTTGTGGCAGCTCTTTCATCATCATAAAAGACTGAACTTTAAGAGACTTCAGAAATTGCCCAAGTGCTTAGTCTAAGCTCATTACTTAATATTTTTGCAGAGCTTTTATAGAACAATGATTTCTAAGCCATGTTTTTTAGCATAGTTACAGGATCATCTGTGCATAATGGTCATCTTGCCTATGCGATACCAGGATAATTGTTTTTACAGCCTGCTCTTGAGGTGCAGAATAAATGATCATTGTAAATCTTTCTCACATTGTCGTCTTTTAATCTTGATCCAATTACTTACCCTGAGCATCAAGATACAGGGTGCCATTGCCCAGACAGAAAGGAAAATTTACTCCTGTGGCTTGATATTTTAAAATCTCCAGAAGAGGACAAAGTACTTCTTTTTGGGAAAAGTAACAAGAAAAATGGTTCTGTTCCTGGGCTTATATGTGACCAGTAAATGTGAAAGAAGGATTAGTTTATAGATTAAGAAACAGAAAAGTGTTCAATTTCCTTTCTGTCTCAGCAGCTAACCTCTCCCATTTGAGTTGTCTGTCTACATGCTCTAGGCTTGTAAGGATCTCAGTGTGTCTTCACTGAAGGCTATCAAACTGCACAAATCTAATTTTGGGTTCAGGTCCTTACTTTCTTGTTCCATGCTGTCCATTAATGTGCATGTACTCTAGTGAGACCGGTGTCTCTGGAAAAAATAATGTACTTCATAAAGTCATATGCATCTTCAGTGTACTATAATAAAATAAATGTTATGAGGAACTAACCTGTTTAAGGGTGGAGAGGGTGATATCCATTTACCTGGGAAGTGGAGGAGTTGGAAGTCAGGCATTGTGGTTATGGGCATATATTTTCTTTCTCTGATTCTTTTCAGGGTAAGTGAAGAAAAGGAGGTGACAGAAGAACGTCTGAAAGCTGAGCAGGAGTCATTTGAGAAGAAGATCAGACAGCTAGAGGAACAGAATGAACTTATCATCAAGGAAAGGGAAGATATCCTTTAAAATATGTGCAGGGGCTCACTGTCTAAAATAAAAAGTGATCTACAGAGAAATAATTGTTCTAATTTATGGCAGAGAATAAATCTGCATGTGCTGCCATTCAAAAGCAATCAGAGAGATGACTTGTCAGCATGTGACACTGGTTCATTTGAGCTTAAAACTGCCATCCAGCTGTTCCTATGATGTTGTTTTGCTATGAAATAGATATTTGTCAGCTAAAAATGACAATAAGGAATTTATGCATTAAAATATGGTTATAGATTTACTTTTTTTACTTAATCCTGTTAAGTTGTTGTAATTGAGGTCTGCAGCTTGCATGGTATTCCAGTGCTTTCCATGTCCAGAGAAAGACAGTTTACGCTGAAGGCATTTAAACTGTGTATATGTTCAGACTTAGTTTGGTGTAGCTTTTCTTTGTTTGTTTTTATATAAAGTTAGCTAATTCTCTTCTCTTACAATCTGTGACTTCCATTTTTATTAAGATACATATGCTTAGTTTCAATCCTGGAATATCACATGCGAAGTTAATGTTGCAGGAATTACAGTTTTCTTTCAGTGTGGTGTGGTAGACCTTTACAAAATTCTCTTGTCCATTTCTCTTCCAAATCTTTGATGCTTTCTTGTTTAATTCCTCAGAAGGGTAATGGTTGTCTATAGTGGGATATGGAAGAGACAGTGCTGCAGCTGCAGCAAAAGCAAATAAGATGTGATTCATCAGGAGCTGTATTTCAAGTAGGGGGATACTAATGCTGTTTTAAAAATCATTGATGAAACCTAGTGCGCAATACTGTTTTCAGTCCCGAGTCATCCCTTCTTCAAGTGAAAAATGAAGTTAGTAGCAAAAGTTGTGGAGAAGGGCTACTTAAGAAGATGGGGGCCGGGAGAACCTATTTTATGAGAAGATACTAAAGTGTCTGTGCGTATGCTTGTGCATAGTGACTGGCCATATAGAAACAGGTTGAGATGGTGGTAAGGTGATTAGGGGGAGAGACAATGATGAGACAAAAAAGGGCTCTTCAAGCTGTAGGCCACTGTTGAAACAGAAATAATTGGAGATAAACAGTCCACAAACTTAAACATGACGTTAGTGAGGGTTCTTGAAAATTCGAGGAACGGTATTTCACAGTTTAGCACTGGAAGGCTTAATTAAAAAAAAAAAAAGCTTTTTTATGATGGTGGTTGGTTGTCTTATGAAAGGAATTCAGTGATATGTTGTCTCTGTCAGCTGGGGATTGTCCTTGATGACCCAGAAGATCCCTTGTAGCACAGCGGCACTTATATTGATAGAAAGAATTTGGTCTGTTTGTACTAAATAATATACATATCAACAAGCTTAGCTGGGCATGGAACAGTTCCTGCAAAATATTAAATATGATGTATTTAAGAGCCATTAGATGTGACTACAACTCTTCTACATTAATTTCACTGAAGCCAGTATTTTGTGTATGTTACGTATTGTGTATTCAGTCAGCTTGTGAATGTGGGTGGGATTTATGTCCTGATTAATATTTTTTTAATTTATGCACATAAAGCTTTCACCAACTCATCTGAGGTTTGTTTGGCTACTGGGAAGCAGGCATGTTTGCTTGTTTTTTTTTGTCGTGTTTTTTGGTGTGCATTTTTTTTGTTTGGTTTGGTGTTTTTTTTCCTTTACTAGAAATAGATTGCATGAGCATGAATACTTTTTCAGAAGTCTGGTAGACATGGCAGAAGGTTAATGCATGCAATTTTACACTTCATAAAACTCTGTAAAACCTAGAAATATAAATCAAGGTTGTAATTTAAAACAATATAATTTTCACTACTGCAGTACTTGTCTATCATACATGAATGATTCAAGATCCTCAACATACCTCTGATCAGTTAATTTTTTATCTTAAAGCTTGTTGCGGAGACAAGAAATGGTAGAAATGACTGCCAAAGTTGAATACAGATTCTGGTTGTTTTCAAGTACATCAGCTTCTTCGTGTTCTTCTGAAATGTACAGAGTTCACTGCAAATAAGATATCAGGGATATAATACCATAAGAAAAAAACTTCAAGTCTGGTAAAATCAATTTTACTTACCTTTTTTTTTCCCTCTCCCAAAGCTAATTTATTCTCTATAAAATTACTTTATCTAGCCTGGTATTTAAAATAACCCTACAATAATAAATTGGTGCTTCTGATATAACTGCAGCTATCCAGTGAAGTGTAATTTCAACTTTTAATTTGAATAGGACAGGGAGTGTCTTGTTTTTTTTTCAGCAACATGTGTTTTGTTGTTTGCTTTTTTTTTTTTTAAGACTCTTGCAGCAAAGATCTTTGCTTCAATTGCCTGCTTTAAAGGCAGATTTTCCTCATCGTGTAGTGGTTGGTTGTTTTTTTGTTTTGTTTTTGAGAAGCTACGTGGACCCATCTGATTGCATTCATTCTTGATGAACTATCATGAAAGCTTAGAGAGGTAGGTGGTATGCAGTGGTCTCACAACAAAACTTTGAGTAACTTCACAGTACTGAAAAAACAATAGCTGTCTGCACCCTAAGCTTACCTTTGCTTTGGAATCGATCAGTGCAGTCTGGGTAGGGCACAACAACTGAAATTTCGTGCAAATTCTATCCTTCCATTGCAAACTCTGAAATTTGAGTAGTTCTTGTCAGGGCATGCAGTTAGTGGAGGACAAGCCTGATGACCACACCGTAAATCATAAATACGCCAGCCAGTTGTCAGGCTTGCCAAATATTTATCACAGAATTAAGGAAAATTAGGGATTTCAAGTAGTTGTCTGGTCTGCTCCTTCTCCCTAAATCAGTATCACTAGACCTGTCATATTATCTAATAATTTGGTCAAAAGTAGGTATTTTGGCTTAGTTTTTCACAGGGCGTTCCTGCTTGAAACCAACTTTGTTCAAAAAAACATTGATTTAAAGTGTTTCGGCTGGTTCCAAAACTAAAAGAGGATCCCACCTTTATTTGGTCTATAATAAACTCTTGTAGCCTTTTCTCTAAAAAGTGCTAGTGTTGCTTGTTCTTTGGAGATGTGATGCATAGTGGTGTAAGGTATGCATACTGTGATGACATTTTCTGTTGTTCTTACTAAAACCTGCCCGATGGGGCCAAACTGGAAAATCCAGTAACAGGTGGTCCAATTCTTTTGATGCTCTGCACAATGAAAGTGTCTTATAGCTATGAGGATGAGAAAGTGGTGGAAAAAACCTTCTGAAAGGGAAGATTAAGCAGGAGGTAGAGGGGAAAAATTAGGTGGAGGCTGTACTGGGGAAGTGAGAACTAGAACCTGGCTAGAAGGAAAGACTTGGAAAAGGAAGTTGGGCTGGGCATGGCTGATGTGAAAGTAGTAAAGCCTGTAACTGATGAGTTGAAGTGTGTTTGGGTGAAGCAGTCAGGGTTAAGGAAAGCCAGGATGGAGGCAGGTGGCTTAGGATCAGTCAGATGATTGTGAGACAGCTGATGAAAGCAGGGATGTGTCTGTTCAGGGTATTCTAGCACCTTCCAAACTTTGAAACAATCTCGGACTAAGCTCGTGTGAGAAGGCTTGCCATGTGTAGCCGAACTCTGTGTCTTCATCAGCATCTGCTCTTCATATTTGCTTTTCTTTGCTTCTGCCTTCCCAGATCAGGATGGATTCTCACTGGGTGACTGAACTGTGCTTCTAGCGACAATCTAAATTCTGGCATTGCCTTTGGGGTGTTTGACTTGCAATGTCAATGTTCTTATTTTTGTTGTTTCATTTGCATTTTCAGAATAAGGGATAAGCAGTGTGTACCACATCATGCTCTTAGGCTACTTGTGCAGCCCCTTCTTCCATTTCTGCTAGGAGCTGTTAAGAGAAAAACTTCTGGCTTTTTTTCTGGCATATTTTCAAGCACCTATTATTAATTTAGGTTCCAAATATGATTTAATTTAAGAAACAGAAAAATATCTTTTGTGAGATGCCCCAGTACTGTCATGATAGTTGTCTTAGGAAAAAAATTATAAGAATGAGATTATTAGGAAACAAATACTACTGTTATTTCAAAGCCCAGAGAAATTATGTTATGATCTTTAGCTTTTCTTGTTATGACCATTGAGGATTGTTTTTCTTCTAAATTTGATGGTGTTGCGTAAATGAAGAAGCAAAACCAGCCATAACATTTCTGTGAAGATATATTGGGGAAGAGGAAACTTCTTAAAACATTTATATAAAAAATTGGTTATTTAATTCTAAGCTAAGCTGAATTTATCATTTTGGAGGCAAAGAATAGGGAGGTAAAGGGAAGAGATTCTGTTTATTTCAAATTTACCTTTTCCTTTTTGTAAATTTCTACTCCTCAGCCCTATTAAGCCTCTATTTTGGTTTATGTTTAGAATGTACCTGGATTACTTAAGCTTTTTGTTGGAGTTATTTTCTGACTGAATATCATCTGTTGATTTGAAGACTCAGGCAAGTTCCTGCAACAAACCCCATTCGATTTATTTGGCTAGTTGTAGAAATGGTCGTGGACTCTGTTTACATATGTCCTTAATATTGTAACTTAGGACTACTTAATTAGTTGATTTTGCATGCAGTTAACATGAATATTAATTTAACAAAAACAGTTCATTTGCTGATATTGTTAGTGAGACATAGAATATTAATTTGCTGGAAGAATAATGGGCTTCTTATAAGCATTATCTCGAGTCTTTAATAAAATGCTTTTAGTTTTGCCATAGTACTGTTCATTACATTACTCTTGCATATACTCATAAATTAGTGCTATTTACATATTCTCTCCTTTTCCTGTCTTTCTGTGTTAATGTAGAATTAGTGCTATTTTTCATAAGAAAAATAGTTGCTGACTTGCTTAATGCCGAAGAAAAAAATGATGGAAAAGCAGGTATCAGAGTACAGAATTTACTTGTTTGTTCTGTCATACTTGCTTTTCTCTATAATGTTGAATTTGACTTCATGAAAATGGGGAGAGAAGCAGGCACTGTTTCTATTTCCTTTCCTCTTTTAATCTGACCCACCAAGCTGTCATCGCAGGTGAAGAACCAAAACAAAAAATCTTCCAGAGAAAGCCTTGGGCAATGTATGTTGTTGAATGTGTGGTCCTTGTGTCCTGTGCAACAGACGTGTGCGTACCTCCCCAGGGCTGCTGTTTACGAAAGGAAGGTTAGTCTGAACTCACAGTGACAACACAGTGTCACAGAGAAATGGGGTATGGAAAATAAAAGTGTAGTTTAGCATGGATATATGAAAGTTGGATCCCTGCCTTGTTGCCCACCCCACCCCCCAACAAAAGAGTCAAGAAGGAAATTTCTATAGAGGGAAAAATTTGCAATTTGCAGGAAACTGGTGCCTAGTGCTTTTGAAAGCCAGGCTATGTATTTAAAACTCGGTAACAATTTTAGAGTTTAACTGACTACGTCTAAGGGTGATTCTTGCTTTTGTTATAGTTTCTGTAGTACCTTGTAGCATAGTTTCTGACAAATTACGAACTGAGGGATTGGAATGACCATCACTGGGGCTTTGAGCAATGCGGTGTAGTGGAAGGCGTCCCTGCCCATGGCAGGGGGTTTGGAACTAGATGATCTTTAAGGTGCCTTCCAACCCAAACCTTTCTATGATTCTATGATCATTGTTCTTCTTTTATTTCTCAACTTGGCTCCCTCAGCTTATTGTTTTAAATTTTCCCCTTCCCGTTTTTCATATTTAAATGCATACTATATATCTTTTTGTGCATCATAACTTGTTTGAAGGCATGTGAGGAGAATGAAAGATTAGTATTTTGCTCTTTTCTTCCATTTTATCCAACTGCTTTACTCTTTGAAGGTGTTACCCTTACTGTTATTGTAGGACTCCTACTAGTAAATGTTTCTAAGCAACCATTATGGTGTATTGAATAAAAGCTGAACTTATTAAAAAGTCCCTGAATATTTATGTGCTATATGCTATTCTGTAGCGGCAGTATTGGCTAAATAATGTATGTATTTAAGAACTTCTCAAATGTAGAAGAATCAGTCAAGGACTGTTGAGTAAATAAGATATTTTGAATTTTTCATGAACTTTTAAACTAAAACAAGGTGAAACATATTGTAATGTTGAGTGTTCAAATGGATCAATGACTGGAGATCCATTTAAAGCTCAGCTTTCTATGTTTAATCCTAGCTAGTGCCTTAGAGCACAAGCTAGCCACATTGTCCATGTTGCGAAATTATCCAGAACTCAACAGGCAGCATCTAAACAGTCAGCATCAGCCGCTAGAATATGAGCTAGGTAAGGTTTTTTCCCTACAACTTTGCAGTTAGTGGTGCAGGATGGTCTGTGAGATGGTACTGTCAGTACCGAGGTATAGCTGTTGGGTAAGCGTTGCTTTGCACTTTATACTGTAAAGTGTGGAATGATGATGAACTGTGTGGGGCTGACTTTCTCACCCAGCAGTCTGGCGTAGGATTTTAGAGGCTCCCTGAGGTGAGTGTTGAGGGCCAGTAGCATTCTCGCATCTCATCTGTTTCTGCAGTGATCAGTTCCTGGTACTAGAGACTTGATGTTTCTGAGCTGCAGTCTTACTGGCTAAAGAGGTAGAGTTCTGCTCTGCCAGGTTGTTGATAGCCACTGGTAGGTATATGCTTCACAGACAACCTGTCTTCTAGGTCTGGAGGATGAATGGTGTCTTAAGCACAGGCATGATACTTTCTGTACTAACTATCTGGTGTGGATCTCAGAACTGGGTGTGATGATGAGCTGCCCCTGTCTGAACTTAAGGGGAGAGACCTGTAGTTAGAAATGCAGCTTCAGCCATGGCAGTCTCATATATCAACATCAGTTACCATAATGGAAAAAAAAATGAAGTAGGTCAGGTGAAAGATACTTATCTGTAGAAGCCAGACTGGTGAGAAGGGCTGTGTCTCAGTGAAAGGCAGGTCTTTTTTTTTTTTTTTTCCAGGCACTAAAACTGACCAGGCTACTTACCTGCCTGCACTTGGCCCCTGCTTTTGTGGCTATTGCTGAAACGTTTGGCTTTAGGCATGTGAGCTTTCAATGTGATGTTTTTTTGAGTTAAATTTTCCTTTATGACATTTGGCTCATTCGGAAACAAAGACTGAGATCTCTTAAAAGGAGTCACAAATGGGAAAATGAGATCATTAATTGTTGAAGCTGGTACTGTAACAAATTGACTAGAAATGTGGATTCAGAGAAATTGATGTACTTTATCCTTCCAAACTAAATGAATTCTCCATCTGCTTCAGCTTCTCAACTATAATGAGGACGTTGGGCTGACTCTGCTATTGGTTTCTCTGTCTTCCTGAACTATTTTGGAAAGTTTAAACATTTCTTGCATGATTAAATACACTTTCAATAAATCAATCTCATAATAATTGTTGTTCAGGAGAGTTCATTATTCAGTTTAGTCTTTTAAATTACTGTTCTTCTTTAAAGGAGTCTTCTGACGTAATGGCTTCTGCTAAATCCATTTGCTATGCTCTAGCTTATAATTACTTTAGATTTGAAGAATAAAATGAATGGCTTTATTATTAATCAGTAGCAAATTTGTCTTAGTGTTTTTAACCTTAGAGTGGCCTTTGCTCATGAAATAGTTTTAATGGTCTAGATAGCAAAACATTTCATACCTCTCTTTCAGCAGAGATTTAGTGAAAGCAATCAGATAGATTGGGTTTTTTTTCTTCCACCGCACCCCCATCACACATTTGTCACGGTGCCTGTCATGATGTGTGTGTTTGCTGTTGCTTACTGTCGGCTGCTGGCCCTCTGACAGGCCAGCTTTGCTACCTGCTTTTAGATTGTAAATTTTCAGACTGGGGTAGCCTGTATTTTTGCCTTATGCTGTGGCGAGTATATGGCACTTAAACGTATTATTAATTTAGTGTTGGCTATTATGCTGGACATTGGCCTGTGTGAACTTTGCCACTGTTCATGCATGATGAAAACTTAAACTATTTCTTTCCTCCTTTCCATTGTTATGAGGTTTCATAGTACTGTTGCTTTTGTAGTCAAATGAGTTGTGAGTCTGTGCTGTGACTTTTAGTAGCAGGATGCCATCTTGGACTGAAGTTTTACAGCAGGTGAGACTGGACAGATAACTGTCCCATGAGAATCTTTTCCATTTGGCATCAGTTCTGTGTGCATAGCCTCTTGTAAGGTGGTTCAAACCCATCCTTAATTTTAAACTGCCAGTCAATCCAAGCTAGTATAAAAGCATTTTCAGCCTTGCTAAACTTCTTAGGATCTGCTGAATGTTACGTTAATATCTGATTTTCAGAGACTTCTTAAAAAATGAAAGTGGGTTAGTTGCAGAGTTATAGACATTCAATACATCTCAGCTTTTAATTTCTGTAGGGATTCATTGCTCTATCAGCGCTGCATTGGTTTTGTTTCGTCTATCAGTTGTGATGTTTAACCAGGGCTAAGAATTTTTCGAGTAATGCTGAGGAATTGGAGAAAACATTCAAAGAGGAATAGCATCCTTGAAGTCTTAATTCCATGGCTGTCTAGGAGGTCATTAAAAGTACAATCTTGCATCTGCATGGAATTTATCCAGATACAAGACCTTCGTAGAAGACTTCCATTTGTACCTTTTATCCTTAATTCTATTTGCATTACACCTCCTTGCCCTAGTGTCAGGAGTTGTAGTTTTTCATTTCACGTCTACGTTTTTCAGTTCACATACTAGTGTGTATATGTTTATTTAAATGCACTTTTAATTGTGAAAATGATAAGTTTTTACTGATGGCAGTGTGGTCACTTTTTCATTGCATATATGTCAAGAGTTTTACATAAAGGTTAGCCCCTTCTTGGGACAAAAAATACCCCGGGGTTATAGTACAGGGAATACAGTTGTAGTAATAAAGATTATGTTGCTGATAAGTTCCCCTCAAGGCCCCATGATGGTAATACCCCTATATTTTGTCTTTAAAGAAAACTGCTGAGAGGCAATAATTTTTTTTGTATGTGTCCCATTTTCATTAATGCATGGTAATTGATGGAGTTGCAGTGACTTGTAACAGTAATGAGTTCTAAACATAAGAATGCACTCCTTTCTAATAAGTGAGCACTGCTGGGGTTTAAAAGCGTACTAAATCAGTTGCTTTAGTATGAATTTATTAGTTTTTTTCAGCATTAGCTTTAATAGTAGTTATTTACATAAGCGTACATCCCATTAACCGCCATCAGGGCTGGAAAACATGCTGAACTGTTCATATTTTCATATAATTATTGAACATAATGGTTTCATTTGCATTTCTAAACAGTGATGTTTCTGTCAGGCTTGGAAATAGTGTCTTTACGCAGTCCCTATTTCACATCCACTTATTTGACATCGTTAAATTTTATGCTAATGTGCTTCCCTAGAATATCATCAGTAGGACAGATGCTTGTGCTTTAATATACAAATCAGAGATGCTTTTTCCTCCCCCCTCCCCTGAACTGCAAAAGAAATAAAAAAGCATATCTGCACTTTTTAGATATAGTTTGTTTCATTCTAAAGAATCTGTAAGAAATGAAACATAGCTTTCACTCCTACTAGTTAGTTCCAAATGTTGTAACAAATACCTTCTTTATGAAGGGTGGGAGACTATCCTCTGCATGAAGGAGGAAGAGCCTTCTAAAATTCAATGTAATGATGTGTTAAAATAAAGATTGTAACCTTGAGATTGCCTCATGTGTGAGGCATGAAGCCTTGTATAGCAAGTTGCCTGTCTAAGCAGTGGTCCATGGACTAGCTTTCCTAGCAGCAGACCATTGCTGTAGAGAAGGTTTGGGAGGGAAGCAGTTTCAACTGCTAGACTTGGTGCCTGTCAGCAGAAGTGCATTTGGAATTGTACATTGTCAGGTTTTTATTTTTACATTTAAAATAGATTATTTGTTTTTTTTATTTTCTGTAATTTTGCAGACAGGCAGAGATATATGAGCCCTCACTAAGTGGGAATGGAGGTTGGTGTATGATCAGCGTTGCTTTGATTCTTTATATGTATGTAAGAGCTTTGATATTTGTACTGAAGTTAACAGTGGAAGCAGAGCATCAAAAACCTAGGAGAGAGATTCAGAATTGCAGTTCTGAATGTGGAGATGACACAAAAATAAATGAATAAATAAAATCAGCACCACCATCAAAACCACAGTGCTTCCATTTAAAAATGAAATTAATATGTCGCATCTTGTTCTGTGTGAACTTTATCTTAAGGTGACTTGCTTACAGTTGTAAGTACAGTGACAAAGATGGGTGCAACCTGCAGTATACAGTTGTGGTCACAGGAGAAAGGAAATATCAGGATGTATAGTATGTTGCTTACGAGCCAGACGTGACCGATGTGAATGAGCATGGAAACGCAGTGAATCTCCAGCTCAGTTCTATGCTTTTACTAACTTACTATAAGTGACATTGGGCAACTCTGCTGTCTTCTCTCTTACTTACCTGTTTAAAAATTCTGGGTACTGCTTGCTGGCCTTTGTGTGACGTGAAAGGTTAAATGTGTGGATTTTGCTTCGTTATGGCATTTCATGGACACCCTCAGCCTTGAGCAATACAAACATTGTATATCTCTGAAAGTCTTAAATAAAGCAAAAAACATTAGGGTCAAGGAAAAGACTGAGAAGTGAGTCACACAGATTTGTCATTTTCATTGTATTTTATACATAAAAATAGATATCAAAAAATGCCTCTTTTCTTGGGTGTGTCCAAGAAAGTTTGAAGGAGGTACCAAATGGAAAAGGGTACTTGGACTGAAATAAAGAGGCATATTTAATGCATAAAGGGCCATGTGAGCAAGCTGGAGATGTACTCTGATGGGTTATGGGCTTATGGTGTCTTTAATTATACATGATTAACATTTTGCTAGTTACTTTGCAGACAAGTATAGAGACAAAAATCCCTGCTGGGAAATGCTTGCAGTCTAAGACCTCATTCTGGTGGTGCATGTAGAGCTATATTTTAACTCACGAGAAGTAACAATATTAAAACAACAACAAAAAATTTACTTTCTCAGAGAGAACCATTGGCTTTTTGGAGTATTTCTATTGCAGTTTTGAGTTTGTGGTAGTGCATAGAGCCACTTTGTAGGAAAGAGTTTGGAGCAAGCTGCTTTTTGGTAAACCTTTTACTCAGGATTAAAATAGGACACACCAAAGTGGGGCAGCAATTGGTGAGCTGTGCTAATTTCAGCTGTGAAGTATTGGGAAATTTAAAGAGAGCACCTCTGGCATGCAGAGCAGACTGTTGTACTGCAGATATTCTGAGCTGACCTCTTGTCAACTTCTCATTTGAATCCAGAGAAGAAGGCTCTAGGTAATTGGCAAGTATCCTTATTTTAATATGCGGCCATAAAAAGATAAAGTATGATGATTTTTAACATCAGAAGATTAACATTTTACCTTTAAATAAAATATGATTAACTGGTACAGAATTAAAAGTAATAGAACTGAAATATTCAAACCATGATTCTACAGTGTCAGATTATGCATCAAGTGTGACAGTTTAAGTAGTGAAGTGATTTTAAAAATGATCCAGCTGAAGGATGTATATCCCAAGTATTGAGAGTAAAATGGAATAAAACAATCATGGCTATGAAAACTTTCTCAAACCCTTCTGGCTGAAGGAACCAGGTAATCAAAAAGTAATGTAGTTTATGGTGACTGTGTCCTGCCTGGTGCCAGTGTAGGTGCAGCAAGGGACTAGTTGGCATGCTGTGACGGCATCCTAAACTTTGATTTTTCAGCCTGCCAGATAATGATTATGCTTATATTTAATTGCCAGGCCAAGAATATTGCTTCTGGATTCATCTACCTCCAGCAAGGTTCAGATATGATTGATCTAGCAATGCGTCTGTCTTTCAGCGGTTTTCAGCCAGGCTTCTTCTTATCTGTGTACTGTTTCATTTCTGGTAGATTGGCACATGTTTTGTTAAAGGAAACGACATATTTACCATCTGAACTACTTAGTGTTACTGTCTGGAAATCTGAAAATGCCATTGTGAAGGTTTGTCATTTGACTCCTGCATATTTTAAGACCTTGTTAGTAAAAATGATTTAGTTTTCCCCGCATAGTAGTTCGGTACACTCAGCTTGGAATTTGACAGTGA
Organism: Leptosomus discolor; assembly: GCF_034619465.1. Taxonomy (NCBI): domain Eukaryota; kingdom Metazoa; phylum Chordata; class Aves; order Leptosomiformes; family Leptosomidae; genus Leptosomus; species Leptosomus discolor. Next base: position 84,581,594 of record NC_141419.1, read on the forward strand.
AGTGGCACCTTGCTGTCTTCTGAAGTCCTGCAAATGAAGTTTGTGAGAGCAATTTGGGCATTTAGTAATCCTCTTGTAGACATTGTTTTCAGTAGGTTTGTGTACATTAAGCTATGACACCTTGAAATTTTTTATGAAGAATGAAGAGGAAGAGTGCAATATGGCTCGTGTTCCAAAATGCAAAAATAAAAGAAGTTTTAAATAAAATGTACTGTGGTCACAATAATTGGCAGGCCTAATTTTGTTTACATCCAGGAAACAGGATAGTGAAGTAAGAGGGTGTTGCTTTTGTGTGGTTTCTTCAGAGAGCAGAACTTTAGTAATGACGTAAAAATGCAAGCAAAGCACTTAACAGGCTTCATAGTATGTGAACCCTTCTGGTTACGCCGCTCATATGCCTCTGTGACTTCTTCATATTTTGTTATCTTCAGGGAGAACTTTTTGGTTGCTATAAATATTGTTAGCCACATTGATGAAAGATCCTTCAATGCTTTTAAAGATGTTACTCATTGTCTCTTAACAGCCCAGAATAAGACTCAAGTGAGCAGAGCTCGTAACGTCCAGATGTCACTTCAGGTAACTGGACAAGTCCTGTGAGGCCTTACTGCTCTATTTCAGTGCAAATAACCGTATTTAACTTGCTCTTTGCTTTAACCTACCAATAAATGTGCTGAATAAATTTGTCCTATGAATAGATGGAAATTAAAAATTAGAAATATGTTTCTAGTTATCTGTAGAGAGAAGTTATGGGAGCAAGTAATATAAACTTACCTTCAGGACAGAGTTTGATTATGAAAAGGGTTGCATGGTAATATCTGTGGTAGTGTGAAACTAGATTTGGTTACCCTGAAAAGCCTCTTGGATTCCTCAGAAAGCCATCTTGGTACACTGCCTTAAGTACATCTGCTGTGATGTCTGGGGATCTGTGCACAGCCTGTGAATCCTAGTTGATTTTAATGAACTGTTTATATTGAACTTGTCTCATGTTGGCAAGGTTCTTGTTGTGTTTTACATTCCTCTCTCTGGAAACAGCCATGGGACAGTCCAAAGAATTTAACAATATAATTGTGTTGTTGTGACTGAACAGTGAATGTGTTGGAGATTCTCCTGGCTTATCCTCAGGGGACAGATGACCATCAGAAACCTTCTGGCGCTCTTGAACAATCCTCATGTTTCTGTTCATAAAGCTGTAAATATCTGTCTTCGTTCATTTGCTACTTCTCTCCACTGTGCCATTTTTTGAAGAATCAGTGTTTTAAAAGATCCTCTAATGTTTTTTGACACTTTTTGATTTCCAAGCTAGACACAGTTACAGCTAGCTTAAACATGCTTGTTCTTGTGCCAGCGTTTTGCTTAGATAGATCTTCTTCTATTTAATGTTTACAGAGAAGGGATTAGAGCAATAGATGTTCCCCATCTCAAAGGGAGAAGAGAGGACAAGGTGAGAGAAGTTTCTCTTTCACTTGGATGTGTGTTGTATGAATGATGGGAGCTGTTTGACTTCTCGATTAGAACAGGCTAGAAATCTTGGTGAAATTGTACAAAGTTGAGAAGAATTGTATGACTGAAAGGTCAGGAAGCTTAGCAAAGTCAGAACAGTAATGTGTACTAATTGGGATTTGTTTGGTTTTTCTTGCATATGGAAGTTGTCTCAATAAAGTTCGTCTTTGCAAAGCTATGTAGTGAAACTTCTGGTTGTTGTTGTTATGTAAAGTGCCCAAAGGTCAAACTTAAATGCATGTATATGCTACGATTAAAGGTTGGTGCTTTTAAGTAACTGAGATGGCTGAGCAGGCAAATTATGGTGTGACTTTAAATGGGCCTCTCGACTTCCACCATGGCAAAGGTGTCTTGTCAGTTCTTCTCATTGGGAATCCTGTTCAGTCTTACTTTAACATCAGCCAGGGGAGATGTGGAACACCACTGCAGGTGTTCTTTTGGTAGTTGTTAAAGTACATCAAGCTGTTAATGGTTTAAATTTGGAGAGAAAAAGCATCGTGTAGCTGGATCTGCATTAGCTGTGTAGCTACTGGTGTCTCAAATCTGTTTATGGTGCTGCCCACAACGAAGTCAGAATTTCCTCCCCAGCATCATGATTTTTTGCTTTTGAATCAATAATAAAGTAGTCAGAAGTTTGGGATCTTGATCTGCCGGAGATTTATGTTTCATATAACACATCTAGTGGAGTCACACATTTGCTTTTCACATTGTGAGTTTTCTTCACTGTGCATGGGGAAATATGTGGCTGAAACCATTCTGAAAGAAAATACAGAAAAATTGGCTGTTAATTCAAAGTTGCTAAATGCTGTCCTTGGGTGTTTAATTTGGCTCAGTCTTCATCTATGTCTATCCCTCTTGGGAATGATTTATAGCCCTTTTCCATTGGCATGTCTGTTTCTCTTTTTAGCCACTAAAATAGATTCTTAGCTAATATTTCATAAAAAACATATGAAATGAAAGTTCTTCAATTTATATCATATTGAAAAAGGCATTATTTGCTGCTGCTGCTTGAAATCAGGTAACTCTTGCATTGCAGGAGCTTTGCTTTGTAGTTCGCTGCTTTGACATAAAATTATTGTGGGCGTGCTGAATTAGTGGTATTTTGTCTCCAGTAAATATTTTGGCCTCACAAGCAACCCAGAATGTGTGTTTGTGAGCTGTAGTAAAGGGTGGATCATTCTTTTCTCCTCTTTTTGTAATACTGCATTGCTTAAGGTGTTCTACTTTCTTTTTCTTTCAATGTCAAGAGTTTTATTTTTAATAGGACTTGTGAAATCTGGAGACTTACGGAAGATTAGTAAATCTGCCAGAAGTTTATGTTTGTAAGACTCATGAAGAATATATGAGATTATACATACTGTTAAACTCTTTTTCACTCTTTGGATCTGGTTGCTAGATGATGTGAAACTTCATTCACTAGGAAAAGGGTTTTCTGTTCAGGAAGACAGTATTGTAGGCGTATTCTCTAAATTTTCCTGTAAGATATTTAGTCTAACTGTCTCTGAAGTGTGTTGCCTGATGTGAATCTCTATTTCAATGCTAGATGTTTGTTTGAAAGCATTGCGTTGTGTATTTGCTATAAATTGATTCAGTAAGGCAAGTGTGTAAAATCACTGTATTTGTGTAACCTATATTTTTGGGATTTAATATCTAGTTTATTAAAGTTTTCTGCCTGTCCTTGGAGTGAAGAAGGATTTTAGTCAGGAGAAGTATGGTTGTAGGAGGGGGCAGGAAGTTTCAAGAGACTTTTTTGAAGCCACATAATGGCTTTTCTTGTCACCTGTTTTAATGAAGCCTACAGGAGGAATTCTGCATAAGACTTCCTAGAGTTTCTGTGGGCAGCTGCACGGATGAGGAGAAGCAGTCCTCTCCCTTGAGACTGCAGTTATGCTGTTGTATCTCATGAAGTGAGCTAGAGGTGACCTCTTGGAGTTTCTGCTCCAGACAGTCAACATCATACCTCCAGATGTACATCTTTGGGACTTTCTCATATCCCTGCTAAATAATAAAGATAACCCATGTCCCGTTTACTCTCTCTGCAGTCTAAGCTGTGCTGAACACATTGGAGAGATGCAATGGAGCCTCGTTTGCTCATTCCTCCCCTTTACCCTTGGTACTGTTTGCCTTGCCCACCGTGATCCCAGCCATGTCTATGATCCAGCACTATGGATGGGCCTGCAGTTGATGTGTTCAGAGATTGCCTTTTGTCTGTAATGTAGAGATGTCCAGAAAGTAGTGCAGTAACCAGTCACAACGGAAATCATGAGTGTAGCACATGGAATCATTCTTCTCCATTGAGGAGACTGACCTATAAATTGATGTGAATACACACAGTATTTCTTTTTTCCTGCTCATCTCCCAGTTTTTGTCAGTCATGTGTTGCACTGAATATACAAAAAATGGGAGAAACGGAGTTAGTACTAGTCTATTAGTATTAGCTATATTTCTCCTATAATTTTTTTAAAGCCTGTTATTGCTCTTTGGGATTTAGGTTCTTGGATCTTGATTTTTATCTCAAGCAGACTGAGGCTTCTCGAGTATATCTGGATTTGTGGGTAATGGACAGTAGTTCTTCCATGCTTGCAAGCTTTGATATCAGAGCTACCATCATCAAGAATTTTTTTTTTTAAAGGGCTATAAACATAAGAGTCATGTTTACAAAGACAAATTGAGAGTGAATTGTAATATCAAGCCTAGTGCAAAGTTAAGTCTATGCTAACAGGAGAGTAATTTACTCTAATGTTTTCACATGTTAAGCTGTACTGGATGCAAATTAATAGAACAGGTACATAGAGGGGATGGTGTCACACTGCGAGGTGTTTGATTGTTTTCATTGGCCTGACACAACTCCAGTATGAAAAGTACAGAGTGTGGATGCACTCTGTAATGAACTTTCAGACCAAATCATCTGTCAGAACCCTAGTCAGCTGGGAACAGACTTGCTGACAGACATGAGACTGCTAGTATAATCATGTGGTGCTTTGTCCTTTATGCAAAACTCAGTTGGCTCCTTGTTCTCTAAGTTTTGTAGAAATGTAATCTCCATTGCCGCAATGTCAATGTTGCTGTAATTTTATCATGCTGAATGCTGTATGCCTTGCTCTGTGGAAAAGATGCACTAGGAGTCTTGGAAACCTCAGCAATGGTACAAAAAAAAAGATTGAGATTCGTTTACAGAAGGAGTTTCCCACAGTTTTTATCTTCTTGATTCAACAATGTTTTGGTGAAATAAACTGTTATATGCAAAAATTACAACAGAATTTATAGTGCTTCGACAGTCTTCCTGCAGTGCTAGGAAATTGTTGTTAATTGATCGTAACTTTGTATTATGATGCATCTTGAGTAGAAAAGAAAGCAACTTCTAATATCTTATAGATTGTATTCTTTGACTTTGTTATTTCATAGATCAGGAATAGAAAACTGTTCTGTTAGCCTTTTTGCTTATGTAATATTACTTGTTGTGCAACCAATGAAAATAAAATAAAAGGCGAGCAACTGTTTTTTCATTAGAGCTGATCGTAATTTTAAATCTCTATTTTGCAGGGTTTGTTGATACTGTGAAATCCAATTTTGTTCCAATAACATGTATTTCGAACAAATTCAAAGACTTTCTGTGATGCCATGTGTTGGTTTTATGTTCTTTCATGGTGTAGTGAGAGATGCATGTTATGATCCTGCTGTCCTGATGATTGTGCCCTGACATGATGGAAATGATCTATTTCTTTTTTAAAAAGTATGTCAGTCTTTCATTGCAACATACATGGTTGCATACTGAACATCAGTCATCCTTTTAGACTTTCAGCTACTGCCATATCATTATGACTTTTTTTATGAGCAAAACATGACAATTTCTGTACATGATGGTATAAAATCTCAGTAAGGAGCTGAACACCTAATGCAAAATTAAAATGTCCTCTTTGAAATAGAGAGCATTTTCTTAAGCTTCAGCAGGTTGTTTTGTTTTGTTTTGTTTTTCTTTTTCTGGTGGAAAGGTGGTTTTGACAAAAGGTCAGTGTTACTTTAGAAGCGTATGTTAGGAAATAGACCTGAAAGAGATCTTTAGGCATCCTATTCTTTCTCAAAAGGGGGTGGGTCACAGCCTGCCTTTCTCTCTGGCTTCTAGTTCTTTGTCCAGATAACCTGAATTTGAAGTTTAGATTTTCATTCTGATTTAGAGGGTTTGCCATAACTGTAAGCCTTTCTCTAGGCTAGGAATTTGAATTGTTTCTCACTCGACACATTAAGCTCTGCAGTGTCCACTGCTGATAAGCCTTCCAAGCTGGCACAGGTTTGCTCTGTCCTCAGTTGTGCTTTGTGAAAGTTTGGGTACTCATCCCACAGATTTCTGGCAGAGTTCTCAGAAATGGTGAAGTTGGGCAGATTTCAGAGGGCTATGGGTACGCTGTGGGGAAGGTGGTGGGTAGGCTGTTTGATCAGCATGAATTACAATGCCAGTGAACCTTTAACTCGTCTGGTATTAATGCAGCCCGACTGAAATAGCTTTCAGTTAATGAAACTAGTTTTAACAGTATCTGCAATGCTTTCTCTGTGTGAACGTGTGACATTTTACAAGTGCATTGCGAAGACTGAATTGATTCTTAGAAGAATACATTTCTCGAGTCCAGACAAGACCTAATAGATCTTAACTTTTTCTTAATTTTCTCTCTTGATTAAAATCCTGAATGGGTTGAGGTTTCTACTAAATGTCTACTCAAAACAAGCTCAGAGAAAATGGAATGTCAGCCTTAAAAATGTCACTTTAATACGGTTTGACATGATAAGGTCCTAAAAGACTCTTAACTATATATGTGCAAGTATGGAGTATGTATGCTTGCTGTATTTGGAATCAGTGTGTGCAGGAATGTATAGTCACAAAGTATTGATGACAGTATGCTGGGTAGAGTGCCTGGAATAAGAAGCACTGGTGAAGAAAAAGAGAACTGACTGGCAAACCCGAGATACAGAGGTGGTTGAAAGGCAACTGAATATACAGTATGGGAGGTTAAAAAAAAAAAAAAATCAGACTGCTGGGACAAAGAAGTATATCCCCTATTAAAGAGAAAACCCCCCAGATTTCTCATAAACGATTTGCTTATTAATATTTAGATTTTGTAAGGGAAATAGTGCCATTCTAAGAGATATTTATGCTTTTCAGTGTGAAATGGAAACAATTTCTTTTGTGTCTGTGTGTGTGCATGAGCACTTATATTATTCTAGCCTTTTTTCATAGTGCTGACTATGTCTTTAGTGCAGAAGATATTCTAGTTTTAGTAAGTTGATTTTTGTCTATCTGTAAAATTCTGCTGACGTCTCTTTTGTGTCTAAATACTTGACTGATTATTGAATTCCATGCATTTATGAGTACATAAGAAGTCTTATTTAACAATTAGCATTTGGAAAATCAAGGAAAGGCACATGTCATGCGTGTGCCACATATTTAAATCATACTTTAAAAAAGCCATCTGTTCAATGCTTCGTTTTTAGGCCATTCTTTATTCTGCAGAGAAGTGTACCCGTTAATAAGAAGGGTTCAAAACCAACTTGTGTACCTATTAGGCATGGTGTTAATTTTATTTTTTATATATATATGTGTGTGTGTGTGCGTATATATATATTACCAGCTGCCTGAATTTTCAGTACACTTAACAATTTAAGATAAGCTCCTGAGCGTGACATTTTGCAGCTAATAGGCAAACTAGAGTCTGGGCAAAGACGACAGAGCTTCACATTGAGCAGTGGACAGTAGCCACTCATAAAAGTTAAAATTTTTATTTGTGATTGCTTTTCTGCTCTTATATAATTTGAAATTGGGTAACAGTTCTTTGGAATAACCTATAACCTCTTATGTGTTTCACTAATACAAGTTTTTGCAATATTGTTTTACAGCTTTTGAGTTTATATTTTTTTGGTTCCGAGCAGGCACATTACAGTTATACTTTGCTTAGCTGAAACACTTGTCTAAAACAAGGTTATGACAACCACTTATTCTGTGTTTAATGTTGGTGGGCAAATTCCCCAGACCATCTAAACTTGTTTTAATATCCCCTTGCCGTGTTTGGGCAATGGACTGATATTATTAGAAACTATGAATCAAAGTTAAATTGAGGGTATAAATCATGTTTAAACCACAGAACAAAATCGTGTTGATGTTAAAGTTCAAGTAAGTAAAGGAAACCATAGGATAAAATAATTGCATATTCTTGGTTAAAGGAGGTGCAGACAAGTTAAATCTTTCATGATGAACGTGAGGCTTGCACAGATGATGCCTACCATATGTTTCCCCACGTAGTTAAAGGTACCCCATTTCTACTTGCGCTGCATTGACGTAGTGAAGCTTGGGCTTGATGACTCCATATTCTGAATGCATCTAGTCAGCAGCTTGGCAGTTAGCTGATCCAGTGTGTAGGGTCCTTTGCTCTTGCTTCATATGTCAGAGATGTAGAGATATTGAGAAGAGACAAAGTGTTCCTACCAGGGTGAACTCTCTAGATGCAGTCTAGTGCTGTGACCCCTTCTGCTAGCATATGATCTTCCCTGGTGCTGTCTTTCCTACCGGAAGACCCTTGAGAGTATGGTACAGATAGGTTGTAGGAGTTTGGAGATGGAGCAGTCACTTCTGTTTGTTAGATCAAGAGGCAGAAAGGGTTTAATGAAATTAGATTTGTGCTACTAAGACTTCTGTGAATTTGATCAGTGGAGCTTAGGTTAGAAGAACAGAAATAATTCTTCCTTAAGGCTTAGAAATTTCCATGTTTGCTTTCCTTCCAAGGTAAAGTAGATGATGTGGAAGCATTTCTGAATGAGCCCAAAGCTTGCTTTTCCTGAACTTTTTGTGTTTTCTGCAGCTGTGGTATATTTTTGTTTTCTGTTGACTACTAATAAGTGATGTCTGAGTTCCAGCTCGTACTATATTCTGAGTCTTTATTTTTAGTGTCCCACTGTCTTGTTTGAGACAGTGTTTTGGTAAGAGTTGGTTTGAGCCTAGCTATACTTGAAAATGTGCACGTATTTGAATATGCATAGATACATGTTTAAATACTTGGCTAGCAGTCCCAGAGCAACAGGATATATGTATCTCTGTATCCTCATGGATCTATCTCTTTCTGCATCTAGTTATGAATGCCCAAAGTAGGTGTGTGGTGTAATAAGTATTTTTCTGAACAGCACAGACCAGGTCCAAACTTCCAAATTTGTTATATCTGACTGCCACTAAACAGTGTGGGAACTGTTTAAAGCAAAAGCATGGGAGTCTGCCTGGTAAAATATTAAATCCAAGAAGTGCAAGGAAGAGCAATGAGGAATTCAAGGTAAGGATGCTAAGTGTAATTCAAAGCCACACATCTCTTAAAACAATAAGACTTCCCTCGCACAATCTATGTGTTATCGGATTTTGTGATTTCCAATTGAACTCTTGATGTGTGTGCTGACCTCTATGCAGAATCTTTTCAGTAATCCATATTGTTATCACTGCATTGATTTAAAAATCTTAACTCTCTGCACGCTCTGAGCAACTGGATGGTAAACAAGCATTGTTACTTATCTTTACCTTAGACTTCATGTGCAAACTTTAATACCTCATTCATATAAGGTCTGACCTTTTCTACAATTGCAAACAAGCCTCCAAATAAACCTTGAATTATTAAACTACCCTTTGTCTGAATGTAATGCAGTTCTCATACTATTTTATATTTCTCTAATTTCCATTCCTGTCTTACAAAAATGCATCCAAATGGCAGATCTATCCTTCATAAGCAAAGTAGCTTTATCTTTTCCTGATTAGGCAAAGAATTCAGAGTCTAAAGCTTTTGCCTGAACAGAACTGAGATCCTGTAATAAACATTATGGGTGTAGAAGAAACTTCCATTCACTTGTTAACAGGCGTATAAGGATCTGTTTCAAATCACATTACAGGACTACCACTATAATAAAAGTTGGGGATGGTCTTCTAAAATAATAACATCAATCTTGTGACAGAAGCTCATGTTCTAGTAGCTGTGCTGTTTCTGTTTGTGTATGTGTGTGTGAACCAAATACTGTCAGGTTGCAGTGCTCTGTGTATTTTTATTTGCATTATATTAGCAAGTCATGATAGTTAGGTGAAACCAACAGTTGTGGGCTGCAGATCTGTTGTGCCAAGCATAACTAGCTTTCTTTATGAGCCCAGAGAACGGATGTCTTTAGTCAGCCTCCTGAATTCCCAAGATTGAATTGCTATGTATCGCAGAAGGGAGTTTGGGTTTTGCAGGGGGAAGGAGAGGAATAGTAGAGGTCAGTAAGCGGGAGCAAATATATGAGGATGGGCATGTATATTCTGTCTTCAAAGCTAAACTTGCTGGGTTTTTTCTTTTTTTAAAAAAAAAAAACTTTGGGGAAAAAGAAAAGCTGCATTTCAACTTGTCATTTTAAATTTGCCTTTAAATGCCAGTGTGAAGTGTATTTGCAGCTGCTTCTGTTGAATAGTGCAAAGGTTTGACTTGTAATGTTTCCAATGGCTTTCGAAAGATTTCTGTGCTCTGAAAGTGTGCTGCGTTCGTTTATGGCTATGGCATAGGTGTAGGGATGGAGATGGCTTTGCTTTACACTGCTTCACTGCATACATCCCCTGGCTTAAGTCAAGTTCCCAATTTAGGAATTCGGGCAATCTCCTGATTATAAAGTTGTATAGGGCGGCAGAAAAGTTGTAATTAATGTTTCCCAGGCTGCCATGACTTTTAATAGAGGCTGTAGGAGTTGAAATGCTCAGTTCTGTTCAAGAGAACATTTTAAAGTTTGGGACAAGGTACATGAAGTCTGGAGATGTTAACTACAGCTAATTGACAGATGTGAGATTGAGCATGGGTAGTTGGTTGTTTACCTTGTTATTCAGTAATATGAACTAAAATACCCCAAAGGGGAGGTTTGTTAGTGAAACCACTCTTGGTATTTTAGACGTGAGTTTTGGTTTTTTTTAAACATGAAGTTCTTTTTGTTTGCAGTGTTAATACATTTATTGTGTATTTTTGATGTGTTTCCTTTTTCAGTTATACATTGATTAATTTGTTTTTACTAAACTATATGTTGTAAAACATATAGAATATACGGCATGATTGGAGTAATGTTTGTACTGAAATCTGAATTTTTGCGTGTGTCACTGCTTGTTAGTTTCTTATTACGAACCTTAATGATGGATTACATTTTTTTTGCATTTATTTTGCCTTAGATTTTGAGGTATTTCAATGAAGTTGACAACCCTCGCATTATTGCCGTAAGAGCCACAGAAAAAATTATTCAATGTCTTGAAAGAGACCACTTTAGTATATCTCACTGAAATGCTTGAGAGTATACAAGAATTTATATTCTAAAACTATAATTCTGGTCTTGTCATTATTGCTTGTCTAGGCAATAATTCTGGTCTTGTCATCATAGAAAGGCACCTTCACACATCTTTAATTTCTGTAACTAGTTTTAATAATTTCCCTGGGACCATCCTGAAAATAGACCTTTTCTCAGTTATATCCTGGTTATGCAGGTCAAATTGATTTATATTTTGCTATCACTTTTTTTGTGATCTGGATAAGCATACATAAACATGAAATTGTGGATATTAAACTGTACCTAGCATTTTATGTTCTTTCCCATGCAACTTTTTCCTTTTTTCAGAGGATGAACCATAAAAACAACCTGATGCATAACTCTGCTTTCTGGACGTAGTCAGCACTATGCAATTTAGCTTGTGAGTATAGAAACTTGGGTAATTCTAAGAATTATTTAGCTCGTGATAATGTTGTATAGAACTCTACGTGATCTGGGAAATTTTGTGTGTTGTTAAATGCGAAATTACACCTAATTTTCTGAGGAAGAGGGGTAGTGTTGTTGAGGAGATGGGCAATCTCAGGGTTGGATTTTTTTTGTAGTTTGCAGTTGATGAAAAATTCAAAAAACTTTGATTTGTATAAATTGTGGATTTTCCCTTCAGTGATTATAAAATTAGAATGGTGATGTGGGTGTGTGTCTCTATATAAATGTTTCGTGCTTTATGAGAACATACAGGCTTACTGAAATAAAATAATATAGTTGAAACTTTATTGAATGGTCAGCTTCTTTTGAAATATAGTTAGGAGATGCAGTAACTTCCATTCAGTGTGTGCAAACAGAAAATAGGTATATGGCGCCACTGGGTATGTATCTGTACTAAACTCTGTATACTGTTTTTACTCAACGTTTTGACTGTATTGGAATAATCTTCTAACTTCTGTTTTGTTGTAACTAATTTACATGATGCTGCTGCTCACTTAAATCAGCTCGTTCTAAGGACTGGTATAATGTGTTGTGCTAATCCAGGTCGTTTTGTTTGAGGAGGTCAGAGTGGTTTGCAAATGCTCATAATTCTGTCCTCATCCTGTGAGTTAAAATGTATTGCTGCCATCTCATCTTCATAAAAATGAAGAAAATGAAGTAGAAATTTAATAATTTGTTCCATGTATTAAAGGAAGGCTGTAGCAGAACTATATTTAAAACTCGCATATCTTTCTTTCTGGCACTTGTGTTTTCCTTTGCTTTTTGCCTACTTTCTGAGCTTGTACAAAAAGGACTCTGGTAAAAAATGCCTTTACTGAAGGCAAAAGGACTAGGTCTTCATTTAAAAACATTGGAAGTTGAGTTTTATTGCCAATTAGGACAACCTGCAGTAGTTGGTAGGAAAATACCCTTTTGCTTATAAAAAGAATGAACTTCAGATTCCCCATTCCATATTTTTTCCAAGTCCTTAAGTTCTAAAGATGCTTTGGTTGTACTAAACCCACTTATGTCAAACCGTCTCTTTCTGCAAGCTGCAAGAACCGATCTGACAATGGCTCTTGCAAGTTACTGCTGCTTTTGTCTTCCTTCATTTTAATTTCAGACTCAGCCTTAATCTCCTTGTGGAACATTTAGGTATTTTCTGTTTGCCTGCACATGGACGTTCATTCCTTAGAGAGCTTTAGGGTTTCTACAAAATCAAATGGTGAAAACTGAAGCAGTGTCTTTTGCTGTTTCCATGTTAAGTATCTGTTTGGATGCTGATATTTTATCTTGTTCTTGAACAACTTTATATTGCAAACTTGATTTGTTATCTAGCTGAGATACAGTAAGTGCAATATGGTATCTGTCACCTTTGGCAACGTGGCCTTTCTGAATAGATGTAGGAATTTACGTCAGAGAAAATGTCTTAATACCTACATGTTGAAATTTTCTTTTCCCAGGAAGAAAGTAATTTTAAAGCACAGAGAAGCTGAGGGACATCTTTTCTTGTTTCTGTCTAGCAATACTGTGTAACTTTCCTTAAATGAAGTGACTTCAGCATGTCCAAGAACACGTCTGCAACAGTCAGCCACCTCTTTGCTTTGATCATTACATTTTTGTTCCCTCTGTTACGAAGTTATTGTTGATTGATTGCAGTCTATATCCAAAGACTTTTGTGGAACGGTGTAGGTGTCCTTAAATATTTGATCAATTAAGGAAAAAAATAGTTTTCTCTTGCCTTTTTTTTCCCCTTCGCTTTTAGGAAGATGGTATGCCTAACTCTGTAGGAAAATTGTCTATGTAGAATGATTGGTTCAATGCTAAAGATTACAGCTGCTCTGTTGAGTTGCCCTTCCATCTTCTAAATAAGGAGTATGCTCTTGTAATTTTTCTTTGTATATACAATTTAATATTTTTGCAATGATTAAGAAGCATTGCTTCCTTCCTTTCTGCCAAGGGAAGGAAAGAAAAGACTTGTGTACCAGTGGAGGTGTTTATGACGCAGCCTGCTTGGTTAGTGGGAAGTGCCCAGATTTCTGTTTGCACTCTAATTGTGTAGTGGGAGAATAGACCAAGTGGATAATGCTAGGGCACTTTTCCTTACCTCTTGGAGAGGGGCTACCATTATCAGGCAGATTTGTGTGAGATCCAGGCCTAGCAGAAGACCTATATTGTAGGGATCTAATGCAGCACTTCTAAAATGTGAAAGTCCTAGTTTGGTAGATGGAGAGATTTAGTGGTATTGGGGCATGTAGGCAGTGAAAGGTATGGAAAATGTTAATTCTCTTTTAAAATTTGAAAGAAATTCTTATCAAGATTTCTTCACAATATCAGAACTTAAGAATGATTAAGTTGGCCTGGCCCTCACGTGGGCAGGCAGCCGGTTGTGGATAAGAAGTAATCTGAACAATAGTCATCTTTCCTTATGTAAGGGAAGGGCCTTCTTTTCTTCCGTTTGTTAAAGCTTGTTTGTATGGAGAATGCAAATGAATTCCTCTTTGTGTTTGCTTAAACCCATGAGGATGAAATTTCTGGCACATTGGAGCTTTTGGGGATGTTTTAGAGTTCAAATGAAAATATGCCTGAATTCTTTTGTTCGCGGTTTGTTTGTGTGAATGCTGGGGACAAGGACATCCAACAGACTCCATTCAAGTGATGGCACCCCTCTGTTTTTTTTAATGCTAAAGCTGCATCTAGCTGCTGAAGACTTTGGAGTTGCTAAAGTCACAACCAGTCTTGTTTTGGAAGGGGGAATGACACCTGAATATGCATAGAATGAAAATGGTGAGAATGAAAAGGTGTTCTCTGAACAGCGAGAGTAGATGCAGGAGAGTAGATAGTCCCTGTGCCCTCAGCCTTCCTGTGTAGGTTATTCTTATGGAAACTGTAAAGCACCAGAAGTAAGAGATTACTTGGGGCGAAAAAAGCTCCTGTTGCCCTGCTTAAAAGTATAGTTCTTTCCCCAAAAGGATCATCTACACTGGTTGAACAAGAGTGCTGTTGTATGCTAGAGGCAGCATGTTCTGTTCAAAGGAGCTGCTTTTTTTTGTTATGTTTAAAGTAGTCAGTTACGCTGAAGTATTAGTTTTGCGTTTAATACAAGAAGATGCAAGCTACTTATGGTAGGTATTGAGCGTAAGCACCATCTGAGGGGCATCTTATCACTCTTAAAGACATTCCATACTTTCCAACCTCACCTTCACTTTGCAGATGACTGTTAAGAAAGTAAGTGAAGGTTGGATACTTAATACTTGTGCCTCCTATAATTTTCAAGACAGTTCTTTTCCAGAGAATCATCTGTATTATTCTTTGTCTAATCATTAAAGATTACGGTCATAGTTCAGGACCTTCTAGTAAACTCCAGTCTGTCTTAATGCAAATGAGCATCCATCCTTACTTTGAGCCCAATCTCAGTTATTTACTGAAGCCTAATTTCCCATATTGTGTGTCCTGGTCTCTGAATGTTGCAGATTCTTTTCAGAATAAACAGCTTCAGTGTTATGGCTTTGGATGATGCTATCTTTTAGAAAAGGGAAAAGAAAGCTCTGCCATTCTTTCTGTCCCAAAGTTGGGTCCTATGTGTACTTCACTCAAAGGTACTGTATTCAGACAGAGTTTAGCTCTATTGCAGTAATCACAACAAGGATGTGTAAGGCTTTCTTCTGTTGCTGTCTTGTCGGCCACACTTAGTTAAGATTATCCATGTCTTTCTACATCAAATAATACAAACATTTCCTCTGTGAAATGTTAACATTATGAAACTGAGTTCTTCTTTTAAGCACCAAGAGGGCTGAAGTACATAATAATCTGGTAGTATTAAATCTGGAAAAAACACAGACTAATAAAGTTGGGAAATATAATCCAAGTTGTATAGTAAGTATGTATTAACGGTATCAAAAGTGTTAGAAACTTCAGACCAGTAATAACCCTGAAGGGCTTAGAGTTTGAATAGATACTGGAGGTGAAATTTGGGGGCTGAAATGTGACAAAGTACCCCAAGCTGGGTAATGACGTCTATGATAGATCTTGTTAGTTCTGAGTTTGAATGAATACCTCTGGTAATGCTTATCTTCCTGACTGAATTAAGTGTTGCAGGACTCTCAGGGGGGAAATCTGTATTTTAGGAGTAACTTGAATGGGACGACTGTGCTTTAAAAAAAAAAAAAAAAAAAGAAAAAAAATAAAGGACATGCCTAACAATGCATGAAGATGCTCAGTTGAAATGGAGTACAACTTATAAAGAAGCAATACTGAAATATGTGGGATACATTAGTCATTAATCTTTGTTATTGACAAAGCTGAGAATGTGCAATGTGTTATTGCAGGAAAGAGCAGATTTTTGGGACGTCCAAGGAAGTGCCCTTTTTGTGGAGTGAGAAGGTGGTCCTCTCTGTTGCTCTGTGGCAACATCTGGAAAAGGCTTTTCAATTTTATATCCCTGAAGTTCACTTTGTGGTGAACAAGCAGATAAAATAACAGCGGAGGAAAAGGGTAGAGAGGAGATGGACTGACAAAAACAATAGGACAAGTAGGCATTTTAATCCTGTCAGGACAGCAATTACAGCTCTATGGGCTGTTGTTGGTTTGCAATTTACTGTATGCATTGAGGGAGAAGAGAATTTCTGATCTTTGTAATTTAGAATCATGATGGTGATTAGCCACAGAAGAAATCAATATGTTTCATGTTCAAATTGAGTTTACCAACTTGATTATTACACCCCCTACTTGAGATTTATTTTGAAAGCCAATTGGAATATTCTGCTAGAGCACTGTGGGCTGCTTATTGTAGCAATGTGAGCTATATTGAGCATGGCACACTGGAGATCTCTGATCTACTGCCTTGTTTCATCTGAAATTTAATTCAAAGTACTGGTGTTTTACTTCTGCAGCCTTATATTTTCTGGTTCAAATGTGACTTGCTTGGAACTGTATTTCTGCTTTTGTGTTTATCATGTGTATTTTACAAGTACATATGCTATCCAAAGATCTTGCAAATCAAGATAATTAAAAACGGCAACTTAATAGATGGGCTTATAGAGTAACCATTAATGAAGAGGGCAAGCTGATGTTAATTCCTATGCAGAACTCTTTGAAAGCAGATGTAGGTTCTCTTTGATGTCCAAAGAGCAATGAGAGTAGAGGCTGAAAACAATGTGGGTAGGGAGGTAGAGAAGCAAAGCACTGAAGTGATAGGAAGAGGTGGAGAAGCCAAGAAGTGACAGCTGAGACAGACACAATCAAGATTGAGCATAAGATCGAACTAGGATAATGGATTGGTTTAGATGACTTAATTCAGGATAGGGTTAGGGAATCTTGTTCACAGAAGATACAAACTTCAGCAGTTCTCTTTATGGTCCTGATGAGGAGAGAAACAATGTGGAGAGTTTACTGCAAGGCTTACATTCAACTGTAAATTATTTGTCGCAAGTACGAGGATCTTCCATTTTGTGTCTGAATTTCTAAGGCAGTAGGTACAGCAGTAGACAGTGAACAATGATAAAAAGTTTACTTGAGTCTGACTCTAGTAAAAGTGGATAGGATGGTAGAAATCTGAGTGTAGTGATTGTGACAAAAAACCCAAATGGTGGTGAAAACAGTGGCATCAAACTGGCAGACCCTATGGAGTAAAATGCTCAGTAACAAGATCATAGTGGTACGGGGTCCCCAGGAGTTACGGAAATGGGAGAACAATTGCTTGTCTTGTGGTTCCAATTAAAAACTTACAAACTGAAGAGATCATTACAGATTTAAAACAATAGAAAACACAGCAAGCGGAATGTGCTATGGAGACCTGCTGTGGGAAAAGTGATTTGATTTTGATAGTCCTCCTGACTTGTGACATTTTTGGAAATGAAGGGTTGCCAGAACGAGGATACAGAGGCTGCATGCCTTATCGAAGGATGCAGCCAGTTCGCAAGGAAAAAGCATTCTGTTTCACTAACCAAAGGAAGGATTTTAGTGATGAAGTCAGCCTATTTTTGGAGAATTAGAAGAAGAAATAACTAAATCTGGTCAATGATACTTGCCAGTCATAAGAAACAGAAATCAAAGTTAGGAAGGCCTGTGTTGCACCAGTATGGCCTTTCAAATCTGCAGTACTTAAATTGCCTTGTGGAGTACATGCAGATTTTTCTGTCTCCTTCTGTCCATACATTTAAAGAAATAAGCCTGACATAAGTCATCTTGTTTGTATTTTTTGAAGCTGGAGCTAAATCACAGGGTCTCCAGGCTTTTATTTATTTATTTATTTTCAAAGTTCAGGCTTGCCAGGCCCTTTCACTTAAAACTGCAGTACAGAATAGTTGAAACTTAAAAGGGATAGTTGTTTGGAGCCAGTCTTCGAAGAGGATTTTGTGGCTTCAAAGCTTTGTCATTCCTGACAATCTTTGTGGCACCACCACTGTAAAACTGACTGCATCAGTAATTTTTTTAATTTGATACTTCAGCTACGGCGTAGTTCTTACTACTTTCTCTTCTGACTTTTGTTCTAAAGTGTTACTCTCTGTTGGCCGAAACAGAGTATCTATCTTATAACTATGTTGTGTTTGACTTGAAAAGGTGCTCTGAAGAAACTGAGAAGTTGGATCTAAGCATCGTCTAGGCCTGGGATGCTGCTTAGCTGTTTTTTAACTAAGTTCTTATTTCCTATCAAGCCTGTAGTACGTTTTCCTGAAACTTGAACAAGCTGTGGGTTTTGTAGGCTTTTGTTTTTCACTTCTGTGAGCAGGAAGGTTATGGGTGCTGTGAATCTGGGAGGGTTGCGTGCCCGAGTTGTGGAATCAAGAGCTGTGCTCCAGCTTTTCAGAAATGCCTCTTCATGGAGAAGGGAATCCTGCTGGTGACTGGGGAGATGTGATGGGGAGTAAGTATATTATGCAGGTTAGGAACACAAGAGCACTTGGTGGGAAAGGACATTAGTGTGGCTAGTTAAGTTCCTTTGGGAGCCTGATGAAATGCAGAATAGTGTAACGTTCAGTTAAGCGTGATGTGGCTAAGTAATACCTCTGAACCTGCCCTTAAGCTAAGACTCTTCCAAGTAGGAGCTGGGCTATAGGGGTTACCAGTAGACAGAATGGCAATGTATAACCTTTCTTATAGGTAGATTGAGAGTTGCTGTTCTTACATTTACAGATTAAAGTCTGGAAGTCTGGAACCTCGTTCTTGACTTCTCCTCAATCTGCTTTTGAAGTGGTGTACTGACGTACATAGCTCTCTGTTCTTAATGTAGAATTCTCCTTGAGTTCTCTCTGTCCTGTCCCAAAATAAGTATCTGTTTCCCCTACTTATTTTACTCAGAAGAGTCTGTTAAAATATGAAGCTCCTTCTGTTGGTTCAAGTGGTTGTTTCATCTTGCTAAATTTCACATGGCTCTGTAGGTAAGGCTTGTGTGTTTGTGTATGTCCTCTTTAAATAGCTAGGAATTATACCTAATTCCTTGGTATGTACTTGGGTAAGCTTATCTTTGTTCAGCGATATTACCTGTGACTTTGGGACATTATTGTTAATTGGTCTTGAAGCAGGCTCAGTGGCTTTAGTTTGGATTAATTTTAAAATTACTCTTTGTCTACTCCCTAAAAATCGCATGTAGAGAGCATTTTATTCTGTTGAATGTGTCTTGGGTTTGGGATTTTTTTTTTTTTTGCTTAGTAGAAACAGTTTATTTAAAACTCTGGTACATCTGTTTGTAAGGATTATGGAAAGCCGTAAATATAAATTGAAAAGGAACTGGAGAGGTTTGGGGTTTTGTGGGTTTGTTGTTTTTTTTTTTTGGTTTGAGTTTTTTGTTTGTTTGTTGTCTTTTGGTTGGTTTGTTTTTTTTTTCAAAATGGTGATCCAGGAGATACTAGTTGTGGAAGAGAACAGTGTGGATAATACTCCCGAAAATTGTTTTTTACAGCCAGAGCTGCATTTCCATTCTATGCAGACAGCAGATGGCAGCATTAGACAACGTGTGCTTTGTCCAGGTAGAAGAAATGAAATGATTGCTTTTTGGGTTTCTTTTGTTCTCCCCCTTTCCCTTTTTGCTTTAATTTCTTCTTTATATGAAGTAACTAGGGTCTTCAAATTTGAACAAACTACAGGTTTCATCCTTCTCTTAAAAAAATAATTTGTGAAAGAATCTGTGTTTTGTGCATGGTGCAGTGTGCTAAGAAATCATTCTCTAGAGTGAAAATGAAATTTCTTTGCAGGAGGGTGCAGAGTGAGGGGAGACACTGCTATTTCACTTGACTCAGGAGGTTCTGTCTTATCTGAAATCACATATATCTGTCCTTCCTCTACCTACTTACAGTACAAAATGTCATCTGGAAAAAAAAAAAAATTAGTCATAATGTAGCGGCAAAACTGTTGCCTGGAGAGTGTGCCTGCTGAGAGCCAGACGCAATTTGGAAACAGTAATAAGTTTCCCTTGATAGGATTATTTTCACTCTGCTTTAAGGGGGAGAGAGGATGGAGAAGCGTTTGTTCCTAATGGGAATGCCCTTGAAAGAACAAGTAGGCGCAATCAAGGGAAAAATATACATATTGTGCAGTTAAGATTGCAGTTCTTCTACAGACTAGAATAGATTCTAGTTAAATTAGAAAAGAGGTGGATTATGTGCCTAAGTTCAGTGCAGCAATACTAGCCCTGAAGCAAATGTCAGCATCTCAGCTGTGATGGGTTGGTGTGTGGTGTTTGTGGCGTGAGATTATTTTAGGGTCAATGTCTTCATTAATGTAGCGAGAAATGCAAGACACTTGTACCAGGTGTGTGCTATCCTTAATGCAAAGAATGCATTAAGCACCTGTTGGGTTTTTTTTTTAAGTACTGCTTGTTATGAGTAAGACCGTGTCATTTTTTTGGGAGCAAAATGAAAAATGCACCTGTGTAGCACTGCCTACACTGGGTGTTGAAAGTCGTCTTTTGATTTTGCTGTCTACCCTGGCAGTATCCCATACCTCCTGCCTTAAGTAACCTGAATAAAATACTGTTGTCCATGTGTGGCAGTCTGTAAATAAGGTTGCTGCAAAGTATGAGAAAATTCCTTTGATGTCCTAAATTGCGTAGTTACAATTATATTTTTTTTTTAGCATGTAAAAGGTAGGTGGGGTAGTTCCTTTGGGAATATATCAAGACCAAAGGGGTAGGCTTTGAAAATTGTTTAGGAGCTGTGAAATATCAACCTCTCCCTTCAGATAAAGTCCAAGTAGATTTGAAGAGGGGTAAAACCACATGTGTGAATGATCCTTCCCTGAGCCAGTGAAAGAAAACAAAAAAGTGGAGATAAACAGAGTGATTTTTAAGTGTTTATCGTTCATTCACAGTGTAAATTCCCAATGCTGTAGCTATGACCCTGTCAGTATTGTACTGGGCCTGGTGGTAATGAATGTTGTAACATTTATCTTTGCTTTTTTGTCACTTATTTTATGCCTTTTTTTACTTTAAATAATTCCTGATGAGAGAATCTGTGGAAAATCAGGGCTGCGTAGTCCAAGTTGCTTATTATATTAGTGCGAGTCTGATGTATTATTCAAGCAAACCAGTAATAAAAGATTTAAGCCTTTGTTGGTTAGCTGTTACGACTTCTAGCCAAATTTCTAACTGTAGTTCACCCAATGATGTGCTGATCCGTCTTGTCCCTTCATCTGATATATGGAAGGGTTTTCCCATGAAAAAGAAAATAAGAGGAATATCTTCCCAGAGCTGTTAGTAAGGTGGCAGCAGTACAAGTGGAGTCTGGAGATATTTGTACTGGTTGTTATAGTCCAAAAGAAAAACAAGTTGTGGTTTTCCAACTTCTTTGAACTTGTGGCATGAGGCACTGGGTGGTCATATATGATCTGTTCCAGTCTTGATTAGCTGATGTGAGTAAATCTGCTTCTGCCTTGGATACCTGCTGCAGACGTGCCAGCCTCCATAAGTTTTCTCTGGTGCAGTAGTGTGGAGTCCCCCATAACTTTCCTGCCAAATGCCAGATCAAGATGTGCTGTAAACAGGTGATTCGGATCACTCCCTGCTTGGGACTCAGGTTCAGCAGTTTGCCCTGAAAAGCATTTATTCTGTGTCTGCAATGCATTTTCTTTTAATTGTAGTTTGTTCGACTCTTAATTGTTAGATGTGACCATTTTTAGAGTTCTGTCATTGCCTGTATGTGTTTCTGCAGGATTTTTGGCATTTGTACATTAAAAAAATTAGCACAGGTTAAATTGTATATTGCCTGTATATACTGGACTTCAAGAATATGATTTCTTTTGGTGGCATTTTATTTCAATTTCCATACAGGCTATAAGAAACAAAGAATAATTTTTAAAAACTCTTTCAACTAAGGTCAATCTTTGGTCAGTCAAGTTGTTCTTTTATGGGTTTTGTTCTATGTTTATGGCTTTATTGTTTATGATTCTGTTATCTTGACTCTTGCTAGGAAAAAAATATTATTAGTAGTTCTCGACTCTTGCTAGGAAATAGAAGATTATTGTTAGTTCTGTGTTTGGGCCTAGCGTCCTTAAAAAAAAAAGTGACCATATTTTTGCAAGGGTGGGGGATTTATGAAAAGCTCTAAGGAGAATTACATACTTCAGATAGCTAAAAAAAAAAATTTGTCATTTAAATGAGAACATATAAATTTGTTGGATTTGAGCATGATTTGATGAATTTGGCTTCTGGGTTGCATGTTACATGAGAAAAGCTGCAAAGACTGACATACCATGGACGTCAGAAAAGCTGGGCAAACATATTTAAAAAAGCCTAAACCCCCAAATACTAACACTTTCCCAGTGCAGCAGTATACAGACTTACCAGTGTCAATGAGTATTGTTCTGCTAGTATATTTCTTATTTCATGCTTCATTTTCTTTTCTCCCAGAGCTAGAAGTGTCATAAAGTGTTTTGCATTATAAGTACTACGGATATTGTGTAGACACAGTATTTGCCATGTTCTGAGAAACAGAAGGTGCATGGTGAAATCTAAGAAATTGAGTAGACAGTTCCACCTCTACCATTCTCCAAAAGAAATGGGCAAGAAGTAAATGTGGGGGCATTGGAAAGAAACTGTGTCTGTATGTCAGTGCCTTTTTTTTTTTTTTCCCCATGCCACAAAACTGATAGATGCACTTGATGTAGATAGGTCTGTACATAAGCTTTGCGTATTAGTGTTCACAGCAGTTAATGATGTTTAGGTTCAGCCTAGCTATCAAGAGGCAGGGAAAGGAAAAAATACAGTAAAGTTGTGGCTCAGCTTCTGTCAAATGGGTTTTAATTGAGCTTTTTGTGATGAAAAGCTAATGCTATCTCTTTTCCTAGAGATGATTAATTCTATGTTCCAGTTGTAAACTGAGGAGATAGGTCTGTAGTCAGAGAAGGTTTGTAACAAAATACGATAGCAGGCATTTGGTTGTTGACTGAATATCTTAAAGACATTAAGTTATACTGGGGGGAGAAAGCAAGCTACCTATTTTTGTTACAAGTTGTACACTTAAGGGTAACAAATAGGAACCCTATGGCTGATGCTAGACAAGTATTTTTAACAAGGCTGTTTCCTGCTGTAGTTTTTGGAACAGGAAGTAAATATCTGTGTCAGAAAGGATTTGCTATTACCACTGACAATTGCAATGATTCTCTTCTATGAAAGCTACTTAGCTCCAACAACGTATTTAACTACATATTTTAACATATTTGTATGGTGTGCATACAAATAAGGTCTATTTTCAGTAGTATTCTGTACCTCTTTTCTGCATTGATCAGCTGTAATACCTTCCGAGTACTTCTGTATATCATTGAAATGAATTATTTTACTGTGTCTTAAGAATGAACATTTATGCTTCCAGTTTCTTACATTTATTTTCCAAGGTTTCTTTCATCTAGGTGAGGTGAAGAAAAAGGATAGTCCCGGAGACCAATGGTGTTCAGAGCACCAGTGTCTGAAAATGTTGCCTCAAATTGGTGAGCATATTCAAGCAGAACAAATGAGAACCAAAAATGCAGATTCCATCAATAACTCTGCTCTTCATGTCTCGCTGAAGCAGAGAACCGAATAGATCTCCCCATGTTACCCTGTCTGATTAGCTATATCTGGAAGAAATGAGCCTTTTCTGCTGATGAGTTAGAGGTGTGTGCTTTAGCAGTCACAAAGGAAATGTGAAGAAGTTGGGCAGTTTTCTAACCATTCCTATTGTTTATGTTCTTATTTAAGTATATTTTAAAAGGATTGTAATGTTTATTTGTGAATAGCTTGTGCTTAGAACTGGTGAATTTTGCTTCTCACAAGTTCCAGGGTAGGAAGTGGTAATATAGTGAATAGTGCTCAATTTGGTCTTATCCTCCAAACTGGAAAATGTTTACCTCCTAGAACACCGCTTAAGTGTGGTCCGTCCGCCCCCCCCCCCCCCCCCACTCCATTTTACACCCTTGGAAACTCTGACAGACTGATAGGCTAAAAACAGTCACACAAGCGTGGACCTTACTCAGTGTAGTGTAAATGGAAGCGACTGTTAGTGAAAAAGCAAAACACGAGAAAATCTTTGTATCAGTTCTTACATGGCTGAGTCTGTAGTGAGCTTCAAAGGTCTTGCATCTGAGAAAAGTGATGACGTGAAGAAAATATTCAGTGTGGAAGATCATGTAGAGATCAAGAGAATTGGAAACGAAGTCAGCAAAGTAATATTTCTAAAGAAAGCCTTGTGTAAGAGAGAAAATAGAAGATAAGTTGGAAACTATGTCTAATATTAAAGGTTTTAGGAACAGAAGGCATGAAGGTGAGAGCTCAAGGATGAACCAAAAGGAACAGTTAAGATCATAAATATGTGATGATGACTGTAGCAGGACATGAAGTAAAAGAGAAGCTGGATTTTGTAGGACCGAGTGAGGAGTGGATCATGAATTTCTGTGTGAGTTACTGGGTGTTATATCACTGACAAGATGAGGCTACATCTAGCACTTAGTTATAAAGTCCAAGGGCATGCATTCATACTGGGGGTGATTCTGTTGTTACATTTAACATTTCTCTTAGGGGTATGTACACAGCCTTTTTATTTGATTTCAGTAGAGGCTGCTTTTCTATGTGAAACTCAGCATCACCAGTTTGGCTGTAAGAACCAAGCCTTGCTAATAGATCTATTTCTAGCTCTTCTAAGTGGTGAAGAAGGTGGACCTTCCTTTCCCAGTCAATGTGCTGCTGAGTTGCATGGCCCATGGCTATGTAGACTGAGAAAATATTGAAGAAGTCTGAACTTCAGCATTCATTTTTGAGAGGTGACTAGACTTCCTTGCCTCTGTCCATCGGTTTCAACACCAGAACTTCCACTGAAAATAAAAACTTATCTTAAACATAATTCAGAACCTCATAATAAAAGATGTCATGTGGTTAACCTTTAATACAATGTAACATTTAAAGAATAGTTTGCATATTTTGCTGGTAAATTACTGCATAAATATTTAGATTAAGTGGAAATAGGAATGTGGCATTATTTATGGATCCATATTTCTCTGGCATTTCACATGCATGGTTGTTTTGCTCCTTAATAAATGCAGACATTAAAAGAACAAGCACACACAAAGTGCTAATTTTAAAGCTTTGCAGCTCAGGGGAGAAAAATCTCCACATGTTCTGTTAGAACTACTTGTCGTCTCCTGTTGCACAATAGAGAGAAATCGTTTAAAACACTTAGTTGCATTAAGCTCCTTTATTTCTGATACTTGTCATGGAGTGACATGTCTCACCTGCTAGTGCAGATTGGTAGCAGAGCAACCTGTCAGATCTGAAGATGTTTTGGTGCTGTCTATTCCTTCTCGCTTCAGAGGCAGATGTGTTATGGTACAGTTACTGCTTTAATTTTTGCCCCTATCTTGTTTCAGTTCTCTTTCACCTTAATCCTTGGAAGGGGAAGGCAAGAATATATGAAATGTCTTCCTGGTCAAAACTGTCAAAAAAAGAGGGAAGCACAGGTTCTTTTTTTTTTCTAGTTTAGCTGGAGATCAGACTGTTAGGGAGACTGACCACGAAGCTACCTTGCCAGTACAGGGCATAAAAGTTCCAAAAATGGTCTTGAAATAATAGCATTACAAGTTTTTGTGGAAGTGCTCTGAGATCCAATACACGTGAATTCTCTTACTTGTGCTTCACAGAGTTCTGTGAGATAATGTGAATCAGATACCTGCTCTGTCGCTCACCTTCCCCTTTATGAAATGTGCTCCTTGTAGAGTGAACATACAAGGATGATGACAGTAAGTCCATTGATACATGTGAGCTATTCAGATACTGCAAGGATGAAACCTCCTAGCTGTTACCACAGGAATAAGTTTCCATTTGAGATGGAAAAGGTATGGGTGTTTTCCTTGATCTGTTGAAATTAAGGAGAGACTAAGCAGCTCTGCTGCAGTCTTGGTTTCTGAATTAATCCTGCGCTTCAAAAGTTAATTCTTTGGAAGCTATCACTCCTCTGTGGTTCGATGTTTATCCATGAGAACACCTCACTGAATGTTCATGCTTTTGTGCCTTGGGCTTGGCAGAAGTATCACTTGAGACCTGTAGGATCTTGTATTCTGGTTCACTGAACTGTTCACTGAAGAGTTTCCTGTCTGTGTTTTGAACTTCTGCAAGGAAAGTAGCTCCAACTTTTTATTTATGGTCCTCTTTTTTTGAAAGCCAGTCACTTCTGGTCTAGGGCCTTTGCAGGGTGTTCATATACACTACTTTTTTTTTTTTTTTTTTTTTTTTTTTTGGTAGGCCTTTGTTGTATAAAATCTTTTCGTGTTTAATATTTTCCCCCATTTCCTTATAGAATCTTTGGTTTGATGGCTCAGAAATGCATTATAATCACAGGAATGTATTTTATGAGAATGCCTTTTCACAGTGCCTGACTTACTAAGATCTTCTAAGCAGGGAAGAATTTGGGGGTGTTGGTTGATGAGAAGCTCAATGTGACTTGGCAATGTGCGCTTGCAGCCCAGAAAGCTGACTGTATCCTGGGCTGCATCAAAAGAAGTGTGATCAGTAGGTTGAGTAAGGTGCTTCTCCCCCTCTACACTCTCATGAGACCTCGCTTAGAGTGCTGTGTTCAGCTCTGGGGCCCCCAACATAAGGACATGGACCTGTTGGGAGTGAGTCCAGAGGAGGGCCATGAAGATGATCAGGGCTCTGGAGCACCTCTCCTATGAGGACAGGCTGAGAGAGTCAGGGTTGTTCAGCCTGGAGAAGAGAAGGCTCCAGGGACACCTTCTAGCAGCCTTCCTGTACTTCAGGAAGGCCTGCAGGAAAGATGAGGAGGGACTTTTTACAAGGGCATGTAGTGATAGGACGAGCGGTAATGGTTTTAAACTGGAAATGGGTGGATTTAGTTTAGATGTAAGGAAGAAATTTTTCACTGTGGGGGCAGTGAGACACTGGAAGATGTTGCCCGGAGAAGCTGTGGCTGCCCCCTCCCTGGCAGTGTTCAAGTCCAGGCTCGGTGGGGCTTTGGGCAAGCTGGTCTAGTGGAAGGTGTCTCTGCCCATGGCAGGGGGGTTGGAACTGGATGGTCTTTAAGGTCGCTTCCAACCCAAACCATTCTGTGATTCTGTGAAGCTTCTGTGGTGAGCACTGCATTATCTGCAGACCCACTGGAAGAAAGACTTCTGGTTTTGTTTTTATGGAAAGTATGCATGGAGGCATCTGTCTGATTCTGACTGTATTGCAATAAGTAAAGATTTTGCCAAAGAACTATTTGCTTATTCAAATATTAATCTTGTAAGAGGAGGATATCTGTAAGTATCATTTTCTTGCTGCCAGTAACTGTCTTTATGCAAACGTTTTTTCAGCTATTTTTTCTTCTTGATGAGCATTTCTGAGTCTGGATTTTGGAATTCATGTCTTCTGGAGTAATGGCCCTCCAGCACTGATATCCTCAAGGCTAATACTTACCAATGTTTCTCTGAGAGGAATGGGGAACTATAGTGGAGGGGAAAAAATCATAGCTATGGAGAAGAGGTTCTCTCTCTTCCCCATCAGTACATTAGACTTCTTTGGTTTATACGTAACTAGCTGGATATTTTTGTATGCCCGTGTAAGAAGCCAGGACCTCCAGAATGCCAGCTGTTCTTCTATGGTAATACATGTGAGGATATAGGGATGAGTTGTCTTCTTGCAGGAGATAGCACTTCCAGAGCCTCGTGAAACTTATTTTCACCTGAAGGCACCTAAACCAAAAAGACAGAAGTAAATGTGAATAGGTCAATGTCACTCTGGGAATACACCTGTCCTGGCAAGACCCTTTTTCTAACACAAAACTAATCAGCCAAAGTAAGCATCTGTATCTTCAAGAACAGTAGAAAAACCTCAAGAGCTGTGCATTTGCCGCTGGGAAGTTGTCTTTGCTATCAGTACTTCCAAGTGGAATCATTCCACGTCATTCGTTTTCTTCCTGTTCAATAAATATCAACAATTTGTTTGGAAAACTTTTTGTTGGCATAGGGTAGCTTCAGAAAGTCAAATGTGAGGGAAAGGGGATTTTGTTAACATGCTCTCTAACAATTTATGAGTGGTAGCAATTCTTTTCAGATGGTTGGAGAAGAGATGTCTTCGCTATACTCACCAAGTTTTAATGTATTTAACTTGTTAATTGTAGTATAACGAGAACATAAAATGTCTGTACATCTGTACAGTGTCAAATGAAAAAGTTTGGTGTTTTAATGCTGACAGTGTATAGGACAGTCACAAGTATAAGGACAAGATAAATAAATAGTAATACTTGCCCCCAAAAGTCTCCCAATGTCCAGAAACTTGTAAGTAAAAAATGCAATCAGAATGTTTCTCTGGGTTTGAGAGCTCTGGATGGATTTTTCTGTTGTTATGAATTTGTTTAGTTGAATCCATGTAAACTTTGAATGTTTACAGCCTTCTTTGGGGGGGTAGTGCCACAGCTTAGGGGAACCCTGTGAAAAATCTCTGTTTGTCTGGAACCTCGTGGGCAGAAGTACAGAAGAGTTTGTAAACACCTGAATCTGTTTGATCAGTTGCTGGACAAATGCATATTCTCTGTCCCGAAATGCTTCCAATAGAAATTTTCTGTCTTGTTGAGTCCTGTATTTATCTGGCTCATAAGAATTCTCCTATTTGTGCAAGACTAAGGAACAACCTGGTCCCTTTGGCCTACTGAGAATGTAAAAATGTGGGGGTTTCCTTATCTGATTCCTTTCCCTTCGTGTAATATCAAGGTTCATTGTCCTGGTCTGTTATATGTACAGACACAAATATATGTGATCTGGGAAAGTGTTGTATTGATTGTACCATATAGCTTCCTTTTCTTCTCTGATGATCCAGATCTGAAGAATTTTAAAATGTCTGTTAATTTTGAGTGGTTCGCTTTACCTACTTCTAAATCTCAAGTTGTCAGAAGAAAAGAATATAATTATTCGTTACGTTGGGAAGGTAGACGTTTCATGTCTTACAATATATGGATGTGCCACCTTTTGGTCTGCATATGAGGGAACTGAAGTCAAGAAATGAAATCCAGAGTGTAGGCAAACCAAATTATTTTTATTTTCAATTTCTTTTTTGAGAAACACATGGACTCCAGTGGGTCCAGAGGAGGCCACAAAGATGATTGGGGGCTGGAGCACCTCCCCTATGAGGACAGGCTGAGAGAGTTGGGGTTGTTCAGCCTGGAGAAGAGAAGGCTCCGGGGAGAACTTAGAGCAACCTTCCATACTTAAAAGGGGCTACAGGAAGGGTGGGGAGGGACTCTTGATCAGGGACCGTAGTGATAGGATGACAGGTGGCGGTAGATTTAGATTAGATATTAGGAAGAAATTATTTCCTGTGAGGGTGGTGAGACACTGGCACAGGTTGCCCAGAGAAGCTGTGTCTGCCCCCTTGCTGGCAGTGTGCAAGGCCAGGTTGGATGGGGCTTTGAGCAACCTGGTCTAGTGGAAGGTATCCCTGCCCATGGCAGGGGGTTGGAACTGGATGAGCTTTAATGTCCCTTCCAACCCATTCTATGATTCAGTTTTAAGCAACCCTGTTTACCTAGCTATGTCTTCCATTTTGAGCTGTGAGGCTTATTTTTGAGTACTGTTACTGCAAAAAGAGCCTACCACCAGGAAGAGCAGCAAAACACACCCTGTTTCAGACAATACTATTTGAGACCTTAGTGCTGTAAATGATGTAGAAATGTGCATGTATTAATGAGGGGTATAATAGGTTTCAGTGAAAGTAGGAGATAAGATGTGTTAATCTTGTATATTAAATAGTCCTACAACAATGAACCTTATAATGAGGCTGTTATTAAATCTTTTCTTCACTGGCTTCAGTTCAGTGAAACCAGTGCTTTTCAGTTTGTCATGTTAAGGCTAGTTTTTACCAGAAAGGATCAACTTTCTGAGGCCTTTAAAGTAATTCTGAAATACTTATCTAATTAGGTATTTGTACAGCATGTGATGGAAAAGATGATCTTTGCAGCACTCTGACATGGAATACTTTCCTTTTTTGGGGTTTGGGGACACCTCCTTTAAAATTAGCATTAGTGTGCTTGTATGGAGTTTGATTTG
This sequence comes from Leptosomus discolor, assembly GCF_034619465.1. Taxonomy (NCBI): domain Eukaryota; kingdom Metazoa; phylum Chordata; class Aves; order Leptosomiformes; family Leptosomidae; genus Leptosomus; species Leptosomus discolor. The sequence continues at coordinate 84,611,348 of NC_141419.1, forward strand.
ACCTCAGCTGCCTTTTAGGAAAAGGAGCATTGCGTTTCTCTCATCAACAGCGTGCAAACAGATTGTGTTCTAACAAGGTTAGAAAGACTGTCAAAATAGCAATAGTTTTAAAAGAAAAAATTAAATTATCTAGAATGATCTGCAATTTTTACATTCTGTGCTGTTCTAGCTAGAACACTGAAGGCAGTTCTGTAAGACGAGCAAGATTTCTTGGCTCACTGGTATTTATTTTTTTCTATTTTGGTCCAGCAACATTTACAGATTTTCAGTTTGCCACTTGCATCGTTTGCCGGTAGATTAAAATCTACGTGCTCCTGTCTGAGTATCTTCTAGTTTAAAAGCGGTTAGGGGGGAAGAAAGTTAAAATACCCAAGGCTGATGCTGACTGTGCAAGATACAGAGGCAACCACGTGAGGAAGTGGCAAACAAAAGAATTCTCGGTAGCGACCAGGTTTCCTTTCCAGTATGGACCCCATCGAGGAATCTCTCATTCTGTGAGTGGTGGGAGCTTGGCTGAAGCAGAATCTGCTTTTCTCTGTCAGCATTATTCCCATTTGAGGGCTGTAAGGAAAAGGTTCAGTGAGAGACATCGAGTATATAAAATTAAGAGTGATGATTGATTGTTTCCTGCGAGGAAGCAACAAGACAGACACCACTGTGTATTCTCAGGTGATCCCTGTTCTGGTAGTAACCGAGACCAAACTTGATTAGCTTTGTTATAAAATGAGTTGATGTTTTGTGATCTTACATTCTCATTCTCTGCAAAGCAGACACCTTTTTGATTTACTATGCATGTTCTTTAATTGAGATGGAGGTGGTGTAGCTCTGCTCTCAGTAAGTTCAGGTTTTACATTCTATTTCTCTTTTGCCTCTTCATCCCCTTTACTCCACGCGTCTGACTCTGAGCTCACATTTATCCTGTTAAATAACTCCTCTTACTGTGTCTAAGCATAACAGGCTGAGCATCCTTTCTCAGATACCTCAATTCCCATATAGACTAAAAACACCTTATCTCTCCTCAGGCTTCTGCCAGGAGCTCGTTGTCAAATTAGAGTAAAGAACATGTCTGTTTTAATATCGAGTAGTGCTGATATGACAAATAGCTTTGTGTAAACAGTAACGGTCGCAACTATGAAAGATTCTTTTTTTAGTTCTCACAAAGGCCTGCAACTAAAACAGCAAGTATTTCCAGTGATTGGTATTTTATGTAAAACTGTGACTGCCTGTGTGGATGGAGGAGAGTGTAGTTTGAGGAAGAACGGTAGCAGGAGGAACGCACGGTGGATTTTCGTGTTTTAAAGTGATGTGTTAGATCCTTCTCTGTAGAAAATTAACCTCAAAATTTGACAAGCGCGCTGTGCGATTCAGTTAGGAGAGCGGCAATATCCAGCAAGGTCACTAGGTGGAGTGGCAGGTCCATTTTTCTTGTCGCGGGAGCTGACCAGTGCTTTTGTCATCTTTGCAGATGCACATATGGTAGAATATTATCATTTTATGGTTACAATTATGAGCAATTTGATAGAAAATGAAAGCTAAATTATGCAGTGTTCCTTTTATTTGTTTAATTTTGCACTTTAAATATGTAAAGGGAAAAAATAGCACTCTTTTTGTGTGGATGGTGATAGGTGCAATACCTTCTTTTGGCTTCGTATTCTTACACAGCACAGGTTGAGATTATTTTCTGTCGTACATGATGAAATGTGTGGTGTTGTTCTCAGATGCTGGGACTGTTTTGCACAGAAATTGTATATGGCCGAATCTCCAGGCTCCTTCTTCCATAAAAAAGGATCATACGTTTACCAGCTGATAGACAAATACATAAGTAAAAAGTTCCTTAACAGTTTCCAGTGGAAGAGACTGGATAGCTGTGCTGTCTAAGCAAATGCCAAGGGACATCTTTAAATTGTGGAAGTTGCTATAGATGTTGGCAGAGCTCCCCTGAAAGGAGGAGTATGTTCTGAACAAACTCTTGCTGGTGGGGGAAGTCTCCTGCCATCACAGTTCTTAAGCCAAAAGTAAAAATTTTTATGGCCTATGCCAGGACCAGTAGCTTATGATGATGATCTGTGGGGTCTGTATTTTGTGTATTCAGGTTCTTAGTTTTTCTGTCATCAGATTCCTTGTGCTCATTATTATGAAAATGCATGTTTCTGCTAGTATGTGTAGTGACGTAACTTGCCTTTTGTGTCTCGCATTCTTCCTTCCTTAGAAGAAAGTTGTTAGCACAGCCAGGCTGCAGAATAAACCTTTATTTTCTTTTTTCTTTACTTGTAAGTATCCTTTTGTTTGTATTAATGAAGATAAGGCTGGAGATCTGTTTTCCACTTGGAATGGAAAGTGCAAGCTCTGAGATGGTATTTGCATTTATTGATCCAGACACTTCTGCTGGCATATGATGGCATGTGATATTTTTGTCCTTACCCCCCTTTGAACCAGAGAACATGGCAGATAAGCTGTCCAGTTTGATTGGCATATCCCATGGAAAGGATTTTCAATACATAGGATCAACTCTTGTACCCTAAACTGCTTTTGCATTTTGAAAGTGTGATAGAGACTTCTCTCATGTGCTATGTTGGGAATTAGTTTTAGGTTTAAATGCTTTCCTTGCTCTCTTCAACTCCTGGCTATTTTTTTTTTTTTGTTCAGCTGATTTTTAGATGCACTATATTTATATTGTGCATCTCAGTATTTTTCAGTATGTTTAAAGTAAACTTGGGAATTTCCTTATCTGGGTGGAAGGGAGCGTGTTGGTAGATGATATAAAACTCAGGCTGCCTATGAAAGAAATTTAAAAAAATTACAAGTACTAGGAATTAAATCATACTCATAAACTTAACCAGGATAGGAAATCTTGTATCCTTTATTGTTTTGTTTTTTTTTTTAGGATTAGTTTTAACAGTTGCCCTACAGGTGGTATGGGTGGAGATGGAAAGATTATTTTTTGAAAACAACTCATTCAGCTGTTTAAGAAATCGCTTTTTTTAAAATTTCTGTTCCCACCTGACATCAGTAAGTCTGGAGACTAGATTTGGATTGGATGTTTTACGTATGCTTCCCGAAAGCTCCAAAGAACTGCCCTGGCCTTGTCCCTGACTTTCTTAACTCTGTAGCTTTTCTTTAGGTAGGTAACCACAACTTAACTAATTTGTATGCGCCATATGCAGTCTTGGCTCACTTCAAAGTGTAATCAAGTCATGAACTAATTACAATACCATATTCCCAAAGAATGTAAATTTAATTTCCCTTCAAACAGAATGGAAATGTGTTAAGCAATTCCTTTATATGAGAGCTGTGGCATTCTACAATATAATGCTGACGCTTCAAACAGAAGTGAAGTTCTTAACTTTTGTGGACCTTGTGACCTTTTTCCCTATGCATCTTCCCTTTTTATTCTTACATCTTGACTTAATTTACCGACTGGATAACAACATTAAAATATTCAAGTGTAAATTAAAATGTAATTGTTGGGTTTCAGATTGGAGATCACTCTTATCTTATGGTATGTGACTTGCTTCCTTATAGTGTTTTCAGAAATGCGCTTCTTGAGGATTTTGGATCAGAAGGAGATTGTGTTTTGAATTGAAGGCTCGTAAGGTTCAGACCTGCACCAGGTGATTTCTTTAATACATTGAAAAGTGGATGTGCAGAAAGTTCCCTACAGGTTCTTAGCATCACTGTGCTGAGGAGTCCACGTAAACTCAGTTATATCAGAATGAGCAAAGTGAAGTTGTTCATAAAACATTTTATTACCTTCAGTCTTTGCAGCATCTTCAGAGTTTAGATAATAAACCTTCATAGAAGTTACTAGTCTTCACCCTTTCACAGAACAATGATTCACATAGGCTCAAGCCGCTTATTTTATTTCTTTTAATTTTAAAGGCAGAAGAAACATGTTAGGGTTGACTTTGATCTGTGCCCGGATAGTTTGGTTTCTGAAATGCTGTCCTGTTGTTGCTCTTCGGAGATAGGATTGTCAAAGCGCAGAACTGTATCTGTATTAAACACAAGTTGTATTTTCGTATCAAATGTGGGTCAGCTTCCAATGAAGTATGTAATTGTTTAATGCTAAAGGAAAGAGCTTAGAATATCTTAGTTTATATTTTTAAAGTGTTCCTTTTAGATGTTAATTCATTAATACCAGCAGTTTATTTTTATTCATATGACTTTTCATATGTAAGTAGTTGAAGCTGCATTATTTTAATCCTTTCTTTGGTTAGGAAGAAGAGAGCCTGCAGGTGGAAATCAGAATGACATACATATTGCTTCTTTCCCAAAAGGCATGGTATCTTTCTCCTATTGATATGCAAAATATTAAGGTACAAAATAAACCTCATTGCCTCTTGTGTCAAAATACTGAAAAATATATGCTTGGATGATGCATGGAAAAATGTGGGCCCACTTCAAACTGAGCACACTTGTAGTGGAATTTGCCACAAGGTTGTCATGGGCCTCTGGGGCTCTGCAGACTCTGCAAATTCTGTTCCCTTGTATAATAAGCATTTAAATGTAGCTTGAGACCTAGTTGTAGATACAGGGATAGTATTATTTGGAGACCCAGCTATTCTGGGTCTTAGCCTGTGCTTGAGTTTGATGAAATGCTTTTTTACTCTTATATCGGCATTTTAAGGCATTTTTGGGCTACTGAGTAACAGTGCTGTGAAATGCCATAGTAGTACAGGGTGCCAAAGTTATAAATACGGAGATGTGTGTGTTAAACGGATTTGAGCTTGCTTTGACATTGTTTAAGTTGCCAGACACAGTCTAGCCACCTTCTGGAAATGGTGTAGTGTTGGTGTTGCAACCAAGCTAAACAAACCTCTCGAAACCTTAAAAACAAGGTAGATTAGATCAGGCCTGAGGTGCTCAGTGGTGTGCTACTGTGGCTGTACGTGGTTCCTGTATAAGTCTGTCTTATACACACCTGGTTGGAGGGCAGGCAGACAAGATCAGGTCTGCCTGCGACTTATCTTAGTGGATTTTTCTTTGGAGACCAAAGATCTCCCTTTCAGTGCTCAGTCTAGCTTCATCAACCTTGTGTCAGTGGTACTTCCTCAGCCTCTCCTTCTCAGTCTAGTTTTCTCACAGCCTTTGTCTTGAAGGAACTACCTGAGGCAGTGAAAGGAGTTCGGTCTTTGCTGAAACTGCCAGTATGATGATAACTGGTCGACTTTCTAAATGCATGTCCTTAAGTAGGGATTAGAAAAAAAGAGTGTTTTGTGGCTACTAGATCATGACTGCAGATGTCAAAAAGCTTTCTTTGTCATGTGCTGAAATTATATCCCTGAAAATTTCTTGTGTCTCTACCACAAAGTGTAAGTTATTGCTTTCTTTTTTTTAAAATTTAAACCTGTCTTGTGCCTGTTGGACTTTTTCCCCCCTTTGCTTGCTTTATTCATCTTTGCATATCTCTGTAATGGCTCTGAGTCTCTATAGAATCTTCCATTGGAAATAGGGGCTGATAGGACTGGAGCATCTTGTTGCTGAAGATGGAGATTTAGCTCTTGTGTTCTCTTCTGGACATAGATCAGAGTATGCAGCCTTGAATGAAAGGACAGTCTTAAGTCAGAGATACAGTCAAGGACTATAGGAATCAGTCATCCCTGGGCATCTTCTTTGATGCTTGGCAAGTCTATGTTAGGGCTTGTCTGCATGGGTGAATGCAGGCAAACTTGCACTCTAAGCTTATCAGGGGCAAGATGAATCTGGACTGTTAGTACTGTGCCTGAGCTGTGCTAACTTCATGTCGTGGAGCTGGCTTGTGGAGTGTGGGACTGTTGGGCTGTACCTGTGTGCACAGACATGCCCAAAGACTCTTGTGCAACAGATTTTCCATGTGTGAAAATGGAGCACTAGAGCTTGTGCCTGGACCAAAAATGCTTGTGACAAGCCGTTGAGGAAGGAGTCACTAGGTGAGCTGTCACAAACACTCTGAAAATGCAGAAGGGCCTTTGTTGTTAGGTTGAATGCGAAAATACTGCATTAGTAGTGTTCTCTTCCCTTGCTAATATCTTCTAGAAAACTTTTTTCCAGCCCCAGAGTCCCATGATTAGAGGCTGCTTTAATATTTTTTTCTTCAAGATAAATCGAGGTAAAACTAAACACTGCTTCTTGAATGATACAGGCTAAAACCCCCCTTAAATCATCTTTTATTCCTTTTACAAGAAGTAATTAAGAAAGGCTACTTGTGGAGTAGCCTGGTGTTGCCTTCATTTGAAAATCTTGACTGTAGATGAAAAGGAGGCCAGTGGGTGTTTGAACTACTGTAGCGTGAACATTGCTCACAGAAGGATGTGGAGACTGGTGTGTAGAATTCAAAAGCTTTCTAGGAAGTTGCTGAATGCTCTACACAAAACCACTTCAGATTTTAAGCTGGGCTTCACTTATAGTCAAAGAGACAGTAGAAACTGTGCTGGGAACAGTACATGGGGTCAGTGGGTATGCTACAGATTGGCAGTTTTTCTCCCACCTCTTCGCCCCTTGCCCCATCGCACCCAGTTTCTGGGGAATCAAGGAACTGTAGCTGTTTGTCCTACTTCAGCTTGTGAGAGAGCTAAATGTATTTCAGCAAGGAGTAAGCTGGGAGGAGATGATGTAGTCATGGACCAGGCTTAAAAGCCTGAGGCTTAACAGTGGAACTGCAGTGGGTAGGGTGGAGACTTTCAGGGTTGACGTACACTACCAGGCAGGTCACTGCTGCTGGAAGAGGTGTCCCCCTCTCCCAATTGCTTGTTGCCTCTGCTCACTTTGTGCCAGCTCTGATGCTTGACTGATCCTTTGCCTTGCTGGGTCACTTTTCTGAGCCCTTGGAATGAGTGAGGGGTTTGGGAGAGCTGCAGAGCTTGTGCAAGTGGAGGGAGAGAGACTGGGCGGTGAGTGGGAGCATGTCTTTGGCAGCAGTTGAGCATATGTTGGCTGTGCCTTGTAAAGCTTTACCACTAAGAAAAACCTCTTCGTTCCCTGCCTAAAGTCCCTCTCCCTGGAAGTCTGTTCCTGGCCTCTGTAAGTGTTCCACTGCTGCATGCTAGCAGTCTCTTTTCTCAAAGCTAACTCTATCTCCGCTGAGGTTATTATCTCTTAAGAGCCATAAATGAACTCTTAATTCTGTGACTTACATTCAGTGACAAAATTAACTAATGTATGCTATAAAATATATAGTACTTGCAGTATGACATGTAAATGTGGCTGTTGAAATCTTAACCTTTGCCTTTCTGATTTTGATTTTTTTTTTGTCTTCGTCCCCCCACCTCCCCCACAGCCTTAATACTTTACTAACAAACTACGTAAAATATATTACTCGGATACATTCAAATGCATATTTCTTGAGCATAAAACTACCATTCAGTGAAATGCCAAGTACCACTTCTCTCAGGTAACTAACATCTTGTAAATCAAATATTTGTTCTCCTGAACACATGAAAAAATATCCGATGTGAGCATTTAGGTACATTACTTTTTCTGTGGAATGCAAATCTGTAGGACTTGTCCTATAGGTTTTTTCACCCTTATAAGGGTTTTTTAAAGCAGATTATGAAAATATTTATCATTAGCTATGTACTTGTCTAGACACTGTATTGCCGTAGTACACGTCGTACATGTGTGCCCTTGTTATATCTGAATGGCTTCAATATTTTTGTGGCAATGTTATATATTGTCTGGTTAATTTGTAGGGGGAAAAAAGATATCTTGCTGCTTTTAGCAAAAATTCAATAGAATGGAAAAGTAAGATCTAATATTAAGCCTTTTTTTTTTTTCTTAAGAACATATTCTGCAGTAAATGTACCAGCACATTATGGAAAATTACTGTACTTAGGGCTATTCTGCATGTGTCTTAAACAAATGAACATTTTTTATTTTTTTCCCCTCTCTGAAGCTTCATGTTTACTTACTTAGTAAGCAAAGCAGGGCTTTGGACTCTTTGACTACGGTGGCTGTAACAATACGTTGCTTAATGTAGAGTGATTGTGTGAATGAACAAGGTTTTAATCTTCTAATACAGGACGCTTTAGCAGTTACAGTACTGACAGAATCTTACAAGAATTTCAGGGATAGCTCAGCTGCCATTCATGCTCATGTTAACTATTGCCCTTCCCACTCATGATCACATAACTGACCCTTGGACAGTCAGGATTTGTTTGCATGCTTTCCTAATGTTAATTTTGCATGTTTTAAGCTGTGTTGTAAATAAATTTGGCAGCTGCAAGCAAGAGGTGGTGGCATCATGTGCACAGCAAGGGCTCTGCAGGCTGTAAAACACAGTTTGGGCATCTCTTTTATGGTGTGCTTGGAAGTGAGGGCAATCTTGCCTAGATTTCGGGCAGGACAGATATTAACACTGTGGCAAGAGTGAGGCTAGGTGCACGGCCATCAATTGTGTGCCCCAAGGCCATTTAGGGTACTCATTGCTTGTACCAGCAGTGTGCTAGCTGGAGGGAGAAGAGGGTAAAATCTGTTTTGTGGGGAAGGGGTTGCTGGAAGCAAACTGAATTAAGAGGGCTGTAAAAAATTGATAAAGATGGGACTGTCTGTTTTTATATTCTGCCACATAACATGGGTTTAAATGAATTTCCCTATAATTTGTCTTCAAATACCGACATTTAACTCTTAGGCTGTATAAATGAACTGGCTTTTTCTAGAGTAAAATTCATGCCCTGCGTCCAGGCTAATATGTTCACCTACTATAAACATTACTGCCTATGGTTACAACCAGAATAAAAAATTCCTTTTATATACATCATAGCTGGCAGAGACTCCTGAGACCACCACAAATCACTTCAGCCTTTTGGTGCTCTCCGATGAAACGAACTGAAATGTAAAGCAGCTCAGGCTTCGGGCAGGCTGGCTCTGGAAAGCAATTAGCTTGTTTAGACCATTGTTTGTACCCTCCTGTATTTCCAGGTGCTGAGCAAAGGTGTTCTAGGAGCTCTCCTGATTGATTTAAACATCAGGGTTTAATAACTTCCCATTCCTTCCTAGAATGTTTTGCTTATTTTCTGTGTAGCCTTTTTTTTTTTTTAAATAGAAAGAAAAACAAACAAGCAAAACCAACCCTGGCAAGGCCCCCCCCCCCCCCCCCTCCCCAAAAGAACACGAAGGAGGAGGAAAAAAAGAAAAAAAGAAAAAAGAAACCTCAGGGTCATAACAGGGAATAACAAAGCAGTGAGTTATTTATGCAGCCATGATTGGCAAAAATGATTGCAACATGAATTTGCCCAGAAGCAATGATTAGATCATAAAAATGTTAAGGAAATCTGTAACTCAACACCATTTTATAGATTGAAGAAGTTTTTGTTCCCTACCTTAATTGCGGTGACTTGTTATTAAAGTATTTATTCAGAGTAATCTCTTTGGACAGCGAGCCCTTATCCCATCTGCATGCATAATTAAAAGTGAGGGGGGAGAGAGGGGAGCATAAATGGTTTACCATGCTACATGAGCAAGGGAGGGAATTACACAATGACAGGTGAAGAGCAGATTTATCTCCTGTTGGAATATCAATGCTGCAAGCAAGGCAGGACACTGTTGCTTGCTAATATCCTTGCAAACACCACAGTTGCTGCTTCTCGAGATTACTGTCCAAAAATCATTGCTGGTCTCTAAAAGACCTGTAGTGCTGCATCTGTGTCTGTGGGTTTTGGAGCTGCTGATGCTCAAGCAAAGGGATTGGATTTGGGCATGTGGGCTTCTGAATCCATGTCTGTACTTAAAAATGGACCATTTACTTACTTGGCTGGCTATTTATTTATTTATAAATAAACATTGGTAGTGTTTGGCTTTGCTGAATACAAATCAGAGGGTTGTAATTGTTCCAGCTGAAACAATGTCATCACCTGCCTCCTGCTGCTGTCCCTTTTCCAATAATAAAAGAATTTGGTGCAATTCTTCTTTTTCCACTATCTGAGTAGAAAGAAGGTTGTACTTGAACATTCATCTCTAGGCAGATTTATCATCATTAGGCAGTACTCAAACACACAGTATCTGTTTTTAAATTGAACTGTTATGGATCTAAATCAGATTTACACAGAGTAAGTTGGTATATACGACTCTAACTATTCGCTAAAGGTATTTTTCCCTTGACTTCTGATGTCTCACCTCTGCAGCAGCAGTACAGAGAATGCCAGGAACTTTTGAGCCTTTATCAGAAGTACCTAGCTGAGCAGCAGGAAAAACTATCGCTCTCCCTTTCTGAACTCAGTGCTGCCAAGGAAAAGGAGCAAAAGGTAAGCTCTTTTTCCCCATCTCCTTTTTTTAATGACAACTTTGAAACAGCTTTTCTCTTTTACTAGAACTCTGAGTATGTTGTCTTGCATTACACAGTGTCAAATATTGTTTTCTGATTGGCTTCCCGTGAGTGCTTCTTTTAATACATGTATTGCAGGAAAACAACAAAAAAAATCCCAAGTTTTGTGTCAACAAAACAGGTGAAGTTAATTGACCATGTTGTAATGGAATAGGAATTATAGGAAACCCTGTCTTTGCTAGGAAAAAGTTAAGATGCTCTTCTGTTTTCTGTCCTGTTTCTTAAACAGTAAAATAATTGCAGTCGCTATAGATACAGCCTTTCAAATTTTCACTGTGGCTTTTCATGATTGAAAAGGACATTACAGATGATGCATTTGGTCAATAAGAGCTTTCTCAAGTCTGTAAGGCAGCCCATCTGATTTGAACTGTTTATAGAAGACCTATAATTATATATACAGCTTAAAACCAGAAAATGTTGACTAGAGATACAATGTGTTAAATTAAGTGGTAAAATGTTTCTCGGATGTATGCACCCAAAGCATTGAAAACACGGTTGCTTGAGCTACTTGTGCAAGTGCTCTACCTGATGTTCTTACCTGCTGTTCTCTTTCAGTAGCTTCCATCTGCAGATCTCCGGAGTCTATCCTGCCTAAGATTATGCCATTTTGTAGGTTGGTCCATTGGTCCTTTCTTTTTCTGGAAAAGTCTTACAGGCTTATAACAGAGCTGGAAGTAAAGTCATCAGCACAGAGTATCCAAAACGTGGCCTGATTCTGACTTCTCAGTGATTCCCCTCTAACAAAATTATACAGATGGATCCTACTTCTCAGGAGCCTGTGAAGGAAAGAGTCACTTTTAATTCTGTTCAGGCAGCAGGTAGCAATACTTCTCTGACTTCATTGACGTTAGGAATCGTTTTTTATCCTGCTGATGTTTTTATTTGTAAAATATGTTTTGGACATTGAGCTGTTTGTCAGGCTTTTAGCCTTTATAAACATTTCGTTTCCATTCTTTGTATTTTTTTTTTCTGCCATCCATTTTCTGGTGGTGTTGAGTTCAAAACAAGAACCTTTTTTTCTGATAATGGATGATGCTTGTGCTCTTGCCTGTCATATGCAACTTGCTGAGGATCTCTGTGCAGTACAGTCCAGAGGAGTCCGTGTAGTCCAGCGGCACTGTGGCAGCTGTGTTTGGGATGATGCCAATACTTCTGTCAGTTTTTTCCGTGCTTAATCTTTCACCTTTAGCCTTTCAACTTTAAATACACGTATCTTATACTAGGTTAGCACCTAGTATGAAGATATCCAGTATAACCACATCTACAGTGCAAAAGTAGAGAAGCAGATAATAGGAAACCTTCAGCCCATTAACTGTCAAATCTGCATCTGATGGCAGAGCAATCCACATTCATCCTCTTGTTCATCTGTCTTCCTAATCGCTCTATCAGTGTATATACAGAGACTTCTCTGAACTTGTTTTCTGATTTCATGTACAAAGTTTTATCAAGCTTATCTTTCATCCTATTATTTCTTTTCTGTATACTTACAGGTACTTTTGTCCACAAATGCAAATTCAGATACTATATTAAGGTTTGCCTTGACATTTCATTCATGGTTACCTAGTCTACAGCTCCAGCCTAACAGGTCTGAAATTACACTAGCCCTTTTGCCCTGTACAAAGCTTTGTAGGCATAGATAAAAACCTGTCAAAGCATGTTTCAACTGGTTTTTCTTACAGCTTGCAAAATATTTTTAATGTTTCTGGCCTTCCTCTTCAATTTTCTCTTTCTTTGTAGTCCTGGTAGGCATAGAGCTGTTTATATCTTGAATACATTTGGCTTTATAAATTGTTACCTTTTTTCTGAACAAGCGCATCATGCTATGTTTCTCCTCTCAGCTCAGAAACTGTGGGGAGATTTGCAGGACTGCCTCATTGCAGTTCTTTCCCTAACACACTCTTTCGTGTGACAGCTATCAAAACTGAAAAAAAGTCACTGGGCTGCTTCTTGTTGGACTAGTATGTATTTTCACACACCTTTTCTGTTGCTGTCTTTTTGCCTCATGTCTTAATACCTGAACTATGAGCTTTTAGGGTCGTGATAGGTCACTTTTTGTTCTGTCCGAGTGTCGTCTCAACACAGTAGTTCAGGTAGGCATAGGGCTTGCATTCTGATGTCTACCTCGATGGGGAATGCCACAGGGTAAAGCAGCAGGGAGGGATTTTTCGGAGGGGGACAGACCAAGAAAACTTTCCTCCTACTCTGGGTGCTGCTCATGCCAGCTCTCTATGCCCTGCTGAAGCTTTTATGCTCTTCCTCTTTTTGTGTTAAGCTGGACTTTGAAAGAAGCCACCTTGTTTAAATATTAGGCTAAAGGAACTCTTCCTGAGTTTTGTCTGAATCCTCATCTATTGGGAATCTTTTCCCTATTGTTTGTTTTTGACTGGGCTAAGGAAATCCTGGGTATGTCTGGCTTTAAATCAATAGATACTAGCTTGCTGCTTGGTTTTCGCTTCTTTGAACTGTCTAGGAGAGGTAATCAGTGTTTCCTGTTTCAAGTGACTACTGATGTTACTGGGGCACCTGTGCTTCAATGTAAGATGTCATTCTGATTTTCCTGTGTCTTGCAGAAACGTGGGACTGCATAGTTATACTCTGCACTTCTTTGTTCTGCCTGTTATGAGCTGTTCTTCCTTGTTTCTGTTCAATTTCTCCTCCTTTTTTTTTCTGCTTGTTTGTTTTGATTCATTTCTAATGCTACACCTGTTATCTTAGCATCACCTGCTTTTTGCCTGTCTGGCTCCCTCATTCTTACTGTACAATAATGCTGACCATGAGCTGTCACTTTCCCCTGGGCTTAGATAGGTGTTTGAAAGCATCTCCTTTCAGTGTTTAAATGCTGGGCTTTGTGTTAGAATGAGACAATTATCAGGTCAAGAGAACTGCGGTGTTCCCAAACGTCTGTGGCATTGTTGCAAAAACAGGTGGAGTTGTGTGGGAGGCAAAGGACTGCAGTAGCTGTGTGCATGCAATGGAGCCCTGGTTTGTAGCTATATTGAACTAGTGCAGATACTTTGGTGTTAACTTTTATTTTTGTCTGGTTTAGCGTCACCTTATGGTAGCAATAATTCTGAAACCACGTTTTCCTCTTACCTAATATTGCTTCTTTATAACGAAAGTCAGCCTTCAAAATTTAAAGAAGCGTTCTGGTAGTAGTGAAATAAAATTGCTGGGAAGATGGTGGTGAGATGATTTAAGACAGAACTCTTGTGGAGTCAATAATCAGTAACTGGAACATGGAGCTTCCTTTTTTCGTGAGATAAAGTTAATTCCATTTGAAAAGATACTTAAGGTGACATGAATTGAATTATTCAAACTGGCCTTCTCAGCATTAACTCTGGGTTAATATCTCATGATGCCTCTGGTTTCATTATAGGAGTTTTAAGTACATAACTTTTTATAATAAATTCAATACCTAGAAGCTGAACTGAAATTGGTTTACCTTCTACCAACCCATAAAAAGAAGCATTAATTGTAAAGTGAATATTAAAGTGGTCACTAAAGTTGACTCAGACAGATTCACAGAGATAGCTCTTGTGTAAAGGAAGTGAAGAGCTCGACTGAACAATAGGCTTCTCCCTGATGTTAATAGAAAATACTATCCATATTAAAAGGTAGTTAAATGTAGTTAAACCTTTTCTATCAAAAATTATTTTAGGATGTTCTTTCTGCAGCTCCCAAATGTTCGGTCTTCGCCGTTTTCAGAAGCTTTACACAGAGATGTAAAGAAAATTGCCCTTGTTCTAGGTAATCAGGTCTGACCTAGTTATATAGTCAATACTTCACTGCCATCTCAAACAGTGGCAAGATTCCAGTTTACTTTGGCAAGTCTCTGGCAGATGTTCTGCAGTGTAGGGTAGACTTCAGTCACAGAAGTTGGACAGGTGGCTGAGTTTCTGCAGGACTGGGATTCTTGAGCTACTTTGCCTAAAAGAAAGATAATACCTGTAGTTTCAGCATTGCCTATTAATGTTAATCTTTCAATTTACAAATACAGCTGTCAGCTTTTCTTTTGTATTTGAGGAAGATTACCAACACATCTGCTAATGCTTGATTTACATAGATTCCTGCTATTTGTGTGTTAAGCTTTGGTTCTTCCCCCCTGTGTAGAAATGAAACAGATAGGGGGTGGGGTTGTAATTGGAAAGGAATATCAAGAATTTGCTCTCCCCTTGTGTATTATGTCATCTGCCTCCTGTTTGGTGTTTATATTTCAGTAGTGCCAGAGGCCCTCATCAGGACGAGGTATTGTTGTATACTAAGCACTATGCAAACATACTGAAAGACGTGGTCTGTTTTGGGAAGATTCTAAAATCTTGAGAAAACTAACTTTTGCAGGAGGCTATTTTTTTTACTTTTTTAATGTTACTATTTCTCTTGAGTTACTTGTTCGTCTTAAAAATTGTTGGCACTGTTGTATCTTTTCACAGTAGAGTCCAAAAGAAACGTTTTCCTGTAAGGACTAGGAAGCCTTGCCTTTCTTTTTATGTTAGTGGCTAAAATTCTAGTCCATATCACTGTCATTTTTTGCCTTAGTAAGGGTGATTACATACTATCGAACTTTGGTTATTTGATTATTTTATTTTTTTTTTATTTGAAAAGGATGTTGAAACAAGTCAATCTTCAGAAGCCTTTCTTTTTTAATTGTCCCTAAACTTTCCCATTTCTCTTTTTTTCAGCACAGGTCACCTTTAAACACATTCTTAGCTTGCTTAAAGAAAAAAAAAAATCCCACATATGCAGAGGGTTTTGAGTGCTATGAGGTAAACCTGCATGATAGAATTGACTTTGTCTGTTTACCCAGCTGTACGGGAACAATGGATGAGCCCATCTGAAAGATACTTGAGAAGTGGGATAATAAATAAAGAACTAATTTGACTGGGGACCCAAGGGTATTGGAATAATTTTATGAGGCCAAACAGAGACAGAGTTTTAGAATGAGTAAATATAGGGAGTAGCCTGGCCTTACCTGTGTTACACTCAGCAAATCCTCTGATCTCTTTGTGAATCTCATGTGTAAAAAGGAGATGATGTTTTTGTCTTTATTCTTTTTGGTTTCTACTGAGGATGTCAGATTTTGGGTGCTTCCTCATGTGTTCAAAGTAATTAACGATGATATTTAAAACTTAAGGTGATTTGGACTAGACTACTTGTAATAGGAAAAAGAAAAAATCATGTTTTTCCCTTTCACCTCTAGGTTACTAAGTCATAGTTGATTTACCTGTATTTTCTGAAAAATGCTAACACCAAACAGCAATGCAGATAGGCACAAATATTTGAACGAAAAGGAAACATCAGTGTTGGAATATCTGCGTATTGCTAACATACACAACAGAACTCCACTTGCACTCAGTCCCCTGGAAATGTGTGCCATAGTAGAACCGTTTGGCTCACATAAAAGCCCTGTCTACTTGCATGCTGTGAATGATGCTGTATTTGTGGTGATAAGCACTTCACTCTCAGCTCACTGCTTAAGCGAGGTCTGAGCAGTTCACTGCTTAACTGAGATCTATGCCAGTTCACCGTCTCTTTGTTCTGTTGTCTTTAATCAGCCTTGTCTCTAGTCTCTTTAGGATCTTTTGATTTTCTTTTTCCTTTCTCTGAAGATGCCTCTTTTGGTTTCATCCACTTGGCTTTAAAAACTGTCCCTCCTGTGGAAATCTTTTCCTTAGGTGGACACTCATCTCTGGTATGTATTTTTCTGTTGGGGGATAAATCTGGAAAGATGACAGTGCCTTCCTTTCCAGCAAACCATTCTCTTGCCCTTGTAGACTTCTGATGATATTGCTACGATTGTGAAATGATATCTGTGGATTTTTATGAGAATTTAAGAAATTTGTAGTAGGACTGCCTGTCCTTGAGAGAAGTACTTTACAAACTCTTAGATCAGATATTGCAATTTCTTCAGTATAACCCTCATAGTAGCTCTTGGGAAAAAGCATTGTGATCATACTCACCAGCATCCTCTCAATCTCCCTGTGAAGTGAGAGTGAGGCTTCTTCAGTGAGTGCGAGGCTTCATAAGACTGCACTTGCAGTCAAAGATTTTGTATTATGCTACAGGCCTTGAGGAAGAAAACTTCTGTTCTACCCATCACTTTGTGGAGTTACTTGTTTACCTGACAACCATTAGGAGTGCAAACATCCCAGCTGCCTACCCACATGCTGGCACTTTTGGTTGTGTAGTCCATTTGACTATACGTATGCCCTTTGGTTTTGCTGTCTTTGGCATTTTTCAAAAGTTGAGACTCTTGAAAATCAGTTTCTCATGTACTTCCAGCCTCCTTGATTTGCCAGTTCCTGGTGACAGACTTCTCGGATTCCTCTAAATGTGGCAGGTCCTAAATGTTGTGTTCAAGATTACATTCCTGAGGTTCCTGACTTGTTGAAAACCAGTGCAGGAGACTTTCAAAACCTAACTGAACAAGCAACCTAATATAGCTTTGAAGGTGGCCATGATTTGGTGCCATTTGGATGACATAACTAGCAGAGTTCCCTTCCAACCTGAATTTTTCTGTATTCTCCCTTCGCCAATGCTGCAAGAGAAAGATTATCCTGTGAGAACCTGCTTTGGTAAAAAGTGAAAATGCTTCTGGGCCAGCAGTGGTCCAACAACTGGACCCTTATTTCTTAAAGTGGAAACTATTAGAGTTGCTATTTCTTGCTATTGAAACAAATAGAGGCTGTAGACTAATCTAGGACTTCATAACCTAAATATGTTTATTCATCAGTTTAAATTCCAGACAGCGTGATATTAGTGATTATTATGATATTGAAAGATAAATTGCTTACCATCTCTTGCCTGCAAAGCACACATTTTTATGTGTTAATCATGTTGTTTAATTAGAAGTGTCTTTATTTAATGAAAGCCAGGTGATTTTCAGTTCAGGGAACTATAGGTTGGTCTTTGTATGGCAGAAAGATTTTTCGTGAGAGCCAGGGCTGTAATTTTCTTCAGCTAAGCAGGTGGGAATTCGTTATCTGTCTGTACCAGGATGATTGCCTGCAGAAATATCTCTTTGAGTTAGTTCTGAATACCCTAAGATTTAGCTTGAGTTTCTCATTTTGAGCTGCAAAATGTTCAAACTTAAATTTTTTTTCAGGTGTGCAGTTTGCCATTTGAAGTTTATAAGGACTCTTCTTCTGGGATTACCAGGACAAACTGGTAAAGTTCTTGAGACAGCTGGACTCATTTCTCTGTATAAGCAGAATATATCTGTGAGGTGGTGTCAGCCCAGACTGTGCATTTACAGCATGTATTGCAAGACTGCATACACATTGCATGTGATTATGGTTTAGAACACCCTCATTACCTCACTCTGATCCAGTGAATGCATTAAATAACAATCTTTGGTTGCCATCTATTCTTGGCAAATGCCAGAAAATGTCTGAAATGTCCCACTTCCAGATGTATAGTGCCAATGATGATTCATAGTACCATCAACACAAACAGGGATACCTGAGTTTCTCTTGTCTATGCAAGAAAACTGCCCATCTGAAATGGAAAAAGTAGTCAAAGCTAAACACGCAGATACATGGTTTCTCAGGCTGGCTGAGCTACTTCCTAAGATTTCAAGTAGGGGAAAGCAAATAAGGTTCTCTGACCTGTCTCTGAAGTCTGGATTACCTTGAGGCTGGTCTTTGCCTTGAATTTCTGGTCAGTCTGTAATAGATGCATTTGATTCCATGTTACATCTTTCCTCATCTGTTCTCTTCTCCATAAGCAGCAGCAATCTTGTTGAATGGAGCAGGTTAAACAAATTTTCAGGGTGTCTTTTGGTTTCCAGTGTGTAACTTAAAAAAAAAAAAAAAAAAAAATCCTCTTACTCTCTGGAGCTAGATCATGAACATCAGTTGAAGTCTGCCAGTTTACAGTGCATCTGATGAATGTCTTTGCTCTAAAACTTTACAAAGAAGGATGGATCTTAGTGCCTTCCATAGCTGGGTCAACGAACGATTCTTGCAGGCTAATATCACTTTTAAAACTCAGCTGAAAAGCTTTTACTCACAGTCATATTGAGAACATAATTTGAATCAGGAACCATTTATGTCTATGGTTACAGAAAATGAGACTGAAAATTTTAATAGACAACTTGTCTCATTAAAGGAGTGCGCTGTCTCGTGAGACTGTGAAGGTAGAACAGTTATTTTGTTCTGTAACTTTTGCATTAAGTGTGGGTACGCTGCCTTGGGTTCCCTAGAGATTTTGAGGCTGAGAGGAACAGAGGACCTGGGATGCACAGTATTGTTCAGGTAGCAGCATGCATGTCTGTACATGTGGGAAGGACTTGTTCCTGACCAGCACTGCTAATGCAAAAATCTTCTTGTTCTGTGTGCCTGGGCGCATGTGCAACCATCCTGTGAATGTATAGACAGACTGACTTGTAAGTAACCTCTTGTTTTTCAAATCAGTATGTAGCACCTGGAGAAGACACTAACATATGACTGAGGCAGCAGCACAAGTTCAGCATTCACCCTTGAATTGCCATTCATGTAAGCAAGCTTTGAGTATAATACTCTCTGTTGTTGTGAAACTATTATTTTCTACTTTTTAGAAATCTTAAGATAGAAATAAGTGCCAGTTTGATGTATTTTTTTTTTAAATTGTGTTTATTTTTAACTTGAACATTCTAGTTAATGAACAGCTGTCAGCCTTTTGAAACATTGTCTTATGTTCTTTGCGTAGATTCTGAAGCTTGAGGTAAAATCAGAGCCAGTGGTATGTCTGGAGGAAGTCTTTTTTGCTCAAGGAAATACGAGTTCAGACACACATGCAGAAAGGTCTTTAAATATTTAGACCTTTGTTTTTCATTTTATCCATGGAAATGTCATTAAAGGGACATGAGAAGTTTTGATTAATATTTTTCATTACTTATGCAGAAGTCTCATGGCCAGCACACAGGTGTGCTACTGGGACTGCTGCTGTGGTCTACCAGGTAGGTGAGGGCTGGCAAACAGATTAATTGGGATTGAATTCTGTTCTGTTACTGTCTTGCTATCAAGATATTTAATTGCTTTCTGGCTTAGTTTCTTGCTCTTTAGATAGAAGGTGATGTCTACTGTTTGTTTGAGAATGTAAGCTCACTGAATTTAAAATGCTATGTAGGTGCAAAGATGAATTGTTGGTCTAGTTATGAGTGTAAGGTACTGTAAGGAGAGCTCAAGTTAATCCTTGTAAAAAGGTACTCTTCTTGCCTGTGCTGGGTTAGAAAGAAGTACTCAACATGGGGAAAAACCCTCTGATGCTGTGTGACACAAGCAAGTACAGTCATTTTGTGATTCGTTTAATGGACATGCTTATACATCAGAAGTAAAAAGGATCACGTCATCTGAAATGAAGAGTCTGCACTTATCATAGAATCATAGAACAGTTTTGGTTGGAAGAGACCTTCAAGATCATCAAGTCCAACCTTTGTCCTGGCCCTACCAACACCACTAAACCATGTCCCTAAGTACAACATCTACCCGTCTCTTAAACACCTCCAGGGATGGTGACTCCAACACCTCCAGGAATGGTGACTCCAACACCTCCCTGGGCAGCCCTTTCAGTAAAGAAATTCTTCCTAATATCCAGCCTGAACCTCCCCTGGTGCAGCTTAAGGCCATTTCCCCTTGTCCTATCACTTGTTACTAGTGAGAAGAGACTGACCCCCACCTCACTGCAACCTCCTCTCAGGTAGTTGTAGAGAGCCATAAGGTCTCCCCTCAGCCTTCTCTTCTCCAGGCTGAACAGTCCCAGATCCCACAGCCGCTCCTCATATGAGACATGCTCCAACTTCTTTAAGTAAAACACAAGAATAAAACACTGAAGTCCTCTGTTAGCTAGACACACACCTATGCATTCTTCTTATGTTTCATTAAGCGCTAATTCTATTACAACGGTTTATCTGAAGTACTGTTATTGTAAAAACATGCTTATTTAAAAAGTAAATGCAGAGGACTACAGATTTGCTTTAAAAAAATATTTCAAAACTTGTGGCTTTTTTTTTAGTGCTTTGTCAGTCAGGCCATGTAACTCAGTGAACACTAGTATATTAGGAAGTTACTCCCTGATTCCTTCTTCCTAGTGATGTGTGTGATAGTCTCAGTCACTCTTGGGTCCCTCTGTAGAAAGCAAGAGTGAAAGTGTGAGGCACCTCCAGAAGATTACTCAAATCCAGCTGATGATTCTGTTTAGAAGAGTCTGGTCATCTTGTTTCTGAAATCCTCATTGTTTTATCAAATATCAAGATACTCCTTTTACTTTTTCATGAATTATTAGATAGCATCATCACAGAGATGTTCGACATTGAACACAAAATGTACAATCCTAAGTAATAAGACCATGTCTTTCTTGGTGTGGCTTGTTGATTTTCAGACATATCACTAATACTGTTTACATGCTGAACTAATCCCTTGTGTTAAAATTAGTAAATATTGTAAGTATTCCTTTTTTGTTTGTCTTCAATCTTTTGGACCATTGAGTCTAAACTTCTGTGCGGGAGCATCTTCCAGCTGGCAGGCTGACAAACAGACCTGGCAAAAATGGGGATGTTCATTATGCCCTTTTAATGTTTTTTCCTAACAGGAGAAAGTTAATAGATTGAAATAAGAGTTTAATACTTCAGTTATAATAAACTAGTAAGAAAGAGTTTAAGGATATTGTGAAAATGTTTTGAAATATCAGAAACACTGTAAAATGGGGGGCTGGTCATTTTTTAAACAAAAGCCCAGGAAAAATCCCTCCTTACCCAGTGAAGGTGCTGGTGAAATCACTGAATTTTTTTCCCCTGTGTTAGTGAAGGAATCTTTCTGTGTCATGATTTGATGGACAGGATGACTTGAGACACCTGAATGAGAACTAAAGTGGGACTTTTGAGCCGTCAGGGTAGCTGAGCTATTTCACAGTGGTAGTGGGGAGAAAAAACCCTGCATCCTGCTGTCTTCTGGGAGCAAATGAGGTTCAGTTATTTGTGTGGCAGATGTGGCCTGAAGTAGGAAACATCTCACTATCTGTGCTAGCAAATGTGAGCCAGTGTAAGACCAGAAAGTTGCTGGTGTATGTGACAGCCCTCTGGGACCAGAGGCCACTGTCCTCTTGGTGCCTGCATGAAGCCTGGCACAGAGCGGGGAGGTGCTGTCACCAGCACAACCGTCACCGCCATGGGATGAGAAAATTTCCTTTCTGTGATGTTCATATTCAAGTAATGAAGATTTAGACACCCCTAACAGAAAGCTGTTCCTCCCAGAAACTGGTCCTCAGAGTTACGGTTTTTACATGTATTTATCCCTTTTCACAAAGGGGCAATTAAACTCCCATAAGTCTGCCAAATTTATTACATTCTGTCTACCTAAATATTTCCTGTCATTTCAGTTGAATGTGGCATTTTCCGGTTCTTTTTATCTTGCAACTGCTTAACTGTCACACGTTTTCTCTGAGCTGGCTAAATGTCGAGGGTGGAATAAATTATTACTCACATACTGTTATTTATACAACTGTACTATTTGGGTTGGGGACCAATATCCTCTTGTACTAGTTAGGCATCTGAATCTGAATGATGGTCACTGTTCCAAAGAAGTCACAATGTCGATATGTTGAAGCATTTTTTTAAAATCAGTTGGAGATGAAAGCTGCTTTAAAGATAAATGTAGGATGATTATATTGAGTATTACTTAGCGATACGTATTTCTTGCATAAATTTGATTTTCTGTTTACATTGCTTCCTGAAAATGCCATTGTTAATAGAGTTCTGACATCTTATTTCCCTTATTGCTGTCTCAGTAGCATTTTATTTTTGATGCTTTAATAACTCAATATAGATGGAAAGGATAAAACTGAGGGAATTGACTGAACTAATTAGACCCTGATTTGTCTGGCTGTCCAGCGCCTGACAAACATGTCTTTGACATAAACAGAATAAAACATTTTTGCCATTAGCCACTTACAAATAGCTATTTTGGCAGAGCTTTCAAACTATTCAATTCTCAGGGCATATTGTGCTGGGTAAGGCACCAATTCAGGATTTTTCTTTTGCCATTGTGACTCCTCCTTCCTGTCTGTGTTGAAGTAGAGTCATATTTAGTAGCTTCACAAAAACTCAAAAGCAGTTAGTGCAGTTATCACCCTAACAAACTGAGTGTTTCTGAGAAAGTGGAAATGTTCCCATTTCAATTTCTGGTTAATGACACACTTGAGTATGGGATCTGAAATGTCAGTCTTTGTATTTTCAAACCTGTAGAAACTTGAATAAAGCTTATACATAAGAGCAATCAACTCTGATAGCAGCAGGCTAAATATCAGTTTCTGAAAATAAATTTTATATGAATCTATTCTCCAGACAATTTGACTTTTAAATGTTTAAAAATGTGACATCTTTATATAAGTGAATACAGATTGAGGCAGGAGCTGTAAAATCTTGAAGTTTCCATGCATCACCTACTTTTCACTATCACCTGTTATACAGCACAACTAGATACAAGGCAGGCTTTACTACTTTCCATTGCAATAATTTACTGCCCTTCTGACCTATAAACAGATAACCGTTAGCATGACTTGATACTGTTAGATGTTTGGATACATTCTTGAAGGTAATTCATGGTTTTAAATATTGTATGTGTGAAAGGTTTTATAACCCAGCATTTGGAAAATGGCAGCATTACATTTCCTTGAGCAGTGTTCTGGGAGTAATGATTTGTCACTGCAGCCCTGTTACAGGGCTTCCTGAGCAGGCATCCTCTCCTCACGCCTCCTACTGGAATGCTGTATCCTTGTGTAAGGACTGCTGAAAAATTCATGAAGCACCTTCCTTTTTCTCAGTGCTTTCCTAGAGGACTTCACTACAATCTCCATGCAGAAAGTTTTCAGTGACCTCAACTATTGATTTACACTTAAAACTTCATTGCCGTGAGGGGGAGGGATGCTCCTTTAGAGAGTTTGGGAGTGAATGTAAGTGGGTTCTTGTCCTGCATCTACTCCTGACTCACTCTGTGACCTTTGGATAATTATTTCTGCTTTCTGTGCCTAAGTTCAAACTATTTGTACAGTGAGATAAACAGTGCTCCACAGGAATGCTTGTAAAGCTTTTCAAGTTCTGTGCATGAAAACCACAAGTACGGAGCATTGTCGTGATTCATGATGGTGTTGCTCCATTGCACCAAAGCCCTCTATTGAAATAAGTGCAGTTTTGCTCGAGTAAGAGTGATGAATCAAGTGTGCTAATTTTTTTCTACTTTTGAGGTATAAAGTAGCCGTAAGAAGTGCTCCTGCAAGATGGCAAACCATTTAAATGCCAACAGGGTCATTAGTCTCCTCAGACAGCTGCTTTTGAACACTGCTTTTCCTTTTGGTCAGAAATAAGCCCAGGAACCTCAGGTGAGAACCCAAGTTTTTGCATCTCGGTAAAACTAATTGTGCAGTAATGTGCCTGAGTTGTGCCTGTTCATGGAAATGGAAGTATTAGCACCAGGTGCTGGCTAGGTAGTGAGCTAATGACCGGTAAGCTCCACTCCGTCATTGTTCCAATCAGTTGTTCAGAGAGCATAGGAGCAGGGGAAGTAATCCTGAAGCATTCTGACTGAAAGTGTTGTCCCTCTTAAAGAAGAGTGTATGGAATAATCTTGAGTGACTTACCAAAGACTCAGTATGTCAGTGAGACGTCAGGTGCTTAATCGTCATTTCTTTTATTAACTTAATTTTTGGAGCTTGTTTTAGGACGTAAGTGAGAAGAGGGCTAATAGTAGTTGGCAAATAATTTACTCGATCAGGCAATATAGATCGAGGATGATTGAATATAAGTGGAAGACCTCTGACATTTACATGATGTTTACCTAGAGCACTTGTTGTAACTTGTTTTTTACAGAAGTCATTATCTTGGGGTTAACAGTAAATGGGGGAAATGGGAATATAAGTCTGGAATCAGAAGAAGACAAAGGGTGTGAACAGGGAGATGTGTTCAAGCAGAGGAATGAGGAGATGACGTAGCTATGCTATGTTTATAATATTTATGGACTGTGATAATACTGTCTCAGTAGATACTCCCAGGAGAAGAAGAATTCATCCAGGCTATTGTTTCTTGAGAAGGTAATCTTATCTGGTAAGCATTGCGAGGATTATCTACAGTGCATGTAATGTTGGTAAGAGGGCTTTGTGGAGATCCAGAGTTGATATTTCTGTCAAACTTGGAAGAAACTCTGACATTTACTAAGTAAAGTAAGTGCCTTTCCTTCACGGTAAGTGTCGTGAGTTTTCCGAGTTCAGCTGCCCATTGAGGATGAGAGCATTTAATAAGAGACTTACGCTCTTCTGGTAGGCTGTAGAGGGGATGTGGGTAGGGAGTAATATGATTGGAAGAACAGTAGAAAGTTTATAGCACAGGTCAATAAGAGGTCCTCCATAATGACAATAATTGTTAGGAACTTAATCAGTATTGGGATTATAAAGGTTTATTATCTGACAGGCAGAGATTTCCACATAGCTGTAATTAGACAGCTTGTTTAGACAGTGGAATATTTCTGCTGAAGTAGTGAAGGTTGGGTTAGAGTTTGACCATGGCCCAATTTTATGTCTTTAAGATTTGTAAGACATGTTGGGATTTGAGGTTATAGTTATGCTGGATTACTGAGTTGAAATGAGTTTTTCCTACATCAGAAGCAAGTGTTATGCACTCATAGTTTTACTGAAATATTAATAAAAAGAAGTCCTTTCATTCCTCAAACACTCTTAAAATGCTCTCTCTAACAAGATAATAACTGTAACCTCACAATTTTATATGCATAACCTTTTGTAGGCCATACAGCGTGTGCAAGCAGAAATGGCGGGCTGTAAAAAATTATTGTAGTTGTTTGTATTGTGATAGTGCTTAGAAGCTCAGGCTCCATTCTTTCAGGTATAGCATGAATATTAAAAGAAGATAGAGACTTCTGACCCATGCTGTGATTTTGCAGAAGCACAGCTTGATGCTTGCACCAGCATATAGGCTCTGTACCAGGCAGGCAGGCAGTGACATCTAGCAGTTTGGCAAAGGAGCCGGTGGTGTTCTGCTGCTAAGCATGGTGCCGTTCTGGACGACAGGGTCCTAAGCCTGGAAATAAGTACAAACTACCGAGAGAACTGCCAGGGCTTGTGAACTGCTGTAATAAACTAGAAACAAAACTCAAGAGATTTTCCAGTTTATTTGTGTCACTGCAGAGATGCTGAGAAATGGAGGGACCACAGTTGTTGATCTTGGAGTCATTTAGGCAGATGTGGCACATGGAAATAAAACACAGTTCCTGTCCTATAAAGCTTACAGTTTGCGGTAAAGGCAACACAGAAAGGAAAGAAAATACGTAGTGATGACAGCAGAAATGGAAAGACAGGGTGACCACAGAAGCATATTGCTGTATGAGCTTGCTGAGTGCACAGCGGTGCTCTGTGCCTGCCTTGCTGTTATCTTCTAGCAGTAGTAACCAGCAGTTGTTGTTAGCCCTAGCAGGGCTTGCTATTCTGATTACAATCTTGCTTTTTTCCCTCAGCTTGGATTCTCATGTAATTTTAGCAGTATTCTTATGGAGAACTGTTAAAGCAAGATAGGAAGGGAACGTTTTATGGCAGCTGAAATCTGTGCTGGAAAATGGCTTAAAGCATTCTCTTTTAACCTGAGCACTTAGTACGATATTTGTGGCAATCAAAAACGCAGGAAACGAGGATGCTTTGTTGCAGAGTTAATGAACAAGATTTCAGTGTGTCACAGTTACGCTAGTGATCAGAAGGTGCTTATTTTTCTGTCTTTCACTAAGTCCTTCCCTGCTCGTGCACTCTTGCGAGAGTGTTTTCCATATGTGGCAGATGAGGCTCGGAGGAGGGGGCCTGTGGGAGATCACATGCTGGGTCACTGCTGAAGAAACAGAATCTTTATTTGTTGTTCGATATCAGAAATGAGTTACTTAAGGGCATGCTTGTGCTCTGCTTTGGTCAGGTACCTGAGCCTGCTCCAAATGGGCTGATATGTTGTACCGCATAGTGGTATTAGCTCAGCTCCCAGAAGCAGTAGAGCTGCATCAGTAATTAGTTCTTCTCAGCAAGCTTAATTAGCAGGCTCAAGCAGATACTGCGCTGACATGGATACTTAGCTCCTGCTTCCCGAGCCAGCTTAAGTATGTGTGTAACAGCCGAGTGCTGTGCAGTGTGGACTTAAAGTTTTGCCGTCTCTGCTTTATTTCATTTACAAAACAGAGCTTGAATCTCTTTTTAAACTTCTTTCCTCAAACCGTTGCTACAACCAGTGCTTCTAAGGTCCTTTGTACCTGTGGGAATAAGTACCACTTTAAACAAGGCACAAACGTGTCTGGTTAGGGAATACTCTTTTTGATTAAAAACCATTGGTTAATTTTTCAAATGAGTTTTTATTACTTTTTTTGTTAAAAATCAAATCCCATTTCAGTCATCTTTTTAGGCAGGAGATGATTTATAGAAAATGATCTTAGTGTTTATTTGAACATCCAAATGCAATAAATCTGCTCAGTACTTCAATAGCATGCTTATTAATAGAACACATTATTCTGTTCAATATTGCATTGTCTTTAAAATTTAGCAGAGCATTAGTAGTAATGAAACTAGTTTAAATCAATATATCCCTGTTATGAAACCATCTACACGAGGAAGAAAATTCAGAAATTTGCCTGTAGCACAATAGCTGGGTGATAATTGCATAAAAAGATCTGAAAGGAAGACTTTCAGGGAAGTTTTAGTTTCTAATTTAGGATGTGTGCAGATCACAATGTATTAACATCAATTTTAATAGAAATATTTTCAGGACTAAAAAAATTTACCAGAAAGTACTTTGCTGAGAATGAAATTTTGATCTCACTGGCAATAATGAAAAAGCTCCAATTCATTGGATTACACTTTATAACTACACAAAATGCAGTGACTAAAATGAGTATTGTGCATACGGTCCAGAAATTATCACAGATATTTTTCTATTCAGTTGCAGAAATTGTGTGAAAAAAACAAGTATGCAAAGTAAAACTAAAATTAGATTTAACATTCTCAGCTTGGCAATCGCATGCTTCCATTAAATGTATGGGCCAGAATTTTTATACTTACATGTCTAAAATTAAACCCCTGAATAAAAGACCTGATTGTAGAAAGTGCTTAAGCACAATGTTTGTAGAGAGATTCATGTCCTAGTTCTGATAGTTTAATTTTAGTTTTCTTGGAGGGTTACTGTCAGTTTGTTTAACTCAGTGCTGCCACAAAACGTCTGATTCTCTTCACTTAAGAGCACTGAGTGCTACTGAACTGAGGGCAGGAATGTACCCTGCACGATGTGCCCTGGCAGCAGAGCCAGCGAGGTGGGTGGAACTCCCTGGTGCATGTGGACCTTCATCTCTCCACTGAGTATTTAGGGGTAAGGAAGCAGAGAGAAGACCATTTAAAGTTAGACCACTAGTACCATCTAAAAAGCTCTTAAAATGTGAAATAACCTGGTATTGTTATGAAAAGCTTTGGAGAGAGCTGCCTGGTTTCCACTTTTGAGAATTAGGCTATGCTTCTGCACAACTTGGCTCTCCAGTTTCGAAAAGGCAATTCCAGTTTGCATCTCAGTAGAGTGGTTGCTAAGAATGGTCTCATTTTGAAAAGTCAGTGGCTTTTTAATATGTTTTTTATGGTGTATTGACCACAATTGTCTGCATTGATTTCAGCTTGCTTACATCCTGAAAAAATACCTGCTGTCCCATCCCTCCCCAAACCAAATCAAAGCAAAAAAAAAATAAACCCACACCAAACCCAACCAAAACCTCCAAAACCCTTCTCCCAAAACTTCAAAGATACTGTGAAGTAGAGAAAGTAGTTTGCTCCTCTGTTCTCTATCCTCCTCCACCCATGGAACTGAAGGTCCTCAGAAAACATTGTCTCACAAGGCTTTGATGAGATGGTAGTAAACTGTTGCAAATGGGTATCTTGAGTCGTAGATAGGCTGAGTGATTTACTGTTGAGATATCAATGGAAGAGACAAATGAGTGACAGCATTCCTGCTCATGAACTCCCTAGCTCTTTCCACTACTTAAGATGTTGAAATGTAATGAAATTTAAACATTTTTAAACAACTTCCAGATTAAATTTTAATAGGAATGAAAAATGAACAATATTCCTACAAGTAAGAAATGGTCTTCATTATTTTTTAAAGTCCATATCATAAGGAACAGCACCATTAATAAGAGCCCTGAGTTTTTTTTATATTATGTACACTGTTCAGATAGAAATTTAACAGGGAATTTTAATGAAATGATGGCAGAAATCACTTTTTTATTACATCCCTTTGCAGAATATTTCCTGTGAGACCAAGATACAGAGAGGCCAAAATTAATGGCTTTTCATAGGAACTGAGTGATAAGTTATGGAAAGCTTGTAGAGATAATAATTTTAGGCTGCTGTTTGGATAGCTAAACAGCCTTATGGAGAATTGCTGCTTAATAGACGTATCATGGGAATTAAAGACATTTGGATGTTAATTTGTATACATATTTTTGGTATAGGACCATAACGAGAAATTCATTTTACAGGTACTTTGTTTGCTGCTCTGTAGAGAGAAGGAAAGAATTCACTTACTGGATAGTTCCTGTCGTTTGACCACTTAAGAGAACATGGAGAGTTATCAGGGGGCTGCCTCTCTTTTCCGTTTTCTCCCCTCTTGTGGTTTTTAATCTGAACGTAAGAGAGCATGATAAGATCTTACCATGGTTTTGTTCTCATTAAAAATTAAAGAAATTGTTATTTTGGGAAATAAGAGTTATGTTTAGGGAAAATAAGCACCAAAAATATTTATGAAAATCTAAGCAATCTAGCATATTATGTTGACTTAGAGTCGAGCTTGTATTGCCCACTTGGCAAATATATTTTTCCATATTGCCATATAACTATAATAATAAATGAACATATACTAAAGCCCCCTATCTACTATGGCAACTGGCGTTTTAAAAGCGCTTCACGTGCTCAGTTTCCTGTATTTTAAATGCAGATGTTCATCCAACTTTTAATACCAATGGGAGGCCCTGTTCAAAACCTGCATTAGAGTGAAGCACAAGGTGGCAATAAACTTAATTCGGGCTTTTATCTTTCTTGGTTCCACCTCAAAGCTTTTAAATATTGCAGTTCTGAAGTGCGAATTTCTTTTGTGTTAGTCATTTCTGCGAACACCTGTGAGCGGCTGGGTTTAATTGGCCTACAGCTGGCACTGATTGTGTGTGCAGGGGCTGGGGGAGGCACTGCCTGATCGGCTGCCTTCGCAGCGGGCATCATTATCTCCTCGCCTTCCTTTTCAGCTCTTTTTTTTTTTTTTTTTTTTTTTTTTTTTAAATGTTATATGCAGGTTAGAAAGGTTTAGGGATTAGGGACTGAAAATAGAAGGGTCTCCAGTGAGATATGATGCCTCTTGGATGAAGTCATTTCGGCAAAGGTATCTGCATGCATCAACACCTTATTGAACAAGTCGGGTGCAGATTTGCTAATCTTGTTAGTCAATTTGCAATACTTCTGTAGCTTTCATAGAGGTGATTGTGCCAGGAGCCAGGGAGGCTGAAGTGCACAGCAGTGACAGCAGCGTAGAAGGAGGGAGTAAGGATTTTAAAAGTCTCCCCTCCATGACAACTGTTACCAGTATAATGGAAGGTGTCACCCTATGTATGGTCAAAATGAAAGAAGTACAAGTTTGTGTACAGACATTTTTGATGGGATGGCTTTGCTTTAATCATGGATGGACTCATTTGCGTTGAGACTTGCTCGATCTCAATAACTCAGTTTAAACTAGGAGTCTTTTTGTTTCCTTGAGTGTCTTATGCACATGCTTCTGCTTTGGAATAATTGTTGCTCTGATTTTTTTTTTTAAAGTTGATTTCAGAATTAGGTATTGGCACTACAGGCCCTCTTATTTCCTACAAGAAACTACTGCAGGCCCCTTCTTTAGAAAGTCTGTATTTAAGAGGAGTTAAATAGTTCTTTACCCATTGTTCCTCTGTAATAGATTAGTACACTGTTTTCTACCTGTAGGCTTCCCTAGGCTTTGCAGATGAAGATGAATTGCATAACCTTCAACTGAGGAGTGACAGAAGGGAAAGATGCAGCCAAATCACTTGAACTAAACCAGACTGTCCTAAAGGTTATGCTTCCCCATGCTAAGGGGAAGAAAAAAGTCTCAATATGGAATATTTTATTCACAAAGGAGTGAAACTGAAACTTTCCAAATCTGAATTGAAAGTTGTGAAAAGCTGCAAGCCTATAAATATGCCTTTTGGATTATAATAGGCCTCATAGTCTTTGTGTGTCCCTTACAAATGGATTGTAATTTGGAGAATCGTGTAATTTGTGAATCCAGTGAGTTTTCTGTATCCTCTGTTGCCAGGTGTGTTACTGTCAGGCATTCATTTTATGTGGCCTGTAGGGGCCCTTCGTGCCACTGCATTGTGAATCCTCTGTACTTTGGGGCTTAATGGTCTTCTGCCAGGTGAAACTTACTCTAAAACAAAAAGACTGCTTAACAGGCCGTGGAAAATAAGTAAATGCCTCTTCACTTTCATATCAAAGCAGCACAGGTCTGACTGACTAAATTTCTCCTTTTGTATGGGCCACAATCTTGTTGGTGATTGACTTTGTTCCAGCAAGAAGTGTGCAAGTCTTTGTTTTTGAACAGGTGGAATTTCAAAAAATAAATGCACTCTGGGTGCAAAGTGAATACTGGAGAAGTAAGATAATTTAATAACCACTCCCATCTTTAATAGTGTTTTCTTTTTTATTTGCTGCTGTTTATCTGTGATCTCCCTTCTGCTGTTCATGTCAAGCTTGTTGCTTCCCTTTCTGTGCAGCTTTAGCAAAGTATCATGTTACAGAAAGCAGCGTTACTAAACAGTGAAATTGCATACACTGGAGAAAAAGAAATGGCAACTACTTTGGGACCAGTTCTGTATCGGGTACTCTGTTCAAATACATGGACAATGTTGGGGAGAACATAGAAAGGGGATTTTTTTTTTTCAGGCTGACTTCTGTATAATGTCTTCCATACTCCAAGTTTTCAGTTAAATAGAGTCAATGTGTCTGACTGCATTCCCAAGAAAGTGTAGCAGCAGCCCCCTAACTGCAGTGCAACTTGTTCAAGATTCCTGTTTATGTTACCCAATTTTGTTTAATTGGAATACATTAATATAGCAGACACCTTGCCTTCCTCTAACCAGATTTAGGGCTGAGAATGAGTGGAAAGGTCTTATCTTAATGAAAATGAATTTTCTTGTGTCTGAACAATAATGCAATAAAATGATCAACCTTCTTTTTTTAAGCTGTTAATTGTCTGCCTGTGTAATGCTTCCTAGCAACACTTCTAGCAGTGCTGTGTGAGGGCCCCGCTGTTGGTCAGAGATTTTTGGAGAGTGCTGAAAGATAACATTATTAGATAACAATTAAGACAAATGTTTCTTTCGTGGTTTGAAGAAGGCTCATTTAGCAAAACCTCTCACAGGCAAGACACTGAACGTTTACATTGTTTTATTTATCTTGTAGGAAAGTAAATTGTTTGAGGGAGTGGAGGAACTGGAGTGTACATTAGACTCTGCGTAGCAGCAGTCAAAGGCATTCCAGTAATGGTACCAGTGCAGGCTTGGGTGTGGAGTGGTGGGGTGTTTATTTCATATACTGTAAAGGGTGAGAAACAGCTACCTCAAATATTCTTACAGAAACTGAAAGCTTTAGTTCCTGAATTAATTAATCAAAGGCCCTAGACTGCAATGTCATTATGAATAGTCAGAACATTTTCAGCTTGGTGCTTGGCTCATCAGTCTGGCAGGCACTGAACTCTGTCAATCCCTATTGAAGTTGTGCCAATCTTCTTAGATGAAGCTGATTGATGTGAGCCCTTTCCTCACCATTCATTTGGACAGCCAGACTGTGTGTGACTAAATTTTTGGCCATCACAGACATTCAGATGAATTCATTTTGATTAGTTCTAGTTGAGACTTTGGGGAAACATGAAAACTGAATTGCTGTTCTTTTCCTCCCTTCCCCCATGTCGTTCTCAAGCTCCTTGCTTGTCCATCCATAACTGCTATGCTAATGCATGTGTGCATGTGAATACACATGCAGACATTTCTATTGCTGCGCATTAATCCATGGGTCCAGGCAGAGTTCAAGAGCTTTTTTTATACTGATCGTCTTTTACCAAACTATTTTTTTTCTCTAGAAAACATGATATTGGAAAATGGTGCTGTTTTCTCAGTCGCAGCATTTTAATGCTTGCTCTGTCTTCAGTGAGTTGCTTTGCTTTTTTTCTGCTATCTGGTACAAATTTAGTGTAAATTAAATGACCAGTTCATTTTTTGCGCTCCATAGGCTACAGCAAGTAATAAACAGCTTATGTAATCTCCTAATCATGAACTCAGCCAAAAAATGTCATAAAACTCTGCAGTATACAGCACCTTGCAATGATTTCTGTAGCCTGCAGAAACCGTATATTATGAATATTGTTTGCTATGGTTTTTTTCATTTGAATCATCATCATCCTCCATTTGCAGGAAAGAGAAAGACTTTCTTTTCTCATTAGATGTTCCACTTTCAATCCATATTTATTGCATCTGTCTGTGGTTGTTAATTTTACTTGGAGATTGTTGCTTTCTTCCATGGAATTGAAGAAATGATATAAAAATCAGAAACGTTACAGACAAAGAACTTCTCTACTCTTTTCCTTCTCTGCCTGCCACTGACACCCTCCGCTCGCCCCCCCCCCCCCAAATTTCTGGGCCTCTCCTAAATTTCCAGTTTTACTTTTGGTAATTCATCTAATCCTTGCATTTTCAAACTATGTGTGTGACCAAACTTTTCTTCTTCCCCTCCTTGCTCCCACTACAGATTTTTCTCCTTCTAGATGCCTTTTTAAACATTTTTGTCCAGCCTAAATGGCATGAAAGTTGGCTTCCTGTGCTTCCCATGGAAAACTTCTTTTGTGGTTTGGTATCAGAAAGTATTTTTATAGCCCTTATTTCTTGTTTCATCATATTATACCCATTTTTAGTATCCTGTATAACTGTTGCCTATTATCTGGTGTTAACTGTTAGTGCATACTATGATGTTTTTCTTCTTAAGTGTTGTCTTTTAACTGGCTCAGTGGTGTTGTAAATTACCATCTATCATTAATATATATTTTTTATGGTAGTACCTTGAAAGAGCATTATAGAATCATAAATGCATTGGGCTGGAAGGGACCCCCAAAGGTCATGTAGTCCAACCCCCCTGCAGTGATCAGGGACATCTTTAGATAGAACAGCATGCTCTGTTTCAGGCTCAGTGATATGAAATACAGTGTTGAGCATTTTCTTCTGAAACCCTTTTAGAGGTAATTTTTCAGTTTTCATGGTGCTGTCATTGATGCCAGCCGTATCTCAGCCAGTCTTCCTTAGCGCAATGCATTGAAGAGAATTGATTTGAACAGAATGATAGATGTAGTCTAAAAGTTACTTTGGGAAAACTTCTTAGGGTGATCTTACAGTATCCGAAGGGTTAGAATCAGGTTTGTGTGCCTTCACGTGTAAGGGGGTACTGCCTTGGGATTCTTCTGAAGGACGTCTTGGTTAGCCCTTGGAACGGTGGCTTGCTACTCCTTTGCAGGTGATCCTCTGCCTTGGGAATCTGGCCCTCTTAAATCTGTTGTATGCACGTTGCTGGTTTTTGTTGTATTTGTAGCTTACTTTACATGTCTAAATTTATACTGAGATGAAGTGATTTGACATGGGCTTGAACTAATACTGCTGACTCTGTGTGTTCTTGACTGAAATTGGTGAAAGCTGAGAGCACTCAGCTCCTCAGCACCTTTCAAAAGTACTAAGTTGCTTTAATGTCAGACGTGTATTTTATATGGCCAGCAGAAACTGTCTCTTGGTGAACCTTCTTTCTTTATAATCTGAACTAAGCAATTGCTCAGTGCCATTTGATCAAATTTTAGTGAATTATGATATTTTTAAGTGGCAACTGTATTTTCAAGCACAACCATTTCATGAAGGAGAACAAGCTTTTAAAATGAGCTGATAGGAGCCTGAGATGCAGTACAACATAGCTGGGATTCATCCAAGAGAAGTAATGCAACATGCATTGAGGAGGAAGTGTAATGGGAATCATTTCTGAAGAGGAATTGCAAATTCCTTTCCTAATGCAAGGAGGGAGGAGGGAATCCTGGGCTCTCTTCTTGTGATGCTGTAGATATTAGCAGAGAAATCCACATACCAGTTTCAGGGTCATCATTTCCTATAGTGCTTCTGCAAAGTACCTTAATAGAATAGTGTTTGTAAAAGGATAAAATTTTAAATGCTTTGGTAATCTAGAGAGAAAGGTTGAAAGGGGGGGAAACGTGGGTGTTCTGACTACCTACAGTTTTAGGACCCTGCCTGCTTGTTTAATTACTGTAACATATTTGACACAGTTGAAAACTCTTGAGTTAAAATCTTTGATGTATTTGATATGGAATGATGTCTTTTATATTTTCTCCTCTGGATTGATCAGTCATTTTTATTTAGGCTTGATTGCTGTAATACAGCTGTTGGTTATTTTTCTTTTTAGTGCTTAGTCCTTGCCCAAGGTGCTTTAAGGGGAGGAGGAATAGATCAAAATAATAATTTTTCTTCTCCTCATGTTAAGATAGTGGTTTTTAAATGACTCAAGACAATTTATTGCGGGGTAGATTCATTGTGGGTACATTCAAAATCTATTGGATTGATTGACGATGCTGTTTTATTGACACGTCTGTGCCAAAGACAGAATATGTCTGTGTGGGAACGTGGGATAATAGGTTGAAGATTTGGTGAATACTATTTTATTTAGAGAAAATTATATTTTGATGCATTTAGTGTATTCGTAATAGAGCAAAGACTTTGAAAGTTGCCTTCAAAAAGTGACTATAGGAAGGCTTCCATTGCTAAGATGAAGCCTCGGGGGAATGGAGGGTTCTGGCATTGCTTCAGTTCCAGGGAGATTCCACTGCTGGAAAAACAAGCGAAATACATCTCTCTGGGTTTCGTAGTCTGAAGGTTTAAAAAAATAAAAGATTAAAAAACCCCACCAAACCAAAACCAAAAATCCCCAACAACTAAACCAAACAAATCCTAAACCCAGAACTTTAATGTGAACCTGGGTTGAATGGAAGTTGTATATGCTCCTTTCAAACATTAGTGGATTAAAGTTTTCTTTCTAAAAATGTTTATATTTTATTAGGTCTCTCTTTTATAATCAGGTGATACTTATTTTCAAATTCTTCCTATTTATGTAATTATTTTTGTAGCTTTTATGAAAGAAGACATTTTTTAATTAGTGGAATACCCTGAAATCATATGTTATATTTCCTAATAATGCATGTGAACTCCTGGAATTCACAGGAAAATAATCTAATAGATTCTCCTCACACTGGGTTATTGAATCACTACTTCTGTCTCTACCTGGGAGGCAGGTAGATGGCTATAAGCTTTTCAGAAGGGATGGGTAAGAAGGAGAGGCAGTGAAGTGGCTTTGTATGTTAAGGAGTGTTTTGATTGTGTAGAGATTAAAGATTGTAAGGCCAAGGGCTTATGTGTAGGGATGAGGGGGAAGGCCAACAAGGCAGATTTCCTGTTGGGAGTCTGTTACAGACCACCCAACCAGGAGGAAGAGGCTTTCTATAACCGACTGGCAGAAGTCTCTCAATTGTTAGCCCTTGTCCTCGTGAGGGACTTCAGCTTACCAGAGGTCTGCTGGAAATACCACACAGCAGAGAGGAAACTGTCCAGGAGGTTCCTGGAGCGTGTGGAAGAGAACTTCCTGACACAGCTGGTAAGGGAGCCTAGCAGGGGAGGTGCCTCGCTTGACCTACAGTTGATGAACAGAGAAGGACTGGTGGGAAATGTGGTGGTAGGAGGCCAACCTGGACTTAGCGACCATGAAATGATAGAGTTCTCTATTCTTGGTCAAGTTAGGAGGAGAGTCAGCCAAACCACAACCGTGGACTTCCCGAGGGCTGACTTTAGACTGTCCAGGACACTGGTCGAGCAAGTCCCTTGGGAGACAGTCAGTCCTGAAGGGCAAGGGCCTCCCAGGAGGGCTGGACATTCTGCAAGGAGGAAGGGTTAAGGGTGCAGGAGCAGGCTGTCTCCATGTGCCGGAAGATGAAATGGTGGGGAAGACAAGCGGCCTGGTTGAACACGGAGCTTTTGCTGGAACTCAGGGGAAAAGAGGAGGGCTTACCATTCTCGGAAGAAAGGGCAGGTAACTCAAGAAGAGTATAGTGATCTTGTTAGGTCACACAGAGGGAAAATTAGAGAGGCAAAAGCCCAACTAGAACTCAGGCTGGCCACTGTTGTGAAAGACAACAAAAAATGTTTCTACAAATAAGTTAACGAAAAAGAAAATCAAGGAGAATCTCCATCTTCTGTTGGATGCAGGGGTGAACATTGACACCAAGGATGAGGGAAAAGCTGAGGTACTTAATGCTGCCTTTGCCTCAGTCTTTAATAGTCAGACAAGCAATCCGCAGGGTGATCAGCCCCCTGAGCTGGAAGACGGGGACTGAGAGCAGAAAAACACCCCTGTAATTCAGGAGGAAGCAGTTAAAGACCTGCTCTGCCACCTGGACATCCACAAGTCTATGGGGCCGGATGGGATCCACCCGAGAGTACGGAGGGAGCTGGCGGAGGAGCTGGCCAAACCACTCTCCATCATTTATCAAAAGTCGTGGTCAACAGGGGAGGTCCCAGATGACTGGAGGCTTGCCAGTGTGATGCCTGTCTACAAGAAGAGCCTGAAGTAGGATCCGGGGAACTACAGGCCCATCAGCCTGACCTCGGTGCCAGGGAAGGTTATGGAGCGGTTCATCTTGAGGGCGCTCACATGGCAAGTGCAGGACAACCAGGGACTCAGGCCCAGCCAGCACGGGTTCATGAAAAGCAGGTCCTGTTTGACCAACCTGATCTCCTTCTATGACCAGGTGACCTGCCTAGTGGATGAGGGCAAGGCTGTGGATGTCACCTACCTAGACTTCAGTAAAGCCTTTGACACCATCTCCCACAGCATTCTCCTAAGAAAGCTGGTGGCTCATGGCCCAGACAGATGCACTCTAAACTGGGTTAAAAACTGGCCGGATGGCTGAGCCCAGAGAGTGGTGGTGAGTGGAGTTCAACCCAGCTGGTGACTGGTCACAAGTGGTTTCCCCCAGGGCTCAGTATTGGGGCTGGTCTTGTTTAACATCTTTATCAACGGATCTGGATGAGGGGATCGAGTGCTCCCTCAGTAACTTTGCAGATGACACCAAGTTGGGTGGGAGGGTTGATCTGCTTGAGGGTAGGAAGGCTCTGCAGAGGGACCTGGACAGGCTGGATCGATGGGCTGAGGTCACTTGTAGGAGGTTGGACAAGGTCAAGTGCTGGGTCCTGCACAGCAACCCCAGGCAGCGCTACAGGCTTGGGGAAGAGTGGCTGGAAAGCTGCCCAGCGGAAAAGGCCCTGGGGGTGCTGGTTGACAGCCGGCTGGACATGAGCCAGCCGTGTGCCCAGGTGGCGAAGAAGGCCAACAGCATCCTGGCCTGTATCAGAAGTGGTGTGGCCAGCAGGAGTAGGGAGGTGATCGTGCCCCTGTACTCGGCACTGGTGAGGCTGCACCTCGATTACTGTGTGCAGATTTGGGCCCCTCACTGCAAGAAGGACATTGAGGTGCTGGAGCGTGTCCAGGGAAGGGCAACGAAGCTGGTGAAGGGTCTGGAGAACAGGTCTGGTGAGGAGCGGCTGAGGGAACTGGGGCTGAATAGTCTGGAGAAGAGGAGGCTGAGGGGAGACCTTACTGCTCTCTACAGCTGCCTGAAAGGAGGTTGTAGTGAGGCGGGGGTCGGTCTCTTCTCCCAAGTAACAAGCGGCAGGACAAGAGCAAATGGCCTCAAGTTGCGCCAGGGGAGGTTTAGATTGGACATTAGGAAAAATGTCTTCATCAAAAGGGTTTTCAAGCACTGGAACAGGCTGCCCGGGGAAGTGGTGGAGTCACCATCCCTGGAGGTGTTCGAAAAACATGTAGGTGTGGCACTTTGGGACATGGTTTAGTGGTCATGGTGGTCTTAGGTCAACAGTTGGACTTGATGATCTCAGAGTTCTATTCTAACCTGATGATTCTGTGACTCTATGCTTGCTCGGACCTTGTATGGCAGTTTTATATTCCTGAACAAACGGTTCAGCTTGATTATCCTTTCTTGTCCAGCTATGGATCTGCACCTGTTTTGAAGCGGTAGGTGGTAGGTTTGGACCTAAGCGATGTTAGATGTAGCAACTGCAGAGACATGTATTCCAGAGCCTTTTAAACAGGAAGAATACTGTTGAGTAATACTGGGTGATGCTGAAAGACTAATGAAGAGGCCTTTTGTTCAGCAAAGCCAGGCAGGATTAATTGTGAATATAAACCAAATGCCTAGAACAAATGTCACTTGCGAGATGGCATAGCTCCAGACAATGTAGTAATCCATGAAGATTAGGGAATCAATAGATGTGCATTGCTGTAGGTAGCCAGACAGTAAATAGGTAACACAGTCTATCAGAACATACATTGGGTAAAAAGCCAAGGTGAGTAAATGCTAACATCTAGCTTCTAAACTGCAGTTGAATCTTAGGAAAAAACTTGCCCATTTTATGTTATTTTGCTGTTCATCACAGACAGGGTAAAAGTAATGGGAGGGATGATTCTGGAAGCAAGCTGATGTAAGGCAAAAGCAGTCAAGGGGCCTGAAAGGTGAACTTTGAAGGAAAAGGTCAATTCCGGTTATCTGTTCCAAGTTCCCTCTTCATGTGGCCTGAGAAAATCCTGCATACCTCCTTAGTCTCCTGCTGCCTTGAGCAGTGGTTCCACTCCATGTGCACAGGAGAATGGAGATTTCAGGATGGAACAGAGCTTTCCAGGAGAGAATAGCTTCAAAGCATTATTTAGCCCTTGTGCCCAACCTTCCAGCAATTCTCATAAGCTCATTTGTTTTCAGCCCAGCTGATGTGGATTCTATAGTTTTCTGTGCTAAAAGAAATGATGACTATTACTGTGATTATTCTACTTGGGTACTGCCATGAGTACAGTACACACAGGTACCGATTTTTTTTCAGCTGCAGAATTGAAGTCAGAGGTTGACATTGATACAGTTGAACACATGCAAAATACAAGATTCCTAGAATTCTAGGTAGTTGATTTTGAAGAATTGAAATAAATTCATATTCTCTTATTAAAAGCCCAGAGAAGAAACTGAAATGCAACTCTGTATGCATGAATCTCTTTTAAAATGAATGGTAAGGAAATCCCAATTGATATATATGACACAGCTTTTTAATTTATTGCTCAAGCATATGCAAAAAAAAGCATTAATTTTCAGTAATATAAAATTCCTGATATGTAGTGCCTGGAGCTATGGTTTTGAACCTAAATTGCATGTATTTACTAAGTCATATAGCTCTGCAAGTGGAAAATGGAAGTGCATTTCAAATGTGTGCAGGGATTACTATTACTAAAACCAGTTGTAATTTGTAAGTGAGAAAAATAAAGCTTCAGATGGCAGATGAAGAGACACCTTTATTGACTCCATATGCTTGGCTGCATGAGGTGTGTTCCTGAAAATGGGAAGCAAGTGCCATATTTTAAGGAATTTCAGAAGTCAAGCATCAAGGGGTAATGGAGTTGACCTCTAATTTCAGAAATCACAGGCTAACATTTGAGAGCGTTTCACTTCCAAACTTTATTTAAAGCTCTGCTTAGCAATCAGTTTTATAATAGTAAGGATATTTGGCTGGGAGGCACATTGGTTATACTGTTACCTAGCAGACTTTTTTCCCTTCAACAGCAGACACTAGTGGCCTCTATGAATGAAATGCTGATACTTCAGACTATGTAAAGGTGTGGCTGGACAGGCCTTCTGTCCTTGGTTTCACAAGTATGGTTTTGCATTCTCTGTTCTTTTTACCTTGAACAAAGTACGATGTAGTTGGTCACTTATGTTTCTAACAGGAGATTTTTTTCATTCTTAAAGGTTTACTGTCTTCTTGGTGTTGAAATATTTTAACTGGCATTTTTCTGTCAGCCTCTTCCTAGAGTATCCATTATCCATCACTGCAGTATGTTATCTAGATGCTGTGTCTTGGAATTCTCAGTGGGGAATTCTCAGCATGGGTGCTGCTCACCTTACAAAGGTGTTAAGGAAATACAGGTTTTGGATGTGTATTTAGTGTAGAATTGATCCCACTCTGTCTTCCCTCCACCTAAAAGTAAAGATTCAACACAAACACAATGTTGCTCTTTCCAAAATGATAGAACTTTTGCTTTCAGTACAGATTTGTAAATTCTTAGAAAATAGAAAGTTAAAAGTATCAATGTTCTCCCATTAGATAAGAAGCTTCAACACAAGTGAGAAAAAGTACAACTTCCACTCTGCTTGCTACCTGCTCTT
Organism: Leptosomus discolor; assembly: GCF_034619465.1. Taxonomy (NCBI): domain Eukaryota; kingdom Metazoa; phylum Chordata; class Aves; order Leptosomiformes; family Leptosomidae; genus Leptosomus; species Leptosomus discolor. Next base: position 84,652,060 of record NC_141419.1, read on the forward strand.
ACCTTGACCATGTTCTTGTACGTCTGTCGCTTTTGGTATGAATAGAAAAATTTTGCAAGTGTGGTAACTGCCACCGATAAGACACATGAACACAGTTAAACATCACTTTGCACGGTCAGAGTGGTTACTAGTGTAACAAACTGCCTGTTATCCTTTACAAAAAAAGGAGGGAGGAATTTATTTATATATATTTTCTTTGAAGTGATTTCTTTAGGTTATTCATACATATCCATACCTGCTTTCTGAAATTCTTCTAGAATTTCAGCCTTATTAATACATAATACATAATTGTGTACAAGAGCAAATGTATCAGCTGGACTCTGAAAGTGACAGGTTTAAAGAAGATGCGCAGAAACACACTGTGGATGGATAAAGCTTCTATTTCAATAAATACACCGCAGGTATAAAAGCAACTGTGGGAGAAGATTTCTAGGTAGGTGTAATATCTTTTATTTAACTGGACTGGTATGCCTGGGTAAATTAATAAGGTTCTGGGCAGGCAAACTTTTTTTGAGGTCCGAAATGGACACAGCAGATTTCAAAGCTAAATACAACTTGAGAGCTATTACAGTTTGTCTAATATCTAATTAGGATATTTGGGTGTTTTTCTGTCAAGTGTAAAATCCCAGGTTAGCCTTGCGTTATTCAGCAACTCATTTACTTGAAGTCATGAATAAATATCATACATAGTACTTAGGTTTTTTTCAAGCGTAATTGTGTTGTACAGATATCCAGACTATTATGTGTTGTTAGCAGTCTGCTCTCATGCCTGTTAGTGTTTAAAAGCTAGAATGCTGTTTATAACTCTTCTTGTATTTGCTTCAGATTTGAAAGAAAGGGGGGGTTGCTTCCAGAACAGAAGGTGATTATTGGCAAAGCCAAGAAGCTTTTCTACTGAATTAACTCCTTTGTCAAATGGCACATTTATTTACAGGAGGCTATTTGCACAATTCAAGTGAACTTGAAATAGTCCTGATACTTCAGCACTGTAAATTGGAGAAGGGAAAATAAGAGGACAGAAGGCACAATTTTCATGCTAAGGTTCCTTCTCTACTACTGAGGAAATGAGCTGCCACATCTGCTGTGCTGTGACAAGATCTGGACAGGTTATGTCCAGAAGACTGTATGAGAACTAGAATACAGGCAGATGATGGAATTGTTTGAGCTGTAGACTACCTATGCTGTCACATTTAGTGGCATACGTTCAGCATCATCACAGGCAATAGTGAGGCAGAACAGAAGTGTGTGAAGCACCGTGTTTTTTCACTCTTTCCAGAAATGAAGTTCTTATATTTATTAATTAAACTGGTGCAGAAACACCAATTTTGCTGATATGGGTATAGCAGTGGTGCCAAGAACAAGGCAATTTATCCAATTTACAATTCAGCACTGCTTACCCAAAGCTGAACAAAAGGAGACTAGAAATGGAATCAGAAGAATTGCTGGTAGATGTTTTTTGCAGCAACATTGTAGTGTGAATGTTATCACTGTAGCTAATCTGATTTCTCTTTACATATAAAGATTCTGTTGCTTTGGATCTGGATTGGAGTTTTGATTTTGTTGGGGTTTTTTGTTTGTTTGGTTGTTTTTTTTTTTCAGTGACTGCATATTGACATTCAGATGGAAAACTAGAATCAATTTCAGACAGATTAATTTATGAATGATTTTTTTAAATACAAAAATTGTTCGTAATTCCCTTAACTCTTTGAAACCACTAACCCAAAGTAGCCCTTCTGTAACAGACGCCTGTAGGACTGTAACTGGAGCTATGGATTTTCTGTTCCCCCAAAATTTGCTTTGAATTTCTTTGACATCTATGTTTTGAACAATCTGATTGTGAATAAGATTCAAAGAGGTCCTGTGTATTCCTCCACCTGTGTCTTCGTCTGTAGAACAAGTGCTTAGTTACTGCAAGGAATATTCGAGCATAACATATATAAATGCCTCTAAAAGTTATGAGTTCTGTCAAAGTGCTTACTATTTCTGTTGATTTCATATTAAATAGAAAACTGTGTGTATATGTGATGGTGGTTGGGGTTCAATCATCAGATGTCAAGTTTTGTTTTATTTTTGTAATGATTTATGCAGTTGTTAATCAGCAGCTGACTCCTCAGAGGAAACTTTAGGGAGATCATTTATTTAGAAACAATCTGGCTTCTAGTATTTTCTTTCCATTGTATTTTTCTTCCTTTGTTCTTTTGTTCTCTATTATGAAGGACATTTGCATGAAAACAAGATTTTTGTTTCTTAAGAGTTCATCTGCTCCTGCTGCTTATTCCCCACCTGGCCATAATCCTCCATTTGTGACATCTCAATTGGTGGCTCTGCAAATGATTATGATGTCAAAGACAGGATTATGACTTCAGGTGAGAAGCAAACAGCAGGAAACGATGAACTCAGGAGAAATACGCATCTAGATTTTTCTCTAACCATTTTTATGCTGAAAGCACAAGAGAAATGCAGACGATACGTTATGTATGCATATATAAAATAACTGATGTATAAGCAAATTGTATTGTACTAGTGAGTAACATGACAAATCTATTCTTTAAATTGTCTTCAACTGTTCTTATTCTCTAGTATCATCTACAGAAAATTGCAGTGGTAGGATAATATCCAATGACAGTGTGATTAGGTCATAGTTATTTGGTTTTTACCATGTTACAACTCTTGTCAGAGACCTATTCTGTATCCCTTTGTTGTGACATGATGTTCTTAGTTTGATTATAATGAGATTGATTAAAAACATAGTCAGACCCAAACTGTGGACTATCAATGAGTTAACTGAGGTCCCTGGTGAGAGTGTGGTTTTGGACCAGATCAAGCTGCTTTGTGGTACAATGGGAGGTTCTTGAAATTGCCTGAGTTCTCCTGCTTGGTTTTTTTTTTGTCTCCTATTTAATATTGCACTTCCTTTTTATTCCTGGGGAACCCCACCCCTCACTGCTCCTGAAAACTGTTTCCCTAAAGGATTTTTGCACTATAGCTCCTTTTGAAATTTCTTGTCTGCAGCCTGAGTCCTATGACAATAAATTGCTTGTATGGCTCTGCAGTCATTTGCTACTGTGCATTGAATAGCGGGAGAAAGATAGTTGCTAAAAAAGCTTTACAGATATGAGAAATACAATGCAAGGAGGGGGTATGTGTATTATAACACGAATTGACATAACTAAGACTTCAGGTTATCTCTTTAGTAAGTTAGCGGTGGGTTCTGAAGAGAGTGCTTGGCAGAAACCCCATCCAGGGAATCAGCCTGTAGGCTTCTGCTGTTGAAGTTGTTGCAGTGGTGATTGCCGCTTCTGCTGGCTAACACTACGGTCATTATGTTGGCAATTTTGGGTTAGGAAGTATTTTTTCCCTTCTGAATTATTTCAAGAATGCCTACTTATAGATGCATTATGGATTTCTTTTGAAGTATTTGGGCTTATTTTAGTAATTTGTGAAATTGAATGGAAGAAGTTATCTTATATGCATATAATACTGCCCTGTGTCAGGATGACTAAGTGAAAATAGGAGGGGAGAGAGGAGTTAATAATCACACAATTAAAGACACTGAAAGTCATCCAATGCACAAATTTGATATCTGAAGTACTCCCAGCTTCAGAGAAACCATGGGGAGTGGTTTTTTTAAAACAGAATTGAAGTAGTTATCTTCAGGAACCTAGTAATTAAAATTAGAAAGTTTGTAACATTTTTATTTCAGGGAATTCTAGTGGTGAGATTAACATTAGATAATCTTATCATGAAATAACCAGGCACCCTATGATGATCTGACACATGAGAGGCTGCACAGAGCTTCTGGTCCCCTAAGGGCTGTGATTGTTTTATGGTTTTATCTTGTGATAACTGCTTTGGTTTTGCCCTTTTGTAAGAATTTCATACAGTACACATTTCCGCCCCCCCCCCCCCCCCCCCCCCCCCCCCCCGTAAATTTGTAATTTAACACCACTCTAGGAAATGGCAAATCAGCATGAAACTATTAATCTTATCTCATATCATGAAACAGACACTGATCCAAGAGATCTGATTACTTTGATTCTGGTCATTACCCAGACTGAAAGCTGGGCTTGGGCATTTGTATCCTCAACAGTTCTGTCATCAGAAAGCAAAAGATTTCAAAACCGAAGTGAAATTCCACAATCAATCCTGTTTAACATTTCATGCCATAAATACTGTGTGGCACCAAACTCCTTTTACTGGTCACTTAGTGATCAGCTGCGGTATTAAAGCCCTTATTTCTGCCCTATGCCTACAGCTTCTTTTCCTAGGCATTTAAAGCATAATAAAAGAACTGAATGTCAGGCATGAGGGCTTTAAATAATCTGTAGTGATTTTAATGAGTTCAGTCACAATTGCCACAGGTTTGTCGTGCTTCGTAAGTATTTCTGAGATGGAGCTTGCAGTCAGCCTCTCTGCTGCCAAGTTGCTTTTTGGTCTTTTGAGAAGGATGGAAACTGGCTTCTGTTCAGTCCTGCAGAACTGAGTCTGTTTTAGCTTGAACTGCTCTGGAAATAGCCAGCTGCATCCCCTCCCCTCCAATGAATATATTGTGAATGAGAAATTTGGGCTTAATTTGTATTACTGTTCAGCTAATTAAAGAAAATCCATTTTAAATACCTGACTGAACCAATGTGATTTGGCTTTCTTCTTTTCTTTACTCTTAGCCCTTCATCCCTTTCCCCCCAACCCTGTTGTTCTGAATACTTGCAACTTCCTATCTTCTCCCCCATCAAGTTTGGGGCACTTGAAAAGATGCACTTATTTAATATGTAACTGTGAGGGAGGCTCAATCTCTTGCTTGCTTCTCCAGTGGCAAAGAGCTTTCTGCTCTACAATAATATTTGGAGTCTATTTGCTTGTTTATTTTAGTATTTTCAAATCCCAAGGGACTTTAGAGGTATGGAAACACTTTGTGAGAATTTCTTCTGTGCTCAACTGGATGGTTCAACCCTGTTCCTGGAGGGAGTATGTTTTACTGTTGACCTAATTCTGCTCCTGTTAAAGTTGGCACTGAGTGGTTTTACAGATTTTCAGCCTCAAAGCATTACTATTCTTTGTTGAATCCAGAGTTTAAGAAGGAGAGCTGAAGTGCAGCTCTTTCAGATGGAATAAGAAAGACTTAAGCCTGGTGCTCAGAATGCATTTATTAACTAACTCTATCAAAAGAAGTGACCTGGGAGCTCAGGTAGAAGAACCTTCCACTCTGCGTTAGAATTTTGTCAGAACTTCAGAAATTCATACCTTTTGACATCATGGCCTGTTTCTGCTTTCTGCGTCATGGGCTGTTTTTGCTTTATGCATTTCTGCAGACATATCCTACAGATTGAGTTTGTAAATGGGGGAATGATAAACCAGAGGAAAGGTGAAATATAAACTTCTACCATTTTCCTTGGGAAAAATTTCCCTTCAAAAATTGGTTCCCTACTTAATAATTAATGTAAAATTTTGGATCTCATAGATCTGCTACATTAATTGCTATCAAGTGTGGAACAGATTTTTAACTTTTTTTTTTTTAAATGCACAGCTGTTAGGGTACTGGTTGGAAAGAGTACAAAAGAGGTATGTAATGGTCACTCCTAGCTATAGAGGCAGTGCTCTTAGATTGACACAGCACAATAAAATAATGGTTCTGTATTGAAAAGAAGGTCTGCATCTCCATTCTAACTTGGCAAGCCTGTACTGTAGTGGTTCATGGTTGGAAACTGTCCCTCCATGCCCTCTGTTCTTCAGCTTGTAAGCAGGGCATAGTGTTTTGCCAACTAATAATGTCAGATTATAAACACGTATTTAGTTTTTGTGTATTTTTGTCTGCTTATGGCAAAGGCCTGACTTTGTGCAAGGATTTCCTTTCAGGTTGTTGTAAATACTTACACTTGCGAGCTTTTCTAAACTAAACTCTTTAATAAACCTGTGGCTGGGTTTTACTTATTCTCTCTGTCCAGACTGCAGCGTCTCAGAGTGAAGGCAATTGCCTCACAAGGTCACTGCAGCCCTGGAGTAGTGGAGGGCCTTTCAATTTATGCTTGGTCATGCCCTTTTAACTTAATGTTCTCCTTCACACAAGCTGGTAGTGATGGATGTCCACTCAGACAACCTAATGGCCTATGGTAACTACAGAAGAGCCTTTATATCAATATTCTGCAGTGAAGACCCATCAAGATGGACTGTCAAACTGCTCTACACCACATCTAGGACCATTTTATGCAAATAATAGATGTGATACTATTGCCATACTTTATGGTGTCAAGCAGGACTGTAAAAGATCATTTCCATGGGTCAAGAGGAAGTTGATCTTTGTAGCTTGGTATATCAGAGGTCATTTCCCTCTGTCAGCTGTTGCTACCTTCCCCAGTACTAAAGACACTGCTGAATGACCTCAGCTCTTAAGGAATCTGAGGCATAGACAGAAGATTTGCTGGGACATCCTCAGTTGCATTTCAAGAGTGGTGAGAGTATTCTGAAGTCAGCATCTTCATGGTGAGCTTCAAAAGGTAACAACTGGCTTAAGCCTGGGGAATGAGAGATTGCTGTTTTCTTCATGCCTACTCCTATTCCTTAATTCAGCTTTTCCTGCAGTCTTTCATTAGTTAGTTTATGTACCTGTTTGAGATATTGCAAGCCTGCCAGATAGAAAACATTTCATTTCTCAGCAGAGAAATGCTGAGAGAAAGCAGAGCCTGTATGCCAAGAGGACCTTAAATTTTTATGTTCAGGGAGCTGAGCCTTCCAGACTCGAGTGAGATAGTTTGCCTCTGTTGCTCCGAGTTCTCAGGGGACACCTGTCCAATGCACAGACTGTTAGATTAGGTAACAGATTATGAGATACCATGCTGTGAATCTGCTTAAGTGCAATGTCTCCAGGGGTGGTTGTATTTTGCACAAAACTTACAGCTACGTGCGTTCGTAGTCAAAAATGTTCATGTCCTTTCCTTTTGCAGAGTGCCATTTGCACTTTCATGGACGTCCTATGTAGCTGTAAACTAAGAAGTTGACTTCTAATAAGAAGTGGAGTGCTTGCTAATGCAAGAGAGTCTGAGAAGAGTCTCATTAAACAGATATATGAACGAACTGTGGAAAGACTGAAGCAGGAACTGGAAGCATAATATGTGTGTAATATCTGCCCATGATGGAGTTCTGCCACCATTCAGGGAAGACTTGGTGTTTCAAGTGCCTTGGTAGCGACTCCAGTGCTACTTATCTACCAGTTCATCCATCTCTATGTTGCATTGTACCCTTAAGTGAGTTGGGAGTATACATGCTTTTTCAGCATTACTGTAAAGTAGAAATAGTCTGTGCTCCCATTTCTGTGTAAGCTAGCATGTTAATTTGTAGTTTCCTCACTCTCTTGTTTAAAGAAGTTGTTCGTGGTAATTTAGTCACCTTGGCATGAAGCAAGTTTTGGCATGACAGCAAGTTTCTGTATGTCGCCTGGCCTGGCCATTTTCTCTCTTAGCTTTGTTCCTAGTGACAGAGACGTAAGTTACCCCATATATACCATCTCGTGTTTACTGTAAGTGAGTGTGGGGTAAAAGCATGCAAGCTGTGATCTCAAAGCTGATGAGACCATGAGCAACTGGTGTCTAAGCCTTTAGCGATCTGCTTTCTAATAAATGGCATATGTACATTTTTTAAATGTGGAGAGGTTGAGCACCATGGTTCTGACATGCTGCTTCTAGAGGATTTTCTGAATTTTCTACTGCCAAGACTATTTAACACATAATCATGGGGCTGCCTGTTGTTCTATCTTGCACTAGCATTTGGCCAGTTAATGTAAAGCTATGTACCAGTCAAATGCTGGTGTGTTTGTCTTGTTCCAGTCTTTGTTGTGAAGAACAGCATCATTACAGAATAAAAGAGTCCGCCTAAAAAGCTTTTATTTCTTACTTGAAAGTTCTTCTTTGACAAGATGAAGTGAGTCAGCCTGTCTTTAATGGCATTGCATTGAAATGTCTGCAACTCTTGTTGTCATTCCTTGGCATGATCATTACTTGAGGGGCACATTAGAGGTCAATCAGCCAGAGCCACTGGGGCGCCCACAGCTAGCCTCAGGATACTCCCTACAAATGTAAGATCAAAAGGGCAGGCACATGAAAATTACTGTTTACTTTTTATGAATTATTTCCCAGGGATGGGATCATTAGCAGAATCTAAATGCTGGCTAGCTCTTAGTGCAAGGACACTCCTGACAGAACGCAATCGCTTGGGCACACCTTTCCACTCTTAAAGTCGGAAGATTTTCCATTTTTCCTTTTGTGGGATTTCTGTATTATTTAAATAACTTTCTGGTTGTTTTTCACCAAAACACTGCCCCTGCTTCTGAACATGCTTTTAATTCCTGGATGTCATCCATTTCTTTTCTTTCTTTGTGCAGCAAAGGTGTTTCAAAGCCTATGTCCATACTCGAGGGACTCTGCAGGAGACACCTTCTAAAGGAAGTAAAACTTTCTGGTAATCTTTCTGAGTGAACAGTGGCTGTTATTTAAAATTCATCACTAGCCAATGGGTACTAAAGTTATCCCTACTGTAAATACAGGGGAAAGGTGATATTGGCTGCCCTGGTGAGGTACATGTTGTCAAATGCTGATTCAATGTCTACTCCTGTGGTAATCTCCACACATCAAACTCTACACGTTCTTATCCTCATAAGTATCTGGCTTCTGTTTGATTACAGTAATCAGGGCTATTTAGAAGGGTCACAGTATGTTTGCCCTTTTGTCTTATGTCTGGAGCTATGAAAGCATGACTTTGGAGCAAATGTTGATTGAATTTTAAAGAGACTGGCATAGCTAGGAATGTGTGTAGCCCCTGATATGCTAAACTTGTGATTCCAAGTAGAAAACTGTTTGCTTTTTAAAATAACTTTGAAAAAGTTACCTTGAAGGACCAAATACATGGTAGATATTACTCTTTAATGAAAACCAACGTGAACTTCTCTCTTATCATCCAAAATCTTACTACCCTTAATGTGAAATAATCAAATGCTGCCCAGTGTAGGAATGAAACTAAATCTGGCTAGTAACCAAAATAAAATCCCTTCTAGCTATTTTTATATGTTCTTAAAATGTGTGCTGAGAGATTAGGCACTTGTCTTTTTTTCCCCTCTTTGCTATTTTTCTTTAATTTTTTTTTTTTTTTTTTAAATGAAAAGCTCCCTTCAGCCCCCTCCTATGATAAGGTTGGGGGGCAGAAAATCCAATATTATGTTCTTTTATCTAAATCCTTATTCTTCCTAATGTGGCTAGACATTTTGGATAGGTGTGTTTCTACTTATTTGGCATGATGTTTTCTTAACATCATTGGTTTTTTGGCATTCATCTCGACAGCAGTAGCTGGAGAACTTCTTTCTAGTGTTTAAAAGGGTAAACTAAACATCTCCCTTTCCCTCTTTTCCTCTTGCTGTTGGATAGAGCTCAGGAAATCTTTTCATCCTTGCAAAGCAATGAGAGTGCAAAGGAAATGTGTGCACATGAGCAGGGTCACTGGGTCCTCCAGGACAGGGGTCTGCAAGTAACCATCTGTAGGAGTGGTCCTGGGCCTTATTATGGCAGCATTCAAAAGTTGGGGCACAGATACTATGAAAATAAGTCTGTGGTGCTAGGCACAGTTTAGTCTTGTACTGAGCTGCACCCAATCTCAAAAATTTTCCACCATGTGTCTTGGACTTAGGCTAGATCAGCTCTGGATAGGAGGTCTGTATGCCTCCCTTCAGTCATGAAGCAATGCTCACAGGTTCATGAGATGGTGGAGGGCAGCTGATTTGGAGCCAGGCTGTGGCATGCTTGCTTGATGTTTCTTGCAGACTTTACGCTGAGGTAGAATCAGATACCTAATTGTGCTGTTCATCTTGTGTACCTTTGCTGTTGACAGCTTCTTCTTGTTCTTCTTACCGTCATCATGGAAAAGAATAGTTTTGAGATGTCTTTTATTGCATCTGTGCTTTGGAGGCTGTTACATTCTCTCTCTCTCTTTTTTTTTTTTTTTTTTTTTTTAAATAATGTGCTGCAAAGGTCCTTATGCCTCTCCTCTGAAGTGGAACATCTTGAAGCCAATTCCCAGATGCAGATGGGTTTCTAGAGCATTGGTCTCCCCAGTGCTGTTAGGATAGAATAATGGTGGAGGCCCCTTCTCCACCCAATTGCTAAGGAGTGCGAGGTACACCTGTCAACTGATAGCTGTTAAATTACTATTTCCATTTCCCTGTGTGTAGCCTTATCTTTACAGACAGGTGTATATGTGTTGGGAGAGGGGCTATTTTTGGCTATACTGTAGAAGAGCCTGAAGGTAATGAGTTGTGCATAGAAAATCTTGCTTACTCCATAATTTCCACTACATTTCAAATTAAGGGCCTAAATTAGGGTTAGTGTCAGACTTGCTCTTTTGCTATGTCCTAATTTTGTTTTAAAAGCACATAGCTAAGGACTTTAATATATTTTAGATTCAGTGCTTGTAAGTTATACTAAAATCCCTAAGGGAGCCAAAATAACTTATTAAAACCTTGCAAATGTTTTTGACTGCTGCATTCTATTATTTTCTATTCCAGTGGTAGCATACAGCCTCTGCTGCTGATGGGCGGAGGAACGCAAACCTCCAGGGCCCATTAGACTTAACTTGTTTACTGCATTGATATCTATATGTTAAATGACAAGAGAGTTCAGGTTATTGAATAATTTAAAATTCAGCTCTAATTGGTGTCATATGACCTGGAAAAGGCCATGGATGACGCCAGGAGCATGCTGTGAAATTCTTATAAATAATTCATAAATTAGATCATTCATTTGCCTGGATGTCTTGTTAAATGCAGAAGTTTGTAAGTAATAACTGATGATATAACACCTGTAAGTATTTAGTTCATATGCTGGAAGGTAATCTACCTTGATGATCTTCTAGCAAAACCTGCCAGAGTATGAGAGTTAATTGCACTAGGGAGAATGCACTACATTTATTTGGGATGGGCTTTGGCAAGGCGTACTGTGCAGATGTTGCATTACGCATTCTCTATCAGCTAGACAACTATTCTGTGTATGCCCATGTTAAAAATGCAGCTCATCACTCTTCTGCCCTTATTTCACGTGAACTCCAAATGCACTGGGAAATGGTAGTGACCCGCTCTGCTCACAAATAGTATAGTTTTTGAAATATTTATCTAGGTCTTGAACTACTGATTCTTCAGTAAAATAAAGGGCAGAAGTAAAAAATTGAAGTCAGAAGATTGTGATTTTTCGTTTTTATAACGTTGGCAGCACATCGAATGTTAATAGTTAGACCTGGTGCTGTCAAGATTAGTATAGTGGTATTTTTCTGTAGTGCAAACAGGAACCATATAGTTTTGTTTCAGAAAGCAAACATGTTTGCTTAATTTTAGTGGTCAGGTATTGGATTGCCATATGTAGGTACTGTTTGGGCTTAATGGGCATTCTGCTCACAGTGAAGTCCAAGACTGAATGTACAGGTGCCTTGCTTTAGTTTTCTTGGAGCACTGTATTATTAATAACTGCCTTATCAGCCAGCGTTTATAAAACCAGTTTGCTGATCTGAAATGGAAGCATTTGTTAGAGATTATCTACAATATTTGTGTAGCTGGAGAAGAAGGGTGGCATGTTTATGAATGCAAAATATACATTTACAGCTGAGTGCCAGCGAATGTTCACATGCCACTTTGAATGCAGGTTTTTTGTGCGCCTGGCATCCCAGCTGAAACCTTCTTAACAAAGAGGAGAAAAAATATTGAAGGCAACACAAACATAGGAGGTGTTTCTCTGCTGTCAGGTAGCAGCTATAGATTCACTTTTTTGTGATGTGATCCTATTTTATTGTATTTATTTTTTTGCTACACCTGTTCAGTGTATTGAGTTTAGTAGATTTTTACAGGAAAAACACAGGCTTGTGACTGTCATTCACATAGTTTCTTTGATTTGGGACTACTTGTTTTATTCAATGGAATATGGCAATCATAGCTATATGTAATTTTTACAGAAAATGGTGCTTTATTTCTTGCTTGAAAAATGGTCAGCTTACCTTCTGAGTTATCTGGTGTATTTATCTTCGGTACTGAGAGAGAGTTGCTGAACTATTATGTGGGCACTTTGTAATGTCTGATATTAGGTTACTTAGGGTAGAGATTTTAATAAAGGATTATGTGATTTAAAGAAAAAAAAAACCTGATAGACTTCAGTAGATCCTACTAATTTACTTTAAAATCTTTAGCTTTTTACATTCTCCTTGATAAATTCTTGGAGAGTCTTGGAAAGAACAGCTCCTTAATCACTAGTAATGCACTTCAAATAGTCCTATCATTTGAAATAATTGTTATTAAAATGGCATTTCCATTGCCCCAATATTGTACCTGAGTTTATTTATAATATGTTCTCCTCATTTTACTGAGAAGAGCTGTAAACCCAAAGCCAAGCTTTATTCTGATGAGACCCGTGCATCCACAATGCATAGCGGTGACTGAGTTCCAGGTTTAGGATATATACCTTAGTGAGTGTGTCAGCTAGGGCACTAATATGTGACTTTGCTATTTAAGGTGTTCCTGTGTATGGTAGACTCTCATTTGTCGATTTAGGAATTTTTGCTTCATCTTTAAATATCTTTAAATCTCTGTATTTCTCCTGTGGTTGCTGCTTCTGTTTGTTCTTCTTGGCTTCCTTCAGGGTCTGCTGTCAGATTAGCACAATGAACTAGTTCTGAAACTGCATGTTCTTCCCTCTGTTTCTGCCCCACCAAAAGAAACCCCAGAGCTGAAAATCCAGGTTAGAGAAATGTTCTCAGGATATTATTGAAAACAATTTTAGTTCGTTGTCTCTTTTTTTTGTATTCAAATATATTTCAGCCTCAAACTACAAACCCAGGTGCTGTGGGTTAATGTTGTTAACATCTATAGGAACTTTGCTCTTCATTGTAACACCGCTGTATTTTGCTGGGACCCTAGCTTTTGTCCTGAAAGTGCAAGACTTCTCAAAGCAATTATTTTGGGCAGTTTCTTAAACATGTTTTGTACACACAGAGCTACCAGTAAAATCTGTCATGACCTTGCCTGTGTTGAGATTGTAAGATCTGATCAGTTACTAGTTCATCCCTTGCAGTACAAAGCCCTGTGTGCTGGAGTCAGTCTTTAAATGTGTCTCCTCTGCCAGCTCTGTGAATTAACGCTGCAGAGCACACAAGTTGCATTTAAGAAGAATTTGCAGAGATCATAATGCTGCATGCATAAAACTGGTGCGCTGTTTGTTTGTAGGAAGTTTTAAGGACTGGGTGTTTGTTTAAGCTCTGCTCTGAATCCCTGAGCAAAAATTACTGGGATTGCAGTAAAGATTTTGTAGAGCTTCCCACAAGTCTTCCTCTTTAAACCCTTCTAAAGATTATTTGCACTATTTTTTTTAGTATCTCCTTGTTTCCATGCAAGAGTTTCACATCTGATCAAGGCTTATTAACTCCATATGTTGCAAGGAGCAGTCTAAGTTTGTTTATTTGTTTAAGCCTCAGTTAAAGGAAGTTGTATCTTTAAATACAGTACAGCAAGCCTGGAAGAGCTCCATGGAGGGGAAAGCACAGCTGTTCCATCATGGTCCGTCATGGTTTGCATGTGTCCCATAGGCAATATCTTTCTTAAACTCATCTTGTAAAATTACCCAATTCCTTATGCTTTTGTGTCTTTAGACTCACGGTAGTAGGTGGGTCTTTGTAATTTCTCTCTTTTTTTTTTTTTTTTTTTTCTTTGCTTTCCTCCTTCACCTGGTCTGTGTCTTACAGATCTGTCATGGCATACTCTGGTCTCATCTGATCCCTCGTAAGTGTAAATGTCAGTCCGTTTTCCCTGCAGCCTCTATCATCCAGCTGTAGTTTTCAATTGAAGCATTAACAGGAAAACACAAATTGCTAAAAAAGTTATTGACTAGCTTCTGACTTCCAGTAGTTAATTTTTCTTTGGGGTTAGACCCTGCAAAGTTCTGATGAGCTATCACAGGGATGTTGGAACTCAGTCTTCTGCCTAACATGACCTCCTTCTTCTAAAGGAATAATAAAATAAAAAAAACCCACTTGCATTCAATGACATTAATGAGAATTTCCCCCCCTGCAAACATATTGTAACTGTGAAATAACAAGGCAGAGAAACTTTAATGTTATGAAGTCTTTAAATGTCAATGCCATTTCTGAGACCATCGGGGCAGATTTAATGGCGGCCAAGGTCAACAAATGCTAACTGGTACCTCTCTTTTAGGGCCTTCAGGGACTCTTAATAGAGTCTCAGCCATGAAGTTAATTTGCGATGTGGACCTTTATTCTTAAACCTGCTCCTGATGATTATTTTGTACCATCTTCATTTGTGTGCTTAGATTTCTTAATATTCTCTTGTCTCTTCAGTCAATAAAACAAATGCTAAAATAAAGAAATTCTCAGTTATTTAATCTTTTGAGTATTCTTTTTTTGTTCCTTTTTACTTCTGTTTATGGGCTGCAGAAGGGTAGGTGTATGCTTTCTGTAGACTACCCTAATATGGATCCTCTAAGAATTACCTTCAGGTCTGCCACCTTCTGCTGTCCTAGGAGGCTGGGAAACTGGCCACCTTGAAAGACTCTTTCTGTTGGTGCCCTAAGTGCTTTATCAGCAAAAGCAGGTGAGGTGGGAAACCAGAGACAGCTTGTAACCACAGGAATCTCTTACTTTCCCTTTTCTGTAATAGTTCTTCCTGTTGCTGGTCATCCCTTTATGTATTGTCTAGTTTAGATTAAAAGGACTTTGTAGCCTTTATTAGGTCTAGAAAATATTGCAGACAAGGATGGAAGCCTACAAATAATAAATAACAAAACTCCATCTTTTTGGCAGCATGTTGCATTTCTGCTCAGTTGCCCTGCCAGCCCCTCTGACTTTAAAATATTTTAATGTCCTGCACTTTTCACCCAGTCCAAGCACCCGGCTTTCCTCAGACATTTAGCACTGACATTAATGCAAATGCCTCCAACTCACTGGGCCCTTCGGGGCAAAAGATGACATGCTTGGCTTTCAATCACATGGCAGAGAGGATATATTTATATACACAAAACTGGAAATAATAAAATATCAGTATTCAGGTGCTAATCCATGTTAATTTACATTCTGGAAGTCTACAAGAAACTTGTAATTGGTTGTCTTGAAGGGCAGTAGAGTATATTTGGTATTTTGTTTATTTATAAAAAAGAATTTAAATTATACATATAAACATTGCATAGATTTGGATTATATTTCTCTTCTAATCGTCACTGGATGCTTGCTTGCATTTGTAAGTTCTAGTGTTTTGGGGCTTACTGGCTGTCTTCCACTCTATGTGGCAATACCTATCTATTGTAAGCATTGCCAGAGTGCAAATAATACTTCTTTTTCCATCAGTGGATACCAAATTTCCCTGCTAAACTGCTTTCACTGCAGTGCTTTTGTTATCTTCAACAAACCTGTTTTCTGTAATTAAAAAAATTAGATCTTTTTGAAAGGTCCCAAAGGCTGGAGGAGTTTAAATTCAGTATGTTATTGAAATTAATGCGCAGGTCTAGCAAAAGAAATGCGGGTGCCTGATTCACTGCTGCTCTGATGTGCATAAAATCTCAAATGCTTAACTGCCAAGCTGAACCGTAGTGCAAAGATACTCCAGGATGTAAGTAGGATTTTGATGTCTGTTACATAATATCCACGAGTATAACAAAACCACTAGAATTTGCTTGCACTGGGTTGACAAATGCGAATTACAGTTGCTTTCTTTCTTCAGAGTTTTATCAGAGTATAATCACTTGCCCAGCTTAATTGAAAAATCACTTACGTTTATAGCTGAACTTAAACATGTTTTGTGTTTAAATGACAGCTTTTGATGTACAGCCATTTTTTACAGAAAGTAGTTGGTTTTTATCTGTGTTTCTGTAAAGGTATTTCAAAAACTCTCATCAAATTTCCAGAGGTAAGTAATATCCCATTCAGTGCAAGGTGAAATGTTTTACATCAAATCTCCTGCTGTGTAATGGCCAATCAAAGAGTATTTATAGTGGCTGAATGGATTTTTTGGCTCAGTATTCAAAATTAAACATTTTCAAACCTTAACATTTAATGTTTTTTGCCACTCTTCAAGTTGATTTTATGTAACCCTAGATGCTCACAACTACTTGATACTCTGAAGCGACTCATTTTATGCTGAGGATCCTGCAGGCAGTAGTTTTACATTTATTACACTTGTGTAGATGGAATGAAATGTAGATTTGATAGCAGATTCGTGTCTATCTTCTGATAAACGTTTTCTCAGGTTTGGCTGTATGTCCATCAGCATGATGCAGCAAGTCTATTTCGGAGAGAACACCTTTACCAAGTGAAATTAATGAGCAAAGATAAAGTTTGGTAATTCATAGGAAATTGTTTCTCTTATTGCAGGTATCCAGTAAGAAGAGCTCATGCCAACAACCATCTCTGGAGCTAGATGGTTCCTACTTGGGTATTGGGGGACCTCAAACTTTTAATAAAAACAGCAGAGCATCACAGGCTGGAAGCCCAGCCCGTGTTGCATTGTCTCGGCCTTGCAGGAATAATCACGATTATGGGACTGAAATCCATTACAACCGTCGGGAGTGGCTGAAGGAATGTGTGGTAGAAAATGGCTTGCACGGAAAGTGTAACAACATAATTTCCCCAGCCAAGCAGAGGAACCCTCACCATGTGAAACCAGCTCAGGAGATGGACCAGAAAGCAAATGAATTTCAGAGCCTGTGCCCTCAGCAAATGAGTCACAGTTATGCCTGCAGGCATGTAGGGAGCTCGGGGAGCATGCAAGAGAGCCACCATGTCAGTCAGGTACTTAGAAGACACTCTGGGCCAGGTCAAAAAACCTGTGATTATTCTAGGCGCTCTCAAGTTTCTGGGCTGAATGACAGTGTGAACTCAGGGCCTAAAGAAACAGAGCAGGCTAAGAGGTTGTATGAAGAAAGAAGGCAGAAGCTGCTTCTGCAGAAAATGGAGCTGGAAATTGAAAAGGAACGACTCCAACATTTATTGGCTAAGCAAGAAGCAAACCTGCTCCTGAAACAACAGCAACTACACCAATCCCGTATGGATTATAACAGGTGATTTTGAGATTTATAATTTAAAAAAAACCATTAAAATTTCTAATGAACACATGGGAAATAGTTAATTAAATTGGGAGAATGGAACTGATAAAATCAGATAGGCAAGACCTGTGGCACAAATTCTCTCTAACAGTGATGTAGAGGAGAGGAGACTTTTTAGTATATTAGCATATACTGTTGGGAAACAGCATGACAGCTGTGGAAAGCAGCAGAGGATAACAGTATGTGGTAGAAAGAAAGGCACCAGAAAAGCAGTGCTAAAAGACTATGTAGGAAGAGAGTACTGGTAGAAGAAAATGTGAGGTTGATCTTGGTGGAGGTACTTGAAGGAATACAGACATTTGGCAAGACAGCAGTGTGAGCGTGGATGACATAGATGCAGCATTCCCTGATCTTTCCTTGGAGAGGTCGGTTTGAAGTATTGCACCTTCCTAGGTAGGGACATATATATATATATATATATATATAACTGTATGTATATGGAAAAGAAAGGGAGCTCTGTGTAGCAAGGACATTTTCTTTCCAGTGATGTTTGTTGAAGGAAGAATGTGAAGGCTGAGACACTATACATGCTTAAAACTAGAAGAAGGGAAAGGCAATAACCATAAAAATAGAGGATGTGACTTGAAAGGCCCGTGAGCTTGTCACAAAAGGTGAGGTAACACCTTCCTGACAATGTAAATGGGTTCTCTGGGAAAAAGGGAGAAACTGTTTTGTTGGTGTCATGTTACTAGAGTGAAGAGGAACAGTGAAAGGGAGCAGGTTATAGCAAGTTGAATTAGCCAGTGTAACCCAGTTGAGTGCTAGCATTTCAGCATTAGGAAGAGAAAGCAATGGGGAAAAATCTAGCAGTCTTTTAGAAGAAGCAATAGGAGAGTTTCACAAGGATGCTTCTTTCGATACTGTTTTTGTATGGCAACTGCTGACAGCATCCCGTGAGAGTCAGCGTTACGTGACCCACTTTCTACATTAACGTATTATAACCAACATGGAGGAATAGATCACTTTCTCTTCTTAATCCCAGCCCCCGAGTTACTTTTTGAACTCTAGAAGAGAATACTGTAATTTAGGTAGTCTTTTGTTTGTTGTCTTGGATTGTGGCTTACACTGACAATAATGTGTTTATATGGCTTAAAAAAATACCTGTCTTAAAGGCAATCACAGTTGTGTGTGTGGAAATGACTGAGGTCACAAACAAAGGATTATGACTTCAGGTGAGAATTAAGTAGGAACAGATGGATTCTTAATCATCAAATACCTTAATTCTATGCATGCATCCCTCTAATGAAAAACAAGTAGAATATGAAGGACATGCAGATGGAGTTTTTTGTGATTTTTTTTTTTTTTCTGATGGATATTTTTCAGCATATGAGGTACCACAAGCCCAGAGAAAAATGGACCTTAAATATATCTATAATGATGTGCTCATTTATGCCATTATGCCTATTTTAGCCATTTTTTTCTCTGAAAAAACCTTCATGGTTTACAGAGCTGTAGTTACCCAAAAGAATTCTATGAAAGTAAATCATATGTGATCAATCTGAGGACTCAGTATTTTTCTGATCTCTTTTCAGAGGTATAGGTGAAAGCACAGTTGCCATATTCTCGTTAAGAAAAATAACTAGAATATAGTGTGCTTGCACTTAAAAAATATTCGGTCACTTTAGAATGAAATGTTTGATATTTACAGGTAAATCTCTTGGACATCACAGTTCTGTTTCAGGCCTAGGTATATGATTCACTTTTGCACTTGATAACAGGTAATTTTATATACTACAAACAATAGAAATTTGTTTTGCTAAGCTTAAATAGCCTTAGCTTCATTGTCAGGAGGCTCTAACCTAGTTAGTCTCTTAATGTCATGACAGTTTAAAAAAAGAACACAACAATGATCCATTTCCGGGTAGCATTTATTTTTGTCTGTCCTTCTGCATGGGTGGAGTGCTGGTTAAGGTCCATTCTGAGCTGCTGAAAGTATTGTCAATGAATGACAAGTAAAAGGTCTGACTGTAATTATTGGCTATTAACTCTTCTCCTCTTTTAGCAAAAGTATGAATTGATACTTTTTTTGGCCATGCTGCATCATAACTGCATTTTAATTTCCCACATTTCACTATTTAGCCTCAAGTGACCATAGTACTTTCAGTTTGCAGTTTCTATGTGTAATAGTTGCTCGGCTGTCAAAAATGGTGTGTGCAGGGAAAGGGGCAGTTCAGTGACCCCTCCTGATGCCAGCCACACCGGAGTACACAAATATGGGTAAATCCTGGAAACAGGAATTTTATTCAAATACAAAGGGAGAAGTACCTCTATTGTTGACTCTTCTATCTTCATTGGAGTGAAGAAAAAAAAGGGGAGGAGGTAATCTATTAAAAATGGAGCACCATCTGTGGACCCATCATTTCAGGAGCACAACCATCTAAAATGAATTCTACTTTTTCTGTATTTTATACACAGTACCTTTGAGCTCCCGTGCTGCTGGAGCTGTAATCTGAGCCCAACAGGGATGTTTGCTACTAGATGCTGTGAACATTTTCTTAAGGGAGCTGGTCCTTGAAAATCAGTAAACGAAATTTTTCTAACCTCTTCCCCAATGGTAACTCTTGGAAGCAAAGGTAGTGGACATAAGTAGCCTTCCAATACAGAAGCGTATTTGAAAGTGTGAAAACAATCATGAAAGCTACTGCATTTAATGTGATTAAGTGCTCTGTTTGTAGACACACAACTCACCTTTTTGTGTCAAGTTCCTGGTGTGATGATTTGACCAGCTGCAAAAAACAGCTAACTCTGCATTTTCAGGTTTAGAAGCCATGTACCTGGTTCGGATATGCCCATTGATGAAGCACCTGGAGAACTTGCTCCGATGATGAACGGCAACAGCATGGGGCTGAGGTAATTTCTCTCTTCACTTCTAAGTACTTCGCAGTGTCAGTATATCTTCTTGACAGTGTGCTGTTGGCTGCCAAGTGTATTTGTTCATGTGTTCATTTCAGATTAAGAGCTGTTTTCTGCAGGAAAGGTAAAATTCGTTTGCTGTTTATGAATCAACTCAATAGTTATGCTGGCCTGTTATTGTTCGAGGTTTAGGGGGCGACTTCTTGTAGAGAACTCAGGTTTTGTGTGTCATCTCTTAAGGACACTAACCTAGCCCAGTGCTAAATGGAGTTTTCAGAAAATCTTAGCTTTTGTTCTTTGTTCTAGGTACGGCTTGTTATTTTTTCAATTAAGATAAGAACATCTCTTTAGTCTTGATTTGGACCTGATGTAAAAAAAATACATTATCCTTTAACGCCTAGATAGAAATGATCTCTTACTGTTGGTGACAATTACCTGTTTTTTAAGCAATGCTGTGTTGTACCACTGCTTCAGCACGATCAGAACAAACTACCACTGAAATAACTGGAAGTAGAGTTCAGCCAATATTTAGCTCTTCATCTCAATTTTGCATGCTTTTTAATACTTTAATCAATTATTGTGGGTTTTTTTTCTGTCCTACCCTGTTGCATCTCCTGTTAACACTGGAAGAACATTCAGGCTTATTAGAAAAGCAACAAATGAAAACTGTGCATTTGACAAGGTTTTTCTCCCTTTCTTAAAAAGTAACAGCTTCTTGTTCTATGCTTTAACTATGGATGTTCTTTTGACCAAAGTATCCTGTTTAGTGGACAAGATGAGCAGCTGTCCTTTGAATAGCCCCTTCTTTAGTGACAAGAGAAGACTTTAAAATAATAAGATTTTCTTTCCACTATGAGAATACTGGAAGAACTGTTTATTTATAAACTAAGGGTCTGATACTTTCATTTTTTTATAGTTTTGTGGGGGTTTTTTGGTTTTGTTTTTTGACATTAAGTGATACTGATTTTTTTTTTTTTTTTTTTTTTTGGGAGGGGGGGATCCCTCTTCACTGAAAAGGGATAAGACTTCTTTCTCCAGAGCAACAGGAGTTGTTAGTTTCCTTGGAATACTTCACTGCTTGACCAGGTGTTTGGCTGCTGTGAGTTACTGGCATATCCTTGTTGTATTCTGGTGATTTTTTTCACACATACTGAAGTAACCAAAGTGTGATTGCTGTAACAAAATAGATGGAGAGTCACGGTATGTTTAAGATACAGTAGCATTAAGGCCCTTGGAGAAAAATGTAACCTAGAACTTCTCTAGGGCTTCTTGGCAACAATTTACCAAAAACCTGCAAAAATCTACATAGCCTGTGAGGGAAAATGGGGAAAACCTGTGCTGTTAACAAAATGAGAGTTCCAGATTTCAAAAGGTTCCCCACCCTCTCATCATTCCCCTGGTTTAATTTACTGTAATTTTTCAAAGCTAGTATGTGTTCGTGCAGTCTCAAGTTGCCATGCCAGCTGGTTCTGAAGTTTGGCAGCAAAACACTTGGAAGTTTTTCTTTCTATATGCCATCTTCAGTTTCTCGAAGGTTACCAGACGAATGGTCCCTAAATAATTTACTCTAATGTAAGGCTGGAAGAGGCTACGGAAGACAAGTCCATTTGTCTCTTTTATGCATTTGAATATGTAAGTGATGTTTTCTTCAGTATTGAGAGAGGGCAAGTGTGTGGCTAGAGCTTAGAAAGGAGGAAGCACTGGTAGGAATACATTTTTTTTTTTTTAACAGTCTTTTTTTTTTTTCTTTTTTTTTTTTGTTTTGTTGTTGTTCTTTGTTTTTTAATTGACCTGCCAAATGGTTCTTGTTACAGCGAATACTGTGAGAACCCTGATGGAAAACTAGCCCTCTCTGACTTCCAGTTCATAGATGAGAGCTCCTCTAGCAAACCTCACAGCATGAAACTTGATTTCTGTCTTGAACTAAACAAAACTTAGATGAAAAATATCCTGGTATTTTAAAGGAAATGGTGAAAGTGCTTTAAACTTGCTGAAGTGAGATATTGGAGTTTAGAACTAAAATAAATAATATAATCAAGAACTGAAAAACATAGGATTTTTTTATAATTAACAGCTCATTTTGAGTTAATTATCCACAATTACGAAAATCTAATTGCAATTTATTCTCTGCTATCTGTGGGAAGAATTGTAGGCAAGGGAACGTGCATCACTGCCAGGCATAAATGCTATAGGATGGGTACAAATAATAGAGGAGACCTTAATGAAAAACAAAAAGCAAATAGGAGCGTGCAGCTGTGCCAGGCTATTGAAAGGTAATTGTAGTCAGAAATGAGATATGTACTTTAAAAGGCATCTTGTCATCTCCTGTAGGGATTAATTTTTTCCCTCCTTGAAAAAGGAAAAAAAAAAAAAAAGATTCCATGGGCAAATACAGTACAGAGTTTGATTTCTGATATGAATTTTTGTCATTGTCTGTGAAAAGGAAAACTTTTATCTTGGGGACTACAAGCTATAGCCAAATTTTCTAATGGATGCCTGTTTCATTTTCTCTCCTAAATGTGCCATTATGGTTTTTTTCATTATCAAAGTCAGCAAGCGTTGTCCATCTCAGCCTCTTTGGATGTTCCCGGTATGAATTTGCAGTGTTGAATTTGTTACTTCCCTGCTGGTTATGTTGAGGAGCTGTTGGGAAGAAATGTGTCTGTCCCTTTGCCTGCCTGCAGCTGGGCCGGCATGTGGGACCTGAAAAGTCTTCAGATGCAGGATCTGCAGTTCTCTAAGGTGCAGCAGTCAGAGCAAGTTTTACTGAGGACGGTTTTCAGTAGCTTCGAGTGCTCCTAAGTGAGCCCACAGCCAATTTTCAGCTATGGAGATAGTAACTTGTACAATTAATGGCAAGTTGTCTGTTGTCTGTATAATTTCTTTTCAAGTCTGCCCCAGGGTGCAAGATGCTTTAAAATATTCAAAATAAAAACATAACCTGATGCATTTGTTTAGCATAAACCAGCCTTTTACAAAGTGCTTTCCATCTCCCAGACGCAGATGCTTGGTACATGCTGAAGTACCCACTCCGTGAGTATTCAGTAGGATCAATACACCCAGCACCTGCTTTTGTGTGTGCTCCTGATGTCTACATCTGGGAAAGAAATTTTGAAGCAATCCATTCTTCTCTCCTTTATTTAGTCTTAACTTTGGATCTGAACGTCATGGAAATAAGACATATTTAATAACACCAACTAGAGAAGGTAGTGCTTGCTACTTTGCAAGCACCCCTCACCAGAGCTGTGCTGTGTGCCAAAATCTTAAACACACAAGGTGCCCTGATTTTCCAGTTCTTAGGTTTCCTGTACGGCTCTGCTGGTACAGTTTTCTACTGCCTTCTGTCTAACATGCATCTTTCCTTCAGCTTTCATACAACGCTGCCACTGTACCTCTACATGTACCTATGCAAAATGTTATAAATAGGAATTGCTGGGTACACAGCTATTGGATGGGTTTATGGTTATCTGCAGTCACTCTTTCAATATATGCTACCTGGTTAAAGGATTTCTTTCCTGGAGTATTAAAGATTTGTGGGTGGAATTTGCCAGCTTTAATTTCGTTGAAGGCTTTTTACGTTTGTGGGCTTCATTCTATACCACCTGTGTGTATTTTTTCCAGTTTGTATTTTTAGTTAGTGGAAAATATCAAACACAGAATTCATCAGTACTTTCCCTCTATTTGAATGCTCATTGCTATGGTGATAGTTCCAGGAAGGAATGCTGTCAGGGGTCTTTTAAAAGATTTTTATGTTTATGGTGAAACTATTTTTATTATCTTGTGAAAGAAGGTGACAATTATCTCCTGCTCCTTGTTTAATGCTTTGCTACAAACTCGATTTTTTTTGTGGCTTATTAGACATACAGGCATCTTTCTGTGGTGATGTGCAAGCATACTTCTGTGTTTTTGTCAAAATATTCAATGTAATTAAATAGATGTGCAGAGGAACGCAGACTCGCAGCTCCCTCTGCTGTCCCAGGCATATCCAGGTTTGATCACACAATCCCCATCTCCAACTAATTTAAAATTTAAATAAATATCACACACAATCACGTGGCTCTGCCCTCTCTGACCTGACTTGCGCTGGCCCCATTACTCCCATTTTTGAAGGAAACTGATATTTAAAAAACAGTGGCAATGGTAGCACCCATTTTATTTCCTGCTTGGAGTCTCCTTGTCAGTTCTTCATGCAGGTGTGCATCGCCTCTTGCGCCTCTAGAGGAGAAACTGTCACCAGTGCCACAACTGGCTAGTTGTCCAAGACTTGGTCTTGGCTCATCTATGAGTTGTCCTTGGTCTCTTGATGTATGCCTATGTGGTACTTGGCCAACTTCTAGGAATGTGTTGAGTACAATTTGTTGGGGGTTTTTCATCTATTTGCTGTTTTGGCAGACTGGCACATGAAATAAGACTGAAATCAACTGTGCTTGCAAATGGCCCATAAAATCTGTGTATCTGGAAGCCGCTTACCCACTTGTTAGTGCTCCTTTTGACACCCAAGTTACTATCTTGTTCCAGATAATTTTACGTGGAAGTTTGTATCATTTTTAGGTAGGATATTTGTGGGACGAACACTTGGTTGGCCAGTAAAAAAAGTACTTGCGGATCTGCCAATAGTGCAAATGCTGAATTAGATGCAGATACGAGTTTTTCTTTCTCTCATGGCGTTGTCTGACTGTGTATAGGCACAGCATCCCTCCAACAGATGGCTGCCAGAGTGTGTTGTGACGTAATGGGAGAGGATGATCAGAGTTAGATACACATTTTTGCTTCATTAGTGCCATGTGTAGACTCCAAAGGTAGTTGGTTTTCTTGTGCGGGGTGAAGGCTTTTGTTCTGATGTGGTTACTAAAGGCTTATTGCTGAATGGAGGGGTGGGGGTGGCAATTTTTTACATACCTCCATGCATGCATATTTATTTTTATTTTTATTTAAGGTAGGCAGTGATCCTTATCAGGCTGGGGTGCAATGAGTTCATTTCCCCTGACCTATGTGCTTCACTAATCTCATTTTCAGATTTACTTTCAACTGCAACAGAGTTTTGAAGCTGCCTGTCTTACATTTACCTGAATTATTCTGATTCTGTTCTCGTGATCACGTATGCTGGGCACAGCAGTATTACATCATTTCCATTACAGTCCAAAGTAACCTTGAGCAGGAAGCCTACTGATAGTCTTGAGGTATAAGGTGTAAGTAGGAGATACAGTAAGTAGTTTCTGTAGGCAGATGGAACCCACCTGTAGGTGAGCTCTTCAAAAAGCACAGGAACTCTGGTGTTAGAAACACTGCTAAGTGTAGGATGGCAGTCAGTGAAAACAGGCTTGCTGCAACTTGAGTGCTTTGGTATTTTCACAAAACTTGCATTTCCTGCCAGTCTTCCGCATGGGTATAGTTCTGTAATATCACATATCAGAACTGAAAATGCTCAGAGATTTTTTTTCTTTGGGTTGAAATATTTAAAATTCATGCCTCTCCTGAAGGAGTTTGTTCCTTGCCAACACTTGCAGACAGTGAGAGACATTTTTGCAAGTCATTTGCAGATGCCTCCTTTATGAGAAAATGTAGACACTGTTAGTTTACTGTCTGAATTGAATTTTGAAAATTTGAATTCTATTTTTATAAATTGGAGTGGATTACTTTTTCAGATGTATCATTTTGTTACTTCTTATTTTTATATGTAATCTTGGATGAACAGAAAATGATGTTTAATCTAGATATTCATATGTCCCAGAAATCTGCAAGTTGGAAAAGTTAAGAAAAATCTTACAAAACAAAATGTTCTGGAAGGTGGTTTTAAATTAGGAGATTTTAAACCCACCCGCACAACTTTCATGCCATTTAAAAGCTTATATCAGAACTGATGGGGCAAGACTAAGAACAAAAGCTATTGGTATTACAAAGTTAAGCAAGAAATCCTCTGTACCCTGCTGTTCTGGCCATGATCACAGCTGCACTAAGCTGAAATCCACTCCCCCACCCCTCTTGTGACCTTGGCTGCACTTCAGCACACAGAGAATTGAAGGAAAAGACAAACTCCAGTAAATACTAGATTCTGCCTCTTGCAGATATACAGACTACATATAAAGATAACGGCACGCGTGCTCTCGCTTGCTCTTCAGTACTCACTTTCTCTGAAGTGGACTTTGTGTATTTGCCACTGAATTATTCTGACATAAAACTTTCCAGACCGTACTGGTGTGTCAAGCTGATCTGTGTGGCTTTGCATGGGTGCTTAGGCTTTGCAGAACTACCCATTACATTTATAACAGTGCTAATTTTTGAGAGCCACGCAGAGAAAATTTTAGATTCAGCCCAGCTGATTTGTTCTTCACACTGCTCCTGCGGTGAAGAGGATTGATTTTTGTATTTCTTTTGATATTTGGCTTCCTTTCCTCTGGTACTCAATGCTTCAGGCCTTAATCCTTTAACCTTGAATCTGAGCATCAAGGCTTCAGGAGGATCAGGCCTTTTGATGGAGAGAGAATATCTTTTGTTGTACCAAATGGTTGGGAGTGGTATAAGGCGAGACAGCTCTCCAGACAGTATGTATTTCTCTGTTGTGTTAAAAGACTATAAACAGAGGGTGGGTTTAGTGGGGATTATAAATAATCTAGAGGAAGGTGTGGTATTAGAAGCAATGGAAAAGAGTTAATGACTTTTTCTTTAACATTTCACCAATAACCAGTCTATCATGACAGATGTGTACTGGGTTGCCAAATGCTATAGTCTGATTTGGGTAACGGTTCAAAGCTCAGCGTGTCATGGAAATGGCAGTGTGGTCCCTGATGGAGCAGGGGAAAAAAGCTTTTCAGCTTCTCAAAGGGCAGTATTTGTGGAAGCAGATGCTTGCTTGCCCTACCCAGCATAAAGAACAGTTCTGCGGGCAGCCGGGAGAGTTCGTACTGCTGGATTTTTATAGGATCATTAATTATATGTTATAAGGCAGCTAAGCATGGCATTCCTAACTCGATGAATTCCATTATGAATGGCCTTTTCATATTCTTCATCTCATTATATTAAATGCATGTGACCTGAAGTTTAGCTAAAGTTATTGTTCGGGTTAACTTTCATTTAGTGGTTGCCCTAGTTTTAGAAACAGTATGATCTTTAGATTTTATGGAGAGACAGGTTTTTTTATGCATGTTTTTGCAGCACTATTTTAGATGATTTCTTTTGGAACTAGGTAGGAACCTCTGTGAGGTGGCAGGGAAGGGATTTAGTCACTCCTTGATTTGCCTGGAGATTTCTGTACCCGTGTCCCTGGATGACAACATCCAGTTACACGGATTTGGCTATCATCTCTCTGCCAATAACTCTTAAACCCTCTGCTCTGTTCCATCTAGTCTTGCATATCTGACTGCCTCCCTGACACGTAATCCTGGTTGTTTTGCCTTCAGATCATTCCTAATCTGGCCAAAACAGAACTCCTTACTTTTTTTTTTTTTTTTTTCTGAATCTCTCTTTGCTTCTGATTTTGATAACGCCACATCCTCCCTGTCACTCAGAGTTGTAACCTCAGGGTCACTCTCTTCTCCATACGCATCTGGGCTGCTGACAGCTATTGCAGCTTCCTTCTCCTTTGCAGCAAACACGTGCCTTCAGTGTGTCAACGGTTAAAACATTACCCCTTGCTCTAGTCCTTCATCTTGCACCTTGACTATGGTAAAGTCTTCTTTGACTATTCAGTATTCATTCCTGTCCTTCAAAATAAGTTTTCTAAATGGGTATCTGGGCTGCTGATTCAGATACTGTCACTGTTGCTTCTCTGAATCCATCCTTTGAAGGCTGGTTGTCTATAGTATCAGTCGGTAGGCTCTGCGGAAGGTCACAAACCTGTTTCTTATTTTCTCTGCCGTGTTCTCTTCTTTACTCCTTCAGTTACTGGGACTCAACGTTTTGTTGGGTGTTGCATGAACTTCTGGCCATGTGCTCCTACAACATTGCCTTATTCTTTCTGGTTTTTGGACCCACTGAGTGATGTAATGGTGACTTCTGTCTCCATCTGTCTGTTATAACTGTGTCTTTCTTGTTTCACATCTTACCTCTTCAAGCCTTTTTTTTTTTTCTTCCCCAAAGTGTTTTCAGAGTTTGAGTGCTTTTTTTTCCTCCCCACCCTCAATCCTAATTTGATGAGTCTCAAACTAATGCTTCTCTTTCCACTGACTGCAAGGATGGTCTCTGCCTGGTAAGTCCACCTAAAATCTAAATCATACTCAAAACATATTAGTCACCTAGGGATAGAAGTGTTATAACTCAACTGCAGTGAGAAATCATCAGCTCTTCTGTGTAAAAAGGTTTACGTATGGCTTCTAGCACAAGAGTTTGAAACAAAACAGTATGCAAATATTTTCAGTCTTCTGTCAATAGTGCCAGTCTTCACCTCTTTCTGTAACTGCATGCCCTTCTGTTTGATCAATGCGTAGTTAATCCTTTTTTTTCTTTTTAACTTTGTGCTGCCTTAATCTGCATCTACATCTTGCATCCTTTTTGAGAAAAATAATGTCTCTGAGAGGTGGGCTAAATTTATATACTGGATGTAGACTCAGAAGGGCTGAGGTGGTTTGGCAACACAAATAATAACCTCCGTACAAGAAGGACACGGACCTGTTGGAGTGAGCCCAGACGAGGGCCATGAAGATGATCAGGAGTCTGGAGCACCTCTCCTATGAGGACAGGCTGAGAGAGTTGGGGTTGTTCAGCCTGGACAAGAGAAGGCTCCAGGGAGACCTTATAGTGGCCTTCCAGTTCTTAAAGGGGGCTACAGGAAAGTGGCGGGGGGCAATCTTTTCAGCAGGGCCTGTTGCAATAGGACAAGGAGTAATGGTTTTAAAATAAAGGAGGGTAGATTTAGGCTGGATAGAAGGGAGAAATGTTTCACTATGAGGTTGATGAAACACTGGAACAGGCTGCCCAGAAGGGTGGTAGAAGATCAGGGTGGACGGGGCTCTGAGCAACCTGATGTAGCTAAAGATGTCTCTGCTCACTGCAGGGGGGCTGGACTAGGTGACCTCTAAAGGTCCCTTCCCACCCAAACTGTTCTATGATTCTATGATAGTGCAAGCCTCTAAGCCCCTATCATAGTGTCAGAGTGGCACTGTGGTGGCAACAGCTCTGGACAGACATTTCCAAACAGGTTATAACAAACTTGTGCACAGGTAGACTTCCAAGACCGAAGGTCAATAGTGGTTGCTGTTGGCAAGAATTGCTTGTATCTGGACTAATGAAAGTACATGGTTTATTTGTCATGTTCTGTTTCTAGGGGCAGGGAACCAGCATCCCAGAGCCTGGGCAGAGCCCACAGCTTCCCTGCACGCAGCCTCGTGCCAGGATCTCTTCTCTTTGTTCCTTTCCTTGATACTGTCCCTCAGAGCATGCCAATATATATCTCACTGATATGTGCCTGTCAGTGAGGCTATCGTTTCTTAGTGGTTTCAATTCTATTGTGTCTTTTTATTTCCTGAATATGCAAGTAAAAATGTGTTAAATCTGTTCTGTAAACTTCCTGGTTGAGTCAATGTTCAGTGATGCTGTCACATTCACATAAAATCCATGCACTGAAAGGAAATCATTAGTGTGTTGTTTTCTGTGAGGCCCAGGCCATGGTTTTTTGGAGTTGTATGCCATCAGTTAGGTGTCTTAAGTCTGTATTGCACTTGCAATAAATACCTGATTTTTCAATTGCTAGCCATCAAACATGCTGTATGAAATATGTAACTTCAGTGGATTCAATGCAATTGAAGTGTCCAGAAGTGATATTTTAAATCTTTACCAAGAGCCACCTTGTCAAATCTACATCTGTTGGGCATGGTGATCCACTAATCTGAGCAAAATCTGCTGTCTTACTTCTCTATTTACTTATTTTGGGGCTCTTAAGATTTTTTTAAAAGCAGATCAATAAACAATCTCAGTGTTTTCATTTTACTAAGCAATATAACACAGATGAGTACTAGTGTGGTAGTAAATCATTAATATACTCCTTAATCAGAGTGAACATGTCCCACAGATGTGATTTAATAATGGAAAAAAGGCCGGTGAAGCGTAAAGACGCGTCAGGAAAGGAGTTTCCAACAGAAGTGGAATAGTGTACGACACCATTTTAAAAGATCCTAGTATGAGAGCATTTAGGATGCCATGTACATTTATAGTTTCAAACCTGGCTATATTCTAACATGTCATTGGTTTTGATTGCTATAAAGCAAGAATGAAAAACCATGTCAGGTTTGTATCTGGCTGGGGAGCAAGTGTGGTGCAAGGAGACTTGGCATTGTGTTAGAGCCTGTGCCAACACACTGAGTCTTTGATGGCTTTTTGGAACAAGAAAAACATTACAGTCTCCAGGTTCAGTAGTCTCAAGATTTGTAAGAGTTTGGCACTAACAGACATACATAACCCTAAAGTAATCTGTGCTTAAAATGCTTGATTCAATCATCATGCAATACAGATGATGATTAGAATAAGAGGACGAAATTTTCATGGGGAAAGATGGCTCCTATAAGGGAGCTCCCATGTTGGTTTCAGTGGCAGTGGTTCCTAATCGTTAGAGAAATCAGATTCAAGGACAGCACCCTCAGAAGAACAGGAAAGATAAAACTTCTAGTTGTGTTTATTACGGAATTTGAAGCATTTATGAAAGGCTTTCCCTGCAGTATATTCCGTGATATTAGGGGAGCTGTCAGTCACCCAGGAGGTCACCTCAGGATCCTTAGGGCTATGTGTATTTTCCCAGGTTGGTGGTTATTAATTTTCATTGCTGTCAGTGTGAGAAGTTTGTAACTTTATGTTCCTTCATTTCCTCACTTAGAAACCAGGGTTGCTAATTTGTCATGCCAGTATCCTGAGTGTTGGAAGTTAACAATCTACTAAGTGCAACTTTGTCGATGAACAGAAGCAGCTGTAGATGTTCTGTCTTTTATAATTCTTCTGTCTGCATATAGGCACTACAGGATCCTCAAACTTATTTTCTGTGCGTACACAATTCTTTGTAATACCTGCACACGAGAGTGCAATCTTAGATATCTGTTGCTCTAATTGGGCATCTCTTCAAAATGTCCGTTAGTAGGGCATACCAGACACCCTCTGAGTACCTACTTTCTTTCTTGTATCCCTCCTCTGCTATATGTAGCTTTTCCTTAGCAAGTGATTGCTCCATGATGTGATCGAGGTTCAGAAAAATGCTTTTGCAATTGCTGCTTATTTACTGAAAGCTCCTGTTATCAACACCTATCAGCCTGTGTGGAAACTTCTATGGAGGAGAGAGTGCTTATGTACAGATAGTCTTAATGAAGGAAAACATAAGGACTCTTGCTCCAAGCAGGTGGTTACCTGCACACTCAGACTGATGTCTGCAGCAGCAGCTCAACCACAGTGTATTTTGCAGTGCAGCCCCATCTGTGGTAAAGTCTTTTGTCCTGTGTGAGAAGGTCTTTTGTCCTAAGTTGAGAAGGGATAATGCATTGTTGTTCTATGCCTTTATCACGACCAAATTGCAATCTAATTTGGGGAATGTTTGTTCAGGAGATAGCTTGCATATGGCATTTCGTTGGGCACCTTGTGAATGGGGCTGGCTCTTAGCCAAACAGTAGTGATGCTGGATGAGGCACTAAGACAGGCATTCACTTTGCTGAAGAGCATGTGATTCTCCTTCTGAAGGAGAGAGTGACACGGCTTGATCTACTGGAGAAGTTTGGATATAGTTCAAAAACTTTTGTTTGTCCTAAACAGGCTTTTGCATCATTCCTTATGGTACTTTCACTGGTGACAGCTAGGCAGGCATTTCAGATATACAGACACTGTTTTGAAGGATTGTTTTTATACCTATGACTTGACATTTACATGACTTTCTTTTGTGAAGGCTGACAGCATTGCTTGCTGGAACGACAGCTGCTCTGCTCTGCTCTATAAGAAAGGCCAAACACACAATCACAGCATTTTGTCCTGCTAAAGCTTTGCCAGTCTGTTTTCTGTGGCCATTTCTTTATGGCTGTCTGAAAACCTTTACGTTGGAATTTTCTTTGGATTCAGAAGAGATCGGAGAAAAGTAATCAGAGCTCATTTTGCTGTTTAATAGGAAAACTAGGATATGTGGGAAAGGTGCTGGTAGGGAGTTGAAATACAATGAATTTAAAGCAGAATGAGGACAGGGCTCCAAAGGGAAGGCATGAATCCAATTTTAGGTGGAATTTAGTTTAGTACTTGCTACATATGGACCTCTAACTGTGTATATTAAGTGAAGTCCTGACTTCATTGAAGTTAAAGGCACTAGTCTGATTGATTCAATGAGGCCAGGGTTTCACCTATGGCTGGTATGATCTAATAGGTCATTGCTAATTAAGAGTATGTGTGGCCTCAATTCTTGCTGGTGGAATTAAATATCTGAGCACCGGTCACTAAGGGAATGGGGAAGGAACTGGTCTCTGAAAGAGTGGTCTAGAGAAGCTGTGCTGTGGATTACTGTATACTGGTACAGCTTCATATATGGAAAAAATCTTAGCATCATGGCTGATATAACTCCTCCAAGATGAGAGAGAAGTAAACCAAATGCAGTTAGGTACAAGAACGTTCAACAGAAAGGAAAAAAAAAAAAAACCCAACACAGAGAAACCTGATGCAGCCACAGGCATTACTGGATTCAAGGGTGCTGTGCCTGAAGAGGACTTGGAAGAGGTGAAGGCTCTGCATCACTCCCCAGCAATATATTGGGTGCATAGTAACATGTAGATTGTAGGCAGTCACTGTCCATTTTCTGTGATGAAAAAATCTTTCGTTACCAGCAGATTTGATGATATTTATATTTCAGTTCCAGAACTCTCATTGGCTGCTGAGGTGTTCCCCTACCTGTCCCAGCCCTCCAGCCTTTTGCCTAGAAAAATACGTGAGAAAGGAGATGGACTCAGTCCCGAAGATCATGGACCTGTTGGAGCAGGTCCAGAGGAGGGCCACAAAAGCTATCAGAGGGATGGAGCACCTCTCCTATGAAGAAAAGGCTGAGGGAGTTGTCATTGCTCAGCCTGGACAAGAGAAGGCTCCGGGGAGACCTTATTGTGGCCTTTCAGTGCTTAAAGGAGGCCTACAGGAAAGGTGGGGGCAATCTTTTTAGCAGGGCCTGCTGTGATAGAACAAGGAATAATGGCTTTAAATGAAAGGAGGGTAGATTCAGATGAGATAGAAGGAAGAAATTTTTTACCATGAGGGTGATGAAACGCTAGCACAGGTTGCCCAGAGAGGTGGTAGAAGCCCCATCCCTGGAAATATTCAAGGTCAGGCTGGACGGGGCTCTGAGCAACCTGTTGTAGCTGAAGATGTCCCTGCTCACTGCAGGGCAGTTGGACTGGATGACCTTTAGAGGTCTCTTCCAACCCAAACTGTTCTATGATCTCAAAACAGTCTCTCTAGAAAGGAAAGCAGCTGTTTCTTATTAACATGCACTGGATCCCAGCAGTGTCATTAACATGATGATGCATCTAACATAAGCCTCAAAATGCCAGGTTTCATAATTGGGCCATGAAATCTCACTCTAGGCTTGAATATGGCCTTCAAGGTCCGAATTAGAATAGAGTATTTTTCCTGCTTTTTAAAGGAAGGGAAAAATGTTAAGCTTAGATTGTTTTTTTCAAGCACTCTATGTTTCATTATGATAGGCTTTAGATTTTTAACACTGTGTTTTTAAGGTTGTTGATCTGCTGACATGAGCAGACTGATTTTGTGGCAAGGAACGGAAGGGTAATGGCATTCGGGGATGAGAGATTGCCCTGAAGTTTACATTGTGTTCTCCTCCTCACCTGCAATACTCTTACCTCCATTCCAGCTCTACTCAGCTGCCCTGTAGATTTGCATACCCTACACAAAGCAGTAGCAAGTGGACCAATCTCCCTCCTCTTTTCCGTGTGCTGCCCTGCTGGCTTGGACATCTTGATGTGTTTCTCCCCAGCTCTGCTGGAAAGAAGGGGCAGGCTGTGTCCTATCAGAAGATGACTCCAGGTTGCAGATGGAGGTGTGCTAAGGAGGGCTGTAAGTTGTCAGGGTTTTCCTCATGATTAGCTCTAAGCAGACGCAGTGTGTATGCACTAAGTTCAGGTGTCTCCTTTTCTCAGTTAGTTCAGGGGCCCAGCTTCTTTATTGCATCAGCTTCTTATCTTTGCCTTGTGGATTAGGGTAATCACACTGCCCTACCTGACACATTGTTGGAAAAAAACATGTGAAAAATCTGAGGCACTTGATAGTTCTGGCAGTAGGGGCTTACAAAGAGTAACACAGTCCATTTGAGAGGACTGAAAAAGTTGTGGTTGTTCAGGGGACCACTGTTGTTGCTGCTTCGAAACACTCATGCAAAGTCTACAGTCCTTTTCACCCCGTGAATATTTTTTAATTTGCTGTGCAGACAACCAACTTCTCAAGCAGTTCTGCTTTGGAACTGGTGGTTTTCAAAAGTGTGGTTTAATAACTTGATTTAAACTAATCTAAATTGAGACCCCTGCTGAAGAGAAGGTCCCGTCTGACATCACCTTCTTTGTCCCAGCACTTGTGATACTGCTGCTTTATACCAAGCTGACTCTGGAAGCTGATCTGGCTGGAAACTCTCCTGGCCAAAGTGGTGGTGGGGAAACAATTTTCAGCCCATTTGTCAAACTGCATCTGAAATGGCAATACAGGTTCCAGCTACAAAAACGTATTGCTTGGGTTGTCTACTTATCACGAGTTTTGCATCATTAAGTGTTATGCTTTCTTGGCCTGATATAATTGCAGCAGATTGCACACATGAACTGTTAATTATTTTATTTTTAAAACAGAAATTGCAGAACAGGAAAATAACATTCCAACATGTTTGCTTTTGGAGCTAACCTACCACAGCAGTCTGTTAGTTTGATAATGGTTAAACTCGCAAGCCTGTGCCTCAACAGGGTGCAGTAGGGTACCATTAAGGCAGCCATCTGTTGAACGTATATACTGGAGGCATGAATTGCTTCACGTTTTGGGTTTCTGACTGGTTGTAATGTAGTCATGTTCTCTGGATACCACTGATCTGCACTGAAAAATGCATGGGAAGATCAGAGTTCAATGAAAGGTGAGCATCCAAAATTGGGATTGATGACTGGGAACCTGTCAGATAAGCACTGGGTACAGAGCAGGCTTCACAGGGAAGAGTGAAACCTCATGGGCGTAAACATGCTGATAGTAAACACTGCTCTGTGGCCAGAGTCTTAGCTGCTTGAGTTGCTTAGCGATTCAATAGATCTGTAAAACTCCATTTGCAGACCAAGGCTACCATTATGTTGGATTGATTCATCAGGGTGAGCAGCTAAAACATGTTAAATTCTATCTGAGTTTTCTAGCATTAATTTAAAAATGAATGTAGTTGGCTCTAAATGGACATTTGTTTTAGTATCTTGAAGATCTGACTTTCCTCTATTAAAGCAGAATAATGTATCTATATGGTGCCCTAACTTGAGCAGTACATAAAGATTAGTAAATAAGACCCCATTAAAAATACTTATAATGTAAGTAACATGGGTCCCAATAGCCTTTCTAATGTCCATTAATGCTTATTCTGAGGATCAGAGCTCATTTTACTGAGCCATTTAGTCAAACCGTGTGATTATTTAGAAAGTTAATTCATGCATACTAAAATCTAGCTTAAGTAATGCAGAGGGTAGGAGGTAAAACTCTATGGAGACGATAGTCCTTTTTGTTATTTAATGATCAGCCATAATTAACTTGCAAATTTGAAATAATTAGAACAAATTAAAGGTATTTAACTTTGCCTCCCTAAAGAAAAATTCAAATTGCACCAAATGCAGCTTTAAATTATTCAAGTCTCAGAGGTCTGTGCTGGGTTTTTTTACAATGCCTTTTCTATGATGAGAATACCAATCTGCTTTTTGTCAGAAAGCATCCTATCAAGTAATTGTTCTTTGTGTCTAATAAATGACAGCTATTCTTCTTTGTAAAAGTATTTCAGTCTCTGAAGACTACATCAGCATTTCCATGGCATTTTAATTCAATAAAACAAAAGGTTAATGTTTTTCTACTTTTTAAGGAATGCAAATACTAGCAGTATTCAATGGGTCCTGAATGACATTTAAAATTTGCCATTCATGCTCAGCAGGGATATCGCGATATAAGGCTCAGACAAAATGGCAAAAGTGTTCAAGGTGTGTTTTCCTTTGTTGGTGATGTACTTCAGTATTCATAAGGAGGCAGCAGCGCTGAGACTCGCTTGTTTTCTGGCAATGCTACTCTACAACTCCTGCCTTAGTGTGTAGGTTAATAAGGTCTTTATTTAGACAGTCTTCTCTGTTGTCTAGTTTCAGGGAATAGCGTGAAAATTCGTCGGATATTGTGGTGCCCTGCAGGAAGTCCTACTAACCATGCTGCATTTGAGTGATACGATGGATTGCTGGATTTGAAATAGAGAAGGACCTGTTTTGTCACTTAATCTGTCTAGCTATACGTAACTGAACCCTTTGGACTGCATGTTAGTTTTAAATATTCTGGGTTGCAATAGTCACGTCATTCATGTTACTAATAATTCCACAGGTGAATGAGTAACTATGTTTGAAATAGATTTTTTTTTTTTTTTAATACCCCCTTTTTTTTTTTTGTTTAATTTTGGTACATTGTTAATTATTGAATTTTTGTATCTCTCTGCGTTCTCCTTGTCCCTTCTTGGTTTACAGACCTTTCAGATTAAGCGTTTTTCATTTTAAGATTGGACTCTCTATTCTTACACTTGAACAAAAATTTAGCATGAGCTTTCTTTCATTAAATACTAAAGAACCAGGCTCTAATTAATTGTTTAGTGAGCTGTAAATGCAAATAGACTTGCTTTTGTTATTTCCTCATAAATTAGCTTCTGTAACTTCTTCTTGGTGTCTGTTTCTGTTTGAATTGCCTCTGCCATAGCATTATTTAAACCAGAGCTCGGTATTCTAGAGATAACTGCACCATATAAAAGGTATTGCAGTGAATCAGTCAAGTAATCGCCACCTCATCTACAAGCCAAAGGTCACTGTCTTCACAGCATATCTGTAGATTTTAATTAAATGTGCTTTAAAAACTCAGAAAGCGTGCAAATAATGACAACCTCAGTGTTTTTAAATGGTGTTAATCATCCAAGTACAGGCAAATGGAATATCAAGTCCTGTATTATCAGAGAAAACTGGTCAAGTATTGCACCTTTAAGGCTCTTTAAACAGTTATTAGGGTCCAAACCCACCTCTTGCTGTACTCTGGGTTGCAGGAATTAGTAGGTTAATAATTTCATATAATTCAAATAAGATACTGATTTAGTCCACCATAAATTTTAGCAACACTTTGCAATATTATTCGTGACCACACAGTTCGAAGCCCTAAAGTAAACGGAAGTTATTCAGAGAAGTTTTATCTGACACTTCAGCCTATTATTACAGGTCATAAGCCATTATATACTGTTCTGCATTAATAATACAGGAGTAATACTAATTGTCCAACAGGCGCAGTGGGCCCTATTAAACAATGTCTTATGCAGCACATTGGTTTGAAACTTTTAATTTAGCTATCATTTTCTAATGGGGACATCAGATATCTGCTTTTTCCTTAGATGTACGGTAGCTTCAGTAGTGTAAGCTTCCAGGTAAAAGATTCTTGTGAATCAAGCTCCATAAAGCTGTATCCCAAATAATACAAACTCAGTGCTAGTCTTTGGGTTGCCTATGTAAAATAAGTGCTTAAACAGGAAAAAATTTCTTTAAATCTTTGTTAACTTGGGAAAGCTGTATGCCACTCGCATGCACGCAAGTGGTATAATCTTGGGGTGAATTGTGTTCCTTCATGTGGATAACTCAAAGGCTTTTTTTATGTTTTTAATTGCTTTTTATAATAGTGATGGGACTAATGGTCTATATGTGTTGCGGATCCTCATTTAAAGCAGTAGAGCAGAATTTGAAAGCAGTAGATTGTCTTTACTGAGAGGAATATGGGTCTCCATAGCCTTCTGTCTTGCCAAAATGTCCGGGTTTGCAGAGACGGAACTCATGCTTGCTCCACATTATGAAATTTGCCTCCTGGCTCTATCTGTGCAGTGTTTAGAATCTTGTGCTGAAGTTGAACTTGAACCACGATGGTTCTAGTTAGCTTTCTCTTTTCTTACTCTGCTCAACCTGCTGCACTTTCTGCACCAGATAGTCTCCCACCAGCTTGTCATTCATTCTCTATCCTGCTCTGTTCATTCATCTCACCTCTTTTTGTCTCATCTCCTTTCATCCCTTATCTTCTTGAATCAATGTATCACCATCCCTGGAGGAATTTAAAGGATGGGTAGAGGTGGCACTTAGGGACATGGTTTGTTGGTGGATTTGGCAGTGTTAGGTTTACAGTTGGTCTCAATGATTTTAAAGGTCCTTTCCAACCGAAACGATTCTATGATCTGCTTCTCTTTTGCAAATCACGACTCTAGTTTTCTCTTCACGTAATGTTCTGTTTCCCCTTCATCCTAGCAAAGTGAGCATTTTTCAAATAACTCTTACTTCCAGACTTACTCCACTGTGCTGAACGAAAGTACTTTCTGTATCTTCAGCTCATTTGTCCTGTCCTACCCACTCAGGAAATCCAGGACCTAATGGTTTAGGGAATATGCCAAATGCCACAAAACTCCAAATGTAATTGTCAGACTGCTGCCAGCTGCTGATAACCAGAGACTCCTGATAAAGCAGATTGGTAGCTCTTCAATCCTTAGGCATCCTGCTCACATTATAAATGGATTCAACAAGAGCTCAACCAGCAGCATGGCTGTTATGCTTCTGGAGAGTGAAAGTAGGGGAGAGGGCAGTAAAAAGGACTGAATGCAAGATGTAATAGTGTGATCTTTCTTTCCTCCCAGTGTACCGGTGTTAAAATGTGAAGATTATTTTCCAAGGACACCTCCAGTGAGCAAAACCTCCAGAACACCAGGCAGCAGTGGTGGGAACAGTTCGGGGAAGAAAATGATTTGTTTTGGTGCAAACACGGAAGATGGGCAAACCCTTCTGATGCAAACCAAGAGGGAAGGCACCAGGTCAAGGAAAGGTAAGGGGAAGTATACTATATTGCAGGGCCATGAGTGTGCTGATGGCGTTTAGAAATTGTTTATAAGTGTTAAAGTGTGTATCAGTAAAATGCACAATTAGAGAGAGAGAGGATTGCAAGTTGCTTAAAACAACCCAAGAGAAGGTGGCTACATTTAAAATAATAAAAAGCATAGAAAACTTTGTAAATAACAAGTGATCATCTTGGCTGGTGTTCCTGATGGAAGGGAATAAATACCCCTTTAATCTCAAAAAGCTACTTCAACAATTCTTTTTCCTTTCCCAGTAAGCAGAGAGAATAAGTGCAGTGGGTCTTACTCTTGAAATGTAATCTTCTTCACATTCTTTTCCTCCCCAGTAATGGCTCCACCATCACAACCTGATATTTTGCCACACAGAGATGTCTGTACAGCTAGAATCTGTCCTACTCTTAGCTTAGTACCTCCACTTAAGGAGCAGAGAAGCAGTCTGTCTTAGGAGGAGAAAGGGTTGGGAACAAAAGCAGCTTGGATGTTTCACTGCTGAGCCTTGAACATAATCCTTGGTTCAATTATGAGCTAGCTTTTTTTTTTTTATTTTAACTTGTCAGCCAGTTTGCTGTATATGTCAGCATAAAAATAAAGAAAATGGCAAAATGAGAAGAAATGTGGTGCAGTTCTCAAAGGAACAAATAACTTGTGTTATTGGTTAAGACCGTACCAACATTAAAAAGCAGTCCCTGTGAAGAAACTTTCAAAAGGGTATCATCAGCCTGGACCCAAACAGTGGCTGAGGTTAATCTCTTCCAAGGCACAGCTACAAAAGTTGGAAGCCTGTAAAGGGCTTGTGTCCAAAAAAATCAATTTCTAATTTGAAACAAAATCATTTTTGACTAACAGGGGTTCAGGACCCATTACTTTTGCTGTATAGTCTGCTGACATTTCACACTTTCTGTTGTGCACAATGAATCCTAATAGTCATTTTATAACATTGCTACACCAATCAATTTAAGCAAGAGAAAGCCGTTACAATTCTGCAAAGTTTCAGGGGCAATTTTCACTGATGGTTTTCTTTTATGTTTTTTTCAGCTATCATTATTTTTTTCTTCTCTTTTCCTCTTCCTTCTCCCCTCTCCTTCTCAGTACTGTAGTGATGAAATTGAGATTTTTCACAGCTGGATGATGGGTTTTGTTCCTTGGATAGGGATAGTCCCCGAAAAGTAATTTATTTTCCATAGATTCGGGGAGGGGGGGAAAAATACAACCTGGCCTCTTCTTCACTCATTCATTTCATTTTGTGGTACTTAGGAGAAGTTACAAGCTGCACCTGTAATGCATATAGCAACTGAGCCGCACCTATGCTGATTTAGTGATCCTACTGGTCAGCATAACGTCTGAAGATGGTGGTTATCTTTTGCAAACACTTACTGGGAGTGCTAGCTTTGAAGAAGTAGAGCTACATGGCAAAATTTAACTTATAAACATTGGCACTTGCTGTGATACCAGATAAAGTTCAGAGAAATGCTTTCAAGCTGTGGAACAACCTCAGGTCTATTACTGATTTGAATAGCTTGTTTATCACAAGGCAAATTACCTAGCACTAATCACTGAAGTTGAAGTCTTCTGTATTTAGTACCTTTTTAATTGGCTTCCCTCTGTTATATGTTTGGACTCCTTTAACAAGCATACACACATGCTTATAAAATGCTTTTTCCATCTTTGGGGATCACCAGGGCACAAAGTCAAGTTTCTTAATTCTAGTTAGCTCTGGACTTAGCTGGCTCTGTCCTTGCTTCTGCTGAGTCTTCCCATCTGTTGCTGACCTGTGATTTCTGCTTCAAAATTAATTTTTTTATTAGGAAGCAATTATGTAGCATCTCACAAAAATAAAGCAAGGGGTGCTAACATTGTTTTCTGTGGTGAAATTTATAAAAATATGGTATTTGCCTTACTGCATCAGAGTGCTGAGCCAGCAAGCCTGGGGGTCTGTCCTGGACAGTGTTCAGTACCTGTTGTGTCAACAAGAAGTGATCCCTCATACTGCAGTGTGTTTATCTGAGCTCTAGCTAAGCCATTCAGTGTGGGAAAGGTGAACAAAGTCAACAAGATGATATCTCGAGGTATGAAACTTGATGTTATTTATCCACATAGGTTAAGGTGGCCTTTTGGTCAGAAAACAGCAGTTCTGGATACTGTGTACAGAAACATGTCCACTGAAAACTTCTTGACAGTCAGATGTTAACATATTGCTACAGAGGTTTATTTTTCTCCTGCCTTGATCAGTCTTGTCGATTTAAATTGTACGTTCTTCAGGATGGGGACTCTCTCCAGACACATCTTAGTGCAGTGCCAGTGCTGATGTGGGCCTTTGGGCTCACTATGTAATCTCCCTGTACCACTAGGAATGGTGGGTGTATATGGGGGACAGTGCAACTCCTGATAGTGTCCCTCCACAGCAACATAACCAGTTGTACAAGATTTTGGTGCTATTTTGTTCAACTACCTTTATCGTCTTAAATTTTTTATTTATTTATATATTTTTAGAAGATAAAATGATTATCCAGAGAGACCTGGGAGTTTTGGTGGATAACAGGATGACCATGAGCCAGGAATGTGCCCTTGTGGCCAAGAAGGCCAATGGCATCCTGGGTTGCATGAAGAAGAGCGTGGCCAGCAGGTCGAGGGAGAGTCTCCTCCCCCTCTGCTCTTTCCTGGTGAGGCCACATCTGCAGTACTGTGTCCAGTTCTGGGCCCCTCAATTAAAGAGAGACAGGGAAGTACTGGAGAGAGTCCAGCAGAGGGCTACTAAGCTGATGAGGGTACTGAAGCATCTCTCTTGAGGAAAGGCTGAGAGACCTGGGCCTCTTCAGCTTGCAGAAGAGAAGACTGGGAGGGAACCTTCAAAGCTTACAGATATCTAAAGGGCGTGTGTCGAGAGGATGGGATCAGGCTCTTCTCGGTGGTGCCCAGTGGGAGGACAAGGGGCAACTGGCACAAACTGGAGCACAGGAAGTTCCTCTTGAACATGAGGAGGATCTTCTTTACTCTGAGAGTGACAGAGCACTGGAACAGGCTGCCCAGGGAGGTTTTGGAGTCTCCTTCTCTGGTGATATTCAAAACCTGCCTGGATGTGATCCTGTGTGACCTGTTCTAGGCTAACCTGTTTTGGTGGGGGAGTTGGACTAGATGATCTCCAGAGGTCCCTTCCAACTCCTACCACTCTCTGATTCTGTGATTAATCAGGAAATTGCTCCCATGCTGGAATGGTGGAAGGCTTTACTGCCAACAGCACTGCTCACTTACTATGAGTGCAGTGAGTTTGGAAAAGGTGATTTCCTAATAAACCCACTTTTCCTTTCTCCTCACACATGTTTAGTAATGGAGAGAAGAGCATTGTTAATCTGGTCCTACCACCTCGTAGAGCGAAAGGGGCATTTCTGCGCTCTTTTCAGGGTAGAAGCTTGCTGGATCAGCTTAGACAATCAGCTTTTATTCTCTCATTGTTGCTTTTTATCTCCTGTTTCTGTTTGCTCCTTGATTTTTATTTCTGTGCTTTAGCAGGTGTTTGTGTCTTGTAGCCAAACTTTTTTAGTTCTACCAGCAAAACTTTAAGCAGACAAACTAATCCTCAAGTCTTAGATCTTTTCAGTAGTAAATTGTTTTTACTGGTGTCACGAGCAGCTATGTCAATTTGTACTAAAATCTAACAACTTGTCTAGTTAAGAAGCACTAGAGTACAGAAATGTGTGTTTCTCCTATCTGCACTGGAAAATTCTGGTTTTAGACTGGGTAGCTAAACTAGATTCTATCTATTGCATTCTGCAATATTGGGCACTTTACATTTCAGTTTAAAGTCTTCCTCTTCACACCCTTCCTGAAATATCTCTGCAT
This sequence comes from Leptosomus discolor, assembly GCF_034619465.1. Classification (NCBI taxonomy): domain Eukaryota; kingdom Metazoa; phylum Chordata; class Aves; order Leptosomiformes; family Leptosomidae; genus Leptosomus; species Leptosomus discolor. The sequence goes on from NC_141419.1 coordinate 84,694,939, forward strand.
CAAAACAAAGAATGAACTATTTTCCCCTTTGTATCTCTTTGGGGGACATAGCATCTGCATGATATTGTATAGCATGCATAACTTTCCTTATGTAAAAGAAAAAGCCAGAGAAGGAAAATTATTTTAGCTCTTAGAATCTGTACTTTTCCAGGGGCTGATTTTTCTGTATAGTGTTTGTTTTTCAGTAGGTTTTCTAATGTAGCTTCTTAGGGATTCAGGATCTGGAACTTCTTCCCTTGAGGGAAGACTTCTCCCTACAATTGAACAGAGCAATTAGTTAATATTAGTGAAGTGCTTTGAAGATGTGAAGTACTATGTAAATGTTAAGTATTATGAATATTAGTATTATTCAATTCATAAAGATTTCTTTCATGATTATCAACCTAGATTTCCCTTTGCTCGCTTTCATCCCACTACTGCTTGAAACTGCCTCAACTGTATTTCTTAATTCTTAGTGTTTACACTTTCAAAATGTAGACCGCTCTACTTGCCTACTTTCTTCATGTTTTAGTTGTCTGTTTCTCAAGCAGAAATATACAGCTATTTGAATTTTCTCAAAAGAGTCTTTAATCTTTAAATCATTCTTACACCAAGTTGAAAATAGTATTCTTATCATTACCATTTAGAAGACATATAATTGCTTTGGGGGTAGCTGGCCTTGCAAGCTTACATCTAGTTTGTGTTTTACTATTCTCTGCTACTCCAGGTTCTCTCCATTGCTGTCAGGATTTAGATTATCACACCGTATACAATCTTTTTTTTTTTTTTTCCCAAGGTTGAATGTGCCTATTCTTTTTCCATGTTTCTTGCTTCTCTAGATCATCTGCAAGGTCTCCAGTCTCAGACTGTCTTCCAACACCTGCAAATCTAATTAATTTGCTGTCATTTGTATCGCCCAAGTTCTCTATGACTTTTCATAAATAATTACCAGTTACTTCATAAATTCATTAACTAATTCCCTTTAGCCCTGAAATACATATCCTTCAGACCAAAGAATTTGTATCTTCTCCTCCCCCCCCCCCAATAATTTCTTTTCATCAGCTTTGTATGGTCTTTATTATCTTCTACTTGCCAATATTCCTTTATTTTTTCTTATAGTATATTTTAAAATTATTAGTAGCTTGATCATTATTGATTTAATCTTATTTGTGTATTCATATACCTTCTTGCTCTTTGGTATTTCTTTTCCCTCAATCAACTTGCATGCCTTTTTCAAGATGTATTTTTAAACATTTTGTTGTTTAGATATGCACTTACTCAGGATTTCTTGCTACCCCTGTTTTATGTCTATGCAGCCTAACAGCCTCAATATATTCCTACCTAGTTCCTTTTCTTGTTTTCCATTTCGAGCCCTGGTAATATTTTCAAACTTGGGTCTTTGAACAGTCCCCTTGAGGCTGTATTGGCCACTTCTGAGTCCATATATTTTCTTTTTCGGAGAAATACATCTACTTTGCTATGAATGTAGTATGTTGACAGTGTGCCAGCCTTTTCTTGTATTAGGAATTGAATATATTCTCCCATGCTCACCAGGTTTTTATTACTTTGGTATTAGTTTCTTAAAATCCATCTGCCCCATTCCACTGTCACTGAAATGATTTCTAAATATCTCTTATTCGATCATAAAGCCAAAAGTCTAAGTTTTTCTGTTCCAGTCTTTATATGCATACCCGCTCTTCTCATCATGGATTGGCACACTATCAAGTTACCAGGAATGCATAATCAACATGTATCGCCATGATATTTCTAAAAGAGTTCTTTCACTGATCATTAACTCTTTGTTAGACGAGGTTTTTTTCACTGTGCTACTGAAGCACAATGCATTATAGCAGGGTGGTAAGAACCCATTTTTTTTGTTAGTTTCCCTAGAATACACCTTAAAACGTGTGGGTTTACCATGTTATATATATTTGTATAAATCTTAAATCAATGCAGTATTTTAAATAATCCCTTGGACATCTGTAAACCTTGAGCTGAAGCTGGAATTACGAACTTGTTTTGTTGCTTCATGTTTCAGCATGGATGGTAGATAATGTTGATGTTCACAGAGCTGAGAAATATTTAGGCATGACAGAATTACTTAAAGAGCTAAACACTGATTTGACTTCACATTTTGCTGAGACTTGTAGTTTTCCCTATACTTGCTGTTTAGTTAAGCGATGTTGGTTGGACAGAGTTAATTAGTGTAGATTTAAAAAGCCCAAACCCACAGGCTTTTGTGTAGTGGATCAAGTTACTCCTAATTTGCCTATTCCACTTACCTCTGACTACCTTTATGCAAGCTGTCTAACTAAATCCTATCTATAAAACCCAGTTCTCAGATGGGTGGGCGTATGGTGGAAGATGGGTGGAAAATTGGCTGGACCACCAGCCTCAAAGGTTTGTCATCAGTCCAGCTGACAGACATTGCTAGTAGTTACCTGTTTAACATTAACAACCTGGACAGTGGTACAGGATGCACCTTCAGCAAGTTTCCAGACAGCACCAACTGGGGAAGCAGTCAATAGGCAGGAGGGTAGGGCCTAGTATTCAAGGGACCTTAACAGGCTGGGAAAGTGGTTTAACAGAGACCTGTTTAGGTTCAGCAAAGGGAAATGCCAGTTGCTTTAACTGGGTTGGACTGATCTCATGTCACAGGGCCAACTGGGTGCTGACAACCTAGAAAGCAGTTTTGCCAGGAAAGAACTGGGTGTCCTGCTGAACAGCAAGTTGAACACGAGTCAGCAGTGTGCCTGTGTGATGGAGTAACCAAAACCACATATTGGGCCATAATAGCAAAATTGTGGTCATCAGGTTGATGAAGTGACACTTCCACTTTGATCAGCTCTGGTGAGACTGTATCTGTAGAGCGCAATGTCCAGTTAGGGGCTCCACAGTGCAAAGAGAGCATTGATAAACTGTGTGAAGTCTAGCAGAGGCAAAAAGGACAGTCAGGTGGCTGGAGCATATTACCTACTGGGAAGGCTGAGAAAGCTGGGTGCATTCAGCCTTAAGAAGAGATGATTCAGCACAGATCTTCTTGCTTTCTTCAGCTACTTAAGGAGAGGATGTAGAGAAGAGGGAATAAGACTGTTCCTGGAAGTCATCAATAAGAGAGCAAGAGACAATGGGAAGAAGTTACAACTCAGGAAATTCTGATTAGCTGTACAGAAAACACTTTTCACTCTGAGGTTGGTCAAACACAGGAACCAGAGAAGTTGCCCAGAGAGGTGGGTTCACTATCAGCGGAGACATTCAAAACCTAACTGGACAAGTGCCTTAATCCTGGTCTTGTTGGCCCTGCTTTGAATGGAGGATTGGACTACGTGGCCTCCGGACTTCACCTTTCAACCTAGTTTATTTTGTAATTCAAGAGTTATTGGGAGGGCGGAAAGAAGGAATGGACTAACAGTTTTATTTTATTGAAAGCACAATACTGTTTTAGTGATATTTACACTCGGAAAACTAACATTGTGTAGCATGTCATGAGAACTGCATCTGTGAAACAAGCTGAATCCTGTGGACCTCTGTAAGAAATGGTAATAGTGCAAGTCTGTCAAACTTTGGGCAGTAAGGTAGAGGCTGTAGAGTGTGACTTACTCTACAGATTTGATTCTACGTGATCCTGAAACACATGCTATGCACAATACTGTCAGCTGATGTTCTTTGATTGCCATTTCACTGTATATATGGCACTCCAAAAATGTTGCAACTTTTAGTCGCAATGTTCCGTAATAATGCAGAGTCACAAAACATCTGTCCAAAACTTAGTAGCCTCTGATGTCTGGTTTGTCTTTGTTTCATTCCACAGGGACAACTTCAGGACCTAGGAAGGATGCAGCCATGTCTCCTGTGCTGATAGGCAGCAGCAAAAAGCATGCAACCACAGCCACATCACCCATCCAGCATGACACTTCACGGTAAGCCACTAGGTAATCTCTGGTTTAAGATTCTGCAAACATAACCATCAAATTCTCCTAGATGCAGTAAAGTGGCTGAATTTCTATGATATTTCATGTTCGCATGAGCTGGATAATATAAACTAAAATAGCACAAGCTAGATAGTATAAACTAAAAACTGCCATATCCTTCTGACATTTATAGTAAGCCTTAAATTGCTTGTTAGAATAAGAAAAGCAGGAATATGCCAAGTTCTAACATTTTAATTTTACTTAGATTTTGAACAGAAAGTATTTTATGTTCCAAGTCCTGACACATTAAATACGTTTGTAAATAATTTGAATGGGTGGTGTTAACCCGTGTTAGGTTTTAAATCCACTTGAAGATTTTAATCCCCCTGTATTTGCCCCCTTCCATATTTTATCAAATGGCATTTCTTTTAAAATGTTTTGTACCAGAGTTATTTTATGTTTAATGACAAACAACAAAATCAGATTAAGTCAGCAATTCCTGATTATACTATATATCTGAACTAAATGCAGTGGAAAAGCAGCATTATCACTTCTGCTCCAATGAAGAAACAGAAAGCATCATTGTTCTTACACTTACGAGTCTAAAAACAACTTGCCTTCTTTAGGCAGGATTACAATTCTAGTGCTAAGTGCCTAGAAAAACAGCATACGATCCTTACTTTTCTTTATCGTATCCCATATTTTCTCATAATAAAATCTTTAGTTAAGCAACAAAGTAAATGCAGATTAAAGTATGAATTTGCTGTACTTTACACCCACTAGTTACATGACTTTGTGCAGTGGGATGACAAGAATGTACGACCGTTTGTAAGAGTTAAATGTTTCTTGGAGAACGAGAGGGCTTGAGTCAGATTTAATCTTCTCTTGGCCCAGTGGACTAGGAAAATGTATGCTTGATATCATCCTTGTATTCTTGGCAGCAGCTGGCAGTTTATTTCTATCTTCTGAGAGAACTTGCGATATATAATAGGTGAAAAACCACTATCAATATTGACAAATTTGTACTTACTTGCTATGGAAACACTTTTTTTTTTTTCTTGTGAAGGAAGGGATGATAATTCTGGGAGGATTTAAGAACTGAGATAGATTGGGCTCCGTTTCCCACAAGTAACTGCATGTTTAAACAAACAGAAACCACAAGATTACCTAAGCATTTCTCTTTAGAAGCGAGGGTTACTTTTGCAAGCTGGTAATATCAGATAAAGAGTGTGTAAAGATACTGCTTGATATCATCTAATAGTGGTAAGTTGAGATTCCATTCAAGCACTGAGGAGTAGGTATAATTATTCACATCATACAACTGCTCAGAAAAAGGAATTTTATTCAAGAGGATTGATGGTCCATTCTTTTCCACAGAGGGGAGTAAAATATTTGTTGAAATATGCTGTTAGAAATCATATCAGATAAAGTGATCAGTAAAAGGAGTCTGATTAGCTGTCATCCTTAAAGGTTTATTTTAGTAGTTCATGACAAATTTTGAAAAATCCTGTATTTCTAGGGTGTTCTCTCTCCCATGCGTCCTCTCTTTCTTTCTTTCTTTCTGTCGGTGCTGTAAGTATAATTGACCAGTTTAAGCAGCCATGTTGTGCTTTCCCTTACTCATGGCCTTCTCTAATTGAAAATGGTAAATGGACAAGTGTTTCTGTGGAGACCTAAAGCTGATCCTATCCTTCATCAAAAAACCTGCTTGGGCAGCAGGTCAGTCTCAATTTATCACTGAATGGTTATAAGCTTAGAGTGCAGGTTTAACTAACTAAATTAATCAATATTGAGAATTATTGCTGCTTTTGTGCCACTAAAGTTAGGGTTTGTCAGCATGTTTGTTATAATCTGTGATTTGGGGGGCGGGGGGGTTAACAGCTTAACCACAACAGTTGGCACGGGCCTGAAACTTGCAGCACAAAGCCCTAGCCTAAGAGCAAATTTATTTATCGGCAGTACGTGTAAACCTAATTACTTTTGACTATTTAAATTTATAGGACTAGATTCAACTCATGTTTGTGCCAGCTTTAACTAGCACAAACCCTGGCACCCGGCAGTAGCAGCAATGGAAAGCCTGCCAAGGAGAAGGTGTTGGAAAGCGACAGAAGCTCCCTGCCAGCACAAGGCATCAGGGTGCTAGTGCAGCTTCTGGGGAGGGCTGGCTGGATAAGCAGGCATGGCAGGTAGAAGATGTGTTGGCTTGATAGCCTGTCTTGGCAGGGCTCAGCCGGAGGCTTCAGCGTGTTACAGCTACCTCCTGCTTGAGGAAGAATCGCTGCAGTCCTACTTTCTTCTCTCACTCAGAATAAATCATGTCTGGGCCAAAAAATAAGTGTCCCTAGAAGGTAAAGGTGTGTGCTTTGACAGCCTTAGTGCTAGACCTGTAGAAGGACCATTCATGCAGAATCAATGTGCACATAGTGGTTTCAGTGATGTCTCTGAAAGAAAAATAGCGTTTCTTTATCTGGCACCCTGAATTCAGCTTATAGTGGGTCTGTTTGCCTATCATGCTTCTATGCGTGCCTGTCACTGCTTTTCGTGGTACAGCCAAGCATTTCATGTTTGGTTATCCAGTGTTCTTGAGCCAAGTGTCTACACCTGCATGAGCCCCTTCAAATTATGTTTCCAGGAGGTCTGGAAGGCTTTTCTACTCCATGTACTTACTTATCTAGATCAAAGTTGATGCATTTGGAAAAAATAATCACCGGCAAGGTTGGGGCTGGGCAAATTGGAAAAGAGTAAGTTTGTTCCTTACCCCTAAGGCATAGTTCCTCTGGGTATATTGAACATCATCTTTTTGATGACCAGGGCCATCTTTTTCTTAACTGTCACTTGCCTAGAAGAAGGACTCTGAGTTTTGGCTGTGAGCTGGAAGTGATCTGGAAAGGGGAGGTAGTGGCATTTGTATGCTTTCATTTAGTAGTGAAGAAGTTTTTACATAAACTAGACCTTACCTTAGGTACAATCGGGTACTGATTTCAGCAAAACAAGTGTGTTGCAAAACAGAAGTTAAACTGCCCTAAATCAAAGTATTAAGCTATTCTTTAAAAAACATAATGTTGTAAATTGTGCCTTGTGAAAGACCATTTAATTTGATTACAGCCCTGGTGCAATTGTCAGGCTCTCCCCACGCAGGAACAGTTGTAGTGTCGAGTTTGGCACAGTAAGTCCTATAACACTGCAGATAATCAAGCACTTCAAAAGACATAGGCAAAGGTTGTTCTGCTCACCATGGAAACAGATAATTCTCCTGTAACATTTTTCACTTTGGGCATCTAAGAAGTGAATTTAAGAACAGTTAGGTAAATTAAGGGATTGAGTGATAGTCCAGGATTTCAGCATTAAGCCTATGTTTTCTTGTTGCAGTTTTAAATCAGAGCTTTAATGCTAGCTGAATGCATTGTCTTGGAGTGAACTTTCTTGTAGCCATTAAAATAAGTGATTTAGAAGTTCCTGCAATATGAATACTATATTCGAGCCATATTATTATCTGTTAGACTACAGTGGCCTGTTGGAGTTTTTATAAACAGATTGTATTGTGTAAATTTGTGTTTAGGGACATTTTAAAAACAAAACTATTTACCCAATTGCCCAGCACATCTCAGGTGAATGTGTATTCAGGGACTTTTAAGCAAATTAATATCTGATGTAAAATATAATGTGCAGAGTTGTATACTTAATAATGCACACTGGAATAGTCTAGAGTAGATCTGTTATGCTGAGTGTTAGGAAATACGACAGTGATGAGATTTAAGCTTTTGCCTTACTTATGCGGCAGTTGCCTTTCCGATCTGTGCATTTTGGATGTTTAAATACGTTCTGCTTTTAAGACAATACTATGAAGTTCCTCCTACTGTAGAGTCTAAGCAAGCACTGCCAAAGAAATAGATTTATTCCTGCCCCCCCTTAGGATCAGACACCATTCAAGATTCAAAAGGAGGGTAAGAAGGAGAAAACTTTCATTCCAGATCTAATTTAGGAACAGTTAAGAGGGATTAAAAGTGTGTTTGGAGTGGGATGGTGGGTTAGGTGCTGAACGTGGTAGGAGACGCAAGTCTTGTCTACTCCCTGGGAAAGCTAGCAGCACAAAATGTCCAATATAGTTCCATATGCAAGTGATAAAACCAGACGTTGGCAAATTAATCTCTCTTATTCACAGTGTAGGTTGTTAATTGTTCTCTCTGCTGGCTGTCGATATAATGTGAAATTTTCATTCCCCATTCAAGATGGAAAAAGTTGTGGCTGAAAATGTTAACATTTGCATTTTTATTTGTTGATTTATTTAAAGGACAGCCTCTCTTACAGCAATCCATCACTCAGTGACACCCCAAATATGAATAATGTATTGTGGACTTGCGGTTACAATGTGTAATAAGTGCCAGAGACAGTAGAAGAATGTTAACTATGTTGCAAATGTAATATTTATCGACTCATAGTTTATTGCTTTCGAGGTTCAATAATACTGACCATAGGACATTAATATCACTTATCTTGATTTCAGTTGGGCACCTCTGTATGTAGAAATAACCCATCTATCTCATACTTACAAAATAAATGTGAATTTTACAGTGCTTTGTAAGTGCATTGTAGGTTTCTTTGCTTAGTGCTCACAGTTCTCCTTCTCTGCCTTCTCATTTACTTATCTCTGATATTGATCCCACTCCAATTGCCTGACCCAGATGGTGAGCACCTCAGCACTCTTCCAGAGGCTTTATTTACTGGCTGCATTATGATCTTGTGCCTCTGATGGTGTTTGGACCAGGTCTCTCTTCCTGTTAAAGACCAGTATCAAAAGAGACTGTTTGATTTCTAGTGCTTCTGTCTGGAAAGACGATGTCTGAGAGGCTAAAACAGAGATAGCTCTCTTTTTGGAAAGACATGCCTAGCAAATTTAAATCGTCTGTCTTTTAGAGGATCATGGGTATCAGGAATAGAAGTGTTTAATTAGGTCAACAGTTGTTGTTATAGACACTGCATTTATTTACAGAGAAATCTTTAATCCATGAATAGAAATACGGTACAGCAATTTTGGAAGATTAGGATTTAAAATTCAGTGGTTTTGAGAACCAAAATTTTCTTGATAATCCATGTAAGAAAAAGATTTTCAATAAGGCTATACTGCAGTAGTAAATGAATCTGTAGTAATCATTCCTGCCTTCAGTACTTGCTCCAGAGTTTTGCTTCAGAAATTGATACAGACTGGGCAAACACTGTTCCTTATTTACGCTGTTCGGTTACCACCACTAGAAGCTTTGAAGTCTTAGGGGTGAAATGCAGATGTGAACCCAGGACTGGGATCAAAACCAAATTTAACAGTGGGAGATTTCAAGCTTGTACTGAAATCAGATTTCACCTGTGAAGCCTGGCTCTTGGGAAACTTGGAATTGGGTTCAGCCCTGAAAATGATAAACCTTGATTATATTTCGTTGTAGACATCAAGTAAATTTTGAAATGACATTCTGTAGTTACATCTGAGTTTATCAAATTTAACACATCATCAGCTTCTTTTTCTTTACTGTGTGTAACAGGAACACCTATTTGTCAAAGCAGCCTACCTAACGGCTGCTTTGCGATAACAGTTTTGGTGTGTCCATTGCTGACAATGAAAATCATACTGGGAAATTCTGACTTGCAGTGCAAAAGGATTAATGTTAATTAGCAACTGTTGGCTGTAATTGTCACCCTCATTAAAATGCAGAATTATGTATTTCTTAGTTATAAATAACCTTTCTAATTGTACTTGATGTATGCCAGTTTAATCAAAAAGTACACTTGCAAACAGGCAGATATTTGCATTAATCTAGCACTGGATCTTTGAGTCTTTTTTGATCGTCTTTTATTCCAAAGTTGACTAGTTGGGGGAGGTCTATTACAGCTACATATCCTTTACACATTTTTTTATTCAGCTCTGTGGATCTGACAGGATTTTGTATTAAAATGAGGGGAAATGTCTTCTGGGAATGTTCAGTGCAACAGAAAACGTGTCAGTTTTGAAGCAGTTGGCAAGGTTTCCATCATGCAGTGGTATGACAATAACTTGATTGTAGTTTGAAAGTAATAATAAGCAAAGGAAAATAGAGTACAAATCATATTATGTAGCTGACTTAACTCTTCAGGTCTGCTTCTTGCTATGATTTTCATTGTTATCTTAATTACTTTTTTAAAATTTTTTTTCCCCTGTGCTTTTACAAGTTCTCAAATACTACAGTAATTCTTAAGTGAATGTTGATTCATTGGATGTGATTCTTGTTTGCAATTGTAATCACAACAAATGAAAATTTAGTCTCAAAATATTTTCTTGAAAAAATATTTTCAGGTTCCTTCTGTGCTTTGCTTTACTCCTTTGTCAAAAAACCTGATTTGGCTGTCTCTTCTTCCTCTACTGATGCTTTCAGTGCTCTGCATTGTAGCTTTTAAACATTTTATTGGAATTACTGTGATGGCAATTTCTACAGAGCTTGCCAAATTAAGACCAGTCTTGGTTCCTCTCTTCATGGTTCTCTTCCTAGCGCTATAGTCACTTCTCCGCTCCTTCTCTTTCAGAGGAGTTTTCCACTTGGATTTGCATTTGGTTGTGGGTTTTTTTTTGGGGATGGGAGGAAGTGATTAATAATATATACGGAATAATTGCATCTTACTTTAAGAAGACATTCTCCCAAAAGATGGCTCTGTCATACTTCCACCGTGTTGCTTATGTGTTAATATATTCTTATTTTTCTCTCTCCTTCACCTGCCTGGACTTTTCAGGCTGTAAACTCTTCAGGGCAGCATCCTGGCACAGTACATCTCCATGCTGGGTTGGTCCATATAATAACGATGATTAACTGTGATGCTAGTGTAGTCAGGGTGGAATTCATCTTGCTTATCTTGAGACAGCTGAGCTAGTTATCCTCAGCTCCTTTTATGGTCGATGACTTATTTTAGGATCAGTTAAATCGCCTTTTGGTGATACCTGTCGTCCCACGGGCTGTAATATATGCCTGGAGTAACGCACACTGACACCTTATCCTCTTGTAGCTGAATATGTGGATCTAAAAATAAGTTGTTTGTCATTCACATTTTGAGTATGGATTGGAGGCAAATGCAGGGTTAACCTGTGTGCTGCATGGTCAGTGCCTTGATTATTAACACATTTTTAGTGCTCACATTATAAATCAAAAGGCTTAGGTACTGAACACTCTGGGAGAGGGACTGGATATGTGTGATTGTGAACATACAGCGTCTTCCTCAGTAGAACGTGAGCTTGTGATGTGGTAATGTGTTTAATAAAAATGTGTGGTGATGGAAGGCTGGGAAGTTTGACTGCGTTGGAGAATCTGTTTTAGAATTGACGTGAAGTGGTGATGCCCTGTAACTCGAACATAGGTGACCAGGATACTGCAGTGTTTCTGAGGTCTGAGCAGGGCCTTGCACCAGTCACATCCCATGTCTGCTAGTCAATTGTACTGTGCAACAGGAGATGGTCTCAGCAGACAGACACAGCTCTGTCTTCTCAATTATTGCCAGCTGATGTGTTGCTTATTTACAAAAGAAACTCTTGCCTCTCTGTCACTTAAGGACATTAACCAGTGCTTTATACTATTTGATTTGCCCCATTTCCAGTTTTTAATGTACTTTCTTTTTTCCTTCACGATATTCTAATTCTCTGCCTAAATAGAGACCTCCAGCTTTTGTTTTTGCTACCATGAATAGCATAGTATCAGAAGCGAATGTCATCTCGTTATTTCTGCTTTCTCTAGGCCACTTATGAATGCATTAAAGAGTTCAGGCCCTAACAGACTTCTGTGAGGCTCCACGGGTGACCTCCCTGGCCACTTTATAGCAGACTGATTTTAATGTTTTCTCTTTATTTCCTCCCTTTCAAACAGTTATCTATGCATTAATGGATTTTCTTCTTAGATTATGGCAACTTTTAAGTCTTTGGTGATAGATTTGCTGGAAAGCTTTTGGAAGTCCAGATAGACTGTATTTTCCTTTTTCAGATGCATTCTATGTATCTAGTAGAGGTCCCCAATGAATTAAGACTTAACAGAAAGATTCTGCCAATATGTCAAGTTTATCGATTCTTTGTTATAATTTCTATCAATCTTCTTGTTCTAAACATCAGACCTCTTCATTTGTAGATTTCTGCATCATTCCAGATCACTTTTAAAAAACCCTATGTTTGCCCCAGAAGTGAGGCAGTTTTAGGCAATTAGTTATGCACTACTTTTAATAGTTCAGCTGTTGCGTACCTGAGCTCCTTCAGAAGTTTGAGCGAGTACCAGCTGATCCCAGCAATTTACTATTGTTCATTCATGTTGATTTGTTCTGTAATGTATTTATATGACGCTTCAACTTGAGACAGGTCTTCCAGCATGCCCTCTGTGGCTTCAGAAAATTCCTAAGCTCCTGCGTGGTATGTGTCAGCTCAATGAGTTTTTTCTGCTATAGCCTCATCATCTTTATGTGCTCCTTTATAAGTTAATCTCCTCTTGGCTTTAACAGATATTCAGACTTCCTATTTTTTATATATATTTAAAGTGCAATTTTTTATTACACCATATGCTTTTAGCAGGATAACGCTTAGGCTTCGGCTGGAATTTATTGTGGGATTTGGCTTTGTAGGGTTTTTTTGGTTGAGTGGTTGGGGTTTTTTTCTTCCTTAATCTATCAGCTTGTTCCTTGCTATTTTGTTTAGTTGGACCTCAGTAGAAATAACTGTCTCCTTTACTTTTTCGCTTAGCTGGTATGACTCCATCCTTATGAAGTTTTTCTCTATAGGTTGTGTGTCCTTATTAGAGCCCTAGTATGGCTATTAGACAAATGTGTGCCATTTGCAAACATTTTTACCCTTTTAGCTGCCCCTTTTAATTTCTTTTTAACATACTTTATCATTTTTATATTATTTCCACTTTCGGAGTGAAAGACTGCTGTAGCAAATTTTTGTTCCATAGACATGTTGAATATAAGAATATAAGGTGTGTTGTTACTCTGGTCGTCACATCTGAGCAGTGCAATGGACTGCTCCCAAACGTGATGTGGAACTTGTGGAACTAACAGCAGAACAGACTAGGACTCTTGAGCTTGGAAAAGAGGTGGTTAAGTTTAGGATACTATTATAAGTTCATAAAATCAAGTGTGACATGCAGCAAATGAGTAGGGAACAATTCTTTATTATCTTGCCTGCTGGAGAAGCTGGTGGCCATCAGACAGAATTGTGAGATGATGCATCCAGAGCGTGCAACATTTAGATAGAGACCAGAGGGTCCAGTTACTTTGTATCCTGGCTTCTTATCGTTATTGTGTTCTTAACTCCACATACTCCAAGATTGTCATTGTAGTTTTCTCTAACCTATACAGCTTTTAAAATAAAGTCATCCATTATACATGGATTACAATGATTTTTAAATAACGATGTGTTCATCTCTTAACGTCCATGTGAAGACATTTCTGATACGGAAAAGCCCAATATGCAGGTTTAGGTCTCAATCTCATAATGTTACATATCTGGAATTAGTTCAATAGGACATAATAACAGAAGATTTGGGCCCTGATTTTTCTGGGGTAGGGTAGTGAAATAACCAAAATGTCTCCACATTTGGGTAGGGAAGATCATGGCAGTGTTTCAGTGTAAAGAGTATTGAACTGTTAAACATATTTCTGTTCTGTTGGCTTTCCGGCTTTACTTTTTGGACTCTGAATCATGTAACTACCTTCTAGTTTTCTAATACAGATTTGAAGGAAACAAAGAGTTGATGGTGTAATCCCTGGTTACAGATCTTTGTTCAAACAGAGTGCACCAATTTTTACTGTGTAGGTGTGACTTTTTTCTCTTCCTAGCCCAGATTTCCTTTGCAAAACCACATGCTATTGAACATTGTTAGACTTGGCTTTGTGATGGGCTATGACTAGAGCACTAAAGTTATCTCCTCAACATTTAGATATAGGAAAACAGTATCTTGGGGTTTTTTTCCATGATTTATTTAGTTGTAGATACTGATTATATTTAGCATTTAAATTTGAGTGCAATGGGCTTCTAGCTCCCAGGTAATCTGGGGTCATGCATGGTAATTTTTATCCATTCTGTGTTGTTTATAAGATTGTACTTTATTTATGACCCTCTGGAAAAAAAAAGAACAAAAAAAAAGAAGAAAAATGTCAATTATTTCATTTACTCTGAATGTCTTGGGAGGGAAATAATTTGAAAATGTGATGGAAAATTAAACCTTTTACTGAAAATAGTATTGTGTCTTTGTTTTCTGTCCTGTACAAAGTTAGCTCTGTTTTAATGGTGGTGTCTTTAGCGTGGTTTTTCTCCTTTGGTTCTTCCTACTCGTAAGTTTTAAAGGGTCTTGTTTTGATATGTACAGCTGGAGAACATAGTGAAAATGATCTAGCTGAAGATGTCCCTGCTCATTACAGGGAGTTGGACTAGATGACCTTTAAAGGTCCCTTCCAACCCAAACTATTCTATGATTCTACGAAAAAATCGCTTTTAAAGTTTAGTTTTTTGGTTTTTTTTTTTTCCCCTGTAAAAAGCAACCAAAGATGTTCTGGCGTACTAATATATAATTTATGTGTTTAAAATCTTTTAAGGGAGATTCTCAAAGCCTCTAATGCCATTGTACTTTTAACTTTCATTTTTGCTTCATCTGCATTGAATCATCTTTTACTACTTAAAACAGAAATTGGGTTTATTGAAACATTTCAGTTCTGATTATTTTTTAATAAAGATGAAGAAGTCTAACCTAATGAAATCGCTGGAACGAAATGAGAAAAATTTAAAAAAATTAATAAGCTGAAGACTTGAAGATTTTATTAAGTCACATTTGGCTGTATGTTTCTCTGTGTGTACTGTCTTGGATCAGTAGGGTGAGAGAAACACGCCTTGTAAGGAACGACCTTTGCACTGTTAGACTGACTTTTTCTGTTGCATTTCCAGAAGGGTTACTGGAAACGCATTACCAATAGTTCTTGTGTGTGTTAACTTCTGTGCCTGTGATCAGGAAATTGTGGTTTGAGATGAGCTGTGGTACTGAATTCAGATTTTTCCCCCCCTGTAGTTCAGACCAATAAATATATTTTGTAGAATGCATGCATGCCTGTCAGTCTATCAGGTATCTGTGAAACATCATAATGTACAATCAGCTTTATGATTTATGAGTTTGCAGACTTTTTCATACTTTTCGAAATAAAATGCTTCCTGCTTCATGCAGATTATCTGATAATTCAGTGTTGCACTATGTAGGTATATTGGTAGTATAAAGGGTGCTGTTTGTAACTTGCTTTGCAAGTCTCGAGTCTGATGTGGTGTGTTCTTGTAATACTGTCTGCACCCCTACATGTGGATCTGCCCGGAATTTTTCAAGCTCCGCTCTTGTTCCAATGACCTTGTCCTTGCTATGTTCTTCCAGCACTGCCTTTTTTTTTCTCTAAGAGGTGAAGCAGTTCCTAGAAGGGCTTTAACAGTGCTCCAGCTGCTGCTCATCCCAGCTTCTGCTTGACTTTGTTAATTGCTCTGTGCATCCCTGTTCTTCCCCATATGCTTGGAACTTGGAGGCTGCATATCCACCTCATTCACAGGCAACAAACCAACCTAATAAGAGAGATATCCTCTCCCTCCCCCTTCCAAGTTCAAATCTCTTTTAATCTTCTTTTTCCTATCTCCTAATGACATCTTAGCATCTAGATTTCTAGGCGTGAAAGAAGCCTGTGCTTCCTTAACTCAGCCTGCAGTGACAGCTAGATACTACTGTGATGAGCATCTTAAGGAACGTCTAGATCACTAAAATGTATAGGCCTATTGTAATTATCCGTACAATTTTCTTTCTTTCGCTCCTTCTGATTTGTTACGAACTTTTTAGCAGCAGACCATTTCTACCAGTGCACAAACCGTAACATCACATGACATTGACTTTACTCAAACCAGAAGATTTTTGTGCCAAGGTTGTAACATTGTATCATTACTTTATTGTATCTGTGTGAAAATTTTAATTTCACGCCCTGTGGACTTCACTGTCTCTGTGCACTCTGCTCGTGTTGTTGCATAGAAGGGTAAGTCCCTGGGTCACATGCATTTTGTAGTGTGTGGTTTTTTGTGTGGTGATTTTGTTTTGGTTTTTTTGTTGTTGTTCTTGTTTTTGTGGGGGTGTTTGTATGTTTTTTTTTTTTAAAGTAAGAGTTCTGTTCCCTTTGAGAGATCTTGCTGTAAAGTTAGCTGGGGTTTTCTGCCAGAAAAATCCTTGCAATCTTAAAGTGAAGATACTAAAAATATTTTTACTAAGTTTCTTACAGTGTGGCTATGACCATTGTATCCAAAAAGAATAAAACATGTATGGGGTTGTGTGCTACACTGTGATATATTGTGTATTAATATATGCAAGTGATTTGGTGAAGTATGTGGGGAAGGCCAGGAGAAGCTTTGTTTAAATATGTTGTCAGGATTCCTATACATCCTGGTTTTAATGAGTTGCAAACCTTTCTGGGCAGAAGCCCTTGGTTAATGTTTGCATTAGTTTATGGAGCTTCCTGGTTTGCAGGCATTAGCATTTTAAGCTTCCCTGGTTGCACCATGCCTGTACTGTGTGGGTAAGTCAGAGTCTGGTCCTTGGTCCTTGCCCTTTTGTCATATGCTGTCCATGAGGTTTGATGTGTTGATGAAGAGAAATACCCCACTACAAAGTCACAGAATAGCTGAGGTTGGAAGGCACCTCTGGAGATCGGCTGCTCGGAGCAGGGTCAGCTGGAGCAGGTGGCTCAGGACTGTGTCGGGTAAGGTTTTGAATATCTCCAAGAAGGGACACTCCACAACCTCTCTGGGCAATCTGTGCCAGTGTTCCACCACCTACATATTAAGAAAGCTTTTCTCTACTTGCATTTGAATGGAATTTCTTGTATTTCAGTTTGTGCCCATTACTTCTTGTCCTTTCACTGGGGACCACACAGAAGAGCCTGACTCCATTGACTTTCCTCCCCTAATCAAGTATTTATAGCATTGATAGTATCACCCTGAGCCACCATTGATGAAGGCTGAAAGTCCCAGGTCTTTCAGATTTTCCTTTCATGTCCGATACTTCAGTTCCTTAATCATCTTCATTGCCCTTCAGTGGACTTATTAGAGTGTGTCCCTGTCTCTGTTGTACCGGAACGTCCAGCATTGCACACAGCACTCCAGCTGTGTCCCACCAGGACTGAGTCGACAGGAAGGATCACCTCCCTTGACCTGCTGGCAGTGCTGGCCTTTGGCTGGCTTATGTTCAGTTTTTTGTCTACCAAGACACCAGGAGTGTCCAGGTCCTTCTCTGCAAAGCTGCTTTCCAGCCAGTCAAACCTGGCATGTACTGCTACCTGGAGTTATTCATCCCCAAGTGCAGGACTTCACGTTTCCCATTGTTGAATGTTGTGAAGTTCTTGTGGGCCCATTTCTCTTGCCCTTTGAGGTCCCTCTTTGTGCACTTTCCCCTCCCAGCCCAGAATGTATTCAGAAGAATATGGGAATGAGAGACCTAACATCAGCCGTTAAATGCCCTGCCTTATTTTGGAGTGTATCAATGACCTTATGTAGTTTGTAACAGAAATGTGGACTGTCCACAGGCGTATGGTTATTGAAAAGTAATCCTGCAGAGCCTGAGATCATCTTCGCTAGTTACTGCTGGGAATGAACAAACTAAAATTTCACTTCCCTGCCCACCTGTTCAGCAACCAAAAGTAGGTAATTTATCTCAGTGGGACACCTACCACCTGTGTAAAGCTTTTGAAAGAGGTTGTTAATGTGCGATGACTACAGCCAAGGCCTGAGCACCTTGTACTCAGTGCTTTACTGATGGATTTTTCTGTAGGCTGCCTTCTAACTTGGTACTTGCACAGTTTCAAGCCTATTCACTGCCTGTGTCCCTAGGAAGCTGTTGTGGTTTGAGCCCACCCAGCTGGCAACAAAGCCCCCCCGCAGCCACTCGTTCACCCCGACCTGGTTCCCTGAGGGATGGGAAGGAGAAAATGCAACCAAAAGGCTTGAGGGTCCAGACAAGAGGACAGGGAGGGCTCACTCACCAGTTGTGGTCACGAGCAAAAGACAGACTCGGCTTGGGGATGACAACAGACATTTAATACAAACAACAACCACTATCAAGGAGAATGAGAGATTCAACCAGGTCTTAAATACAACACACTTCCCCTCACATACCCCTCTGGCCTTCCCGGGCTCAGCTCTGCTCCCCCTTCCCCCCCAGCAGCGCAGGGGCAGGGAACGGGGGTCCCAGCCCGGCCGGCACAAGGGGTCTCCGCTGCTCCTTCCCCCGCAGGCAGAGGGGCCCTCGCAGCCCTCCCCTGCCCCACCGCGGGGTCCCTCTCCCGGCAGACATTCCTCCGCCAACCGCCCCAACGCGAGTCCTTCCCGCGGGGCCGCAGCTCCCCAACCCGCCCCAGCGCGGGGCCCTCCCGGGGCTGCCGCCCTCCCACCCACGGGCGGCTCCAGCGCGGCCGCAGGCGCGGCTGCTCCGGGCCCGGGCCCTGCTCCTCCGGCCCGGGGCCCTCCGCGGGCTGCAGGGCGACCTCTGGGCCCCCGCTGGGCTCCGGGGGCTGCAGGGGCTCAGCCGCCCCCCCCCCCCCGCGGGCCGCAGGGGAACCCCTGCTCCGGCACAGCCGCCCCTCTCCTGCCTCACCCACCGGGCTGGCCGCAGGGCTGCCTCTCTCCCACTCCTCTTCTCACTCACCAGAAAGAATCACAAACAAACAAACTTGTTTTTTCCACTGCCTTGGCCAGAGACATCTGAATTGAGCCGGGGGGCTTCTAGAAGCTCCTTACAGGAGCCCCCTCCCCTGCTACCAAAACCTCGCCAGACACAAACCCGACACAGGAGCTTACAAGACTTAATCTGCTTTGCCACACGGCTTGCTCTTGTGCCAACTGCGTGCAACTCCTCGCCAGCAGTCGCCCATCTTTGACATGCTAAACCAGCCACCAGCAACACACTGTATTTTTTACAGCTACAGTTTTATCTCTGTGACTTCTCTTGAATTATGTATCCTCATCTTTGATGTATGAAATCTCAGCTGATTTAAAAATTACCCCAGAGAGTTCAGCACACCTGGAAATGAATGAAGCAACAGATAGTCCCAACCCTTCCACACTGAGTGCCGAGTAGGAAGTTTTACAGAAATCGGGTACTGGAATACAATTTTTATGAGAGCGTTGTTTCTTCATGTATGGTCTGTGCCCAAGTAATCAATAGGTTCGGATGCCAAGTATTCAAGCTTAGTTGCAACGTTTGCTCTCAGGCAAACAGGAGTGAATGAGTTCAAATAAAGAGCTGGCAAAGAGGGAGATGGTGGTGGGTTGTTCTGTTAGGGCTATAAGGTACCCTAAATTGTGTGTGCCTCTCACACAAGGGAGGTGAGCAGAACAGAGCAAGTAAGTGCAAATCTGGCTGAAAAGCAGTTGCTATCTGATATGAGGCTTCTGAGTACATTATGAAGGAAAAAGAAGCAACTGAGCATAAACTACATACATAATGTCAGCAAGAGATCACAAGGCATGTAAAGCTTAAGCACTCTAGCCTATGAAGCGTACTTCAGTTTCTTCAGTGGGCGTTGTGGTCACTCTGCTCCCTGCAGAAATTAGGATTTAGATGAACTGCAAGATCCTATTCTTATGCTAGCGTAGCTGGCATAAAAGATAATGCCAGTTACTATTCAGTAGCATTAACGAAGTGATACCAATTAAAAGCTGAGAGCAACAAGCAGAGCTCAAGTCTGTGGTGCAGTCTGGCCAGAAAAATGGGCTTTTTGGAAGGCAAAGTGTTTCCGTTCTCTGTGTTTTGACTGTTACTATAACCTTAAATTTAAATTCCTGGGGATTTCTAGACAGTTTCAACCTGTTGGCTCACCACCACACCATCCTGTAAAACTTGTTTTACTCTCCTAACTCTCCTGCTACACACCCAGCTCATGAACAGAGAACAGGAAGGCATTGGTTTTTTGCTAATAAATGTTCTTTTTAAAGTCAAGCATCTGGCTGAATGCTTTCTTTTCGCTACTTGTTTACTTCTTCCCTTTCTCTTTTTCTCCCTGTTCCCTACCAAAGGATGGCTAGCACAAGCACAGGGCTATCGTCATGGTCTTGCTGTTCCAGGGATTAGGAGCTGGGAGATGTTTGCATTTACCTTTGGAGTGTAATTCTGACTGATGGGTTCTTATCAGGTGTGTCAAGTCCATCCATCCAATTGTCTATTTCTGTTTTGAAGACCAAGCAACCATAAAGTTGAAAACCGTGTTGTATTTTTGGAATCTGAAATTTCAGACAATGCATTTATGAATTATTTATGGAGAATGTGTTTTCAGTAATGTGCGGCATAAAATGGAATGAATGCGTATCCATACTTGCCCTGAACTCTCCAAACTGCATGCTAATAAACAGAATGATAACCTACCATCACTTTTTGCCCTGTAAGATTTACAGTGCAAGCACTTTTCTATGTGGTTTAATTCAAGTCAGTTTGTCAACTTAAAGCTCTAGTGTTTTGTTTTAAAGTACAACTTGGTGAGTGATTTTCTATTACTTAAAGAAATCTAACTGCTTTTTCCCCCCTACTTCAACCAGAGTTAGTGTCTGTAAATTTTTCTAGTCATGCTGGCATACAGCCACACTAAATTATGCTTTAATTCACAATTAGAAGGAAGTGGCAACTGTGCAGAGCAGCAAACCTTTCATTTAAAATGGCCATTATACAAGATAGTGATTCTAGAGAATGATTAAGATATTGAAGAATAATTAAGATATCTTTAGGTTTTT
Source organism: Leptosomus discolor (assembly GCF_034619465.1). Lineage (NCBI taxonomy): Eukaryota > Metazoa > Chordata > Aves > Leptosomiformes > Leptosomidae > Leptosomus > Leptosomus discolor. Next base: position 84,715,603 of record NC_141419.1, read on the forward strand.
GGCCATTTAGAAGTGCTGGGCTTATTTAATTTTTTTAAACCTCCCTGAAACAGCTTTTTCCGTAATGACAGTAATACAGGACTCTATATTATCCTAACTTGGTGTTTACTGGTATTTGAATTGTCTAGTGGTAACTTGTTTTCACTGATATAGCTGACAGGGCAGAGATAATTAAGAAACAAAAGAACTTGAGTGCTAGATTTTGCTATTAAACACTCATGCCACAGCAGAAGAAATTAAGCTGACAAGCAGGAGAGGAACAGTTGTACAAATACACAGGAAGAGTTGGTGTTTAGGTACAGCAATTGACTGTATGTAAAATACTTCACCAGGGTAGAAAAAAAGAAAAGAAAAAGGTAAAATAAATAATTTCCAAGCACTCCCTGAGGCATCTCATTTCCAGGGTATAAAATAGAGAGCTTGCAATACTTATTCACCCTGACACAAAAAATGGCAGCAGGCAGGGAAGAAACCCAGCTCCAGTGAACCAGTGGCAGAACTTCCATTGGCTTCTGTAGGGTCATGATTCCACCTCAATATATACTTAAAACTACCGCAGTCCGATTTTGCTCCTCTGCTCAATGAGGTTTTAAATCTTGCACAGCTAGTAGCAGTTCTTGCCACAATGGTTAGAAAGTCAATGAAAGCTCACAGTTCAGTAACTAAATGACAAGGTAAGAAACTTTGAAATCATAAAATGGTTATAAGTGCATGACCTAAAACTATGCAGATCTCCCAGTGACTGTGTGACTGAAGCAAAAAGTTGATTTATTATCAGTCCGGATGGGAATTTGGACTGATCTTGTGAAAAAAGACAGATTGCTAATCCATGTAAACGGTGATGGACTTTGCAAGCTGTATGTGGTGCATTTTTTTTCCCTTAAGCCATGCCCCTTAAAATTGTTTTGTAATTATTTAGTACCCGCAAAGTTCTAGGCAGTGTACAGGGTGTAAGATAGTCCCAGCTTTGCTGAAAACACACTAGGAAAAAGAGTTGAAATAATAGAATCACAAAATTATTCAGGTTGGAAAAGACCTTTGAGATCCTCAAGTCCAACCATCAACCCTCCTGTACACCCGTAAACCGTATCTCCAAGCACCACATCTAAATGACCTTTAAACACGTTAAGGAATGGCAACTCAACCACCATCCTGGGCAGCTTATTCCAATGTTTGACAGCCGTTTCGGTGAAAAAAGTGTGGAAAAGAAATGAAAACTAAGGGACAGCACTGAGACTGGCAGAAAGGAGGTGCAGAATTGCACTGTGACTTCCATATGCCACACTTTGTCAGAAGCTTTAGTACATTTTAAAAGAAAAAGCATGGTTTTAAAGATGATTTATTGAATTGGAATTTGCTTTGAGGGGAAAGATGCTTGGGGACAAACTTGTAAGAGGGAAAAATTGAGAAGAAAGGCTATTAAGGCAGGAGAAGTAGGGGGATGAGGTATGGCGGAAAAGATGATGGCAGCTTAGTTTTGGCCCAGAACAAGAAAGGGTAAAGAGCTTGCTGAAGATATGCTGTGATGACAGAGTGCTTAAAAGGAAGTAAAAGTGAAGTATGCTCTGAAGTGAAAAGTAATTATGTAATGTCACAGTAGAATCAGGGGCCCAGGTGCTGCACATATACTGAAGTTCGTTTTCTGATCTGAAGAGCTTTCAGACTTGATGAGACAGAAATGGGTGTGTGGGAGGGGAGAGAAGGACAATACAAATAGAGTGACTGCAGAGGTGGTTGTTGAACTCCATGGTAGTTCCATGGTTCTGTAGTTTCTTTCTTGTATACTAAAACTTCATTCTGAATTATTCTTCTGTCACTGGCAGATCTGATTTAAAAGGTTTCTTTACTTCTCAGCACTCATGTCTTTGTTCAACCTCCCCCTTCCAGAATTATTACAACCTCAGTTATGCAATTCAGCTGCCTGCAGCTGTATCTTAAAAGAAACGATTGGGGGGGGGGTGTGGGTGTGTGGGGGGGGTGTGTTTGATACTGTTTTTTAGCTACTAAAAGCACACAGAGATGAAAACAATGAAGAAGCCCTTTTAGTTTTATTTGACAGGTTGGTAACGTGGCAGCAGAGTCTGAGTGAAAGTCCAATGAGGAAATAATAGAAAAGGCAGAGTTACCAGGAGCAGAGAGGTAGGATAACTGAGGGTTGGGGGCATTAAGAATGGGGGAGTGTGGAAAGGTGAGGAAAGTAGGTGTTGGTTTCTGACTAGTGGGTAAGTGAAAATGGCCTGTTTGTGTAGCAAGGAAGAATAAGAGCAGCAGTAACACTTATTTCAGTAATGACAGCCAGTTGGATGCTATCATAGGTGAAGCCAGGGTGAAAACTGAGGAAGAAAAATCTCTTGTCAGCCCTGCCTTAGGGTACAAGGGTTTTAGATGCTGTTGCTGGACCCGGTGTCCTTCAGTTGTTAGTAACCCCAGAAAAAGAGGCGTTGAGTTCATTGGTGCTGTATGTCATGCAGTATATAGGGATCTATTGCAGTGCAGTGTATCGATACATACACATGAGGGAGGGACCCGCAGAGCGATGAAACAGCAGCAAAAAGGTCGTTGTCATCTGAGTTTGCACAGACAAGCGTTACATGAGTGCTGGAGGGAGCTGATCTCCTCTCTGTTTCTATGTAACCCCCACCAGAGGAATATGGTGCTCATTTCTGGGTGATCGCTTACTGGAAAGATATCGTCAAAGATCGGAGGAGAATGGCAAAATCTGTTGCTCTGCTAGAGGTATTGATTTATGAGAGAAGATTAAAGTATGTGTTGCTCAGATGAATGTTGACTGAGACTGGAGCAGAAGGGAGAAACGTAGTATTCTTCAAATACTTAAGGAGTATTTGCACCAAAAAAGGAGACAGATTTCTTAGTACCGTGCCAGATCTTTTGCTGTAACTAATAGCGTGAAGATGGGAGGAAGAAAATCCTCTTTGTTTATCTCTAGCTGACTATCAGAAATATGTTCTTGTTTGCGACACATACTTTTCCTTCTACCAAACTCCAAAGCAAAAATTCATAGAACATTTGTGGCACTTTCCATGCTATTCTGTTCTTCTCAATTGCATGTTATATCTTTCCCACAGGACTTTGACTTACCCATTTAGACTGTGTGCTCTTTTGGAGAGATGATCGCTCTTGCAAGTGGTAGTAGAGTTGGTCTCCCTGATCCTGATCAAGGCCCTTTAGGTTATATCGTAGCCTATAAATAAGTAATAATGGTGATGAAAGCATGAGATGTATTTGGCTGTGGAATGGCTTCCCAAGGAGAATAGTGAGAGGCTGATTGTTAGCAACAAATGTGAGGAAGCACACTGTAGGGAATGGTTCTCTGTCAGCAGGGAGATGGCTGGATGATCTAATAAGTCTTTTCCTTCTCTAGGTTATGATTCTGTGAATACTGCCTCGGAGAGTTCTTCAAAAGTCTCTGATGCTATAAGCTCTCTATTAGGTGGGTGTGGGTTTTACAGCACTCCAGGAGGCTCTTGCTGAGGACACTGTGTAAATATATTCTGTTTTACATTGTGTGATGTATTTTAAATAAAAGGCTCAGATCTTTTTTTAATTGCTTTGACATATTCCGTAGTCTGATCTTTTTCTTTAAGAATTAAGAAACTCTGAGATGCCTTTGGAAAGTACAGACCCATTACAGGCAAGAACTATGTCCCAACCTGGAGTTGGTTTAAATACATATATAGCGCTGTTGAATTTGCTTCATCCTGTATTCCACAGTGAAATGTCTGCTCTGAGTCACAACCTGCATTAAATAAGATGGGAATCTCAGGCTAACTGGTACAGTGCCTTTGTCTCCGATTCTTGATTTAATCTTGTTAGTTCTCTTGATGTTTCAGCCTCAAGAATTGCACTTCTCTGTATTCTTTTTTTTTGGTTTTGGCATCTTGAGAGTCAGTACATGGGAATATCCCCCGAGGGTGTGTTTTGGTCACTGAACATGCAGTTTACCCATGAAAGACAACATCCTCTGTCCTGACTTGTGGCCATTCAGGGAATGACTGCAAAGTCATCTTCTCTTTGTCAGCTTTCATTTCCTATCCAACTATCTCTAACGTTCATTGGTGTGTTCATCTCAGGCTTGCTGGGCCAAATAGCATGCTCATTAAAACCTGGATTATACTCATACAGCAGGGAGGGAGAGAAGAAGGAACCTGAGGCATCAGCTCAGGCCTATGGATCCTGAACTCAGAAATCTCTTGACACAAAGAGGACACAAATAACTCATTTGTATTTTCAAAACCTTTGCCAAGGTTCTACACCAAAGGTTGTTAAAGAAAGCAAGTTTCTGCAGGATTGGAGGAAGAGTCCCTCTATGGATTTACTGCTGGTTAAATGATAGCAGGCAAAGGGATTTAATGTTGCAGAAGAGTCAGCATTGGACTCATGATGCAGAAGAGCCAGCATTGGGGTCCCCCAGGAACTCACTGGGCTGGTTGGTTCTTCATCAGTGACCTGGAGCAAGAAGTGAAGAGCAAAATCTCCTGGGTGACCTAGTAAGTTTGTGGATGATACTAAGTTCTTTCAGATAGTCAAATGCCATGTCAATAGCAAGAAACTCCAAAAAGGCATCAAAACTAAGTGATCAAAAATGTAATTTACCTAGGGAAGAGTCATATCAACACCATGTCTACATGATACTGAACTCAGAGCAGATGATTAGGATATGTGGAGTTCAAAGCTTCCTAGAGCTTCACGAAACCTTGTGGATACACAAGCCTTGGGGCACTCATGTTTTGATTTTGCTATGTACTTTTGGTCTTTGCCTCTCAGGAAAGACTTGGTGGAAGCTAGAAAAGGTGCACGGGACAATAATTTCATCAAGGGGATGAAACAGCTGCCATATAAGAAGAGACCAAAAAGCTATGACTTTGGACAGAAAAAAACTGAATGAGAAAATGGTCAGGGTTTGCAAAACTGTGAAGGTGGTGGATAAGTTGAATGTGGGACTGGTTTTCATCAGATCACATCACAAGAGAGACTAACTGTAATCAATCCTTAAAAAGCACTTGATGGCTCTGGCAGGATATCGGATTGAAACAGAAAACAAAAGTAACTCTTTTAATAGCAATGAACTTCCTGAGCTTGCTGTCACAGGGCGTTGTGGGAGCAGCAGGCTGAAAAAGGAATTGGGGAGATTTATGGACAGCGGATTGGTACGTGAATGTTGAAATGAAGACACCTTTAGCAGGCCTAATGCAACAATTGTGGACGCAAGAATAAAGAGGGCAGAAAATGGCTAGGACTTTTTAATTTAGGTAGAGTTCTGCCCTTCACCCGTAGGGCCTGGGTTAACTTGTGGGTGGGTGATGAATCATCACAGCTGTTTTTTCCAAGTAACCTCAGGCTGTATCACTAGTGTGGTGTCTTCTGGTTTGGGGTAGTTTGACTGCTGAGGCCACTTCTTATCTGCATCTGCTTTTTCCTCTGCTTTCATTTGCCCTGTTTGTTCCAGTGAAGTAGGGATTTGATACTTGCTTTATAATAACAATAAGCTCAGTTTCATTTTCTGTAAAATGGGTCTGTTTCCTACCCCTTGAATGTGATTTTAGCTGTATTTAGCATTTGTAAAGTGCTTGGAGGCAGCTGGTGTTTTATGAATACAAAATAGTGTTAGGCTTTGTACTTAGGCACGATACTGTACCATAATTTAAAGGCAATTCATGTAACATTAGTAAATCACTTTGAACTTTATGTTGAAAATATAAGCAGTAGTATAAAAATAAACCTTTTTATTTCCTCTAGTATATACAGTTAAATAAAGTAAGCCTATACAGCTACTAATCTCCAAAACCGTATTGCCAGTATGCTTTGTTGAAATGTCATCACCTTGCAGAAGAGACATTCTGTGTGGTTTGTACACATTTATGGTTGAAGAATAAATTTTCAGAGACTATAAATGAAAAGATATCTCTGAACATAGTGATCAAATAATATCTGACACTGCTTATTTAAAGAAATATACATATATCTCACTACCAGAGTATTTATGACTCTAATAAGTTTAGTTATTTTGCCTCATGGGGAAATTCCTGCTCCTCCAAATATCAAACTTGGTTGGGGTTGTGCTGTTTTTTCAGGAAGGAACAAATGATATTATTAGTTAAATGGGACTACGCAATATGAAAATACAATAAGTGTAGTTTAAAAATTGAACAGCGGGTAAGAAATATAATATATTTTACCAGCAATGGGAAATATACAGACATTAAAAATTCAATGACATATCCCAAATGTCTAAATAAATAAATAAACAAACATCACCGTTCAGACAATTGATGCAAGGATGCTCTGTGGTTACCTTCAAGAGCACCGTTCTCTCTAATATCCTGCGCAGTAATGAGTTCTGTGCATCACTTTTGCATAATCTGACCATTTTTTAGATACTGTTTATTGTGGGACTGTCTGAACGCTGATTGCCCAGCAGGTTTTATTAGACAGAATACCAAGTGGTTTCAGGTGATTTCTCAGCAACCATCCTGGGAATAAGTGATCTTATGGTTCCCAGAGCAACAGCCACATTTGTGTGTTTGTCATAAAAATGTGAGAGCTCATTCCTTCCCATTCAATTTAGAAAAATGGTACAAAGTAAGATGCACCTGTAGATGTTCAGAGTTGTATTCCTGCTGCACAGACATGAAACAGAAATACTGTGGGAGGCAGGATTTGTCTCTGTGCCAGCTTGTGTTCATTTTTATACTGTTTTACTCCTTAAAATGTGAAAGTTTAATGAGCTGTTCTGAATCGTAATGGTTTATGATGTTTCCTGTTTAGTGATGGACTACAACACTCCTTTAGATAAAGAGTTTATAAACTCTACTAGATACTTATTTAATTAGGAGCCAACGCTGAAAGTTTCTAATAAAATTTCTGAAAGGGCTTCAGTGACTGAAGAGCCAAATTTCCAGCAACCTGTGTTAATTGTACAGAAGAGGTTAAGGGAATATTGTCACAGCACTGTACAATACCTGACCAGAATGGATTTAGCCACCCAGGTCGCAGTTCTGCACTGACCCAGCTATACTGGCTAGATCCTGGTGGTACCTGTCTCTCAGACAGTTTAGGCGTGCTCCATGCTGCTCTCTGAACCGTATCTGGAGTTTTACCTTCTACATTAAATCAAAGGTTCAATTTCTTTTTCTGAGGTGGTGAGGCAGCGGAACAGGTTGTCCAGAGAAGCTGTGGCTGCCCCCTCGCTGGCAGTGTTCAAGGCCAGGCTGGATGGGGCTTTGAGCAACCTGGTCTAGTGTAAGGTGTCCCTGCCCATGGCAGGGGGGTTGGAACTAGGTGATCTTTTAAGGTCCCTTCCAACCCAAACCATTCTATGATTCTATGATTCTTCATTGAAAGAAGAGCTTCAAAATTTATGTTGGCCTGCTCTCTCCATTCCCATCTCTGTCCCCTTGCACATGGCCCGGACTTCCTCATGCTTTGTACACTAATTCTTTGTGTTCTTTTGTTGAGACTTCATGATAAATAAGATTCCATTCTCCAAACTTTAGCTGTCTAAATAGTTGAGACTTCTAATCCAACCTTGTAGAGTTTACTAATTTTCTTCTCCCGTGATGAAACATGCAGACTTTCAAGCTCATGGAAGTTAGGTGAAAAAATATACATGGGGGAAGTGTCAAAAACAGCCTCAGAAAAGAGATTGTTTTCCAGTCTCTTGCGGAGGTGCTCATTGACTTTCCAGCACACTGGCAAATCTACTAAAAAGGTGAAAACAGACTGAATTATCACCATCCTTAAAGAGACAGTTGCCCAACTCATTTTCCTTCTGCTGAGAGGGCAAAAAACCCCATCAAAGAAAATGTTTGTAAACATCTAGCACTGATGGGGCATTTGGTTGCTTGGTTTGGACATCTGTAGGTGAGGAATTTCTGTGTATGGCGTAATGTACAGTGCTGGTACTTCCGCAGAACATTTGGGAATTTTTTCTTTTTGGGAAGCATGAACAATATGAGGGCACCCTTGGCTGTTAATTTGCCTTAAAAGACCATTCAGTATTCACCAGCCAAGTTTGACAGATCAGTTTTCATGTTTGAAATGTTCTGACTCTTGGGTGCCTGATCCTGCAGCTTTGACTTCACTGAAGCCATTAAGCGTCATATTAATAGTAATAATGAAGCCTGTTCTTACTTACACATTTATTCGGATCATGCAAGGAATACGTATCTTGGGTTTAGAGAAAGCTGAGTTTCAGGATTTGAGCATTCTGACCGTGTCTCTTTAAATATTCAGATACAAATAAATGGTGAAAAAATTGTCTTTATGAGCTTCAAACCATTCTAGGTCTACTCTGTTGCCTCTAGCCAGATGCTGTCTGATGTTGCATAGACAAACCAGGGCAAACCATTATCACGGGATTAAACACTAAATACCTGCACAGAGCATTCTCTTTATCAGATAGCGCTCAGTTAGCAGAGTTCATTCACTTTATTGCATATATAACTGTGGTGTCAAATAGACTGATTTACAACACCTGGTCCTTTACATAATCTTTGCTATTTGCTGCGCTTGTAATCTGCCAAATCATTTAGCCTTCCTGATAGCTGAAATGCTGTAAAACTTAGATAAACTTGCAGAAGAAATGAACTCGAAGGTACTGCTGAAATCTAGGGCCTGCACATTTGCTATAAATGCACTGGCTGGTTTGGTTTCCCACTACCTAATCTGTGATTGAATGTGGCTGCTGGAGAAATTGAAATTTTATGATAGCACTACAGTCAGAGGAGATAAGCATTTGTATGCTAGACTAGATTAATCTAAAAAGAAGTTTTAGGTGTGGCTAATGAAACCAGTGCATGTGTTAACTGGGTTTCTTTGGGGTTCAAAGCATCTGTGTATATCTATATAATAGATTCTAGTCCAAAACTTCCTCTACGTGAAAAGTCTAATATAGCTATCTGCTAGTTCTCACTGTGGCTTATGCCATTTTACATTGGAGATGTCTTTAAGAAGCCTCAGTTTTGAGAGGGTACCTTCTGAATGCTAAAACAAACAACAGAGCCCTCTAAAATGGTCTTGCTTGTCTACCCAAAACCCCCATGTCCTTCTGAAATTTTTGTTTAGGGTAATTGTGAGGCTTTACATTTGCGTAGGGTTGTCCACTTACACAGTCCAGTTGAAACAAAAATAAAGCTATATTTTTTTGCACTAATTTTTGGCTACTAGGAGTGATTTAAACAGACATGTAGACAAGCTTAAAATGTGAAAAAGAAATTTGCAAAATGGGTTTCTGGTTGGGTGAAATGAAAGCTAATACATGCACAGGAAAATAAAACAATCTGTAGATAGGAGGGAGCCCTGTGAGGACCTAATGTCAAGTAGGACTGTGTTAGAAACAATGGTGACCATCAGCTTGGAAAAAACAATAAAAAATTGAAGGGAATGAAAGAGCTGACTTTTCCAGGCAATCATAGCATAACTCCAGTGGTTGCTGTTAACATCAGTATTAACCCATCAGTATCACAGTTAACTACTTTGAGCTGAGGAAGTGTTTCTGTGTCTCAGACATAACTACGAGTTACCTTGTTATGGTCAGTTTTCTGATGATGTTTGGGATGTAACTCTCACTGCTGGAGCTCATGAAGGATATTTTGCATGGTGTTGCTGGTTTGGGGAAGGAAGTCTTTTCACCTGATGCTGCTGCTGCGTGATGCTGTTGGACAGTGCAAGTGGTAGTTGGCTGCTGCTAACTTTCACATTCATAAACGTGGGTGCTGTGAATAATGTTCTGTGTGTGTAAGTCACTGAATGTGAGAATTATTTCAGCATTGAGGACATAAGGCAGGTTGGTGCTAACAACAGGATGGATCAAAGGGGACTTTTGGGTAAAACTCTTGAGTGATTTCTCTTAGACTGGAGAACAGCCTCCCTGGGGACACAGGGGAAACAGTATTAAGACATTTAAAATTGGACAGGAGAAAATATATTGTAATGATCAATCCTGTGCTGGTATTTAGATCAGGTCTTGTCTTGTGTGAATATTAATAGGAAGGCTCTGTCTGAAGTAACTGCCATTATTCAGTGTGTGTTACCAGCCAACGTTGGCTTGCAACCTTCCCCCACATCTGTACTCAAGCTTAAAGGACAGTCTGAGTAATGTTTAGCATCTTTGCCTTTTCTCTTGGTGCCTCGAGTGTTGATTTTGTATTGCCTTGCTTAGATTATATTCCCCCAGTGCTTCTACCAGACAGGCTCCATATAGCGCATAGAGATTTACAGGAAGCACGTGTAGTTTGTGGCAATAATAATAAAGTCTCCTGCTGTTTTCAAATCCCTGGGAAACTAAATCAAGTGTACAGGTCTATTCAAAAAGGTGCAGCATGTGTATAAGTCACTTTACCATTACCTGTGTGAGTCTGCCTTGTACCTATGTGGTGTATTTGGCTGTCATATCTCTGACGTCTGTCCTCAGCCTCTGGAGCGTGACTAAGACATTACACACCCCAAATGGAAAAGCTGATGAAACAGCTTAAAATAACCTGAGCACCCATGCTTTGCTCACCTCTTTTTCACTACCTCTGTCTCGGTATTCCTCGTAGGGAACCCATACAGCAAAATTTGTTCTGTGCTGGTGGTGCCCATCAGTCAAATCTAGGTCTGGTCTGAATTATGAAGGTAGGAAGACTGGATTCAATTCCTGCATGATGCTGTGATACTTAACGGAGCTCCATTTTCTTGGTGTGTTTCTCTAGGTACGAAGCCTGTCTTCTTGACCTGGTTGAAGCTATGAGTCCGATATCTGCCTCAGGACACCTCTGCAGAGAATCTTATGACAGGAATAAAATGCACATGCCTCATCGTGTGAGCCACAGGCCGTTGTCTTGGTACCAGAAAGCTTGCAGCTCCAGAAGCAGAGCAGATGAGCTGGAGGAGAGCCGGCTCCTCGAGGAGATTTTCTTCATTTGACACACCTCATTGGTCTACAGCCCTTCTGTGGAATTTTTAGGACCCTTTTATTGCTGATTTGTTTGTGTTAAAGCACCATTTTTAAATTATTTGAGTGACAACTACTTGTCTTCCTTTTTTTAAAAGATAGCTAATTAGCATCCAGTTTCATTTTGGATTTAGTAATCAGGGTGCAAGAACGTTGTTGGGGTAGACCAATCAGAAAGCATTAACTTTCTTTCTAAACCTTTCATGTGCCAAGTAATCCCTCTAAAATAGAAATTTTTTTAATCTACAACATTTTTTAATAGATTGAAGTTGCAGTTTTGCCAGCCTCATATCAGAAGTATATTTCATTATCGATTTTTAGCTCTAAAGCAGTTTGCAAGAACTGCCTAACATTCAAGAACCATTATGTTCGAAGTAGATTATTTTCTAATTAAACAAGTCTGTTTAAAACCTGGCATATTATGAAGGTGCAAGCACTTTAGTACTTTTTTCAGTGATTTTATGATCTACTTATTCCTTCAACATTCTGATATTTAACACGTTGTGGTTTTAGGGGGTATATTGTAAGCTCAGCTATACAGCGTCTAGTAACATTAACAGGTGATGTTGCAGGCATCCATTTGAAATATATTCCTCTTTAATTCAGTGCTATTTGACAGAGTTTATGTGCTGGGTGGCCTAACCCTGAAATAGCAGAACACAGTCAGATATTGTAGTGGTCCAAAACCTATCTGATGTACTTTTCAAGATGAAATATACAGTCGCAGTATAAGAATACTACAGTATACAGTGGTAGTCTAAGAACAGTCTTGAAACATTTTCACTGACTTGCACTATTTTGATCCTGTATCCAGGCTCCATTGTAAATAAGACAAATCAGTAATTATTTCCAGTAGCGGCTCGCAATGCACATTTCCCTGCCGGCTTTAATTATTCATGCTGTATCTATTTCAGTTTATTTAAATGCACTTCCATCTACTGCATGTACTTGGTTATTTAAAGAAATGTGCCGAATTGGTAAAAATGACTGCAGATTACAGGATTAATGGTCATTTTCTGCACAATGCAGTGTTCATATTTTATTGTAACAGTAGCCACCGGCATGTGTTCCTAGAAATATGAGGCTAAAATGCTCATTTTGCACAGTAAAATTGCAGTGAGAGAAAGGTAGAATTGAGCCAGTATGGGCAGGTTCTAGGCCATTTGCTCCCAAACACCACTTCGTGGGCCAGTACAGATTTTCTGACTGTCTCTTGAGGCAACTCTGCTTATCTTAATGGCAGCAAGTTGCTGTGCTGATCCCTGGGGTATCACTGCTGCCTGCCTCCGACACACTCACTCCCGTGCAATGCTTGGTGCTCCGCGAGGAGCTAGCAAGGCACGGCAACGAGGCCCGCGGTGGATCTCAGATGAGAGCGTCAGTGCAGGTTATCTAGCACACACCCACGGCATCACCGTGCTCTTCTTATAGCGATGAAACAAAAGGAGAATGAAGGGGAAGATGAACCTCAAGTTACTCTGAGGTGCTTCATTCAGGCCCAGTCTTAATCACAAATTAGGTGCCTATTTGTGCATCCCAGATGAATTTTAGAAGCTGCTTGGAGGAGTTTAGAGGAGGGCAGCGGCATTACTGGACCAGAAAATTAGTACTGTCGAAGGGCCCTCCTGCTTGGTCTGTCCTGCTGTCAGTGAAGTGTTATAGTTCCTTTGAATATGCCCATCTGCAGTGGAATGTCCCTGTTGTTCTGCTCCCTGAGCCTGTGAAGGCACAGGTTTCTGCTTAAAGCCCAAAGATGTATTTAGAGCCCTGACCAAGTATAACAGGTGGGGAAACAGATTTTCTCATTCTGCTGGCTGAATAGTCTGCTTCTTTAAGAGGGCAGGGAAAAAAGAGAAAAAGGTACAAGGAACAGCAGGAAAACTGTGTAAAACCATGAAGAAATGGCCACCACGTAGATCTTGGGGTTCTGGGTTGGTTTACAGTGTTTTTTAGTTTTGTTGTGTTTTTTTTTTTTTTGTTAAGGTTTGGCATTTGCAGAGAAACAGTTCTCTGATTTCTGTCCAGTTGCTTCTTTTCTCTTTTCCAGATTGACAGAAACTTTAATTGCCTTTTCTAATAAGTTCTAACTGGCCTTTTGAAACAACAAAATATACATGTATATCTCTTAAAGGTGCCTTTGTGTACCTGGTTGAGAACACTGTGCAGGAGCATTCTGTTCTTCGGTTCTTTGTGGGTGCCAATATTTAACTGCTTTAGGATTCCTTTGATCCATTTTGTCCATTAACAGTTCTAATTCTGCGGGTGACTTTTGACTTGAATCTATATTTTGGTAGTAGCTCTTTTTAAAAGGACATTATTGGGGATGTGGGTTCTGCGCTCAAGGTGCTGTCCCACAGAGCTACATGGGAGGCATACCTTTGTGAAGCAAAGATTACTAGAATTCAGATGGGTGAAGACCTGAATGTTTTAACTGTCTGTGAGATGGGGACAAAGAAACAAAAGCTATTAATTTGGTAGACCCTGTGAAAAATAATTTTTTATAATGCTGGCTTTTGCTCGAGTTATCAGCAGTACGTTAGGAATAGTGTTTAGCAGTCAGTGCAAGCAAAGGTATTTTGCCATGAGGCACTACAAAGTTGAAGTTATTAAAACATTTATAGCCTTAGAAAAAAAAAATCAATGATTGTCAAATAGGAAAGGACAAAATCAGTAGCTGGGACTGGGAGGGGAATTGTTTTCCATCTGCTAAAACAGTAGAGGAAATGCAAAAATTAAACTAGCAAAAGCAATCACTTGACAGTGTCCTTTTAAGTTTAAGCTCCTATATTAGGAGGCTGCCGCTGGGGAGTTAGTCCAGCCATAGATTGTTTGTCCAGAGTGTTCTCAGTTAATATGCTTCAGCTACACATTGGGCTGTGTTTTACATGAGGCTTTGTGCAGTAACATGAATTCTGCTAAGGCTCCCACCCGTGCCTTCACTTTGTGTTCTTCCCGAGTGGCTCGTGCACACACACTTCCCAAGTGTTTGTGTAGTCAGCGCTTTTGTGCACCTTGCATGCCATGGACCTGTAGCAATCAGACCCTTTCTGCTTGTAGCCTCTCCAGTCTCACTGTTGAATCCCATCCAGATCATCTATTTATATATGTATGTGAGGTCTTAACCTAATAAATTATCTGGGGGGTTTGTTTATTCTTCCAGACCTTTATTTGACTTATCTTCCGGTTTGTTTTGTCCAGCTCAGGTGTCAGTTCTGCCACAGGCGATATGTTTGACTTTCCGCATCATCACACCATATATACTGTGAATCTCCAGTTTGCTAAGGTAGATGAGGAACTCGTTTTAAGCCTTCTCTTCCTCTCCAGGACATGGGTTTTGCTGTGAGAAGGAGCAAGACCTGTTTTGGAGCTTGAAGTGGGGGAGAGGTCTCAGAATACAAAAGAGAAGAGAAGGGGAGAGCCAGCGCCATGGTTTGGGACAAAAAGGTGGAATTAAAGTGTAAGGAAGAAAGGATGGAGGTGAAGGCGAGAAAGGACAAGGATGCAAGGCAGAGAGCTGTACCAAAGGATGACAGAAAGTGTAGGTTGAGTGGAGCTGAGCCAGGTGGTAGAGACGACTGATTAAAATATAATAAGTTGATAGAGGTGAATTTTGTGCTTGTATCCTGGAGTGAACAATGTCTTCAAGCACTGGTTCCCATAAGAGGCTTATGACTCCCCACTCCTTTTCCAGATGACGTTCCTGCATTTGGGGAGCTACTGTCCACAGGACACCTGGCAGATAAGGGAGAGAAGGAAATGACCTAACATGAGCTTCTCCCCTTTAGAGTACCTAGACGGGGAGGCCGGAGCATGAGGAGGGTAATAGGGTGGAACCAGGTATAACCCAGGCATGGACTGAATTTAATTGGTAGCAAGGGATGGTGGTGTGGACTTAGATGGCAGAAGAATGTGAGACTGGATGTCTCAGCAAGAATCTGAATGAGGGAGAAACAAACAAAATAAAATTTGCAGTGATCCAGTGAACTGTGGAGGTTTGGTGTTAAGGAAGAAGAGGAAAGGGCTTAGCTATGCTTGAGACAGATTGATCCTGAGATATCTAAAAGATATCCCTTGAAAGCACACATGAGCCCAGGGTTAAACTCTAAAAGTTGCAGCAGAGGTTTTCTGAAATATGACCTCCACGCGGTGACTTGAATTTGTACAGTCTGAGGGGGAGAGAGCACAGCCTGGTTAGTTAGGAACCTCCTTTTTCACTGTTACCGAATTTATGAAATCGTGTGCTAATTAGTGTATGATTTGTAAATTTACATAACTGCATGCTACATAAGACAACACAGAATATTGAATGAGGTGATTTAAACCAGCAGAAGCAGAGGAGCAGAAGCTCTGACTGGGTGGCTCTCCTCTGGAAAACACGTCTCCCCATCCATAGATGCTCCCTGCGTCTCTTGAAGGCTTATCTGCTCACAATGGCAATAAACATTTAACAGTGTTGTGGCTCCATGTAGCTGTGAGAGAACAGGCTACCTTATGAACACCTTTGGCATGGCTGTGTAGCAGAGCTTTCACTGTGATCCTTGGGGAGGGTGTTTGGAAGCAGAAGTCGGCTGAAAAAGAGCAAGAAACCCAACTTGGTCAGTGTTGATGCTTGACAACTCCCACACTTGTTTGCAGGGGATGCTACTGCATCCCAGCTACAGCGAGAGGGTGGGGACATTGGGGAACGGGATTTGATACCCAGATCTGGGGAAGCTGCTTTGCCTCCCTCCGCAGCGTGCTTTGGGTTCTGCTGGTGAAGTGTGTTTGCTACAACATCTCGGAGGGGCTGTGACTTCTGTTAGCGCCTGCAGCAGAAGGTGCTGGACCTATCCACCAAGAGTTTGTCTGTGAACTATAAGCTGTATGAGCAGAGGCACATTGGCCAGATGTTCCCATCTAACAGAAGCCTAAACTCTCAGAATTCATATGTTTTGAGGCTTGAAGGGGTCATTCCAGGTATTGGGGAGTTAAACTGGAGAAATTCAGATGTCACTGGTGGGTAAGACCCTGACATATGTGAGGTGAGAGATGCCCAAACAGTCCCAGCAGACAAACCGATCCACAAGCTGCAGCAAGAACCATAAATTCTTAGTCTTCTTAATTCAGGAGTCATTCTGAATCTGTGAAAGAAACACTTTATTTACCCACCCATAACATTCAATAACCAGACTTAGAGTGTAAGTTCATTCTTTCTGGTGTCCTGTCTGCAGAAAGGAGGAAAGTGAAAAATTGGAAAAAGTTATCTTTCCTGGTTGCTTACTGGCAACTACCTTAAAACCTTGAAGTGTGGACTTGATTAAAGCCGTTGTCTAAAGACGGTGTCAATGTCATGAGCATTAAGGACAATGTGGGAACTCTTTTCCTCTGCTAGACCTGGTAAGGAAGGAAAGGACAAGGTGAATTCAGACACAAAAGCTGGTTCTTTCTCAAGCCAGAGCTGACTGAGGAATTTGCAGTGAAATTTTTAAAGCACCTTGTCAAAGTCTTCCAGTGTTTAACTATCCTTGCTGCTATGAAACTGCCTTATTTTGAGGTTAAGTTTGTCTGCTTTCCAGCTGTTGGACTTAGTTGTGCCTTTGGAAGCAGGACTGCAAAGTTCCCCTGTGTCAGACAGTACGTACCCCATACACAGTGGTAAACTCCCAGTTCAGCCTTCTCTTTGACAGGATGGGGTCCATTACACCTTGTATCCTAATGTCCGTTTTCCAGCCCCTGGATGCTCTGGGGGCCCTGTTTCTGAACTTTCCCCAGCATTTATGCATCTTGACAGGTTTACACTACAGCAGAATGCCCAGTTCCAGGTGCTATTGCTGTGAGTGGTGACAGTGTGACCTCGTTCTGCACAGTATTTCCCTTTTGACACCTTCAGGAGCCTTGTTTGGAGGTGTTGGGCTGGATACCCTGTCTCGTTGCACTTCAGATCATGGCTCTGTTTCTTGGAAGCAGAAAGTCTGTGGGTAAAACCAGGAGACCCTGATAAATTTAGAAGAGTTGAGGAGGAAGAAATAACGTGAAGTAGAAACACTAAGTAGGAAAAAAAAAGATTGCAGGATTCAATTTGGGATGGACTATGAACCTGGGGGTGCACTATCTGTGAACTCAGCCACCTTGAAAACAATCAGAAGGACACATGCTTGACGGGATGGGGGAGACCCAGACAGCAGAGACCCTCAGAAAGCGAAGAGTGAACAAAGCACAAGGCGATCATACCTGGTTGCAACAGAAACAGACGAGAAGACTTTTGAGCTGCAGGTGAGGAGGCGATGACATCTCCGAATTGCAGAGGAAATGGTTCCTTGTCAGTGGGTCTGCGCCCCTCTATTTGCAGTGCTGCCTTCAGCACAGGGATCTCATTACTAGAGAGTTTACTGGCAGATTGGAGGGATTTCAGTGAGGAGTAATAAAAATGATCAGGGACTGCTGGAATTGACATAATGAGGAAACAAGATGAGAAGAGTCAGATATTTATAGCTTGGGTGAGAGAGACAATTAAAAGGTGGGGTGGGAGATGGACTGGGTGACCTGAAAGCCTTGTCTGTTTCTAATAACTTCTTGTCGTCTGCTGTACAGAGGACTTGAATTTACCAAGGCTGTCAATCTGACTCTTAACAGCCCTCACTTCCCATGTTGAAAAGCTCAGGTGGGTGTACTCTGGCTGTGTTGACACTGTCAGAATGTCACTGGTGCTGTACGTTGTTTAAAAAAATAGTCATCAGCCATGTGGTGGAAAAAAATTGACACACTGACAATAAAGGGAAAAAAATTAGACCTTCATAAAATAAAAAGCCATTGAAGACCTTACTGAGAGCAGGAGTAACTGGGAAGGGCTCCCAGGTTGTTCAACCGGTGATGCTGAGCCCTCCTTGCTGCCTGCGCAGCGGCCTGTCGAGTGGAAAGGTCCGTGCAGAGGGAGCAAGTGTGAGCCTTTTTCTCTGCAAGGTAGGTGCTGGTAGCAGCTGAGAAAAACCACTGCTCTCCAGTACGCGTAGATGTGCATAGGCTGTTGTCCCCGAGAGCTGCTGAGCTCCACGGACGGCTCTTGGGGCAAGCTCTGTGCCAGCCAAAACTCTGCTGGTCACACCGGTGGCTCCGGCCACGTGTGGGGTTTCCCTTCCCTGTTACTGCTCCTACGCAGCGGGATCCAGCCCTGGGGGACGGGCTTTCCTCATGGCACGGCCCAATTCGCTGCTTCACCCCTGGGGATTCCGGCAGCTGGCCGTGGGTAGGTGTTAGCGCATAGATTTTTCATCCGTATATTCCCCTATATTTTTGCACAAGCCCACTAAATACATATTTTTACGTGTATCCTACCAAACATGAGCAGCCATTGCATTCTGTTTTTTTCCTGAGTTGGAGACCCCTGAGAAGAGGGATAGTGGCCTGCCTGAATAATTACACAGCAGCCTTACGGTGAGGGTTATTTAAAACCTTGACGGAGATCGTGGCTGACTCGCACCCTCCCCAGCGCTGCGGAGGAAAGAGCCCCAGGTTTGCTCTGGACTTGAGAGACCGCAGCAGAGTTGGAGGCAGCCAAGCTCGAGACCTCGCAGTCTCAGGGTTTGCAGACAAATTAAAACGCCGCTACCGAAAGCAACGGGGCCGTGCACGTTGGAGGCACTTCAGGGAAATATCAGAGCGGAGTTTGTTGAGTCTGGTGGCGGAGTAGCCGCTCTGTTTTAATGATACCTGTGTGCAAAGGCCACAGCTGCTTTCATCCATTTCACAGTAGTCTGACTTTCACAGAACAGACATAGCCTAGGGTGGTGGAAGGGAGAGAAAGGTGACCAAAAAAGAAAAGCCATCCATTTTTTACTACTTTTCCCATCCTTCTGAACTGTGATACCAGGCTCTGGCTGTGCAACAGTAACCTTATCCAGCATACTGTTGATTTAAACCGCTTGGATTTATATAACTTTGGAAATGGTAAACTATATTAATTTGCTGTGTTTTCAAGGGAAAGTTATTTATTGAGAGACATTTTTAACTCAAGTGCCAAGAGTCTTAAATCATTATAATAAATTCATGCTATTCAGGGTTTCTTACATTGTAATAAATTTGTTTTAAACATGAATGAGGAGATCCATGATTTCTTTAATATACTGTTATGTATTTCCTTTCAAAATGACACAGCTCACTATATCAAGTGAGAGAATAATAGTGAGAGATTTACAGTACTTAAGAATAACACAGCCTGGGAATGTGACATGTGAACCAACATTGGGCAGGGGGCTGGAAAGGGCAGGGAGCCCACCACTGCTCCCGGCGGCATAGCCGAGAGTTAAACAAGTGACAACGGGTCAAGACCAGTGAGGGTGGAAAGTTCCCTACACGGTGGGAATCACCACGCAGGCTTTTATTCGCCTCCGTTTTACTGTGCAACATGCGATCAAAACACCCGAAAGGTGACGCTGACCGGCTGCTCTGACCTGGGAGGGCGGCTGCTGAACCTGCCTTGCTGGAGCAGCACCTGAGCTGGAGGTTTGCTTCCCAGCCCGGTGTCACCCTCACCTTCCTGACCTCCAGCACTGCTGCAGCCTTTCCCCAGGGACCTTGTCCACCCTGGCTTCGATGGTGCCCAGGGAGCAGACCCCTCAGCAGCTGCCAGCGCCCCTGAAGTGTGGCAAGGAGGGGTCAGGTAAGCCCTTAGATGAATTTCGGTGTCTGTTGTTAATCCTTGACCCTGCATTAAACCTCTGGTCACCCTGCCACTTACCATTACACACGTGGATGGCTGTGAACCCAAGACAATAAAACCCACGGCTGGCTTTACGTCAAGTCCTCGCTTCGTAGGGGTCCTTATGGGCGGGTGGAGGAGGAGCAGGGCACAGAGACAGCCTTGACGATGCCAGCATCCGAGGTCTGAGACAAATCTGCTTCGGCAGCATGCTTATGGCTTTCTTGGAAAGCAGATCCCCTCTGCCCCAGGTAAACATCTGCTGAGCGCTTGCATCTCAGCCTGCTTCATCTCATCACGGACTGCTGCAGGAATGGGGTCTGATGTTTGTGGTGATCTTGGGTTGGTGTTTGAGTTGGGCAAAGCATCACAGTCCCAAAACGGCAAAGGCCAGTTGGTTCTCTAGTATCTAATCAGAGCCATTACCGCCCCCCGCCCCCCCACGCCCTGAGATACCTAAAAGCCTTCCAGCTCCCCAATGCACAACCCTGCTGTAGAGAAATGAGGGCACGTGCAGAGCCATCTTGCTGTGATGTAAAAATCTGCCCCGCAGGATGCCTGTGCACAGAGGCAAGAACATTTCTCTGGCTCTAAAGAGTTAATGGGTCTTTGGTGGATGTGGCTGCAGCAAGGCCTAATGAAATGCTGCTGGTTCTTGGGGGGGAGGATGGCCCTGCTGCTGCCCCTCACTGGCTGCAGGTGAGATGCAGGACAGCCGGGGACTTCAGCTGCCCATGGATGGGGCTGGCAGTGCACAGAGGATGGCCGTGGGCTGCCCCTACCACGAGGCTGGAGAGCTTGGGAAAGGGGAGGAGGGGACAGGAGAGGGCCCTGCGTGCTTGCAGAAGTGATGGCAGGACCTCATCTGTCAGCGCAGAAAAATGTCTGGCCAATAAACTTGCCAAACGTCTCTAATAAAGGGCTGGATGTGTTATCATGTAGAATGGTTTTATAGGGGACGGCCATAAAACGTGCACATTGCCCTTTAAAATGCCAGGACGAGGATTGATTCCAGCAGGGCGGAGGGAGAAGAGGAGGGGGAATGAGGCTAATTGGAAAAGGGGGATAAATCCAGGGGCTCGTTTCTCTGCCGTGGGTCCCCAGGGTGTCAGAGAGCAGTAACAAAGCAGGAGTCACTGCCTTATGAGCTCTGCCCGGACCTGGGCTTCTCTGCTCTCTGCTCTCCACCCTGTGCAATGCTGGGTGTCCTTTCTAGCGTTTGTTCCTGCTGTGGGCTCAGTCCAGCCCTGCTCTTGCTCCTGACACCTAGCCCAAGGAAAGGTGTGGAGATACCTCCATCAGCCTCTCCGCTGATTCCTCCTCATTCGTGCTTCTCCTTTTAATCCCAGGGGTCCAATACCCATTGCCTCCTCCTTGCCAGTTCCAGTAGAAGTGTCCTGCCTGCCCAGGGGTCCCACTGCCAGCTGATCTCTCCTGCTTTGTGACTCCACCTGCCTGGTCTCTGTCTGTGGAAGTCCACCACTGCTGAGAGATGAACCGCAGAGGTTTGGGTAGTTTGGTAGTAGTTTTCATCCTGCTCCATGGACAGGGGACAACCCATCCTGGGGATGCAGGTGTCTGTGTGCGCTCTGGGCTCTGCTTGAATAAACAGGAGAGGGGGAGCTGGAGGAAGGTCCAGGGTGTGTTTAGTAGTGATCAATAAATATATTGTACTTCAGCTCACTTTTAATGCTGCAGAAAACAGGCAGCAATCCTACTTAATAAATGTAGACAGTCTTGTGGAGCTACAAGACCATCTATTCTGCTAGACAATTTCTGCACCACAGGAAGGCACGTGACCCAGCACCCGATATTATCTACAGCTGAGGTTCACCAGCTGCCATGGGCAGAGGGGCCTGCCTCTGATTTTTCATTTTCTTGTTTTAATTTCCCTGAACAGAGATACTGGGCAGCCAGTCCCCCATGAGATCTGGTAGAGGGAGAAATAAATAAAACAGTAAAAGAAAAAGAGTCTTCTCCTCGAAGTCATGGAAGGTTTTGTGGATTTGGGTGGGAGGTGGGCGGGACGTGGGCGGGTATTGGAGAGACGGAAAAAGAAGGAGCCACGAGAAGTCGGATTTTTGTTGGCAAGGACTGCTTTGAAGATATTTGGCAATGTGGATTTGTTGGTACGTGCCAGATCTCACTTCTCTGCCTACTCTGTATGTGTGGTGCTGCCGAATTTCAAATTTGCAGTGGCCCTGGCAATCCCCATTGGAGCTGGTGGTGGCACCTGTGGGAAGGAGGGGTGGTGCAGGCAATGCACCTGGGTCCGCAGTGGGTCCCTTGGGTCTGGAAATGCTCTTTGGCCTCCCTTGGTGACCAAGCACAGGCAAAGCTGGGATGCTTCTTTGCTCCCATCAGGCATACAAAAATAACAATTTTCCTATCAAAGTTAAAGGTGAGTCAATATATTATGGTATGGACCCATGTCAACCAACTCGACTAATGGATGTAGTGTATTGTGAATTTGGGTGAGAGAATAGTTTTTGCTATTTAACTGATTCTTCTGGAAAGCAGAGAAATGATGTGAAATGCAGCCAAAGGTGATGAGTCTCATCTGACTTTCTCATGCTGCAGCCCCACTTCTTGCAAAAACAAGTTGGGTTTATTCAGCTGAGGAGATCCAGAACTGACCGAGATTTTTGAGTTCTCCAAACTGAGCAGTGCTCAGGTCCAGGTTTTTCAGTCTTGTTATACAGTTATGTAGTTCAAAGCAACATCCAGGCTCCTGAGGTCTGGATTTGCTTCTTTGCTACCTTTTGGCTCAGGCCCATCTCGACTATACCCACCACAGTGAAATATTCACTGAAAAGCAGTTTTAGTTCTGGATTTGTAATTAAATTTAAGGGCTAGTAAATTTCGCTATGAACATTTTTCTGGCTCCCTTCCTAAGCATTTGGTCTATTCAGCTAGTACTTATTGTTTTGCAGATGCTATTGTATGTTATATCGCCAACCAATAGTATGAAAAAAATGTGTGATTTAGAAAAGTACTGATTTGAGGTTTTTTTTTTTTTCTTTTATGATCACACTTCAAAGCTTTTTTTCAATGTTTGTTAGAGCTGTAAACTTATGGGGCAGGTGGGAATCTCATCCTACCACTTCACTCCAAGTGCTGTGACCTTTCCACTTCATCATCAACTTTATGATCAAACCATGAGCATGACCGTACTGCCCGTAATCGCTTTCTGAATTAAAACATTTCCTCCAACATTCAGCAATAAGGAAAATGAAAGCTTCAGGTAGGGTTTAGTGGCTCACCTTGCAAGAATTTCATTGCATGCTAAACATTAAGCCATGCAGTCATGTCTGAGCACTTGTCTACTTTGAGACCCATGGGAGAATTAACTCAAATTCACTTTTAAAGGGGATTAATTAAACTGCATCAGGACCCTGTTTCAACACTCAGAATTAAGATAAGTTGAAGTAAGACCCCTTTAATTAACTGAAACAGATGAGAGAGCTCTTTGACATCAAATGAAAGTATCTGAGGGGCTGCTGGTGTGGTTTGACTAATCCATTTTACATTATACCTTATTTAATTCAGACGGAATGACCTAGTGTAGACAAGCCCTGAGATACTGAGACTGGGTGTGATTGTACTGGGAATATCTGCCTTCCCAGCTGTTTTGTGAGAAGGTGTGTAAGAAGCAGGATACTCTATAAAATGAGACAATCAATCTTGGTCTGTACAGAGCCACATTGATGCCACAGAACTTCCACAACTGAGCAATGTCCAGACATACTCTTAAAAAATAAAAATTGCAGGTCTTTCATCAAGAATGGCAAATCTCAATAGAGAAGGTAAACTGGAGATAACAGCCCCAAAATGTTTGCTGTTCTGACCAAGTTTTGTCCCATATCACTTTGATTGGGTTCTCTTGTTTGTTAATTTTTACTTTTTTTTTAAGTTTAACCAGCTTTTTTGAACATGGGGAAAAGTTTACTTTCGAATGAAGGCTCAAACTCATTTAGCTAATTAGATATTAGAGTGGTGTGTGCACTATATACACTTCTGACCGTTTCTTATTCTTTTCTCTCCCATCAGTTACTTGGCTGTGAAGTCTAAAACCTTGCCAAGATTTCTGAATGGAGTTGCTGGTGTGGGATTTCTCCACCTTTTGGTTCCAATTTCAAGATACAAGAAGTTCTCTGTTTACTACTGTCTATGTTTAGCCCATATCTGGGGCTTAACTCTAACAGGTACTCTACCACTCCGTGACTCCTCACCAGCAAGGGAGGGGAATTGGGAAAAGGAGAAGAGACCAGTGGGTTGAAGTGAAAATAGATTTAGTGAAACAACACCAATACCAACAAAGGTGTACAAGGTTATACTCGGCCAAATGAATATGAAGCAGTCACAATTGACAGGACAGCAGTCCTCAGGAGCAGGGAGAAACCAGAGGAGAAGCAGGAGGGACCCCATCAGGAACCCCACAGGAGCTCCCCTCTCCTGAGCAAACCTTCCCCCTTTACAATGACCATGACATTACGGTATGAGCTACACCTGTAGGTAACTCAGGTCAGCTCTCCTGGCTGACTCAAAACTGCTGACAGCCTGCCTGGCATGGCTGGGCTGGGATTCTATGCCAGCCAAACCAGGAAAACTTTTATCTTTTTCTTTTCCCCTTTCTGTTTTCTTCAAACTGGGGCTCTGAAACATGGTTGACTCTCAATGTCTTGGAGACAATGTATAAAGTATCCACAGACACCTCTTTTTAAAAGGAGGACTGGCCAACTCACTTTTCTGAGGCAGAGAGGTTCAGAGTGTAGTGAAAGTAGGGGAAGCTCATGAGATTGTTCCTTCAAGCAATGCATACTCATGTAGGATTTTCCTAATATCCAAATAAAGCTGTTAAGTTCGTGAGTTTGAGTGTACATGGGGCATCTGAGGAAAATCCTGTGGCTTGGAACTGACATGAACCTGTCAGTGGGCCTTTGGGATCTCAGTGTAAAGTCCAGCTGGGGAAGAACAGATTCCATAAGCGCCATGGCACCCCAAAACCCGCTGGCATGTCTCCTGATCAGTAGTCCAGAAGCCAGTATAAGACATCAGATGGGGCGCCTTGCAGAAGAGCTGCCCAAGCCCTTTGTAAAGCCGCAGGAAAATGCCAAGAACAGGTCTTGGCCAGCCTGTGGTCCTTTGGAGAGCTAGGGTGCCCAAGGTGGGCTGCACCAAGGCCATTGGGGAGTCATGTGGATTGTGGGTGCTGGCAGGCTCTCTGAAAGACCTGAGTGCTTTGTGCTGCACTGACAAGTTCTGTGAGAGGCTGGAGGTTTTAAGGACAGAGGGCATCCAGTATGATGTGCTCAAGGTCATTTAGCAGGTTGTGGAGGAACTAGGACAAATCCCGCAGGTCATTGCATGTTTTCCCTGTTGCCAGATGACGTGGCCTCTTGCTTGGCCATTTCTGTTGCTACTGGTACAATGTTTTTCTAGCACAAGATGGAGCCTGGGATTGAAGGACACTTGGAGACGTTCTATGGGGCAGACGAGCTGCAGGAGGAAACCTCCCAGGAACAACCTGCGAACTGGTGTTTTTACTGGTCCTGGGCAAGGAGACTGGGGACATTTCTTACCACTTCCTAAAGGAAAAGCACAGAGTTTTCTGAGCTGAAAAATTAAACTCTTTACATCAGGCAAATCCAAAGCCAGGAATTAATTTTGGAAGAAGGGTTCCCCATTTTACATACTCTGACTTCATCCAAACAGGTTCAGTGTGGCTTTGCTAAATGCTTTTCTGAGCCCTCTCAGTCTTTGGAAGGGAACCCAGTCCTCCCCTCCAGCTCTGCAAGAAGGTGAGCATCAGCGTGGGATGCAGTTTCTACATCTTCTGCACAAAGCATCTTGGCCATGGGCTCACTGGCTGGTGTGAAAAGCTCCTGGTGCTCCACTTCATTGCTCCTGAATGTCTGCCACGGCTTTTCAGAGAATTGTTTTTGCAAAAAGGCAAACGGGTCCAAACAGAACACAGTAAATGTAGCCTTGCATTATACTGGGGATTTTTAGGGTGAGTGTACTCCCCTACCCCTAATATTGGCACTGCCTCGTGCATAGTGGCTCTGGGCCATATGCTTTAGGAGCAGCCTCATAATTTTCTCTTCCCATCACCAGGCACATCTACCCCTGGATGGGGTACAGCCGCTTGGTACATGGGACTGTACCAAGACAAAGCATGAAACCCCATACCTCAGTGTCAGATAAATGTTCGCACAAATTAAATTGGAACCAAAGTCTGTTGGTTTTGCTTTTAAAAGCCAACATTATTTTCTTCTCTTCGTAGATGCAGTTGATTGACCAAAGGCTGCTCACACAGAGTTCTCTTTGTGAGAAGGATTAAAAAAGAGGAGGCCTGGGCAGGGTTAGGAGTTGAGAAGCAAGAACAACTTTTTTTCGGCTTTTGCAGATTGGTACATGAATGGCTAAAGATTTAAGGGGAATATGCGAACAAGTGGCTAATCTGAGGATGTTTCATTTTGACATAGAGCAGGAGGAACTTACAGACTAATTATGGCCTCCTTTCAAGTTCTGGCTGTTACAGAAGAATTCGTCAGTAGGAAAGAGCCATTCCCAGGCATCAGGATTTCAGACTAGACAGAGATGCCCTGGCTGAGTGAGGGTGGTAAAGCTGGCTGTGTAACCCAGGGGACTACCCTAGAGGAGAGGCATTAACATCTCATCTGGATCACAGTATAATTCATGTTGAGAGTGACCTCAGGAGGTCAATCTTCTGCTAAAAGCAGGACCAGCTATGAGATTGGACCAGGTTGCTCAGGGCTTTATCCTCTATGGACGGAGATGACATAGGCTCTGGGATGGATAGGCTGTCTGGGCAGCCTTCTCCAATGCTTGACGGTCTTCATCGGGAAGAAGTTTTTCCATATATCCAGCCTGAACCTCTCTTGCCTCATTTTAGCTCAGATTGCCCTCCTTAATCTGGCATCATCTGCAAAATCTGTTGCTTCCTCCACGTCATCACTGAAGCAGTGAAACAAGACAGGTCCCAGAATAGACCACTGCAATACTCCATTTATCACTGGCTTCTATGTAGAGCATGATTCTTTCACTGTAACGCTCTAAGCGCAGTCATTCAACCATCTTTTTACCTGTCTGGTTGTGCACCCATCCAGACTGTATGTCCTAGCTTGGATCCAAGCATATTAATGTAAATGGCATTTGCTGCTCTCGGGCTGGTAAAGCTCAGTGTTGGTAAGGGGAGATACGCTGAGTCTTGAGCTCACCTGCTCTCCAGGCAGGCAGATCTGGCCTTGTGCAGGACCACCTACAAGGCCTTCAAACCGGTCTTAGAAATATGCTGGAGAAACTAGTTTTTCCGCTCCCTCTGTGTCACATGCCATGGGCTGTGGGGACAGCTCAGAAGTTTATCATATGGTCTAGGCTCATCCAGCCAAGAACTAGAAGATCCCTTTTTTTGGTCAGTTAGCATCCTTAAGAGCCAGCTAAAGCTGATGGCCATTTTCAGCAAATATTTCCCTCTCCTCCCTCACCCTCATTTCCTCTGCTCTCCCACCAGCAAAAAAATGGAGAAGAAATGCTCATAGGAATCTATCTGGGGAAAGTCAGAATGAGCCATAACTGGGTGCATCGGTATTTATTGGGACCAGAAGGTTATCGAAAACAGAGTGCAGAAATGCTAAGACGAAATTAGAATTGTTCCCTTCCCTTTTTATTTTTTTTATTTCCTCTCCTGTCACAGGTTTTTCCTCCTAGGTGTTGGGGTCCTTTCAGAGGCAATCGTTACTGTTAATGATTTTAGCTTGTTGGCTATTATCACATTTGTGCCTGGGGACTGCAGCTGGCTATCTGGGCTCTGGCAGGCCTTGACAGCAATCAGCTCCTTCTTGCTTCACACTAATTTTCTCGGGGGAGCTCAGGAGAAAACACTTTTTCGTTCATTTTTCCCTTCTTTCTGTGTGTCTCTCCTTTCTCTCTTTTCTGCATCTGACCTCCCATCTTTGGGACCTCTGCCCCAGGAAAGGTCCACGCTGGGGAATCTGGTGGAGCAGCCTGCATCAAGGTGTGGGGCACTTGGATGTAACTGAGAGAGGAAACATCTCCTGGGAAGAAGCACCCTGGCTTTTGTTATTCATGCCGTGTTTGGACCCATCTCTGCATTGCTGCCAATCCTCCAGCTGTTACAGAGAAAAGAAGGGATCATTGTGGTTATTTTATGAAATGTGTACATGGATCTTTTTCAGTGGCTGAGGCTGAGCACAGAGCTTTTACAGCCTTGAGTTTAATATTCTCTTTTTTCCCTCCATCATCATTTTATATTATTCAAAGCAAATCAGACAGCCTTTGAAGAACCGCTCAAAGCCTTTTTTCTTTCTTTCTTTCTTTTTTCTTTTTTTTTTTTTTTCCTAAAGGTGGGAAAGAGTGGGAGCCACCTGGTACATTTCCTTTCTCAATTCAGTGATTTTATTCACTGGGGAAGAGATCGCTTTGCATCTCGTTCTTGAAAGGAGTGTAAAAGGTAGATAAGATCTGTATTTCTAAAAGCCCCCAATGTTTTTTGGAAGGGTGACCAGCATCTTCCTTGCACTGAAGCAGCCTGGCTGGTGGAATCTGACTCATGTGTGGAAGGGCTCTGGACTGGAACAACTGTTGTACTCAGAGCTGCTAATCAAAATCATTGCTCTGAGACACTCCAGTAACAATCTGGACTAATCTTGCAGACTGAGAGGCTCCAGAGACCACTGAATCAAGTGAGTTTACCACCAGGAACCAGGTTGCTCAGATGTAAGTTGCCCTCTGGAGGGTTTTCTTTGCTGGGTGGTGCTTGGGCGAGGTGATCTCTTCCCGAGGAAAGTGTCCTTCCTTCTGGAGGAGAAGTGGCCTGGAAGCAGAGATCCCAGATTGCAGCTTGAAAGGGGTCAAGGTGTCAGCTCCCGCTTTTGTTATAGGACCCACTGGGGTGCTTGGTAAAACCATCCCCTCCACACTGTGTACGTGGCAGCTCTTGGTCCTGCTGAAACTTGGACTCATGAAGGCTGAGAGGCTTTATGATGGGATTTTATCCAAATGCCCAGTTCTAGGGTAGACATTGATGCCCTCTTGGTATTTTGTCGAAAAAAATTATTTCAGCTCAGTCAGTGTTAAAACACCCTCCTTGCTCACAGCCTGCGGGAACCTGCCACCCTTTTGCACATACAGGAGGAAATCTGGAATTTTACTGGTTTTACAAATGTCACGCTGTCGCATTGCTCCCCACCTGTTCCAGGTGATAAGAGCACTGTGTGTCATTGCCAGAGGATGTCCTGTACCCTTTTTTTTAGTTGCCACCCATCTTTTCCTCCGATTTTGGGGAGCAGAGAAATCCCTGGCAAAGAGTAGTCCTGTCTCCCAGCTCTCTTCTTCATGTCTGCTTGCCCCCACTTGAAAGATCATGGCCTGAGGCTTTCCCAGGGCACATGGTGGCTCTGCATGGTGGTAGGGTGAAAACACCGATGCACTGGTGCACTCAAAATGTGACCATGTGGAGCTTCCTCTGGATCTTCCCTCCATGACTTGGGACATTTCAGACCTGCACATCTCTGCTGCTTTCACCACTCTGAGAGAAGCATAAAACAAGTCATCAACCCCAAAGGTAATGGCCTCTCCGGGCAGGTTGCCAGTCATTTAATATCTTTGCTAATCATCTTGAAGTGTAAGTAAACAGCATGTTAATGAAATGTATGGGTGAAACTAAACTGGGAGGAGCTAGAGGAACTTGTTTGGACAGAGGAAATAAAACAAAAGGATTTGAGGATGTTGGATAGACAAGCAGGGAATTACAGCTTGATGTCTGGCTTAGGAATAAGTTGAAGGAATACAAGTGGGCAGGGGAGCGGTGATAAAAGGCCATATTAGGACATTAGGTGCCTGAGGGTGTATGTGAAGAGCAAATTCAACTTGTAACTGTCATACAGCTCAGCTGTAAACTGCTGAAAGTGGGGACACAGCAGTCTGTGTCCATAGAACGATGGGCACAGAGGCATGCATCTGGAATACTGGTGCCTTTGCCCAGGAAGTCTTTGGGACAGCTGGCAGCAAGGTGGAGGAAAAGAAAAATAATAAGTAATGCCAAAAACAGTGCAAAAAGGGTCTATGTCCTACATGAGTGTTCTTTGATGGAAGGCCTTTGAGTGAAAAAAGCTGGCAACCATGTTTGAAATTACAGCATATCAGGAAGAGAGTTAGTTGAACAGAACAGGGGCATTTAGAAGCATCTTTACAAAACTGGGGAAGGAGACATTTTATTTGAATGAAATATGTCATTCCTAATGGCAGGACCTGTTGAACCGTGGGCTATTAGGAGAGTCACAGTACTTCAGGTAGAGAGGGTCTAAAGAGTTTGGCTGGCTTGACCTAGCTAAGTGCGTGCCAAGAGAGGATCCAATGGTTCCCCATAAGTACCCTTGTGGTCAGAGTGGGGGAGAAAAGGTTTACGGCAATGCTAAACAGAAACAACTTGGTGTAAACTGGTCTTGAGTTGAGTGAGGAACCTAGATGTAGTTTTCCAACCCTTTTGTGGTGATGGCTGGCAACAGCCTCACCTTCAAAAGAGAAGGAAAGGAGAAGGAGAGAAGAAGGGTCATGTTCTGAAGATGGCTCAGAATCAGCATTGGAAATTATTACAGCAATTACAGGGGCTGAATGGGTTCAACAGTAGGTCCATGCAAGTCCTGTATAGATAGTACTTTTAGTTTACATGTGCAAAGAGAAGGTGACCAACAGCCCAAGTGTGACAGTACTGGAAATATCATGATCAGAGATGGTCAAAATAATCTGAATTAAAATTTTCCAGTGTCTTTTCTGTTGGCATTTTTGACAGATTTTGGAAGATTTTGAATGTGTCAACCTCCCTTCACCCCTCCTTCCCTCCAGCTTTTCCAGGGAAAAGAAAAAAAATGACCAAAATAAAATCCCCCCAAAATTCCAAACATCAGAAAGAAAAGGGGTGAATATTTAATGAAAATTTGCAGCCAGTTCTCTGTTCTGTTCACAACAGAAGAGCCGTTGCAGGGCACCAAGGACCCTTGCCCTTGTCCGAACTTCCTCCTCCCTCCACAGATTGCCTTGGGTTCATTTCGTACTCGGTCTGGGTTTCTAAAAAGACTTTCTGAGTTCCTGAGTTCAACTAAACTTTTCCTGCGTCTCTGCAAATTCGCTTGGAAGAATTTGACCAAGGGAAGGATACGAAATCCTCGAGAGTCTGAGTTGTGGAGGTGGCTTTTCCTGAAAGGAGTTAGATCCTTGAGCCAGAGCAAGTTAGACAATGGGCTGAAATAAGTCAGTAAGTTTATTGGCTCAGCTTTCAGCTGGAAAGCAGGAGGGATTTGTGGTACAAGGATCCTGGAAGGAGATTTCCCTAAAATTCCGTCCTAGATATGGGTTCATTGACTCCAAACCAAGGGATCTTGAGGGGCTGAAGGGGTGGCAAGGGCTTATTTCAAATGAAAGGTCCACATAAAGGTATCAGAAGCATATCCATGAGATGAGGACCTGTCTTTAAAGACAAAGAAGAACAGGAGATTTACTGAAAAGGCAGGCAAGCTGCCTCTCTCATCTCTCCTCGTGGCTCAGGCCTTTCCACGTCCACACATCTCTGCTGTTTTTGCTGCTCTCTCAGGGAGGAAAAATAAAACAAGTCATCAACCCCAGAGATAGCAGCCTCCTGGGCAAATTGCCAGTTGTTTAATATTGTTGCTAATGATCTACAAGCAGAAGTAAACAGCATGTTAATGAAATGAGTGGAGGAGGCTAAACTGGGGAAAGCTGCAAGAGCTGGTTGAGAGAGAAAATAAAATACAAAGGTTTGGGCAGGGCAGAAACACACCAGGGAGAATCAGGGCAGAATTCATCTGGGGAAGGTTCAAGGCGATACAACAATCTGGGCAGGAGGTGGCAGGGGGAGTGAGGAGAAGGAGGATAAAACAGTGCCAGCCATTTAGATGGCTGCAAGTGGCTGGCAAAAGCCCATCAGTAGGAATGAAGAGACAACTCTTGGTAGAGAAATATCAGGTGTGGAGGTTGCTTGTGATAAGCGTAGCCCATACTGTTGTCTTCTCTCCTCTCTGTTGTGGTGATTGCCCATAAATTTACCTCTGGCTCACAAGAAAGAGCCAGATGCATAGCATTACTCTAGCTTGGTGAGAAAATCCTTTTATTACACCTTCTGCAGCAGTGTAATTCACTGCCCAAAGCTCTTTTCGGCAATAACTAATGAAAAAGAAATGTACTTGCCCAACATCATCGCCTGCGATTGAATCAAGGAATCTCGAGTCTAGCCCAGTGAAGTTAACTGTGAGGACAGCAAGCTTTCTGTCGGCATGGCAGATCTGGGACTAACTGGGTTTATGAGTCCTGCTTGTTTTGAATATATGTAGTAGGAGATGGAAGCTTTCACTGGTGCCATTACCCTCAGCTAACAGTGGGACAAGTTTGTTAGTGTCCAGTCATTTTATGGCCTGCAGGGATAGGGAAGTAATTTTGTATAAATGTTCTCCCCAAACATTTAATTTCTCTTGGGTTTCTCCCCCTCCCTCCCCCTCATTTGGAATTCATTGGCTTTAATTACAGAGGTAGTCAAACTTTGGCTGCATCTGAACTGCAGGTCTTAGAGGGGACTCGCATGCTAGACAGCGAGATGAATGATTTATTATATTATTATTTATTCATTTAAATTCATGAATGCTTATCCAAATCCAAAATTGCCCAATTTCATCCAGATCTGAATTTATAGATTTTCAGGCCAGATGGGACCATTCTGATCATCAGCCTGACCTCCGGCATCGCGCAGGCCAGAGAACGCCACCCGGCAATTCCCACGGCGGGGGGAAGCTTTACCGCTATGTAAATCAGCATTATCAAGCCCAATGACTTGTCTGAAATAGTCTCTAGTGGAATCAGTGAAATTGCCCGGTGGTTTGCAGCTCTGCATCCCAGTATGTGACCGTGCATGATGGAAAATGCAGCTTCAGTTCTCCTTCTCTGTCTGGAAGACAACTGTGGAGAGGGCTACCACCAGCAGGTAAGGGCCAGTGGATCAGCAGCCCTTCCCTACAGCTGTGGGATCCAGGCTTGTTCTCATATAAATGCTTTAACAGGAAAATACATCAGTCTAATGTAAGCTCCTATAGTGCTAATGTGAAAAATGTTGCTTCGTCTGTAGAAACAGTTGCAGGAGCCCATGGGAAGTGAACCCCTCAAGCCAAGGGGAGTCCTGCCAAACCAAATTTCATGGCTGGTTGCTCAGGGGAAGTCTATGTAGACACCTGATTTGAGGACAGATAGCTGTGGGCTTTACTGTTGCCGTTTCCTCCATCTCTTCAGGAAAATCCTTCTCATTTTCCTGACTTGTTTCACTGCCTGTACTGAAGTCTCTGAACAGTGACACACGACAGAAGCCTCAAATGGCAGTTAGTAATTTCTGTGGGTTGCCAGGGTTTTGAAGGAGTTTAGGGTTTGGGGTGTGTTTGGGGAAGAAGTTGGGAAGTCACACAGGAAACCAGTGAGTAATTAAAGGCAGATGAACTTAATAGAAGACAAGCGGAGAATGGATCCAGTCTGCTCTAAAGAGTGGGATGAGCACCCTATCTCGTAAAAGCTCATTAAAATGTGTCTGTGCACATCTCAGGGAGGGGTTAGAAATCAGGAAATTAGCTCTGGCAGCAAAGACAAGATAAAGGAAGCCCCAGAGAGAGTATCATATTCTGCTTCCAAAGACTTTGTGTTTTTGCTGTAAACTAGCTGCTTGGAAGAATTTCTGCCCTCTCCAGCACTGAAGCATTGATTCCTTTCATCTCTTTGCAAAAGGGTCTGGAATGAGTTTGTGTCTGCTCACCTTTAGTGCCACAGGTCCTGCAGTTCTGGACAGCAGGTCAGGCTATGGAGCAGGTAGACAGGAGGGTTGAGCAGAGAGACCTGTTCTGCTTTCAGGCAGTGTTACCACACTGCCAGCATCCTAGTTTATTGGGATTTCAGCGAGAGGAAGCCAAAGCTGGAGAGTTGGCTTTGTACATCAAAGACAACCCTTGTAAGAAGACCATATTTATCCTTGCAAGGCCATTAGTTTTTTTCCCATCCAACTTGTGTTCTTATAGGTAAGTCGTAAACTGGAAGGAGATCTGTGCTCCCATGACACAGCTTTGTAGGTTGTTCTTATATTTCCAGCTTGGATAAGATTTATCTGCCAAATGACAATAATGAGTCTGATTGTTGGTTCTCTGTGGTCTTCTGGTGAGTAGAGCTGGCTTGGTGGGCTCAGCAAGAAAGACATGCACACACCTGCATGTGTGTGATCTTATTGGCATCACAGAGATGTGGTGGGATGGGTCCTATGACTGGAGTGTTGGAACAGAAGAATACAGGCTCTTTAGGAAGCAAAGGCAGGGGAGATGAGGAGAGGGTGTCACCCTCTGTGTCAATGACCAGCTGGAGTGCATGGAGCTCTGCCTGGGGGTGGATGAGAAGCTGATTGAGAGATTATGGGTCAGGATTAAAGGGAGGGCAGGAACAGGTGATAGCCACCCGAGTAGGAAGACTGAGCAGATGAGGCTATCTATGGACAGATAGGAGCAGCCTCATGTTCACAAGCCCATGGTCCTCATGGGGGACTTCAACCACCCCAATATCTGTTGGAGGGACAACACAGCAGTGGGCCAGCAATCCAGGAGGTTCCTGGAATGCGTTGATGATAACTTCCTTCTCCAAGTGATAGAGGACCAAACAAGGAGAGGTGCTAAGCTGGACCTTGGTCTCACCAACAAGAAGGGACTGGTGGGGAATGTGAAGCTCAACGGTAGCCTTGGCCACAAAATTGTGGGGTTCAAGATCCTCAGGGCGGTGATCAGGGTGCAGAGCAAGCTTGCTACCCTGGACTTTGGGATAGCAGACTGGCCTTTTCAGGGACCTGCTTTGTAAAGTACCATAGGATAAAGCCCTGGAGGGAAGAAGGCTCCAAGAAAGCTGGTTAATAGTTAAGGATCATCTCCTCCAAGCTCAGGTGCAATGCATCCTAACAAAGAGGAAGCCAGGCAAAAATGCCAGAAGGCCTGTGTGAGTGAACAAGGAGTTCCTGGACAAAGTCAAACATGAAAAGGAAGCCTACAAAGGGTGCAAGCAAGGACAAGTAGCCTGGGAGGAATACAGTAGCCAAGCAGCCAAGGATCAGATTAGGAAAGGCAAAGCCCCGGTAGAATTAAATCTGCCCAGGGACATCAAGGGCAACAAGAAGCTTATGTAGGTACATCAGTGGTAGAAGGAAGATTAAGGATAATGTGGGCCCTCTCCGTAAGGAAACAGGAGGCCTGGTTACTTGGGATATGGAGAAGGCTGAGGTACTCAATGACTTTTTTGCCTCAATCTTCAGCAGCAAGTGCTCCAGCCACACCGCCCAAGTTGCAGAAGGCAAAGGCAGGGGCTGGAACAATGAAGAACCACCCACTGTAGGAGAAGATCATGTTTGAGACCACCTAGGGAACATGAAGGTGCACAAGTCCATGGGACCCGATGAGATGCATTAGCAGGTCCTGAGGGAGATGAAGTTGCTAAGCCACTATCCATCATATCTGAGAAGTCACGGCAGTGTGGTGAAGTTCCCGCTGACTGGAAAAGGGGAAACATGACTCCCATTTTTCAAAAGGAGAAAAAGGAAGACCCATGGAACTACAGGCCAGTCAGCCTCACCTCTGTGCCCAGCAAGATCATAGAGCAGATCCTCCTGAAAACTGTGCTAAGACACATGGAAAATAAGAAGGTGATTTGTGACAGCCAACATGGCTTCACTAAGGGCAAATCGTACCTGACCAATTTGGTGGCTTTCTGTGATGCAGTTACAGCATTGGTAGGTAAGGGAAAAGCAACTGACATCATCTACTTGGACTTGTGCAAAGCATTTGACACTGTTCCGCACAACATCCTTGTCTCTAAAATGGAGACAAATGGATATGATGGATGGACCATTTGGTATTGGGATGGATGTTGTTTGACATCTTTGTTGGTGACACAGACAGTGCACCCTCAGTAAGTTTTTGATGATACCAAGCTCTGTGGTGTGGTTGACATGCTGGAGAGATGGGATGGCATCCAGGGGGACCCAACAGGCTGGAGAGGTAAGCCTGTGCAAAAGGCCAAGTGCAAGGTCCTGCACCTGGGTTGGGGCAATCCCAAGCACAGATACAGGCTGGGCGATGAGTGGATTGAGAGCAGCCCTGCGGAGAAGGACTTGGGGATGTTAATTGATAAGAAGCTCTATGTGACCTGGCAATGTGCTTTTGCAGCCCAGAAAGCCAACTATATGCTGGGCTGCATAAAGCGAAGCATGACCAGCAGGGGAAGGAAGGTGATTCTCCCTCTCTGCTCTGATGAAACCCTACCTGGAGTATTATGTTCATCTCTGGGGCCCCCAACATAAAAAGGACATAGACCTTGAGAGGGTCCAGAGAAGATGATCAGATGGTCTGGAGCAAGACGGGCTGAAAGAGTTGGGGTTGCTCAGCCTGGAGAAGAGAAGGCTCCGGAGAGAGCTTATAGTGACCTTCCAGTACTTAAAGGGGGCCTACAGGAAAGGTGGAGAAGGACTTTTTTCAAGGACAACGGGTGATGGCTTTAAACTGAAAGAGGGTAGATTTAAATTAGATGTAAGGAAGTTCTTCACTGTGAGGGAGGTGAGACATTGGAGGAGGTTGCCCAGAGAAGCTGTGGCTGCCCCCTCCCTGGAAGTGTTCAGTGCCAGGTTGGATGGGGCTTTGATCAACCTGCTGTAGTGAAAGGTGTCCCTGCCCATGGCAGGGGGGTTGGAGCTGGATTATCTTGAAGGTCCCTTCCAACCCAAACCTTTCTATGATTCTGTGACATGCTAGTCTTGCAAAATGAAGTATTGTTTTGTATATTTTAGCACACATGAAACAAAAAAAAGACAGAAAGAGAAGAGACCAAAGTGGTTTGTGCTGCAATCATATCTCCTGTGGCCTTCAAAGGAACCCCAAAGACTTCATACATTCCTTAACTTGCAGAAATTCAAAGATCACCTCATCGAGGATCAAAAGACAGAAACATTTCAATGATACACAGCAGCAATTAAAGTTTAGAAGCATTGTGGCTTTGTTTTGCATTTCAGGTTGGTGGAATTGAAAGGAGGAGGATGCAATCATCGGCTGGATGTTGTCCAGGATTCTGAGGCTGCGTCTATACCTGTAAATTAACTGTAGCTGGGTCTGCTTTCTTGTGCAGAGGCCAGCTGGCACAGGATATCCTGCATCTGTACTATTACATTCTCTCACCCTCCAAAAAGGGGGGTTGCATCCAAATTGCCTACTGAGAATGGGCACTAGTCTGTGCTAATTCCCAGGCTGTGTCTAGGCATCATTTGGGAAAATGCTAGTTAAATTGTGCCAAAAACATGCCAGGTATACAGAAGATCAAGTTCTAATATCCAGGGACAATTTTGCAACTGTTCATTCTGATGGTAAAGAAGTAGTCTGGGAGTTTGTGTTATAAATCTAGCTAGAACACCTCCAAGTTCTTTGTGAGTACTGTTGATTGGTCTCTTGTCCTCAGGTCCCCTCTGAAGGTCAGTGCACTGTTGGGGTTCTTCCCATTGCTCATTGCCAACAGGCTTCCTCTAATCTCCTGATGGCTGTCACACGTATGGTTTTGCCATGGCATGGGCAAAGCAGAAGAAAAAAAGGACTCAGTAGGGAATCTGTCATTGCAAACTACTTCACAACAGCATTGAGGCTATGGAAGTTGTCAGAAGCTGGTCATTCAGGTAAGCAGTGTCTTTCCAGGGTGATTTATGGAGAGACATGGGGAGTACTGAAAGTAATCTTTGGGCACAGGGACTGCACTGTGGCTAGCTGCACCAAGGGTATGAAACAGGAACTTGCACAGGCTACAAACAAAGTTCAAACCATGAATCTATCCCTTGTACAGATTTGGGTTTTGCACTTTTATGTGCTATCTCAGAAGTCTCACATCCAAGTGTGTTTCCTTTGTTACAGGAAAAGGTGGCTTTATGGTGCAGGATCTGGGCTGCAGTGAGCTGTAAGCTGATGACATCTTCCTGGTCCAAAGCTGGGGTGAAATGAGGGAAAAGTCACAAGCTTGACTGTGAAAGCTGTGACGGTAGCTGTTAAAGGCTTTTCGGGAAGGAGCAGGGGGTGAGCCGACCCCTAGCATCCTCCCTGACACTCCTGCACCCTGCTAATGGCAGCCAAGATGACTTTCTGCTAATGCAAATGTTCACAGCTGTATGCTGGATGTTGCTGAGTGGATAATGGCTGATGAGGTTGCCTGTAGACAGTCACTCCACTACCAGTGTGTAATTAATTGCTATGTAAAGTGCTCTGAGATGCGGTGCTGCTGAAACACTTGGTGTATAAATGCCATCCCCACACAAAAGGGAACAACATGCAAATTCTCTCAATATATTTTTAAAGATGAGCATTTTTCAGCTGTTTGCTCTTTTGTAAAATTTATTAGGCCCCCTCCTGGGAACTGGAAGGCAGCAAGGGCAGTGCGCATGGGTGAGCTGGCTTCCAGGGGCTCCCACTGTTCGTGCTGCTCGACCCCAGACGCTGGAGGGGGGGGTGTCATCTGTTTTTCTTCTACCATTCTTTTAACCTCTGTTTAACTTTTGTTTCTCCTTTTGCTTGCTTGCTCACGTGGTGAGCTGCTGCCTGCCTGGGGAGGGCAGCAGGGCAGGAGAATGCTTTTCTGCAAAGGGCAGAAGCTTGTAAGGGCTCCAGCCCTTGTTTCCTTGTGAACCAGAGAGGTTCTTTGTCCTGCTTCCAAAGGAAATGTATTGTCCCAACGGGATGCAACCCAAAGAGAGGTTGTTTCAGGCCAGCTGGAGCTGGAAAAGCAGTGGGGTGGGGTGGCAGCCCTGGCTGCAAAGGACAAAGCCCTGCTTCTCTTCCTGAAGAGGTCTAATGCCAGCTCTGAGGAAGCAGTGGGAAGGACAGACTGTCTTCCCTGGGAACAAGTCTGTCACAAGGCAATTGACAAGTCTCATCAAGGTGGCTTGAATAGAAGGCTATGAAATCTTGAGTGCTAGAGATTACATGAAGAAGGCAAGATGACTCACTGCTTCCCATATCACAGAGATGAGAGGACATCCAGCGAAAATATCATGCAAGTTAAAAACAGAAGATGGGAAGTAGTTTTCCTCAGGGCATGGCATACAGTCCTGTCAGAGACTTCATCATGGCAGTAAACAACTAAAGGACAAACAAGGTAAAAAGAAGTAAACTAATTCAGGTCCACTGCTGGCCGTAGGACACAATAGCTTGGGTAATGCCATTGCTACAAGAACTCTTAAACCTCCAGCTGTCAGAAGCTGGGAGAATATGCAGGGGGTGAGTGGATGTGCTGCAGTTCTTGCAGTCATTTCCCAGGTGTATGTTGCTGCTAATGAATAGAAAAAGGACATAGAGACTATACGGACTGGAAATTTTTATGCGCTAATGTTCAATAGATTCAGCAATGGGTAGTTGACAGATCTTGGACAGAAATTATGAGCAGGAAATCTGTTTAATGAGCACTTTTCTATGGTGTTCCTGAGAAGGCAGTCATAGCTTAGATGCAATTTAATGTTTCCATCAATGGTCTGGAAATAAATAAAAACAGCGCTGCTAGCTAAAATGTACAGATAACCTAAAGTTTGGAGGAATGCTTAATATGGCTTGAGAACATGTGGAAGGGACTCTAAGTCCATCAGTAGGCCAGGAACACAGAACATATATTTTCACAACATCAAATTGGGAGACAATAGGAACCAGGAGGATGGGTTGAAGCTATGGAGTGGTGAACAGCAGAACCACAAAATTGTTACTGGAAGGCGTATCTGAAGATCATATACTGGCACCACTAAAGAAAGTCTGGATATTTCTTCTTTACTCACCTCCACCAGATGTTTATACATATTGATAAGATTCCCTTGAGCCTTCCCTTCAACACACTGGCCAGTTGCAGCTCTCAGTCTTTCCTCACATGTCAGATGCCCCAGTTCATTTATTGTCTTTGTGGCTTTTTGCTGCACTTGCTCCAATATGTCTTGTACTGTCTCATACTGAGGAGCCCAGAACTGGACGCAGCACTCCAGATGAGTCTCACCAGTGCTGAGTAGAGGAGAAGGAACTCCTCCCTCTACCTGTTGGCAATGATCTGCCTAATGCAGCCCAGGAGGGGCTGGCCTTGTTCGTGAAAAGAGCACATTGCTGGTTCATGGTAAACTTGGTGTCCACCAGGACCCTCAGGTCCTTCTCTGCAAAGCTACTTTCTAGCTGGCCAGTCCTCAGTGTGCAGGGGTGTGTTGGAGTCCCTCTGGAAGTCAACGATGCCGAAGAAGATTGAGAAGTCCTAAAGGAAAGTCCTTCATCTGGACCTGTATTCTCAATATGGTGGTGGGACAAGCTAATGCCACCTTGAAGGAGACTGGTGAAAGAACAGGACTAATTTTAGTAAATCACAAAGGGACAGATAACAGAAACCCATCTCCAGTTCAGGCGCATGTGCTTTGTCAGAAATCTGAGAGGATGCAGAAGCCCACACAAATCTGGGCTGGAGAAAATGCTTCCAAGAGAGCAATCTGTTCAGCTCATGAACAAGCTCAAGTGTGTACGCACCTGCTACAAAAAGACTCTCAAACCTAAAAGAGAAAGAAGGGCCCAAGACAGACCAGTGCCTGCAAGCTGAACACAAATGGACATCAGCAGGAATCCAGGCACATGTTTTGTTGGTCATTGTCTCTGGGAACAAATTGCCCAAGATCTCGGTAGAGATTTCATCTCCTGATGTCTTGGAATCAAGACTGTGCAACTGTGTTTGAACCCAACTTGTCATGTGACTCACTGTGGTGTTGTGACCTGTGACTGCAGGCTGGGCTCTTCTTGCTGTAGTCTTTAGGTCTGACTAGAGTGGTCCCTGAAGTGGTCATGAGTACAATACATGGTGTTTGGCCTTTGCCTGCTTTCCACCTAGCTAACAAGCCGTGAGTAGTGTCCCTTGCTGCATTTTAGCTTTCATAGGTTAGGATTTCAGTTAGGTCAGAGAGTGGAGAAACAGGGAAGGTACATGTGGAGGGTGGACGTTGCAGATGTTACTTGGGGATTGAAGAGGTGCCTTCATTCACAGGAAGGCAAGAACCCTACAGAAGGCTTCCAGAGCATCAAAGGGGACAGAAGGCTATCTATAGTCCTGTCCCAGAGGACAAGTGAAACCAGTAGCAAGAGTCCATCATTATCTTTAGACATTGATTTTGCTGCTGAACTTAAAAGGAAGAGTCTTTGGACTCTTCACATAGCACAAGGGTCACTATATGGCAATCCTGATGTATTTCTCAACTCTTATCATACCTCTTTCACTTGGGTTCTCCTAGGTATCTCAGCTGTTGCTCACAATACCAGTATCCATGGCTAGTAGCAGGTGTCCTCTGTAAGGAAGACCATCCACCCAATGATGATCAGACCCCAGATTTTCAGTCAAGTGCCTCTCTAAGCCAACAAGGGCCACTACCCATAGGTACTGCTGTGGCTTCCTGCAAATGAAGCAGAAATAGAGCTGCAGGTCTATGATGGGAAGAAATCTATAGGCACAAACATCTTTTCCGTTTTCTGTGCTTTTACTCATCACCCACAACAGCTTCTATTTCTAACCCTGTGTTTAAAAAAACACAAAACAAACTCCTGAAAGTCAATATTTATTTTTCAGGCTCCCTCTCCCCTGCTGTTCATCTCTGAATTTAATGCTTTTGAAAGGTGAATGATTGACGATTTACTGAAAACGAAGTTAAAATATAAATAATTCCACAATTCGGCTGCTGTATTAAGCAGGCATATGAGAAAAGCCCAGAAGACCAAGGTTGGCTTTTATTATTAACAAGGAAAAAAAATTAAATTTAAATAAATGTAATATTTATTAAAATTTCCTTTCACGCTGTTACCTGAGGTTCATAAAACTTTTGAGCTGTGTCAGCTTTGCACTCCCCAGTACATTGAACTCCAGGGAAAACTATAAGCAAATTCTTAAGATCAATGCAAACTACTTCTCCATTACTCAAAAAAGGGAATTTTAACTATTTTTGAAGGCCCCAGGACTCCACTAATCCAGATATAAAGACTCTTTTCACCTTCAAACTTCACAGTTCCAACTCCCCTTTCACCTTCTCTCCTCCCATTGCCACCCCAACACACACAGCCCTTTACACACTGAGGAAGTGAACATACATCCTTTAGCTCATTTTCCACCTTTCCCATGGCCAATTGCCAATTGCCAGGTGGAATTTGCCAAAAGGTGGAGAGAGTTACATCGAAGCTGCTCCTGTGCCCACCCTGTCCCCCACTGACAGCACC
Organism: Leptosomus discolor; assembly: GCF_034619465.1. Taxonomy (NCBI): domain Eukaryota; kingdom Metazoa; phylum Chordata; class Aves; order Leptosomiformes; family Leptosomidae; genus Leptosomus; species Leptosomus discolor. The sequence continues at coordinate 84,757,589 of NC_141419.1, forward strand.
AGTGCAAAGAAGAGGAGATGTAAGGTTCTGGTAGGAAGAGGGTGGCAGGAACAGAAACCTGTTTTCCTGGAACGAAGACACTTGAGTGACAAAACTAAGTCCTGTGCTGTAAGCAGGACAAAGGAGAAGGGTTTGGGGATGAAGGCTCTCTTACCATCCAGTTTGGATCCAGATTTGGATTTTAAAGACATTGAAAAGATCCTGTAGGTCTTGCCTTGGTGTTGTTAATGATAACAACACACTAGGAAAGCAGGCCTGTATGAAGCAGTTCTGTCTGGAATACAGTTGCAGATCAGCGCTGGGCTTCAAAGCTGGGCTGGGCTTCCTACCTATGCCATGCAAACACACTCATGTTTCTAGAGCTGGATGGAGAATGGCTGAGCTCTTCCTTAAAATGGAGGAAATCAGGGTGAGGAAGAGTGGTTTTAATAGCAGAGACTCAGCTTTCAGAGCGTGGGCCTAGGGGCTTAGACCTATCCTTGGGTCCAAGTTCACCTTCACATCACCTATGTTAGACACATATTCCTAGAGTAACTGTTACCCAAGGGAACTTGAGGATCACATGGGAAGCAAACACGTGGTTGCAACACCTTCAGCACACCATGCCCTGGCATGTGAGTAGACTGGATGTTCTGTGCTTGCTGTTGAAACTGGCCTGGAAGGACATGGCCATTGCTTGCCATTATGGCAGAGCGGACCTACCTGCAGGTTACCCAATCACAGACTGCCTACAGGGCAGTATGGTGGCCACAGGGCCAAGCCTTAGGCATCTCTCTGGTGATAATGGAGCAGAGCTAAAGCACTTGTTTGTCTGCGCTAAGCATCCTGAATGCAGCTTGCAAATATCATCTGGCGTCCACCTCTAATTTGGTTGGGGAGGGTGGAAAAATGCATGGAGGGATAGTCAGCAAAATTTAGCCCAGGCACAGCAGACTCTGCTGGAGTATCAAAAAGAAATGCTCTGTCTCAGAGGAATTCACCTAGGTGTAAAAGATCTTGGTCTCTACATTAGGAGGTTGACACTGCCCAGACTGTGAAGGAGAATTCATGGACAGAGGCAAGTTTTTCTCCTGGTGAAGTCACCGGGTATGGAGAGTACGGGTAGGTCTGGACTTTGCAAGAGTGGATTCAGAGGGAAAACTGAGCTGTGTGAGAATGTGCTTTGATGTTGATAAACGTGCCTTGTGGAGGCAGTAGAAAAAAGAAAAAGCAACAGAAAGAAGGATGTTGAAAAGGATGATAAAGCAAGAAAAAGATGCATGGGATTTGGAAGCATTTGAAGAAATCTTTTATAAAGCTGTGCTAGGCACGTCCCGTCAAATCTCTCCTGCTGTGAGGAATTTTCATGTTACTTTGCAGATAAACTTGTTGAGAGCACGCTGTCTGCCTCCATGGTGACAGAATGGCGTCTTGAAGGAAACAGCCCTGCATCATCATTTCTCCTTCAGTTCCAGGCAGCGTCTGTCACTGCAGAGCTGGGCTGTGAGCTGCAAATTAGACCCATGTCTTCTCTGGCCTGGGGAAGTTAAGCAAAGCTGCATTTGGTTCATTGCAGGCTGACTTTGTCAGGGTTTCCTTTGATCCTGGTTGGGCAGAGTATTACTTGCTCACGCGGGACCTGTTGCTTAGGTTTCTCTTCCAGAAGTCATTTCCTGATATTTTTTTTTAACTGCTGTGTCCTGTGTCTCAGGTGGCTTCTGGAGGGGTAAAGGGGAAGGGAGGAAGACATGATGCTGATGGAGGATATAAGATAATCTGGGTCTGCAGTCAGCCAAGCAAGGTGCATGAACTGTCAGGCAGAAGGAGGTGGGCATGTGTGTCACCAAGGTCTGGCCTCTTTAAGGATGGAAGGATTAATACAATTGTACTGAATGTGCTGGTCTGCTGCTTGGTGCCCCTCTCATGTTAACTTCTAATCTCCTTGAAGGCGTTTTAGGTAGAGGAGAAAGAAATCTCAAAGTTATAAAACTACTGCATGTTTTCAGAATATACGCATCTACATGGAGGGAAAGTGTCCTCTAAACTGCTACTGATGTTCACAAGTATTATCCCTTCTATCTCCTCCTGCTGATGGATAGGCCATGGTAAGCACAGAATTCCCGTAAAGACTAAAAGACATGTATACACACAGAAACACACACACACACACACACACACACACAAAGGCTTTGCCTTGAGTCATGGGAAATCTGTCCTGGTTCTTCAGTTCACAGAAGATCTTATTTTGGTTGGTTCAGGTGAAAATGAGAAGGAGACACAGGAACAGGGAAAAATGAAAGAGAGAAAGAAGGAATGTATAACTGCAACAGAAACTGATCCAAGAGACAAGAATATTTTGGATATCAGAATAGGAAAAATGTTTTTCCTTGGAAGGGACTGACAGCTCTGGGCTTTTCCTGCTTGTTCTTAGCTCACACAGAGATATATTCACTTTTTCCTAATGAGACCAGCAATCATGGCCACTCTCCATGGCCCTGAGTTACAGGGGATAAGGATGCTTGGCTTTACCAAGGAGCAGTGCAAGTCAACCAGATATGTGTCTGGGGGGAGGAGGCAGCTCCCCCATCTGCCTATTCCCTGCTACATCCTTATCTACATTTCTGCCACTACACTGCCTTGAAAGGTCACAGACCCTTTCTTGGTTCAATCTTTTCTTAAGATCCCATTGAAGGCTGCACTGGACATCTTTGAGGTTACCCGCATGGAGTCAGGCAAGGCATAGCTGGCTGGGGTTAGCCATTTGATTTCAGGCAGTGCTCTGCCCCTGGACTGTTTTCACATGTTGGCTGCTGTATCCATGGGATCTCACTATTGCACCTCAGCCCCACTGCTTGTTACACTCAGCACTTCCCAAAATGAGTTCCCAGCCCTATAAGCCAAAGACTGCTTGTTGTGCCTTTGCACAGCATCTAGCACAGGGAGTGTGAGGTAGGACATCAGTCGGTGATTGAAAGGCAAGTAACAGCTGACAGTCCTGACTGAAATGTATCCCCTGAAAATATTTCTCAACAGAAAAAGGACTTTTTCATTAAATGTAATATTTCTATAAAATCTTATCAGTTCTGTAGAAATTTCCAATTTTTTGTTTAATAAAAAGGTGTTTACCTTTTTGGTTTTCTTTCCTCTGTTTGTATTTTGAAAATTGTTTATGTTGTTCAGTTTAAAACAGGAAAAATCCTACACAAATGTCTATCTGAGAGAATTTTTTCACTTTTTGCTTACTTTGGGTTAGAAAATAGTGAATAGGTCTCAGTTGCCCCCAGGATAACAGTGGCCACACAAAGATAAACTCATCTTCATGTAGTGAATGTCATGTGCTCAAAGTAAATGGATGACAGTAATTCAACAGAACTATGTGTGATCTTGAGGGGATTGTTTTTGAATTTGTGGGCTCAAATCCTCCTTTGGACTGCAAGACATTTAAAGTTTGCATTTCTTCTGAGTTTAAATCAGTACCTTTAAAAGGGGGAAGGGATAAGGGGGAGGGGGAAGGGGAAGGGGAAGGGGAAGGGGAAGGGGAAAGGGAGGGGAGGGGAAGGGCAGAGGAGGGGAAGGAGAAGGACAGAGGAGGGGAGGGAAGGGGAGGGGAGGGGAGAAGAAGAAAATGGTGGGGAAAAAATATCCATTGCTGGTTTCATGATTCCTCCATCTTCTTGACTTTTAAGAGATCAAGTCTTCCAATTCTTGCAGGATAGTCCCTGAGGCCATGTTAAGTCACCCTTGTAATTGCTGTCTTTAAAAAGAAAATTTGGAGTGCTTTAAAAGCAGATTCCCTTGTATTAAAGACGGTACAGGTATGAAGCAGTGTGCTCCAGTGAGCTGGAGTTAACTCCCCATTTTTCCACCTCTGTGCCTCTGGTACCAATCTCTGGTAATTTTGCTTTAGCAGCTTGGTTGTGGAGCGTTAACTTCTCCTCTGTGTGGTGAGAATACGGGCGATATCACTGCAGACCATTGTGCTGCACTCTCTCGCAGATATGCTTGGCTGGGAGGGACTGCAACTCTCCCTACATGTCACATGGAAGTATTTCAGGCGAAGCCTTTATGATAAATTAGGGAATGTGGTCAGCCAGAAACAGCCGGAGTGCTGTTTTATTAATCTGCAGGTGGATAACAATAAAAATGATGAAAGATCTAATCAGCTACATTATTAGCTAGAGGTTGGTGGGGCCAGGAGAGAAGAGGGGTGTGTGGGTGATGTGGGTGCTGGGGAGGGTTCAAAGACAGGGAGAGACAAGAGCATTGACTGCAAGCACTGTCAGCCACTAAAACTGAGAGGTGAAAACATTGCTGGAGATGATACCTTCAAAATTTCAGTCTTCAGAACCCTGTTTTCTCATTTGCCATTTCCTTTGACAGCTTGTTAAATCTGGGAGCACCCACATTTTTGGCAGCCAAGTTGCCCATCAGTGCCTGATGCTCCCTGTCTCAGCTGCACCTTCCTCCAGTCCTTGGCGCCTCCTGGGGAAAGGCTATGCCAGGACACCAACAAGATGTTCCCTTCTTGTCTTGCAGAAGGTGGGAAGATGCCTCCTTTGTGAACTATGTTGAAGGGTGAGCTGCCGAGTTTTCTATTGCTGCATCTTTAACTTTTCCAGCAGTACCTAGGAGACTTTGCTGATAGAAATGAGGGAGGTGGGCAACACAGGCCCCTTTGGCATTCAGTATTAGCTGATATGGGGTTGTAGATGGTGGGTGGGGTCCTTATGGTAGTAGATAAAGAATTCTGTGTATTCTCTGTACCCTCTTTCGGTCTAGGTCCTTTTCTTTCTCTTTTGGCATAGTAAGGTAAGCAGATATGATATAGGAGAGCCCTGTCTAAGTACCTGGATATGGAGGAAGTGGAAGGCTCCAAATCTCTGTTAAAACTTTGATTTGGCAACATCACGAAGTCCTGCAGTCAACACACCTGTATGCAAATGCCTTATGGACAGCTAAAGAGCCTCTGCTCTTCCTCTGTCATATTTTGCAATGCACATTATTTGCTTACAGTTCAGGTCTGTCTCATAGTCTCTGTGGTAAGAGCATATTGAGGAAAGTCATCTCCTTTCCCAGCAATTTTCTCAGCTTCTCTTGATCATTAACATGCTGGAAATCACTTGAAAGAAACACTGCAATTTTTTAAGGGATTTTATTCATTTATTCATCAAGGTTAAGGACCCTGAAAAACTGCTGTCTACATCTTTTAGCACTTACTTCTTTCAAATTTCATATACATTATAGTCCTCAATCTGGAGTTCTCTTTCACGATGAGGTTTTCTCTGACTGTATCTTTTGTTGCAGTGTTAATGTACAAAAAACCCCTTTAAAATTAGTTATACTGCTACAGTTGTCAGGAGAACTCAAGTGATCTGATGAATTTAGTAAGAATTCTAGGCTGTGAAACAGACACAATGAAATTCTCTCCTTCAGCCTACTTGCCTCATTATTAAACCTCCAGTTTATAGTGTGCAGACAGTTGCGCACTATAATTGAGGTTGAATTGCCATTCTCATTATAAATCCCCTTTTCTCGCATGCTCATAACTTCAACCAACTTGTGGCTGAATCTGCACACTCACTTTTAGCCCACAGTACGATATTTAACTCCATGATCTATGGGCTTTAGCTCTGCTGCTTTGCTCTGCTGCCCCATATATTTCACCGTAATAGGAGCTGCTGGTGAGGTTAAAATACAAAAGCTGAGTATTATCAGGCCTGCCTGGCTTAAGCACCAGACCTACGTGTGTATTTTAGGTAGCTAGTGAAACCATTGCCCTCACAGAGGCACTGACATTTGCTAGCCAGCCATCTGAGAGGTTTTTTTTTCCCCCCAAGATCTTGTCTCCCAGTTTAAGTAACAGGAGTCTCTCTGAAGCGTTGAAAAACACCTGTCCCTTCCCACTGACTAGACAGGAAATTTAGGCATTTCCTTCATTCACTGCCCAGAACTCAGATGAGACCCAGCAAAACCCTTCCTCTGTTTCCTTCCTCCGCACCAGTGAGCTTTGTAAGTCACTCTGAATTTCAGTAGGGGATTTAAAACTGTTGACTGGATCTGCTTGGACCCCGAGCAATTCTGTTAAGCCCTCAATGCCAGGGTCAAGGACCTCTTTTTCTCTCTCTGTATGCCATACTTGTTCTGCCTCCCCTCTACTTTACTACCAACTCCAGCATGTAGAGGGAAGCACTTGGATGCAGACTGACACTGCATGGACCAAACTGATGTCAAAACTGCCGAGAAAGGGTCAATTCAGACGGACAGTTCAACATTGCATCTCAGCCTGCAGTCAAGAAGAGCAGAAAGGAGCAGCCTTATGGCTGCAGTACTCAAGGGGGATGTTAAGGTTTGGGGTTGGGGCTCAGTTCTGCTCTTTGCCACAGGTTTTGTGTGTGCCATCAAATGAGGCAGCTAGGTCTGTTGACCAGAGCTCTGCTGACCCAAATAGTGGTGTAGACCTCAGGCTCAGATGTAGGCATTGGAAGCTAGATGTGTAACTGTGCTTGGAAGGATGTATGCAATGCAGGAAACCAGAATATCTACAGAGACAGATGACGCTGCAGTGTCCTGGGCAGATGCCCACTCCCTGCCCTGCGCACTCTCCACAGGGAGAGGAAGCATTCCCCTGCCCTAGCTTCAGCACAGTGACTTCTCCTGAGGTGCTTCATGAAGAGGACTTGAGAGCTGAGAGTTTGCAGAAAGTCTTGCTGGGAGTTTGTGGGGAGAAGAGAGGAGTGAGTGATAAAGAAAAACTAGCACATATTTGTCAAGAAACCCGAGCCAAAAGGATTTATGTCAAGAGATTTATTTTTTTTGGCAGTTATGAGAGATCACATAAAAAATAAAAAATACACATACTCATATATTTATAATGGGGAGAAGGAGGCGGAGGAACAAGATTCGTGCTAAAAGGAAATTGTCAAGTTGGGAAGTATGAGGTAGAGAAATAAATGACATCCTACAGCCAGACAAACCATGGACCAAGACCAGCCCTGTCTGGAGATGGCTGGCATAGGGAAGTGCTTTTGATGCATAGTGTCAGAGATGCCATAGCTGTTCATTAAATCCCTCTCTCTGCCCTCTCTGTCATGGTCCAACAACTGTTCATGGAGTAGACAGCAGTGGTGATGGAAGGTGCTGCCATTTATCCCCAGCGGTTTATTACCAACCCTTCATTCCTGCAGCAAAGAGGGAAATCTCTGCCTGTTTCTGGTGGTCTGGCATCTTATTGATTTGCCTTGGTCAGCACTTCAGGACTTTCCTCCGCAACCCTTAATGTGTGAGAGAGTCCATGGCTGGGGCTGAGGATGTAGGAGCATGTGGCAGGACCTGAGGACACCATGGCAATGTTGGCAGAACTCATCTGCCAGTGTCCCAAATCCCTGTTCTCCTCCAGGCATACAGCTCAGCTTTCTCACACCTCTCCCCCACTTTCTTTGCTCTCCAAGTGCTACTTGTAGGAGTCGAAAGCGAAGTGTTGGAGCCTGAGGGAAAGGGGAAAATACAGTCTGTGTCTCTGAAAATGTAAAAGGGACCCTCCTGCATACTTTGTTCCTCTCCTGATACTCTTCTCTGTCCCCAGCTGAACTGTTGTGACCAATTGCACTGAGAATTTTGCTCTACATGTGCAGTAAGATGAGGAAAAAGCTAAAGAGAGGGAAGGAAAGTGACTCCCATGCTGCTAGCTTGGGGGATTTTGTTTGATATAACCTTTCTTTCAAGTGATAAGGCTTAACATCTTCTTTAAAGCCATTTCCTGCATTTCAGGTCCACCCATCAGAGCTTGCACTCTGGAAGCTGGTGGTGTTTCCCTGTATGGTATGTGCATGTTTTGTGAATGTATCAGGGATCCTGGCACTAAGGAAAAGTGCTTTCTAGCGCTATTTTCCTCCATCATAATGAGCTGGGCATGAGCTCTCCAGGCTGCCCTGTATCAGTAACCTTAATAACTCCTTTCAAATCTTTTTCCTAAGAAGCACTTCTGGCAATCACTGTCCACGTGTGCCTGGACTGGACAGAGTTTTAAGAAGTAGGTTGGCTGGAATAAGGTAGCTCTGAGCTTTGCTGACAGTATTATTCCTAGGAACCCTGTGAAGAGATTCTGCAGCCACCAGAGCTGTTCTGAATTTGTAATGAATTTGAAACTCATGCCTCAAGCACGGTCTGTTCTAGAGACAATTTTTAACGAAGTGTCTACTCCAGCTAACACCAGGCCCAGCAAAAGAATGTAGGGCATTTGGGGTCAGTCCAAGTCCTCCTCTATTTAAACATTGCCACTAAGAAAATCTTGCTGCTTTCCAGTTTTGATCATCTGCAGGAAGGCTACACCTAAGACAACTAAAGACACACATTTTTAAGCTGAGTGGTTGTTCTGTTTCCAGAGGTTGTCTGGATGTTGGATTTGTTATAAATTTATAGGTACAGGGATATAAGAAATACATGAAAATAATCTATAGGCCTAGGAAGACAAGTCCCATGGAATTTTGCTCACCCATCTCACCTAATTCTGTTCTTGTGATTCATCCTTCCTCTAATAAACTAACCATCCTCACTAGAAATATTGTAGCAAATAGGCAGACAGTGTATTGTGTCTGTTTGTCTGGCACTGTCACAGGGTTTTTCTCTGTTGACTTGAATAGTTGGCATCTATTATTTTTGTTGTTGTTGTTGCTCCTCAGTTAGCTTTTAAGCTTTGTGGGTCAGGTACCATCATTTGGTCTGTGTTCCTGCAACGAAGTGTTTTAGGCACCCGTACAGTCTGACAAGTCAAATTACGGCCACTGAAAAAGGAAGAATCTTTCCTGCCAAAATATTTTCTACAAGGAACTGTCAATCTTGACTCTTCCCCAATAATTCACCTCTTTGGTAATTAATAATAATAATAAAAAAATCGGTTTGAGCCTGCTGCACTTAAAGGACTTTGTTATTGGTTGCATGTGTTAGGGTCCATGTGAATTGCTGCAGTACCTGACAGGAGACTCACTTTGTGTAAGTCATGCTTCCATCCTCTGCCACGAGTCCTTTCTCCTTCACTGAATGCTATTTCCCATGAAGTACTGAAATATCTTGCTAGCTGGCAACTCGTCTGGAAAGTTTTACTGCTTGTGAATCAACAGTTTTCTCCATTAAAATTTCTATATTTTCAATGTTTGGGCCCCATCTGGGCTGAAAAATGTATGTTTTGCAGGCTGAAATTTTTTTTTTTTTTTACAGTGAGGTCTGCTAGGGAGATGTGTGGGAGATTTGGCGCTCTCATTCTTTCCCCACAAAGTTCAAGTAGGTCAAATGCTACCATCAATGATCTAACTTTAGCTTTACTCCTTCAAATCCCCACCAGTCTCCTGGACTTGACTTTACAAGTCCTTTCATGTCATTTCACATTGTAGTGGGAGGAAGTGAAAATTACGGGCCACAGGCAGGGTTCCAAAAAGTGCTCTCTCTTTCTCAGAAAAGGGCTGGCATCTTTCCACGGGCCTTCATTGTATTTTATAGCCATACTACAGTATTTAACAGCATAATTTAGTAAGTGTCGGTACTCCGTTGTGGAGTGTGGAGAAACCGTCTTATTCAACCTCTGGCGACGTGCGCTGATTCAAATAACAATTCGTGAGGTAATGTTAATGTTTTCTGGAAATGAAATTGGAGTCAGAAATGCCCTTATTGGCCATCGGCATAAATACTGGTGTCATCCTGATCAGCAAACAGAATTTGAGACCTTTTGCTCTTAAAAGGTGACTCTCTTTCATGTTTTAATTCATTTCCCACCAAATTAACTGCCCCAAAGTGCAGACACACATTCCACTAGTTTATACCAGTTGTTTTGTGTTGCTTTTCATGTCAGACATTTCCCAGCTTTTGAGCACTAGTAGAACATTTATTCACTGTTGTTGCATATGGTTGTACCTGAATTAGTTCTTTCCATTTACAAATACATGAAATGATTAAAGAAAATCAAAGTCCTTGACATGGCTTAAAAATATATCCTACAGGCGTCTGTGAAAGACCTGCTGCAATACAAATCTGAGTGAAACTATTTCTCACCCTTCCAACTATGCCTCTTTGTTCCTTGCGTGCTTTAAATGCTTGGGGGAAGATAGGTCTGGCTGGGATCCTAGAATGCCATCTGATTTAGGGAGTTCTAAGCATAGAAGGATGGGAAAAACAGTGACTTTTCTGGGCTGTCACAGAGAACATTTCATGTTTACCTCAGCTGTGCAGCCACCATCTGTGTCCTACCAGATTATCAAGGAGGTCAGCTGTCAAATGGAGTAGGAGGAGCGAACAGTTGCATCAGAAGCTGGTCAGATATCATCTGCTGAAAAGATTTTAATGTATTCTCCAGCCCAGAAGGCTGCAATAGTCCATCATAATTTCTAGCAGCTGTACCAGAACATACACTCAGCATAAAAAACCCATTGAATCTATGTAATGTCATTCTTCATGCTTGCAGTCACAATGTCAGGCCCTTCTTGCAGAGTTGGTGCAGTTTGTTTTATGCTTTATTGATTTTTGACCTCTAGCCAGGTCTAAGTTGAAGTTTCCTCTGTGTATCAGACAAGGGGCGGTGTCAGTTCCTCAGGTCACCCTTCTCTCAGCTTAGATATGAATTCTAGTATCAGGGCTGTCCGTGCAACATGTCCTGGCTTCAGTTCACAGGTAGCAAGGCTGGACTTGGCCTGATGAGGGCAGCCAGTGATAAGCTATCCCATAGACATGTGGGAAACCACCTGTTCTCCACTGGGTGGAAAAGGAACTACTGTGTTGGGCAGAGTGGTATCCTGCAATGTGCACTGAAGTCCTTATCCCTCTGTACACCCCAACATTTCTTTGGGTAAATGCTAAAACCGCCCTCCCTACCCACACTGGTTTTCATTGAAAAGAAATTCAGTCCAGAAAGGAGATGTAGTAAACCCTGGTAGATCTACCAGGCTGGACAATGGTGACGCGAGGGCTGCATTGGGTGCCTGCCCTGCAGTGGAGGTATATTTGCAGTTGTGCAAATCTACCTGTATAGCCTTTGAAAGTCTTATTTCATGAGAATAACAAGGGACATGGCCAGAGGGCAGAACTGTTTTGAGTAGGAGGCTGGACAAGACAACCATGGAAGACACTTCCCATCAGCATTGCTGTGATTTGGGTTCTATATCTGCTCTCTTGGGGAGGTTCAGAGGGGTGGTGTCTATAGCAGTAACATACCCATGGATCTACGCACATCTACAGCAATCATAGAACCATAGAATCATGCAATATCCCACATTGGAAGAGACCTTGAAAGATCACTGGTCCAGCCTTTCATAGGAAAAGGGGCCTAGATAATCTATCACCCTGTTCAGTTGCATCTTGAAAACCTCCAGCAATGGGAACAATACTATATCCCTGGGGAGGTTGTTCCAGTGATTGATTCTTCTCACTGTAAAAAATTTCTTTCCTATATTGAGATGAATCCTTTTCCAGTATAATGTGTACTCATTGTCCCTTGTCTTCAGCATGTGGCTCCTTGTGAAGAGAGACCGTCTGTCCTCTTTGTAGCTGCACTTTAAAATTGATAACATATTTCCTCTGTAGCCTTCACCTGAAGATATTAAAGCAGGCAAGATATTGTATTTTAACAAGAATGAGCTAGTTGGGCAATGAACTCTCTTTTCTATTTTTAAAAGTCTCCTTTGTAAACCTCAAAACCAATATGAGGCAAAGGCACACGTCATTTCACAAATGGGTAAAGTGACGCAATCCAGAAATGGTGGTGAGTAACACTGCCATAGGCTAAGTACTGGTCCATACATTCTGCTCAAGATGGCATGTGGCTTGGTAACTGTCCAGCTCCACCATCTGCAGAGACTGAAACTCAATTGCTGTTAACGAGAATGAAATTATGGCAATATTAGCATAATTAAAATGAGAAGAATTCTAGTTCAAGGATGATTGATGCCCATGGAAAACTTTGGATGAAGGCAGAAAAGGCAGGTCCAAGACTGTTGGCTCGGACTTTATTTACCTGCACAATTTCTCCAGGTACAGGAAGAAATGTCCTTAAAAAAAAGGTTTAATGTGGCTACTGACTGGTATTAAATAAATGATGCATGTTGGCAGAGCGATAGATGAGACTAGCGGAAAACACATTGTGAAAGGAACCAGAAGAATTGCTGTCATAAATCTCCCCAAACTATTCTAGTCAGAGAGACGCTAAAAACTAAGCAGGTTACTGAGAGCATAAGGAAGTGGGCTTTAGAAGATACCAATGGCTCTGTAGGTTCATTGACACAAGTTTTGCCCATGTGTCCACCCTCTTAGAAGAGGACCAATGGATGGTCAGGGAAAGGAAAGGGTTATGAAGGTGTGACATTGCAACTTCAGTTGTTTGGCTTTTGGGTTTTATTTTTTATTTGAGGCAGGTTAAAAGAGCTCCAGGTGTTCTCTCTAGAAAAAAAGAGATTAGAAGGCAACATTAATCAAGTTTACAACATATTCAAACAAGTAGATAAAGAGGAGAGAAAAAAATACCCTGAAATGTTTTTCTAATGAATGCATATTTTAGCTGAAGAATTCACAGGGGTTGACATGGAAAAAGACATGTATATATGCTAAACTAGGGTTAGAAGACAAAGTGGGATTATTTTCAAAGCTCATAAATAATTTAACTGTTGAAAGAAAAATGCAGAGGTTTCCGTTGATCTTATTGCCAAAGGAATGACTTTCGGCCTGATAAAGTAAGGGGCTAAAGGGGTTTTCACACAGAAGAATGGCAGAGCATAGCTGTATGTCTATTACAACTTGTCACAGCAATCATGGTTTTTATTGGGTAAAAGATGGGCATGTTGGGACAGGATATTCTGGCTTCTTTGACACAATAAAATGCCTGTATCCAATCCTAAATGACCTTTATGTTAGAAAGAAATTGCGGTTTCTTGTTGACTTTTGTACGGTGTTCACTGAAAGCAGTTGTAAATGTTCCTATTAACTTTTTTTTTGACGCAGAAGGAAGACATAGCTGAATGCTCCTGACAATCCCACCTGCAAAAACCTGGTCGGACCTTTATAAAGAACCAGCCACTGGAAAAATTTGAGGAGCAGTGCGCCTTCTTCATTTGCATTTCTAGTTACTATGAAAATTGTGCAACTTCACATTGACCAAGGCAGGTCATATAAGAGCTTGTTTCTCTATTTTGCACGCACAATGATCCATGCCACCGTCACACCTACTCAGTCTTCACATCAGTCACCTTGTACAGTTTAGTCATGCAGTCAAATGGCTGAAGTTCTCCAAGTCCCTGTTCCATATAATTTCTGTTCCTCTCAGGTGATGATGACCAGCAAATGCCCCTCTGGCTTGTATTTCAGTTTTGTTTTACTGAACTGATCTGTGTTTGTTTTTGTCACCAGACAGTGAGAGAAGCTGGATTGACAGCCCTGAAACCTACTTTCTGTGATCCTGTGGTCTCTTTGCCTTCACGCACCTCAAACCTGTTGGCTGGAACTCACTACTGTTCAGCCGAGGGAAGAGGTGCACAGAAACTCCAGCACTTCTCTTCAGTATGCAGAACCTGACCATGTGTGCACTCTCTGAGGCTATTTCAAACGGTAAGTACAAACCATGGCTAATCTGGTTTACTTCCCGCTGTACTTGGCTTCTCTCAGTTACTACCTCCCAGCTGAGATGTAGTGGTTTCCATCTGCACCGAAAGTGTTTCCTAATTCAGCCAGGTGTAATGCTTGGCTATGACCACCCATCCATCACCTGTGGGACAGACAAGGCGAATCTGTGTGCTCAGGCCCTGGAGCACTGATCCCTGAGAAGCAATCTCTCACTTGTTTCTTGGCTCTTCTGCTAAAAGTGCAACAAAAGCACCAGCTGGGCTCATGACCAATGATATAGACCCCTCTGATCTAGGACCATCAAAAGATTTCAGACACAGTAGGAAGGCCTACTGACCAGATGAATGGCAAGTAGCTATCACTAGTGACCTGGTATAGTAGCAAAGCAAGGTACAGCCAGACCAAGTTTGTCCTCTCACCCCAGCTGCACAGAAATTTAACCACTTTTCTTCACTATTTGCAGTTAGTGGGGAGGGAGTGCTCCTTTAAATCTGATGGATGAAAACCCTTTCTAAAATTTGCCATTTGGTGTTATCAGCCCCTACATGGAAGGAAAAAATCCCCAGACTCTGATCAAACTGAATCTGGTCTGTAAGTCTTTCAAGCAAGTGTGTTGCTTTATGTGGATTTCCTACCTCTAGGAAAATAAAACACCGTAAATGTCCAGTATTTCATCCAAATTCAGCTCTCTCCCAGCACTGCAAAATCTTGGTAGTCAAGGTTAGAAAATATTTACCTAGTAAAGCTTTAAGATCAGGCTTTTGGGCTGGAAACTGAAAGATATAAATAAGCCAGATATAGGACAACTCGTGCTTAAACTACAGAGCTTAATCTGCAGAGCCAGGTAGCTCTCAAGCTCTTTATCCTGTTTTGGCTTGGACTGCTCTGTGCAACTCAAACACCAGAACAGGAGTTTTGACATTCACCCACCAAACCATCTCCGGAGTGGGGTGCTCAGACTGGGCAGAGGAGGCTAATTACTGGTCTCACATATATGACCAGCCTGCTCTTCTTAGGTTGCTATGTGTCTCAGTTTAATCTCACGTTTCTTCTCCTAAAGTTGGCTGCTTGCTGCTTATCAGCTAGCAGAGGTATGCACAGGGACTCAGACCCCCTTTGCCTTTGGTATTTGGGCATTTGGGCTGTGGAACACAAATGCAGATGTTCTGAATAGCTGTCCCTTTCAGTTGGGTGAGTTGGGTCCAGAGGGGCAAGTATCTGTTTGTCATCAGTCTTCTGGCTGCCTGCCCTCAAACCAACCCGGGCTGCTCCATGGAGCCGACTCTAGTGCACTTGCGTGAAATGCGATGCAGAGTGTTAATTTGATGATTATTGTGCAAAATTCATGTGCTCTGGCGTGCTCTGGGGTTGCTACAGAAAGCAGCAATAACAGAACAGACCAAGCGGAAGGAGTTAAAATGAGGAAAAATTGGGCTGACGCATTTCATCTGTGCTTATATGCCATTTTAACAGTGGCTGGGGTCTTCTGTTGGCTTGGCTTAAAAAAGATATTGCTAGTGTCTAACACTTGATGACAGATGGTTCACCAATACTGCCAGGCCCATTGTCTCACTTAATAGCTCTTTGTTCTGACTGAAAGAAGGTAATCTTTTCTTGTAGGTGTTGTTAGGAGGATCTGTGTACAATGTGCCTTCTGACAACTGTTCCAGTTTGGGAGTGTGTTCTGTAGCTCACTGAAGTGGAGTCACAGAATCACTGAATCACAGAATGTTAGGGGTTGGAAGGGAGCTCAAAAGATCATCTAGTCCAACCCCCCTGCCAGAGCAGGATCACCCTAGAGTAGATCACACGTCTCCCTCACCCTCTGGAGGACGGACTCACAAAGGAGACATCACAGTCATGATGACTAATTTGTGGGTGCTCTCCTATCTGGTAGAACTCACAACACTGGATTAGGCAATTGCATTCTCTTTGCTCTGCATGGAAAAGGTAAAACACGTGATCAGATCTGTCTCAAAGGGTGAAGAGAAGTTTAGTACCTCTGTCTTTCTGATGAGGAAAGACACCCATTTTTAGGATGTCATGCTGTGGCTTCCCACTGGGGAGAGTTAATCCACCCACTCACCAGCTGCCTGCAAACTTGTGTGTTTGTGTCTCTTCTTTTAAGGAGCTGAAATCAATAGCTGCAGCCCAGCAATGCATACACCCTAGGAGACTGCCATGAGCAGCAGACTAAGGTGTACCAAGAGAAGAGTCTGCGTCCCTTTCTCCTGGCGAGGTGTCCTGTGCGCTGTACAATGTATATCACATTCATGGGAGCCGTGTTAGGAGACTGGGTCTCCTGAAAGAAGTTATGGAGCCATTAGCTCCCCATTCCTATTTCCACGTTTTAAACAAACTGAGGCAGATCAATGAGAGGTGTTGCGAATACCTCCCTCTGTGATTGTATAATCAGGGTCATCTTCTGCGTCGTGGGAGTCTCACGGGACAAATCCCAGCTTCCAGCTGGACAGAGGAAGAATCTGAACCTGTGCTTATCATGTCTCATGTGAATGCACTTCATGTTGTGAGGCTGCTGCTTACAGGAAAAGAGCATGCTTACCTGTATGTGTGCAAGGAACGTCCTTCCCCAGTCTGTGCCCACTTCAGGTAGTCCATGAGTTCAGAACTTATCAGACTGAGACCCAGAATTCAGGATGGTTTATGAATGACTCTGATTTGGTACCTTCCAAATGTTTTTTGGGGCTGTGTTTGCTCTTTTGTGGATGCTTACTGTAGTGAGAGGGAAACTATGGGATCGAAACCTGTTTTAAGGGCTTGTTTCCTCAACAATGAGGATAGCAGTACTATTCCAAAAGGCATTTTCAGACTCCACAGCTGGCTAACTTAAGACTGTGGCCTATTGCTACTTCGTTGGCTCTGGAGTGGTAGGACATGCCAGGTGGTTTCAAAAAGAGCTTGCTAAGGGACCTTGCTAAGCAACAGTATGAGCAGCTTCTTCCTCCAAGTGATGCTGTACGCAAGCTTATGCAAGCTACTTGGGCAGTATTTGCACATTGCACTGAAGAACCCAGTGGTATGTGTCTCCACAACTGCTAAACCCCTGTGATATGTGAGTTCTTCATTGGACCACAAACACCTCGTGTGCTTCTATGGGTGGACACTGCCCTGGTGTATTTGGGATAGAGGGAAATGGGCTGTTGGAAACTGGAATTTCAAGGTAGAAAAGTCCTCACTTTCCTTCACAAGGACATTTCCAAATGGTATCACAATGTTAGCTACATGAAGGGAAAACAGGCAGAGCTCTGTAGCCTAATTTAAAGCCCAGATCATCTCTTAATAAAAGCAAGTAGTCTAATGGACATCTTCCTGGAGTGTAGATGGGGTGGGAGTGTAGATGGGGTGGAATTGCAGAGGGGAATTGTTTCCTATTCTGTGTGCAAAGCAAAAGTGGCTCTGTGGCTATGTCAGGAAATGCTGATATGGAAGAGTGACTTCAGGAAGGAATTGACTGCTTTCTTATAGACACAAAAATGTGATTAGTGGTTGATGTATCTTCATGGGACTCCAGAAAGAATAACTGCATGCCTTATACTTGCACCGAAGGTTGCCCCCAGCTACTCATGGGGATGGGACTGCAGTTTACTATAATCATGCTGGTGCCAAGGAGAACCTTGGCAAAGGATGGATGTTTGACCTTTAATAAACCTTTTTTTTTTCATATAATGTGATTTAGCATCTCAAATAAGAGAGAGGAGCCAGCATCAAACAGCCAGTGTCTTTTGAACCTTCGTAATAGAGTGTTCCTGATCTGCTGTATCCTGGTGCACATGGGCAGGCAGCTACCGGCCTTCAGGTTGGCTCAGCCTCTCTCTTCATTTCATTGCTTCAGACTGGGGCTTTTCTTTGGGCACTTGCCAGACCCAGCAATACAGTCCCATGCTGAAACAGGCCTCTCTGAAACCTTTATTTGTTTTGCTTTCAGCACCTACAGTGTAAAGGGGTGGATTTCATTTGGAAAGAAGCATCAACTCTCCGTAGGACAAGCAGTTAAATCTTAAAACAGAGCTGGTATGTTTGTACAGCCCAGAGAAGGGTGTTTTAAATCAACCATAAGGACATATCTAGCTTTGTGCTTCGGATCGTCCTATTTTAGTCAGTCTCTACCATAACCAGAGAGTTGAGTTTGGCAAGTAAACATCACTTAGTTCAGGCAGCAGTGTGCTCACACCAATGCTTCATTCCCCAGCACACCAATGTAAATGAACCTCCAGTGGGTTGAGCGCATTGTGGTGCCTCCCTCCTTTTTGGCGACTGGACTTGAAGATTTGCCTACTCTTTGAGCTTGCAGTACAATGCATGGGGAATTGCTGGGAGAAAGGTGAGGACCATGCATGTTTCCTCCTCTTTCACTGGTTGTCCCTTCTGATCCTCACAGCCAGATTCCCCAGTTCAGTAACCCAAATGGTGTCTCTGCGAAGTCAAATATTTTTAGGAGTACTGACGTGGGCTGTAGAGACAGCTTTAATAGTGCTTCCCAGTCTCCCCTTGAAAGCTGGTTGCTCCCCAGAACGGGATATGTTATTTTCTGTGCAAGGTACCTGAAAATGCATGCAGGATACCTGAAAAAAAGGCTCTGAAATCTTGTCTCATAACTATCAGACAACAGCCCCCAGCTGTATCTCAATGGCCAGAAGTTTCCTCAGTTGGATGCCCCAAGGATGCAGCCCATCCTACTCAGATCGTATGGCCGTGTCCTTGCAGATACATCTGGATGTATCTCACAGTCCCAAATCCACTGCAGACACATACCATCTGCTTTAGGGGGAGTAAGGTAGGGCTCTTGGGAGCTTGAGGGTCACAAGGGAGAGTGAGGAAGGCAACCCAAGAAATAGGGAGGGAATCAGGCAACACCTTTTAGTGCTACCTTCACTATGCCACTGTGGGAAATTGAGCCTTCCCTATTTGTTGTGGGAGTTTCCTTCTTGAAAGGCTGATCTTCACCAGCCCGCCCCCGTGCCCCCCCTCGTCCATCCCCCCCCGCGTGCCCCCCCCCCCCCCCCCCCCCGCCCCTGGGCTCTTAATTTCCAAACTGGCCCCAGGCAGAGGATATGTCTTTTTGGCCTCTTCATCCCCACAGCTCAAGGCAGGACGCTGAATGGCCTCTGGAGCAAAAACCTCCTCTTACGGGAGACCTAGTCCTTAGTTATTAGCTCAGTGACATTTGAGGCCAGTTCCCGCATCAGTGTATGTGCTCTTCTGTGTTTGCCTTTACCTTCAAATGAAGAGAAAATACTGACCGTGTTCCCTCCTTGTATTCATCAGCTGATTTACATTTCATTTATTTCTATGGCCCTGAACAGATATTAGTAACTCATAACAGTAATAACAAGAGTTTCTACTAATAGAACTCCTTCCTTCTGTGGAGTTCAAATTATGGACAAGCACCATTAGTCCCATTTAGAGATGGATTTAGCTGGTGCAACTTGTCCAAATGCAGATGCGGCTGCAAGAATCAGGAAGAAAATGCAAAGTCTCCTGATTTCAGCCCCAGACTCAGCTCAGCTGACCTGTACAGCCATTTCGGGGGGAAAAATATAGTAATTCAAAAGAGAAGATGTGAGGGATGCTCAGGAAGAAATTGAACCTCATCTCTGGAGACTGCTGAATTTCACAAGGTTTTCCCAAAGCAGCAAAAGTAGCAAAGTCCTGAGCTTTGGCCTCTATACTTATCAGCTTGAAAAAACCATGAGTGTAAAATCAAACAACAGGCTTCAAATGGGAGCTACAACGACTCTAATTTGTATGTACCATTATTTGATCTTCTAACCTACTAAGTTTAAGGTAAACCACAGTGGAATATCAAACAGACATTAAATGAAACTGTCATTAATTCAATCCAATAAGATATGTTGTATATAACAAAGGGATTTGTTCTGATACTCAAACAATGTATATTAATGAAAGAGTCGAAATAGATTCATTTTCTTCTCAAAGCAAACACATTAAGGAAAGCCATCAAGAAGTAAAGAACATGGCATTATTTTTTTTTTTAAACTGTGCTTTATTTAGGGCTAAGCTGGAAAGCGTCATTCAATAGTTACAGAAGATTACAAGGAGTTTTAGGGAATTGAGAGTGAAAGAGCAGTTGTATGGAACTGCAGCTGCATTATACATTTGTACTTCCTAGCTGTGGGCTCAGTCTGTCCGTCCTTACTCGTGCAAAATACCCGACACATCCCCATGGGAGTTTTGACACAATAAGGACTGTAAGATCGGACCACCCAATAGTGATTTAAAATTAGAATAAAATTTTTAAAAAAAGAAAGAGAAAGGAAGAAAGTTTGAGATCAAGATAAAAAATACTAAGAAAAACAAACAAGAACATTGAAACAGAGTAAAACCAAATAAAGAATCAGAAACAGTTATCACACTTCTCAATCGATGCAAACAAGTGTGAAAATGATGTAAAGCAAGTTTTAAGACTGTGAAAATAAATTATAATAAATATGATATACTTTAAAATATATGTGTTCTTAAATAATTCATTGTTTTTTCTGAGTCAGATTTTTAAATCAATGTCTTATTTTTTAACTGCTCTAAAGTCATTTACCAAAGATAAATATCGTGCTTTCATTAAATAGTTTTCCTTGTTTTTCTCTATCATTACAATTAAAAGTCCTACAAAATATGCAAATTTATTTACAGAAAAACAGAGCCAGCATCTTTTTTTTAAACACCCCCCTGTTTTTCAAAATTCCTTGTAAACAGTTTCAGAAATTCTTCAAAGAGATTGTTTTTTTATTTTTTTTATTTTTTTTATTTTTTTTTTTTTTATTTTTTAAGTTTAAGGTTTTAGGCTAACCCCTTGCCCTGAAGGTTTCTAGAGCAAATATGGAAGCTACTGAAGCATAGGATGATGGGAAATTTGCGGACAGCAGATCATGAAGACATGAAGCGTATAGCTGTGTTTTGTTGTTCAAGTTAGAACTAACGTCTGTAAAAAGACAGCTGTTTTGTTTCCCATTTGCATTGTCTACAGAATCAAGTTTTGTTTTGTTTATTTTTTTTAATAGCTGGAATGCTTGCAGTTAAAAAAGCTGCCAAGGTAGCCATTTTATCTCCTTTTTCTCCTTGATAAATAACAGCATAGAACAGCAATTGGCAAAGAATAGGAATTTATGCTCAATCTAAACTCTACAAAAATTACAGTTCTACAACATCTTTGTTTTTAGCATTAACGCTAACTTCTATGTAGTATTATTTTTTTTTGCTTTTTTGTTTTTTTTGTGTTTTTTTTGTTTTGTTTTTTTTTTCTTTTTATGTTGTCTAATTTTTTCTATTATATAGGTATTTTAAACTTTCTTTTTTTTTTTTTTTTTTTTTTTTTTTAATTCTGTACAACTATTAGGATTTTAGATGGGGAGAGTTAGAAGCATTTACAAACCTTTTCCGTTTTCCATTTAATATCAACCATCTTTCCTTTCTCTTCTCTATGCCTTTTTATTTATTTATTTATGTATTTATTTATTTATTTTTTTTGCTTTTCATAGATATCCATCTTACCTGCCTTTAACAGTGCGATCCTTACTTATTATACAGAAAACCATATGAAAGCTTCATAGACTCTAATTAATGTATAACCAAAGAACCTTCCAAAGTATCAAAGAACTATTATCTTGCCGTTTTAAAAGCATTTAAGCATTTTTTTTTAGTTTTTACATATTTCATATAATCGCTCTCAAAAACTGTTTTAGGAACAGCTCAGAGAAAAGGAAAGAACTTCCATATTTTACATACAGCTACAAGTCTGCGGTAAAAAGTTTTGTCCTTTGGTCCCTATATAGCTAAGGAATGACAGATAAAGATGCTCAGTGACTGTTACCATGGGTCACGCATGGTAACTGCATCCTTGATGGCAAACAGGCACTCCTTTGTCAGTATCCAGGTTTGCATCTCCTGTTTGAAGAAAAGCCGCTGTGGTGATATCAGTGTCTCTTCAGAAATCCTGGTTGATCTTGTTCCTGTTCTGATTTTACTTATGTATTTGTTTGTTTTCAAGCGCATGTCCTTCGAAGTCAGCAGATGTGATACTTTTCTTGAAGAAATGTTACAGTCTAAACAATCAAAGAGAGAATAAGTCTGAAGTCTTCAGCTTGATTGATATTTGCTGATATGTCAAAGGTGTAATCCAACAGTTCCCGTTTTTTTTAATATATATATTTATTTTTTTTTTTTTCTAAATGTGGCCCATTCAGCTGCTGCCCTAAAAAATGAAGAAGATCATTGCAAATTAAATCAAAAAGGGGAGGGGGAAGTAGGGAAGGTGGGGGGGGGGGGGGTAATTGGGACAGGGGGAAAAAAAAGACCTAAAAAATTAAAATAAAATTAAAACCAAGTCTGTTCTTTTAGGCCCAATCCTGCTCCTGTTGAAAGTAATGGGTGTTTTCTTCTCCCTTCAATTGGGACAGGATGGGGCTTCTGGTTTGGTGTTTTGCTTTTGGAGGCATTGGCTCTGATTCTGCTCCCACTCAACGTCAACAGAAAGACTCCCCTTGACTTCAGTGAGAACTGGATCAAACCCAAAGTGAGCAAGGTAGTCACGATCATGATAGAGAAAAATACAATTGTTCCTAATAGTAGTAGTGGTATAATAGTGGTAATAATAATAATAATAATAATAATAATAAAAAATCAAAATAATAATAGGGCATGTCTACATAAATCTGTATTACTATGTATGTGCAGATAGCTGCATTTTAATTATTTTTAAGTGCCACTTTACAATGCCAGATCACAATCTTGCTTGGTGGGCTTTTGCAGTGTGAAAGGCATTGAGAAAGAATTGTTCTACATTTTAATGGGGTGCCATCTATGACAGTGTATGAGCTTTCTGTGGAGACATAGCTGCCAATAACATCTACTCCTTTGTGAATGTCAGAAAGTAGGACTTTGAACAGGCAATTTATAGGAGGTTAAATAAAAAAAAAAAACTGTTGGGATAAACTTTTTTTGCAAAAAATGTAAAGCTAACATTTCTTAAATAAAAAAGTTATTTAAAAAAATGTAATCATGATCCGACTAGGCTTGACATTTAAGTAGGATGCTTAATCATTAAGGATTAGCTCTTATCTCTTTCTAGCAAGCAGGTTCTTCTTATACACTTGGTGATTTATTACATCAAGAAACTTAGAAACTGCAAAAGGTCCACTCTGGTGGAAAAGTGTCATGCGGAATATCAATCCATGCTGGCAGGTTTTCACACTGTTGGTTCAACAAACAGCAAACCGTACACAGCAGTCTAAACAATTACAACACCAAAAATAATAATAGAATAAAAAAATAAAAAACACTCGTCAAGGACCCTTTTTCAGTTGTAAACAAAAAGATGCATTTTGCTTTTTGATCTGGATGGGTTTTTTTTCCCACTCAATCCCTCCCTCCCCCTGAGCAATTAATTTTTGGCTGGAGTTGCTGTAATATGGAACCTTAGAATTAGGAATTCTTGAAAAGACATACAATGAGGCTTTTCTTGGGGTTGCTTTTTTTGGATTGCTATAGTTTTCAAACTACTGTTACTATCATTACTCTTTTTGGTTTTTGGTTTTGGTTTGGTTTTGTTTTTGTTTTTTTTTTTTTTTTTTTTTTTAATTTTTAGAGAGTGAATTGAAATATCCTAAGGGGAGAAAAAGGTGTCAATTGAAAAAGGCCCCCAATTCTCCAGAAAAAAAATAAAATCACAAGATTTTCAGTGCAAAAAAATTAACCACGCATTTTTTTTCTCTCTCTTTTTTTTCCAAATTATCTGTAGTTATAACAATCCCATTTTTTCTAAAGAATTAGGAATCCATCTTTTTTTTTTCCTTCTATGTGACATCTAAAGAAGCATAAAACGCTGACGAGAAATCAAACGACAAATAAAGAAACCACTGCAAGCACCAAAAACGAAACGAAAATGAGCACAGCAAAAAATTGTGGCAGCACAAAGTCAAAAAAGGCACATGTGATCATGACTGGCCAATCATCAACTGATACAACATCCAAGAAAAATGCTTCAATCACGGCACCTGCACGAAACTTGACGGCATGTCATGCAACCAATTCTTAGCTTGTTACATGACGCCATCATGTCACACTTTCAACTTCGAGTTGATTTGAACTTACGGCCTGGGGGACTGTATTCTCCACTTTCATGTCATTACGTGAACTTTTTTCCTAGCTCAGCGCGAGACTGTGGTGGATTTGACTGGCTCTTGGTTGGTTTTGTTGGAATTTGATTGAATGACAAAAGAAGAAAAGATTTTTTTTATATATATATATATATATTTATATATAGTGTGGAAAAAGGGAAAGGTGGGGAAAGAAGATATATATAAAAATAATAATTAAAAAAAGTTACAAACACAGCATCAGTCAAAAAGATCTAATGGAAATACTTGCCATTAAACTATAGGAAATGAAACAAGAAGGAGAGCAAAACAAACTAACTGAACGGAAAGAAAAGAAAGAAAGGAAGAGGAAAAGAAAGAAAGAAAGAAAAAAAAGGATGGAGGAGGCCTAGCCAGAGACACACACGTAAAACACACACTTAGATGTAGACACACGGTCAACAGTGAACAGTAACGGAACGTTATGCAGCGGCTGTTGAGGAAAGCATGCACTGAATGAATGAGCGCAGACACAGATCGGTTTGCAAAGTCTGGAAAATAAATACATTCACTGCCAACCAGAATGCTTTTGTTAGCACCGGCCTTTCCCACACCACCCCCAGCATCCTGGGCTTTGCTGGATGGCTACCCAAAGTCCTCTGGGAGCCTTTCCAGTTCCTCAGAGGGACGCTGGAGCTGGTACCACTCTAATTCAATTACATCCCAAGTTTAAAATCATGGGGGAGTAATAGACCAAGAGCTGCTTTGGATACTGAGAATAAATTTAAAATAAAAAAAAAAAAAGGAAAAGAAAAAGAAAAAGAAAAGCAACTACTGCCAGTTGCTGCATGTCCGTTTAGCGGTTCACAGGACGGCGGGCTCCAAAACACAGCAATGCTGGTATGGCGTGGGAAGCAGACTTGTAGGAGGACTCGGATGATACGATGGTCCCTAAATCAGCATCATTAAAAGAAGGACATTTACTCCTTTGGTGTTTGGCTCTGGCCTGAATTTAAAAAATAATGGGAAAAAAAGGAGAGAAGAGGAAGAGGAAGAGGAAGAGGAAGAGGAAGAGGAAGAGGAAGAGGAAGAGGAAGAGGAAGAGGAAGAGGAAGAGGAAGAGGAAGAGGAAGAGGAAGAGGAAGAGGAAGAGGAAGAGGAAGAGGAAGAGGAAGAGGAAGAGAAGAGAAGAGAAGAGAAGAGAAGAGAAGAGAAGAGAAGAGAAGAGAAGAGAAGAGAAGAGAAGAGAAGAGAAGAGAAGAGAAGAGAAGAGAAGAGAAGAGAAGAGAAGAGAAGAGAGAAAGAGAAAGCGAAAGGGAAGGAAAAGAAAAAAATAAAAAAGTGAAAGAAAAAAGATAAAGAAAAAGAAAAAGAAAAAGAGAAAAGGAAAGAAGAAACTGCCAGGGGCACGTTGCTACAATCTCCAGAAACACCCCATACCTTTCCTACAAAGGAAAATGTCCCTTTATTGGCCCAGGGAGTTTTGCCTCAGTAAACATCAAAAATCACTGCACACAACGATACACTTGTCTCAGTCAGCAGCTCTGCACCCTGTTCTTCAGATATTGCCTTTCTGTCCCCTTGGCAGGGCTCATATCTCTCCTCCCAGCCTATTTCTGAAAAGTCACTGCACACACGATTGAAATTTCACCTTGTGTCTGGGTGTCACAAGAATATTGTTGGCAGTTCTCATCCCGAAGTCATTCATGCTGGCTAGAGGAAACTCTTTCTCTGGCTTGCTTTTTTTTTTTTTTTTCTTTTACTGTTTCTGTATTTTTTCTGAGCTGAAATATGCTTTCTGGCTACAGCAGTTATACTCAGCTGACAAGGGATGATGCTGAATTAAGCCCCTGATCTGAGCACTGGCTTCAGCTCCACATTTTTCCCACAGCTGGCTGCTGTCTTGGTTGGAGCTGACTCCTCCTTGATGGCCTGGCCACCATGGCCTGCCCTTTGATGAGCTGGCAGTGCCAACATAATCTTCCTGGAGTTTGACTGAAGGCAATAGGCCGGTACCTGCAAAGCAGACGCAAGATCTGGCTCTACAGTAATGTCACAAGCCAACATGGAGAAAACTGTCTTTTTGAAGATGGCCCAGGTACCCAAGGACAAGTAGTGTCAGCTGTTCATGTCCACACTGTGCATGAGGAAGAGGAAAAGGCCTCTAGTCCCTCTTAGGTCTCATGGCTTTCTGGCTCTGTCATACCACAAGAAAAAGAGCAGGTGGGGGAGTATGGACAGCTGGCAGCACCATCATAGCAAAACCTAGCTTTTCCTCACCTCAGCCGTGCCAGCAGCATGGGTTAGGCTTTATGACGAAAAGGGCTAACAGGCTTTGCTGCCCTAAATGAAGCAAGGAGGCAGTGGGAATGCGAGAGCTCTGGTGGAAGAAATAATATCCTGTTCTATCCCTGGGAAGTGACAGCCACACGCACCTCCTTTCTGGGGCTGGAGTATGGGATGGCACCGGTTGCACAGTCAGGGGTGGACACATGTGGATGCTAGCCTGAGGCAACTCTCAAGCTGAGGAGAGGTTCTTTGGCATGACCTTGACTGGGGAGAACATTTTCACTTATGGGTGGAGCAGGAAGGACCAGGCTGGTCTGCCAGTGACCACTGGCTTTGGAGTGGGTACTACCATCCCTCTGCCTGTCCTCCACACACACCCTCAGACACTGTGGATGCAACACATACACACACGAACATATATATGTACAGGTGAAGGATTAGGACTTGCTGAGGCTAGAAGAACAAAAAAACCCAACAAACCCCAAAACCCCCAGAAAATATACTTTCACATGGAAGTCACATGTGGTCATCCTGCTTGCCTAACTTGGGTCTGTATTTCAAGCACCAAATGAAGCTGTCCTTCTAAATCAGAGGTCTACAGCGCCTCACTAGTTAGTGGAGAGGAGCAGACCCTTTGATGGTCTCTAGGGACTTATCCTGCCCACACAGCTGATGTACCTGAGTTTAGGCAAGGTTTATAATAAACAGTAATATATGTAGGTCGATTGAGTGAGTTAGATGAAATAGACTTTCAAGGGTACAATCCTTTTCTCAGGTCTGGGCAGACAGACTTTCCCTCTGGAGGGCTACAGATGCAAATGCCTTTCTCTGTTGACTAGGCAGGAATAGTAGATAACTATCTTATGAGGACTGCTTCATCAGCGGCCTGAAATTGAGAGGCAAGTTAGGCATCTGTGTTAGATAGGCTGGACACCAGCCAAACCCATCTGCTTAAGAAAAGCAATTCAGTTTGCTGGGAACAGGTATAGACTTTGGACTGAAGTAAATTTGTGCGTAAAGGTGTTAAGGTTATGAAGACAAGTATATACACCCTAGTTCAGATGTGGTGCCTTTGAGATAAAGAAAGAGCATACTTCTTGAGCAGTTAGGGTCTGTGCATGAGGACAGATTATACAAAGTATCTCTGCTGCAGGTAACACTGACCAAGAACTTGCTCCATGAGCAACCCATAGCCAAATACATCTGGTAAATGCCAATATTCCTCCAACACAGCTTCTTCTTTGAAGCATCTAAGTGGACATCAAAACTGTTCTCCTTGAACATTATATAGACACAACAGCTTAAAGTCCTAATGGTGGCATTCACGTCCATCTGAGCAAATCACTCTAGGTCAGTTTTAATGGATACAGACAGGGCTTGTAGGTCCCAATTCACTTGTCCTAAGAGACCATTTCAGATGAGACTGTAAACCATGGCCAAAAGGAGCCTGTATCTCTCTTGTGGTTATAATGAGGACCTTGAACACCAAGGGAAATGAATCTCAGTCAAAGCCTTGGTTAGAGCAGATATAACTTTAGTCATGTCCTTGTAACCTGTGCTCTCAGCACAGTAGTCCTAATGCTACAAACACCTCTTTCACAGGAAAGCTTTTAACAGCAGCTTCTGCCCAGACTGTAAGGATCAGCTTTGCTTTGTGGGAGACGTTTATTGCCCATGTTTAAGGTGGAGCAAGATTTACTTCCCCTAGAAGTCTTTGTCTTGGACTCATCCCATCCAGATATAAGCACTCAACTTAGCAGTCCATTTACCCTAAACTCCACAAAGTCCATTTACCCTAAACTCTACAAAGTCCATGGACGGGAAGAGGAACAATGATGCTGCTTAGCTAAGATACAAAAGGGACTCTTTTACTCTTCAAAGAATAGAAAGGAAATCTAAGGCCACTCAGTAAGTCATTTTGGCCAAGTGAGCCACCCATAAAAAGCTCCTCTGTGGCTGCTTTCTTTCATTGTTTCCACATGAGTAACTGCATGCATGGTTACCCCAGAAGAGACATTTAATGGCAATCTGTTCATACCTTCCATTCCTACTTCCCATCACATGGCCCTGCTAAAGAGCAATGATGTCTCCCCCATAGGGAGACCCCACATAGGGCTGAGTCATTGCTGAGACCTGACAGTCACAAACATGAGGCTCTGGAGATAGACTAGGGTGTACCACCAAGACCGCTGAATCATTTTCCAAGGATGGATTTATCAGAGGACCAAGAAGATGATGCTGAGGCAGCTTTGGTCCCATTTACACCACCAGCCTGGTGGGTAGTTATGGTCTGGATAGAGGTCTGTGTACTGCAGGAAGGATTCTGCCCTGTCTCTTGCTGGTGTTAATGGCAAGCTGCCATGGCTTCAATGGGAGAAGGACTGCTACTCTTGCTAGAGTGACAAAGTAAAGGTGTTATGTGGAGCAAGATTGGTGTCCATCTGTACAACAAACTTCTGCAAGCGAGAGAAGGACAGGCCTTTCCCGAAGATTTTATGGACTAAGACAGTATAGGTGTTCTTCTTTAAAAGTACAAAGTTCCTGTGCTCTGTGACATTCACCATATAGGACTGCTAGGCTTCTGCAGCATCTTGCACACACCTCTCAGGTCTCCTATCTGCCTTCAGGGTATGAATGTGTCTGCTAAGCTTGCAAATGCAACCAGCTACAGGTGCAAGATTGCTTTGTGCCTTTGCAGGACCATAGAATTGACCCAACACTGCCTCCATCATGGTGGGCTACCAGGTTGAAGTTCTCCTGCTGCATAAAACTACTGCCTCCTATTCCTTGCTATTTTTACTGTCTTTCTTGCTCTTCCTTGCTCTTTCTACTGTCTAACCCCTATCTCCCGTTCCTCGCCAAGTCTCCATGGATCATCTTCTCTATCCCTTTTTCTGTGCTGTCTTGGAGGCAAGGAACTTCTCCCCGAAGAAACTCAAAGGCCATAACTTCTTCCAGCACCAAAGTGAAAACCTCCTGTGCTCACACCAAAGCCTCTGATTGTGGCTGAACATTGCTCACATGCCCAGCACATAATGTAGACTTCTTTACCTTTATGCAATACACATTAGTCTCTGTTTACACACACACACGCACATGCACACGTGTTCACAAGCCCATCCGAAACCGCAGTCAGGATCCTGTCCTTCCATCTGCTGGAGCTTGTGCCCAAGCACACCTATAACAAGGCAGTGGAGATATTTTTCCTGCAAGTGACAGATTTTTACAGCTATTGCCTTTGAGGTTGATCAATATTACTAAAATTCCAACCCAGTGTTTTTCTCCCATGCTTTTCTTCTTGTTTCTATAGCAATTTCTCCCTCTGTTTTATGCCTCCGCACCAACTTTCTTCCAATGCTGGATGGCTCCGCTTTCCCTCTGCCTCAGCTCTCCTCTTCCCATACCCTGACACCAACCTGCACAGAACTTCCTTTCCCTGGCTCCTGCCCAGCCTGCCCGACAAAGGTGGAGGAAGGAGGCAGGGCTCTCCAAAACCGGCTGCATCCCTGCAACAACCTCTGCTAAGGCTGTCGTGAGGTGTCCAAGATTAGAAGCCCAAGTGTCATAGAGTGGGAAGGGCAGTGCGGTGAAGAGGACTTTGCATCCATGATAGGATTAAATGAAACCTGATCATTTACACTAGAAATCAATGCATTTACCTGGACTCTTGGGATGCTATTTTTAGGAAGAACAAAAAAAAAGAAAAGAAAAAAAAAGAATGTTTTTATGTTTTTGTCAGATGCTTCAATTCTAACGTCTGAAGGTTAAAAAGGAGACAGTATATATGAATCTTTATATACATGAATATGCACACATACATATCATACATATGTATATGTACAGAGGTACTATATATACATACATATCAACAGAGACAATTACACGTATACAGACAGAGAAGCTAATGTGATCTAACAGGGAGATGGAAGTCCAGCATTTCGAATGCTAATGTTTTCTGTGTTGTTTTTTTTTTAAGATGCTTGATGAACCTGCCTCATTTTTCCCACTTATAAATTAAAGGTGACGATAAAAATTAGCTCTTAAATTGTAACGCCCTTCTTTCAAATAATTGTATGACTTACTTGCTGTGCAGTGTTATTACTAGGATTGTTCTCATTTAACTGTGTTACATTAAGAGCTGGTTGAAAAATGACAATTATTTCCGAGGGTAAAATTGTCATTATTTTGGCTTTCTTTCCTCTGAATTTTTTAGTTAAAACACAAAACAAATCTGGGGTGGGAGAGGTGGCCAGAGGAATAGATTAATTTTTGTCTTTTTTTAATCAGTCTGAAACCCAGTCCATTTTTAACAGGAATTTAGTGTTTCGAAGGCCAATATTTTTAATCAAGACAGCTTTGGGTTTTGTGCTGTTGGCATTTCTTTTTTAATCTACTAGGATAAAATTTGCTGTGGAAACATCCAGTTTGGTCAAAATGTCACTTTTTGGTCACTCCCTCCTCCCCCAGCCAGTTTGATGCAAAAATGTCAAGCAGCAATAGCTGTGTCACCTCTGATTTATCTGTTTTTCTAGAGCCATTAGTCTCAAGCAGCGGATGAAAAAGCACCACAACAGAGTGCCCGCTCCTGGAGAAGCCAGCCCGAATGGTCAGAAAATGTCACTGGTTCCCCGTGTGGTGTTGCCTTTTCTAATTCTGGCCCTGAGCGGTGGCAGGAGAGGTGGTTACAGTGTGATAGGGGTCACAGGGTGATGGAGACACCTCAAAAGAGATGTGGAGGTGCGTGGCAGGAGGAGGAGCTGGGCTGGGGTGGGGCAGAGCAGGGATGCAGGGCAGATGGTGCAGGAGGGAGCTTTGTTTTGCCCGGCACCATGGTTGTGGTAGGGAGCTATGGGCAACGGCTGAGCAGTCATGGCCCTGGTTGACCCCCTCAGCAACATCCAGAATTTACTTGCTCATGCAAACATAGCCATGGCTCCCTATTACTCTCTCAGCTGTGTTTTACCAACTGAGAGCTTTGCAGGCAAAGGTCAGTGCAGTAAACTCAGGTCATTTTGGAAAGCAGGGTGGCAGTGATGGTAAAGGTCAAGTGTGGCTACTTTTCCAGCAAAGGCTGTAGCCTTTTCCACTCCCAGTGGTCAGCTCAGAGGGTCCTGTGCCCTGAGGAGCATTTGTCCTGCCTCATACAGAGTGTTCACTCCCGCTTTTGCTGCTGGTGAGAGAGGTGGGAGAGGAAATTAAGCTGTGTGGTAGCTACCTTTCTGCACATAATGAAAGGTTTTTTATTACAAGGGCCTCAAGGAGTTTGCTATCTCTTGAGCATTGTACCAACAGTTTAATTAAAAAAATGTACATGGTTGAGAACCAAGTCTAATTGGGAAGCTGTTAGCAAGCCTCTGTGCCCAGTCTCCGCTGGTTCTGCTTTTTTCCCTTTGTAGATTGACTAGAGCTTATCAAAATGCTGATGCACCTGAAGCTTCACTCTCTTGTTCTTGTTGCTGAGGGTTAGATAGAGACGCTATGCCCATTCCACCCTTCCTTTTACCCACCAGAAAATGGCACCTCCTAGGGTCATCTCAAGCCCCCTAATCAAGCCCAGCTCATGGATCTCAGCAGGTGAGGTTATGCTGCCTGTGACCTCCAAGCAGGTTGCCTGATACACCCTACCTGGGGCTCGAGTGCCTGCCACGAGATGTGATACCTCACAGCTGTCTGCCAGGCTGGGGTTGAGGAATTTGGTCTGTAATTTCTCAGAGGGAGCAGGAAGGAGTTGTTGGAGTGGTGCTTGTGTGGGTTGCATCCAGGAAAGGAGGAGACCCCAACTCTCCTCCCAGCTGAAATCCCTGGAAAGGGTCCCCAGTGACTCCCCCAATTCTGGTCATGTGCTAGTGGCAGAAGGCAGGGCTGGACTCAGGAGTTACCTGGCCTGCCCGCAGTTGGGGTGGCAGGGGCACCCTGCGTCCCATGAGCGTGCAAAACTTCCTGGGTGCAGCAAATACTCATCCATGTGCACTACTGCCCTGCATGTCAGATCTTGTACCTTGCAGCATCTCCCAGGTGAAGCCTTGCATTTGTGTGTCTGCTTCCCTGTGATACATGATGGGACTGTTTCCTGGGGGTGAGACTTCACCCTTCTTTTGCCAAGCCTGTTCAGCACCTTGCCTAGCCTCTATACCCCTCTAAATCAGAATGCAGCCAGGAACACATACTCCCAGCTTGCAACACTCAATTACTCCTTCTGATATTTTATTTTTTTTGCCTGCAGCTTCAAATTACCTTCAAGGTGCACAGTGCAATTAGCTAAAAATGTTTCCTGCTTCATTTTAATTGCACTAAAACTCTAATGTACCTCCAGCGAGGAGCAGTGAGGTAGAAATTGTGCCCCAAATATTTCAAATTGATTAAAGTCCAGGATGACTCAATAAGCTTACATAGTTCTATTAATTATTAAATGTTACTAATTTTTTGTAAAAAACCCTACCCTTCCTGAAGCCACATTCTGTATGTTTCTGAAACAAGATACTTTCTCTAAAGAGATGATAACTCTTTCTGAGTTTGGGAAAGCTAAGACAAGAATTCCTCCATGAGAGGTTTCCATCTGAAGAATTCACAGCTCTTGGCAAATTCTAGTATCTCAGAATTTAGTTCTGAAAATACTTATGTATGTGACTTATGTATGTGACTCATTTCACTGCTATAGCTGAGGTATTTATATGGTTGTAATTTAGAGCTAGATCACATTTTTGCTCAAAGCCTTTCTTGGTGGAAAATGCAGGTGATCAGTCAAATATTATGATTGCTTAAAAAAATAACCAAAACTTTTTTTCTGAGAATTTAAAAAGAAATCCAAAACAAAACAATTTTTTTTGAAAGCATTGAAAACCAATCTGCTGATTTCTTCATTCCCATGGTAGCCGGTTCATAAAATTACCTCAGTGTACTTTGAACAAAGTATCGAAAATAAACCCTAAATTCCATTTGCATCCAGTGAAGAGTCTGATCAGCCTCAGTACTTTGAGTTTCTGGTTCGTTGTCACCTCAGACAGCCTGTGCTTATGAAGCCTGCCTCCTTGTGCCTACAGCTGGGCTGGCTGGGAGTGCTATCACCCCCTGATCCCACAGGGTTGAAACCCAAGGCTGGACCTTACCAGCTCTGCCACTGAGCTTTGCTTTGTAACCCGTTTTATTCTAAATAAAGCTTTTCACCTTAAATGACTGAAACAGCAGGTCACTGCTGATCTAGCTGAATGTAAAAATGTGAGGAAGCTATCACACAAACAAGCCGTTCAGCCGGCAGAAGTGAGGTGGTTGGGGAGACGCTGAGCATCTGGAAATGGAAACCCAGCCAGCTGATCTTGCTGCAGCTAAAAGTTGAGGTGTGGCTATGACCGTGAACTGTACGGGGTGTCTGACGTACCAGCTTCACATCCTAGCCCTGTAATTTCATTCCCTAGTCCTAATATTAGTGGTCTCATTGGTTTGAGATTCAGAAAAATACTGCAGTCATCACAGGTCCTGAAATTTTGTTAAAGGACCTCAAAAGAACTGCAGAAAGGATTAATACCTACACTAATTTGTTCTAAGACTATAATCTATACATCTACATTTGTTTTGTTTTATTTTATTTTGTTTAAATTTTTAGTACTCACATGACAAAGACATTGTGAAAGGTGGTCATGAATAGACTTTGACAGTGAGAGCTTTCACTGGTCAGTGTGCCTAGAGAGGCTATCCGCAGGGTTGCAACAGATTCACACCTCTCTTCCCTCTTCTAGTCTCAAATGCACTTGCCAGCTTGGGTAGCAATCAGGGCTTGCATTAATAGAGATATGTTTAGGAGGAACCAAGGTGAGACCCAAGAGCTCCCTTCACATGGGCCATCAGTGAGATGTTAGATGAAGCTTTCTGTGCTGCAATGAATTCAGCAAGTTTCTCACTAGTCTCGTACAAATGACAGGCTCACGTTAGCCTAAGCTTTTATGCTCCTACCTGTGGTAGAGATTTACCTGAGTGATGAATGGTGTGGGGTAGATGTGGTACTGAGTGCATGTCTCACCCGCTTCAATGGCTGTGAACGAAGCCTGCTACTGATGGTGGAGTCCATGGCAAATATCAGAAAGATGCTGCCTATCTCTGCAATTCTTTCTCCCTCTCCTGCATTCTCCAGGGCAAGAACAACCTCTGACCACCTCCAGAGCAGCTCCTGTCTGCAACTGATTCTTACATTATTTTGAGGGAAATTGAAGGTGCTCAGCCTCTTGCCAAAGGGCACGTTGAGAAGATGAGTTGCTGAATGAAAAAAACCCAAACAAACCAGCTCCTCTCTGCTGGTGTGCAAATCCATTCACTTGCTTCCTCTGAAGCAGACCTCCAGGAAGGCAGGTACTGGCTCCTTCTTCCCCATGGGAGTACAGGAGACAGATTAAAGAGAAGGAAAAAAAAAAAAATCTTTTCACAGCTAGTCTGCCCTGAACACAAAAAGGTTCCTGACACCAACAAACTAATCAACGGTGAAAGCTTATGAGGTCAAGGTTTTCCTTCTCCTCCATTATTCTTTTGACTTTTTCTGACTGGCTGAGACTTAAGCACTGCCCTGGCAAGTCTATAAATATAAAAGCCTTTCTTGCCTGCCTCTGGAGCACACCAAAGACCATTTGAATACCTGTGGGGAGAAGTTAAAACTAAACAAATCCAAAGCAACTTGCAAAAACCAGCTTGTCCAACCAATCTTTAAGTGCTGACCATAAATTGCTGTAAGTCAGGCCCAAGAAGCTTGTCTCTGCGAAATGGGAAATGGGAAAGGCAGCTCTCTCTCCTAAGAGCAAGCCCTCTGGATTCATTATTTCGTGTGAAGACTTATAGCCAGGAATGCTAATGCCAAGCAACTGGCCAAGCTGTCAACTGGGTATGAGCTGTGCCTGAAGGAGGCAGCCCAGGACCATCAGGGTTGATCTCTGAACCTGTTGGCTGCCTGGACTCTGTGTCTCCTCTCCTGTGTTCCACAAAACGCCGCTGGGCAGCCACCAGTGGACAGCTGCTATGAGTTTCCCTGACCTGGCCACCAAGAAGGTCCCAGCCTTTGTGGAGTATTTTCCATTGGCACCTATAGAGGGTAAAATGCCCCTGAAGCCAAATAAGGAGTATTTATAAATCCCCTGGTTTATAACCCCCGTGGAAAAAAAATGGCAGAAGGTCGGGGAATATCTACAAATGGTGCTTCATTGGGAACGTTGAAGGTCCCTGTCCTAAGGTGCTGCCCATGCTCTCCGCACTGCAGCACAGGGAACTTTACTCAGCAGTCTTTTTGTGGCAAAGGCAAGGCTGCTCCCTCCAACTTTCCTGTCCTTGGGCTCTCTGTTGGGCTCTGTGCTCCTCCAATGCTCTGTTTGGTAGAAAAAGGGAAAAGAAAAATAGCCCATTCCCTATCAAAGTCTGACAAACAGGAATCATAGCTGTAGCATAAGCTTCTCTGACAGATTCTGCCTCAGCAAAATGAAATTAAGATTTCTGCAAACAAACCCCAATTCTGTGGTACAAGTAGAACAAATGACATCTGATAATTGCTAACTCCTTTTGCTTATTCTTTGTTCTGCTCACCCCATCAGTCTCTCCAGATTATATTTTCAGCTGAGTTTAATGAACGTCATTTATTAAACTAACACCAGGGTTCTGCTCTGGCCTCAGACAGATGTGCCTGCTAATATGAATCATTTTGTTCAATTGGATTATTCTGATGGAGAGCGGATCCCCGCCACTCTGAGGAGCACAAACAAATGGGGAACAGCTCGCCTCCAGTTGTGACCAGCCGCTCGCGTTCATTAGGAGGCAGCTCCAGGCTCTGCGGGCAGCTTGGCAGGGTGGTGTCCCTACCGCTCCTGTCAGCTGGCGCTTCTGCTCCTTTCCATTTCGCCCTCACGCACAGATAGAGCCCAAATCTCAGTGTGGCCCTGAGCCTGACTTGTTGGTGGGACATGAGTGTCACTGCTACCTTTCCTGTGTTTACAAGCTGCATGGGCAGCAGGATTCACCTTCTCCTTTGTCACAAGAAACAGTCCTTACCTGAACGCAAAACAGACCCCCCTAACTGTGTATTCTTCCCTTCCCAGTGTGCCATGCCAGACCTCCTTTACATTGACAGCTGAGAAAATGTAGATGACTTATTTGCTATTGATATTTCTTTACTCTGATCTTCTCCAGTTATTTGGGCAAAGGGGCAGGGACGATATCCTTTTAAAGGATTGTACTAATCAGGGAAAAAAGACAAAAATCCATATGAAATCTCCCAGACAGAGATCCCTTCAGCCTATCATTTGGGATTTTAGTGTTGAAAATTTTGGGTCAATCTCTGTAATATGTTGTGTTCAGGCACTAGACATCCATCTATCTGTCTATCTCAATACAAATCCTACCTTCTGTGAACCATAAACTCCTAGCACAGTGACATTACCACTTCTCACATCGACAGAACACACTGAGCACACATAACTTGGGAAAAAATTACAGATGCAATTTGAAAGATCAGAAGAGAAAAAGCAGATTTCTGCTCCCTGAGCCTAAGTGGCCAAATCCCACAAGAAGTCTTTAGCTGGCACAAAGCATTATTGCTCAGTAAAGCCTATATTTTTTCACAGGTGAGAGGCAGGCCCAGCACTCCTCCAGCTACCTGTGATCCTCAAGAAAACTCATTCTGGAGCATTTCTGAAGGAAGAAATTATTTTCATTTTAATCCTAAGCAGCACCCTAGAGTTACTTCCAGGAATCACTGTTGAGTACCAGAAGCCAGACTGTCTGGACGTGGGGCTGTGCTGAAAGAGAAAAGAGCCCAAATCCAGCCATAGTGCCAGTCCACGTGCCTTTACTAACAGTGGGGCTGTGCTGAAAAAGAGCCCAAAGCCACCATGGTGCAAACCATGTGCCTTTACTAACAGTGCTTTAGCATGCTCCTCAACAAAGCCATCTACTCAGAAATTAATTCCTACATTCAGGTTTAAGTTTAGGAACACTTCTTCAGGAGTGAGGTATTTTTCTACTCCTGACAAGGATCTGTATGCCTTTCTCTAATTGCATTACACTGTTTTTTATGGGGAACAGGAAAAAGACCGATAGGAATTCCTGACGGGATTTTGCCTAAGAAGGTCTGTATGGTCTGCACCAAATAATGCCCTTGTAAGCTAAGAGCAGAAGACAGAAAACCTTCAAACACACCCCCTTCT
This sequence comes from Leptosomus discolor, assembly GCF_034619465.1. Classification (NCBI taxonomy): domain Eukaryota; kingdom Metazoa; phylum Chordata; class Aves; order Leptosomiformes; family Leptosomidae; genus Leptosomus; species Leptosomus discolor. Next base: position 84,794,730 of record NC_141419.1, read on the forward strand.
GAAAGCATCAAATCTCTTAAGAATTGACATGTAATGGTCCAGTTTTCTAAAGCAGTTTTTGGGCTGCCTGCCTGGCTTCCTTTCCCAGTGCCCAGTCTGCCATGGTGGAGCAATGTGTGCCATGCAAGGAGAATGCACACAGGAAAATAAAAAGCATGGAAAGTATCCACTTGTCATATGTCACAGGAGACAGGATGCAACCTCTACTGATGAGTGGACATGCTTCAAGAGAAAAAAAGAGAATCTCATCCAGCAAAGGCAGTTTTGTAGCTGATGCATAGCCCATGGGTTTCATGGCCTCATCATTTCCAACTCTTTAGAAATCAAGGTAATAAAAACCTATTTTCTATTGGAACAACCTGCTTTTTAAGACACATACTGTATTACAGCACTCTACCATGTCAACCAGGGCCCTGGTCCACAGCACACTCAAATCAACCAAAAGATGTCCATTGCCTTCGAGAACTGGGCCTCGTATAGCCACAAATCTCAAAGGCAGGCATCTTGTTGCTGTCAGGATTTTAAAGATTTACACTATTCTGCATAGAATGGGTGCTTCAGACAGACCAGCTGCTGGATCTGTCCTACACATGAAAAAGGAGACATCTGAAGTGACCAGGAGGGAGAATATCTCTCCTAATAATGTGAGAAATCCGCTATCTAAAGAGGATCTGCTATCTAAAGAGGATCGCAACTGCAGATTCCAGGGATGCAAGAGAATTTCTTCTGTTTGTAAGTCATTGCTGATGAAGAGATTTTTAAAATAAGCCATAAGGATGTGTTTGGAGATAGACATGTTCATTCCCTAGTCTCTCTGCTCTAAAAAGACCAGAGCAGCCAGAATGGTAACATTCTGACTCCCTCTAGAATTGCAAATAATTGAAACATCTCTGCTAGGAGAACATTTAGAGTTAAACAAATAATAATGGGCCCGAATCCTTGGCTGCCATAAATCAGTGTCACTTCAGTGGCTTCAGAGGAGCTGATGATTGACACTGCCAAAGAACTTTGCCTGATGATGGTTGTGGTTAGTACCTTTCTAGATAGACCATTGAGTTTTCATTTACTGTGCTTTTTGGTTGGGAGATGACTTGACTGCTGTTCTCCTTTCCCCTCCAGCTTAGCCTCCTACCCAATATTTCAAAAATGTTGGATGAAGCTCAGCTAAGTGGAAAAATGAACCATTTGAAATAAAAGCCGTCTTTTCTCTAACTGCTGTCACAGGGCAGGACAAAAGACACCTGAGAAATAGGGTTTGCACCGTAAACCTTCAATTCTCTGCTACAGCTGAATCAAACACTTCAGAGACCCGAGTTTTGATATTCACTTGTATCTGGCCGAAGTTACCATACCCATGAATTATTCAAATATGCAATTATTGCATTTGATATATCACTGGGTATAACTGAGGGAATGAGAAACAGTGTTCTAGTGCAGCTGATTGTATATGCCTTCTAAACCACAGGGACATCAATTTAAGGTGCTCACATTGATGGAGCACTCTGCAACCCCTTATTAAGATTCTTGCCAACCCCCTTAGCAGTCTTCCCCTGCAGAGCAAATTTCATGGAGTTTTTTAGCCTCCCTTTTCTTTATACCTACAGCATAAGTGTCAAACACCACACCACACAGCTTCAATTCATGGTTCTGCAGTAGCTCTCAAAGGTCAGTGGCAAAAAGATCAGATCATTTTCAGCCTACTGATCAATGGTGCACAAGGGACCTGAGTCCTGTGAACCATGTGTTGGAGCTGACTTGTAACTTTGACTTTATTGGGAGTTTCCAGTTTCCTGCATTAACCTTCTCTGCTAATTCACTTTTCCTTAGCGCCAGAGGACTGGGTCCTGCCTTTGGCCTATACTGTCCATATCATCCTTATCTGGACAAAAAAAACACGTTCATGGTGCTGATGTTTTCTTTTGACTAAACACATCTGAGACAGAACTATCAGCCTTCAAGCATGTGAAGCATAGGGCTAGCTAAGAATGTCTCTTGCTCGAAGTCCTAGATCTTTATGGTCTCATACACTGAGCTTCAAACAACTTCCCCTTGGCTCTCTCTCCAAGTACCTGCATTTGCAAATTGATATCACGTCGCTTTCCTGTCTGCTCGCTAGTGGTTACTGCTCTCCTCAGTGCCCAAGTATTGAAAGCTTATGGAGACTTGTCACTTATTTGAAGGTCCTGTAGGAAAATGGTCACACTTGTTTTTAAACCTCATCCTGGATTTTCACAAGCCTCTTTCACTCTAGGTCTTTCCTCTATCTCATTCTTTTTTGGACCTATTTTATTTAGCAGAGGATTACATTCTGCTAGTGTTTGCTGCTGCTGGAACAAACATTTTGGCTATGGGTGTCTCCTGTGTTTTTCCATCTCTTTGGCTCTCATTTCAAATCACAGCTGCTTAAGACATCTACCCTTTCCTTTTCTTACATCTCCCATTTTTTTCAAGCTGCCGTCCCTTGTGCACTGGCCCAGCAAATCTGTACTGGATAAACCTAATAAAAAGTTTCCTTTAAAGGGTACTGTTTTTAGGTTACTACAGCTTCCCATTAACTGATGCAATCAAAACTCACACCGTTTAGCCCAGAAAGGCTCTAAATCTGACCTAGTCAGGTAACTTCCATGACATGGGCCATATAAGATCCCATAGTAATCTTGTTGCTCAGGTGGCTGAACATAACACTACCACCCTGCAGTCAGCCCCGGGGCTTTGCAGGTTTTCCTGTTGGAAGGCTTCAAAGGTAGCACAACCATACCAAGCTCCTGGTCTTTTTACAGTAGGGACAACTCAGCAGGCTCTTTGCTGGCTGAGTCATTGGGAAAAGTTCTCACAAGCCTCCAAAATTTTACTTTAGAGCATCGGGACCAACAGCATCATAGTGGCATGAGAAATGGGAGGTTGCTTTCATATCTATTCTTTAATTCTGAAATAATTGCATTATCTAACTTTCAAAAAAGATGGGGACATGGGTTTTAATGAAGAATTCATGCTCCAAACTGAAGGAAAGTGTTATGGTATTGCATGGTGCTGCCTTATCAGTCCCATGACAAATAGCACGGATCTGTTAGTGACCTACATGGACTCATTTAGATGCAAACACAGCAATACTCCTGAAAAGCTGCCCTGCTTTGAGGAAGAACCAGTTCCAAATATTGCTGAATGGAGTTCTGTCTCAGAGCAGTAATTACTGATTGTAATTTTGGAGTAAATGCAGTAATTAATTATTGTCGTTTTCCATCAGTGCATTATATTGTGTGCCAATCTTAGAATAACTACAATAATTAGCAAATGGGATTTTGCATGCTCTGGTATTGAAACTGTGGTTTATAGAACAGACATGAGAATTTTACCATAATAAAGTTATTAGTAATTTAAATAGGCAGATAGATTAAAAATGATCAGCCAGAAAAGAAAATGGTTTCCTTGTCAGTTTTGCAAACACCTTCAGCAGTTCTGTTTCAGCCACCCCCGGTAACATTTGCCTCCATTCCCTCATCTATGAGCACAACAGCACAAAGTTTGGGTTACAAGCACAGTGAGGGACGTTTAATTCAATCACAGTTGTCAGTGAAATTTAAAAGCAAAAGTAATCCAGAGAAAAAAAAAATATTGGCTGAGCTGATATTTTTCCAGGACCTAACAAGACTTTCTGAAATGAAGCTGTGTTGATTTTGTTCTCACTTTATTCACTCATATTAAGTCTTGTGCTGGAGTACTGTTTCGATGTAATTATACTAGTGTAAATTTCCACAATGTAAGCAAGTCCTAAATGGTCGAAGTGATGACTAAAGGAGAGAAACAACAATAATCTGTGCAGGAGGAAGAGGAATTGGTTAGCATGATTGTAGGAGGCATACAAGAGATGGGATTATATCCTAATAAAGGGTACTTAGTCCAAATCTTGAGATGAACGGCCTAATAGATAACAGTGAGATCAATATAACTGCAGAATAGCCTCTCACTGGAGGTAATACAAGCCTGTCTGAGAGGTATAAGCAACCAAAAATTTAGTGAAAAATACACTTTCATTAGACTTTGCATTGAAGCGATCTGAAATTGCAAGAGACAGTCAGAAATTTTCCATTCACGTCTTTTTGTTTAAGGACTCTTGGAATTTTGCTTGTTTGTTTTATTTTTGTCTGATAATGTCTGCTTACTTTAAAATGCCATGTTTTGGGTTTTTTTTTCCTCTTATCAGAGCACAGAAAAAAGAAAATGCAGTTTTGTAACCTATATATTCAATGAAAAAAAAAAAAAAGAGACATTTCCTCTGGGAAAAAATATCACCTATTCCAGCCAGCTGCAAAAACAAGCATCTCACACCTTCTACAATAAACCACACATCAGGACATGTTCAAGAAGCTGTGAAGGAGGACATGAACATTTCTTTTTTTGCATTTGACCTTTGGCCTATGTTATTTCCCCTGGCACTTTGGAGAAGCAGGTTGCCTGGACAATGCATTCTTTTAATGTTTTGCCCCTACTCTTAGGAGCACAGCTGAAAAAGTAATCTTACTGTTGACCATTTTTTTTCAATCTTCTTCTTCACTTCCGCCTCACTCAATTTGTCTCACTCATACTCAATTTGTCTCACTCAGTTTCATGCTAGTAGTGTTCCAGGTTAGTCCCACCCAAACGTCGCTCCATCTTTATCTTTAAATAAAATTTCAACAGCAGAGAATCTGCCTGAGGTGGTAAATAACACATTGTTTTCCTAAAAAACACTAGAGCAGAAGCTGCCTACTCTGAAGCCTTGCAATAGCGATCTGTGCTGGACCCACGGGCCTGGCTGGCTTCTGCCCTAGTGTTTTTAGGAAACTTCTTGTTGCAGTAATGACATTGTCTACTGAGTGGGCAAGTCAGAGGCTTCCAGTGGTATTTTGGAGGCTGACTAGAAGTTGCACATCAAACCAGCCACTAAGGTACAATAACACTGTGCTGAGCTAAGAACAACTGACCTATCTCTAAGTAAGGCTTATTACTAAAGGCTTAGCCATGTGCTGGTTGCTGTTGCGCAGCCCTGATGGGAAGCTGACTCATGGCCATCATGACTAAAAATACTCCGTCTGGTTCTAGGGTGCTGGTATTAATGTTTCCAAGCACTGGAAGGTAGATGAGCTGAAGAAAGAACTGGATCTAAGCCTTTCTGAGCTTCTGGGTATCCTTGCTGTCAGAAAGTGTCCTCTCCAGTCTAACCTGGCATGGTACTTCCTGTGCTAAATCAGATCCTCCCCAGGGATATGCTCCTTCAGTGTTCTCTTGGGGACACACGTACTTGGCCAATTTGTTTTGTTAAGTGCAAAAAACACATACAAAACTTTTTTCCTGGACTCTCCCGCTAAAAGACAGGTACATCTTCAGCTCCTGCAACGAGCTCACCAAGGTGAGAGAATAGGGTCTTCTGAGCTGCATTTCCTCCATTTTGATAGGGACTGTCTGTCTAATAAAGGCTCGTGTAAGCAGAGGATGGAAGTGACCTGCTGGTAACAACCGAACTAATTTTGCTGGACAGCAGAGCATTAGTACCAGTGTAAAAGCCAGGAAGGCTAAAGGACTTCCTACTTAGAGGCAACAATTCAAGACTATTCTCCTGCTTTGCAGAAGGAAAGGAAAAAAAAATGCTTTAAGAGAGGCATATGGAATTCTATTGCCCTTTTACAGATTATTCATTTGTATACAATTTATTGGGGAAAAAAAAACCCTAAACAACAAATCCTAGTCCTACTACTAAGTAATCTTTTTATAAGAAAGAAGCTGAGACCTCAACAAGAAGCTGAGACCTCAACATCAGGCTGATGGTGAAAAGGTAGAGGCAGAGCACTTCATAATGATCCATGATAATGAAAACACTGTAGACTCATACCTGTGAATCTTTAATAACACAGGTGTCTACAGCCCTGCACCTTCTTTACATGACCACAAGAAACAAACAAATCCTCAGTGATCACAGCTATGCTATGCTATAAAGCTGTTGCTTTGTGCCAGACTAGGGAGACACTTGTGTTCCTTGATCCTTTTTCAGGCATTATTGAAAATCTCCCTGACAAAGACAGTCGCTGCTTCAACAAAACTGCATGCATTCATCTCCCACACTTCCCCAGCAAAACCTGCAGTGAAAAGCCAATGTGATGAAGCAAAAAGCATTTGGATATGGAAACATATTTGGTTTCAAGCTTCCAAGGGGCCTTGTTATAAGCAAGGAAAAGAAAAGAGGTTTTTGGAGAGGGAAAATTCATTGACAGTTATCTTCATATAGTCACATATAAAGGAGAGTCTAAACTACAGAGACTGTATCTTGCACATGCACCTAATATGTTTATTGAAAGGTTTCTTTATTCACTTCATGTTGTCTTCAGTGCAGCACCTCTTTCAAAGACACTTTGATCCCATTCCTTAATTCTCAGTAGAAAGGACACTGCTCTGAAGACTGGAACAATAAATTTTTCAAAGATATTAGAGATACCAGTGAAAAATTAGAACATTTCATAGTTCTTTGGGAAGTTTGAAGATAAGGATTTCCTGCGGTACCTTAGATGGGTCAAAAAAAGGCCTGAATCAAAATCACTGAATCTTTGGCACTATGGTTATAATGGCCTAGAAAGGTCACCTAACCCATTTCTGTCGCTAATTTGGGAGTACAAACTGCTTGTTGCAGTTTAGGGCCTGCCTGGGTGCTGGGATTATTGGGATTTCCAATGGTATGGAACAGTTTTATCCACAGGGAGAATTCTTGGCTGTGTAACAAACACGTACAGTTTTATATATCTGTTTCTCAAAGAATTATCTAATGGAAATCCAGCCAGTGGTGGAAAATATTTCCATTTTTGGAAATATCTCCATTTTTGTTATTGGTGATAGGCTGGGATTCCAATGAAACAAGCTGCTGCTTCTGATGTTTTTGACACTGCTACACTCATTAGAAATTCCCTTGGAGCATCAAGCTGGTTCCTTTCCAACACCACAAAACGCATGAGTCTAACAGTGAGACCCTTCTTCAGATTTGTCTAGGTCCTCACTCAAGCAAAGCTTCCTTAGCTTTGGCTGGGTTTTATCTATACACAGAAGTTAACAGTAACTGAGCAAGAAGTGAGCGTGGATCCTTCTATTAATTTCTTAGGCTTGGGAAGAAAGAAATTAGGAATTATTTAGCTGTCAGGGAGACACATTTGCATAGAGTTATGCTGGGATGAAATTGGATACAGACTATACCGCATGAAGAATGAAGAATGCTTTGAAACGTTTGCAAGACAGAGCTATTGAGACAGACACTGTCCCAGTCCAGTCACCTGGCATTAAACTGTAGCCTGATCCCACCTCTTAACCGCAGATTTTCTTCAGCCACTAGAAATACTCTCTTTGGCTGAGCAAGGGGAATCAGGACAGCTGCTGGCTCTTCTCTAGTGACCAGGAAGACTTTCCAGAGATGTAGGATGCCCCTAGGGTGAGGAACTTGGCTCATCCCTCGTTAAGCATCCTTCCACCTCTTTTTCTAAAGAGACACACACACAAACAGTTCCTGGTTTATGTGTGGGTGTGCATTTGTGCAGTGTGGCTCTAGCCAGAGGCCTAAGTGAAAAAGGCAGAAGCTAGAGAGTCACAGAGCTGAATCTTTTTGAGGGTATACAACACAAAGAGAGGCTACAACCACAGCTGACACCCTCTTCCCCATGCAGTTACCTGTGCTAGTGCTTTGTATCCAGTGGTTCCCATAACTCTTCAGTAGGGACGATTAGCATCCTTTGGCCTCTTCAGCTGCACCTTCAGCCTTTTCATGCCAATCTGGAAACCATTCATAGCCTGGATAGCAGCTTGGGCACTGGCAGGATTGTCAAAACTCACAAAACCTGTCAAAACATGAGGCAAGGCAGGGGGCTTAATGAGCTGAAGGGGGCCAAGGCACGTACATGCAACGACCACTGAGAATGAACATGGGGAAGGGAGTGAGGGTGGTGGGAGGGAGGAAGTGAGCAGGTAGGAGGGTGGGTGGGTGGGCAGGAGAGTGAGGAGAGGATGGTTGCCAATGGGGGACGAAGGGTAGGAGGGGCTGTTACAGATCAGTGTCCCAGGACGCAGTGCCTGGTCTGAGTGCCAGTTTGGACACAAGATTATGCAAAGCACGGGGATTCAACTGTTGGTGCCACAGTACTAGCACACATAAGGTTTGGGTCACCTTTGACCTGGGTGTCAGCAGATGTGATGCACAGTCCTAAGGCACTCTGTCTTTCTCTTTTTTCCTCCACTGTGACTGAGGTAAACCTCTAGACCCTCCTTCACTCACTAGCATAACCTTTCCTTTGCCTTCCAATATTCATGATGAAGGGAACCTGATATACCTGCTACTTCCTTATTATGGCAATATAAGTAAAATGTGAATTTAATAAGTTCTCCATTATGGTATTCATTGGTATGAATAGTTTGATTGTTGACCACTTAAGCAATATGAGCTTTATTAACTAGCAATTTCTGCAGACTTTATGTTGACTCTGCAGTTGAGAAAGATGAACACTGGTGCTTTCCTAACATGGTTTCCATAAGTAATTTCATACCTTGCCAGCAAATCATCCAATCAGCCATGGAGCGCATCCAGCAGTAGAAACACCTAGAGTGACTGAATATTCTATCTACAGGCCATCTAAAATGACATTCTTTGTCTCAATCAAAGACTTGATCTCTGGGGATCAAAAGAGCCAAGATAGGTCAGAGCCAGGCAGGATAAAAATGCATCTAACATCTTCAGCTTTGGGGAGGGTTTTTAGTGGGGGATTTTGTTGTTTTTTTTTTTTTTCCTTTTTTTTTTTTTTTTTTTTTTTTTTAATGCTTTATGCTAGCTCCAAGAAAAGTCCTCATTTGCCCAGACTCTATAGCTGGTGTGACCATGGGTCTGAGATATTAGTGAGGCAGGGGGCCATCACATTGTATAAGAATTTCCTCTGATACCTTTTCCGGAAATGTCCCTCTGTGCCAACAACATTTCTGAGTGCAAACCCTCTGTAAGACTAGCCTGGACCAGCCTGCACTCCAGACAAAGCCATCTGTTTTCCCACCCCTGCAAAGTTCTGGAAGCACAACTCAGCCTCAAGAACCCTGTGTCTCTCAATAGACAGGCTGAAATGAAGAGACAGTTTGAGAGCCCCTCAAAAAGCTAATGCTGAGCATTTGCTGCCAGGTATACACCTGCTCTTGACAACAGTAGCAGGCATGGCTTGCAGCCTTGGGCTGTACTGTGAATGCATTCAGCAGTGCCTCCTCCCTGGTCTAGTTCCTCCTCAAAAGCAAGTCTCACAGACTTGCTTTTCAAAAAAGCAAGTGTACATTCAAAAAAGACATGTGTACACATGTATGCAAACACAACTTCTCACTTGTGCACCTTCTCGTTCTTGCATTAAAGCTGTAGTCTCTGCCTTTGGTTAAGCACATAAGTTTATGAAAGGTCATAAAACCTATGGTCTTAGCCTCAAAGTGAGACAACAGTTTTACTGAGTATGGCAGATGTGGTTTTAAGAAGGAGGCCCACGGAATAAACAGGCGTTTCTCTTTGTCCTCCCCTCTTGAAGCCAATGCTCCAAATAACTGGCTGTCCATGCAGTTTTCCTGCTAGCCACCTGGGTGAGGAGGTACCAACACTGCAGCTCACAGCAGTCATCAATCTCTAGACAGAAAACTGGAGAGTTATGGTGAGTAATGAGCTGGGGTATTATTCAATGGCAAGGGATCTGCTTTTGCAATCACTTATTAGCCAGTAAGCACTTGGTAATGTTCCCAGTTTACATTTGACCAGTTGAATAACCTATCAGTCAACGAGATCCTACGATTTGATCTCAGCAAAGTTGATTCAGTCTTTAAATACTGCTGGAAACTCCCCCAGAAATGGTTTACTTGAGCTTCAACTTGAAATTCGCTGTCTAGCTATCTCACATCTTTGAATATAGGGTATAGTGAAAGCCAGTTCTTTTTAAAATCACCTCTGGTTTGCTGATACTCCTGTCCTGTATAGCTCCATCTATAACAGTAAACTAAAACTGTGCCAAGGAAGTTCAGAGAAACTGGAACACAGTCATCTGTATTACTGAATTTTTAGAAAGGTCCTTGACATAGTTTTGGCTTGTGTCTAACTCCAAACAATTCCTGGACAAAGTCTGACTATTAGGAGAGAATAGAGGCTGTTTTCATTAGTTAGTTTGGATGTGGCCATGATATTCTGGAAAGTAAGAGAATTTAATGGTTTGGGTGTAGGCCATTCTGTGCCAGCTGGCCCCAGTGCTAAGGGAAAGTGCGCCAGGTATATTTACTTTACTAATATATACACAGCTACCAAATATCAAAGCTGAGTTGGCTGCAGCTGGATAATTGCTTATATCATGTCTTTAGAGAACCTAGCTTGCCTGGGAACTTTGATTTCTACTCTTGTAACTGGTCCTGTTGTAAGTTACCTCCTACTGTCTAAACATGCACATTTGGAGTGTGTCTACATGTACATCCATTTGTGAGCAAATCACTTTGGGAACACTTTGTAGGGCATGATTCCTCTCTTTTTTCAGGACACCCCTAGCTATGCTCAAATGAATCAAGTCCCACTGTCTGTGTAGCAGGGACCAGTGCTGACTGCAATGAAGGCAGTCATCTAGCTTAATTCAAAGTACTTCTATTGTGGGATTTACCTGCTTCTGTAGTTGAGACTGATATCGCAAGGTAAGATGTTGTTATCTGGCTAGTGCCTGGGTGAGTCACTCCCCAAAGTGATGTTAATTGCTGAATCAAAATCCTAATGCATGGAAACCCCACCAGAAATGCTACAAAGAGTGACGGAAGTCTACTATTTGTCTACTTTGGCCAAGATTAGTCTTTAGTTGGGTGATCAGTCCTGGTGCTGGGATACCGACACCGCTGTACCTCTGCTTGAACCTTGCCTCTAGATAAGCTTACAAAGCTACACTAGATTTTATCATCACTCTGCTTTTGAGATGGAATTCTAAGGCTACTTCCTCATTCTGTGCAAAGCCATAAATAGTACAATGTTTTAACAAATGGGACTAATAAGAGAGATCAGGAGTGCATTTGCTCACTATATTTCATTTAGACCCAATAATGAAGCTGGGAGTTGTACGTACTCTGATGCTATTGGTATTGGTTGCCTACAGATTTGGACGAGATTGGGATTGTCGTCGTTTTTTTTTCCTCTTTATTTGCCCTGATAGCCACTGCTATAATATAAAAATCTGCACTGGCAATCTGTTGGCAGAGGTGTGTGTGTGGGAGTGTGTGTGCTGGAGTGGGAGGGTGGGGAGAGGGAAGGAGGACGAATGCCAATAATTGTGCATTTTCATTGTGAGCACATCCTGGGGTCAGATCGGCTAATTCCTTTAGCTTCATTTCACTGTTTTATTTTCAGGGTCTTGATAACACTGAGAAGTTGTTGGTGCATTCGGCTCTCCCTCATCCTATTATTTATATGGAGTTGTATTTCATATTGTTGAAGGTGTTTGGATGGACTTCAGAAAGAAGAAAACTATGGCTTATCCTGAGAGTTGAGATGTCACAGTGCTAAGGGATAGGCAGATATACATGCAGAGAAGCTGTGCTAACATTATCATATTCCTTTCTCTTTTCAGCTCGTGTGCCTCCTGGTAGATTATGTGACTTGTCTGTTGCTGTTATTACATGCACTATTGACACTTAACCATCTTTGTTTCTCCACGTCAATGTCAGCAGTGTTAATGGTGCTATGCCAGATTTGAACATGTATGACCAGGAACAGAACATATGTATTGAGAAAACAGCTTAAATACTTGCTTTCTGAATGGCTTTAATGTCTGAGCCCACGACTATAGGGCTCAAAGCATGATGATAGTACTACAGTGGATCGAGAAGCTGTCTGTGTTTTGAACACCACCCCTGCATTGTTGTCTACACTCTTGAAGGACAAAAGAGAAAGGGAGAGGTTAAAAAGCTTGAAGCTGTTTCTGTGCATCAGCTAATTAATAATCAGAGAAATATATGTTCTGGTCTGAAGATGGTTGGTAGGAGGACAGGATTTTGTGATAAATCTATTTTATGGAGGGGACGTTGGGATTTTTTTTTTAATATATTTTTTTTTTCCTCCAGGGATTATGTAAAGAGGCTGTTCTAATAAATGATTTATCAAAGCAGCAACGAATGAAGAAAACTGCTAGGACTGCAGCTCAGGGCACCTAATCTTCCCAATTCTGCACAACATCTTCCAGGAAGATACTGACATTGGAGTCCATGACTTCTCCTGGCCTGCTCTCCTGTATGACTGTGTAAGTGACTAGCAAGCAGAAACTGGGGTAGCATCTTGGAGGGTGCTTTGGTTTCTCCCCATTTCTTCCAAAGGAAGTTTTGGTAGTGGGGCATGCTCAGGGAGCTTCATGCCCTTCTCATGCATGATTACCAATGGCTTATGTAACACATTATTCAAGGACTCTTTTTCTGGTTTAACCAGCTGAGATGATGAAGAAGGGAATTAGCAATCTATCTCAGAGTACATTTGAAGACTGTTTTGCAACTGTAAAGTTTTCATTCACAGCGAGTAGTATCTGCCTGCACGGCCATGAATTAGTTTGTGCACCAAGTGCAGTCCTGAATGAACACAGCGTCAGGTTCCCATGGATCCCTAACTGGTCTTTCTGAGTTTTCTGTTTCTCTTTGCATGCTGCGAGGAGAATTAGCGGTTAATGTGCAAAAGAGCTTTTTGATGATTTGCTACCAGGTTGGAATAACATGTTGCCTCTCTTCAGCAGAAGCTCTCCTCTGGATGGAGCCCAACGCTTGGTACTACACTGAGCATCCCCTAAATCAGATCTCAAGACCACAGTGAATGACAGGTCCAGATGCAAGCTTTTGATCCAGACTCCTGAACTGGGGGCAGATGGTCCTTCAACAGGTCCACTCATGTAACTAGGCTGGTTTCAGGCAATGTAAAGGAAAAGAGGGACCTTGAAGAAACAAGTATTTAACTTGTCTTAAAACTAAGAAGAGTTATTTGTCCTGTGTTGCAGATACTTGCTGCACAGAACTACCATCTCAGAAATGCACTTTGGAAGAGATTGCCACAGAAACAAACAGATGTTGGTGCTTATTAGCTTTTTTTAGGGCAGAGATACATTTTTCTGGTTCTGGCTGTCAGTGCATTTTTCTGACTGCCATGATCTTTCTTTTCACTTTTTGTTCCTCCAGTTAGGAGTCACTAGCTAAGGAGAGGTTCTCATTCTTTTGAATTTTCCTTCTTGTCATTCAACCCATGTTCATCTCACTACAGGGAAATGGGAATAACAAGAGCAACAGCTTCCTTGCTTTCATTGCTAAGCAGTAGAAAGTGAGATCTAGGAGTGTCAGGGAGGCATTTTCTGCTGGGAAGGCAATGACAAGGTGTTCAAATCACAGGAGTCTTCTCTGTGGGTAGGGTGCTGGGGCGGAGCTCCCACCCTTCTCCCCACATCGAGACTTGGACACCTACCCCTCAGCGCTTCCCTGCTACTTCAGTCCATTTCATTCCTAAGACTGCTCAGTTTCTCTTTCTCTATGTTTATTAGTCTTATCAGAGAAGAGCTTTTCCTTTAATTGCCTTGCAAGGTCTTTACCTTGCTATGTTCTTTACATGATGTACTAGCTGCTGTCTTGCAATTTTTTAGTGCTGTAAAGAATTTCAGGATACAATCTGTATGTAAGTAGCTCTATAATGTATGTGTGCATTGTAAGGTATTGTATTGTAAGGTGATTTATGGGTACTGGAATACTCAATAAAGGAGTACGTCTGCAGATCAAGGGCATAGCACTTCAGCTGTTTTCCAGTGTCTAATAGGGTTGGATGACTTTGGAATATTTAACCTTCCACTCATGTTTAATCTGTCCAAGTGAGATCTGTCTGTCCAGTTATCCATCCCATCCATCCATCCATCCATCCATCCATCCATCCACCCATCCATCCACCCATTTTTTTAAATGTATGAACAGTCAGTAACTGATGACTATGCTAAACAACCGCTATTAAATATTTCACATCTGTGGGATGAGATAATTGAAACCTCAGAATATTTGAAGAATTGGCTCAGAAATTTGCTGAACTGTTAATGTCCATTTTAGAAAATTATGGAATATTAGAAAACCTTCAAAGTGTTCCAGAATTATTTTTTTTTAAGAATATAAACTAGATGACCTGGTAAACTTAGTTAATCTTTCATAAGCCCAAGTAAAATTAAGAAAATTTTGATATGAGATGATATGGCAAAGAATTAAAAGGTGTACAATTAATAACAATCATCACAGTTTCGTGGAAAATGACATCTATTGAATGAACCTAATTGCATGAAATTTCAAGTTTGGTTAATAAAGTTTTCATAGAGTATACTTAACTTTTCTAGAGTATTTGAGAGAGTCCTTCTTTATAGAAAATGAAAGCAGCCTATATCAAATTCTTAAAAATGGGATAATAGAGAGACCATCAAAACCAACTGTAAATTGTGACTTACAATATTGAGGGGTTTCTAGTAGGCTCCTCCAGGAGCATGCTGAAGCTCTGTGCTATTCAGTTTCTCTAACATAACCTGGAAGACATCTAAAATATTTACTGGTAAAATTTGCCAATCATACAAAAATGGTAAAGTGGTAAATAATGATAGAATATTGATGACACCAAGCTGGGTGGTGCAGTGGGTATGCTAGAGGGATGGGATGCCATCCAGAGGGACCTGGACAAGCTGGAGAGGTGGGCCCAGGTAAACCTTATGAGGTTCAAGAAGGCCAAGTGCAGGGTTCTGCACCTGGGCCGGGGCAACTACCGGTATCAATACGGTCTGGGAGAAGACATTCCAGAGAGCAGCACTGTGGAAAAAGACTTGGGGGTGCTAGTGGATGAAAAGCTGGACATGAGCCACCAATGTGTGCTCGCAGCCCAGAAGGCCAATCACATCCTGGGCTGCATCAGGAGCATGGCCAGTGGGTTGAGAGTGGTGATTCTGCCCCTCTACTCTGCCCTGGTGAGACCTCACCTGGAGTACTGTGTCCAGCTCTGGAGCCCCCAACACAAGAAGGATGTGGACCTGTTGGAGCGGGTCCAGAGGAGGGCCACGAAGATGATCATGGGGCTGGAGCACCTCTCCTATGAGGACAGGCTGAGAGAGTTGGTGTTGTTCAGCCTGGACAAGAGAAGGCTCCGGGAAGACCTTATAGTGGCCTTCCAATACCTGAAAGGGGCCTATGAGAAGGCAGGGGAAGAACTGTTCACAAGGGTTTGTAGCGATTGGATGAGGGGTAATGGTTTTAAGCTAGAAAAGGCTAGATTTAGGTTGAATATTGGGAAAAAGTTCTTTAATGTGAGGGTGGTGGATCACTGGAACAGGTTGCCCAGAGAGGTAGTGGAAGGCCATCCCTGCAGACATTCAAGGTCAGGCTTGAGGGGGCTCTGAGCAACCTGACCTAGTTAGGGATGTCCCTGATTATTTTAGGGGGGTTGGACTAGACGGCCTTTAGAGGTCCCTTCCAACCCAATACACTGCATGATTCTATGGTTCTAAGTAGGTTGTGTTGACCTGAGACACTGCTTAGGCTGGTCTCAGTTAAAGGATGTCAATTTTAATCCCACCAACTGAAAAATTAAATATCCACAGGAAAAAGAAAGCGGGTCACTCATAAAAAGGGGAAATCTTCACTAGAAAACAGTGCTTCTAAAAAGAACATGGGTGTCATGATAACAGCCAAATACATGAGCTCTCAGGATTATGTTGAAACACTCGAAGTCCAAAGACTCAGTACAGTCTTGGGATGAAGCAAGGTGATGTTACCTCTGAGTATGGCTCAGGAAAAATCCATACTGGAATTCTGCATTGAGTTCTGGTGATTTCTCTAAAAAAAGTAAGTCTTAAGAATTATTCAGAGTTACAAGAATAATTCTAGGTCTGAAAAAGTATTGAGAGTTGCCACAGTTTATTGAGCAGAAGCTTAAACTGTATTCTGACCGCAGTCTATAAATAATTTCTAATAGAACATGTTTTTTTTTAATATAGGGGAAAAAAAGAGCTTGATGATCTCTTCTGGATGGAAGCAGACGTTTGACAAATTTAAAATGGAAATAAGACACTGAGTTTGCATTTTTTCAATAGTGAAGGTAATTAACTATTTTGGAACATCTTGTTTAGCAATAGGGGTGGAGCACCTATCAAGTGAAATCTTGATTAAGAGATTTTCTAACAGGGATGCTATGACTCAAGCAGAAGGTTTGAACCTGTCACATGAGCTGAGGTATCTGGCATTTGTTATTTCAGAGTTCAGTCCAAAGGATCAGAACAGTCCCTTCTGATACTGTGTATCTGTCTGTCTGTCTGTTGTTCATTTCATATTTCAGTTCTTTAGAAAATCAGTTCTTGCCTACTAATCTGGCATGGACTGTGGTAACAGCCATGATAGAGGTGACAATTGATGTTTATGCCTTATAATAAATGGCCCCAAAGTGTGGGCTGTGGACCACTGAGACAGCTGACTGGTACTCGTTCTTCATCTTGCTTCTAGCTGAGAGAAACTGAACAGATGGGAAGGGGAGATTAAATGAAGAGTGAAAGTAGATGGCATGATTAACTTTCTCTAAAGGTCAGAACACCCAGTGCAGAAGGTAGCTTGAAATACACAAGCATTTTCCTTATGTCACCTTCCCATCTTCCTGTGCATGAAACTACTTCTATACATTGAGGAACTGGGAGCTGGAATGTTCACAGAAGCAGTTCCTGTTATTGTGCATTGTCAGTTGGATGCTCTCCAGATAGTACCTCAGAGAAGCAGTATCTTCTCTGAAGAAGGCTGAGGGCTGTACATGCTGACCCTGAATATGGTGTTTCAAACCAAGAAGGACTTTTCTTCCTGTGAGTTTCTCTTTCACAATTTGTTTGTTGTTTTTTTTTTTTTCATAGAGAAATTACTGTCATGATTCACATTGAAAGAATAGAGTTAGGATTCAAGTTTAGACTAGAATTTACATAGTTTAAATTACTGCATGGTCAGATCTAGGGTCTTGACTCATGCTTACATCTGGAACTAGGGCAACTGATCAGAACCAACTTTTTCTAAAAAGAAGTAAAAATCACAACAGGTTTCTCATTCTAAGAATGGAGCTAACACTAAAAAACTTCTCTTTTTTCCTGTAAACAGAGCTTGTCTAAAGGATGAGAAACTATTTGTCTGATGCTGTGGATTGCAGTTCTACCCATTCTGCTAAGTAGCAGTTGAAGACATCTAATGAACTGATGGAAGAAGTGAAGGATTCAGGATTCAGCCATTCTTTGGAGACCTCATGAATCAAATACTAGACCAGTATACACACATGTCTGCTGTGGACAAGAAGCATTGTGATTCTTCTAAAAGAAGCATAATGTTCCAACCCAGATGATGATGATGATCTTCCTCACAAGGACCAAACTAGCCAGCGGGGAATCACGCATAAATAAGTGAATGGTGTTTGGTCTTTCTTTTTTGAATGATGATAAGAAATGATGCAATTTCATAACTCCTTTCGAAAATGGAAGGAACTCTTCTTGACCTACTTTCTAAGCCTTCCTTGTAAATGTTTGATGTCATGATATATCAACATAAGGTTTATGGGGAAAGTACATGGTTGGAAAAAGCAGATGAACTTTTGAGGAGACAAGTACTAATCCACTGTAAAACCAAAAGCAAAGAATGACCTTAGTGTTGGTTCTACACAAGCTATGAGTGGGATCTAAGTAGATGCTTTGTTAAGGATGCATTGAGAGTGTTGCTGAATCAGGTTGAAGGCTATTTATACATTTGTTTTGTTGGACTTGTACAATATAAAAAAGACTAAAATAACTACTGAAGCTCCCACCAGCCATGACACAATCCTTTTCTTATCTTAATTTTTTTTGCTCCCAGGTTCTGTCTTGGATCCCACTCAATTTGTGGATTCTTGATAAAGACACCATGTATGAACACTGCAGCCACTGAAATGACCAGTTGTCTATAAGAGACAAGCATCATAAAAGCTGACCTTCTTTTTGATAGTATTTCATAGCAGGGAAGTAAATTCCTTCTTAGGATAATCAAGAAAAAACCCAAAAACCCAGGAAAAGCAATCAGGAAGGTGCACTGTGGACTGTACTAGTGACTAGTGACTATATTTTATCATTTTTTTCATGTCCCAGGGAGTCTTTAAAATAGATTCACTCTTAGTGTAGCAATGTACAGAATCTCCTGTGTAGCAATATACAGAACCTCCCCACCTTGGTCCTGCTGATCATTACTGAGGTGGGCAACTGTGTCCCCCTTTATGCCATTGTACATCTGATACTTCATTATGGGTAGGTTGGGGGCAACCCAACAGATATAGAAGGGCTTGAAGCTGGCCTTGTGGGACAGTCTGGAAGTTTCTGTTCAGAAGCCAGAACTAGTGATGAACAGTTTTTGGCCGTGCTTTTCAGACCAATACTTTATTTTCTGTGGAGGCCACTGTGTGAAAACCAGCAAACAAAACTAAAAGTCAAATCAACAGGAAAAAAAACCTCTTCATATGCAGTGAGGCATTGGGAAAGAAAAAGAAAAGAGAAAATCTCTTAATACCTAGACCAAGAGGTCTGTGAACTGTCACTGAATGACGCTGGGCACCAAGAGGAGAAAGTAAAGAGTTGTACAAGTACATTTTAAGCTGGAAGAAAACATACTGTTCCAGACCCAACCAGCTGTTACATCTGTGGTACTTTCAATGTCAATGTAAGACCTCTCTGTTTTCAACTACTCAGAATGGACAGGGAAATGATCAGCTGTCTTCCTCTGTCACCAACATCAATGGGAATGAAACACCTTCATGTTATAGAGTAGATGGTGACAAATCCCTGTGGTTCTGCCAACAGTTCATTCACCATTAATGGCCTTCAAAAGTATCCTGAATTCTGGAGATCTCTGTGAAGAGCCTTCTGCAGTTCTTCAGAACAGTTACATTCAGTCTGTGGGACTTGAATCATATCATAGACTGACTAAAGCCTGATCTAATTCTGGTTTCCGAGGACTCTGCCCAATGACTCATCCGAACTCTTGATATACCCTTGTGTGGGAGATGGGAAAATAAGTTTCTGTTTTAATTACTGAAATAAGGGGAGTAGAAATATTGCTAGAAATACAATGCCTTTGATTAGAAAAACTGAAGACCTGAGAAAGGCAGGATGGCTATTGATAATTTGGACAGGGATCTTAATTTGAAGGGATGGAGTAAAATTATGAGTCGTCCCTAAAAAAGTGGCTCTTCATTGACTCCTAAAAGAAAGTAGTAAAAATTCTTCTCTCATAAGCAATTTTAAAAGCCCAGTAACACAATAATCCTTCTGGAGCCTGTTAGCCAGATCAGGAGATGCACAATGACTGGGGAAAATACTTCACAATTTCTGCAAATCCTTCTAGAGAAGGAATTCAAGGAGTTATAAGAGACCTATCTTTAGAACAATCATATAATTTCACCTTTAAACAGTCAGAAAACAATCAGATTTGTAGGTCATGTTGCCAAAAATGGAAAAAACATATTGCCTGTGAAGTAGCCAAAGACAGCACCTGGTCTTAGATGTTAGATGCACCTCCTCCTTTTTATAACACTAAACACGCCTGGCTAAATATCAAGGGCACTGAAGCTCAGCTGATGAAAGGGGCATAGTCACACTGTCTCTAGGTTTTCCATGGGTTACGTCACTGAGGATTTCATTAGAGATATGCCCTGGCCTGCAAGGGAGACCAACAGTATCCTGAGCTCTATTAACAAGAACACAACTGGTTGATAAGGGAACTGATCACCCTTCTCTACTCAGTATTCATTAGATCACACCTGGAGATCCAGTTTTGGGCACACCTTCTCCCCAACATAAGAAAGACAGTGACAAAGCAGAGTGAGATTTTCGTATTGCTATCAGAAGGGACAAGGGCTGGAGCATGAGGGCAAGAAGACAGAGATAGTCTCTTCATGTCAGGGGAAGTTCAGATTGGACATTAGGAAAAGGTTCTTCACTGAGAGGGTGGTCAGTCCCTGGAAAAAACTCCCCAGACAAGTGGTCATGACACCAAGCCTGTCAGAGTTCAAGGAGCATCTGAACAATGCTCTTAGTCATATGGATTAGTTTTAGGTAGTCCTGCAAGAAGCAGGGAGTTGAACTCGATGATCCTTACGGGTCCCTTCCAACTTTGGATATTCTATGATTCACAGTGGTGCATGGTAGGAGAATGAGAGACAAGGGACATTGATGAGAGATGTCCAGACTGAATATAAGGAAAAGCTTTGTAACCTTGAAGGCCAACAAGCATTATGGGAGGTTGACCAAATTCAAACCACTCATTCAGTGGTTTTCATCAGTTTTAATAACTTGCAGACATATTTGCTATTGCAGAAATAGATATACAGATACAGAAATAGATATATACAGTATATATATATATATAATGTACATACCTATGTATGTGACATATTACAGATCAAGACTGGAGAGAGTGGACATGATGTTGAATTTGGTTTGGGATTTGAGACAGATGAAACCAGAAATGGTTAAGAAAGGAACACCTATTTTTATGGGGATCTGCAAGTTGTTACCCTGATGACAACCTTTGAAGATGTCAATATATACTATTTGAAGATATTAATCTCATCTGGGGATTTTTTAAATTTTTGTTTCTTACATGAAAAGGGACTATGTCACATGCACTCACACATTAAAACCATGATAAGGTTGCAAAATGAAGTACTTGAGTTAGAAATGCAAGAAACGATGTTACCTATAAAATTTTAATTCTGTATTGTTTTGTAAATGCATTAAAGCATTGCTTCTAACCACACATTTCTGTATTTTTCTTTTTCACGGCATCCTTGTTTTAATTACTGTGGAGAATGAATAACATAACTGGGTGAGGAAAATGGCAATGTATCAGACTCATTATTGCAAGTGTTGGAATGTAGACAGTAAATAAGGCAGGGAAAGGATGGTTTTGTAGTTGTATAACCAAATGCTGCCTTGTAGAACTGGAATTGATTCCTATTTCTGCCATGACACCCCAGTTATGCTGGGCTTGTCACATATCACAAAATGCCTTTAATAAGATCTCCTAGGATATCATTTTACTAGTAAATAAAATAGGACAGGCTCTGAGTGCAAATGGTGCATCGTGGCTTGTATCTTCATGACTAAACTCTCTTATACCTCAAAAGAGGGTGCCTTTGTCTGTACTGCTGTCTAGGGACAGTCCCTGGCCCTTGTTACTGCTGAGCCATGCCCAAGCAACATCCAGCTGTGAGTTAATTGTCATGGTCCAAATAGAGCCAATGGCACACAAACATTAAAATGATATGGATAGTTATGACACAGTGTTTGAGCAGATATGTGAGGCCTCTTTAGTTTGCCAGTGAAGATGAAACTTAACTATATGTTCATCTTTTCCTGGTGCTCGGTGCACGATTTCACTGGCAGAAAGACCTGTACCCACATCTGGAGTGAACATAAACATAGCATGCCCTTCATTGTGCTAAATACTTCAAGAAAAGAAGTAACCAGACTGATTAGGCTTACGGCATCTCAGATCAGGCATCCAAGATTAATAAATAGTTTTGAACATCTTTCTATGCCTCATCATCCCCTTGGTGAAATGAAGACACCGTGAGCACTGTGAAAACACTGTTACTTAGCTTTGTGAACCTCTCAAATGCTCTGCTGGGAAGGGCCTTAGGAAAACAGATGAGGAAATAATGATAAATTCGTATTCATAGCAGGGTTTGAATATCGTGTGGGAAGGAAGGCCTGAGGCCAAGCACAGAGCTGTGAGGATCTATTGAACAGCTGCTCAGTAACTAGCTAGCTGACAGACTTCAAAATGCTGAAGAGCAGTCCTGTGCAGTGAATGAGACAGGACAGACAGACATAAAGAAGATGAAGATAGGTGTATGGGGGAACAGATGGATGGTTGGATGGATTGATAGAGACTTGTCCATTCTACAGTTTGAATTCACCTTGCATCAGAGAGATCTTTGGAAAACAAAACTAAAACCAGATGTAACGGGTAACCAAAATGCTGTGGTGGGTCTGCAGTCTCACAAGAGTGGGATGTGGTAAGGCTGCACTCTGCAGATCAATCACCTTGAGTTCAGAAATGGCCCTGCCCATTGGAGGGGTCACTATTTCTGACTTCTGAACAGAAGCTTATTGCCTGAATGAAAGTAGCACTAGAGACCCTCCTCTGGCATTTCTATACATGTGGATGTTTGCCTTTGAAACTATAATATCCTTGGACCACATGAGGACCAGCTACATAGGATTCAGGTTCTTCTACTGTCTGCCCACGGAAGTGGTGGAGTCACCAACCCTGGAAGTGTTGATGTAGCGCTTCTAGACATGGTTTAGTGGGCATGGTGGTATTAGGTCAGTGGTTAGACTTGATGATCTTAGAGGTCTATTCCAACCTAATGATTCTATGTTTCTACTCTATCTAATGCCAAAGGGTTTTTAGAGGAGGTAGCAGCAAATAGCACACAGTGCAGGCACACAACAGCCCGGTCAGGTTCTTTTCCTAGGTCCCAGTGCTGACAGACTCGTTTGAAGCCCAGAGCATTAAGTTTTTAATTTCTTTAAAAAGTCTTTTTTTTTTTTTTTTCCCCTCGTTTCTTTCTTCTGGCGTTAACTCTTAACATCAGTCATTTCTACTAGTCACATAAATGGCCATTCCCTGTTTGAAGGTCATTAAATGAGTAGCCACAAAGACCCTGCAATAATGAATTCCTCCATCTAATTAGCCCGTGAGTGAAAACATTAAAATGATTGTGTAAGTGTGCATGTGAGTAGGTATGTAGAAACATAACCATAACTTAAAAATATTCTGGGCAGACTCTGTGTATCACTTCTGTGGAGAGATGGATAGAACAGTGATAGACACATAGACAGACAGATAAATAGAAGATAGATTCTTCTAACATATTCTTGTCTAATAAATTGTTAAGCTACAATGGAAAGCAGAAGTCCCTGTGTACAATGTATAGATTTTCTTTAATGTGAGTTATTGGGAAAACACAGAGCTGTCCCTTTAACTGGAGAGCTGCAAACAGCTGTTCCTTATGCATACATGCTTGCTTGGTCTGAAAGTTTTGGTAAGTCAGTGCATAACTGACAGTTAGATTTATCTCCCCAATAAGCAATCAACATTATAATAAAGGAAAAATGCTTTCAGTGCACCTTTGAGAGTGCATCAGAAATTAATCTAAACATCAAATTAATTATAGTTTGTAAATGAATAGTGGCTCACAGCCCTAATACTTCTCCCGCTCCTTCTCCTCCCCCTAAAGCCTCCCCCAACCAACTGCAATGGCTGGAGGTGCTGTGTAGTGATTTGATGAACAGCTCCTTCCCTTTCTTACTCACACAACTCTTTACTTATCAGCTGGAGAAAAGTCCCATTGTTGCTCTGCAGATCTGAAGTCTCAGAGCCTGGCTGCTTTGGAGTATAACAGAGAGCAGCTAGCAAACAATAAACTTACGAGCATCCTTCCCCTTTCCTCTGGGAGCCCCACACACCCCTCTAACGCTGTCCTCCCCCCCTTAGCTTACTTTCCAACTAAGCTGGACACCTCATGAATCTCTCCTTGGCTCTCTGTCTGTGCCAGGTCCTTCAGAGGACCACAACGAGCTAGTGCTGATCTGAACCGCAGCATCCCAGGGGACAGGCAGGCTTAGCATGCCTGGAAAATTGTTGCCATATTGTTTCAACTCAGGCACGCAAATTAGTGGCCTCTTCCCTTACACTCTGAGCTTTGGTCTATAGCCTGTAGCTATATGGGAATCACAATCTGATATTACCCAGGGACCTGAAATGAAATGTATTGCCACTAGATCATGCAAAGTAAAGGACATAGCCTAATTCCACAGGCTACAGGTAGAAAGGCTTGGGTAGAGACTTTTATTAGGAAATTTGAAATCAGGTTAAAAGTAAAAAGAAAAAAAAAATCAAATTTAATCATAGTACTGGTAACAGCAGGAAGCAGAGCTCCACTTCTCTCCCAGGTGTTTCCTAATAATTCCTCTGTCTGATGAGAATCTTCATATTTACCAAAAGAATGATCAGAAAATAAAAACTAAAAAACTTTAAGCTGATAAATAACTCTACTCATCTATGGATCCTAAAGCCCTGTGCAAAGGAGTCACTGTCCTGCTACAAGAAGGGGAACCCAAGGCACACAGCTAGGTTGCACACACAGCTAGGTTGACCCATGATTGCCTGTATGGGGCAGGAGCATATGAGTGGAATTTCTTATCCTTATGCCACCTTACTCCTGGACCTGCTCATTTCCCTGGATGAACTTAAGGAGAATTGTTTGGGTTTTTTCATTAAATGAGAAACAGTCAGATTTGTCAGGGTGTGTTGGAGGCACATTGTGAGCAGCTGCTGAACAATATTTTTCTGATGTACCTCAGGGTTCATAGTTCCACTCCTATGTCTTATGGAGTGCTGCCAATGTGCTTTAGACCTGATCTGTAATGCCCCTGGTCCCAGGGCCCTGCATAGCTTTGGCAGTGTCCTAGTCTCTTGATGCTTTTTTTCTTCTTTCTGTTTCAGCTTCCAGGCTGAAACTCTGTAGACTGTCACAACCTGCCTGCTGCCTTGCATCTCCCTCTCCACCTTTCTGCCACCACGCTGCAGTCTTGAACTACCATAGTGTGTTTTTAATAACATGATACGAGCTCTACCCATCCCTCAGTCCTTCTCCTGAGCTTCATCCCCTTCTCTGTCCAGTCCTCATTCCTCACTGCTTTTCTCATCTTTAATCCCTCTCCTGTGGCTCTCCTGTTTCTTTTCATAAGCTAGGAACCAGAAAAAGTTTAGTAGAGAACAGAAATATTTAACTACTATGACCCTCATCAAGTGATGTTATTTTCTCTCTTTCGACATACTCCAAGAAGACCGGACACTTTTCCAGACGGGGTGGCCCACTAGCAACTTTCAAGTGGACTCCCTGCAGGAATCTGGAATGAAACTCAATGTCCATGTTGTGCCAGTGTGAAAGTCCATCTGGAATACACAGACAAGGAGAGAAACAACCAGCAGTTGTGGTTGCTCACACCTTGGGTGTCAGACCACGCCAAGCTGAGTGGAAGGAAACCATGGTGTCTCTGAGGGCATAAGAAAGGTTGTTCACAGCCTCCTGGAGTCATTGTCCCATGGGGAGAAAATGAAGCTGTCACATCAGCCCATATGGGGAACAGACACATGCCAAGGAGAGACATGTGAGGGACAAGGGAGTGGGGAATGGAGCAGAACCAGACTGACAGTGTCCTCTGCTCAATGGTGTGCAAAGAGCCAGCAGATTCAGGTGCTCACTGCTTTCAGAAAGAGGTGACTGGAGGAATGAATTTCCAAGTGCACCAGTAGGGAAATTCCTCCAGCTTTAATTTATCTACATCTTATTTGACACCTTGGGGTAACCATTTGGCCTCTGCTGCTCCATCCACATCCTCATTTTTCTAATTTTTGTCATGTCTTCCTAATTAATATTGCCCAAACCTATCCTTTCTCTCTCTTTTCTGTTAAAACATTTTCCTAGAACACGTCTGTCTCTTTATTTCACTAGTTTAACATCTTCAAATGCCTTCTTAAAATGTGTCTTGTGGGACAACAATGAGTGCTCCTGAAATTAGGACAGTATTGTAGTGTCACCCTATGATGGAGGTGGAGTTAGCCATGTGTGGACAATGTGAAGAACGGCTCTTCTCACACTGACTACTTGCCTTAGCGGCCTTAACAGTGTCATTTTATATTTGCCTTGTGCACAAACTGGTCATATTTAAACTATCTGCATAACTGAGAGAGGAATTATGTCTAGAACCATTGAGACCAGCACATAGAGGTATTTCATGTCTACTGACATTTAGCACACCTACACACAGAAGAATTTTCACGCATGCAGTGGGAAATTGAGACACCCAATGCAGTCTCTGCCTTGCACAGAGACAAGTTGCAGGGTCCTGCAGAAGTTGACTTTCAGGCTGTGACATGTTGTGCCTCTGTGCAAGACTTAGCTAGATCAGCCTGCTGTGAGAATGGGAGTCACTGTCTTCGAGGAGTGTTCAACCAAGTGTAATTTTTCCCTGAGTGAGACAATGATTCCTGCTGTGGCCCTACCATTTCACTGGGAATGCCTAGTAGGAGAAACATGCTGGCTGTAAAAAAAGTGCATGGGAAGAGGCTACAGGTATCAGTTGGGCATTGTGTGAAGGACTAGTGAAAGAGGAGAGAGAAGGTCTGAACAGTGAAGAGCTGTGGAGGTGAAATCAGTCACTGAATAAGAGAGGATGGACAAGGCAGTGCCTGAGGAAAAACCCAAGAAGATGCTGATATGACTGGGGTGATGGAGGCTCAGGCCATGGGGATTGACAGGGTATTGGTGAATGGGAAGGAGAAGTGTGGCCTGCATTTGGCCATGTTACAGCTGTGTCAGGATAGGGGAGGGGGGAAATAAAAAACAGAAGTTTGAAAAACTGTAAGAGAAAATGAAGGATTTGGGTCTAGCCTCCCAATATAAATGACTTTTTTTTTCAGTGAGAAGTCAGGGTTGTTTCTCAGGCAGTGTTACACACTACAGCAAGCAGTCCTGCTATGGAAAACACTAGACTTATTTTGAACAGTTTTACGTTTTATACATGAGATTAGTTTTTGCTGTAGTTTGCATTCCTTGCTGCTCCTTGTCAGCCAGGGGGTGGTGGCCTCTGAATTGGGAAAGGCAAAGGCTTCATGACCACAGCATGGTTTCTTCAGCACGTGCAGGTGCTAGTGGTTCTCTGCAGGGTCATGGGCTCCAGAAACCAAGAGAGAGGCTTGTGGCTGATCTCGCTTTCCTCTTAACACTCCCATGGCTGCCCCTACACTATCCTGCCAGTAGTGGTGAAAGGAGGTAACTTTGTGTTGGAAATGCAGGGGAGAATTCAGAGCTAAACAGGAAGGAATAAAAGTCCTATTTTGAGACGCTGCTCTCCTGACTTGCTCAGTTTGGGCCAGCTGCTTACAGGTAGTTCAACAGTAAGACAAGAGCAGCAAATGAAGTATTTTCTGTTCCCATGGAAAAAGACATGGTGACATTTTTCTCCATAGAACTTTCTAAGTTTGTCTAAAGCAGGACTTCTTCACAATTTCTTGACAACCTGGGGCTAGACTCTGTTACAGCAATTTATTTGGGATCTGCATAGCAGATACAATTTAAAAGGTCATATAATGGTGGAATATCTTTCTGGGGCCAGACAGAATTGTCCCCCCAGGCTACCAGTTGGAGAGCTCTAGCTGGGTTAAAAAAAAGCAAAACGGAATGCAAATGCTATGTTTTTACATGTTGAGTTTTGGGAAATGTTTAAGCAAAAAAGGAAAGATTTTTCTTACTTCCAAAGTTAACAAAATCCCTTATCTTCCTTTAGAAAAAAGCAATTTTTTTTTTTTTTAAATTGACTTTCTCAACAAAAAATTGTAATCAGTGCCAGCTTCAGTGGACTTAACAAAACAAATGAAAGGCCTGATTTTCTGTAACACCCTCTACATTTTTACACTGCTTTAAAGTTGAAGGTCAACAGGGTGGGAGGTTTTGAAGAGCAACGTGACAAACTTGTGCTAATTAGCTACCTGTACTTCTGCTATTTCTATCCTTCTGGAGGTGGTACACATGGCAGCATAGTCAACATGTTTGTCTGAGACCATCAGTCACAGTAGGCACTCAGTTCTATGGGAAAGTAACTTAAAGCCAGAGAAAACTGGGGCTTGACCCCTGGGATCCAAAACTGACTGGACTTGGATATTTGTGTCTCAGATGCTAATATAAGGTGACTAATATCCACTAGCAAGCCCTAATTCCTGCTTTTGCTTGCCTGTGCTCTTGAGTTGACACGTCCAAAGGGCACCTTCCTGCTTTCAGGCTGGAATATCCCACCATTAGTTTTGGAGGTTACTTCATCAAACAAGCTGATGTTTACTTTCTCCCAGTAAGACTCAATGGTAAGAAAAATTTCTGCTAAAAGGCTCCAATTCCTTCTCAGCTATCAATCACAGTCTCACCATACTTGTAAACAGCAATAAAGCCATCCTCACAACCCTGCCCCACAAGCTAGGTATCTGTTGCCATCCTCATGAAGTCTTGTAGCCAGAAAGCCTTTGAGCTAAATGGAGATACAGTGAATACCTATCCAGAAGAAACTCTCCCTTACTAGACTTGGCTCTCACTTCATTTCTCCATTTACCTTTGGTCTTCCCACTTGTCAATATGTGGAGAATCAAGCTCAGTAGTCCCCTAAATATTTATAATAGGAATGGCAATTTCATTGTCAAAAGTCCATTTCTAACCAGTGGATGCTTCTAACTTGAAGCATCAGTTTTCAGTGTCACCTAGAGCTGTCCTGGTTACTTTTATATGCTTAAAGCTCTAAAAAGCAGGTGGGCTCTGGAGAAAATGGGGCTAATTCCTAATTTCTCATTTGAATTTCCCTACTGCCTATTCACACCAAACTCTTTGTCCTTCATTCCTCTAGTGCTTGAGAGTGCAGCAACTCAATGACTACTGGTGAAGGGAATCCTGTGTCTTCTCACATCATGGGACAGAGCTCCTTCCATCAAAGGGGAAAATAGCCTGTTCAGAAAATCTGTGGATGGGCAGGAGGAACTGTGCATAGATAAGGGGCTTTAAACTCTTGGAAGTACTGTCCGACATGCACCATAGTTAACAAGGGACGAGGCAAAAGTTTTGGGAAGTGATCTGTCCAGGAGGGGAAAGCAAAGGGCAGCATGGAAGGGAAGCATGACGTGGAGACTGAGAGTGGCTTTAAAATCAAATGAAACTCCAGTCTTAGCTCTGGAAGTTGCCTGAGAGACAGAGTCCAGATCAGCTGCAAGTAACAGGAAAAGAAAAGCAATAGTTTGTCCCGTTGCACTTCTCAGGAAGGTCTGCAAAGAGTGCAGGATGGCAGAGAACCAGAAATTACACATTCCAGTGGGTGGGCACATGGATAGGGGAGATCTGTCCAACAGGTGGGATGGAATCAAATGTGGCAGGGTCCCCATGCTGCCGCACTGCCAGAAGGGACCCTTCACAGCAACACCTTTATAAACAGCATGATCCCACTGAGACACCATGCACACATCACCACATGGCTGTTGGCTGGCTAGGCCCTCCCATTGAGGGTGCAGCTCAGGGTTTCCCTAGATGGTGGCTCACAGGCAGCTCAGGCTACGCTCTTTCCATGCTTCAGCTGGTGGGGTGGAGCCTGCAGTGAGGCCAGAGCTATGTAAGCATGGTGCAGGTTTCAAACCCAACCTCTTAGCATGGCCTGTCAGCTCAGGCACAGGGTTAGCTCAGTCTATCTGTATCTGCTGTGGTGTTGGTTCAGATCCAGTGGGCTCAGAGCATGGCTGCTTGCAGTTCACTGATCAGCCGTCCACCCAGAAGATCAGGCTTTCAGCTGATGTTCAGCCCTTTTCCCCTTGCAGTCTAATGCATCACAGCTGCTGAAAAGCTGCCCCCACAGCTCTGTCTTCCCTTCAACCCCATGACCTGTTTTTCCTTTTCCTTAGGCACAGAAATTCCACTTCTGCCACATGTTCCTGCTGCTGACCCCATCAGCATTTCATCTACACACCCAGGCCCCTCCATTTTGGTTCAGGTGCTTCAGTCTTTTCTGTATCCTCCCCACCTCCCCTTCCAAGGGGCAATATTTTCCATCCCACCACCAGCAGCCGCAGCACCTTGCTGCTGGTGAGATACCAAACCTTCACCTCTAAGCAGCGCACACAACTCTGAGCATGAGACAATTAGGAGAGAAAGAGGGAAGGGGGAAAGTATTGACAGGAGTAAATTGAGAGAAATCATAAAGCTTAAGCAGAAAGAAAGCAGTTTGAAAGGTAAAGTATTCAGAGAAAGCCCTTTCCTGGATGAATCTAATTGTTTTGTTATCTTTACCCACCAAAGCATTTACTTTGGTTTGTCGCCCGATCCACAAACACTTTCGAGGAGATGACATTACCGAAAGGCAGGAACATCTGCATCAGCTCAGCATCCCCAAACTCCTGGGGCAGATGGTAGATAAACAGGTTACAGCCCTCTGGTCCTATCAAGAGAAAAAGAAGACCCATGAATGGAGAGAAATAGGATATGAGAAAGCACATGGTGGAGATTTACTTTGGCATGCCCTGTCTCTGACTTGTGGTGGGGTCACCGCTAGGAAGCAATCTGAAGACTCTCAGAGGAATGGACAAAGTAGAAGATCAGGAACTCAGGAAGTCACCTAGAGGTTATGTCAACTTCATTAACCTTCCCAGGACACTGGGATAAAATCTAGAGACAGAGGAATGTAGTAGCACATGTGGCCATGGAAAGACAGAATGGAGGAAGAATAAAAATAATGAAAGAACGTGATTCATTATTTTCCTTTGCTCTGCATAATCTCATTTAATCTTTAGACTTTTGGATGACCCACACTACCCCTTGTCTCTTCTCAGTGCCTGCATGAAGCATTTTCATTATCCGTCTTGTATCTGTGAGGACTGTGATAACGAGCAGAAAGATATGCAAAACCCCACAGGCTTATTTTGTTTTGCAGATTTTTACATTCAGCCCCCCAGCTTGACTCAGCCTGAAGACTCCCCCATAGCTGGACAGCTTGGCCATGTCCCCCATTCTAGACAGTTCTACAAGAGAGATTACAGATGCATTTAAATCCAAATTACTAAACAAGAAGAATTGCCTTTTTTGCCTCAGTGATGTAACATATACTATCACAGACTCCAAAGGTTGCTTGGAAAAGTAGCCAGAGAGGAGTCTTTAGTTAGAATATGCAGTTTTGTTAAAGTAGAGACCCTCAGAAAATGTTCTGTTGAAATGATATTTTGGGGCAGGAGAAGGAGAATCTGCCTCTGGTCAAATAGCCTAGAATGAAACTTTTCAATGTGACTTCCATTTTTTTAAGCATGCTGTACTTGAGCAAAAGTCAAAAGGGAACAGGGGTGTCCAAGTGTTTTTTTTTTGAAAAACCCCAAACATTTAAACCCCTTGCAGTGTTCACTAGCAGAAAACTGTATAGTTTGAGAAGGCAGGGATTGGTTTTTTTCATAGTCTAATTTCCAAAGGTACTTCCAGCTCCTGCCCAGCTCTGCACTGACCTCAACAGGTAACTCCAGCTCTGCTCTGCTTAGGGCGGTTGGGATGAAGGGCATACAGTGCGTGCTCCTTGCTGCAAGGGTAGTAGGAGCCTCCGTCCCCCCAGCCCATGTCCTTACAACCCTGCAACCTGACTCAGCCAACTTTCCCCCATTTATGTCTGGGGCACAGTGGGGGGAAGGAAAGGGGTTTTAATACTCTCGTTTTCTTCATCAGGGCATAATTATGGTGTCATAACACAGCAAATTACAACTTTGCCTTTCCTGTTAGGGAGAGGAGTTTGCTTAGATGCTCCCACCTTTTATTAGCCCATTACTCATCCCCCCGGCTGGCAGGAGAAGTACGGCGAAGTCAGGATTCTGACAGATGCCCATTTAAAGCTCATTAAAATTCCTGGGCCTCAGCATGATTGAAGTCACAGGCTCTCCACATTTCCTTTTGGATTAATGGAAAATGAAGCCCTAATGAATATTTGCTAAGCACAATTTTCCCCACTAATTTGCTAAAAGGACTGTCACGAAGGAACAGCTGATCCTTTGCATCTTGTGCATTTCCTAGAGGTCATGAGGGTGGTAACAGGGTTTCTTCCAAATGGGGGGGATAGTGGTATGATGGGATAATTAACTAATTAGGCACCGGTCATCTGCTTAGCTAAATTACTTTTGAACCTCAGTGGCCCACAATCAGGCTCCCCTATTTCATGCCAAGCTTTTCCATCTTCCCCTCACCTCCTGTCTGCCTCTTCCTCAGTTTCCTCACTGAGCAGCTATCTCTTCTCCAGTCCTTGCTGCAGTTCATTTCCACACAATGTGGAGTTATTGGCACAATAAACTAGACATGAAACAGTCTGAAAGTGTTAAACAAACACAGACCCCCTTAGGTGTCTGTTAGAATTGAGAAAATTCTGCCCAGGAGAAGACCATGGTCCAGAATAGCAGGGAAAAATTCATTCGTTTGTCTGAACGTGCCCCAGAGCACTTCTGCTGTGGGATTTGAGATCCACACTATAATAGAATGGGTAAAATCTTGGCTTTGATGCAATTAGTGGCAACATTCCCACTGACATCACCAGAGCCAGCAGTTTGCTCTGTAAAACTGGCAAATTCTTTCAAAAATACCAGCTGCATTTCCTGGGGTCTTGGATGTGTTGTGCATGAGTAGGGATTCTGCCTCTGTGTGCTGAGAAACACCTAGTAAGGCATAAGGCAGACCAGGAGGCACATAACTTCACCTACACCAGGTTTAGAGGTTGGGCTCAAGGACAGAACAACCCTTAGTTCACCTTGAAATAAGCTTTGCCTCACACTGCTCAGAGACCAAGAGGAAGAGACATGGGAGGATGTGAAAAAGCAGAGACCATGTCTCAAAGCCCAGTTCAGCTCTGAAATGTGGCTGGGAAACCTGTGCTGCAGCTTCCCACACCAACTCAGACATTCAAGGCCAAACTCACTGTGTTCCCAACTGCAAAGGGTTTTTGCTAATTTCCAATGCTGAAAACTCCACCTGCTTCTGAGAAACTGATTTGTTTTGCCATTCTCACATATGAAAATTCTGCCATTAGAATTTAACAAGCAATTTCTTGTTAAATCCATCCATCCGTAAGTTACCTATCACAGTTAGACTTCTCAGTAAAGAATTCACAACATAAGATCTGTCTGCCTCAGCCCTTCTACCTTGTTGGGGTTTTTTTGCCTGAGTCAAGTTAATCTGGGCAATCCATGGAAGACTATGTGTTTATGTATGGCTGCCTCTTTCTATATATGTGTATATTTTTAAGAAACCAAAGGCATGGGTTGTTCAGCTCAGAATGCTATGAAGAGCTAAATTAGCTCTCAATGCACACACGCAATGAGTGTTAAAGGACTTGGTCATGATCACTGGAGCAACAGGAGGACCACAGCTGGTATGGCAAAACCTTAGTGAAGACTCCAAATATCTTGTTGGAGAGAAAGGTGTGGTTTTGGACTGAGTTAATGGATTATCAGAGATCAGTATACTTGGAAGTTCAGGTCTGAATACAGTAATAAAATAATTTAGAGCACACTTTACTTTCATTGTCAAAAGGGCTCAGCTTGAAATCTAACCCTCATGACACATTATGAGAAGAGAACCAAGGTTCATTTCTACCCTGACATCTACCACAGCTCTTGGTTTTACGACTGTAAGTTATAGATGTTTCTGTTCATTGATACACAAAAAGCACAGATAGCCTTGACTTGGACAAAAGGGAAAGAAAAGTTTTAGGGAACACACAGTTTATGAATGCCCTGTAAATTACAGGGAAACCATGATGGATAATGGAAAAGCCTGTGACTGAGGGCACAGAAGCACATGGTAGGGAACTCTGCAGTGGGTCCATGTTGATTCGTCTTGGTTGGACCTGAGTTGCTAAGCCATTGCTCTGCTCATGCTTCTCATCCTCCAGCTCATTGTTATTTTTTTTTTGCATGGGGACAAACACAGACCCAAAATATTGCTGGGTGTCCACTGTTAACATGAGCAAACTCCATATACCTATGCTGACATTAGGTATCTATCATTGCATCCCCAACACCGGGAATCAATGTCATAAGGAAAGGCTATGACTAGACTCGTCTTCCAAGAGTAATGAAAAATGGGCTGTCCCATAAAGTTGTGTGAAGTTAGCCTGCAGCCCTTTGGTCAGTTGTACATCTCACCTCTACAGCAAACAGAGGCTGGAATTTCACTGCCTCTTCTGCATCTGCTTGTTATTCAGTCCCCAGCATGTGTGAGCACAGGGCAGATGAGTGTCACAAGACTGCATCACTTTATTTTAATATCTAAGTGTATTCTGAGTTTCAGAAACTACCTCAAAATGCATAATACCATACAAATTTAAAATTACCTCAAAGTTTTGCCTGCTTGACATGGCCTCAATCAAGACTACATCTCTAGCTTTGATTGTTTTGGATTTATTCCACCCTATGCACCCTGTCAGCTGCCGGCAGACTCAGGGTTCCCGTGGAAGCAATGACTAATCTCTACAGGAATGTGGCAGCAGCCAAGTGGCTCTGGGTTTGTTATCCAACCGGGATCTGGGAGCAAAGAGTTAGCAGTATTATGTACAAGGTGATCATCAATGTTATTGTTGTGGTAAGGCTGGTTCATTAATGAATCAATGTTTGTGCACATCCTTGCAAACCTAAAGACCTCTTCTTAGCACTGAGCATTATTATTATTAGAGTTCCCTCTTGCTGTGTTTTCCTGTTAAAGGTTAGTGATACTTAAAGGTCTTGACCCTCTGTTAAAATGGAGCGTTGTGCCTTAGAGATTCTCCTTCTAGCAAGCAGCAGAGAAAGCCACAGCATCTAAACATTGCAGGAAAACAGAGGACACTGGGAACGGCAACCTGCATTGGACTGGTGGTTCATCTCATTTATGTGGCCCCCAACCATCCTCAATACCAGCTGCTTACAGGAAGGAGTGAGGAGTTACGAGATAACTTGTCCACTGAGTGACACTCACCCTCAACCCACAGGGACACATTGTGCCTTGTGAACTCAGGGGTGTTTGGGCAGTGGGTCTTCAAAGTGTGCACAACAGCTATCCCTGGCTTCTGGTGGTTCCTGGCACAATGCTATGCTGAGCAATGATCTGCTCGCCATTTTGTCCTGTGCTTAATCTAGCCCCAGTAAGTAATAAAAAGCAAAGTCCTTCAGCATGGGGGAAACATCTCTGTAATGATACGTTAGGTCTGTGCATCTGTTCTCACAGCAGGGACATGTACTAGAGCTAATCAGGAGCTGGAAGTTGTGTTCCCCAGGAAATTCTGACATCGGAAAAAAATTAATTCCAAATTAGATCGAAATGCCGACATTTCTAATTTCCTTACAAAATGAGATTTCTTCCCCAAAGTAGTTCTAGGCCATCAGAATGTTTTAGTTTGATAGTGTAATCTGGATTCATTTAATTCTGACTGTTACACTATATTAAAATATTAAATGTCATTATATATATATAATAACACGTATAACATAGAATATATCTGAATTAGTGATCTAATAGAGGATAAAAGTTGAAATGTAATCATCTAAAATGAGGGTCTCTACACTGAGCTGAAGCACCTGATTTAAATGCCTCACTTAGGCAAGCAGTTCCCTCTTCTTGTCAAAAGGGAGCAGTAGACTCCCTGGAGGAAAACTGTGACTACCTGAGTGGGCTGCCCTTGAGGATCCCACTGCTCCCCACTAATGTAAAGGGAACATGACATGACATGGTTGCCTTCAAAAACATTTACGTGCAATAGCGGGGGATTCACCTGTCCTTACTTTTCATGTCTCCAGTGAAGTCATCCAGTCCTGCAGACTAGATAACCCAGGCTCCCCTCATAGTCAATGTAAGGTATGCTACATGATTAATTTAATCTTGCTTTAGAGATTGTGCTCTAAAAGAGCTGATTTCTATTTCCGAATTGTCAAAGGAGGCTGAAAGGACTAGATCAGCTCCTCTAAATAGCTGTTCCTCGCTCTTTAAATAGCAGGTGTCTGAAATCACATTTCTGGCTTCTAATAAAGGGCTACCAGTGTTTTGTTTCCTATTAATTTCTTTATTCCAGTACAATTGCATTTTTATCTGCATTCTTGTTGTTTATTTTGAACACAGACCCCCCATTGGACACTATTGCCTATGTTGCTAATAGATCTTTCCATGGCCCATGCACATCAGCATGCTCGTCTCCCTGAGGACTGAGGAGATCTCAGCAATGATTCCCCATGAGAATGTTCCTGTGTACTACTCTTAGTACCAACGATACCGTTTCATGTATGGAAATGGAGAAAAGACTCAGTGGACCAGGGATTCAAAGCAATTGGGCATTTAATGGATACTCTTTCGGTGTATGAGGAGGGGAACCAATGTGGTGGGGATGGTGTGCTGCGGCCAGAAAGAACAGTCCATTTACTCACCTTCTCTCTGTTGCTGTGGGATCATGGGAGGTGGCTGTGGAAAAGCTTGGCTAATCTGGCCATAAGCAGCAGGATAAGCAGCTATAGGGGAAAGAAAGGGAAAGAGGGACAGATTTCAGTGCTAGGTAAAACAAGGAGCTTTCACTCCGAACCATCATACCAAGCTAGAGGTGGGCTTTCCCCCTCCATTTTGGCTCTGTGAAGGGCCAACTTATGCAGCCTGACATGTGGCAGAAGCACGACGGTCATGCTCCAGGAGGTGCCACATGGCCCTGAGCACCCACCCTCCCTTCAGCTTCGTCAGCAGTAACTCCTGGGGCAGCCACATGGTGTAAATGGGGGCCTCTGCTGAGATCTCTCCCAGCAGAATTGTATAACCATCCCAGATGGTACCACAAACACATTCATTCACGAGCGCAGCGCATTGATACCCATGCTGACAGCCATGCGCAGAGCGCATGCACACATTTCCCTGTGTGATTTCTCTTGCACCCTGATTAATTCACATGCTTATAAAAACAGTTCATACTTGTGTTTTCTCCCTTACTCTAACCCTTGTATGCCCACACGTTGTATAGGCACAGTTGGACATACACTCTTGGATATACATTTTCTTTCATGTCCATAGAGACTTCCTCTCTCTTGCACAAACAGTGGAAACAGTGTGCAGCAATTAAACAATTTTCCCCACCTCAGCTCCCCCACCAAGCAGACAAGGGGAGCCATTCATTACCACAGATGGTAGATGATGTGCCTTGCTGCTAAAAATACAGAGTACGGGTCGCCTACGAGCCCAGAGAGAGGGGGATAGAGGCCATGTGTGTGCAGAGGGGTTAATTAACAGCTCAAAGGGTTGAGCTGCTTCCCATCTATCAAACCTCACAAGCAATAAATGACAATAACTAAAACACCGGCAAATGAAGCCCTACATGGAGAATTAAATTAAGTTTCCAGATACAGTGCTGACATGAGATAATAGCCATTCCTAGTGGGAGCCCATGATTGCTCCAGTTACCACAGGAAATAATGACTTTGGGGTGGCTGCTTCCTCACAACATTGACCATCGACACCTCTCAAGGGGAGGCTGAACACGGTGGGGTCACGGTCTGCACCAGGTCACTTTGGCTGGTGTCAGTCCATCAAATGCAAAGGAGCTGCTCAGTGTACAGGGTGGCGTGAGTAGAGGCTGACCCTTTGGGAGCCGTGAAGAAAGCTGCTGGGAAGCTAGGAGTATGTCTGTGTAGCTCCTAAGCAAGCCTCAAACGAACTAGCTGGGGTATGGCCAGTGTAGACATACCCTAAAATATGGGTATGTACAGACATACCATACTCTGCCAGGAACAGCATCAGTGGCTCTGCAGAGTCTGGTTGCCCATCTCCCTTCCTCACTGCAGCACTCAGGAGACCTGTTATAGAAAGTGGCCTCAAAATCAGTGGCCTGATTTCCATTGGTGCACTGTGCTAAGCAGGCCGGACCTGGTCCTGTCAATGAAGCTGTGCTGATGTACAGGTCAGTAGGAGCCTTTCCCTGAGGAAAGGAAGGAGGTTGACTCCTTAGGGAGAGAAGACTCTGGGGTTTCTGTTTATTTTCATAAGAAGTGCAGATTTAATCTGACAGTCTGTTGCCCCCAGCTTGCCCCTGTATCAGCAAACACCTCCCTTCCCCCAGTGCCCTCAGGTCTGTTCAGAGATTAAAGACTTTATAGAAGAGAAAGGTTTATTGGGAGAAAGTGTTAATACTAACGACCTGCGTACTGCTGCACTCCAGCGTAGGCTTGCTGCAAGGGGTCTGCTGCAGTGGGGCTCTGTGCTGTGGAGACACAAGAGAGAGAAGGAATTAAGGGGTTAAAACATGACAGGCACTCTCCCCAACTCTTCCCTCATCAATACGTGGTGTGAGACAGACAGGCCCAGGGGCTGAAGGTCCCAAAAGAGGAGAAGCTCACCCACCCTATGGACTACATAGAACCCCCCCATGATGGCCAGGAGGGGTCTGTTCCCTAGCCATCACCCTGTGAGACTTTGGAGCAGAGGACAAACAAACTTCTTCTCTCCTTTCCCAAACTTAAATTATGAAGCCCACCTCTGATTATGCGGATTTTTGGCATTGCAGTAATCAACCCCAAAGAGCCCTCTCATCTTAAGCCAGGACTGACACTGTGCTAGGTGCTGTGCAAACTCAGATCTCAGTGACAGCTACAGTGCCATGAAACTTTCAATCAGAGCAGAAAACAACAGGGGCATAGCAGGAGGAAGGAGAACAGAACAAAGCAGTGGCTCCTGCTATCCCGACATCCCTTCGAAGGACTGTGTTGCTGCCAGGCAGCCCCCTGTGAGAGAGGAGATGCTGCTTGGAGGGGAGGGGAACACCACTTGTCTGCTCCAGGGAGGATGCTGTGAATCACTGAGTAAGGCATGCAGTCCCTTGCTGGCTTCAAAGTGCATTTTCTCTCTTTACAAGTGTACATTCCTCCCGCCTAAAACTGTTTATTTTTGTGAAACTTTGAAGTCTAGCTCAAATACAACGAAAGCTAGTTAAGCTTTTTTTTTTTTTTTTTTTTTCCCCCTTTAGTTGATAGTGAGAGAAAAAGAGAGAGAGAGAGAAACGTGTTGGATAAGCTCTTTCTTTATCTGCAGCAATAAAATATTTAAAGCAAAGCTTGGCTGAACCTCCAGTCCAAATGTCACCTTGGCCCTAATATTTCACTTCTTGTTATGAGTTTAATTTGTATTTATTGGTGCTGCACAGTTCTACATTTATGCAGTCCCTCCAGCTTCTTACTTGTAGTTTGATCCCTTAGGGAGCTGCCAATTTCCCTCCTCCATCCCACCTTCTTCCTTCCTACAAGCACAAAGGTGTGGCTGAAGGTAAGGCCTTGGAGGTGCAAAGGTCTGGGCCTCTTGAAAGGAAATCTGGTGCCATTGACCTATCCAAGGAGAGACACTGACTATGTCTGAAAGGTGGGACAGGTTGGCAAACTTGAGGGTTATCAACCCAAGGAACATGGACAAACTGCTTTCTTACAAGTGCAAATACCAGCTTGAACCTTGAACTTCAAAGATCACCATTCATCATGATGGAGGCTTGCAAGATCTTGCACTCTTTTCCCAAAATACAAGGAGGAATGATGAGAAGACCAAACTTTGAGGGGACAAACTCAATCAGCTTGCTAAGGCTTGGAGGTTCCTGTTCATTATGGGTATTACTGGATCACAAGGACTTTGAGGATGGAGTAATCACAGGAAGAAATAAGTGGGATTTCAGTCTGAGGTTGGAATTTGTTTGGTTGATTTCCTGGCTGACTTTTGGCAGGTCCCTCAATATGTATGTGAAATAGAAAAGTACTGCCTTACTGTAAGGATTTTCACCGCTTGAAAAGCAGTGTGAGGAGAATACATTGAAACCCATGGGAGATCAGTGGAAGGCATAATAGAGGTGCATAGCTATGTTTTTATAGAGTAGATGCTCCAGGAAACTGTAGGAAATGCTTGGAAAATACAAAAACTGTTTCCATGTACTCCTGCCTTCTTGAAGAAGGAAGCAACTGAAGTCTATTCGTCTTAACCTCAGTTCAAAACAGTTTTCCTTTAAAAACAGAATGCTGAGCACATTGTTCTGGAAGGAAACTGAATGGCTATGAAAGGCTGAGTGATACACCAGCCCCCGCACCCTTTTGGGAGAATGGATCATAATAACTTGGACCCCTCAAAATGACCAAGTCCTGTCAGGTAGAAGATATCTCCTGAGGAAGGTGTGGGGACACGTGATAAAGGGAGAAAATCTTTATAAGATAATTATGGTTTTGCAGCCTGCAGTAAAAGAGATGATCTACTCTGTCTGCCCCAAAGGCAACTGCCCTTCCTCAGTTGCATTCATGTTTGTAGAGTTAGAAGAAGAAATTGTATCTGCTACTCAGGAGGTACACTCCCAGCATTTCCTTCCTCTCTGGCTGAGGCTGGACTCAGACATTCTTATTCTCTCTCTGACATGATGGCAATTAGCAATGACTGACTCTTCGTTGAGACGGAAGAATTCACCGAGCAGTACCTGTCTGACTGTAGTTCTTTCCTTCATTCCTTGCTTTAGCTGAGCACATGCAAGAACTGCCCACTCTCCCAGCTGTAGCTGAGTCTATGTCCTGAACTGGACGACCTGGCTCACTGGAGAGCTGCTCTCCTTACCCCACCTGTGAATACCTCACCTGCCTTTGGAGCCATACTCTGTGCATCAAAACTAAGCCATTCTGCTTAGGAAATACACACTGAAAGTCGTGTTTCAGCTTTAAGATTAAATATTAAAACTGGGCAGATGCTTTATTTAAAGGGTTTGGGACAACAAGCTTTTAAATGCAGCCTTTTTCACTCCCACACAAAGCTTTTAGAGTTCATTATTTTCCTGACTCTTAATGACTTGTCAGCAAGGCTAGTATCTAACTCGGTGTTTCTTTCTCAGGAGGCTGCATCGTGCCCTCGATCATGCATGGAATTTCCTCCTGGCTCACAGCACATGCAAGCCAGTGGGAAGACTTTCCCTGGTTTTAGTCAGCTTTGCTGTAAGCTGGGAATCACGTATAGGTAAAGAAGATGCAAGGTGTCTGGTCTAACACACAGGACCCCGACACTGACCCAGCCATCCCTGGATGCTCTTGAAAAGGAATGAGATGAAAGCATCTGTGGGCTATAGGACTAGACAGCATGGGGAGGTAGCAACCCCTGACCTGGGTCTCTGTCTCTTACCTGTAGTCTCATAGCCTACCTTGGCTTTTTAGGAAGATGAGTTGTGGTGAGTCACTACCTGCAGGAATTTAGCTTGGCAGCTCCTAAATACAAAAGTGATGACTTTTGCTCACTGAAGAAACCACCTTCCTTAGCTCGAAAAGTGTGTTTACTCAGCAAATGAAGATGTGACTTCAGTACAGTGGATGTGTCCATGCTGGCCAACGTGGCCTATGAAGATGCAGGGACACAGAATCCAGGGCCGACTGGGTACCCTCATGCAAAGCCAAGGCAGCTTGGGCAGCCATGAGCATATCTTCACGTTGCTGCTCACTCTGCCAGATGAATTAAACCTAGCAAAGGGCATAACTGCTGGCGCTCCCAGCTGTAGTACGGATGAAGCCAACTGCTGGTATCAATCCAGAAATCTCAAGACAGATTAGACACTTGAGGAAGTTGTGGCCATGCTGTGTTTAGTAAAGTGACAGCCCTCCTACATACTCATGACCCATGAGAAGTTCAGCAAGGGATCAGATGTACAAGGGGCTCATGATCCAGAGCCAACCTGCCCCAGAGGTTATGTGTGAGTGTAGGCTGCAGCACACCACATACTAAAATTCAAAGTGACGGGGAGACATTAATCATTTCTGTGTCCCAGTACAAGAAGACCATGAGGGAAGGTTGCTTTATTCCTTCATAAGGTACATCCGACTTAATAGTGTGCACACTCCTGTGGCCTTCACACAGATCATGCTCCGCTAGGGCAGGAGAGTTATTCTGTCTAAGCCACCCTTTCTCCCCATCCAGCTGGCCAGTCTGCTCTGTTACTGCAAATATTAGTTGAACATGGGCATGCAGGGCTGGGAACAGACCTCAGCTCCTCTGCATGCTGTCTGTGCCAGAGTGTAAGCCCACAGTAGGCCAGAAGGTAAATAGCTGAGTAAAGGGCCCTCCTATAGGGGTGTAGGAGACACTAGATGAGGGACATGGATATCATAAAGCACCTTAAAGTGGCTTTTGGACCACAACTAGAACGTCTCTAAGTTGTAACATCATCAAAAGACCTTGGATGTGCTGGTGACTCTGTGCAAATGTGCCCATAGACAACATTTGAAATAGCTTTCCTTGTGGTCAGACTCATGGAGACCTTACATCCAGCATACAGACATTTAAGAGATTAAACATGTTGCAATGTACATACTGAGGATCAGCTGGTGAAGTGAAAGAAGCAGAGAGGCTCCTGAGAGGCTGGAGGACAATTATCAATCATGTCAGCCCTGCTGAAGTCCATGCAGCCTTGCTGCTTTGCAGAAGCTGAGGATCTGGCCTTGCCAGGGGAAACTAAAGGTGTACTGTGAAAACAGATGCTAATACTAACTTCATTTGGCAGCTCAGGCCAAGAGCCTTATCCCTGGACATCAGCCCTATATTAATTTGATTATTTCCATATCTCCACGGGAAAAATCTTGCTCAGATACAACTGTCTCTTTACAAGACGGTCCTGGCCAAGATGCCACAAGGTGACCATGGCAGATAACCTTCCATAAACCTGGAGACATAAAACAAGCCAATGACCTACTATATGGCCATAAATATAATTTAACGAAGGCAGCACTTATTCATTAGGCAGAAGTCAAGAAATGACTCCCAAGTCCTTCAAAGA
Organism: Leptosomus discolor; assembly: GCF_034619465.1. NCBI lineage: Eukaryota > Metazoa > Chordata > Aves > Leptosomiformes > Leptosomidae > Leptosomus > Leptosomus discolor. The sequence goes on from NC_141419.1 coordinate 84,837,191, forward strand.
AAGTAGATCCGTTAATGTCACTTTCCAAATCCTCTGCCTGATGCCAAAAACCAAGGATGATTTCCCAAGTCAGCATGAAATACCAGTGCTTTAAAATTAACACCAGGAAGCTTTCTTACTCCTGATGTATCTCTACATTGAAATCCAACTTTTTAAAGGGGCATTCAGCTAGTGTTAGGCTCGACATTTAGCTTTTGTGAGAGAATGAAAGGATGGAGGTAGGAGAATGAAGCACATTGTTAAAAATAAATAAAATGAGTTTAAGTGATGTTCTATAAAGAATCCCTCCTGAGATGCCAGTAACCCGGCTACAGTGTCTGGCCAAGATGAGCTGTTATATGGGTGAAATGTCCCAGGTGAAAACGGTTGTAGAAGACAGAGGGTTGGAGTCTGCTGTGACCGTCAGATGTGTAAATCAGGAGGAGCTGCACTGAAGCCAGTGGGGGTGGTGAGGAGAAAGGATGATGGTTAGTGCCTAAGCCATCAAATGGAGGCCCTCCATCCCACTCAGTGGGGTATGGGACAGGGTCTCTGTCCCAGCTCGGGGTAAGAGAAAGCCATGGAAATTTGCTTTCTGAAATCAGAGGGCCCAGCACTTCTAAGAGACAAAAGCAACACCTGGCACATTTTTGGCTGCTAAGACACCGTGGGATTTCACTTTGGTGGGACGAGTCAGCAAACCTTACACCTATATGATATCCTCTTCACCCCCTGTTCTGATTGCCTATGCATTTCTTGACAGACATTCTTTATTTCATCTGTTTTGCAGTGCTGCTCTCTTCTCAAGTCTACAAAAATGTGTTCTCACCCAGATCCACAGCTTTGTGCTGCCCCATCTATCCTTTCACTGTCTTGGAGGTATTTTACACCTCTCTCAGGAGCTGCACCTTGGCCACTATCACCTCTGGGAGTGGGGACAGGGAGGGAGGGCAATCAAAGAGAGGCAGTGTTGTTCAGACCAAAGCAGGGGAAATAAAATAATGATAGCAAAAAAAAAAAAAAAATCTATGTGAAGGCCAGGATTAAAATAAAAAAATAAATAACTGAGTGGGAGGGCTCTATTCACCTTCTCCTTAAATCCAATTTAAATCACTCTCTACAGACCTAATCTATATCCATAATTATATCATTTCGTACAACAAGCTTGCGAGAGGTCTTAAGAAATTTATGTAGATTAAAATTCATGGGTGCCATAGTACAGATTCCATATTATTAAGATTGATTAGGACAGCTGATGCTGTGATTAAAGAAGCCAGCGTTTACTGTTGTAATTAATTAGGTATTCAGACACAACAATAACTGCAATAACAGAAAGAATGTGCAGATCCGGCACAAAACAGAGACTGATCCTGTGTTTTATAGTCTCATTTTGCCATTTAGGGGGTGGACGCCACTCAGTCAAAGACATGTTGTCGCACTGTCTCTTCCTCTACACATCAAAGGAGCCAAGAAATCCAGGGCATTTGTGCCCTCTGCTCCATGCTATTAGTTGGAAAACCCCTTTTGGTAGCATCCCCAGGTATTGTAGATGCCTGTTTGAGACAACATATGGGCCTACTATATAATTCATATAGTTCAACCCTGGAAATCAGGATTATTGTTATTATTTTCTTAACAGTCCCACCTCCAAATCCCACACCTTATCAGTCCCCTGCTGAGATGGGTGCTGTGCGAAAACATGATAGGAGTAGTGTCTGGCAATGAAAAGCTTCCAGTAGACAGAGCAAGAAAGACATGGGAGACTCAGAAATGCAGAGAAGTGGAGGTGGCTGGCCAAGGTGACAAACTAAGTCAATAGCAGAGACAGGAACAGACTTCTCTCCCTTTGCCTAAGGCCATAAACACATAAGTCGAGGTGATGTTTTAAAAGCTATTAAGGCACTCTAACTGCATATTTTTGGGGAGCTTAGTTTAAGCCACCTTTAAAAATAAAGCTGAAGGTTTTAACTCACTTAGGTGCCTCTGAAAACATCAGCGCAGAACCTGATTTGTATTTACACTTTCTTCCAGATCGGAGGAGAAAATACTTTGGCTCTGGAAAGGCTCCCACAACTGCCTTAAACAACCTCATTCATTATGGCTGCAGCATGACTGTTGGAAGTACACGGCATCATTAAAATAGCTTAGACTACAATTGAAGATGGCAACTTGTTATTATATTTTTAATGAGTGCATTCCTTCAGTTATTTATTTTACCAGTAAAGCGTGGTTTATGGCACGTGGCAGATTGTTACAAATGGGTCAAATAAATGCTTCCTAGTCATAATGATGTTTCAGGTGCTCACTGTTGCAGTTTTGGAACTGCTGATACAAAATATGAATGGGAAAGCTCTCACCCAGAGATTTAGGGTGGACAAACAACACAGCCAAAGATTGCCCCTAGTAAGTAACTTAGCCTCAGGGCCACTGAGCCAGGTATATTTCTAGGGCATGGTGTATGTCTGGACCGAACGCTGTGAGGCTTGGTTTTCATACTGGACCTTCTACAGGTGCAGCCAGGTCACTCTTTTTCTGTGCTCCTGCTTCACCTCCTCTCTAAACTCTTCTTGTCTGGCACCTTTCAGGACTGAAATGTCAGGGCACTGGGGTGGGGGAAGTCAATCCCTTTCTCTGCCTGTACAAGTGAAGCCCTGATCTTGCCCAGCGCCATTGGATGGTGTCTATCGTGATCAGGACTGATCCTGGACTGAATGGTCCAGAGCAGCAGCCTGCCCATCACCAGCGCTGCTAGCTAATTGACAAGCTAATAGATAAGGCTGTCATATTAGCATGCCGGCAACTCCTCCCATACAAAATTAGCTTGGGTAATGATAATAATTACAGATAGAGTTTGAATCCTGTCTCTGCTGGCAATGGGTGAGATTGGTTACTGCCTGATAGCTCTTTGTTGAGCCAAGGAAAACGAATTGATGGTCTCAGTTCAGTTCCTAAGACATGAGTTTCTACAGCACAGGAATTCACCCATGGGGGACACCTTCACTGCTGATCTCAGTGGTAGCTTGGAAATGTGGGCATAGAGGTCTGGCTGCCTATTTGTACTGACAGCTAGTCCTCACTGGAGAGGGCTGGACCCCAAATAGGGTATGAAATGGAGCTCACTGTCTTGCTAGCCCAGACGTACGCACAGTGTAACCAAAGGGGAGTCAGGGGACCTCTGCTGTGTCTGCAGAGAGGAGAGACAGAGGTAGTCCTGGCAGTGGTGGGCAGTCAGAAACAGAACCACTGTGTGCCTGGGAACAGTAAATGATATGACATGTTTTTAATGTATTATGAGCAACTGAAGGAACTTTGCTTTTGTTTTCCTCAGCAACCTAAACCCAGACCAAATGCACTGAAGAACTCAGCATCCTGGAAAGCATTTCCTGTCTGAGGCTCCACAAAGCTGCCATACCACTGGATCCATCCCTGGCTCTGGTCAAGCTGGGCATCCCTTGGCCCAGGAGAAATGTTTGCTTGGGAGCTACTGGATGCTATGGGGTGTATTTCCACTTCTTCCTGGGCAGAAGGCTATGGAGCAGTCCACACTCTTTTCTAGGGGCTCTGCTCTGTGCCTCCTTCCTGTTCCCTTATTTCACTGATCTTTTGACAGCTCATCCCTTCTCTTTCTTGTTTGCTGCCCTTTGGTCTCCCCATTTTCTCATCTCTCCCTCCCCTTCTCTTCCCAAGGAGGCTTTATTTTTGGAGTGAGCATTTTGTCCAGTCCCTCACAACCCAATCCAGAAGGGCAGGACCTGTTACTGGAGAGCAGAGTCTTAATGGCATGAGACACAGCAGAAACCAGTGCAGATGGTCTCCGCTTTTGTTGTCTATAACATCACACACTGTTACAAGGGAGGCGCTGGGCTCTGGGTGGCTAAGAAGCTTTGGCAGAAGAGTGCAATCCCTGTTACTACGGCTAATGTGGAAATGGCAAACACTTTTGAGCTGCTGCATAGTGACTCACAAGACCATGGCACAACAGATTATGCTCTTTGTCCCCACTATATGTTGTGACACATTGCCATGTTCAATAGCTCTGCAAGCTGAAAGATTAAAGGGCAGGCATTAATACACAAAAAGGTCAGATCTCCAAAGGGGCTCAGACTAGTAGAAGGGGAAATATTTACTCCCTTGTTATCCTGTCCATGCCAAAAAAAGTGCACTGTGAGGCTTTATGTCCTGGTTGAGCTGGGAGAAGGTGAGACCATGGCTTGCAAACAGGATGCCTGCAGGAATGGTTTTCTGCATGGATCCATGGCCTGGCCAGAGCCACAGAAAAAGCTATTTCCTGCAGAGTCCTGGTGAGTACGGACATTTGACCTACTCTTGCCTTTGCCTGAAAGCTATGAATGGTTCAACAGTCTGACTCAAATGATACTGTGTGTCTCCCTGTTCCAGACAAAGGGAATCTTAAAAAAAAAGAGCACAGGGGAAGACAGAAAAAAAGAAGCGAAACTACAGAGTAAATACAATTACATGATATGGACCTGTTTTCATCGTGTAAAGACTGTGGAGTTCTGGCGTACTTTAGATGCAGCATCAAAAATATTATAGGTAGACACAAAGGTGGACATGTAGACAAACTGCACAATTAATGGGATTTATTTGGGTCTGAATGATGTGGATGTCATGCCTCTACAGATTTTGCTTGTCCTGTTTTGCTATTTTCAGGCAACGAACAACATTCTGCCTCAGGATATAATGGTGTGAACCCACATTTGAGTTTTTTGTGGAGTATAAAAGAGTATCTGAGAGCAAAATTCAGGCTTTAAACAATATATGGCAAGTCATAATCATAGCAAAACTATGGTTATGTACATAGTACTGCAGCACTCTTAGCCACTTTCAGAATGAGAGCTATACCGTAAAATAAAGTTGTTTGGAAGATGCTGACTTTCAATGGGGACTGGCATGTTCTTTCCTTCTCTATAACGTTAGTGCAATTGCATGCTCAGCTTTAATCTTTTATTTCTACCCTTGCATTTAGAAACACAGACACGTGGAACCACAGGGCAGTGCCAGTAACAAACGCTACAGAAGAAAGTGTGAAAAATCCCATAATAAACAAAGATGAAATAAGCTGCCCGGTGGTGAAAATTTCTTTCTAACCCCAAGCAATTAGTGGCTGTCTTACATCCTAAAGCATGAAGGTTTGTGTCCTTTCTACATTTTTATCCAGTCTAATACGGCCGTGGATGTTCTCATTACCCATATACACGTCTAATCTTTTTTTTTTTTTTTTTTTATGCTGCTAAGCTCAGACCACAATAGAGCTTGTGGCAAGGATTAAAGTTTTGGAGAGTGTATAAATGCTCATAAGAAGGAAGAGAATAAGATGGAGCAAACACATGATGTTTTCTATACCCAAATTGCTACAAAGGGGCTTGCTTTCAGCGTTTCACTGCTAGCAGGAACAGGCAGAAGTGAAATGAGAGGTGAGGGTTTGGCCTGCCACTGTTCCCTTTACACCTTTGCTATAACTTAAGATGTCACTAAGTTATGGGGAAGCTGAGCACCGAGAAAGACCAATATATTGCTGAAGACACACCGAGGTAAATCCAGACTTTACACAAAGGAGGCTATTTGGATGTTAACTTTACTGGCAGAAAGGAGCCTCTCTGCCTGCAGCAAAGTAGAGCAAAGATGACTGTCAACTTTCAGTGTGTTAGGCTGTTAGTGCTTGTGCAGGAACTTAGTGCAAACGGCTGGCTGAGCAAGTCTCTCCAAAACTTAGAATCAGATTAAGGCCATTGACTTTTATAGGATAAAATACCTAACTGAAAGCTTTAATTATAGGGGGGTGGTTGGACCTAGTACTCAAAATCTCAGTGTCATTAAAAAAATGAAGCTCAAGTCATTAAAATTCATCTAGAAAGATCATCTTTTCTCTGATATCTGCAGTAATGGATTATGGAATATTAGCTAAAAGGAGCTAGATAAACCAGAAGAAAATAGACACAGAAATGGAAGAATAAACAAGATGACAGACTAGCAAGCAGTTAGATACTTATATAGATGGATAGTTGAACAGATGGCTATATTCATATAATCTTAAAGACAGGGTGTTTTCTTGGTGTTGTGGTTGAGCTCACTGAGCATACTAGGGGCTCCCTGCAATCTTCTGATGCCTCCATAAGCCTCCAAGAGCTCCTCATCCCTCTATGCAGCTACAAACACATATATACATGCCTAACTTTTAGCAGAGTAAGCCCCTTCTCTGCCTGAAGTTGAACTCATGGCTAGATGTTTACAAAGTGCAAGTGTGGATGTGGAAGATGATAATTATTTTACAATACTCTTGGTATTTCTGGGCTTTCCTTCGCCGCATTCACAGGATGGCTTTTTTCAGTGACATCGTCTGAACTGTAACTAGGTAACTTTTTCCTTGTAGCTTATAAAATCTCCTCTGATGTTGAACCCTCTGTGTTTTCAGGACTGGCTGAGATTGAAAGAATTTTTTTGTTAGGAGTTTTGTGGGCTTTTGGGCTGGAGCATCTGACTAAGTGTTTGATTTCCTAACAGGCTAGATCAATCTATGAGTGCCCCAGGGTAAAATACTCCTTTGCCAGCTGGTGGCTAAGATCAATTAGTAACATTTACTTAATTTTTTATTGTTATGGTTGTTATTATTAGTATGTGTACAGCAATGGGAAGGAATGTCTTCCTAGCAGAAGTACAGCTTGGAGGAGAGGGCTATCTCAAATCTTGAGGATGCTAAAAAAATGTAGGTGCACATTAAGGACTTGTAAACTCCTGAGTTCTTGGTGACTGCAGCCTCAGAGTGTCCATATATTTGCAAGTACAGGTGTAGAGGCAGGTGTGTATCCTTTAAGCTGCCCCATTCATCTCTGACTGCCAGGGCTTGCAAAATCACTCCTTCAGTGCTGGCATCTTTTGAGCTAGGCACAGTCTGAATCCCAGTAGCGGTTCTCTGGTGGTGTGCCATGAAAGGGTGAAGCTGAGCCTGTTCTGTGGCTCTATTAAAGGAGCTTCAGTCTCCAGGCCTGGTAAGGCAACAAGATTTGGATGCAGTGAGCATTTAGGAGATTGACACTTGCTGACTGCACACATGGTCTGAGGTATGGAGCAGTTTGGGTCAGCAGCCATGTGGACCCTTCGGACTCATCCTCCCAAAGCCATCACACTGCAAGGGAATCCCAGCAGGAGATACCAACAGTGGGTGCAAGGAGATGTAAACAGGCTTAGCCCAGCTCTTTCAAGGCTAGTCAGGAGAAAGACCTTTGGGATTACCACTAAGAGATCTTCCAGCATGAACTAGTCAGGCCTCAGATCAAATTTTAGCTAAAGCAAAACATGCTGGGTGTCCAGATTGTATTGACCAAACAAGTCACCCAGCAGATGAGCACTCAGTTCTCCAGCATAAAAAATTTCCACCTCCAACATGCCCTCGATGTCTATCATTCAGATTTAAGTGTGTAACTGTAGTTGGGTAAGACCTAACTACACCAATGCTAGAGTGAGTCCTGATGGTGTGGGGTATAAACCTTCTGAAGTGGCTCATGCTATACAGAGCCTGTGGATGTGGATGATCTCCCTAAAACTGAAGGAGCAGGTTGTGGGCACAGCATTGGTCTGGCTTACCTGGGTAAGGGTGGATGCCATTAGCAAACACAGCTTCTGCGGCGGGCTGCCCATTAGCCTGCGGCGGGAGGCCAGTGAAACCATTCACCCCAATTGGAGATGGGATGCTAGGCACAGCTGGTGCAGTTATGCCAGGAGGCGTGCTTCCACCTGCAAGTGGGGAGGACACAAAACCAGATCCAGTGAGTACTGCAAGCAATAACTACATGGAGAAAACTGCTGACACAACAGCTGTGATCACCACAGAGAAACCTTCTGATAATCCAAGAAGTGAAAAATCTCCCAACCTGTTGTGCAAAGAAAGGGACTGCTTACCATTGCTCCTCTGTTTGGAAAGCACTGAAGAAAGGCTTGCAAAAATTTCTTCAGTGGAATGAAGCTTTTGCTTGATGATCATGGTCTCTAGACCAGATCCATGGCTAACATCAAGCATAGAAAACTACAGAAATATCACCCTTCCTTCTCAACTTTCTTGCTGGAGTATTATTTGTTTAAATTGCTAAATAACCAGGCATTTCTTTTTAGATATCATTTAGCACCAGAAGCAAACTCTCAGTCCCACCCTCCTGCAGCAGTTCCTCTCAGTTTCTCTCTGGAGATGTCAGCTTTGTGGGCGTACTGATTTCCAGGACTACTCTGTCTGCACTCTTATGAATACTCATTTCATATACAAAATCATTCCAAACTTTCTCAGCACCAGGGATCCTTAACAGGTTTGGCAAGCTGATTTGTAGCCTAAAGGCAGTCAGTGATACCTTTTTTTAGTGTCACAGTTTGGTCCAAACTTGACTTCATAGAGTTTTAGCAGAGATCTCCCAATTAACAGGGGCAAAATCTGGGCTAGATCTGTTTTTTTCATGGAACCATACTCCTCCCCTTCTTCCCAGATGCACCCTGTGGTGGACTGTAATGCTGCTATTTCAGAAGAACAATTTGGTCTTTATGTTTTGGGTGGGATCCTGTCACCCACTGGCATAGAGTTCCTCAATTTCTGAGGGGAGAATTAAAGCCCTTTGCTACCTCATTGTCTGCCTCTCTGTATGTTTAACATCACTGGGCAGTCTGTGTTTCTTACAATATATTCAGCACGTTTTTGGGGACCAAAAATTATTTCAATGAGTATGAAATGGTATTTTTCCCTTGCTAGCTGTGAGTGGAAAGTTAAACTGTCTTATCTCCAGCAATACCTTTCTGTGTTAGGGTATATTGCTGATTGAAAGCACCATTTTTGCAGCAACCTCTTTTTTAAACCAATTGCAGAAATTTTCTTCACCATAGCAGCATTCCATGGTGGGTTAGTCCAATAATACACTTTAACGACTTCTTAAATCTGTGTTGGTGCTTTAAGAAAGCCAATACAGATGCATGAGATGATTTAGTACATTCTGATTTGAGTAGCCTCAAAAGCAGGCAGAACCTCAGTTCTTTTCTTACACCCTGAGCAGGCAAGCTGCTGCTTCCCCTTTGCTTATTTAAATGGTGTTGGCCTTTAAAACTGTCCTCTGTGGAGGTATGGGGAGCCAGCAGTGGCAACTGAAGTCCAAAGGCAATGCTCTTAGCATATGCCATCAGCTTACAAATCACAAAGGCTAGTTAAAATTTCAGTTGCTTTTCTGGATCTCTCCTTTATTTGCACAGAGAATGTAACTAAATTTTTCTAAAATTGCAGCAAGGGATTTGTGCTTGCTATTTTGTGCATATCTAACGAAGTTTAGGCATATTCATTGCACTTCTTTAATTTTCTTCTAATAAAGAACCCCCCTGGAGAGGTCAGATCTGTAGTTGGAGCAAAACTGGCATAATGCCACCACAGAGAACAAATGGCGGTGGTGCATGCCAGTTGTGGATTTCATCCCTGTTTGAGATCTCTTGCTGCAGCTACAGCAGGTGCAGATTTACAACACGAAAGGAAGGAGGGAGAAGAGAAGGGAGGAAGCCTAAATGAAATTTAATTTCTAGCCCCTCTATGTAGTTAACAGAACGGCAGACTCACTGCAGACCCACTTTTCACCCGGATTATACCAATGATGTGAGCAGTGCAAAACTTGAACCAAACTTTCAGAGATGTCAATTTAATTGCCTCACAGTTACAGACTGTTGTGTGAGATAAACCTGACTCTTGATGGGGAACTGTCAAAATGCCAGCAAACGGCATAAAATTTTTACGGTCTGAATTACCCACTGGGACTGCCTACTGCACTCCATTGACTGCAAGCAAGCCAGGTGACTAGTTTAAACTAGATGTCTGACTTTCATATGGTTAACTGGGTGAGATGGATGCTGTCTCTAGTCTGTTAGATTTGCCTGGATCCAAAACCCTTTAAGTTCCCAGGTCCCATGGGAACTTGTGAGCCTGAACGAACTCATGGCCGTGTCCCAAGGAACCCACTCTGCGGGTTGCAGGGAAAAACAGTTGGACTAGGAGGCCTGAAGGTACCAGCATAGAGGCACTGTGCTCAGCCAATACCTCCAAGGCCTCTAGGACTTCTGGGTTACCAATATTCTTTTTCTAGCACATTTTTTCTTTTGCTTAGGAAAGATCAAAACATTATTTTATTTTTTTTTTCTTCGATATTCCAAACACTTTTTATAATGCCTGTTTTTCAGAGAACTTTGAAATGTTTCATTTTCATTCCAAGTCAGAACAAAGATATACTTCAATGACTGGAAATCCTGCTATGAAGCAGAATGATCATTTTCCATTTGGCTTTCTGAATGCTAACAAAAGCCAGCAGGAGAATTCATGTTAGGCTTCAGATATCTCCTGGCTACTCAGAAATCGCTGCTAGTGTTGTAGGCTTGCTTGCTCAGACGTTATTTGAAACATTTTCTATGCATCTTATCACAAGCTTTGTGAGTGTTGTAGTAATACAAGGAGTCATTTCAAAGTCTAAACAGTTCACCCAAGGAATAATTGTCAATGGACATTTCCACAACCCATTACAGAGGTTTTTCATGAAAGAAGCTACCCATTCAAGGTAAATCTGCAATAATACCAAAGAGCATAGGCTCCATGATTGAAAATACGTAATAAGGAGAGTGTAAAATCTGCCACCATGAAAGGGATCAAGGGATCGTCTAAGCCAGCATCTTATTTTCAATAATGACCAGTCATGGGTGCTCTGGAAAGCATGTAAAAACATGAGGTTTCCTCTCCTATATTCTGACAATGAGAGTTTAACAGTTCCCAAATGGCACCCTGTACACCAGAAGAGGAGCAGAGCTTACAATGAAGAAGGGCTGGGATATTTTTCATGTGCTAGATATCATGGTAGGCATAGAATTTAGCTGTTGTACTGATATTTACACACCTATGTCACAGAACTCACTCATTCTCAAGACTTATTTATATGCAAAAGAGCTTGCACTCTTTTGTGGTGATGCCATCACAAACCACAGCCTGGATTCAGCTTTCCATGCCCTGAGAGCATTTGAATTCCAGGCAGTCTTTGTTTGACGTTCTCTTTGCTCCCACCAACACAAAACAAATCTAGCTAATGCAAATATGATAATCTTTTCCAGCAGCGGGTTTAAAGGGTGCACATATAATTAAGCCACTTTTCTATTTGGATTTGCAGTAGCTCCATCGACTTGTTGTTTATACATTTATCGTTGTGTAAACATATATTTAGAAATGTGTGGTATAAGATTTTTGAGTCAAGCACTTTTCCTTGGGTCTCCATAAGTTGATATGGAATGAGATCTGTCTTTCTTGCTCTCTCTTTTTTTTCCTCTCATATTCTAATATAAGCAAGGGAAAAGATAGAGATCTGATTCAGTAGCTGCTGACACTGTTCCCAGCTACAGATTGCAAAGAGATGTTAAGCCGTGTGTGAACGGGAAGGTTTTCTTCGGCAGACAGGTTAGCAGAACTCAGTTTCTTAGGAACGGCCTCCAAGTCTGCACTGCTGCACTGCCTTATCTCCCTGCCATGCAGTGTTTCTCAGCCATGAGGCATCTTTCCTGGCTGCTTTGTCAGACAGCCCTTTCCTGCTCCAGCACTGGTGCAGACCTCTTCATGTTTGGCAATGAAGCTGTCCCTTTCCTCTCCTACTGTTCTCTGGAGTCCCAGATCCTGCTCTGCCCAGTGCTGCCTGAACCACAGCTGGCTCAGGCATAGGTGACTCCTCTCACGTCTCACCCAAAATCTTTGTCAAGCTGGTCCACCCCATGCTAGCTTGATGCTTCAAGGTTCATACAAGGGCATTGGTATGCCATGTCTTCCTAAACACAGTCCCATCTCCAGTTCCTGTCATAGGAACAACCTGCATCACCCCAGGGACCCTTTTATGCCAACCTATCCCTCAGAAATGGTCCTCTGAAGACGTACCTTTGAGTCCTCTGCTACCCTAGCAGACTCAGTGGTATATTGCAAAGCTCTCCAAATTCTCACTTCTTTCCCCTCATGTTTGGCCCCACTTTCCCTGTTGCCCTACTTCCCTGATGTTAGGACACATGCCACTCTATGACTACCAGCCCTGTCGGTTCCTTGACCTGCTCTTGCCGAAATTATTTCCTTGTGCTTCAAGCCCCAGAAAAGCCAGTCCCGTTTCCATCTCAGGTTCCTTCTCTGCCCACTGAAACATATACTGCAGCTCCTAGCATGGGCTCCCTGTGATACCTCTCGGCCTAGCAAGATCCTGGCAGCCCTTCACTGACTACTTGGTCTCTGCTCTAGCAGCCAGCAAGCCTCTCACCAAAACACTTGCATTCTGAGTAGCACTAGACGTCTTCCCTGAGTACCTCCTGTCCCATTTCACGGTAGGGGAAAGGCTTTTGTGTCCCAAAGACATAGCTCATCTTGTTAGTGACACTGCCTCTCACCACAAACCTTAGCTCATGTTTGAGCCAGCCTGTCTGTAACAGCACCAGCACTGACCCCTTGGACATCTAGATGCACCACCAGTAAACCAGTGTAGGTCACTGGTAGATGTTCTGTGCCATTTGGAGGGTGCTCAGAGATAAAGGAAAGTTGTATAAGGGATAAGGCTGAGAGGGAAGGGTCATGGCTGAGAGCCCTTTCCAGTGCCTTCCCTGACAGCACTCTTCCTCCTCCCTAACAAGCACATTGTGTCCTGGTTCTGGTGGGTCTCAACCCTCTTGCTCTCTTCACCCAACAGTGAACACCACTCAGCATGGTGCACAACTAGCCTAACAGCCCACTCCCGGCGGGCTCTTTGACTTTGCCCCTACAACTATTTTACGATATGGAAGCTGACCTGAAGCTGGACCCAGCCCTGGGAGAGGCAGTAACAGTCTTTCTCTGCTTCTTTCCTCCTTCCCCAGACCATAAAAGGATGTGGTCGGCTCCACTCTTCACTTCTGGTGGCCTTCATCAACAAGACCAACATTTCATTAAACACCTACTGGTGAAGATCTTGTCAGCTAACATGTCCTGCCAGGTCTCCTCTGGGATGTGGCCAGATTTTTCTGCCCTTTGCCCTCTCCATCCCCCCAGACCCTTACCTGAGGTTGGTGTCATGGGGGCGGCTGCCAGGCCGTTCATGTTCAGAGCCGCCATCTGCTGCATTTGGGCTGCGGCAAAGGCTGCCATGGGGTTCAGGTAGCCGCCCTGTGCCACCGATGCCATGATCGCGGCTTGCTGCTGCATCAGCTGGAACAAAGAGAGCAGGGAAAAAATATCACGCGGTCACCAGCAGGACAGCCCATGGCACCAGGAAGGTGTGAGGCATCCTTCTTGGTATAAGGGCTGGAGGCAAAATACATCTTTGCATCATGGGGTCTTTATGGTCCCCACCCCTACGATGTGCTTCCCAGTGTGGAGGTCTCCCATGAGTTGGACTCACCCCTCTAACTCCCTGGTACTTCCCTGATGAGAAAGGCAGAGAAAGAACTTTATATGATCCTGAGCAGAGAGGTTTCACGGCTTACACTGCTTGTATCAAAGCTCTGGGAAATCACTGGTGGCTGCTGATGGGAGACCAGTGTATGTGGAGTGGTGGGCAGAGGGGATCCCTTCTCCAGTGCAGCAAGCTTAGCTAGTTCTCTGCGGATAACCTGATTTGTTTCCATCTGTCAGTGACAAAAATAACTTTTTCTTATGCTGCTGGGAGGCCTCCAGTCGGAACTGAGCAAAACCATGACCAAACCTTCTAACCAGATCATAGCACCTATTTCCAACACAACCAAGCAGAGATTCCCAGAAGAACTGTACAAGAGAAGCGAGCTCCCCTACTTTAGTAAGATTAATATTGTGTAGTGGGAAAATCCCTTCCCTGTGGCTTTGATCTGGGATGATTTCCTTAAATATAGTTTTCCAGAAAGTGATCAAAATGCTGCCTCTTTTAGGGCACCTACAAAAGGCAGAAATAAGGCTATATTTTCAGGCATTTGGGAGTAAAAAATTTGGAGCAGAAGGGTGGTGAATGGTTATGCATGCTGGAAAATTTCTTACGTTAAAAACAGACTATGCTATCATTATTTTACACTCTGAACCTAGCACACAGTTGGTGCAGTTCACCTGTATGGTATGGCTGCAGTGGGCAAGATGCTCCTGCTATGAAGGAAAAGACAGTTTGGATGAAACTGCCTCTTGTCTTCTTCCCTGGAGCTGTATGAAGAGCCAGACCAGGTAAGTCCGAGTCCATACCCAACTAGTAATTGGTGGTGGATGTATAGAGAAAGTGTCGGGGAAAGAGCATGAGCAGAGTGAAACCTCACTCTGTTCATTCCCCAGCCTCTGGTAATGTGTGACTTGATGATAATAGTGGAGAAGGAAACTGCTTTTCTGTAGTGATTTTACAAATGACTCATGTCTTTGCTGTCTCCAGAATTGGAATACCTCTGTTTTGCTGCTCTCTGTGATTTCTCTCTCTCTCACATCAAGAAATCACCCTCTGATGCTGTTGTTTAAGCACATGGGACACGCTTCTCAGCATTAAACAGACCTCAAAAGTCATGGCAAGGGACAGACTGTTCCCTACTGTTCACTTTAATATTGAAATATCAGCTAAATTAGCTGTTCATATGCATACACTAAAACAAATCCTTGAAATCACTGTTCTCATTCAAATGCTGAAACGTTCCTTGTCACCATCAGTAAACAGACCAAAGCAAAGGACGCTGTGCCACTGACCTGCTGTAAAATCATGTGTAAGTTGTGTAAACTTGCCTTGGTTTCTCCTGTGATAAAATGGGACATAGGATACCCGCCTCCCCATGCAGGAGTGCCTTCAGATCTACAGATGAAAAGTGCTGTACTAAAGTTGAGTACTATTATTTTTTGAAGCCTAATGCAGATTGGTGGCAAGGTGGTGGCTTTCCCTTTGATTGTTAATTACCCTTTTTTCTTATACCCTGCATAAGACACTTTCACATTTTAATTAGTGATATCCTGTTCTTTGTAATTACTGATGGAGTGATTAGACAATCTTTTCTTTTATAGAACAATGCTGATTCCCCTTTAAGGAGTACTTATTTTTTTAGGCATCATTTGAGTTTATTCTCCCTAGGAGGCACTGAGCAGGTGATTTTAGTAACTATGCCAATGAAGTGAATGAGGAAGGGGGAATCCATCCACCTTTAACACTGGGTTGACACCGACACTGGGTGTGCTTACTGATACCTCATTTTCTGCGCTGGGTATTTTCACCTGGGGACAGCTGAGGATATAACTGGCTGGTTGCAGAAATGATGGCCAAGATCTGTGCTTATAAGATCTGTGTAGCGCTGCTGATCAAAAAAGCATGTCTCTGAGACGGACACAGTTGCAAGGGCTGGGGACAGTCCCAGTCTGGCCTTTGCTGACTTTTCTCTGTGTTTCTCCAAAGCTGACCAGTGCTACATCAACAAACCCACCTCAAAACACAGAGTGTCATATGGCTGGTCATGTGTGTGCCATGGTCAGACTGGCTGGCAGATAACAGCCTCATATTTGTACCAGAGACCTTCTAGGGCAGGCAGGGAACCATGTTTTTGGCATTTCCCATTGTCAGATTCAGTAAACTAAATACAGATGGGGTTTCCTCTGAGCTGGTCAGCTATTAACAGTTGACGTGATAACAGGCAGAGGAGTCTAGGACAAGATTCATCTCTGCCTTCTGTATTCAAATGCCTCTGGGCAGATGAAATGCAGATTTGTTTCTCCCTATCGGCTGTATATGGAGACCCAGGTGATCAGTTCAGCTGCATGTACCAGCAGAGTCAGATGAAATCATTCCCACCCCTTACCTGGCCCTCAGCATATATTTTTGGACCTTGGTTCCCAACCATTTAAAAGAAAAGTGTTAATCCTTTTTTTCATTTGGTTTCACCTGTGCTGCAAGAGAAACAGTGCTCTATCTAAAAAATGCCACGTGGCCAAAGATAGTACAAACGATCGTGCTGTTACAAAGGCAGACTCCCATTTTACACTCAGCAGAGCTAGGCCATCACTTGTGACTTTATTTACAGCTTATGCAACTTCTCCTGCTTACAGATGCCTCTAAGCTGTTCAGTTAACTCCACAATGGCAGGTGCTCCTCCTGGTTTGCAAACCAGGTAACCTGAGTGTTTGGCTTCTTGTGTGTTCAAAGAGTTTCTAAATTAGCACTGGAAGGTGCATGTTTATAGAATGCACGTTGGCTAAAAGCATGCTCCTTTTTGCATGTCATTCATGCATTTCTATCAGACCTTCAGAAAGAAGAGGGTATTTTCTTTTTCCTTATGAGAACTATATGATCCTAATCTGCTGATTAGTGCTGAAGGGGGGTCTGCAGCCTAAAGCCTGGTGGGTTTCAGTGAAACAGTCACTTAAAACTGAATTAAGATCTTGAGGATTGAAGAGTTTAAATTTAGCTTCAGGTTAAAAAGCTAATGAAGTAAAAATAAGGCTCTAACCTGTGATTTGGGAAACTAGATTCAGCTGCTTATACTACAGCAGGCAACCTGCAGGGAGCAGCCACCCTGTTTCTGTTATGCTCAGTGCTCTGGGGACACCCAAGATGCCCTGGAAATCCCCCTGGCATGGTGAAATGAGCTGGAGTCTTATACCTCATGACCCAGAGGATGTACACCTCTCTGCAGCCTTCAAGAGCCAGACTGTGGGGTAAACAGGGGTCTCCTCCAGAGCTGAAAGGAGTATGGCATCCCATATCTGAACACAGCCACATACCCCATCTAGCTGGCTTTACTTCGTTGGTCAGAGAGGGCACCCCGACCATGTCCCAACCATGTCTGGACATCTCAACCCTTGACAACAGTCCTGTCACCCTTCTGCAGTCATGTTTCCCATTCATGCCTTTCCTTCTCTGGTTGGATTTGCTTAGGTGGAAGAGGATGGGGGTCCTTCCCAGCCCAGCCAAGTGCAGCAGCATCACGGGGGTAGGAGGATGGGAACTTGGTCACCTTGAAAGGAGCTTACGGCATAGACCTACCTCCTTCCTCCCAGGGTGACTCCAGGGAAATTTACAAAAGGAGAGCAAGTCCTGTAAGGGTCACCAGTCTGCCTTATAAAACGTCTAGGGTATTCCAAATAAAAGTCACCCCACTCCTTCCCCAGCTACCCCTGAAGATGAATGTCCCATCCATTCTCCTTTCACTTTGAAAGAGAGGCCCAGTGTATGGTCCCACTTAATAAAGCTGTAGAAAGAGAGGCAGTGACCCCACCAGAGGCAAATCAATAGCAGCAGGGCCTCTGGGTATTGTGTACTTTAAAATATGCCATTTGAAATGCAGATTTTCCCTGTCTATGCTGGGGCCACAGAGAACTAGTAAGAAAGTCAGCAGCCTTATTATCTCAGACTGATCCAAAGGGATGGAGAGGAGCTTTTCCCTTTCTTGGCTGAAAGGATGTATTTCCTTTTGCTTCACTTACTTCCTTGGCACGATCTTTGCCTCAACATTCAAAGCTTTTTCCTATCCAGTTCTAAAGATTTGTCCCTCTTTCCTCCAGCCTGGCCTTTACTATTGTTCAAATATTATCTTCTGAGGAGACTAGGAAGTGCTCCAAAACTGGTTCATGCCCATGGACAGCACCTCAAGAACTAAGAGACTGTAGTCCCCATCCCAATGCTTAAGAACTGATGGGGCAGCTGAAGAGGCACCGCTAAGGCCACCCAGAGCATGGGAAACGGTGTTAGTGATGGCTGGTCAACACAGATAGATGGGAGGCTTTATCTCACACACCTTTTTGCTACCTCAAGTTGTGGTGGCTAAACTTCAGCCAGCTCTGTCATCAGTGGACAGATAGGTACCTCCACAGGCTTATCCATTTTATCCTGGCATGGGAGATTAAGATAAAAAACAACAAAAGGTGAAGTTTTGCAGCACAGCTGCACCGAAGAAAGAGCTGGCTGATGTACGGGTCTGTCTCCATGTCTTGCCGCTACCTTTGCACCAGGGTGGATGCACACCCAACAAGGCTGAGCACCAGCTCAGGAACAGTACCAGCACAGGAACAGCAGCAGCAGAGCATTAAACATACAGCACAAACGTGACACTGCAAGTTTTTCTCTCAGAAGTGAGTCCCTGTTTGGTCACATTCAGTCTAGTGCTGTGCAGTGAGGACATGTGGCCAGAGCTGGAGCTGGGAATGGGACAGCCGCCTCTGACATCAGGTGGCTGTTGGAGAGCAGGGTCATTCAATTGCACTCAAGGAAAGGAGTGCAGATGCACGGAGAGATGAAGGAATGTTCTTAAGGCCAAAAACTCCTGCTAGAAATAGGACAACGATGTTACACCCTGCCTTCCCCAGCCCCTAAAGAAATACATGTGAAACTGAGGAAGGGGAAGAGGAGAGAGAACAATTCTTTCTGATGCGCTGTGTTTGAAATAGCATGATCATTGCCCTTGGACAAGGTTTACTCTGAATGGTCTGATGACCTTCTCATTTTTTTCAGTGTTACTTTCTATTCTTGTCTCTGAACCACGTCATGTTTTGTTTGACTTTTCATATTCTTCATTCAGTAATAATAATAAAATAACAGCATTCCACACTTCCCACATCTAAAGATCTACACAAACACAGCTAATTAATCCTCATGGTAACCCTGTGATAGAAAGAGGTAAGTAAAGCGATCAATCAAGCAGTAAGAGGAGTCATATTTGGTAAAATCACAGAATTGACAAATTCTCGTCTGTTTTACATAACTGGCCATTGGGAAATAAAACCAAAAGTATCTCCCAAGCTTTCAAACAAACAGAAGATATTCTGCAAAAAAATCAGAATGGTCTTTCAGACATTTTTTAATGTCTTCTTCGAAACAGGAATTTCTGCTTTGAAAATAAAAATTAAATTTAATTAAGATTAAAAAAAGACATGCAGGTTCACATGTCTTAGTGTCTTTCTGAAGCCTGATATGCAATAGTTTGGATTTCTGACTTCCTGAGGACTGGGGGAAAAAAAACACCCGACCCCACCCCCACCCCCCCCCAAAAAAATAAATCTATAGAGCCCAAATCTGAGTATTCATTATTTCTGAACTGCCAGGGAGCTGACAATCAGAAGTACGGTATTATGGCTTCAAAATAGCTTCCTCTTCTGGAACAGATCAGAACAAGTGATTTGCATAACAGGTAGTATTTACCAAATATACTGTCCCATTTTGGTCTTTTAAATAGAATAACTATTATATGCAGAAGACATTCAGTAAATTTTACCCAATTTCATAGGGTTAGCTGATTTTTTTAAAGTATCTTTCCAAAATAATTTCACAGTATAAATTGAATAAATATTGGAAGAAGCGATTCTTCCCTTCAGCACTACCACAGATCATTTAGCAGAGATATCCTTTCATCTCCACAGGAGCTGGGACAGGGAGGCAGAGGAGGGCACCTAGGCTTTTATGGTCAACACAGTAGTCACTGCTGCCCTGACTTCCCAAGGTGACCACTTATGATGATGACTGAGAGTTTTGCTGTGCTGGATTTTCCCAGATTTGTTGCAGTTATTGTCGGCAGTTGAGGAGCTGCAGCCATTTGTACTTTTTCAGAGCAAGGGCAGCTGGGATTTAGCGACGGGAAAGGACTTGCTCCAGGTCGGAGATCAAATGTTACCATTGCCTATATTGCTTCTGTCTCCATCTGTCTGTTTTTACTAACTAAATCTATGCCTGTCCCCTGCAGCAGGATGCAATCAGTCCCATGGCTGGAATTTGGCCAGGAGACTGTGGCTAACACTCCCACCCCATTTTTTATGCAAACTTGATTTATGACTTTGATCTTATTTTAAATAATTTAAAAATTAAATAATTGATACAGTATCTGTCACTTTCCAAGGCTCCTTCCTTTGTTCTTGCTTTGCTCTTCTGCATTTTGCCACCTTCCCAACCTTTTTTGATCTGTGCACATTTCCTTTTCTGCATGGTGGCAGTGACACGAGGCAGCCACTAACTACTCACCACTTTCTTCATAGAAAGAAGACCTGCAGAAACTTTTGCCGCTGTTGCTTATTTGGGCCAGCACTATACTACCACCATTCATAGTCTGTTTTGAATTTTACTGTTCATGATTTTGGGCTTGGCCACTCCATGGCTTACCAGGGTCTAAGAAGGTGTACTGTGCTGCTCTAAGCTGGAGTCTGTGCCTGCAGGTTTGTTCTCAACCAGCAGCAAATCAAAGGTGGTGCCACCTAGCATCAGTTTCCTTCTCTCCAGGCTGAGTTCAGATCTATACCTCAAGCTGTCCTTAACTGAGACTGCAGAAACTGCTATCAATACCCAGCTGATGCAGATCCACAGTAACCTGACAATAAAAAGGGCTGGCGCCCTCTATGTGTAAGAACTAAGATAAATAGTTGCCCCATACAAGGGGAAGTTAAATGAGTATGGGAAGATATTTCTAAAAAGAAAAAACCCTAAAACAATCCAAAAAACCTGAAACAAATTAGTATAGGGGCTCTGGGAGCTTTAGGGAACCATGAAACCTGACTTGCTTTGGGCTGCATACAAAAGAGGTGGGGTGGGTCTGATGTGACTTTCTGTGTCACTGAAACAGCACACAGAGTTAGTGCCAAGCTTTGTCTGGTTTGCTTGCGGGTGGCACATGAGGAGGGAAGTCAAAACCACACACAGAGGAGAACTCCCTTTGCTTCCTCATTTTTTTACATCTGGATCTGAGGCCATATGGCTGCTGAACCCAACGACTAGCTGCTTAGCCAATGTGAGGCTGTTGCTGCTACCAAGGTTAAAGTTGCTGAAGCTGAGCTTGAGTGGCTTGGCAGCAAGCAGCAGCAGGGAGTGAACTGTGACATGGCCATTTGTTGAACTGCAAAGGAGGTAACTTCAAGATGGGCTGGGGCCCAAAGCAGTCCTGGTGGCAATACTAACAACTACCAGTCAAACACTGATGGACTGAGACCCTCACCACCTCTCCTCAGTGGCGCTGCTGGGTTTGCAAATCCACAGCTGCCCACTAATCTCTCAAACGGCTGCACCATGTGGGTTTCTGCTGCACTGGCCACCTTGATGCATGGAGACCTTTTTGCAGGAGCTATTCCAGTCCTGGTTATGTGCGTGATGCCTCTCTGGGGGAGACTCAGCAAGAAACTGCTGCCTAGGGGACTTGGCAACCTCCTCCATGGGGACAGACCATTAGAAACTATGGATTAACTAGCTCTCATGGGATTGCTTGGGAACACTTGGGGACTCTTAGTATGGAGACATCAGTCAAGCTTGGACTGCAGTGAGATAGCTGGGAGGAGAGGTTATGAGTATGAATCAAAGAGCCTAGTGTCTCATGCTAGTCCTGGCCTTACTACTAAGTACTGAGGCAGTTCTTAAACTTGTGTTACCGTCATGCCTCCTGTGTGAAAACCCGTGGAGAGACAGTACAAAAGAGAGCTGTGTCCCTGAGGGAGAAGTGAAAATAAATAAATCTGATCATCAGCTTTATTTGTACATGGGGAAATGAGACCAGGGGGTCAAATGACTCACCCAAGGTCACAAGAGTTGCTGGTGGCAGTGGCATCAGCTGTCATCTCTGTCCTGCTCTTGCATTTTTCACTGTTTCACCTTCCCTCCTCTTGACTTGCCTTAGCTCTTCAACTTCAGTTCGGGCTGAATAAAAGTGCCCCTCCTTTCCTTCTCCCCCTGTTGATCCCTCCATCTCCTGCTGGCATTTGTGAGGTGCCAATCACCCTGATATCTAAGAGCCAGCAGTCCGAGGTGGATTAATCGGGACCGAGGGAACGTCACAGAGCCTTGGCGCTCCCTTCCTTCCCTTTTGTGTGACACTGTGAGATGAAGCAGACAGGGAGATACACAGATAGGAAGGCTGATTGAGAGACAGCATCTGAGCACGCTCTGGGTGTACAGGCACCACACAGAAATGTGATCCCATCATTTAGACAGCTCTGAAGTCCCCAGGGTAATTGGTGTCACTAGCTTGTCGTATCCAATGGGTCAAGATCTAAAACTTATTCTTTCCCTCTTATTAGCATATTTAGCAGGAAAAAAAAAAAAAAAGACGATGGGTCCAATTCTGGTTTTACAGAAATCAATAGGAAAAATATTCATTGGTTTCAAGTGGAGTGGGAGCAGACCCAGGAATTGTTTTCACTCTTCCTTCAGTGATAAACTCTCACTCAAGCACCTGCCCTTATAATGTCCTCTATTCTCTGGTGAGAAATAGATGGAGGGAACTTTTGTGGTGTAAACATGCAGACTGCATCCTCTTTTATATCTGTATGAACTAGGCTGGCAATTAGAAGAATTATTCTAGATCAAAAAAGATGCAAAAAGAGTTTCTGGGCCAGAGCATCAGGACTGTGGGCTTTACCACCTCTCCAGCTACTTGATCGATGCCTATAGCATAACACTGGAGCCACATGTCCTGCCTGACAGCCTCTGCAGATGTTTGTCACGAGCTGCCCATGGGTTGCCTCCTGTTAATTCCTCTGGTACATAGGGGCACAGATGCTGCATCCCTCTGCCAGGCTGCTGGCCACTGACCTGGGCTCAGCTGTGATTTACTGTCTCTTTTCTTCTTCTTGCAGGCTTCCCTGGCCAGAAGGACAGTCAAACACAGCTGGACTGGGGAGGGGACAGCTCTTCTACCATGTAAGGAGAGGAGCGGGGGGCAAAAGAAGAGTCAAAGATTTTCTTTGACTGGGAATAAAAACGAAGAGGGAAAAATGGAAGGAAAAATAGAATTTGTCTAGTGGGGAGAGAATAAAAAAAGTCCAGAATAACACCAGGAGGTGTGGCTGGGAGGAGGGGGTCAGCTTCTGGGGAGCTCTACAGCACATCCCCATGATCCTACAAGGCTTGTGCAAGGGGTAGGCTGGGTTGTACCAAGTGTTCAGTGAGGCACAGGACACTCAGTGGAGGACAGAAACTTCAAGGCCCTCAAGTTAAAAAAAGAACATGTGGATGTGATGGGAAATCCATGCTGTCAATGTATGAGAAAAAAATACATAGGGAAGAAAGCAGAGCCTTGCGGTCAGTGCGCTGGAATGACCTTGTATACCTAAGGCAAGGCATTTGTTCTCTCTTGTTCAGGAAGATGTTACTCTGGAAAATAGGATTAATAGTACTTCCTTCCTGTACACAAATCTAGCACAGAGTGCAAGAGGGTCAAGTTTTACCACCAAATGGATGAAGCACCTAGATGCATTGTCAGTGCCTGCAAATCTGCTCTAGAGAAGTCAGCCAAAGTCACCTGGCACTATTGTGTGTGCCTGCTGCAGGGATCACCTCTACCTTTTTCTGAAATATCTGGCAGAGACCAAGTTATCTGAACCTGATCTTGTCCTGCAGGTTCTTGTTAACTGTAGCCTAAGGAAAGGTAGTTACGCCAGGGGCATCCATTTCAGAGCTTTGTCAAGAGCTCATACAGTCACATTTTCTCAGAGGCCCATGGTCCAGGTTTGGTATGTAACTAGGATACCTGAAGTTAGACAGTGCAATGCTGCTTTAAATAGCTGATGCGTTTTCCCAATGTGCTTAAATCATACTGTTTTGGGGAGCCAGGACTTTATGTGTGCATATGTCTGCTTGTCCATTTTAACATGATCTAGCACGCTTTTGTGAATCTAAAAACACTTCTGTCAACAGCTGCCATTTTATCCTGTGGTCACACTGAAGGTACCCACAATGATGCACGGTGCAGCAGAGGCCTAACCACATGGAGCAGAGCCATCTCCCCCCTTCAGCTGTCTGTGTGGTCTGGTAGCAGAGGAGTGCCAGAAAGGTATTTGTGCTCTCACAAACCTTCTTTAGCACCAGATGGTGCTGACATTGGGCAGAGAACTAGGATAAGCTGAGTTCAGGCCTATTTTATACAAATCCTCAAAGCCTACTTGTGTTCGGATTTGACAGCAATGGCTTAGACCCCACAGGAAGTGTCTTGGGGTGTCATGGGTACACACATGATCACAGTGTGGTTACAGCTGGAATTGGCTGTGGCACCTCTGAGACTTCCCTGGGAGATGCCCTTGTCTACCCTGGATGGCATGGCTTAGTGTGCTCCCATCGTGTAACCAGTTTAATGGAGAAATCACTGGTTCCTCCTCTGCTCAGTTGTTCCTCTGCTCATGTGTACTTTCGTGCAGTTCTAGGCAGTATTCCCGTTCCCGTGAACATGCACAGAGCCAGTGTCTATACTTACTGCCTGTGCATAGGCGCCATATGCTCCAAACTGGATGGCCATGGGGTTGAACATGCCCATTTGTCCTGCCATTTGCTGCATGCGTCTCATTGTACGCTCCTTGTCCGTATCTGCAAACTTCACCACCAGGCTTGAAGAGGCTCCCTGCAAAAGGAGATACACAAGGGAGTTAGCCCAATGCACATTGGCTCATTCAACCCATAAATCTAACACAGATTTGGTAGCATGGGATCCAGCTGGTGTTGATTTTTCCTATGCAGCTTCTCAGGCCTTTTGAATTCAATCTTTGCAAGAGGCTGAAAACATCAGGAAGGAAGTAAAGGACCTTGGAGGGTGAATGACTAAGGCCAGCAGTGTGGTTCCTAGTTTCCTCAAAAATTCAAACTTCCAAGCTGTCTCTCTCTAGTGTTCTCTCTGTAAAAGCTGCTGTCTTATTCTTTCAACGTATAAAATATCTTCTGGCCTAGAAGGCTGTCCTCATCAGAGGACAGAGTTC
Source organism: Leptosomus discolor (assembly GCF_034619465.1). Taxonomy (NCBI): domain Eukaryota; kingdom Metazoa; phylum Chordata; class Aves; order Leptosomiformes; family Leptosomidae; genus Leptosomus; species Leptosomus discolor. Next base: position 84,861,813 of record NC_141419.1, read on the forward strand.
TGGACTCAGCACAGCAAACTGTAGGAACTTTTGCTAGATGAATGTGGTGGGATTTGTGAACTGATCTATTTTGATGAAATGTGTTAGCTCTGTGCATGCCAGACTCCCTGAGCTGGATCACCCTTTCACACTGCTGTGTCTTGTAACGGCCATGTCCAGTGACAAAGTCATGCCCACCCTTGGAAAAAGGATTCAGTATGCTGAGCGGAGTGTATGTCACATCACGAAGCAGCATCTTTTTATCATCGTTACACTAGGGAACCAAAAATAGTACCTGATGCACCTGAGTTTCTTCTCCGTGAGTGACATAGAGGCTACCACAAAAGAGTCCACATGTAATGTTACACTTTTCCAGGAAAGGTTTACAATGTTTGGGTTGTGTCTGCAGTCAACAGTGGTGTAGAACTGCAGATGATCATCAGAGGGGCTGCAGAAGTCCGTGAAAAATGTAGAGCTTTTGGGAATGAAAGAAAACCCTCTCCTCCCCAAAATTACATGAAAGGTCAGTAACTGTGATTCTTAATTTTCTGATAGGAGGCAGAGATGGGAAGAAATAGGTCTGCTTAGGAAGGAAGGACTGATATTTTTTTGGCTGGCTCCAGGGACATTCTAACTTCATGGGTTGGTTGATTCCCCACAGCGTGGTCTCCCCTGGGGTAGAGGGGTGCAGGGGAGGGGGGATCTGGCAGCAGCCCCGACAGCAGGCAGACAGTTGCCTTGGGAGCTGGGCTGCCACTGAACCTGGGGAGATGGGCAGGTGAGCTGTCAGGAGACTGACAAAGAGCAGCTGAAATCATCACGCTCCCATGGTACGCTTCCTTTTTGACACACTGTGGAAATACAGTCAGTGGGGAAATTGCCAGCTCACCCTCTGGCCATGGCAATAGAAGACGACCAGCTCCATGCCAGAGGAGCTGGGCTGTTGTGGGGCCCTCATTTTTCTAGCAGAGGTAGGATTGCCTGGAGTTGCACAGAGAAAGTGTTATTAACTGGTTTACACACACCCCTATGTACCTGTAACCAGAAAAAAATAGTCTCGGTGAAAGCAGTGTTGCTCTGCTACAAATTGGGAATAGCATAGTAAACCACAGCTGTGGATGTACATATATATAAGTCCAAGCTATGCATATTCAACAGCCTCTCCAGATCCTCAGTTACGAATAAAGACTTGAGGAGCTACCTTGCTAAAAAAAAACCCAAAACAATCTAAGGACACACAATGAGTGATGTTCCCCTGGATTAGCAGCCTGTTCTGGGAGGAAGTGATTTTCATTGGCAAAGAATCTTTCTTTTTGACCTGTTAGTCTCTCTCTAATAAATCTATAACCCACTCAAACAATGTGGTGAAGAGCAAGGAGTTGAAAGAAGTGCTTCAGGAAAACAAAGGGATGGAGAGATGAATGCTCTATTCAAGGGTAGAGAGCAGTCTTCAGAAGTTATTATAAGAGCAAAACAGAAAGTGGAGGAGGGAAGGAAAAAAAATCTAGCCAAAATTCCCCTGCATCTCTGCTCAAGGCTGGGTGACTTTTCATTTTTTTAACTCACATGATCTGGTTATCGATCCTTCCCCAAATCACACTCTTAATTGCAGCTCATCGACAAATGAATATTTTAATGCATACATTTCCTGCTAATTATCACCTGGGCCAGTTCTTAATTAGATTTCAACACTCATTTAATTAACCCTGATCCAAGAGACTGTTTGGTAACCTGAATCTAATGATTTAAACCTATTTGCAGCTGTATGGAAGGGAGGCACGGGTCCACAGCAGCTTGGGCTGTTCAGAGCTGCTGTAGTGATTCGCAGAGCAGAGGTTGCAGCATGGTGGGCACAATGCAGCATGGAGGATTTTGAAACTGAATGAGTATTCATCTCTGCAAATGGGTTTTGAAGATATGACCTGGTCTAGTTAGCAGGAGAGAGAAGTGTAAATAAGTTGGTATCTTCTTCCTTCCCCTTTTCTTTCCATATTTGCCCTGGAAGTCTTAGGGTCAGAGAACTGCCTCAGGAAATTGCTAATGCCTCACACTGTTGAAAACCAAGCTATTATTGTAGATAGCATCATGAAAACACGGGTAACCTCCACATGAAGTTCTTGCCCCTGGAGTGTTCTTCCCTCATGATGTGAGTCATAGTGACTGCACAGCAGCCGTTTGACCCAGTGGGATCTAAGACTGCCTCTTATGAGATGTTTTTCTGGGTTGCCTGTCGCAGCAGGACTTCAGGTCTCTTTGAACATCACTATCATATACACAGGGTAGAAAGGCCATTGGCAAATACAAGCAAGTTAGAGCACACAGTATGAAGAAAGAGGAGAAAAATGAGGGTATTTTAAGAGTGCTCTGCAATGTGATGCACATGTAAGTGGTTAAAGATATGTAGCCGGTAGAGATGCTGCATCGCTCTTGAATATGAAGACTGACCTTGGAATTGATGTTTTCTGTATGTGGTTCCTCATGTGCAGCCCTTTCACGTGATCCAAAGCAAATCAGGCAGTAAACTCTATCAGATCACCCACTGCAGGATTTTTAGTAGAGGAGCCAAACAGTGCTGTTCATCTAGAGTGGAACAAGACTACTTTCTACTCCAGTGACTCCTCCTAATGCACTGGATAACATTAGAAATGCCCCAGAATGGACCAGGTTTTCCACAGGGTAAAAACTGCAGAGCCCTTCATCTGGACTATTTATTGCTTCCGCAAGCAGTTAAACCAAAGTGTAAATCAGCTGTTGTCTGCTGACAAAGGCAATAGGTCCTGTCTGCTTGGTCATTTATTAGCAATACATAATCTCCCTCTTGCTGTCTCTGGTTGTTGGACTGGACCTTATATTTCACCAACCCCCAAGAGAGTTACAGTGGTTAGGTCAATAACATTTGCAATGTACTTTGAGATCTGTGTGTTATTTCTGCATTTTACTGAAGGAAGGACCTTCTCCATCCTGTAGATCTGCAGGCAAAAGAGACTATCATGAAAGTATGCATTCCTGCTGGCACCTCTGCAACAGGCTACTTGGAACTGGCATTTATCTCCTTTCCCATCAAATCAACCTCCTTTTCCAAGTGCTTTGGTATCTACTGATGAAAAGAATAACATAAGGGCTAAGTATTATTATGCTTTCCCTATTCCCTCTTGGGCCAGCAAGTCTACTTAATATGACTGTCTTGCTTCCTGTCCCCCTCCCATGCCCAGAAATGAATTGCTCCCCTTAGTCAGCAAAGTCAGATCCTCTCTAGGCTGGCAGGGTAAGGGAAAAGATGGAGGAAAAATCGCTCTGTGCCACACTCACTTTGTAATCCCTAATCAGAGTCCTCTGTGGGAAAAACTAATTTCCCAGCCTGTCTTGATGTGTGAAATAAAGTCATTCTTGAAAACAGGAGCTTGACAGGTTGCTTGTGAAATTTCATATTCAACTAAAAATAAAATATCCTTCCATTGATATTTCATTTAAAGGCAAAGGAAAACAAATCTTTTGCCTGCTTGTTGGGACTGTTTCCCATTAGTTATGGCCTTCCAAATGAAGTGTATACACAAATTAAGTAAAAGCTTTTCAGGACACCAAATAATACTGCATGGCATCAGGGAAAGTTGCTTCTCCCTGGAACAATATTCATAGGAAAAAATTTTGTGAAGATGTTTTCTTGCAGAATAAGTGCCTGAATTCTCTTTCCTGTCAGTCCAGTCTCCTCTGACTCAGTAGGTTACCTGTCTCTACAGATGGTTTGACATCTTTCTCTTGCAAAAGTGATGAATTTGGGCCTAATTCGCCAAAGCCATTAAACTCTGTTCCACTTTCAACTTAGTAAAGTTCTGGGCCAAAAATATTTTAAAAAGGCTTGTTACATTAAAGTTCCAGTGACTAAAGCTCTTGAGTGCAAGAGATCTGAATATGCACAACCTATAAGTACCTTCCAAGATGTCAGCCGTGCACTCCAGCTAAGGTGCTTAAATGAACAGGTGCTGCTGGATACTTCATTTGGGCAATCAGACTACCTTCCTAAGTGTCACCATGTGAGTGGGGTTGCTTGTGTTGGAAATTTGGCCTCAGCACTCCCTTTGTGACTACAAAGCAGAGCTGGGAGGATGCTGACCTTCAGCAAGACATTCGGGGTAGTATTTCCTCACAAGTATCCCGGACGTTAGGGCCTGAAAGCCTAAGGAGGATGTCTTTGCTTTGGGCTCTGTCAGATCAGGCCATTTGGTATGGTGCCTTTTAATTCTGGAATTTTTTTTTGGAAATGCCTACTAGTGCTACTAGTGCACATCTGCTGAAAATAGGGTTGCTGAATTAGCCAGTGAGGGTTTGACCCCAAACTGGGATTTTAGACAAGCAAAAAAGAAATGACTGTCCAATTAAAGCTGTAGTGCAGAGGGAATTTTAGCTAGGTAGAAAAGTAATTACCCATGTTGGAAGATGGCCAGAAGACCAAGACTAACATCCCTCCCCTCTTGTGAAATACGCTATGTTTTTCTGTACTCAGGGCTTCAATTTCGTGTCTCATCTGAGAGATGAGTATGAGTAGGACGGCAGTCACTAGGAGCAATTTCCACTGTACAGTCCTGAGAGCTGGTTTAGACACACTTGAGATGACAGTGACAGAGACGGAGCGGGGAAAGGAGGCATTCATCCAGCTGGAGTGACAGACCCTTTGATAGTGGTGCTGCTTTGGTAGAGGGGATTCTTCATGCAATGTCTAAGCAGAGAGAGTCATTTATTTGGGGTGGAAGCTTGATTTAGGTTTTACTTGCCCATACACTACTTAGGTATCTTTCTGAGCTAAAGTTATTGCTTTCCACAGGGCAACAAAATCATTGACTCCTGGTGGCACTGTACCCAATTCTAATTAGAAAGAACTCGACATATAACCCAGGTATTAGTATGTCCCTCAAATCAAAGCCAGATATCCAAACAACCTAAATTTCAAAGCAGAGTTCTTCAAGCAGCTCTGCATTTTTCAGCTCAGTCTATGGAAGATAAAAGTCCTCACAGAATCATTAGCCTTCCTTAATGCATTATTAAGTACTAAGTGTTGTTATACTGACAGACTGGAAATTCTTATCCACTATTTAGGAATATGAAAGCAATAAATAATTCTTTTTTGTCTATTTGAAGAAAAACATGTAATCCGGAATTCAAAAGAAAATGTTGTAGGTTTCCCTTTCCTAATAAGAGTAACATGGTTTGGAAGATAAGGTATGTTTAGTTCTGTGTTTACTAAAAATACACTTTCCCTGAAAATATTCTTAAAGCTTCAAATGATGACTTGACATTGGGTTTTTTCATATTAAGAAAATACTTGGTAGCTGCAGCACAGAGGCCCATGAAAGCTAGTATCTGAATGATCTCTCCATCCAGCTAAATAAGCAAGGATAAAAGTAAGAGAAGTGGGATAATTCAAGAGTCATAAAGTGGATTGACTATTGCCACAGCAAGGCAGCATCACAACCACGTATGGAGCCTGTGATGTTTTGGGAGTCTGCTCACATGAGCTCCACTGTTCCTTGGCAGTTCAGGAAGAGCATGTGAACAGCCTAAGACAACTTAGAAAGAAACAGATGTTGAGGAAGGGCTGGCAAGCTGGGCAGATACATTTCAACTGTGCATGTGACATAAAAGAACGTTTCAGAAGCACTGAGTTGCAAACACGCTGCACATGACTGGGCATCCCAGATCATGCTGTATGACTCTAGGCTATCATGGTGTAAGGTGTGTTGCTTGACTGGGATAGTAAGAAGTATTTGCATTTTTGCAGCATATTTATACTGAAGATCTCCAAACACTGTACAGCCACAGGGCCATTAATTGATAAATGATTGTACTCGCAGGGAGGTATCACCCATGCTTTAGTATGGTGAAACAGGTCATCAACTGAAGCTATGAGGTGGTGTAAACTCAGTGAATTTCTACTGGTTTTGGTGGACTAGGAAGTTGGTTCATGGTGAAGGATCTGCCCTTATGCTGAGTAAGAATTCACAACCACTGTTCCTGTAAGTATGACACAGACCTTTGGAATGGGAAGTCAAGTATATTCCCCTACCTGATTTCACTTGCCAGGGAACATCTGAGGCAAAGACATTTGTGTCTTATAGGATGCTTTACATTTGTGGATTTGTGTGGACTTCAATTAAGGGTCTTATATGGAAGTTATTGTTTTGATTTAAATACATCTTTGCCTTTTAAAAATTCATTTTGATCTTTGCTAAACCCATGTGGGAAATAGCTACTGCATCACTTAATGCTGACTATCTGTTGGATAGGGGTAGCAATCTATCAATTACCAAGGTCTTTCTGTTTTCCTTTCTAGAATGCATGTATTGTCAATCCAGACCACACACCTGAGCAAGGCTGGGAAGGAGCAGATTAAAGAGAAATAAGTAGAAGCATCCAGAGTGATTTGATGTTGATCCAGAGTCCACTTAAATCAAAGGAAAGATCCTACTGATGTAAATGAGATTTGGAGCAAAAGAAAGAGGAAGGGAAGAGGGGAGAAGGAAGAAACCCCTCCAAAGTGAACAGAGAGGTAAAGACCTGACTCTGACATCTGTGTTCCCCTCTGCAGTGGAAGAGCACACCCTTATTAGAGGAAGGTGGTGATGCTTGGTGGAGATCCCTCCAGTAGGCTGGGAACACCTATGCTTGGCAGGGAGCATTTTATGTCTCCCAGGCTGGAGGCTTATCAATGTCTCTGATATCCCAGAAAGGCCAGTACTTGTGAATTATTTTAGCACCCACAAGTCCTAATTTAACCAGACAAGTGTTGAATGCGGCGAGCCTCACAGGGGCTGCTGCCGGCACCAGGACTTGGGCAATGCTCCGCAGTGGCGTGGTCCCACTCCCACTTTTACCTGGCCACCTCCATGTCTGTTGATTTAGTTCCCGACTCCCCTTGGACCCACAAAGAGTTGTTATGTTGCCAATTAAATCCTTTTAGCTAGAGCGAGGCCATGCAGCTCACGAGAAGTTATCCCTCTTATGCCATTTGGAGGCAATGAGTGCTGCAGTTCAGAGGAAGCAAGTAAGCCTGGGGAAGTGAGTGAAGCCTGTCATGTCCCATGGATCTCTTTGCTGTCCTCCCAGATGCCAGCGCTGCTACAGAGATGTGACTTGAGAAGTAAAGGCCATCTTTGGCACCATTATGATTCATACCCCTTGTCAGGCAGCAGGGCTGCCTGGATTTCTATTCCGGGACCCAGAAACACGTGATGTAGTAGTTCATTTATGGAACAAGGGGAGATGCAGGGAACACGGTCTTCTGACTTTATTTTTAATAGAAAGAATTAAGGGAAATTATGATAACACTGGCCCAAAGTTTGTGGAATCATTTGTCTTGGTGGATGAGTTGGTCTATGAACCTTAGTCCCCTCTGGCCAGAACCTGCTGCCCAAAGGAAAGCGAAGATGGTCTATCAAGAGTCATTGGATTTTGACAGAAGAAACAACTGGAAATAACATCTAGGTGTCATACATCCATTGCTTCTTTCACCCCAAAGGACAGCACATGACTTTATAAATGGTGTTTAGGAAGCATATTCAGAAAAATCATTCATTACTGGAAGGAGGGCCAGGACTGCTGCTGGTGAGTTATGAACGGGTTCTAAATGTATTATTTTTCAATAAGAAGGAATGAGTGTGCTGTGCCTTGTCCTGAGTTAAACAAGCCAGTTTATGTGTTATACAAAGACACTGCATGAAGTGCATGCCCTTTAGAGAGCAGATCAACAATGAAGAGAAAAAAAATATGTCTGAGTTGGCACCTCCATTCTCTTCCATCAGCTTCTCCAACATCAACAGTGTAAAACAAGGCCTCAGCCTTCTCCATTATTTTGAGCAGACGGACTTGCATGGACACCACTCCACCTGACACTTTGTGACTTTGGGCCAATTAGGCAAATTCGCCTGCAAAGCATTAAGGGCACTTAGATGCTCAACTCTCATCAACTTTCACCCAGAATTACCTTTGAAAATGCCCCATTTATGTTTCTGTGTTTGTGCAAAATGAAAGTCTAATGACTTTCACATTTCCTATTTACCCTGACAGCCTGAGGTGGTCAGTGACTATCTCTCTACTGACTGTCACAAGGCATCTTTTATTAACTGAGAACTTGAGGCCATGCTGGAATCTCAATGAAAGTAAATTCTGTTAGTTAATTGATACTCTGAATCATGGTCTATTTAATTGTTATCTATTTGTATTATGGGTTTGTTTTCTATTTATTACTGGTTTTGTGTTCTGAAAACACCCTTGGGAAGTGTGGACTGATGGCTTCAAGTCTGACCTTTTTGACCTTCTTAATTCCATGTTTTCCAGATTGAAATAAATATTAAGATTTAGATGCTCGAGTATTCACTGGTTATTACTTCTCTACTGGAACCAGGAACAAGAAATGCTGTGACTTTGGCTATGAACTGGCTAAATCTACTGATTAATTGTGTTTAAGACCAGCTCATTCCCAGATATTGTATAGTTTCTTCTTTTGCTTATCTCTTGTGTCTTGTCCCTTACAGGGACATTTGGATGACCTAATTGCAGCCATTTTGGGTATATATGCTAAACTGTCAATTACTTAAGACAGACAGATGTCTCTCTGAGGAGCTAGTCTCTTTCCGTCAACTGTAAGCAAAGTATAGATGATAGGACTACAGATGACCCCGTCAATGCTGGTCTTTAGTTGGTAAGCTGCTGAGTGTGGGAACTTTCCTGTTTGTATGGTGCTTAGCACACAGCAATTCCATGTAATATCACCAATAACCACATTTACCACAGTAGTAGTCTGAGAGGAAATCTGCTAAAGTTTCTAAAGGGGTGAAGAGCATGTTCCTGTTGAGGTGAGACCTACAAACATGAAGCTGTGGTTCCACATACCTGGCCCACAGACTTGGTTGACTTCCTGACGGTGTGTCTTGCTGGAAGTGGAATACGCTGCAAGTTTTGAGTTACAGTCAAACTCCTCCAACTTTGTGGAAATGACAAACCCTCCTTCTGAGCACGAAAAGCTGCCATGAGCCTGAAGGGAGAAGGGGGATGTGCAGCTGGATGTGTGTGTGAGTGAAGAAGGGAGGAGAGACAAGGAAAGTTTCTCCTATGAAAGAAATGATCCAATTTGAAGCAAGTCCCTCATGGGAAGAGCTGTGACAGAGGCTGCTCTGTTCCTGTTAGTTTTCACAGTGCAGCTGTCAGCAGGTCTGTAAATAGTACTCTGCGAAGCCAACACTTCCTATCCACACATCAACCATTCAATTAACAGAAGAACAGAAGAAGGAAATAAAGTGCACCACAGCCTTCTATCACGGCTTTGATGTTTCCCAGCAATTTATGAAAGTGTACACAAATCTAATTACAAGCCCCACTGCTTCCCATTTACATGGAGCTCCTCAAGTTCAGAGCTGTTTATATCAAAATAATTGTTAAAAATACCTCATCTGATCTACGGCATTGTGGCCCCCCACTCACTGGAGCCGCCACGCTGCTCCTCCCAGGGAGTTTCTGCCGACTCAGCGCTTTGGTGCCAGCGTGCAGACATAATAACAGCCGCTTCCCCGCTGCTCTGCAAGCTAGGCACCCGGGCTACAACTTCATCATGCCCACAAAGGCCTATTTTGCTTCTTTCCTCCACCTGCTCAGAGCTCCTTCTGCAGACTCTCATTGCTTTCCCTTCCACCCCTCCCTAATTCACCTAAATATTCCTCTGCTGTGTTGACAGGGGGTAAGAACAGCTGCTCGGCCGGCTTCCATAATGGGACTATGTCTGAAGGCAACTTCACAGTGCTTTGCAAAGTTGTAACTGCACCGTAGGAACGCACAGCAATGATAATAACAGTCATAAACGCGAGCTGGGGTTGATTTCTTTGATAGGGTGCTTGAGCATCCAAAGCCAGGAAGATGAGAACTGGTGCCCAGTTTGCCATTAGTTTGAAAGAGGGCCACTACACATGATGTACTGACAATGATACTTGTTTCTTGGGGCAATTTTTCATAATCTTGTATTTAAGTCACTCTCACTTGGTAAACTAAGCAGGTGAAAAATTCCTCCAGCTTAATTAATGGCAAAAAATCTCTTACGGTATGGGAGGGCAGACAGTACATTGTATAACGCAAGAAAAGAATCCCTTCATCTGACTATTAATTGTGTTTGTCTGGCAATTTTCGTGTTAAGGGTGGACTTCCAAAGAACATGGTGGGCAGAGGTTGAAAGTCAATCTTATTCAAGGTGTTGTGTCATTCATATTTTCTTGATTAATAAAAAAAATTAAATACAACGATTAGAGATCTAATTGATCTGTTGCTTAACAACACTGAGCAATAAACGCATAATTCGATATACGTGATTCCTGAACAGAGATTTGAAGGTTTTTTTGTCATTTGTGTGGATAAAATCTGCACAGAAAAATGTTGAAATGAAAGCCCCCAAGTTAACAAAGTTTTGGGTTGCAGTACTTTTTTATTTTTAAGTGGAACTAAGTTGAGTTTTTCTCTGACAGACAGACATCTGTTCAATGCTTGTATCCAAGTCTCACATTTTCCTTTCTTTTCACAAAACCAAGGATTCCATCCGAAAAGTAATTTTCATGGAGGATGTATCAGGCAGAGATAGTCTTGGGATGCTATTGCCTGGATGCAGAAGAAATGCTGTGGTTTGACCAAGCTGCTGCAGACCTAGTAAAACAAAAAGGGACTTGGCCTGTGTGGTTGAGGTAGCCACCTTACAGGGTTTTGGAGGTTTTAATGGCCTTAAATTTAATTAATTAAAGAAAGATATAGAATGAACATAGTGCTGACAATTGTTGTGTTAGGCAAATTCACAGTACACCTAAAGGATCAGGAGTCAGAGGACTTAGATGCAGGATGCCTGATTTCTGAATCCGAAATTGCTTTAGTTGAGCAGGAAACACCCAGAACAAGATTCAGCTCCCCTCACCTCGGGCATGAAGTTAGGTGTCCACTCTAAGCTGCACACTCAGAGCAGCTCCTTACACACTTAGCGGGGAGACAGACGCCTCCATGGCTCCGTCAGGCAATTTTAAACTACATGACTGAGCTATGTGGGAGGAATCACCATCAGACAGGGGGCAAAGTGAACATCAATTGTAGACTCTGAGACATCTGCAGGAAGCAAATGGTTTTAGCTTTTGTTTCTAAGCAGTATGGGTCCTTTTTCATTCTAAGTTGCAATTCAGGTGAAGAACCACTGTTTTGGAACTGGCAGACCATAGGAATCCGGCACCTAAAATTAGCTAAAAAGCACACCTCTATCTGGGTTTTTGTTTGACAGGTTTCAAAATCTATTTCTGTAAAATAAAATTCCTCCAGAGGTATCTATTTCTCTCTATTGATTATAGTAGAAATTTAGATGACAAACACTTCGATGACAACCTCAGACATAATTCCTTAGCTTCTGGATGTCTCAAATTAGGTGAGACGAGTCCCACCTCAGGTATTCAGTGTAATGTAGTTATGGAGACCTTCATTATAATTAGTGAAAGGGACAGACATGCCCAGAAGGTGATTTAGCCTATCCTAGCAGAGATAGATAAAGGGAAGAATGCACAAATCTTTAGAAATGTCTTTTTCCTTTCCATAAGAATCCTAGAAGATATTTAGAATAGATTACAAACTTTTAGACTGCTAAAGCTAAATTGAATGAATCACACTCTTCACTTCTCACCTCTATGCAGAAAATGTAGATAACAGTACTGTTCTACCCCTTCCAGGAATTAATTCATAACAAAAATTCTGAGGTAACACAGTGGGTGAGATGGTGAGAAAAGTGCAACAGTAGTACAGTTTTTAATCCTGTCTATCTTCTGGGTAGGATAAAGGATGCTGTGATTTAGGTATGTGTGATGAAGTGTGGAGGAGAGTTTACTCTGCATGTGTGGATGGACAAGGCTGTATCTTAGATGTGTTAGGTGTGTTGTACAGAATGACTCTTCAAAATTTGGCTGTCTCCCAGATATGAAGACTTGGAGAGAAGGAGAAAACCAAGCTGAAGATGATGCCTAGGTAGGAGCATGATTGACAGGTAGGATGATAATGTTGTCCACAGTGATTGAGAATGGAGGCGGAGAAGAGAGGAGACAGGGTTTGGGAGGAAAAGTTCAAGAGCTCTGTTTTATACATACTGAGCTTGATCTGACAGCTAGACATCCACTAGGAGATGCTGGAAAGATAGGCCAAGATTTCAGTTTGGACAGGAGTCAGTCCTGCAGTAGAGAAGTTAGATCTGCAAGCTGTCACTATAGAAATAGTAGCTGAATTTGTGTTGGTGGATAAGGCTTGGATGAGGAAGGGGAGAGAATCATGTGAAAAGACCTGTTTATGCCACCATATGGATGAGGAAGAGAGACAGGAGGGGACAGAGTAACCAAAGCTAAAAGTACAGGGCACATAATTGTTATAAGTACATGCAAAAGTACATGAAAATTATGAGCTCTTATAAAGGAGGACATGGAGGTCAAGTAAAATACTATCATAAAGCTTACAAGTTGATAGGTCATATGATTTAAAAAGACCCCCAAAAGCTGTCTTGTCAGGTAGACACAGAAGGAACTTTGGGCTCAAAAGTAATGGGTTTGGGGAAAGTGATTTCTAAAATCAATTAATTGTGTGAAAATTGGAAAGCTGTAGACCTGTTTGGTGGGCCCTTAGGAGAAACAAGTGCCTTGCATAAAGTGGGCTTGTGATGGGTGGTGGTCAGGCACCTGTCCAAGGAAAGGTTAATAAAAAAAAAAAAAAAAGAAAGAAAAAAACTTTCATAAAAGAAAGTTGCCTTTTGAAACTATTAGGCAACATATGTTGTGTGAACAGGAAGTCACAGTAGAGCAATAATCCTGACAGCTGTGGAGAAACAGGAGTCTGCCGCAGGAACGAACGGCTCGAGACCTGACAAGAATGATGATGGATGCCCCGTTGGTAGTACACGAGGACAAGGCAAGAGACGTTTAAATTGGCTGAACCACAGGAGCAACTTTGAGTTGGCATAGCAGCTGGACAAATGAGGCCAGTTCTAATGGTGCACCCCTCCTTTCCAAGGACGAGGGCTACATCGCCATCTCACCACGAGGTGGCTGCATTTCTCTGTGAACATCAGAGCCCTGAAAGAAGCTGCGCACCCTGAAGCACCATGAAAATGAGAATGGGAGCACAGCTCACTTGCAGGATTTGGCCCATCTCATTCAAAGTGCCTTAGAAATTTTGAGGCCCTCTGGGTAAAACAGTGTGTAGTCTCTGTCTTGATAAAGTGGCGGTCACTCAACAGGTGCTCACTAGTCTGCTGAGCCATGGTAATTGCCCGTGTGCCTGCTTACAGCTCGTGGGAGATAGAAGGCAATGCCGCAAAACATAGTTTATAATAAAGAGAATGAAATTAAAAATTTTCTACTTGATTTTGCCGGGAAATAAGACTAGGTATGTGGACTGCTGCTGAGGTTCAGCCAATTCATGGAAACTTGTCAAGTCATGGAAACTTGATTGTGAGTCTGGCATGTTCACCTAGTAAGGGTTAAATTGTGATGCTTTTTCAGATGACCGGATCTGCTTATTCAGCAGGTATTTGAGTCAAATAAGTCAACAGGAAAAATGGTCCCATAAAAAACTGATCCATGAAATGGCCAAATTCTTCGTTGTTTTGCACATCCTATGCTCAGTTGATGTTACCAACATGGAACAGAAATTTGCTCACAAGTGGCTGAGAGATGAGTATTTTTTTCTTATCTAAAGTGTGATAAAAGTAGGAAGGATAAGGGCTGGGGAAGGATAATGGTATTTTGGGTATAATAGATCTAGATAAAATCTTCAACTCTCCTTGGGTTTTGTCTGTTTTCTCCTGTCTTCCTCTCACCACTGTCACATGAGTTTGCAAGATTTTTGGGACAGGGACTGACTTTTTATTGCACCTTTTTGTGGTACCACACTCTATGAAACTGCAATTCCTGATGTCAGTTTATAGACACTATTACTTTGGGTCAAAGTAATTAAAAGTACCTCTTTGACCTGCCTCAGGGAAGATGCTCATAATATTTCACTATGTGATGTCAGCATCAAGCCCAACATCTTTTAGGAAGAGAATCCTGAAAGTATTGCAGTGCTTCAAAAAATTGAGACCCCCCATCTTTAAGATTTTTTTTCAGTAGTATCGCTGGTAAACATGTACCATTTTTAAACTGATTTGTCTAAGATGGGGTTCCAAAAAATAAGATCTTGATGATTTGCTGCTTTTAGAAACCTTTTCCCCTGTAAAGAATTTTCCATTTTTGTCTCTTCAAAGATCTAGAGACAATCTGCCAGGCCCACTTTACACTCGTTTGGATAAATTTATGAATTTACATTAGAGTTTTTTACTGAAAGGGAGACTTTACACTCTTAAATATTTTTTATTGAGTTTTCCTGTATCCTTTCCAAGTTGTTGGCATGTTTCTTAGCCTTTCATGATTTACATTGTGAATAATTAGTAATAAAAATAATATACTATTATAATAAACTGAAACATGTTAGAGCAGATTGTCTTTCCTTGCTGACAGTGGAATGCCTGATATTTCTGTGTGATGGTGTACAAATATAATTTTGCATAGAAAAAAAATCTCCATTTCTACTTTCCTGAACTATCAGGCTCAAAAGCCCATATTACTAGACATTTGTCCAAGTGGAATGATCCCTCAAATGGTTCCTGTAAGAACCAGTAGTTGGTCTGACAAAAGCTGGATGTATGCCTAGATAGGCACTTTTGTAGTAGCAGTGAAAGGAGCACATCACTGTGTGATTTGTCTCTAGCTTCTACCGCCATCACGAACATGTTGCTCTCTGCTGAATGCTGGCAAAAAGTTCTTTATCCTTCACCTAGAGGCAGGGACTCTTTGGAGAGGGAAAACAAAGCCCTTAGACACAGCTTTCTATTTGATTCATCACTCTGAATCTTGAACATCACACTGATTCTTGAAAGGTTACGCTCATGGTGAGTTTGAGCCAATGTTTTTGGCAACTGTGAACCATATGTCTTTTTTTCAAGTCATCAAAACTGCTGGTGACAGAATACAGCATACCTTGGGGTTCTGCACCTGTGTGAAATGACAGTGTCATACTGGCCTTTCCACTGATCAGTTAAGCACACCCAAGGCCCTGCATGCCTGAGCTGCTATCCATCCTTCCTGGAAGATAAGTTGCAGAGCATAGACAAATCATCCTTCCTCCTCCTCAATCAGGCCACAGAGCAGCAAAGGCTGGACTGATTCTCACTTGCCCATGCTACAGAGCTACTCACCGGCATTGTCTGGCTCCCATGCAAGGCATTGATGGCTGCTTGGGCCTCCGCGTGTGAAGAGTATTTCACAAATGCACACCCTGGAAGAAGAAAAAGAACATAAGAAAGGTTGCATGGGTACCATGAAAGTCCATCTAGCTGAGTATCCTGTCCTCGGAACTGGCCAATGAAGATCATAGAATCACAGAATGGGTTGGGTTGGAAGGGATCATAAAGATTATCTAGTTCCAACCCCCCTGCCATGGGCAGGGACACCTTCCACTAGATCAGTTTGCTCAAAGTCCCATCCAACCTGGTCTTGATGGTTGTGGAGAAAGTGTAACAAGCAAATGTGCTTCTGGTTACTCCTTTCCAAAGCCCAGTCATCAGCATTTTGAGGACCTCTTAAGGCAAAGCTGCATCCACAGCTCCCACACGGCTTGTAATGGGCACTGGTGGACACAAACTTAGCAAGTACATTTTGGATCCATTTATGTTTTGACCTCCACAGCTTCCCATGGCATAGGGTTGTACAATTTTACAATTTATTGGGTGAAAATGTATTTTCTTTTATTTGTATTTGACTTAATGCTCAATGCTCTTCCCTCTGGGGTTATGAGAAACAGTAAGAAAGTATGTAAAAGTTACCAGAAAGCTACACACACTCATTACAAGCAACCACAGGTCAAATGTGCAGAAGGCATTCAGGTTACTCCAAACCTGTCTGGTAGAGCTCCATGACAAACTGTTCAGAGTCTGTCTTGGCTCCAAGCAGCTTTGGTCTGACAAAGCATGGGACAGCTTCTGATGAAGAAGCAGGGATGTGAGATATCTGCATGTGATGATTACCATCTTGCCACCACCAAAATTTGAATCTTAGTCTTTCATAGCTGCAGAGCCAGTGCCTGTATGGGTGTTCTCTGGACATTAGAGAAATGCAGGTAGTGCTTCTCCAGCCTTCATTGCCATGTGAGGAATCTCATGCTGAACTTTTACATGAGGTTTTAGGGCAGTAAGGTGCATTTATGCATATGTGCTAAAGCGCTGAAATGATCAACACTTCAAAGGGTCACATGCACCAGGAGAGTGGGGGAAAGTATTGCTAACACTCCTAGCTACAAGCAAACTGACTCAGAGAGAGGAAGAGTAATTTCCATATGCTAAGGCAGTTTTTGGAACAGACTGGGAGAGATCTGAGAAGTTCTGGCTTCTATCCCCTTCTATTACTACCAAAGACTTTTGAGCTTTTAATCAATTTGCAAAGCCCTAGCTGTTTCCCTGAAGGGGTGCAGATTGCTGCACAGGGGATGCCAGTCCTGACAATGTGATGGCTCTCCTTTATTCACTTTGCAGAATCTAGAAGGTCCCAACACCCTTACGGATCCATACAGTGGAGGGTGAAAACTGAAGTATTAGAACACGCCCACTTGCAAACTAGAAGAACGAGCCCCAAAGGTTGCCAAAATCATCACTGCAGGCTGACAGAAGTGAGATTGAAGAAAGAAGTGATAGCCCCTTCCAAAAATAATACACCCATATGAAATTAGCTTAGAGTTAGGAGCCCTTCACTTTGCATTACCCTCTCAGCACTGTGCTCAGAGTGAATTTCAGGAATAGCACAAGGATTGTTGCTAATAGTTGGATCTAATTTATAAGGAGCTGAGAGGAGACAATCATGAGAAAATGAGATAGATAAACTTCAGCTGGAAACAATAGGGATCAATTATGACATAATCGCAGCCCAGCATTCCCGGGCTCCTGAGATACTACGCCTTCCTCTTCATTAATCAGAGATAATCCAGAATTAGGGTGTTTAATTATTTGCAGAGATTCTTTTGTACTTTCTGCCTCTAAAAAGATGCTGATTAGCAAATATACAAAAGCTTTCCAGCTCCAGTCACCCATTGCATTTAGAGCAGGATTTTTGGCTGCAGTGTTGCTGTCATGTTGAAAGCTTCACTCTCTTCAGGTGAAATACACTCCTGTACTGAGGAACCTGACGGATCAGTGGAGCTGGATAAAGATGGGAAAGAAGGGGCATTTACCTTGCTTAATGCCCAAGATGCTAATGGGATCCCTCCTACTGCTTCCTTTTACTGCTTCCAGTAGGTTTTGAGGTAGTAGGACAAGTAAAAACTCAGCTTTTACCCATGTGTGGTGGCAATGCAATAGCAGAGATCCCAACATTTTAGCCCTTTTGTTTGTATGTTCAATGGCATGGCTTCTGTACCCAACACCAAATGTGCACACAATCTCCTTCCTTCCTGTTGTCACCAGTGCTGACTTCAGGACCTCGTGAGCCTGGGACACGAGTCACTCTCCTCAGAACAATGGTGTCCCTTCAACAGCAGCTGATCTGGAGTTTGAAGGGTTTTGACACACAGAGAGATATATAACCTGTGCTGAACAGGGAGACATACGTGATTAAGTATTTTTTTATTTCCTTACTTCCAGATTATAGAGCTGGAAGGGCTGCTCTTTCTGTCTTGTCAGCTTGGAGGAGACTGTAGAGTCAGGGCCTAACGTTATAATTGCAGAGGTGTTAAGGTGCCGTGGGAAATCTTAACTTTCTGAATTACTGTAGTAGACAACTGCTGAATGGAGAAAAAAAAAAAATGGGGGGGGGGGGGGGGGGGGGGAGGAAGGGGAGGGAAAAGGACGCTGTCCAGAGAGCAGCAAAGCACACCCTGTGGGTCCTGCTGGCTTGCTGAACTGGATCCACTTCAGCTTCCTCACCTGAGGACTCCTGCTGAGTGCTTCTGCACTCCTGACTGAAACTCGTGAGCTTTACCTGATGGGGTGCAGGAGCACTGCTTCCTTCCCATCTCTCCCAGGAGAGACAGGCTCTGCATTCCCCTTCAGGCAGGTAAATACCTCAGTCTCAGCTCTTCTGCCACCTGGTTACATGCTCCAGCCACTATGCCTACCCCTGAGTGTCTCATGCAGAAGGTATTTCTGCAGCCCCCTAAAGGGCATGCCTCATGGCTCAGGACACCATCCATGGCTTCAGGCAAGGTTCAGGCAGCTTTCTGTCCACAGCTGGACTGTGGTGGTATTAAAGTGGGAAGCTGGGACCTACCTTCTGAGAGCATTTCTTGCATTGAGGTACCTGGAAGGACTTAGAGGCTCACCACAGGGATACCTGGTGGGGCTTCACATAACGGGTTGGGTAGGATTAAAGTCTATGCGATCTGATTGCTATCTGGCGCTTAATCTTCTTAAATCTCAATTTAGGTAGAATTCAAGCCTTATGGATTTTACCCAAAATAAGTAGCTCACAAGCAATGTGTGTCACATATTGGTTTCTAGCAGATGGAAAACATTACAGACTGGGAACAACTTTGTGGGAGTTGTGGCTTGCCTGACTGTCTCCTAAGATAAGGGCACTAGCCTTAAGTTTTCTGTTGGATTGACTGCTCTGAGTACGTGTGTGCGCGTATGTAACTGTGTGTGTGTAAATTAGGAGCTTCACATTCTCAGTAAATAGCACCAGCAAATGGAAGCTGGTAATATTAACTCTGTCAAGGCTCAGTATTGATCCTGAACAGCTCAGTGAAATGCAAGCCTGAGACTGCAGCCTGCTAGCACTAATAATTAAACTGGTTAGCAATACGGAGCTGCCACTCAGATTCAGACTTACAATGAAATGGTTTAAGAAAAAAAAAGATAGAGCAACTATGAACACAGTTCTGTGAGTTGGATCTCCTTTGGTATCTGCTTCTTACAGATCTCAGACATTATTGCCTTTATTATTACTCTGTTAAACTCATTTGTCATTAGATTTTCTTCTATAGAATTCCAGGCGCAGGCATACAAATGTATTTTTTTGTTTTTCCCCAATTTACTGATTTGTTCGGTGAATGGAGTGCTTAACTCCCTACGATTATGTTCGTTGGAGCTCTTCTAGACCAACTTAGCCTACTGCTTTCCAGTGGGGTGGCTCCCATCTTTGGGTGTCATGAAACTAACATAGTCACACAACTGAAGAAAGGTGCCCACAGTTTCTTTTCAGACGTTTATATCAGAAGGCTGAGCTTTGTTGATGTTTATCAAACAGCTGCCCTATAATGCTGGTGTGAAATCTTTTAGCCACCAGTGATTTTATGGAATAGCAATATCTTTCTCCAGTGTACCACTGTGCTTTGGATTTTTTTGCCTCGCTGTTGCAAAAATATTCTGGTTGATATTGTCACACATCAAAATATCCAGTGAGATATGAACTGTGTCAGCAGGACCGATCTCTTCTCTGGTGCTGCACATTCCAGCGCAGTTTATGATATATTATATGCAGATCAATATTTAATGGACACATTATACTGTCAAAAGAAGAGGGCTTCCTATTCAAATTGAAGTTACTTTGTCTAGAGACTGACAGGGGAAAAAATGACCATCCTGTTCAAGAGAGAAGCCTCATTCTTACACCTGGGCTGTAGCAGAGGATCCTTTGTGCTATCAAGTGATAACAAGTGATGCCAGAAAGTGGCAGAAGGAGGCAAGACACCTAGTTTTGCAATGAAGCATTTGCATGTTTTTAATGGGAAATGTCTACTGAGTGTAATATCTAAATCAGCACTGGTACCCTTGCAATTGTGAACACTGGCCAGTGTGTATCTATACAAAGACCAACTGAAGAAGGGGAAGACCTGGGGCTGGTGGGTGAGAAATAAGTAGAGATGATGGTGGAGCTGGTGAGTCAAGATGTAAAGTAGCAACCTTGGCTTTGTTTAAAGAAAGAATCAGCCTGTTCAAGGGGGTGAGGAGAGCACATCTTGAGCAAAAGTAAAGGCCCTGTGTTCAGATGGGAGGCTCTGCCCTGTGAGCAAACAATAATAGGCATCAGCTTGCACACGGCAAGACAGAGCTCGTCGGGGGCATGTGTTTTTAAGTGTAATCAGCTTTCTCCTTTCATGCACAAGCAGACAGCAATCAGCAAAGTAATGGCCTCTCTTGGCAAATGTGACCCCTCCTAATGTAAGAGATGCCATCCTGGTGGATAAGCAGTGACACTGTTCTCACCAGAAGATGATATATACACTGAGACCGGGTTTAGCTTGGCACAAGCCATCACCTTACCTTTGCTGTTGCCATCGGGTCCCCGAAGGATTGTGCACTCCTCGATGTTGCCAAATGCCTCGAATAGCCTGCGCACATCATCTTCCGACTGCTGCTTATTGAGCATGCCCACAAAGAGTTTTCTGTCTTCTGGAACAAAATAAAGAGATGCTTACCATATTTCAGGAGGGATGCGAAAGCCAAGATGGCTCAGGATCACATGCAAAACAAACGGTGATTTCATTGAGGTGACATATTTCAGAAGCTGCTAGTCTTTTCAGGTGGCTGGCTTGAAAAAACTTAACAGCATCTGACTTTCAAGGAGTACTTGAAAATAATTTGGCAATTTGAAAAAAAAAAAAAAAACCAAACCAAAAAGATTTGGTTATATATAAAAGCTTTAACTGCTTCTCAAATTCTAGGCACTGAAGTCTTCCAAATCAGCTTTTTCTGATCGATTTTTGCAGTCAGCTTGCAGTAACTGAAATGACAACATTGCTCAGACTGCAATCCAAGAGGAATGTGGATAAAGATAGCATACAGAAATAAAGTCCAAATGAAAAATAACATAAGTTAGTAACCCTTTCAACACTAAGTAAGTTCCACGAAAAAAATGTTTAACATAAGCTGTTTTAAATCAGGATATAACGGAAGGCACAGCCTGTAAATGGAGATTTGTCATTCATACCCACTCCCATACACATACCTACAAGTTCGGATGAGTTTTTTAATATATTTTTAAAATTCATTTGAAATAAATTTTTGAAACATACTGTTTTTTGAAACATAAAGTTAACATATCATTATTAATATCTGAGATAGCTCAAGCAAGTGGTATTTCATGTCAAAGCAGGACGTGGTCTGCTAGTAGATAATTTTGAATGAGGAAGGCTATTTATACTTGGACTTATATCAAGTGTGGGGATCTTCAGTCCAGAATGAAATATCTTCAGAAAACGTGGGTGAAAAAAACCTAATGATTGCTGAGTTGGTAGAAATGTCTCAGAGGGCACTGAGTGATGCCTCTAGGTCAGGTTTATGTTCAGAGACTAGTACTGTTACACCAAGAAAAAAAGAAATTTACATAGTTTACATCGTGTATGTAAACAGGCCATTTGCACATAATTCATAAATGTCTTATTTATCATTCATTAAACACTATGTAAATGTGCGAACCAAGAGTTTTTTTCAGCACAGTTTCCAAAGCAGATGTAACCAATTTGAATAAATATATGTAAATAAATAAAGAAATAGTTTAATTTTTTAATTTATTTATTTTTAATGCACATGTTAACCTAAAGCTGAACAAAACATTGGTTTGCAACAACCCTTTTCTGGCTGACTAATTGGGCGATTTATGCCACTTTTGTTCACCGAGAAATCATTGGTGTAGGCAATCTGTTCTGCTTCAACCAGTGTTTGATCAAAATTCCTCTCTCCAAGATGCACCTGCAAATTGGCAAATTACTTTATACCCTTGGATGAGGATAATTTTTCATGCAGTGGATATCGAGTGAGGATATTAGGAGCTTTCAATCCTGCAGTTGAGTTATCCACGTGAATGAAAAGCGTACTGCCCACAGAATACAAGGAGTTATGTTGCCTTCAGTTACACTGCTGAAATGGTAGGAAAAATAGGTTGAGGAGGGTATGTGTACATTTCTGATAGGGGAGAAAAACAGGAATAGCCTTCTGATAGACATGTTAAAGCAAGAAATATGCCTAGTTTGTGTAGGAATTGGTTAAACAAAGGGACTTTTCGAGGTCTTTGCTGGCAATGCAAAGTTCAGAGTTTAATGATATATAAAGCCCTAACTAACACGATGTAGGTTGTCTCCATCTCAAGAAAAGATGCTTTGGACATCTGACATGACGTTCTTGATGGCCAGATTGACCTGCAAAAGAGACTCTCAAAGGTGAAGGTATAAGCCTTAGAAAGGCAGCTACTGAAGGTTTGAGTGTGCACCCTGTGGGGCATCTTTCAGTCTAGGGCTAGACAAAGCCTCAGAGAAAGAGTCCAGTCCAAACTCCAATGGTTGTCCAGATACTGGAGGAAAACTCACCCTGCAAATGAGACCAGCTGTCTTGGAAGATGGGAGATATTTTAGGATGGTGGCAGAGCCACAGGAAAGAACGGGCACTACCAGCAGCAAAAGGCTTTGCCTAGAAAGTTTGTGTCTAGTAAATACTTCCAGTACAGAGGAAGTGTCTGTTATATTGTACTTTATACAGTTTCTTCTGTTTCAAATAAGCTGCATCAGCAAAAGCACTCTTATAGCTGTGTAACTGTATTTTCAGCAGGCTTTTTGCTAATATAAATGTATCATTAAAAAAAATCACATCCCTCCTCTGTCAGCAAAACTCTCTAGTGTGGAACTGGCCTGAAACTGCCTTGTCTGGTTTAGTTTATGCAAAGCTAAAACCAGGTGTTTTAGGAACCATTTTATTTTAATTTATTATTTTATTTTATTTTATTTTATTTCTAAATTTATCTATTTTATTTTACTTTTTTTTTTAAAAAAATACTTTTTAAAAAAAATTATTTTAGCTCCCTTCTCTGCATCTCTGCAGGACGCTTGGAGTGGTGACGCCTGTTGCCAGAAACAGCTGGCAGATGTGGTGCTTTGGTGAGCTGCCCACCCACAAGGTGGCCATCAGACCACCAGGAACAAGGTCTGCCAAGGGTGAAGACCACGTTGCCCAGGCGCTGCTGGTCCAGCTGCCCCAGGGGAGGTGGCATAAAGGGGTCTCCCATGACCAGCCAGGGTTCAGTGCTGCCTAGACATCACCTCCAGCCCCGTCTTCAAATCAGCGCCGTCTCCCTGCTGAAAAACTGTGCCTGGGGTTGTCAGCAGAATCATTTGTCACATCTGCCATCTCAGAAATCTACACAATCACACACTCAGCTGATAAAAAATGAGTCAGTTTAACAAGGTTTTTTTTTTTCTCTGAGAGATTCTTCTAACAAAGTGCTGCATTTACCTTTCATGTCCCAGCAATGCCAGGGAGCTCAGCAGCATGTTTTAACAATGCCCTTCATATCTCAGATAGGAAGAGAGCAGGAAGGATCCAGGAACTGGGACCATTCAGTATATTCCGGCTCTTGGCTGATGAGTTTATCCTCTAGTAGGCTTGTATGAGCCTCTTGTATGCTTAGTGCCTCCATACACTGCTCTTCCAGGTCTCAAACAAAAAGCTGACACGCCACGCACGGGGGCAACTACTTCTGCTTTGTAAATACGTCTGAACAAGGCTATGAGACTGCTAGAATAAAATGAAGAAAAAATGTGCCGCTGTCAGTGGGATGTGTCCCAGAATGTGTGCACACTATAGGTGATCCCCACCAGACTTTTCCAGTGTCCTCGCATGAGAATGGAGAGCAGTACCTTGCTGAACCATCGTTCAGGCCACTCTACATCCTACAGAAACCAGAGGTTTAGGCTGCACACAAACCTGGCGCAGTCCCCAGATCAAGTTATTCCTGAGTTCTGCCTGCCCATACGGTGTAGGCTCCATCCCTACCACTCATGGTCCACCCATACCACCCCACTGAGTCCCATGCTTCCTCCTCTTTCAACAAGACACTGTCTCAAATCTATGTGTCTCAGGACTCACATCTGAATTTCAGAGCACTAAGCAGACTCAGTCCCCTGTGACTGCCATTACCGAGATTGATGCTATCATCCTTATCACAGATTGTGGGACTGAGGGGTAAAAAACCTTCAGACCAGACCATCTAAGACATGGGTCTCAGGGCAAAGTGAACACACCATCAAGGAGAACAGAAATACCACTGTCAGGGGCAGAAGAAGACAAAAAGAGGACAGGCACAAGCCCATGAACTGATATGCCCCCAACATGAGCTGTGGGCATGACTGTGTGCTCCAGTCTAAGTTGACCCATGGCCATGGAAGTGGGAGTGGTACCTCGCAGTACCATCCTATCTTACACAACAGAGTTGGGCAGCCATGAGAAGCAGCCTCTATCTTCTCCCTGTGAGGGAAATTAAAACAGTGAGCTTACTTAGGATGTCTAAGGACAGGTGTGATGAAAATCTGTTCTGTGCAGCTTCCTCAAGGACACACATGGCCATGCATCAAGTATTGATGCACATCTGAGCATCTCCCCTTTCCTTTTATCAGGAGGAGCCTGTCCAAATTTGTCTATTACACACACCAAAGTGACAGTTCCAGTTTCTATGTCACGCCCAAGTACTACAGTGAAGAAACCTTGCTAACCTCACTGAAGAGGCTGCCCTTAACAGCAGAAGTCTGAGCAGTGACATTGCCTCACAGTGTAGGGGCTGAACGATGTGTCCATGTAAGCCTCTCATTTGTGTTCTCCCCCATTAGTGTTCACCCCATTATCAGTCTTTCCCTACAACCTGAGTCCATTGTGCCTGCTTGGCCCATGGAAATAACCATGGATGGCTATGTCTCTGTGCTGTGGACCTCAGGACTGCCAGGGATGTTCTTGCTGGCGCACCATGACACCCTCACTGTGAGCAACCCGAGGCACTCCGATAATACTGAAAATTAAGTTCATCCCAAGTCTACCCCATTTTGCCATAAACAAACCACAGCAACAACAGAAGCCAGCACCCCCTGTTACTCCCAGGAGGACAGGTAGGGAGGGAAAGGCCATAGCAATGGCAAACCAGAATTCTCAGAGATGTCCCCTCGGTGATACTTCCAATATCCCCATGAAACCAGGTTTCCCTCTTCTTGAGCACTCTGTCAGTGACGGAGGCTTGTGCCCATCAGCAAAAGCTGACTGCAAGGCATAGTGGTGAAGAAATGTAACTTGTCACATAAACATACAGCATCTATAAATCTCCCCGGCTGTGTTTATATGAAGCCTTGGCACCTTCCGCAGTGCAAATAGGGGTTAAATTATTCCCTGTTCTATTTGTATTTAAATGTTATGTTTCTATGATAAGAGTAAGGCAGAGGTGTCAGATGGGCCCAGGCAAAGGAGATGGCACATGTGAAAGGTGAAATAATACAGCGCTGCAAACCAAGTACTGAGAGGAGATGGGAAGGGGGGACATGGGAAGGAGGGGGAGAAGGGGGAGGATGGGCACTAATTAAAGAGACAGAAGGGACAATGAGATGCAGGATGTTTGACCCTCTGTGGAGTAAGAGGACAAGAACAAGAATCACAGCAATTGTGAAAGGACTGGGGGAAAATTAGGGTCACTCACAGAGAGACATGACACAGGTTTGTGTTTATCCAGATAGCTCTCACTAATATATGTGCGTGCGTGGGGGTATATTTAGATAAGAGTATATAAATACATTTGTGTTCTTGTATTCGTCATGTGAAACAAAGAGGTTGAATCCTTGTATCAGGAAAGTGTAAGCCAGCTTTACCATCTAGAACATCGCATCCAAGGCCTTGGAAATAAAGGACAGATCTACCACCTTCGTGGCCTAGGCTAATCAGGAGGGCAAAACAGAAGATCACTACAGTCCCTTCTAGCCATGAAACCCCTTATTCTAAAACCTATGAGCCTCCCTATTTCATCCTGAGTTCATAGCCAGGGCATCACATGCAGATAGTGTGTGTGCTCCTTCTTGCAAGAACAAAACTGGCGTTTGCATATTTCTGTACAGGAACCAGCATCTTCTGTATGTGCATGGTATTCACCAGAGCAGCTCTCTGATGTTACTTGATGCCTTTGGCTTTCTAAGCATCAGGACCAGGTTGCTTATGGCTTCGTTTCAGAAACCAGATGCTAATTAATTCCATTATTTATATAGCTAATAATTATTTGTCCCTGCTGCTGTTCCTCTCCTCCCCAAACATTGCTTGTACACACAGTGAGGGACTAGCTGCAGTGCCTTGGTCCAGGCACTGGGAAGGCCTTTAAGCTTATCTCCTTGGCACCAAAACAGAACAAATGAACAGCTTAGAGAAGTTTTCTGTGCAGGTGCGGGTAGTAAGAAAAATGCTGGTGTTCAGGACCAAGTGGCACATCCACCAGAGAGGATGCAAGAAGCAGAGTGGATCTTCCTTGCCCACGCTCCTGACTAGTCCTTGGCAGAGAGGGGAGAGGAGGCGGTGCTGCGGGTGTCCATTGTAGAATCATACAAAATCATAGAATTGTTTGGGTTGGAAAGGACCTTTAAAGGTCATCTAGTCCAACCTCCTTGCACTGAGCAGGGACATCTTCAATTAGATCAGGTTTCTCAGAGCCCCGTTCAGCCTGACATTGAGCATTTCCAGTGATGGGGCATCTACCACCTCTCTGGGCAGCCTGTGCCAGTGTTTCACCACCCTCAACGTAAAAAAAGTCTTCCTTGTCTAGTCTAAATCTACCCTCTCTTAGTTTAAAACCATTACTCCTTGACCTATTGCTACTGACCCTACTAAAAACACTGTCCCCATCTTTCTTATAGGCCCCTTTTAAGTATTGGAAGGCCACAGTAAGGTCTCCCTGGAGCCTTCGCTTCTTCAGGCTGAACAACCTCAACTCTCTCAGCCTTTCTTTGTAGGAAGGGTGTTCCAGCCCTCTGATCATTTTTGTGGCCCTTCTCTAGACCTGCTCCAACAGGTCCATGTCTTTCTTATGCTGGGGGCCCCAGAGCTGGATACAGTATTCCAGGTGGGGTCTCACCAGAGCATAGTAGATGGGGAGAATCACCTCCCTTGACCTGCTGGCCACACTGCTTTTGATGCAGCCCAGGATACGGTGGGCTTTCTGGGCTGCAAGAGGACATTGCTGGCTTTTCGTCCACCAGTACCTCCAAGTCAATTCAGCGGGATCAGGTCAAAGCCACAGCGGTGAAAAAGTGCTATAAACCTGTGGTTTTTTCTTGGACAATCATGGACAAGGTATCCTCCTCAGGCCAAAGAAGAAAGGAGGAGCTATAGAGCAGAAGGGTGAGCTGCAGGTGCCCTGAACATTATGAAAGTTTGGGTTGAGCTCTGAACTCAAACCTGCAAGCTCAAACCAGCTCTCCTCTTGAGCTGGAGTGCCCCGCCGCTGCCCTCAGCCCATGCTAATCAGGTGGATCAATAGGCTAAAAGCAGGGCATTTCCCGGGGCCTGGGCTGAACACTCCTATTGCCATTTTCACAGCAGTCCTACAGCACCGTGATGATGATTACAGCCCTTTCCACAGGGGAAGCGATTACGAATTCTGTTGTAGCTAATTGTAAATTAGCTAATTATCTTCTCCGTGGTACCTTGCTGGAAAATACATGAACCTTGTAAAATGGAGGTGTTTCAAAAATTAGGATGGGGAGAAAAAAAAAACAACAACAACAACAACCAAAAGCCCAACCCACTCTGGAAACAACAGAACCTGACACTACCTAACTCCAAACAATAGCACCTGAACCCTCCTTCCACCTGCATGGGCTCCTATTCCCCCCCTTTTCACTTTTCCTCCTCATCTCAAACAACACCCACAAGGGGCTAATTCTGCTGCAGGCTTTAAAAATGTTTGCTGAGTTCACCTGTTCCATGCAGCTGGGTGTTGTGGGGCATCCCTAATCACATCTTAGCAGGAGTGATTTCTTTGTGCTGATCTCTTCCCCTCCTCCCTCACCAGTTTGGTTTTACTTAACAGAATCTTTATATCCCATACGTTAGCAGATATGATTGCACAGCTGCTGGTCTCCGACTGCTGCAGACAGAGGATTTGAGACACATGGGCTAGAGAGAATAACAGCTAATCTGAACAGCTGTGTGATTGGGACAAGCGCAAATGAATATAAACCCAGGTGTGGGAGCATAAATCTCATGCACAAAGAAGGAAACTTCAATCCACAGGTGTGTTACTCTCCACTGTTGCATTTGAAAAACTTAGTTTGAAGGATTTCTCTTATTTAATTGCTTGGCTGCACTCTGAGCCTTGACTTGGACATGGATCCTGTATACAGAGGGAAAGAACAGCTGTATGAGAGACAGCATGTCTGTCTGACTTGGTGTGCTGCCTCTGGCAATAGGCAGTTGTGGATGTCTAGGAAGGAGTACAAGAATAGGGTAAAGCAATTTTGTTAATCCCTGCAAATATTCTCCTAGACTCCAGTGCTCTGCAGTTTAGGGACTTTTGGAGTCTGCAGCATCTTTCTTCATACATAATAGTTTTTGAAGTGTCTTTCTTTGATATAATTGTTCAGTGGTCTTTTGAACCCATGGGAACTGTGAGCATCCACCACATCCTGCAGCAAGACGTTCTGGAGCTTAATCATGCATTGTGTTAGGAACCTCTTCCTTTTGTTCATTTTGAACATGCCACAAACTATTTTCAATAGACAGGCCCTAGATCTTGTTTTGGAAAACAGCAGAAATCACTCATGACCTGCTTATGGAGGAGAAGACTCATGAGGGCATGCAAGATCTTGGACAAAGCTCCTGCCTGGTACATTTCAGACTGGTATTTGGGACTCCTGGGTTCCATCTCAGGATTTGCTCTGGATATTGTGGAAGTCAAAATCACTTTTCCCTTAGAGTGATTTGTTATTCCTGGTATCAGAAAGAGGGATGACCATGTAGTTACTGTTACTATATACTTAAAATACATCTCCATCAAGGACAGCGGCCTCAGTGGAAGTATGGGCTACATAAACTACCCAGTAAAAAAGGCAGCCTCAGTTTCCCCACCTACAAAAAGAACAAGTGGTGCTTGCACCAGGCAAAATTGGGCATTGCTGCTATTCCTCAGTGTTTGCCACAAGTCAGGAATACAGGGAGCTCTGACAGTAATAATTAAAGGCACCTGACAGGCTGGTGGTCAGATCTACAGCTGAACCCTCTGATGGTTTCTATCAAATTTAAGTGGCTGGAGCTTCCCCAGCTCTTCATGTGGGAGGAGTCTGTGGTAGGGGTAAGTCAAGACAGGATTTAGTTCTGAATGGAAAGCCCTGCTTTTGCAAATGACAATGACTGTGTATCTTGAAGTCATCTTCAGTGAGAGATTTTCATGTCCTGCAGCAGTGTGACCCATAAAGACAGTGCCACAGTGATCTAGGTGCATGTGTCCAAGAGAACATAGATGTTGTCTGCTGTTGGCCCTAGCAGCAACTGGAAAGAAACCTAACATATTGCCAACTGGCGAATCTGAAGCCTAAGATTTATTTTTTTTTTTTTTTTTTACGTTAAATGTGTCTGGGCCTATTCTCTACTTCTGGGGTCCTCATCCATACTACAGTCCTATCCTCCCTGATTGACAGGGAACTGGAAGAGGTCTTCGGTTTGCATCAGCTGCTAAACCATGTCCAGAAATGTTTTGGGTGAGTAACCATATGAGCAGGATGGATAAAGTGGATAGCTAGGACAAAAAATGGAAGGAGATGGAGAAGACAGTTCAGACCAGGAGGGTGAACGCTGTTTGGACTTGGCTGGCCTGTGCTCCTGTGGCAAGACCTCCTGTCTACATGCACTGAAGTGAAATCCAACCTTGAACCTGGAGCCTCATCTGGACAGTTCTGATGAAAGCACACTCAGGCTTCCTCTGTGCAGACAGGTTATGGACAAAACTTGGGCAACGGTCCAAGCAAACCCTGCCATGAAGACATAGCCTAAACAATTATTTTAACAGCAGACTCTTCTTGTACAGCTGAGAATATTATAACCCCAAGACAAATAGCAGTAGTTCTGACTTGCTGAACAGCGCCGTCACAACTGTCCATTGCCAAGAGATGCTATTCCCTGTGCAGATCTTAAATGACAGGTTTTACGGTGTTTGATATTGAGCTGGGAAAACAACTCGCAATGACCCACTTTATTAGTAGCCCTTGCTTAGGAAAGCTGGTGGTGAAAGCAGTCTAAAACCTGATGTCATGCAAAGCACAAAGACTCTGCCTGATTTGCGCCTGGCAGATCATAATTCTTCTGAAACACACAACTGGAGTATTTCTGAAAACGATTCACGAGGCAACGCTTTTTATGAAAAGACTCAGGAGTCAAAATCTGATCTTTCTAAATTTAACATATAGCCCAAACACCCACCTTCTCTTCACCACCCCTCCACAATAAGAAGAATATCTGAATTTAAATCAGCCTTCCAATCATGAAAAAAACCACCACCAAAACCATGCCTCTTTCCCTAGATATGAGCAGCCTGTGCTTACAGTTCCTATTTCACAGGAACACCCATGGAAATGTTCATGGGAGAAAAGCACCTAAGGAGACCCACCATCAAAGCGCGGAGGTTTGCAGCTGTGCTGTAACTAAAGTTTGCAGGATTTCCCATGACTGTTTGGGCTTCTTCCTCTTGCAAATCTATGGATGTTTTCCTGGCCCAATTTGTTGAGTTTTCTGAAGAAGAAGGAGGTGAAAGAGAAGACTGTCTTGTACTATCAAATGACACCTCAAATGAATACTGAATCACGCTTTTACACTCTTCTTTCAGAAGCAGCTTAGATTTGAATACAACTCCTACAGGCTTTGGTTCTGGGGTTTTTAACACGTCTTAAATCTATGTGTAACATCCCCTTTTCACTCTGTGGACACACAAGGCTGAGGCTGAGCCTGAAGGGCCGTTTGGTTTTCACACTCATTCAGCGCAAAGCTTAGAACCTTCTTGACAAACTCCGCAGGGTCATTGGTGTCAAGGCTGGTATGTCAAGAAAATAAGTTTCAATTCCTAAACTCATCTCACTGGTGACCTGTTGGGGCTTTGAAACCCTTTCCAGAAGTCTAGAAGGCCAGGACATTAATCCATGGTAGCACTCCAGCCTTGAGCACCGAGGACTGTTGGAACAGCAAAGACATGGCCAGGAAGGGGGGTGGGAAGGACATATTTTCTCTTGCAGGAGCTGTGACGACATTTCAGATCAAATTAAACTTCAGCTTTTAAAGACTTCAGTGGAGGTAATTGAAACACTTCCTCACAATTGCCTGAACCTAAGTGTTATCTCTCTTTTCCTCTGTATATCATCCCTTTTCCCCCAAGCCTGAGACAGCCCTGCACGGCCACAGCCTCCTTAATATTAAAGACGGTGATTAAATGGGATTCGCCAAAAGACAAAGGGCTGAAAACCTGCCAATTGTTAATCCCTCTTTCGCTGTGCTTAAAAATTCCATTTCCTTCATTTGAAGAAAGTGAGGGGGGGGGGCGGGGGGAGAAAAGAGAATTATACGCCTATGTCTAATTTAAATTCTGGCGTCGCGGGTCCTGTTCCCTTCTCCCTCTCTTGACGTCTGAATATATTCCTTTATTACCATTATTACAGCTTTCTGATTGCATTAAAATTCATCCACACGCTTCTCTCTACATTCCACTTTTCTTTTGCCAGTTTTTTTGCTAATTCCCTTTTTCTCTCCCCCCCTTCCCTCCCCACTTTCAAATTATACAGAATGTCATTAAAGATCTCCACAAAATGCCTCAACTCCTTTCTCTCTTGCTGGCTTTCTTCCTCTCCATCCCCTAGTCTACAAACAAAGAAAATGAAGGAGAGGCAAAAGAATACAATAATAATAAAGGAATCCTAGCAGCATGTCTCATAGGTCT
This sequence comes from Leptosomus discolor, assembly GCF_034619465.1. Lineage (NCBI taxonomy): Eukaryota > Metazoa > Chordata > Aves > Leptosomiformes > Leptosomidae > Leptosomus > Leptosomus discolor. Next base: position 84,893,561 of record NC_141419.1, read on the forward strand.
CAATAACACCTTTCCTACATCATACAGCTCCGGGCCTAATGCTCACTTCAGTTATGAAGCTGTATTTCACACAGAAGTTTTGTGTATTATTTGTTTGACGCTTGTACCTAGAATCCTTGGCTAAAATCAAAATTGGAGTGTGCCAGGCTGTATGTGGAAGCATGGAAAGAGACAGTCCTGCCTGTAACTGTAAGTAGAAAAATAAGGAAGTTGGAAATAGAAATATAATTTCACTCTGCTTTACAGACCAAGAGCTGAAATCCTGCAAGGATTTGCCTATAGATGTGAGCAGTGGAGCTGGGCACGAAGTGCATATGCCCAGTTGCAGGTAATTAGTTCAAGATCTGAACTTAGATGGGATCCACCCATTAAATCCTTCAGACATCCCACTAGCTGCAGGGAGATCTTAAAAGTGACATTTTTTTTCCCCACAAGCAGATCACCTAAAAGGAAGGTGTACCCTTGCTTAAACCAGTCTGACTTTATCTAGGTGGAAGTCCCAGTGTGGGGACTGTATAGATAAAAATGAAGGTGAGAATTTGGCTCGTCTCCTACATGGAATACCATCTGCCTTACAGGCATTTGAACTATAAGGTGGGGGCATGACATAGTGCCTGTGTGATGAGGCTGGGGCGACTGACCCCACTAACCTGTCCTTGTGGTTCTCCTAGCCCAGCTGGGAGGAAGAAGCTGCTGTTGTGAAACTTTCATTCATTCTTGCCAGTTCTTACCAGGGTATCTAAGTAGGCTTTTTGTTGTTTTGGTTTTTGTGGGTTTTTTTTAATTATTACTATTTTTGTTGCTGTCACCCTCAATTACACTCATCTAATGAAATGACTGAAACTGGATGAAAAAAGGAATTTTCTTTCTATGGGAAAATCTGATATCTCAAAAAATGTGCTTTCACTTTGAATTGGAGAGGCCAAAGTGCTTGTGAAATGAAAATTCTTCAGTTGTGAAATGTTACAGGGTATTGTCTCAGAGGAATAAAGATACTTTGTCTTAATAACCTCAAAACATAAAACATATAAAGCAGAATGGCTGTGGTTTTCATCCTGACAAAAGAGAGTACATTTTCACACACTATATGAATAAATGAAAGATGTTTCTGCCATGGGATGTTGCTGAACGCAGAAGTCATAAATTAGCTCCAAGGAGCACAAGACAGATTAGTGGTGGTTGTGTCCACTCACTGCTGTTAAACGTGAAGATCCAGATGCAAAATCCATCTTAGTCACTAAACCTCTGTCTGCTGGAAGCCATAGGCTATTAAGGGAAGGGTCACTCTCTATAAAAGCCCTCTTTCTAATGGGCACTGTTGGAGCAGAAGATGCTGGACTAGACAAACCTTTGCTCTAACTCAAAATGGGAACTCTTATGTTCCTAGTGGTTTAATACAATACAGACCTGAAACAAAATCAATCAAAAAGATCCTGTTAAAATGGCGGGTTTGTACCTCCTGAAATGAGAACTCAATGCATTAATTTAAAAAGAATGTCTCCTGGCAAAAATCTCATTGAAATGGGCCTATTGCAGGGGAACGTTTTGCCTTTTACAAAACTAAACGTTAAGCTAGATAACCATTCCTTTGAAATGTTTTGTCCAGCCCAACAAATGACCCAGGAAATGAACAGGTCTGCTTCAGGATGCTGCCTGGCAGGATCTGGCTTGACTCATCCACATACTCATTTAGGCCGTCACCCTAAGGTGCATATGCAAAGGAACATTATATTCCAGTGATGCTGCACTAGTGCTTGAAATAAACATTGGGGATTCAGGGTTAGAGCTGAAGCTTATTGAAGTTAATGAAAAAGAGTGCTGTGGAGCCTTGCAGGCTTTGGATCAGACCCTTCGTTTGCTGAACTGTTGCTCAGTATGTCCCTACTGCTGCTGGGTACTGCAGAATCTCCCTGATGCAGAACAGCCTATTACACCCGTGCCAGGGGAGGTCTGGTGAGGACAGAGTAGAAGGACAGCAAGAGCCTGAGCAATGCTGATCACAACTTTTCTGTGCTAGGGTTTGGGGGTCTGTATGTATGTCCCTGATTTGACCCGATTTTTCTTAGCCTCCTTTCACCACCCTGTTGCAATAAGGAAAAGAAAAAAACCCTGTGAAATCTCCAGCACAGGCAAAACTCATCCTTCCTCTGAGTGGAAGACTTTCCTGCAAGCCTGATCCCAGGTTTTAAAACAGAAGTGCGGACCAGTGAGGGAATGTAGGAACACTGTGACAAGACAGTGTGGCCTGAAATCACAGGCACCAATGATGCAGGGTTTGCAATAAAATTTATAAACAACACACTCACAGAGGAACCTTTCTTTAGTGAAAGCAATATTCAGCACACACTTGGCTGGAAGAAAGGCCTGCTGGACCCAGCAAGAAGTTACCCATAGATGGGAGATGTCACATGCCCCACTCTGGAACCCGCTGGGCACTTTGTCTCCCTGGATTTGGGCTGTTTTCAAACTCAGGGGAGACCTGTCCCACTCAGCACATTGAGCCGAAGTTCTCTCCTCTCGCTGGGGAAAGTGAGATTCCTTTGATGTCATTTAGCATCCCTCTGCAAACGTTTTATTGAAGATTATTTCTTCCACCCACCCTCCCACCCCCCCAGCTCTCAACTCCAACTGGCTTTAAATGCCACTGTCATTTCCATCCGCTGACAGAGCTCTTTAACTGCTGTGCCGAATGGCATTCGCTAAAACCAACTAATAGAGGGAAATGAGGTTAACCTTTAAGAAAGGTGAAAACGAGCCGGGTGCTATGCCAGCAGTAAAGAACAGTTCATAAACAGGCTCCTTCTGCAGAGGCAGTTTACTCCAGGCACTGCTATTGCTGGTAGCTCTGTTTGCAGGTGAGTTTCAGGGGTGAGCTTGGCCAGGAGAAGGCATGTGACCTCTCTGCTTACACAGTTTAGTCAGCCCTTGCCTGACAAGACTGTGGGAGCAGTCCCATGACTCTGATCTTGGCTGCTGTTGTCTGAACTCACAGCAAACGTGCATTTTCTGTAATGGACATGTATGACAGATCTGTGGCTTGCACCAGCAGAGCTTTTCTCCACCATTTTCTCCCCTAGTGTACAGGGAAATGAGAGAGCTCAGGGCCAAATCCTGCATTACCTGTCTCCTTTCTGAGTTCCCTCTTGCCATCAGTCTTTTTAGATTCTTCACAGCTCAGCCCAACACTATCCATTAATTCTCATTGACTGACTTAGGGCTCTGCTTCTATAAAACTGGTATTGCTGAGGGGTCCTGCACTCTCTGAAGGATCATTATTGTCCTTGTGTTTTCCTTCAGGCTTGATGAACTTGTCTCTTTGCTCATCCAAGAGTTAGACAAAATCTTGGCTTTAAACCACAAATTGTTCCTACATGTGCCATTCCAAGCTCATACCTGAGACCTTGTGCAATGCAACTCATGAATGAGAGCAAACAGGAAGAGCCAGGGACCAGAGATCGTGCACTTCCATACAACAACTGCAAGAGGAGGGTCATCGCTTAGTCTACAGAATATTAACAGCAGGTGAGTCTTACAGAAGGGAACTCATTGAGTTACCAGTTTGGGTACCAGAAGAAGGAGATGCAACACTGTGATGGGAACAAGACAAATATTTGTTAAGTAATTTTCTATTCTCAGCGCTCTGCTTCAACTAATTATAATTCGACCAGAGAGCCCGAAGGATGCATATACTACCAACTATCTTAAAAACAACTGGCAGTATAGGACTGAGTCCATATGAAATGGGAATGTTGGTCTCCTGTTTTCAGTCAATTTTCTCCACTCACTTTATATAGATGCATCTCTGTTTTCACAAAAGTGGACTGAAGTTGGTCCTTTGTCTTAGCCCTTCACAGTGCCGACCGTACTATTGTCTTTCTCTTGCCATGGTGTATTATCCATGCCAAAAGTACTTGAAACAGAAAATTACACAGCTGGACCAAATGATCAGTAAGTATAAATCTACAAAGCTTCCTGAAACAAGGACTTAGTAGATATAAATCAGCAATACAGACATACACCATGCAATGACAGAATTTTTTCTCCCACCAACACATCTGTGTCCAGATCAGCAAATATAAAAAGCAGTTATCCCATTCCGACCCAAAGTTAGTACTTTTGGTGAAATTAATTCCTTGATTCAGGGTAAAATCCGAGTCTCAGAAAGGCGAGTTTCCAGCTACGAGAGGTTCACTGTCCACGTGGGAAAACATAACCCTCTGTAGGCTTTTTCCATCTCAGATTTCATCATCACTAATAATGCTTTTTGACTAATAATGCTTTTTGGCTAACAATGTTTTTTGGGGTTAGCGGAGAAAGCAGGGCTGTGCAAGACAGATCTGAACCTGGCTCCAGTCCCTGTTACTGCAACAGTACTGTAACTGTGCTAAGGGGAGTCATCTCCTTCCTTCATCAGTAGCCAGGACTCAGAGGCACAGAGAGAGACAGAGAGCGAAGGTGCTGTTTTATAGCAAGCCTTTACTGAGCTTGAGAGCTCACTGTGCTATTATTTCCCCCTTTTTCCTTCATTTCAGGCCTTTTTTGTGTTTCATGTTTGGCCCTTGGCAGGCTGAGAGACGTGCTGACAAGTTGTAACTCTCACTCGGCTCTGCGAGGGCTTTGTTCTCTGTGTGCGTGGCACAGACTTGCTTCCTCTTTCGGAATGTGACAGCAAGCGATAACATTGACACAGAGAGCCAACGCGTGGTCTCGGCACACTCCCCATGCTAAAGACCCTCTCCAGTGATCTGCAGCAACAGTCAGGAAGCAAAGATGGGCATCAGACAGGGACAAATACAGTAGTGACGACCCCTTCTTCCTCCTCAGATCCCCATAACCACAGGCTAGTCAAAGGCTTACATGGCTTATCATCAAAAATGGGATTTTCAGTGGTCTGCTCTCTCCCCCTCTGTACTGGAGATGCCCACAGAGCTGTCCCCAGCAGCCTCCTATCCCACAGCTGAACTCCCATGCCTAAGCCATTCTCCTGCTGCCCCGCAGCTATCCCCATAGGTTGTGTTTTGGTTAAAATGTATGTCCTGGAGAGGGGTCAAGTCTTACTATGAGGACAACAGGCACAGCAACTGTCAGCATCACAGTTTGCTTTGATGCGCATCCTTTTGTGACAAGTGTCTGTCTCTGACTTCTCACTTTAATGTGTTTGGCATTGCGTTCAAATTAGAAAAGTTTTGGAGATAAGTTCAGCCTCTTTCCAGCTGACTAAAGCACTCTGGTATACAGACTTTTTTCCCAGAAAAGGTACTTCCATAAAGACCCAAGTCTCTCGGAGTATTTTCAGGCAAGGATGAACTCTTTAAGCCTGACACTTGGAGACATCTGTTTAATTTATACAGGTCTTTTCAAAACCTTTTACAGTTTTTAAAAGGTGAATGCCAGGCTGGAATCAGTTTGCCAGAGCACTCCCCCCACAAACACTACCTACTAAAAAAATCATCTTTGTCCTCCAGTTTCCTTGTTTATACAGCAAGAGGTCCCATTAGATGGTTTTGCCCACCATCACGCTGGGAGCTAATGTTGACTTCCTCAGCCGTGCTAACCACTTTTCTAGGTCATTGCTTAGGTACTTTTCTAGGTCGCTGTCTTATGAAATATAACCTCTCATTTTTTAGGCCTGGGTTTTAGCCTTATTCCTCCATGAGTCGGCTTAGGTTTGTCTCTGCAGAAACATGCACATTACGCCTCAGCCAGCCAAAGCTTGTTCAGAGTGACCTAAGTGATTCAGATGACACTGTATTGGAGTCCTGTCCTTACAATTTTCCATTTTGTGTTATCCACAGATTTTATCAGCTGGGATATTTAATTCCACATCATTCATGACAATGCTGACTAGCATCAGAGCTGGTACTGATCCATGCAGAACCCTGCTACAAATACCCTCACTCTATCATGCTTTCTCTTTGACAACTGCATTTTGAGATTTGTCCATTACCCACTTCTTAATCCATTTAATATCTGCCCTCTTGAACACTGTACTCAGCAGGAATTACAAGGAAGTTCCAAGTCTAGAGATCCAACCTTTGTAGCTCAGGATAGCTTCTACTGATAAGGAAAACTCAATCAGTCAGTTTTGCCAAGGGGAAGATATGATCTCAAAGACACATAGCCCCTCTCCTCCCTTCCCTTGCCTCTGGCATTGTTCCTTCTCGCCAGCTTGAACAGCAGGCCTTCACCTCTGTTGCAGCACAGTTCTCTAACAGTAACATTTAGGGAATATTGTATTTTCCTAAGTACAGACCATGTTCTCCAGATATTGCCACTAAAGTTTGGTGTAGACCTTAGTTATTTCTATTCTTTGCTGTCGGTTATTATGGCTTATTGCTAATGGCTGGGTCACTCACAGGTTGTGTTTGCTATGCAAGTGCAGACATTATCTTTGCAAATACAGTGACTCAACTACTGTAAGAAGGACCCTGTCCTTCTTTGTCATGCCCTTGCAATTTTTATGACTGCAGAACCGTGGGATGAAATAGCCTCTACAAGCTAGTCCCACTGAGAATGTGAGAGCTGGAGAGACCAGAAACCAAAGGAAAACTAAGTCACAATTCTGAAGACTGCTTCATGCAAGGGGAAATGCAGGACAGGTTTTTCCTTTCCCACCCTCAACATCTTTTTTCCTGGGAGGAGAAGTAATTGTATTGAATGCACTCAGAGATTTCCCTGCACAGTGAAGCAATGTAAGGCAACAGGATTCTTATCATTCAGCTTCCCTGAACATTTCTCTGAGCTAGAAACAAAGCCCAGATCCCAGTTGGGATGACATTTATTCAGCATATGTAATGTTAACCAAAAGAAAGTCAGGGAACATGCACTGAACCCTGCTTTGACTCTTACACTGTTTAACTATTGGCTTGCCCTGACTCATTTTTGGCCTGTTCCAGACACTTTGTCCCAAACAGAGGAAGGTCTAGACCTGGGTGATAAGGTGGTCCTTGGACTTACAGGCAGCTACTGGCACCATCTTTCTTTCCGGTAGCAGCATGCACCTTGTCTGAGTGGAAGCTAGGACCCAGAGGACAGAGGCTTGAAGGGTTTGGTGCAGGGTTTCCTGAATTTTAACAAAACCACTGAAAGTTTGCCTATCAATAACCCACTCACGACTAAGAACAGTTTGTCCCCAGCTCCCTAGGTAATGGTCTTACATTCAAGAGCAGGCCTTTATCTCCCTGTTTCTGCTTTTAAATGTGAGAGTAGTTCTGGGCAAATCTCTTTGTTTCAATTTTTTCATCTCTCCATCTGCAATCCAAGGGAATTTTGGTCTTGGTTGCTTTGATATACAATTCTGAAAGAACATGCTATGACAGTAATGATAGCAGAGCCATAATGCTGCTCTAACATGTTCATTCAAATATTGCCCAAGTAATAGTAGGTGGTGGTGTTGGTCTCAATTCAGTTTTAGGAAAACTGAGGCACAGTGAAGTTAAAAAGGAACATAGCCTGGAACAGACTCTGGGTGCGGTGACTGTCTGCCTTGCAGTACAACCCAGCAGGAAGCACTGTCCTTTCCTCTGTGTCTGGACTTTTCCACAGTGCTTTCACAGCACTGGTCCATAATCCTGACTCTAGAGAGCTCTGCTCAGGCTCCCTAAATTATATTAAAGCACAAGATTCAGAGTTTAGTTCACTCAGAAAATGTGTGTATACGTCTCTGTGTTTGCATATGGATGCGTGCAGCGTGTGGGTGTGATTCCTTAAATATGAGGCGAAGTGCCTATCACACAGAATAGACCTTAAAAGGGGTTTCTGAGCTGTAAGTGAGAAACTAAAGATGGGAAGAAAAAAATAAAGCAAAAAGGCAACTTTCCCACCACCAGCAGCAACTCAAATTAAAAAACAATTGTGTGTGTAAGAAAAAGAACGCTTTGGAAATACAGGGATAAATGACATTTGTTGTGAAATGCCTCCCCCACTCCTGTCCCCAAGTGATAAGGAAACGAGCTAGATGCCAGGGTAACTTCAGGTTGGATTCAGGCAACAGAAACATTTTTAGGTCAAGCTTCATTTGCTGTTAGCTCAAGTTCCCCCATTAACTGGCATTGGGCAATGGTGCCACTGCCACCGCTCTCCAACCCTGTGTGTCCCCACAACATGACGGAGATGCAGACAGGTGCCATTGGGCAGGCAGCCCTTTGATGCATTGCCCTCCAGCAAACACTGCCACCAAAATGCCACCCCACCCTCTACTTCACGCGAGGTGCAGGTGTGTATGGCATGTCCATCCTGAGAGCACGGATCACTGCTTTCCAGGGAGCAAAACGGCAGGATGGCTTGGGAAAGAGGAGAAACTGCTCCCCCCCAACACAGCGCATGTGACCCAGGACCCTGCCAGGACTTTTCACTGCTCTGGTTCACTTTATTGAGGAGTAGGGAGCCAGGCAAGCAGTGCTGCCAACTTCTGGGGATCTGCGGTAGATGACAGTTGTCAATCAATGCTATTACAAGTGATCCAACCAAAAGGTGCACCAGCAAGAGTGGTGAGTGCCCAGTATGGGCAGAAGGAAACCACCTGAACTATTTTAAATGACAGAGAGAGTATGAAAGAGTTTTTTTTTTTTCCTTGTCTTTGGTGGACTTGAGGTCATTGCCTCATCTCCATTCCCACCACCCAGTAAGTCCTCTGAAATCTCTGCATGGTGCTGGATCCAGCCTGGCACTGAGCGCTGCCTTGGAGGTGCTGAAAGGCTGGCAGGATGGGGATTGCTACTGATTTACTTCCTTGCCTCTGTTTAGGTGAGCAGCAAGGTAGGAAAGGGGGGATGATTGAAAGGAGTGGGGAGAGAAGAAGAAAGGGGGATGAAAAGATAATAAGAAAGCCCCCACTGCCCTCTGCCATTGTGCTGTTCACTAGAAGGCTCCCTACAGAATTACGTTGTCGTCTTGCAGGAAAGCATGTAATAACTGAAAATACAGTGTCAAAAGGAATTTTTCAGGCTTTGACAGCTCATAAATTACAGTTCGTTGACTTCTTCCTAGGTCTAGATTTAAATTAATAGGCAGGCAGATATATATTTCTTTTGCTTCTTTCTCCTGAGTAGTAACAGTTGTGGAAGTGATGCAGTTTTTTGTGTCTCCATCTCCCCCTTCCCTCCCTCCCTCCCTTACAAGCAGTCTCGCTCTGATGCAGTTCCACTCAACTCGCTCTCAAACCCCAGGGTGTGGCAGAGTGGTCCTCCTGACACTGCCTCTCCCCAGCACACAAGCAGGGAGAGCAAAGGCAAAGAAATTCACTCTTCCCTATAGCAAATGGTGTTTTTACAAAACCAAGCCCTTTCAGAGGAGGTATTTGGCAGAAAATAATCATAGGCAGTAAAGGTCAGAGATGCTCAGGTAAGTCAGTGGTGGCTGTGGCATCCAAAGTGAAAGCAAGAAAAAGAAGAGTCCTGCCTTCTAAATAAATCTAAATGAGATAAGATGGCCATCAAAGAACAAATATGCGTTGCCCTTTCCATGAAACTGTAGGTGCTCACCTATAGTGAGAACAAAGGTGACTGTGTGAATGGATGGATGGGTATGTGGATAGACAGGCAGTTGCATATAATGGCAAACAGACTAGACAGGATATCATAGCTCCAGAAGGTAATCATGTTCTTAAAGGGATTACAACCTGCCTGCCTGAAATCTCTTGCAGATACTTCCATTTGGATGCAATGTTAGCCTGCATGGTAAGTCTGCCAGTCTCAGCTGAACAGATACGAGCATTTTGCTGTTAGGAGAAATGATCCAAGAAGATGGAGGTGTGCACACCACTTGCAATGCTCTGGTGAACAGGAACGCTAAGCACTGCCCTGTCTGCACAGGTCTGGAGTTGTTTGATGGTGCATCAAAACACGGTAGATAGCTAGGGTGTTGGAGAAGACCTGTCGATTTTTTTGTATGGTGACTCATTTATGAGTTTGGGGCAGGACAACCTGAGGTCTGTCTGTGCTGTTGCTCTGCAGTTACGAGGAGCTCAGCCTGCATCAGTGAAGGCTGTGAAATTCCTAGGAGGATGTGGATTTGCAACATGTAGGTAGTAAAATGCGTCAAGCGCTTTTGGGTCCTGCAGTTTGAAAAGGTCTCATGTAAAAAGGGTTATTAATAGTATTAATGGTTCCTGCTACAAGTTGTATCTGTAGCTCCCTAAGAAGCTACAGTGAATATTGGGTTGCGTGCTTGGCAGCTTCTGTGAAAGAGCAGTCCAGGACACATATTTTTTGGGAGGGCGGCAATGACTCAGAGCTGGGAGCTGAACATTTCCCTCCTTTGCCATAGTAACACAGGGAAAGGGAGAGAAAAGTGCAGAACCAGAAGGAACATGGGTCCTGGCTGCCCTTACGGAGGTGTGTGAAGGGATGAGTGCAATAATCACACATTTGAATCATCTGAAAGATCTTTGTGCTCTCACTACTGGCTGCATTAGCACTTGCGCTGAAGGGTGCTCATGTCCCTCTGAGAAAGCAGCTCCTTGTGAAGCACTGCCGGCTGTGGATTTAGTCACCTCTTGGCTCAGCAGTCCCTGTGAGATGGCCTTCATGGTGGGGCTGGGCGAGCTCGGAAGGTGTAAAGGGGAGCGAGGGACTCTGGGGGTATGGCTCAAGCTGAGCATGGGAGGGACAGAACAGCCAGCACTCCGAGGTGTTTGCCCAGCAATGAGGCCTCCTGTGCGGTGACACAAGGATGTTTCTTATTGACCAACTCCATTACAAAATGGCCAACCACTGTGGTGTTCGACAAGATCTCCAGGTGCTCCTGGTGTAGGCTCCGGTGCAATGTCTCCAATGATGCGGGAAGGACCTGATTTCAGGTCATCCAGGAGAGAAATAATCTATTTAGTGCTTAAGACTTCTCATTCTGCAGTTACCTAAGCCCTGAGTTTGAGTGTTTAGAGGGAGGTGATTTTTGGGTATGCTGGTGTCTTGAATGGGGAAAGTATTGGGACTAGGTGCTTAAATCTATTAGCTGTGACTCATTTAATGAAAACCTGTTCTGAGGAAGACACTTATTTGCAATGAATCATTCAAAGCAGTGCTGAATACCCCAGTAACGGTGATCCTTTCTCGGGGAGGTGTGGGTGACAAGTGTTGTTATTTGCATTTTAGATGACAATTTGTGCAGCGATGGATAACTATCAGCCTCTCTCACAGCCTCACAAGTACCTGTATCAGCACTATTTCAACTGGAGTTACTAGAAAAAAAGTGTAAATGAGTTCCAAAAAAGTAAATGAGTTCTTTAGCAGAGATTCACAAATCGACTAAAAGCCCTTTTCCACAGCTTACAGACCACCACAGACCACAGCAGTGGAAAAACTGCTTTCAGCTAACAGATACCATTGCCAAAAAGACTGCACTGATATCCAGCCTACGTCCTTTTGTCTTAATTTCAGCTCACAACTATTTCCCATCAGCTCTTGCTCCTGGCCCCTCACTGGGACTATCTAATCTGTTATGCCCCTACAGCCCTCTGTGCCTTACTCTGATGAATACTTACTGCAATCCCCAGCTTTATGATTTGCAAAACAGTATTTTGCAGAGGACGCAAAGGCAGAAGTGACAGAGAAATAAGGCAACCTTTCAATCCATTTATCAAAGTCCTTGAAGTTCCCATTTCAAGGAAACAATCAGAAACAGGGAACATAAAAATTGAATATGAAATCCAGGGCATTTTAAATAAATGGAAAGGTTAACAACAAAGCTGACTCCCCTTGATGATAATAAAAGAAAATCAGTCCTGAGACCTGTTGATCCTGGATGGATCTTGTTTATTAGGAAAAGCCAATTGAATGAACTGATAGAAGAAAAATACAGAAATATAATGTTTATTCATTTCCTGTTTCTGTTTTCTTAATTGAATGTTTTGCTTTGCAAAGTGCAAAAAAATGGGTCTAATATTATGCTGTAGCCAAGCAAGACCTATTTAATCACACTCAATGGGTCAGAGCCTACATTAAGCCATGTGCTGTCGAGCTGCACCTGTATTCCCTTGGCAAAGGCATTATTAGCTGGCAAAGCTCATCCTGACATTGCTGAAGACTAAGCGGGATGTATGAAGCACCCCACCCTTGCTTGGAAATGGCAACAGTTAAAGCAACAGCTTTAGGAACCTCACAACTATACTTGGGAGTTAAGAAGTCACGGCCGCTAATTTACTGCTGCCCATTAGTCTGTCTCTGGGCTAAGGAGAAGTTGTTTTCATGATAGTTGTCTCGCATAATTATTTTCAGGCATAGAAACATTTAAATAACGAAGCTCAGAAGGCATGATTTTTGAGCTGAGATCTCATCTATTTAGGTGTTTACAGCACATCTGTCATGATGATGTCTCAGCTTCAGGCTTAATGAACCAATGAGACCTTTAAGAGGTCATATTCTCCCATATCTGTGAAATCTGTGAGGTTTCCTGCATCTTCTTTGAGAAAGTTTGATCCAATCTCTTCTAAGGAAAGTAGTGCTAGACAACGGGACCATAGGTCCCATCTTCTGCTTATTAGATGTTACAGCTCCATGCCAAAATGAGGCACAGAAGGCGCAAGCCTGCACCTCTTCTAGAGAGGGAACCAGTTAAATGCTAGGCAGACAACTAATTTCCCCATAGGGTATTTGCAAAGAAGCCTATAGGGAAAGTGGGCTATTTCAGGAATAGAATAGAATCATAGCATAGTTTGGGTTGGAAGGGACTTTTAAAGGTTGAATAGTTGAGTACCAAACTCTCTTGGGCTGTGCAGGAAATCTCAGATGCTTTTTATTATTGTTCTTACGTGATACTGATCACAGTCTCAGAGCTGAGTGCCACCACTTTTTTCAATGGCTCCAGTGATGATCTTCAGGAGCGCCACAGCCACTTAGAATCATATTTCTCTTCCTTTTCATTTGGATATCCTTCTCCTAATTTCCCTGGGTAACCTGCACCATTAGAATATTTTGCCTGCTTGCTGCCGATATTTGAGGTCGTGATGGCTGTGCTCAGTTCCTTTCACACAAGCATGCACGATGATGCCCTGAATGTCACAACTGACCATGTTCACCTGTGACAGCCTCAGCCAAGCATCTGAAATGTGAAAGAGTGAAGGAGCCTGAGATCCTTTTTACCTTTTGGTTTCAAGTCCTCTGGGTCAGGCCCATGGGAGATTGGGGAGTAGATTACACTGCCTGTCTTGTGACTAAGCAGAAGACTGCTATGCCCAGGGCGCTCAGTCTGACATCTCTCACCATCATGAAATGTACTAATTGGGTTTTTGTGTGTGTATTTTTTTATTTAATGGTCCTCTAGGACACTGAACCTGCATTATGATCAGAGGCTGATGAGTTAAGGATATGGGGAATTAGGCTCAGCTGGGCATCTCTGCCAAGGGCTACAATAGCTTATTATAGTCTGTACAGTATTTCCAGCAAAATGCTTTGAAATCGTAGAGTACTTTCTGTGTGAGGGACAGGGAACTCTTTACCATCAAGGAGGCAATGTGGAAAAGAAAGCAGGAAGCTTTTAACCCCTGTCAGTCATCTGTCTGCTTCTCAAACCAAGGACCAGAAAATCTCCCCCTCTAGCTGATGGGATGGCATTGCCATGACATAGTCCTAACAGCTCTGCAGTCCCTCGGCATTGAAGCACCGGATTGCATGTGTTTGTGTGTATGTGTGTGTGCATTTAAACCCAAGCAGTTCAAGCAAAATCTGGTACCACCTACTCAGCATCCCTTTGATAACTAAATAATAAAATAAAACCAACCACCCCCACCCCCCAACTTGTATTAAGGTCCCACCAATCCCCTACTTCCCCACCCTGCATTGCAGAACAAGTTATTCGCCTTGGCATGCAGCGCAAAGGAGTTTTCTCTGCTAGATTTTGTTCCACAAGGACTAGCTGTTTCTGAGACACGGGAAGAGACAAAATATCTATCTCACAGGATGAAAGCCAACAGTTAATTCAGGAAAACTGGCAAGGAACTGGTTTGGTGTAAAGCTATCTTAAAACTGCCTTCTGCTTCTTCTAGAGCACCTGGTGCTTCTGAAAGCTTGATCAAAAACAGGCTAACAGATTCAATTTCTATCTTCTTTATCTGGTGTTGCTTTAACTATTTCCCATAATGTGCCCATCTTCTTTTCTCCTCCGAGATGTTTCTGCAACCTAACTAAGCACATATAATCTGAGAAGGGGTCTGGTTCTGTGGGAGACGATGACTCCGGGGTTCTGGCCCAGCAAAGGACAAGGCAGCAATATCTGCGTGCTACAGAAACGTAAAGCCACAGACCTGTGCACATCATCTGGCATCAGATGCACAAAAACACAGACTTTAGTAAGGTGTGATTAAAGTAGGAAGAGGAGTACTAGAAAGAAAGAAAGCAAGAGAGAGAGAAAAAAAGACAAGAATGAAGATGATGGGCGAAAGCTTGCAGCACTCAGTCCTGCATTTCTTTTTTAGTACAGTGACAAAGCAATGTGAAGAAGTCTGTGTCTGTAACAGCAGACGTACAGAGCCAGGTCAGGGAGCAACTGGTTCTTTAACCCCTTTGCTGGTCTGCTGCTCCACTGATTCAGGGTCAGGGTCTGCAGAGGCTAAGGGCATGTCCTGGGCAACAGCAGGAACTCCTTGGTCTGCCTACATTTAGTATTCTGTTGGCTGTGCAGAACAGGTGATACCTTCTAGTGAACTAGAAAACCTCCCTTCGTTCAAGAAAATAAAGAATAGGCAAGGTATTTTGAAATGCACTTATTTTCTGTGGTTTTCCTCAATTTCATGGTCAGCCCCACTGACTCCTGGGGTTCCTGGGAACTAGGAGCCTGCAGAGAAGCCAGGCCTTTTGAGGAGCTCTTGAAGAGCACAGAAGTCACAGCTATGCAGCAAGGTCCAAGCACATGTTTTTGTAACCCCACAGCCAGGCTGAGAAATGCTTCAGTGCTGTGAGTGGGAAGATGCTCTTGTATTCATCAGGAATAAATTCTGGTGAGTTGCTCATGTGACTCTTGTATCGTATCATCTCACCACATGGACACAGACATGGGCTTCTGCCATCTTGTAAAGGCACTGGAAGGGTTTGTGCGTTGAAGTACCCTGGTTTCTATTGAACAGATCTGGCACGTTGCACTGAATGAAGGCAATTTCCCCCCTCGATCTTGGAGGGTCAAAACCAATTAGCATAGTCCTTCCTACCTCCCCTGAGGGCAGGATAGGTTGTAATGTAGCCAAGGACTGATCTTGCCACGCAGTATCATTGGGGGTGACACAGCTGAGCCCCTGATGAGATGTTTGCTGACATGTGTCAGGAAGGATCATGGCATGCTTCCCTACATGCCCAGGTGGATTGTGGGTATGCCAAAGGAGGCAGAGGGCTTGTAACATTTTCTAATATGGCATTTAAGACAAAAAACAGTGAGCTGAGGCAGAACAAGACAAATTAATGCAGGATGACAACTGCCTTAAGGAACATCAGATGTCCAGAGAAAATCAAAAGAATTCTCCCAAAGACTCCAACGTAAATTTATATACGTGTGTATATATAAACATACATACACACATCTGTGTGTGCATGTGCATATAAAGGCAGATTCTCAGCTTGTACTCAATGGTAAAGGTCCACTGAAGTGGGTAAGGTATATGGAGATGCTTAAATGTTCATTACCTGTTTGATCACTGCATGTATGAGTTGAATACATTGACTGCAAGTCATCCATGTATACATGGTGTCTGCATGTGTAAATATTCTTTTCACTCTCTCATAGATCTTGGATACAGACAAAGGTGACTAGAATGGGCAAGGATTAGAAAGAAAGCTTGTGCGTATGGATGTGTCAGCTATCTGGAGAGTTATCTATAAGTACTGAAGGTCTCTTCTAACTGAAACTGTTCTATGATTCTATATGAAGAGATGGAAGAATTGAATTATGCAGTTTACAGGGCTTTGACTGCATGTAAGAGAGAAATTAAGGAAGAAAACTACTAAACGGCTTCTTGGAATTGAATTCCTAAAACTGAAGAATTGTCTCAAAAGAAAGTAAGTGGAAATACCACAGTCTGAGAACTTCATGCACAATCCAACTAACATACACAATCATGGAACAGCTGAAATAGGCAGAGATAAGAATTGGTAAATCTATATGGGTTTCATATCACCAATTCCTACTGTTCGTTGAAGTCAATTTACAAACACTGAGATGTTTACAGTCTACCTGGTATTGCAGAAACCATTGTTGTTTAGCTGTAAGAAGTGTGGCACCCTCACCTCAGCTCCTGCATCAAATAACTCAGTATCCATCCTCTTAATGAAGCCATACTTCTGTGGTGAGATTTAAATTGCAGGTTAAAATACCCACATATTTTAACTGCAGATAGACTGCCTATTTAGATTGCAGTACCAGTGGAGAGGTAATTGTACAGTTGGGGGAGCTCAGTGTGCTATTCCACTTACCCTGTGGTAGACACCTATATTTGATCAGCTGCATCAATGTCTAGACCCCATGCTGCACTGTCAAGATCTCCATTGACTGCAATGGGAACATTGGCTTCTCACCCTCATGTGGACACCCACATCTGCAAACCAACAGGTTAGGTGCCTCAATCTGGAGCTGTGTTATTGCTCAAACAAGCTATCCTCTGTTTCAGTGTAATGCTGCTTCTCCTGTCACAGCAAAGAGTGTAGCTAGGGTCTGCAGAACAGGATTCAGCCTTTTAATATCACATCAGACATCTAAATCTGAGTACATCACTCCCACGTCCCTTCACAGTCAACAGAGGTATTTGTGCATCCAAAGGCTGATTCATCTTATCAACACTTATCTAAGAAAGGTCGGGCAAACTGCTCTGGGCAAGTGCCCAACTCTTCCAACTAAGTATGAAGAAAGTTCAGACAACTACTTTAGACTTAATGGTTAACATTCAGATGGTTAAATTTAGGCGAGATCAATCCCGTCTATAGTATATAAATTAAACACATGTAATCTTTGGTCCCTAACTATGCCTTCAGGTATGTTCTTCCTGGAAGTGGCAGAGATATGTGTCATAGCTTATCTGACCAATCACAAACCAACACAGCTGGAATAGCTAATATCAAATAAACATAGGTACTTTCTTTGTGATAAAATCTACAGAGGTAAAAAAAATGTTCAAAATATGTCTTAATAATGATCTAAAATTACTGTCTGATGAACCCATAATCTGCTTGCACATAGTGCAAGTCAAAAGAAATTGGGAAAAACTATTATTTGCAAAGTATTCCACCATTAACACAAGATATAACTACTACCTGCAAAACAACTTCCTTAGACAAAGAATAAAAGCATTCAAAAATGTGGCGATAGCCGGCAAGACTCTGCAGCTCCTGAGGTTTCAAGATATTTTAGAGAAATAATATTTTGCACACATGCAGCAGGTTTCACCTGACGATCTCAAAGCACTTTGTAAATATATATGCGTTAATTAATCTTCACAGCAGCTCTATGAGGCAAGCACTGTAAATATAATTATCTTGATTTTACAGATGGTGAACTTGAGACTCAGAGCACTGAAATAACTCCCCCAAGTTCACACCATGAATCAGCAGTACCGTAGTGACTGGAATCCAGTGGTTCCACTGCCACTTCTTTTTGCTAACCCAGACGACAAAAATCCCTTTGCTTACAGTAACAATAGGCTCCACACGGAGAAAAGAGCTGCTCTGGGACTTCACACTTTCTTGTTGGTAAAGCGTTTTCCACTCTTTGAATAGGGAACATGATAAATGCACACAGTGTTATTTATTATTAATATGCCCATTAGCATCTGCATCGTTACCACTGGAGGAACGTTATCAATAGACTGTTGGTTAGCAGGCCAGATCCTATCCCCAGTATTGAACATGGCCAATTCTGGTGGCTGTTTGCTGCTTAAAAGGACGATTTCCTTAATAAGCAGTTCTTAAGAAGGCTCAGACAGCAATCATGCTTCTCGCACATCTTTTGTCTTCATTTAGTGTGACATTCTTGTTGTATCTTGTAAATAATCTGTGGTTGTCCCCGCTGGGGAGAAACACAGTTTGATATAACGTCAGCCTGAGCCGAAACTGAGAAAGCTGAGCTTACTGTGAAGGGGAGGGTCTCTCAAGCACCCACATCTGAAATCTTCAGCCTACACTTACCTTAATAAAAATTCAATCTGCCAGCATGTAAGTGGCAGTGAACAAAAAGAGATGACATATGGCAAACACAGGCAATAGTCAGTGGTGGTGCTTCTGTATGGTGGAGACATTTGGGTTGTCAGAGCTGAGGGGCTTCTGCAGGGGCACCTGGTGGTCTCCTTTCTCCCAATTTTTATTCTTGGTGAAAATTATATATACTTATATATTATAATATATGTTTCTACTGCCCTGGGGTTTGGAAAGGTATTTTCGCCTGGTAAGATCCCAGCTGTATTCCTGCAGAGCTGTGCTGGATCTGGGTCTCTGTCTGGGAATCCTGCAGGTTCATACTCTTTCAAACTGTTCCTGGTATATTAGTGTCAAAAGGTACTAGACTTCACCTATTTCTCTCAGTACATGTTAGCAACCTCCATACGAATGTTTTAATATTCTCCTTTCCGATGTGGCAGAGAACAAGAAACAGAAGCATCCCCCAAGCTACTGAGAAGGTAATTGGATCTTGTAAGGGTCATCACATAGCGGCATTTTAGGCTGACGTCAAAGGCCACAGATAGCTCCTGCCTCACTCCAGGAAGGCACCACCCCTGCAGCTCAGAGATGGCTGGATGCCAGGTGTTCCTCAAGGCCACTTCTGCAGGGGTTTGTGATGACCCCCTCGCCCTCACTCCCGGGCAGACACTTGGCCCTTATTGTGGAAGTCAGTGGGGCAGAACCTGTCTTCCTGCATTTCCTCCCGGGCGTCTAAGTCTAACTGAGGAGACACCCAGTTTTGCTATGAAGGTTAGGATAAGTTCTCTTTCCTTGCAAATTCTTGGCTGAGGAAACCATTTGTGTGGGTGGCAAGCCCCGAGAACAGAAGGTTGTGAGAGTCATTCAAAGCCAAATACTGCCTTGGGCTCTGCACTATACCACCTTCTTGAACATACGCAGTCCTGGGCTCTCTATTTTTCCAAAGATGCCATGCTTCCTTTTTTATTTTAATATAGATTTAGTTTCAAATCCACCTCTCAGCTATGCCTGCAGGGAGTTCCCAGCTGAGGCCAATGGCAGATGTGCATGCACATCTGAAAGCAGGACATGTCCCTGAGCCCCCTCCCATACACGATTCCTCCAGTGATGGACCTTGACTGCTGGGCATCACACAGGCTCCCTGAAGTCAGCGCATGCCATTTTTACCCACTTATCTTTCTGGAAATACATTTAGAGGAGAAGGTAACAGACAAGAGAGAGAGAAAAAGCAAGAGAAGCCTCTAAAGTCAGGTGAGAGATGTCTGCAAGCTCTGTCTGAAGCATCATGTGATTCCTTCCCTGCTATTTCTTCTCCAGATTTGAAAGATGCCCTGAGGTAGGTTGCCATATTTGCATAGATTTACTTGTAAAGGGAAAATTCTGCTACTGCGCATATCCCTGTTGATTGCCACATTGTTATGGGCACCTAGGGAGTCCATAAAGAAATCAAAGAATAAAAAGAAATACATAATGTAAAAAAATTGCAAACAACAAAAGCCATATTGCATTTCCCAGGAAGCCCTGAAATAAGGATGCCTCATAGAGGAGACACAGGAGTAAAGCTGACATACAAACACAGCTCTTGACGTAACAGACAACCCCAGACCTGCATCCTATTCTAATTACCATCTTTGTTTACAATTGTATCTGCTTAGCATTGATTCATATTAGTGCAAATACCGATCATCTAAAGCAGCTTCAAAACTGAACAAGGGAAGAGAAACAGGGAAAAAACCCACCTCATCTCCCAGTAAAACATGACAACTATCCACCCCTTCTCAAGAGCAGAGCAGTTTCCTCGCTGTAAGCTGGCGTGCTGTTCAGGAGGCATGGGTGCAGCCTGCAGTCTGTATAACCAGCATCACTCACCAGCTGTAAGAAAACGCTGCTTCTGGATCACTCATGCATGGCAAAGGTGCCACAGGACCTTCTGCAAGCCTTGTGTTCTTTGCCTTGTGGCTCTCACTTATGACCGGAGGCGGCTTTAACTCTTTAGGAATAAACCGTTTCACCTGTGCATCCATGCAACCTTGCCTTGGAGATTCCTCCCTGCTATTGTTCATACAACAGCTGCTGAACTCCTGCAGTTTATAGCTCTTCTATAGAGTTTAAAGCATCACTGGTTTGGGATTCCACCTTGGGTAATGACATCTGGTAAGCATCATCACCCTGTGCAGCGAGGACCCACAGCTCTTCTCTCTGAAACTGCCATGTTACACATCTACCCTTTAGCTGTCAGTATTTTGGAAACTGAAAAGAGACTTCAATGTATTATTTTATGATTGTACAAGTTGCCAGTCTCGAGGTTCTTTGACTAACTTCTGCCTTCTCCAGGGACAAATGGTCCTGCTTAAACAATGAGAAATGCCAGTCATGCAAAACCAGCATCTAAAACATCCCCATGAACTCAAAAAACAACAAGACGACTCATGGTAGAAAAATCCATTGAAAACTACTGATACAAAGAAAGTACCTCTGGCTCAAGAAATCCCTGAGCTGCCAGTTGCAGGAAGCTACAAAAGTATTGCTCTTCTAATTTTCCCTCTGCTTTATGATTGACTACGCTAGGAGATGGGATATGTGTGAGAACGACTGTTGGTCTGACTGACTATAATTGTTCTTATGTTCTTATACTATACTCCTGTGTTCCCTGGGAAGAGTGAATTGGCACTGTTGGGAATGGGGGATTACTGCAGCATCCCATGGAGAACTGTCCCCAGCAGAGTGTTTCACCATGGCAGATTTGTAGCCGCATCCTATGACTGTCATTTCTCACATTGCCAGGAGCAGGCAATGGGAATGAGCCATTCATGTGTTGGGCTAAGTCAGGCGCAAGACAAGGCCGGTCCCAGGACGGCACTAGTACGTATCAGAGGGGCGGGAGAGAGAAGTGGAAGGAAACAGGGTTTTCTTTCTGACCTTCTCCTCTCAATAGTTGCTCAAAAAGTTTCCATGAAGAGTATTTGCAGAAAAAGCACCAGGCTTTTCGATTAACTCACAATGAGCCACAGAATTCACTGCTTCCCAGAAAAAATCTGGAGAATTATCTGGTTTTAAAAAATGAAAACTCAAAAGCCAAACCTGGAAGTGGAAAACAAATAATTTATAAAAATTCTTCGGGTGCTTATGAAAAAAATATCCTGTTTTACAAGCAGGTCTATTTGCAGCATGCGTCTGTGAACAGGAAAGGTTGCTGCAAGTTTGGAAAAGCCCTTTGTTGAATCATTAGAGTGTCAGAATGTTTATTTGCATTTGTACCAGAATGTGCTCAAAGACCATCACACAGGCAGAAATATCTCTATGTGATCACTAAACTCTACAGTCCCATTAGTAAATAGAAATGTTATTAGAGCTAGTTAACACTCCCCTTTAAAACCTGGAAAAACCCTTCTTGCTTTAAAAGCCCTCAAAATATTCACCAAGTTCTTGAGCCCGAGTTCACAATGAATTTTTTTAGACACACTGGATACAAGGATGCTACTAGAAACAAGGAACTAACCTCTTCACTCCTCTACCCCCCAAACCCAGTCTTGATTGATTACAAAAAGCCAAAACCCAGCATTTGCAGAGAGGAAGGTGGTTTAACTCAGGAAGGTGAGCTGAAAGATGAACAGATAGAGCTGGAGGTGTTTGGACTGATGTTGGATCAGGGAACTGCATAGATGAAACCTGACTTTTGAAGTCAATAACTAGGTAGAGACTTAGCACTGTAGACAATTACTAAGATAAGATGCAGTTTTACCAATTGTACATCTGTATGTCAAGCAGAACAAATGAAATCCTTGACAGCCTCTTATAGGATACCAATCCAATTTAAAGCGCACAGTACAGGGATGAGAGCAGTAGACATAGGTTAAGATAAATCTTGCCATTTTGCTGTACTTTCCCAGATAATTTATTCAATCTTTTTATTTATTTTTTTCATACTATGGAAATTTCTGTGCATGTTCCTTCATAATAAATTTGGGCAAGCATTCAACATAAGAATGGGGATTGACAGATTGATTCTGCCTTTTGTGATGAGGTTTTTTTACTCTAAGGAACAACATGCAATTTGCTGGTAGTCCAAAACATTGCTAATTTGATATTAATTTATACTAATTTGGTATTAATTTACACTGAGGGTATACTCCCTTGAAAGATGCAACTGTTAGAGCAAAAGATTAACCTTGCTGCACAGCTCAAGAAACCGAAGCACATGCTCACAGCACAGATAAGGTCCATGGCAAAAATGCATAGGGATATTAGAGACAATGAGGTTGTTTCAAACATTTTTTATTTCAAACCTTGCTTTTCTGCAGACTTTAAGTGGAAAGAGTTGGGAAAGGACTGATAGGCTTAGTATCCATAAAATCACTCCAGATTCAGTGTGGGAGAAAGTTGTTTTCTGGCTCCGAGTTTACTGTAACACAAGATAAGGTCTAAAAGCAATACTCTAAATACTAGCCATCACTCCAAGGTCTTCATTAAAGACAAACTTGGCAAGCTCTGTCAAAACCTTAAGTTAATCATCTGAGCTCATGCCTCCACTGGTGTAAATAGCATATTTTTTTCAAAATCAGGAGCTCTACACCTACAGAATACAATACAGAAATGGCTGCATGCTACTGGTGTGTGACAGTTGTTGT
The DNA here is from genome assembly GCF_034619465.1 of Leptosomus discolor. Lineage (NCBI taxonomy): Eukaryota > Metazoa > Chordata > Aves > Leptosomiformes > Leptosomidae > Leptosomus > Leptosomus discolor. The sequence continues at coordinate 84,916,296 of NC_141419.1, forward strand.
GCTCTAAGCCAGAGCGATGCTATTTAAAGAACAATTAGATGTTATTTGGCATGTTTTTTCTCCTATGACCATTACGTACATCTGAGGACTTGCTGTTTCCCAGTGGCATTTTATACCCCTGTTTCAGTGGTGCTTTGGAAAAAACTCCTTAACTTTTCTTCTCCCTGTTGTTTTGGGGAAAAAGTTGAGTCCAAAATATTTCAATAGGAACACATGACTGCCTTCCCCTTGGATGAAAAACAAGTCCCATTTAGCTTTTTCCAGGTCAAAGTACTTTTCCTTTGGGTTTCCACTTCCCTTTCAACAGCCATTAACACTCATTGTCATGGAAAGTTGAATGGATGGAAGGGGAGGCTGGAATGATCAACTGCAAATCCCCTACCCTACACCAGCTGTGGTCATTTGTACGAGACCAAGGCCGCCTTCCATCATCCTCCACAAGAAGTTGTACTAAGTGAAGTTAAGAAGATAGCCACAGCCACCAGCTGTGGGTTGGAAAAGGTATCCCAAGCGCCAAATGTTGGAACCTCACTTTAATGTTTAATTTCGTGTTTAATTTTTAAAATTTGATTTGATCATTACCATAAACATTAAACAATATTTCCTGTTTAAATATGAATGGGCTGCATTATTTGATTGAAATGAGTGTTCAGATGGCTAATGCGTTTTATTATGGCCATAGAATTTTACTGTTATTTCCCCTCCAGCTGCTGCTGTTCCAGGGAACTCGAAGGGATTCAGTTTTCAATAGGACGGGCTCTATCCGATGGCATGGTGTGGTACAGAAGCTTGCCAAGAAGAGTCTTTCCCAGCCTGGGGATACTGCTCCTGGTAGTTTTATAACACTGATGAGTGGCTGTTATGGTTCAATGTCCATACAGGGACCTCTGAAAGGCTCTTCACAGCCTATCTTCCCCCTACCTAACATCTCTCATTTGCTATTGAAATGCCAGCTCCCATCTTTGGCTATCCTGTGATAACATCCTCTTTCACTCAGTAATTGAATTTTTCAGACAAGTATCTCATTGTTTTCTCCCATGCTGCCCCTTCATGCCTGGTAGGAGCTCCTTAAAGAGAGCTGCAATCCCATCTCAGGCTGTTCCCTGAAATTTCTCCAAAACCTGTCCCCCTTGACATGAAGCTCACGTATGACTTTGACAACACTGAGACCATCAATGTATTGAAACAACTTCTCATCTTCTATGAAACTTGTCTCATTGTTTCCTCTACTCTATTTTCTGGCTTTGTCTCTACCTTCTCTTTCATTATCCTTGTGTTATAGAAAGTTTGGAGCTGGGGGTGATTTTTACTGGTCTCCGTAAAGGCACTAGGAAGGTACAGTCCTTCCCCGCAACAAGCATTTCTCAGCTCTACCTTAATTAGGGTGAGGTGGAAAACAAGAATTCCATTTAGCAGAAAATGTCAAATTTTCATACATAATTTTGGTTCTGGACCATGACCTTTAAAAAATGCTTGGGCTGACATTCTTCCCCCCTAAACACCCACGAGCACAGCCATTAGGACAACTTAGCAGTGCAGGTGTCTCCCATAAAATCAGACTATGGCTTACATGTTGGAGCACTTGCTACTGCAATTAATCCATCCTGGACCTCAGAAACCTGCCCAAGAAAAGAAAAAGAAAATCCATGATTTTTGTCCTCAGAGTCTGAATCATGAAAAATTAAGATTTTTCACATGAAAAAATATCTCCCTCAGCACTAATTACCATGTGGATAATAAGTATTTAAGAAAGTAGCTTTCTAGCAGGATGTTTCAATACATCCAGACCAAATTTTGCTGGTAGAGAACAGTAACAGTGGGTAATGGAACTGGAAATCATTAACGGCTCTTTCTGATTACGGAAAAAGGCATTTCTGACTTTGTTAGGATGAAGATGTAGTCCAGTTAACTCTTAAGAAGGATTATAATAAGGAAACAAATCCCTACTGTAAGGTCATTTTGAAACTCCATCAGAAGAGATGAACTGACTTCTTGTGGCAGGAAACCTAATTCTGAACACTTTCAGAAAAGAAAAAGCTAGTCACAGGTCTTCAAATCCAACATTTCTGTTAAAGGGAATTTCTCCATTTCTTCAACTTAGAGTGGAAATATATATTTGTGGTGGTTTGGTGTCTGGCGGGGTTTTGGTGGAGTTTTGGTAGCGGGGGAGGGGGCTACAGAGGTGGCTCCTGGAAGAGGCTTCGAGAAGCTCCCCCGGCTCCAACCTCGGACCCGGCTCTGGCCAAGGCCAGGCCAATGGCGCCTCTGCCAATAACTATGGACGGGTGAAAGAGGCCGCTGGTCGCGTCTGTGTGTTCTGTCTGTCTGTGCCGGTGAGCGAAGGGGGTGGGAGAGAGGCAGCCCTGCGGCCAGCCCGGTGGGTGAGGCAGGAGAGGGGCGGCTGTGCCGGAGCAGGGGTTCCCCTGCGGCCCGCGGGGGGGGGGGGGGGGGGGGTGGCGGCTGAGCCCCTGCAGCCCCCGGAGCCCAGCGGGGGCCCAGAGGTCGCCCTGCAGCCCGCGGAGGGCCCCGGGCCGGAGGAGCAGGGCCCGGGCCCGGAGCAGCCGCGCCTGCGGCCGCGCTGGAGCCGCCCGTGGGTGGGAGGGCGGCAGCCCCGGGAGGGCCCCGCGCTGGGGCGGGTGGGGGAGCTGCGGCCCCGCGGGAAGGACTCGCGTTGGGGCGGTTGGCGGAGGAATGTCTGCCGGGAGAGGGACCCCGCGGTGGGGCAGGGGAGGGCTGCGAGGGCCCCTCTGCCTGCGGGGGAAGGAGCAGCGGAGACCCCTTGTGCCGGCCGGGCTGGGACCCCCGTTCCCTGCCCCTGCGCTGCTGGGGGGGAAGGGGGAGCAGAGCTGAGCCCGGGAAGGCCAGAGGGGTGTGGGGGGGGAAGGTGTGTTGTATTTAAGACCTGGTTGTGTCTCTCGTTCTCCTTGATGATGGTGGTTGTTTGTATTAAATGTCTGTTGTCATCCCCAAGTCGAGTCTGTCTTTTGCTCGTGACCACAACTGGTGAGTGAGCCCTCCCTGTCCTCTTGTCTGGACCCTCAAGCCTTTTGGTTGCATTTTCTCCTCCCCATCCCTCAGGGAACAGGGTTGGGGTGAGTCAGTGGCTGCGGGGGGTGGGGGGGGTGGGGGGGGGTTTGGAGCCAGCTGGGTAGGCTCAGGCTACGACACTATTGAGGGAGGTACTCTTCTCCTCTAACTTTTGTCATCTAGGAATTTACTTAAAACTACTGGCCAGACTCTACATGAAGTGTGGAGGGATACAGGTGAACTTCCATGAAGTGATTCATCCTCACCTGTCTTAGGAGTGAATGAATGACCCTGTGGGAGTGTTTCTTTGCTTCTTTATTGGTTGTTGAAGCATCTGAGATGAACAGCTATGAATAGCCACCTAACGTTCATAAGACACAAGTTATTGGAGATGAACACACTCCCACCCCAAATGACTTGCACCAAACAATACAGCGAGAATAAGACCAGAATTCTGCACTTCTTATTTCCAGAACTATGTTCTGTTGTCTGACTAGCGGTGACTTCTGCAGGGGCAATACTTTTCCCTGAGAAAAGCCCATAGTCTATAACATTTCCCACAACATATTTTGCGGCATCTTCCCTTCAATACCGTCACCATTTCTGATTGCTTTGAGGTCTTATGAAATATGTGTATTATGGTACATCTGAATTTGTTTCGTTCAGAGACAGAAGCAAGTTTGAAGAGAGTAGGGTGAGGACAGTAGTGTCAGACAACACTATGAAGATGACTTAGATTAATCAGAAATGAAAAAGACTTCTTAGGTTATTTGGGCCTCTGATGACATGTGACATCTCCCCACTGAATGTTCAAAAATGTTTTGCCTATCCTCATCTTAAGTAGTACAAATAGCAAGTTATATCTACTCCCCTTGGGGCCCTCATCCACAATCCAAGAAAATTCACAATGAGGACTGTCTGCCTTGAACCTTTTATAAATTGCATACAGTTGGACTCAATGATCTTAAAAGTCTTTTCCAACCTAAATGATTCTATGATTCTGTGAAATTCCGCTTTACTTGAATTTTACACACAAAATAGGGCTTCTGCTACTTCCTAGGAGAGTGTAATTACAGACCTCTAAATTGCCTTATTGCACAAATTTGAGTGCACACACACGTCCCATCCAATCTTGTGTTTGCCAGCCATGAAAACCACATATGTCCTTAAGCATTAGAAGATACTTACGGCAAAAAGGATGTGCCCTGCTGAGTCTCTGAAGGTACTATATACTGATAATAAATAGATATGATCTATCACTTGGATCAGGAATTGGCTAGATAGTCTCACTCAAAGAGTCATGGTCAACAGCTTGATGTCCAAGTGGAGACCAGTGAGTGGTGTCTCTCAAGGGTTGGTATTGGGATCGGTGCTGTTTAGCATCTTTGTTGGTGACACGGACAGTGGGATTGAGTGCACACTCAGCAAGTTTGCTGATGACATCAAGCTGTGTGGTGCAGTTGACATGCTGGAGGCAAGGGAGGCCATCCAGAGGGACCTTGACAGGCTGGAGAGGTGGGCCCCTGCAACACTCATGAAGTTCAACAAGGCCAAGTGCAAGGTCCTGCACCTGGGTTGGAGCAATCCCAAGCACAGATACAGGCTGGGCAATGAGTGGATAGAGAGCAGCCCTGTGGAGAAGGACTTGAGGGTGCTGGTGCATGCAAAGCTGAATATGAGCCGGCAATGTGTGCTCACAGCCCACAAAGCAAATCACATCCTGGCCTGCATCAAAAGATGTGTGGCCAGCAGGTCGAGGTAGGTGATTCTCCCCCTCTACTCTGCTCTCGCGGAGACCCTTCTGGAGTACTGTTCAGCTTTTGGGCCCTCAGCACAAGAAAGACATGGACCTGCTTGAGTGGGTCCAGAGGAGGTCATGCAGATGATCAGGGGCCTGGAGCACCTCCACTATGAGGACAGGCTGAGAGACCTGGGGTTGTTCTGGAGTCTCTGGAGAAGAGAAGGCTCTGGGGAGACCTTATAGCAGCCTTCCACTACTTTAAGGGGGCCTACAGGAAAGATGGGGAGGAACTCTTCACCAGGGTGTGTAGTGATAAGACGAGGGGTGACAGTTTCAAACTGAAAGAAGGGAGATGAAGATTAGATGTTAGGAAGAAATTCTTTACTGCGAGGGTGGTGAGACACTGGCCCAGGCTGCCCAGAGAAGCTGTGGCTGCCCCCTCCTTGGCAGTGTTCAATGCCAGGCTGGATGGGGCTTTGGGCAACTTGGTGTGGTGGAAGTTGTCCCTGTCCATGGCAGGGGGGTTGGACCTAGATGATCTTTAAGGTCCCTTCCAACGTAAACCTTTCTATGATTCTATGATGATTCTATGATCACACAAAGGCAGATACAAGAAAACTTAGAGCTGAGACCCTCTAAAGGTTTAAAGCAGGTATCTACCTGTGAACCTGTGTGCTCCTTGAACAAGGTGTAGTCTCCGTAATAGTTGTTACAGCACAGAGGTTGTTGCCGTACTGTGGGAAGCTGGAGCAGAGAAAATCACTGCAAGTCCTCTCCAGCAGCAAGACAGAGTACGTAGCCCACAGGATCGTGCTGTTGCTGTCTTATAGACAGATATTTACAATATGCACTTACACGGTACTCCACGTCAACAAAAACAGACCTTAATTGTATTTGATAATCAAATCTGCTGCTCCACTCAGGTACGGTACAGCTAGCAATTCAGAATGGATGTAACAAATAGGTTCAATTTATTTTTTTTAGCGTTCTCCTTGATTTTCCCCCAAACCAAATACAAGATACAGTAGGTATATATGATCCAGGAGGCATTCCCAGAGCCAAAATATTTATATAAATAAAATAATATTAGAAATGGGATTATGCTAATGGAAACCAGTCCCAGTTGCATTCTGAAAATATCTTCTCTTCCATCTTATAAGTAATATTTGAAAAAGAACAGATTTCCCTCTCCCTGTCCCTCTTTATCTCTCCCTTCCCCCCTGCTTTCTCCCTGTGTCTATTACAAGAATTGTAATAGAAAGACGTTCAAATTGTAACACTCAGCAGCCCATGAGAATCAATTATTATTTTTTTCAGTTGCTGGTTACTATATTATTTTGTATAATTGTTGATGTCTGTCATCTAAATTATCTCACCCAAAAAGCTATCACACACGTGTAGAAAAATAAGAATAACGATAATAATAACAAAAGTCTAACAACCCTTCACAAACCAGACACAACCTTGAGGGAAGGAAAATACAAAACAAAAGAGAAAATAATAATAAAAAAAAGAGAACAGCCCATCTAGTTAATTCTTCTGCCCAGCAAGTGCATGTGTGTGGTGGATCAGATAGGTTTGACGGCAGGTGATGGGGGTCGGGGCTTTGCTCACACTCTGAAAGGGTTTTGATGATTGCAATTACTCACCCACGCTTTGACATAGCACACAATGAAAGACTACAATTAGACAACTATTATTCCTAACTGCTTATACCAATGATGTCCATACAAATGCAGCTCACTTTGTCATTGCATTATTCATACTTGAGGTGCATTTGTATATATGAGTTTGTGAAGGAAGAGGGGTGGCAGTTGTTTGTATTTGTGGCACTGTATAAATTATCTAGATTTATGCACACTGTCTCTGTAAATCTATATTCAAGCACACAGTTCTGTACATTTTTTTCCTGCCTGTATCTGCAGACTGGCACACATGGAGAGCAAGGGGATCCTTGAGATGGCACAGTGCAGTTCTCCTGGTCTGCACTCGGAGCCCACAGAAGGACCTACATCGACATTTCTGCGTTTTTCATGAAGCCCTGGCTGGGTATGTGCGAGACAGGGATGCTGTTTCCTGTCCTTAGCTTCTGTCTTTACAGGCTGTCTAATTCTTTGCACCGCGTTTCCCCTGCATTGCTGTGTGCTGAGCAGTGGCTTCTGGATATGGTCTTGTAACAAAGAGGTTTACTTTCACTGCAGAAGATTTTTAAACTGAGAGAAGATTAAGACAGAAGATTTTTAAACTGATTTTGAAACTGAAATTATTACCTCTGCTCAACAGACAAAAAACCCAGTGCTGCTGGCAAACTTTAAACGGGGAGCATGGGGACTTTCACTGAAATCAAAGCACACTGGCCATTGTAAGCCACTGGAGACTTTAGGATATAACTAAGTGTGGGGAGTTATTCTGGAATCATTAATTTCTAATAACTAATGTTAATAATGCTTAATAATAGGAGAAAGTAACAGCTAGCAAGAATATCCAAAGTCGATTAATCTAATTTGGGCTGCAGCAGTGTGACTGAAAAAAAAAGCACCAGACAGGGAATTAATTAAGAAAAGCTATTCCATGTTAAATGTACACTATACCTTAATCTGACTGAACGTATCTGTGTAGAAAGCCCTTTCGATTTATTTTATCCTGTGGTAAAGGGAATTCTAGTCAAATGTTGCCGAAAGGAGTTAAATCCCCAGTGGGACAAGGGCTCTCTGCTCTGCGTGGGAGCAGAGCTGCAGGATATGCTGGGGCCAGGTTTAGCCCTTGCTCTTGCCTTAGCTGTGAGCATAGCACTTCTCACTGTAGACACCAGCAAGACAATCACTGCATGAGTAATGTGTTGTTAGATTTATACAGCCTAACTTAGGTAGTGCGAAATCCAGAGGCACAAGGAAGTTTGCCCCAATTTTACAATCAATCATGTTTTTAATTGATTTACTGCTGCATCAGCAGGATGAAAACATCCATACAGCCCTGCAACACACTCATACCTCCTGCCATTAGACATTTTTTCATGAACATTTTTGAACTGTATTGAGAATTCATCCCCAGAAAGTCAGTCACGATGAAATGAAATCCAAGTGTACCCATTAATGACCAAATCATAAGGCACAAAATAATAAAAACAAGAGTAACAAACCTCTCCAGGTAATTGCATCTTTGTTAACGAAGCAAGTGATCAATAGACCACTGTTTGAAAGCGTTGCTTGCTTCGTGACTGCTTAGATGGAGACCTGAGTAACAGCAGCAGCCTGAAAAATATTGTGTCCTGAAAGTAGCTACTCTGTGAGAATTATTTGGGAATCATGAAAATTAGGAGATTTAGGAAGTCTTTTGCTGATGGCAACAACTTACAAACCTACAGATTTACTCTCCTAGAGAAGACAACACCCAACCTTCTCCAGCCCCTAAATTCTAGTTTGTGGTTTATCAGCAGGAAATAGCAATTTGGGTACCAACAGCAGTGAAGACCCATCAGACTGGGACCCCAGGGATGTGCTCAGCTGATCAGCTTGTGCTGACATCTGTGCTTCCATGGGTCCTTGTTGCAGTTAGAGGAGACAGGCCAGGGGAAAGCAGTAAAATCAACATACAGGGAGCCACAGCCAGGGATGATGTAAGGAACTGCAGCGGCTCATGCTGCTCCCTGAGTTGAGGGTCTCTCAGCCAGGGGTTTCTCCTCTCACAGGAAGAGAAGGGAGAAGGAGGAGGGCTGGGATGAGACACCAGACCATCTGTCTTACCTTTTGTCTGTCTGTCTTTCCACTTTCCTTTCATTAGTCTGTTTCACCAGGGAGCCAGCTGTGGAGGTTTCCTAACACACATGCATTTGGCCTGAGTCAAGGCAGTTCCTTGTTGTAAGGCTCTGGAGCTTTCCTTTGGGAAGCTGGAGTTGTTAATAGCATCCCTGGCTTTCTCAGCTTTCAGGGTCGACGCATCAGGTGGCACGGCTGGTCACCATTTCTAAATGTCAAGTGGGAAGCAGGGAGGCCACCCGTGAGGGTTCAGGGCCAGGTAGATATACTTTGCTCCCTGGTGTCTCGTAAGCTGTCCAGCCACAGATGTCCCTGAGACCTAACAAAGTGGTGACACCCCTGCTGCAGGATATATATCCTGAGGGTGGATACACAGCAGAGCGGAGAGGGGATTTGCAGTAATATTTTTGCGCCAGTACAGGATGGAAGTAGCTGACTGGGGTTGCTGGCCTGGGCTTGCTTTGGCAAAGCAGATGTCACTCCATACAGTAGCACCCCGCTGGTCCTGCTTCCTGCCCTGCATGTTTTTCAACAGCACTTCGCTTTTACAGTGATGGGAGCGGAGCTCTGTAAAATACCTGTCTATCCATCTAAAAAGCAATGCACCATGTTTTCAATGCTGATGCCTAACTACAAGTGAAATACCTGCTGTGAGGGCCTGCTCCACAAGAAGGAAACTTCCAAGCTAAATTCCCCAGCACGCGGGAAATAAGGCTTTGCTAGGTGAAACTTTGTCAGCAAAAAACTTATCCCAAGCATCCAGATCTGCAAGCCACATGTGAGCAAGGGCACTCATTCCCCAAACTGACTGCTGTGATAGGTGTTTTCCTGTCTCAGTGAACCCTTTTGGCTTTCCGAGACCTGAGCATGGGAGTTCTCCATGGGAGGAAAGGAACTGCCATAGCAAATGATACCTTGGACCTGGAGCAGCTTATGGGCATCACAGTCTGTACCCCAGCATTATACACTTTATTTTAGAGATTAAGGTCCCAGCACTTAAGCCGGGTGTGTTAGTCTTAAACACAAGAGCAGCTCTGTCAGCTTTGGGGAAACGGCGCAGGACTTAAACTATGCATATGTTTAAGCACCTGGCATATGAGCGTTTCTTTCTAGTGAACTTCTCTCTCCCCTGGGCTTAATTTCAACTCCTTCCACTTTATAGTCTGTGGCCTGTGCTCTAAATTCAGATAGCCAGGGAACAGATTTTTAAAAAATACTTTCTGCTTGAAATATTGCAAGTAAAGAGCAGGTGAGAATATATATCAGTTAAATGCTTTTTTAAAGGCATATATGACATGACACAACACATTGGATTCTAAAATTAAGTACAGTAGCAAGGAACCCCCAGCTGGAATTTCCTAAAATATGTCTTTCCTCCTCTGAAACCACTTTTAATTTTAAGTGCTGACTTTCCTGACCCAGAATAAAGTTACAGGCAATGTTTACTAGCCAGCATAGGAGGGAATTGCTCCCTTATTGCATTCCAAGCGTGCAAGCCACTGAAAATCAATATAACAAAGTAGGAAAGAAAGAATAAGAGCATGCCCACTCGTCTCCCCCCCTCCACACGCACAGACAGACACATCCGTAGACCTGTCTCTTTCCTCCCCACCATGACAGGTAATGGCCCTCTCTAACCTTAGCGGCTGGCAGTGAAGAAAGACAAAGTTTGTCACATTGTTTCTGAGCAGTAAGTTGAACAGCTAGGTCACCTCCGATTTTTAGCTAGTCCGTCAAGGCTACCTTTCCATGAGTAGCACACAGCTGCCATTCCACAACAAATAGTGAAATGATGAGTCCATGTCACTGTAGAGGACACCATCTAAACTCGTGGTATCCCCTTCAGTTCAGTAACATGATGGGAGATGACAGGGACATGAGACGGGGCTGATGTGAGGCAGGAATCTCCATAACAGGTCTCCTTGTGGAGGCGACGAGGGGCTGACCTCTGGACATTTCAGAGACACAGGGAGCCGTGAAGAGGTATAAGGTCATGTCTAAAAACTGCTACTCCAGGGCAGGGGGCTGGAGGAAGGAGGCTGATTACTACTTGACGCCAGAGCCTGAAGGCAGACAAGATGCTGGAGGAGCAGCAGTGATCCAGGAGACATTTTCCAGATGTCTTGCTTTCTTAACACACTTGATGTTGAGGCAGGAGGAAGAGGAGAAAAAGGAGGAAAGGAGGAATGATTCCCTTGTCAATTGTGCATCAGCTGCTAAACTTTATGCAGAAAAGCTGCACTGCTTTTAAAAGAGGTCGGACCTTGTCTTTGGTAACGAGGATCCTTTTGATTCCTGTGTGCCTTGCAAACTTGTTTGTGAGAGAAACACATGGTCCTGTCTGCTGCTTTGGGGTTTTATTTAAGTGCTGCTCTTTCAATGCCAAAACAGAGGTCCAGTGAAAAAGCGATACTCCCCTGTCTCCCAATGGCATGGTCTAACTGGGGACTCTGCTTTTTAAGAAGAGATTCTGTTTACTGGAGGGGGCCTGAAAATGTTTTTGACCCATGGTGGAGCGCAAGGTGGTTGTCTTGTGAACCAGACATCAGCTGCAGGGTTAGCAGCAATCACTGGGTGCTGAAATTTGTCACGTGTGGGAAGTTAATATAAGTGGCTCTGCCATCTCAAAAGTCTTTGTGCCACATAAAGCTTTTCTTTCCCTGGTAATGCAGGAGAAGGAGAAGAGAAACATAGAACCCTGATTATCTGGCACTGTCAACTGAAGACTGACCCAAGATGAAGTCTCTGTATGATCAGCAAACCTGCCCTATCCTGAGTGTCTCAGATATGCCCATAAAATGCGTCCCAGCACACATCTCTAAACGACACAGTCTCTGCCAGTCCTCAGCGGCCATAGTCTTGCCTACAGCCTGACAACTTTATCACCCTCTCCCTCCCTCCTGCTCGCTCTCACTCATCCTTTGGTGCATGGAGTATTCAGGGTGATGGCTAGTGCCAATGTTAATGGGAATATCACTTGGAGGCTGCTGGAGGGAATCAGGGGCTCTGTCTTCCCAGGCCATCACTGCTTTGCAAGCTCTGGCTCTCACCTTTAATGTGGAGTCAGCTTTCTTGGCACATGGAGGATTCACCCTGTGGGATACTTTGCTGACTTTTCTCTTCACCTTGACTCAGACATGCACAATAGAAATAGCAGCTGTGGACTCCTATGGTTTCAGACCCTGCCCTGTTTCAATTAGAGAGACACATGGGTTTGCAGAGGAGGCTTTCAAGGAGGATGTGTGGGTTTCCTTTTGTGTCTTAACACATTTAAAAAAAGAGTTGCACTGAGCTACCTGTTTCACCTGAGCACCTCCAAGCACCTGGCAGGCAGTCAGTGGTTCTGTTACTCTCCCTAGTCTGATGGGGGAGCACTAAGTGCACTCAAAGTGCATCACTGCCCCTTCACACTGGTCATACTGACACAAAACGGCTGCATATTGGCAAAATCCATCCCCACTCCTTTGCAGTGAGTTCTCCCAGCAGAAGGACTTGGGGACAACACCAAGGGGTAAAGGGCCTCGCTGAGTGGAAGTGATGTTCGAAAGGCAGAATGCGTCTCACCTCTATTTCACCCCACCCTGGTAACTGGATAACTCTGTGCAGACTGGAGCATGGCTGTTACAATGACAAGGTCACCTTTGTGAACAGCTCAGCTCTGGGGCTGGGGAGCAGGTGACCCTTTGGCAGTGAAGAACATTCTCCCAAGGTCTGCAGGGAAGTAGTATCTCCCAGTTATCCTGCTCCAGCCTCTAGGCAACACCTTTCCAGCCCAGGTACATCACAGTCAGGAACGTGTGGAGCTGGGCAGAAGCTAATTTGGGCCCCCAGTACCTCCTGCTGCTGCATAGGAGATGGGAAATAGCTGGGAGGGCAGTAGGTGATGCCTGACAGCTGAGCAGCCCTTGATGGGCGTGCTCATGCCACAGCATACTCAGCCTTAGGATATTCTTGTGTCCTGGAAAGTCTCTCAGAAGCACCCAGCACAACCCGAGAAGCACACCGTCACCTGAAAGATGAAGTCACTTCCAGTTTTTCAGCTTTTGTTACTGAAGCAAGGGTCTTCTCCCTGCCCTGCTCCTCCGTCTTCTTTACTAGGCTGGAGGGAAATGGTGTAATCACCTGCCACAATGAGCACCATCCTTGCCCAGGGGAGAGAGGAAGCAGAGGAGATGCTACCTGCAAAGACTGGGAGCTAGGGTAAACTCAGAATTTTTTTGAAAAGTAGAGAGAATTAGTTTTGTGTTTAGTTGGTCTTCCTTATTTCTTTTTGTCTTTAAAGGATTTATATGAAATTGTTCTAAAAAAAAAGTCAAGCTAGCATCTTCCCTGAGACACTTGCCACTTGGTCCTGGGAAAAGGCTGCGTGCTCTGCAGCCTCCCACAAGGAATGTAACCAGCTATGAGGGGTAATGCCTGCTAGAGGGTTGCAGCAATGATAGGGCTTAGAAACCAATCAAGATTTTCACAGCAATCTCAAGCTGTTTGAGGCCTTGCCCTCTGCTGTCATGTGCACACTTGAGATATTTTTTCTTTCTTGTTCAATAAATCCCCGGTTTTCTAGACCTCAGGAGTGTACCAAAGTTTGAAAGTGACCCAAGTTCAAGCTAAAGGCTCAGCAGGAGACAAATAAAGGAACCTCAAATCTATTATTAAATAAGTAAAACCTCATGACATCTTTAGGTCTGACTTACATTTTCTGAGTCCTTGAAGTTGCTAATAAACACCAAGAAAATGGCTGGAGCTTTGATCTTCACCTCTGATAATACTTGGGAAAATATTCAGAAATATATTCATCAACAGTTAGAGAATTTGGAAAATTCTTGTATACAGGAGGGGTTTTGTAAAGTCAGGCTTTACTGGGTTTGTGTGGCAAGGTTTTGGTGGAGGGGGTGTCTTCAGGGGTGGTTGCTGTGAGAAGATGCCGTAAGCTTCCCCCATGTCTGATAGAGCCAAGAGAGACCCACTGCTGGCCAAGGCCAAGCCAATCAGCGATAATGGTAGCACCTCTGTGATAACATATTTAAGAAGGGGAGGAATCTGCTGTGCAACAGCAGCCAGAAAGAGGAGCGAGAATATGTGAGAGAAACATTTCTACAGACACCATGGTCAGTGAAGAAGGAGGGGGAGGAGGTGCCTCAGGCACTGGAGCAGAGATTTCCCTGAAGCCCATGGTGAAGACCATGGTGAGGCAGGCTGTCCCCCTGCAGCCCATGGAGGTTAACAATGGAGCAGATATCCCCCTGCAGAATGTGGAGGACCCTACACTGGAACAGGTGGATGCACCTGAAGGAGGCTGTGACCCTGTGGGAGGCTGGCGCTGGAGCAGGTTCCTGGCAGGACCTGTGGCCCCGTGGAGAGAGGAGCCCATGGTGGAGCAGGTTTGCTGGCAGGACTTGTGACCCTGCAGGAGGCCCATGCTGGAGCAGTCTGTTCTTGAAGGGCTGCACCCTGTGGAGGGGGCCCACATTGGAGCAGTTTGTGAAGAACTGCAGCCTGTGGGAAGGACCCACGCTGGGGAACTTTGTGGATGACTGTCTCCCATGGGAGGGACCCGCTTTGTAGCAGGGGAAGAGCATGAGGGATCCTCCTCCTGAAGAGGAAGGAGCAGCAGAGACAACGTGTGATGAACTGACTGTAACCCCCATTCCCCATCCCCCTGTGCTGCTGGCGGGGAGGAGGGGGAGAAAATCAGGATTGAAGTTGAGCATGGGAAGAAGGGAGGGGTGGGGGGAAGGTGTTTTAATATTTGATTTTTATTTCTCATTACTGTTTTCTGATTTGATTGGTAATAAATGAAACTAATTTCTCCAAGTTGAGTCTGTTTTGTCTGTGATGGTAATCGGCGAGTGATATGTCGCTGTCCTTATCTCGACCCACAAGCCTTTAGTTGTATTTTTTCTCCCACCCTGTCCAGTTGAGGAGGGGGAGTGACAGGAGTCGGCACCTGGTGTCCAGCCACTGCCAACCCACCACACAGGCTTAGAAGCAGGTATAGTTTTTCATATCTCTAACATTGAGTCAGTCAGAAAGGGAAAGAGAGGAGTCTTAGGCAGAAAGTTTGTATTCAAGAGAGTAGCTTTTCCCCAAAACACAGCTCTCCTTATCATTATTATTTCACCTATTGACCACTGATTTAAAAAAAACCTTCTTCTCATAGTCTTCAACACTACTTTACCCTGCAATCCACTTTCTGAAATGTCCTAAATAAAATGCATAGTCATGGTCATATATAACCTTGACCTACAGATATTCAAAATATAGCTCCTAGTCAGAATATACTCCCTGAAGGGTAGGATAAATTTAACCAAGCAGTCCTCCTGACCGGTTCTCAACACAGACCGACACCAGTTTCACTATAGATATCCTAAGGAACATGTTGTAAAGTAATCATGGCCAAATGCAAACTCTGAGAGTCCATGAAATGACTTTCAGCTTGCTGAAGTATTTTGCACATATTAATTAAACTTTAGATCACCTGGCTTAAATCAGAATAGCAGAACTACTTCAAAACTAACTTTGAAGTTTGCCTGCTGTGAGCAGGAGGCTGGACTGCACGTCCTCCAGAGGTCCATTCTAACCAAAATTACACAATTTAATGAAAACAGCACAAAACTATTGTAACCTAGAAAGTTGATTGCTGAGACAGAAAGAGACATTGGGAGCTTCTAACCACAGGCCACGTTATTCTGCAACAGCTAGAGGCTGAGCACCATAGTCCTGCCTCACTGTCGGCCGTCCTCATCGTTCAAATGCCAGACAGTGCCCCCAACATGAGCCTGGGGACACGAGCTGTCTCTCTGCTGAACAATTGCATTACTTTCAGAGGAATTAAAAGCATGAAGTGTTTGAAGGTCTCTCTGTCTGAGCAGATTTGCATGACTAGTTCTGTTAGCAATCGCGCATCTCTGGCACGCCTGGGTAGTTAGACGCTCTTCAAAGATTTGCAGTGGGCAGTTTTAGCCATGCATCTTTTCATCTTTTATAGCTAGACTCCTTATGTCGGAGCCATTAGCAATATCTCTAAACTCCCTTTCAATCATGTTTTACGGTGCCTGTTCAGTGCATTGAGGTACCTTTTATGGTTGAGATGACACTTTCATTATAAGCTGCTGTTTTCAGTGGTTTATAACTTTTCCCCAAAATTACCTTTGGGGGTTGAAATTTTCTCACGCTTTCTTATTCACAGACCAGCAGTGAATTTATTTAGAAAGTTGGAAGATAATCTCCGCAGCTATTTTTGAGTTATCAAAACTTAGGGGAAAAAAAAAAAAACAAAGAAAAAGAAAACCCTATTTTTGATTGTTAAAACCAAAAAGTACGCATGTATTTGCAGCATCCTGTAATACAAAAAACTGCAGTGAATGCAGGCTCCATGAGACACCTGTTTATTGTAATTGAATTTGGGTAAAGAAAAAAAAACTAAGCACAATGAGAAATTGTAAACCGTGCAGATACAGTGCAATCCTAACAGTAAGAAATGGTAACTGTGTTTATGGTTACTGGAGGTCGAAGGACCTTTTTTCTGGCTTCAGCATTTTGGGTTTCCTGAGCTTTGTGCAGTAGGCCCTTACTACAGCATCAATAAACACCTTTTGAATTTATAAGCCAAATAGTCATAGCCACTCAACAAGTACCTAGGCAAATGCAACTAAGGCATCCACTGTTCTGAAGGTATTTGCTCACTTTTCAGTACGTGTGTGTTCCAGCTGGTCCTTGATAATCCTTGTTGATGCCAATTATTTTCAGACTTTATTTTGACTGAAGAACAGTAGTCACAGTCTGGGCATATGCTGCTTCCAATTGTGTCTACTTTCCTTCTCAGGGAAAGAAAATGAATATTGTCTTGCTTTCTTCTCAGTGCTTAAACCTGTTCTTTGGATATGTTTGCTTGCCTATGTGACAGAGGCTTTCATCTGAAGAGCAAAACACTGTCAGAGTGAGGCTTCTGGGCAAGATGGACATCTGCTTTGATGTAAAGTGGAATAATCTTCACAACAAATAGGTAGATATTATGGCCACTGCAAATCTACCTGGGTTTCTTTTAGGCATATATCAGGAGGAAAATAAATATGGAGACGGATTCAGTTTAGATTATTCTCCATGGATCTGCTCCAATGTTGGCTCCAGCCAGTGGGTCCCTTTTCATTGGCTTTAATGGCTTTCCAATCAGGCTCTAGGGTCTGATTTTATGTTCAATGACCCGGTTGTTCATGATGAGGTTTCAGCAATTTCAAAGTAAGTGGAGTTGCCAAACAGTTTTAGATATAAATGGTTCACTTCCCTCATAAATTTTACAAAAGCAGCTCCACCTACAGGATCCTTAAAATTAGCAAGAATTAAGCAACTCCTGCAAAAGGGGCTATGAAGGCTTCCTTGAGCTTTTAAAATTTGCATTAGCCTTCTGTTAGGATTCCCCTGTGAATTTTAACCTGTGCAGGACTGTCTTAAATAGCATCTCCTCCAGACCTGCAATAGTATATCTCTAATACAACTAAACCCAGAAATAGCCACATTAAGTCTAATATTCTAATTCAGGGAACTCTGCACTATACCCCTTTTGAGCAAGTACATAACTACAACTACCTTATTTTAATTTTCAATGCAATGAAACCTGAGCAAACACACTTGCTTAAATATTAGGCAGAGCTGAGTGGTCTCGGCAGGCTGATCCAAACTGAATGAAGCAAAGTCTTTCCTCCCAAATCAGAGGTCACAAATAAGATGACAGTTTCTCCTTAAAAGGCAAGTTACTTCATCCTGCAGTATGATATGCTGTATTTAACACTTCATTTTAAGCTGCTTTGAGCTCAAATGAATATAAATACCCAATGGTCATTCTCTTTATTAAACTGGAGCTACACAAAGGACTAATAATCTGGTTGTCTTGTTGTTCAGTCTAATTATAGTAGGGAGTGTGAGGAATCCCATGTGCCTCCTAACTTTGGATGAAAATAATTAGTCTGCAGGTTTCCTTTTTTGGCTTTTATTATTATCATCATTATTGCAATTAATAAACTTCATCTTCCACTGCCACAGTCTACCGAAGTGCACACTGCAAACCAGGCGAGAAAAGGGAAATGAGGTATTCTGTCTTTTTCATGTGATTTCTGTCTTCTTGCTTTTTGGATAAGATTTGTTTTGTATATCAGGGCAGTGAGCTCAAAGGCTATATCCTGGAGAAGGATATTAGAACAAAATACTCAAAAATGTTTTTGGTAATGGAGGCTGCTGTCAACATTTCTCAAGAACAGGCCAACCGCAAACCTTGAAGAGGGGCCCTAGGGAATGATTTATAGTATGGACTGATACAGTAAACGCGATTTGTTTTAATTAAGGCGATGGCTTATTGCATAATTCACATTGCGCGGGCTGAAATGACCGCACCAGGCAGTTTTGGAGAATTACAAGCTGTTCTCATAAATTCCATTAACTGTAATGCAGCAAATATTGCAGGAAGCAGAGTTTCATCAAGAAACATAAATGCAACATTCCTACTTCTCAGAAGTTTACAGCAAAACTAATTCTGCAATATGTCTTCAGTTTTTAGCTTCCATATATTATGAAGTACAGTTTTTCACTCCCTTTCCCTGATACACTTAACAAACCTGCAAGTACGGTCAGCATTCAAAACACCCAGCCACATCCTTAAGTAGCAGCAAACAGCTTGGTGCAAAGGAGGCAAATGTATTCCCAAGCTCATCCAGCTCATCATGGTCCCTAGACCTGCAGAAGTTGTTACACTGATGTACTGCAGCCTACAAGGCACCGATAATAATATAATTTTGCAAAGTGGTCGTTGTTTTTATTTGGGAGAGGGTCTCCAGCACAACCTGAGGTTCCTGTGCTCTTCAGAATGAGCACACCAAGTTGATTCATTCCAGCTTTGGCTTTGGCTTTGTTGTACTCTCAAGTTTAGTAGCCCTCAAAAAAACCCCATGCGATTGTGGAATTAAAAAGTAAGTTGTGAAATCATGAAACAGAAATACAATTGAACGTAATTAAATTTGCGTGGGTCAGCCTAATATTGGTATTGTCAAATGTCTTCAGAGACAATTTTTTTATATTTACCTTCTTTTAATTTCACTTTGTACTTCTAAGATAAACATAAATAAATATACTGTCCAGCATATATATGGTATAGTGTATACATAGAGAGAGTATTGTATTATATGTAATATGAATAGAGCTAGAAAGAACCTAGGGATCTGGAAAAGAAGGGTGCCATTTAGTTGTTAAATACTTACTATTTCAAATGAATCACTCATTGCACTTCAGTTACTCCAGTCCCAGAAAACTGAAAAAATCTTATACTTGAAAGAAAACAACAACAAACATCTTACCATGTTAGTGAGGTAATTAAAGAGAAGGAAAAAAAGAAGAAAGATCTCAGATCAGCACCGGAATTCATGATCAGACATAACCATAGTATGTATTTCCTCAGTGAAATAGTGATAACCCAAATAGATGTGAGAATCTGATTCCTAATACCCTGTCATGGATTTAGCTCACGTAACACCAGCTACCTAAAACTTACATGTCTATTGTGTCTATAGGCAATAGCTGTAGGATTCCTGAAATCTATTTACAATCTGAGGATAGGGTTTTAAAACAAACAGGGTGAGCCACCCATGCTAGCCAACAGAGAAGTGAATTTAGATGTGACCTGCTTCCATTCTACTGCATGACGTTTGTGGCAGAAAAAAAGCAGTGGAGTACATGTTGGACTATCTGAATCGCTCTTTGTGAAACAAACCAACACAGCTTAGTGAAGCTGAAATTTCCACCTTGTCCGGGCATCCAGTGGCATTGCCAGCCCAACACCATCTGGCAGTGGTGCTCTACGGGCACATTCATCAATTGCCTTCTGCCAGGGGTAACTGGGTCACTCCAGAGCCAGCCCCAGGACTCTCCAGCAGACGGACAGCATTGACAGATGGAGAGCTTGACTTCAACACACCTTTGAGTCTACATCTGTGTAAACAAAATTATTTCAAATGAAAATGATAGGCTTGTAATGCTTATGTTCGGCTTCAGCTTCTTCTTACAACTGGCTAATGAAACAACCCAACTTAGTGTGTTGCTTCTTCTTTCAGTGCTTGCCTTATTTATTTATTTTTTTGTCTGCTGGAGGACGCGGACCTCTTCTCTGTTTGGACAGTGCCACAATCTCAGTTTGAGGAGGAATAAGAGGCAGATTTAGGTGCTGCCCAGTTACAGAGGAATATCAATTTATAATAAGTTGGTGGTTGTGCTCTTTCCTTCCACTCCCACTCTGCTGCCTGCGATGTTGTGTTATCAGTTTGCCTCCTGTTCTTTCTTTTGGAGCATCGTAAATATAACAGCAAGCCAGAGCTGGTTTTGAGCAAAGTTCCTCACTGCATTATACATGAGTTTGGAAACAAGAGGAGTTTGTTCTGAATTCCACTTAGCCTCATGAACTTTTGCAGGTGAATTTCAGGCCTATTTGGCTGGCTAAAGCTGAAGTTTGAATTATTGAAACAACAGGGGGGCTCTTTGGATCTCTTCTGCCAGGAAGGCTGAGGGAGACAGCATTTTATTTTCAGCCTTATTAAAACTTCTCTATAGAGAGGAAGTCGATCTTTTCAATTGCTCTTAATCTCCAGAGAAATCTCCCACTGATCCCTAAAATGCCGAACTTGCAATCCTGGAGCAGTTTTTAAGCTGCAGCCCTGGAATGTTTCTAATGTTTCCAATACTGCTTAAATGCATCTCCCTTTGCCGATTACCCTGCTGTGGCTGGGTGCTGCCAAAGCCTACTGTGGTGTTAATTTGCACAAAGACACTACTTGTTGTCCACAGACTTCTGGGACCGCCTGTGCCAACCTATGCTAAATGCTGGACTCTGAGATCCCGGGTATTGGGTAGGGATGCTGAAGTATGACACTGCAACACAATTTCAGGTCTTTGACCCTCAGAAATAAGACTTGTCTTGCCTAACTCTGGGAATGGGATTCAGCTCCAGCCTTTGCACATCTACGTTGGACAAATGTCTTTGTTTTTATGCGGCTGTCTCCAGGTTTTGACAGACAGATTAGCCACATGTCCTACTGCAAGGTGTCATGTTTGTCTGCAAACTGCTGTCTGGACAGGACCCCCTGAGCTCAGGCGGATGAACGGGCAGAAAGACAAACAAGCGGCACTCCTGGGAGAGGCTGGGAACTGTGAGAAAACTTTCCGTGATGTGGATAGGATTTGTCTCCTGCCTGTGAGCCGGTGAGCGGGGCTGAGGCAGAGACTCTGCTGGGATGAGATGTTCCGCCTGAGGGGATGGAAATGGGGGAGGAAAGGAGGGGAGGGAGAGTTGTCAGCATCTGGATCAAAATGAGACAAAAGACAACATCCCGTCCAGTAATCTGAAGGCATCAGCTGAGTCGTACCTGCTCTTTTAACGTGCGCTGTTTAAAGATGATGAGCGTGAGATTAACAGTCTTTGTTTTCAGATCTTAGCTGCCTCCATTCCCTGGCCTGAAGTGATTCTTTATCTCAATTGCCAGCTTTGCATGTCATTCACTTCAACTTAATCGCAAGGATCCACAAATCAAGCGATTTCAGGCTGGGGGCTCTGCCTTACAAAGCCTTTGGACGTCAGCAAATAGGATTTTCTTGCACTTCCTCATGGACGTAACAAAGACATTTGCTCTCAGTTTACAGAATTTACATAGTGCAGTTTGGGCATTTCACAGTGCTGTTTGCGTGAGGAACCTTTTGAAGTCAGAGAGCTCGGATGACCTATATGAATATCTATTTATACTGCATATACAAGTTGCATCCAGGTTGGAAAGCTCCTAATTTAATGATCAAGAAATGAAACCAGTTTCAGAGTCAAGATCCTCAGCTGATCTGGATGAGTGGAAATCTTGCACGCTTAAAGGTCACACAAAGAATTACACCAATAGAAAATGACATCCTAATATTAAGTTATTAAACTGTGTTATTGTAAAGCATGCACCATGATTGCTGCGTATATCCTCAGATCTTCATGCAAAATAGCCAGCACACCTCCGTGCGCATCGTTTACCAGAACATTGAAATGTGGGAGAAAACCTCCTTCTGAGAACATTGTCAAGAATGACTCAGTTGCCTCTCAGTAGTCATCGTACAATAAGAGCACTTTAATAAAATATGAAAACACAAGGCACATAGCTGGCTGAGAATTTGTGGGGTTTTTTGTCAGTTACTGTATTCAAGAAAGGAGAACTTTGTGTGAAAATTTAAATCATGTGTGATTTTAGATCAAGGAACACTGACTAGTCTTAACTAAAAATACTGCCCTTCTTGGAGCAAATGTCTGATCCTGGGTCAAAGTGCAATTGTTGGTGAATTCTTGTTTCAAAGTGTTATTTAAATTTTTGTCTAAAGCTTGACCTGATTTCTAAAAGGGCATAAATGGGTTAAATAACTCCCACATTAAACAGAAATGTATATTTCATGTAAAAAGTACATTTTGGGTTCACCCAAAATTAAAAAAAAAAAAAGAAAAAGAAAAAGACAGACTTGCTCTAGAGAGCACTCTCTAATGTTCACGGGATTCATATCATTTTAGCAGAAATATAAGCAGAGAGATGTAAACCACAAAGACTTTCAGGCCTTCTGATCCAGCATCATTACGTATCCAGCAGAGATCAATGCCTCAAAGAAAAGTGTAAAATCCCCTGAAATGCCCCATTAAAGACTATACATTTGATAACGATTAGTATATGGATGTCTGAGGTTCCACCTCTTCTTCTTATTATTAGCTCTATCTAATATGATGTTCCCCATACAGGCTGCTTGGATCACATGAATTTGTGCAGAATTGCGCTGGAGGAAAGCAGAGAAGACATCTATATCCCAAAAAGATGGAGGGCTCTTTGCTATCTATCCAGTGGATGCCCTATTCTTTTTTCAGGATTAACCTCTCTTACCTAAAACCCGAGTTCCTTCTGGGGGAGTTGTGGCAATGCTTTGCACCAGCATAACCGAGTTTTTAGAGCAGGATGCAAAGCATGGTTTCGTAGCCAGTTGCTGTGGTTGTGTACATGTGTGTATAGATAGGCATAATGGACCCTTCAAATTGGAATTTGGCTCTGGAAAAGGTGTTAACTATTGCAGCCTTCCCCAAAGTGCCATGTTATCTATAATGGCCACACACTTATGGTTATACAGGCCTTAGGTTGTGCCAAGGAATTAGGCACTGAGCTGTTTCACTGGAGCTATGAAAACTGCTTTCTACAAAGTTGGAAGCTTCATTGTTTGTAATCATCTGAGATCAAAGATAGAGAAGGTGGGTTTGTTGCTGCTTCTTAATGTCTTGGAGAGTCCTGGTGTTTTACTTCAGATAGGTTGATTTGTCTGTCTCTGTTGACATGCAAATAGCTTGTCAGAACCCTTACTATGCTGTGTAAATGAATGAAGGGATGATACAGGGAACTTCTGTCAGGATGAGAAAGCCCAGTGGGTCTTTTCCAGCCCCAGCACCTCTCTCATGGATACTGGATTGGGTGTGGAAGAGGAGGCATAACAGTTATTTATGTGGATCTATGGGAATTAAAACATCCCTGCTCTATCCAGAGCTTTAAAGAAACAGCTTTCTTTAGGAAAGAACTTGTTCTTCTTAAGGAAGAACTTGTTTGTCGAGAGAAGCTGTGAGGTTCCCAGGATGCCTTTCCCCAGGACCAATACAACCATGAGGAAGACAATCTCACCCCAGGCTGACTAACCCTTCAAAACAGAAGCAGACACAGAGAAAGGTGGGAACAGAGATGCTTTGCAATTGCCTCATTTCTGCATGCACATCCTATGTTCCCTGGGAGAAGGATGTCAATCCTTTTCTTCTCTTTTTCCCTTGGTGAGTGATAATTTGCCTCCTAGTGCAATAAATGTGGATGCAATCACCTTTCGTAACCGATCAAGTCTACAGGCCCCATTTCATGGCTGTTGAAATAAAAACAGTGGCATTGTTATGCCTCACTCTCCCCGCAGAGACAGCTGAAGCCTTGGTGGTCCCATCGCGCCATCGGGCTTGTCAGCATAAACCCACATCCCTCAGCAGTTTCCACTCACTCTATAACTGAAGCAAGCTGAGAAAAACTCATGTTTCCTAGATCAGAGTGGTTTTGCCAGACAATCTGAACATATTTGGGGTGACCTGTCCTGAAACCAATGCCTCCTGCTCTAAGCACACAGGTGCATTCATGGACACTACAGGAGAAGCTGCTGGCAGCTATCTTGAAGCTGTTACCATAAAAGAGACATCCCACTCTCTGAGGTGCAGAGCAGTCTGTCATGCAACTTTGCTGCATGTTTGCTTTTCCATATTAGCTTTAAGAAAAGGTAAAATTAAACACTACACAAGATGCAAACATGGAGACATGCTCAAACATACACATGCTGAGTGCAAAAATAGCTACACACACACATACGCACATGTACACAGTCCACGTTGCCAAAGCTGGTAATAAAGACCATTTTCTGAGGAGTTTGAATACCTCCTAGTGAGAAGCCTGTTTTGTCTTTCAGAAAAGTTGCTTTTCTTTTACAAATAAGGGCTATTCGTTTAAGCTGTTTTTTGAGGTGTCAAACATAAAAATGAGAGGAGATGTCAGTTGGGGCCCAGGGGGACGGGGAGGGGGAGACAGAGAGCCTGAAAAATGCTTCCGATGCAAGCGACTTGTTTAAGCAGAGAGCATGTTGCAGCCAACTGGATCTTTGAGAAAAAGATGAATTTCTGCCCATTCAAACATGAATAAGGTGAGATGAAGGGAGGGGGAAAACCCATGAAGGTGAAGAGCCTTTTTTTTTTCTTTCCCCAGTTGTGATGGATGATTTCAGCCTAAAGTACTGAGCCTCCCAGTGAAGAAAATATCTACAGTGATTTTGATAAATAAATGCTTAGACCTTGCAGTTGCCACCTTGATGTTGGAGAGAAAGAAGTTTATACTTCATAGTGAGGTTTTTTTGTACCAGGCACAGAAGGAGCAAGACTGGGACAGTCCTAACACTTCTGCATTAAGAGGAGGGACTTACTCTTGGGCATAATTTCCCACTGTTTTTTTCACTACACAGGAAAAACTGGAGCACCCAGAAAGACTGGTCTCTAAATAACAACAGGCAAATTTAAGATGGCATATGAGGCTGCCAAATGCTTGGAAAAGGGAAGGAAATGGGGCACATTGTCCTGCTGACCTCCAGTGTTGGCTTCTCTCTTTCGCTGTGTTTGTAGCATGATGTTATAGCCTGCATGGTTGCAGACAGCCTGCATGGAGCTGTGAGTAAGCATCTTTGGAGCAAAAATAAACTCCTAAACACCAAAATATTTGTTAGTGGAGACAGACACATTCATTCCTCACATGGATCAAGCTTGCAGGGTTTCTGAGGTGCAAAAGTTCCTTGTGGCTGCATTCACACATAACATAGGTCAAGACAGTTCCAGAACTTTTTGTTTCTTTCAGACTGTAGCCCCTTACTCAGAGGAGCTGTTTATCACCTCTTTCAAAATGTGGCTGCTTTTATGGCAGGGCATCAGGGGATGAGCTAAAAAGTATTGTAGTTCTGTATGGCTTTGCAGGAAAATAAAGAAAAATATTCGATCCCATTGCACCTATGATTGGCAAAACACAATAACCCAAGCTGGAGTATAGCTCAGATCATAAACTATAGACTGTACATGTGAAAAGAGAAGCCTTTGAAGCACTACCCAGGACTTTTGTTTTATACCCTAGCAATGTTCCCAGTGCTGCTCTCGAGAAGTGTGCTGGGAAGTGGTGTACAGTCATTCACCAACACTGATTTCTGTGGCAGCAGTGTTTCTCCCCCTGGAGCACTCCCAGTCCTGCCTTGGCCAGATGTAACTCTGCTTGGCTGACGAGATGTGAACAGATCAGAAGTGTCAAGCTATGTCTTAGAGAAAGCAGACTCCAGCATTTCTGTCAGGCCCTGAATTAGAAACAAACATTGCTAGATTCCCAACCCAATCTTCGTTGCAAAAAAAAAAAATGAAAATAATAATGAAAAAAATACATTCCTTAGCTTTCAGCATACTGGGCATCTGCTCTCATCACTTGTCCCCTTACTCCAGTTTCCAAAGCCCATTGAGACAGTACCACATCAGCACATGGGAAAGGGCAAATGAGGGCAAAGACATACTCAAGTGGAGCATATACCTACTCCTTTTATTCCCTTCCCCAGCATGGAGATTCTTGTTCAGGACAGCTGTGCTTCTACAAAAGACAGTTGTAAGTCCTCTGTTTCTGCCCAACAATGAAGGATTTGAGCCTGCTTAGTGTGAGTGTAGAGATACAGAGGACCAAATAAAAAAGGCTGAGCTAAATGGAGAACACAAACACATTTCCGAGCTACACTAATGAGAACATAACTAATATGTTACATATTCCCAGCAGCACAAAGGAAACTTAAGGGAAGCACAGGCAGTAAGAAGTATTATTTCACTAGCTGTGAGCTAGTTCTATCCACACAAGGATCTATCTGTCTGTGTGTTTAAGTTCCTCTACTGGTTTCTTGTACCCTCAGAAATGCCCTAAACTTTGAATCTGAGATTAAATTTCTTGGCTGTCTGTGCAAAGCTACATCAAAACCCAGGATCCAAGGTACAGTGGGAGGGGTGAGCTTTGGTTCAGTAAAGGTGTGGAGAAACTCTTGAAATCCTGCACGACCCCTTTTATTCCCTCTGAAGTTTGCTCAGTTCAGTTAGTAACCAGAGAGCTTCTGAGAGGCTCCAGATTCACCCAAGCTGCAAGATGAAAGGAGGGTTAGAAGGAGGGCTATAAACAAGATATATATCTAATTTTTTTTTCCCCTCTGCAGCAAACTGTGGCAGAGGCAGAAGCAGACAAGAATGCAGATGTCCATGTCATTTGCTCCCCAGTATATCAGGGGAATGACAGGTCAGCACTTGGGTTTGCAGTGATTTGCATTTCTGAGCTGAGCAGGGTGACAATTTGAGGTGACATGACAGCAGGAAATGTTTGTAGCTGTATTGACCCTTAAGAAACTGGCGACAGGGCAGGTAATGTGACATCTTTTATTGGGCCAACGGACAGACCCACTCGGGGGATATTTCCAGAAAAGGATGCCCATCTTAACACCTGAAAAAAAATTCAGGGAAGCTTTTCTATTGGACCTGTCACAAGGTTTTCTTGTTGTCTGTGAGAGTGAGGATAGCGACAGGAAGACAAGAAACAGAATTTGATTTCGTTCTTCCACTCACAGCGTCACATCTCACCAGCTCACTGTGCACATGTGGGTACAGCACAGCCTGCGCTCCTTTCCAAATTGGTGCAGGCCTTTGGTGCAACAGGGATGTGCCAAAAACTGCTGTCCCAGGGACTTGCTGGCAGACACAGTGTAAGATCACCCTTCTGAGGCTTTTGGCTTTTTATTCCCTTTCCATCCCAGTGAAGCTGATTTTCACACGGGGGTCAACTGTCTCCATCAGTGCTTTCTGCAGTAGCAATTAATTTGTGTTAAAAAAAGAGGCTTTGCTGAGAGGTGCATGAAAGCAGGAGGGAGAGGAGTGAGACATTGGAGAGAGACAGAGAGCAGGCTTCTTTCGGCACAGCTCTTGCCTGTTCCCCCTTGCAGATCCTATTGATGCCTGACGTTGCTCTGCAAACAGCCAAATACTGCTCATTAGGCTTCTTGGGTTTTGCGTTCTCTCCTTGGAGGACACTTGCCCTTAAACAAAGGGTCTTAAGCTGGCTGAGGGAGAGGAAAAGACTGAGTGACACCGTTTCTCAGGCTGTGAACAGGGAGATAAAATTGAGCCAAGTTTACGCTTGCAAGAATTTCTGCTAGGATATTTCTGCAGTTTCTAATTGGAACACAGGCTTTTGAGAAGGAAAAAAATTAATAAAAATTGTGAAAGCTTTCCTACAAGCTCTAGCCAAGGTGGAAGATACTGTCCAAATTGAAACACATAAATCCCCTTGGGCCTTTTGGCTGGTCTGCTAGGCAGGTGGCTTGTTGGCCAGGGGAAAACAAAAAAAAGTAACACGAAAATGCCCTTACTATGCAGACTGCAAAGGCTTCCCTGCTTTGTTCTTCACGTCATGTTTAAGGGATTCCTCTTCTGCCCAGTGGAGCATCTCCATTGACTTATAGCAGCTGGAGACAAGACCCCTTGGCAGATATGTGGCTTTCCCTTGCTGAAACAGCTGATGTATTTCATCCCAGGGAAATTGCCTCTGAGTACCTTATAAAGCAAAACCAGAATGTACATAGGAGCATGGTTTGAAGTCCTAACTCAAGCAAAAGCCCGTGGCAGGGAAGAAAGATTTAGCTGAATAAGAATAAAGAATCTGTGCTTTGGAGGTTGACAAGACATTTGGAATGTGCTATGGGGAATGCTGGAGTGGAAAGGACTAGGCAAATGTAGGGTATCATAACTATTATTCGAAAAAATCTGTATCTAGAAACCCCAGCTCTGTCATTAACTAGAACAGGAGCTCATCTGAGTTTCACAGAGCTTAGCACTGTCAGTTTGGGAAGATACGGTCTAGCTCTTTCTTAAGCAACGTTAAGCACATTTATTTAGTTATTTTAAGTGGCACTAGAAATGAAGCTAATTTACCAAGTTCCCAAATAATTTAAAACATCTATTACAGAAAATAACATTAAAGACTGAAGGAAAGGAAGCCAAAGAAAAGAGCCTAACTGAGACAGGATTTGCCTATTAATCTCCACTTACAGAAAACAGACCTATGCTAGAAAGACTACAGTGCTGGGCAGTGGGTTGTAATTAACTAATGGCAAAGCTCTGAGACAGAGCAGTGCTCCTTTTTTGAGCCCACAAAAATGCAAATGGACAGGGAGGGGAAGAAAAAATTTTTAAGACCTTTTTAGATTTAGGTAACTAAGAAGTCTCACTTTGAGCTGAAAAGAAAGACTTTAAGGTGCCTGCATAGCAAAGCACTGGGCAGTTCAGCAGCTTTCACTGTGGTTTCTCATGGGGTTTTCACTAAGTGATTTTGGGGGAAGGAAAAAAAGAAGTATCTTGCTGGAGCAGACCTCCTGTGAGTTGGAGTGTGACTGCAGCAAAGGTCGTACCTTGCAAGCTGGGACTTCCTGAACCAGAAGAGTGATTCGCGGGAGCAAACCACACAATGCTCTCACCATGAAAAGATGTATTGGACCTCTCCTCCTAGCTTTTTCACTGCCCCAAAGTCACCTGTCTCCACCACTTTTACTCAAAAATAAAAAGAGCTGTTCATCTCCTGTCAGGGAATGCTGGAAAATATAGTAATGAATTTAAAACCACAGCTTCCCTCTGAAATGTATTTGTTTTCCAGGTATTACAGGTAAGATACAGGCACAGACAATTTTGTCAGCCTGACCAAATCCATCCTTTCTAAGGCTTTCTAGGCTACCCATACACTATTTTGAAGCCCATCCTGAATTTCATCTCCCATGACAAGACCAAGTGCTGCTGGGAGTTACGCTGATGTAAATCTGAAGCAGCACTGATGATTTCAGGATAGCTGGACTGGATCTATAGCAGCCTTAACAAACTGTTCAAGGAAGAATGTATCTTTCAGAGGCACTTTTATGCCACCTAGAAGCATATTTTCCATTATGTTGCCTAGTTTATTAGAAAAACATGATAACAGTTCAGGGTAGAGGGATCTGCTGAGTTCTCAGACTGCCTCAGTGTGGGGAAGCTCAGGGACCAAGACTGCACAACTCTGTTCCCTGATAGAGCACCTAGTGCTTGGACTAGGTAGTACAAAGCACTGGCGTAATGGAGAACTTGTGTTAACCCAAAGATGGCGCTAGGCTTGCATACCTGTGACGCCATTTAACTTTCAGAGGAATAGTGTTGCCAAAACTTGCCCAGCATATTATCATCCTTTTTGTCAGTCCCAGCAGAGAGGTCAAGAGTTAAGATATGGTTTTGTCCATGTCTCTTCTTATTTCTCTGCACCACCAAGAAATGCAGGTGTATTGGTGGGAAATAGTGTAGAGGAGCCACTCTCTTACTCCACATTCAGTGTACTGGTGGAGGACTGGATGTTTGCAGCCTGACTACTCCCCACAACAGGGAAGGGCAATTTGAAGCATGTTTGTTTCTGCTTTGGAAAACTAAATGGCATCTGTGTACATATCTACACGTGTGTGCATGTTCTGTATGCAAATGGATGCAGAAAACCCTCAGTGTTTAGCTTGACAGAGTCCAAAGGTGTGTCTCTATTTCTGTATGGTTTTTTTCCCTCCACAATGGTGGCTTTTTCTGTGCATTTCTGACAGTTATATTTTCATCCTTTCCAGCTCAAATGAAACTTACAGTCCAAAAGAAATAAAAAAGAGAAAAGAGAGATGAGAAGACTAAATGATGGAAATATGAAGAGCTGAGTGCCAGAGGCTGCCATCCAGAGATTTCTTTTGGCTCTCCCTTTCCAAGAAAACCAGAGAGAAGCAGTGTGCCAGTGCTGCATGTCAGATTCCTCTGGCACGGAAGGGCTGGCTGCTTGGGAAAGATGTCTAGGAATGCCATGAGCATCTCTGTAGCCCATCTTGTTTTCAGCGAAAGGGGTTGGTTTAGAGTGAAAAGAATGTAACTTTCTTCCTCCACCGTTGCCCTGTGTTATCACAGACTGGAACTTTTGGACATGCTGAGTGATGGTCACAATCAAGCAGTATGGCCCTTTCCTGTTGCATAATTTGTGCTTTCCAGCAGTTATGGAAATATTTTGGGATTTGGAAGGTCTGGAATTAGTCTCTGGCCTGGGGCAAGCCACTTTTTGCTTCAGCAATAAAATTTTTGTGACCAGCTTTGCTTGCTTTTCCTTGGAAATCAACAGGATTCATTCTAGCCCTGAAGTGAAGCATTTGCATACATGCTTGGCTAGGACAGGGAAGATTCGCTCAGCATCCTGTAGCCTTGAAGTTGAGCTAGGAGCAGATGATTTTGGAGTAGGTCCCGTTTGGGTAAAACTGTTTCAGATGAAAGTTGTGCTGAAGTGAGTGTACAAAAGCATCCCCTTCACACCTTGTAACACCAGTCTTTCCCATCTTGGTATCACTAAACATGCCAATATTAACAAAGTTGCTTCCTAAAGACCACAGTGAAACTTGAACCCAAAGCATGACAGTCTTCACGGATACATAAAATCTATATGAAACCTGCTTTCTACTGTGGAGTCAAGAAGTGTGGTGTGCTTCATCACACTTCCTGAGCTAGTCATTCAATAAGTGCTTCTGAATTGCAGATTAAATATTTCTCTGCCTGTACTGGTCTGTATCCCAGATAGAGTAAGGAGTGCAGAGAAGAGAGAGGACTTGGTTCTTGAAGACTACCCAGTTCTTGAAGAGGGCAAACACAGAGAAGATCTGGACTAGGAAGTCGAGTAACGGAGGGCTGTCTCAGAGATGGCAGTCAAGCAGGGCTTACAGCATCAATGTAGACAACTGCTGAAGGTCAAGCTGAGGGTTTTCTAACATAGCTGCCTGGTACATGTGGACTATGAGTGGCCTTACAGACAACACTAACCACTGAAGAAGTCATTGCCTGGGAGCTGGGAGGTACAGATGCTGCTTCACCATACTACATTCCAACTCCATACACTTTGCTTGTCACTGAGTATAGAAAAGCTCTGTAACAGTCAGATTAGCAGAGAAATAAAACCTACTTTACTTGATTTCGTAGGTTGCATTTTATAAATATTTAGTGGGCCAATTCATGTCTGTGATGCCTACACATAGATGCACTTCTGCGTTTGTAAATACACACACACACAGAGCATATCACGTATGCATGTCTGTATGTAAACATATATACAAAGTACAGAATGAGGTTTATGGATGTTACATATGCATATATATATAGGTGTATATATATATATGTATATATGCACATCCACCCCCCCACACCCCCCCGCCCCCATCTATCTATCTATCTACCTACCTATCTATCTATCTATCTATCTATCCCCCTGGAACACTTGTACCACAAGCATAATTTTCTTCCTTACCCCTGATGCAAGTCCTTTTTCTAACCTCCTCTGAAAACACCTCTAGTGCCTCATTCTGGTACCTAATTGGCCTTATCATTAAAATTTTTTTAAACTAATGTCTAAGCTAAATGTTTCCTTTTTAGGATTCAAGCCATTGCTTCTTGTTATGCCTCTCTCAATGATGTCTACATAATATGGATTGATACGCTAGTCAGGGATGGTTTCAAAAGAAGCAAATAGCATCCATTAAGGAATGGCAATATAGGAATGAGTCATATAAAAATATCCATCTATCTGTATATATATTTCTCTCGGTGTGCAGATGGACACACAAACCATTTCAAGTACACGCACACACACACACAGATCAAGCTTGCTGCATTTCAAGGATTTACAACATTTAAAATCCATAGACCTGTAAGAGCATATTATCTCGCTCCATGGATATCTCAAACTACTACATGCATATGTCCTTGAAGAAGCCCAGTAAGTTATGGCTAACTGAAACATCTTGTCTGCTGTTAACTGTGCCAGTCATCCTCAATTTATGACCTTCTGATCCCTGCTTTTAGATAGTAAAATTTAGGTGAGATAAATCCCACCCAAACCCTGTAAAGCTGTAGGTCTGAAACTAGTCATTGTTTTAATTATATAGGTTTGTGGGATCTAGTGAAAGAGGCCTCCGGGCCCTGATTAAGATCTCTATTTGCCTCTCTAATGCAAAACAGTATTATTAATAGTGTTAGTAATAAGCAGTACAGAATGCAAATCCTGGGAACACATGTTATCAAAGCCTGTGCAGACTTTAATAGTTGAATGTTTGTAAAGTACTTTTTGATCTTAAAAAAAATTGTTCAAGGGAATTGACTTATTATTATTATGGCTTCAACTTCACTAACCATGTGTTTTTCCCTTACTTTTCTAATGATTTACACAGTAAGTGATGGGCTGGGAATGGCACCAGACTTTCCTCAGACAGGCTACAATTGTATAAATAGTGAGAGTGAGTAGTGAGGGCTAATTTTAAGATGGAAAATGTAGCTATTGAGATCAGAGTTCTCTTTCCATTGTAGGTGGTCGAGGTGTAAAATGCAAAGGACAGAGGTAGACTAATGATGTTAACAGGACTTTTTCTTGTTGGTGCTCAGAAATGTTGAAGTATAATCATTAGACAGAAGTTATTACTGTTTTAATGAACAATTTGTTGCACAGTGATGCCCAAACTAAAACTCTTTGATCATCACAGCAGAGTCTTCCCTCTTTCTGTTCCCAAAGCCCATTAGAATAATTTAACTCACCTCAAGTTTCAGCACAGCTTGTTGTTACTGGAAATTACCTACTTTGTCCGATCCAATTTCAAATTAGACAACATAATCAGAAGAACCTCTGCTGCTTCACTGGAAGGACCATACTGCCACCATCAAAAAAATCTCATAATTCTCACGTTCTCTCTGAGGTTTTCTTAATTTCCAGCCTTCTCATAATTGCAATTTGTTTGGACCTCACAAGAACACCAGAGCTTCAATTTACTCCCTCACATTCATACAGAGTTATCGTGTCTTCACCGCTTGAAGTAATAAGTACCTCTTCTTGAATATTCTGCTATGCCTTTCTCTGACTTGTCTGTTCAGTTACACTTCTTTTTTTTGACCTCCAAAAGAGAACAATCTTCTACACACTGAGTAATATTGCAGCTATGCATAGCTGGACCTTTATTCTGCATATGCCACATATTTACTATGGAGATGTTAAAATTGGGGGGGCAGCTCTTTCAAAAATATTACATTGCCCCATGGTTCACAGATGATGTGATTCTGGAATGACAGAAGACAAACTAAACTCAAAGACTGGACTACATGAAAATGAAATATGAGCGGTACCTCTTCCTTCTAATCTTAGCCTCTTACAGAAGTGGAAACAAGGTGCTTCATCTCCTTCTTGCATCTGACATAAGAAGGATACAAAATGAACGTTCCACAAATTTCATTTCTGAAGATTACCTCCCACAAATCGCAATATGAGATCTTAACTTTGCTGCTGTAAATTGATAAAAAAGCCCTGTAAGATCAAGCCATATCTGCTATAATCCTCCAGTAACCACAGCTGCACTGTGCAAAAAAAAAAAACCCAAGTGAAAATTGTGACAAAGGAACAGAACCCCGGGACGAACTTATCTCAGTTTGGGCCAGGGAGATACAAACATCACCAGGACACTAATCTCTGGAGAAAAAAAAAAAAAAACCACATGTGAGAAACAAAGAAATTTATGGGTGTCTAGAAAACTGCAGAGCTGAGATCCTGTAAAACAGCATGGCTTTGATCAAGAATTCCTCATCCCATTGGTTAGACCACTATTACACATTGCATTTGAATGCTACTGGGTATATTGTGTGGTTTCTTTTGTTTCTTTGTTCCTGGATGGAAACTTAGTTATCTAATATTGGAGAAAGGGGAAAGAAAAATAACTTGTTTCTACAGTAGATCATATCGACATATTGGGATTTCATCTTGCATAGCTGAATCATTTGTATCTGACAGGTACAACTACATGGAAGATGTTAGACTCCACAGATAAATTAATTCAAAGAAATGTTTATAAATCTAGGGAGCTGCACTCATTGACTTCTGCTCCAAGCTGAGGCAGAGTAACCACATTTTCAGAAAATGGCTTTCCTGTTGCTGTGACAAAAGAGTTTTTGGTGGAAGTCATTCACTTTTTATTGCTTGAAGAAGACAGTGCCAGGGTGAAAAATTTCACTGTAATGCTCATGATGTTAATGAACATAAATCACAGGGCGATTTGGCCAACTGTAGTGGCTCTAGGAAGGCTTCTGTTAGCTAAAGGGATGTGTTGTGCTTTTGGTATCATTTGGTTCAGAGGACATAGTAAGAAGAATCAGCCTTGTCCTTTCGTGGTGTGTGGAAGAACAGGTGCTTCTGGTCTTGGCTGAAGTCAATGAGTGAGGGAAGAGTGATGGAGGTAACAGTGATGCTAAATGGAGAATGTGCTGAGATGAGGAGCAAGGGTAGCAGGGACATGGGACAGAACAGGATGAAGGCAAGCTGTAATAAGAGAGTTAGGAACCGCCTTTGATTTTGGGAGTTTTGAACATGCGTTTCAGTTTGTTTTGACCAGAATCAGCTGAACTGCCTCTAGCACAGTCATGGTCACCTACCCAAAAAATGCCTGACTGAGCCATTCAATAATTGACAGGATAAAGATTTCCCTGGGCATAATTTCATGGTTTACTTTAAGTAGCAATGGAAATGTAATCATTGAACTCGTGTCTTTGTTCATCAGTCTGTGGATCTTGAAGAAAAAATGGTTCAAAGGTAAACACTTCTTAAAAGGAATACTAAGTATAAGAAAAGGGAAGGCAGGGGGATTAGTGCTATTAAACCATTCTATATATAATCTGTGTGTTTTCTCAATGCCATAAAATTATGCTTTTTCCTAGTAGGTTGGAGCTGCAACAGGATGTTTCTGATGCTTTTATCTCCTTCTGAGTTGTATCAACTACATTAGTTCATATGTGCACACACACACACACATATTTCCTTTCTTTGTACAACCTTCCATTCCTTCATTGAGTCCATAATCACTTCTAGTCTACAAAATTTTCATGGCCTGAAAACAGTCAAAACAAAGTTTTTCTCTAATTAAAACCTGTGGCTGAGAGAATCAAGCTAAGTATGACGAAAGAGAATGAAAGAATTGTAAAGTACCTATTATGGTCTACTAGCTAAACTACATTGACCCTCCAGCATTCTGGCGAAATCAATGCACAAATCAGCTCTTTTCTTATTTAACTTACTAGTGCATGTGGGGAGCTACTGTGATCACTGGCAGCTCTCCCAGAACTAAGTTCTCTGAATAAGTCCTGTAGAGGCAAAGAACCACCTCAATATAGCACAGTGTCAGGCCTAGTGCATGTACATAGACTAGAGGCAGGGAACAAGGACAGAAGGCATAGAGGTGTAAACAGGCAATTCTTTTCTTGGTATGTAAAAGAATATGAATGTGAAGAAATGCCACCTTTCTCCATGACTATTTTGATGTTAATCTCCTTCCTGAGACAGGAACAATTGTCAGTGCATAATGTTCTCAAAGTTGTGGATCTCACCTAACTCTTCCCTTGCCTGAGCTTTATTAAATTAATTTCAAAAGTAGATCTGTTCTGCATGCTGCAGTGTCCTGAAGAGGACACTTTCAGCTGGCTTGCATTAATGATGGAGTCCAGGTTGTAGGTTAAGAAGGTGGGTTAAGTTTTTAGGCAAGTGAGTCTTGACCTATGTCTAGGATGGTTCTGTGGGAGGATGCCCATTAGTATCAATGAACTTTGCATCATACACTGTGGGGTAGAGATGGAAATGAGAAGATATTTCTCCAAAATATGAGACACCCTGGCAAGTTGTCTTGAAGGTGGTTGTCCCAAAGAAGTTGAGCAGAAAAGCCAAGTTGAACAGCATGACTGAATTTACCCAGAGGCCAACACAGAGTGAAGTATGACAGACAGGGAATAGGGAGCCCAGAAGATCTCCCTGTCAGTGGATATTCTCCACAAGGAGAAATAGATAGCAGAGTTCTGCTAGGAGGTTTCCCTGAGGTGAAGACTAGGGGAAGGAGGAACAAAAGGTGCAGAACAGATAAGAAAATTACTCCTTTACAAGGTGTAGAGCTACCATCTCAGAAGAGAGAACAGTGAGTAATATTCAGAGAACGTGACTGCAAGTGCCTCAGGTGCCTCCCGAGTTGGTGGGTTTTACTGAGTGCCAAGTTCCCTCTCTGGCTAGACAGTCACCTACAGGAAGCTCTTGGCTAAGACAGTGTTTCTGCTGGGCAGACAGAAATCAGCAATGCTGAGAGGATGGTCCCACAGACTGGTAATGAAATGTCTTGCTAATGAGAGATGAGTTGGGCTGGGTACAAAGATCATTGCAAGGTGCTGCTGTATATGAGGACATCTGTCAAGTGCAGTTCACCTGCCAGAAACAAGCCATTTTAGTTGGATGTGACTCAAACTTCCCCTGTCTCTACATGATATTTGTATGCTTTATGGAATAAATGCTTCTTGTTACCTTTGTTAGCATGTGTCATTGAATATATAATGTCCTGTCACTTTCACTAGTATGTTCTATTGACTATATTGCTGCTTGCAAAGCTCATGTTGAGTTAATGTACCCGATTTATTTATACAATTCATTTTGCTTTATTTCCAGAGACATGCTGTGACCATACTGCGATGCAGATCCTGTGAGAGTGACTGTAATAAATAAACCCAGTGAACAATTATCTCCCAAATACAGCTTCACTGACACAAATCATTGGAGTATAGTTCTTCACTTACATTTAAGAGCTGGTGGTCGCATACCAAATGTGAAGTTTGACCAACAGGGAGTACAACCAATGCATTTGTGATCAGAACTGGAGGGGCAGAAGAAAAAAACAACAAACCAGCTTCACTAATAATAATTTGGAGGGGGAAATCAGTTTTGTGGTGTGAGTGTACTGATAAAAGCAATCTTTCTGAATGTCTATATTTTTTCCCAGACTTTCTGGTGAATTGATAGATAGACAGATAAATAGATGGATAGATAGGATTTTTTAAATGGGATTTTTGTCTTATGATGCTTGCATTTGGAATTAAAAAACATCTTGTCCTTTGGTAAGAAAAGGATGCTGTTTTTTCCTTCTGTCTGCAAATCCTTTCTTTTTGACTGGGTAACATTTCATTCTCTGTACCTATTCTTTCGACTACTCTTGGAATAAAACTGCTCTAATATACTGGCTGAGACAGTATCATTCTACTGTTGATGAAAACTGGTGAGTTCTCTCTGGAAATTGGAAGAAATTTCAAATTTCCAAGAGCAGAGTGCTGCAGAACCAAAGGAGTCCTATAATCGCTGACGTGCTCTCTCTGTATTTTGAAATAACTCTGAGAGTGCTTAAAACTGGATGCTCCAGACACGGAACAATCACGAAATGGATCCTAACTAACAGATTTTACAGTGTAGCCATGAAAGTTTGATCCAGGTGTCCAGATGCCCTGATAAGAAGCCGAGATCTCATCAATACAGTCAGTACTATTCAGGATACAATTCTTGTGACAAAGTGAAGGAATCTACTTTGAGCTGAAATGAATCTTGATCAAGTTCCACTGACCATGTTACCTAACTCACTGTTGACTATAGAGGTAGTCAAGAGAGATTTGGTCAGATACAGATCCATACAGTGTGGACACACATATCTGGGCAAATATTTGGTCAAATGAATTGCTGCACTGATTTTGAATGGATCAAAACTGAGGAAGATGAAGCCTTACTATGCGGTTGTTATTATTATTGTTATTATTGTTATTAGTACTACTCAATAACTAGCATACTGGGGAGTCTTTCTTATACCATGACTTAACAGTTACTTTACACTATCTGTGCTGGTGTTTGTAGTTCCTCTAGGCCTCATGGTGACAACAAGACATCAGTGAGAAGACAGCAGCTTTGATTGCAAGATTGCTCCAAAGCCCTGAAAAGCTAACAAATGTCTTATCCACTGTCATTCTTGTCACTTTGAGATTTGAGCTCTGAGGTATTTAACTCCCACTATGCTGTTCTGCCTTTGCAGAAGATCTGCTAGAAGAATGACAATATCTTCACATGAGCAACAGCTGCCACCTGTGTGAGACATACACCACTGTTTCAAAATGGATGAATTTCCTTTCCCCAGCTGTGACCCCATTCATTAAGTCATGTCACAGTAGAGGAAAAGAAGAAAAGTAGGAGTAAGTCGTATGAGAGGTGGGGGACCACCATTCTAGGAGGATTTTTATTCTGTTGGGGCTTTTCTTGGTAATAAACACAGCCACTGATTGCTGAGGCTTCTCCCTCCCGCACGCTGACCCCACACACTCAGTGAGTGGGTCATAGTTCAGTCTGTCCATCTGCATCAGAGTATTTAGGGTCACGGTGCTAAAGGCCATGGTACACCTGGCCTTAATCAAGCTGGAAAGAGTGGACACCAAATATCAGTCAAAGAAATCCCAAGCTCTGTCCCTCAAGCTTCTGTTAGCAGCCGTGCCATGGTTTGCTGATGCTTGAGCTGCTGGCAGGAACAAAAAGACTGCTTCGCCACGGCAGTCGTGCGCAGCGCATCTCCTGAAAAGCCAGTGCACGGCAGGGCAAAGGGAGGGTAGGATTTCAACCTTCGCTCCAAGTTGCCTCGCTTTCCTGGGTTTATGTCAGGCCCTTAGCGTTATTTGAACATAGTTTTTGTGGTTTAATTTGCATAATTGATGAGATGGAAAATTATCTCGATGATTGATGGATGTTCTGCATGCACCAGAGTTTGTCACAAAATATAATGCATCTGTAGGATGAGCCTGCTGCTCCTGCCATGTTATTTCCCAACAGGGCTATAAAGTTCTAAGTTAACCCCGCAGGTTTTAGGTTTCTTTTGTTTTTAATCTTTTGCAATATAATGTGCAACACGGTAAACAAACACAAAGACACAGCATCAACTAAAGTTACCATCTTTCTTCACGGTACTCCAAGGACATGGAGCAGTAAAAGGAAAAAATGGTATCACACTTGTGGAATTCATCCAAGACTTTCCTCAGTGGACTTGCACTATAGCTATATCTATATTTTTCCAGCTGCTTTGGGTATGGTATATCTCTTTCACACATTTTCATTAATAAAGTTTTCTCTTAATTTTCGATTAGTTAACAGTGCATATACCACAATTCATGTGATTAGTGGACTTTATTTTGATAATTGCTTGTATAGATCCTTTTATAATCAAAACCTGATGCCAAGTGCAAAAGTACTCTTTAGTAACTAACAGCGTTTCTTTCCAGGGCAGGCCTGTCTTGGTCCATTCCTGTTCAGCAACACATTAAGACACACGGGTGACTTGAAGCCTGTCTTAAAGTTGAGTGTGAAGTAGCATATACTTTATGTCCGGCACGTATTAAAGTTCTCTGTGGAGCAGAGATGGTCTTACGGACGCATGCAACTTCTTTGCTGAACAGTGAATTTGGAGGGATGAAGTCTTCCCTGTACTGTCTGCAAATTAGTGGCCAGGTGCAGCAGTCTGTTATGCAGTTTTTGTACACCAGATTTGTATGGTGGATGGATGTACTTTGTGGGATGTGTCCTGCATAATTGTCTCAGCTATCAGGACAAGGTAGCTGATGAACTCCTACCTACACTAAATGGTGGACCAGTCCCTCTGGTCAGTCTGAGATGGCAGTTTGAGACTGGTCCTGACACCATGGGACACAGTCCTTTAGGGAATGAAGGCAAGGCACCTTTTAGTCCTGCATGGGCTATATTCAGGGAGGATTTATGAGGAGTGAAAGGAGAGAAAGAGGTGAGAAGAATTTTCTTGATCCTCAAATTTATCATACCCAGAGACTACGAACAACATTCCTAGGGCACTTTCAAATAATTTCAGGAGACTAAAAGCATAGGCTAAGCATAGCATTATCGTAGCACTTGAAGGACAGTTTTGCTGTGTCAGGTGAGTTTTCTAAACAACTCTAGTTTTGGTATAAGGAGGACACAACTGCACTGATGTCAGCAAGGTTGGGGAAGATGAACTACACTGGCAGTCCTCCACCCGCTTAAGAAAAGCTACCAGAATAAAGGATTTATCCCAGGAACGCTTTACTGTGACAACTCATTGCAGTGAACAAAAATTTGTTTCAACAGGACTTTGTTCCCTGAGTTGCATATAGATTCCTCCAAACTTTGAATAGGTCTAATCTGCTTTTCTCGGTGATTTAATTTAATACACTTTAGTTCACGTTTACAAGAGGATAAAAACATGTGTGCATATTAAGCCTGTATGTGGTACTATGCACTTTTTCCAACATCTAGAATTTGTCATTAATGTTCCCTGCAGAAAAAGGACAAATAAGACCAAGAAAGAAAAAAAATGAAGAACTGCGGGAAGGCATTGACAATATTGTGTCTATGCCCCTAGAAAATGACTCCAGACCTGAATCTATTCAGCTTCTGAGCAGCGAGGTAGAAAAATCACATGGTGATGGCCATGGTTCTTTTCCAACAAGGAACTTTTCTACCAAGGAAAATGAAAGACATTCTCTCCGTCCCTGGTCCACGCATGATGCTGCTCCAGTTTGAAGGGACAAAGGGTTGATTAGTTATGATTGGCTGCTACAGCTGAGGCGATACAGAACTCCAATCAATTTCCCAGCAATCAATTTGTTACACCAAACTCTCTTTCCCTCCATCTGCAGCTGCCTGACATCCATCAGGGCCCCCTTCTCCTGCTTGCAAGT
This sequence comes from Leptosomus discolor, assembly GCF_034619465.1. NCBI lineage: Eukaryota > Metazoa > Chordata > Aves > Leptosomiformes > Leptosomidae > Leptosomus > Leptosomus discolor. The sequence goes on from NC_141419.1 coordinate 84,957,091, forward strand.
CCTGGTGAGCATCTGAAGATAGCTCAGTGGGCTGAAATGGAGATCACTTGCTTGGCGTGCTATTGGGCAGATAGGCTGGCGGCGTTAACCCTCTGGAGCTGAGCAGCTCAGCTGCACACTTCAAGTTTCCACTGTGATATTATATTTGACATTCAATTTGAAACCCTAAACTCCTTTAATGCAGTATCTCAGCACAGTGATAGTAATAAGGCATTACCACTTGCTTTCGATTTAACTACCAAAGGCAAAGTGGAGAGGGGGAGAAAACAGCCCCAATTATGTTAACCCCTTCGCTACTAGCTCAGTAGGTGACTCGCTTTAAAGGTACAAACTTCTCTGTTAAAATAAACTGAGAAGAAAGGCAGGGGAGTGTTTTTTCAGCTAGCAGCTAGAATGCTTTGTTTTGTTGTGTTTTGCTCCCTGGAAGTGCCAGAGGCTTTGAAAATTTCAGCAAAACTGCATGGAGGTTGTACTGGTTCCCAGTAGAGCTATCATCTTGCATATTTGGCAGGAGATAAACAGTTAAAATCCTGCTTTTCTAAATGCAGGGACACGGTGTGCCCTGAGGGGGCCCTCACCAAGGTTCCTCTGGTGCTTCAGAAATCTACCTCCTTGGTTTTGTCATCATCCCACATCAATTGAGATGATAGCAGTGGTTTAAAGGTCTTCTCCATCCAGAGGAATGGGTGGAAATCAGTGGACCAGCTCTCAATATCTCTATTTTACAAATGGGGAAACCTGTCAAAACTGAGGTCTGGTTTTGTTGGGAGATGGAATATTTGTTCACTGTTCAAGCTGAAATACTGACTGTTCACCTCTAGGATTTCTTGAGGCTCCTATCTGGGGCTGTCAGTTCTGGAGAGCTTTGAAGCACCCTTTCTAGACTGAATTTGCCTCTAATCCTAAGGCACAGTAGGACTGTCATGCAGATTTTCGTCAACTTTCCAGGCTGAGAAAATACAAAGTCTGGCTGTGTTACACCAAGTTTTGCTTAGCTCTTCTACCGGTGTTCACCATCCTTTAGACTCAGCAGATCTGAGCCAGCATGAGTCAAAGCAGGGATCAGGGAGGGAGAAAGGGGCCATAGACTTAATGATTCAAGTCTAAAGGTAGTTAATATTCCTACTATGTACAGGCTTGTAAAGGTAAGGTTTTTTTCTTCTGTTAACTTCATTTCCTTCTCTTCTTTTCTCTTCTTTTCCCCGTGTATAAAGCAGTGCTTTATGCACGATCTCTTTGACCATGTTTCTAGACATATGACCTGTACTGTAGCGGATGGTATAAAACTTCGCTGGCTGCCTCTTCCCAGCTTGTCCTTAGACACCAAGTGAATGTCAGAGATCTAAACTCAAACTATTTAAAAACATTTAGCCAGCTTTACACGGAAACTCTTCGGTCAAACTTTCTCTGCTTTAGGAAAGGACATGTCGCCCCTCTTGGCAAATCAATTATTCAGACGCTGTGATAGTCCAAGGCATCGTATCAGTAATAAAGTAGTGAATTATTAATCACGGCTTGTGCCGTTTCGATTAGATTTGGGAAATTCAGGATTAAATTTCTGGCACCCTGTGTCTCGGATTGAGCTCAGCCCAGCTGGCCTGACAGGCATGAGCTGGCTTTGTACTTCAGAGGAGGCTGGTGGATAAAAATTACTTGAAAAGCCTCAGAACTTCAATTATTATTATTAGTATTTTGGAAGGAACTGGAATGACTGAAAATAGATTTCCAATCTGCAGGGCAGTTTTGGTTTCACACAAAACTTGTGCTGTAATAGCTCAGTCTTTTTTTCCAGTTCCTCTGAGCTCATCTGCTTGCTGCAAGAAAGACTAACTCGTCTTGAAAGACGAGGCAGTCTGGTGAGTCTGTGTGTCTGTGTACAGTATTTACACTTTGCACATTTCATCTGGGCTCTGAGGACTCTCTGGGAGACTGAAATCATATTAATTAGAAGCACAAGATCAGCACTCCTACTGCTCTGGCACTATCTGTTGAGGGAAGGAGAGCCTTAATGCAGGAAGCATGAGCCTTGGCATTTAGGAGACCTCGCTTGCAGCCTGCTTAGGGCCAGTATAATAGGGTTTTGGCTTTATCTGCCCTGTCCCTAGCAGACGTCCATCCCCTACATTTGTCCTGCCACATAAATTCAACCTGGCTTCACTCAACTGATGTTTAGCTCTTGCCTGTGCTTGGTGCATGCTGCGGAGAGCCTGCTCTGAAGTGCTGGTGAGCACTCCCTTCACAGGAGAAGGGCTTTTTGCAAGCATGTCTGCTGCAATGAGGGGGGCAAAAGCAGGAATGAGTAAGGCAGCCAGAAGAGGGAAGGCTGTTGGGAGCATGTGGCGAGTGCCAGCTCCCCAACATGTGTCTGGGGGACATGTAGAGAAAGGCTGGGAGGCAATGCTAGGGCATCAAGGTTGAAGTGGTACATGTGAGCATGGCATGGGGTAATACTGTGCATGGGAGCTTGGTACTGCAGGGTGTCAGGGGATGTGAACTAAAAGGGACCCTGGACCTCAAACCACCTGGAGAACTAGCTGGGAAAGTTTCTGCCCCCAACCAGAGCAGAAAATGTACCACAGAGCTGTGAAGAAAGAGCATTTCCTCTCTGGTGACTTTCATCCATGGATGAAATTTAATTTTTCCTTGTTGCCTATAGGCATAGCAGGTTTGCAGAAGTTAGTAACTTCTTCAGCAGTTAGGCTGGGAAGTTAAGTAACTTTGTCCAGGCCTTAAGGAAATCAAAGGAAAAACCCAGGTGACCTGACCCTATGCTCACATCCTTGTCAATGCGAACTGATAGCACAGGTCTGAAATGAAGCCTGCCGGGTTTCTCTCTGTGAAGTTGGCCTTTTGCTAGACATACAACTGAGGGAACAGCTTTTGCCACAAATGTAGTCCAATTCAAACCCTGAACAGGACTCAAAAGTGACCGAGTTGAAAACCCTTGACATGAAGGAAATAACATTTCACTTGGCGCAGTATTAATTTCATCCCTCTGCCCTGGAGTCAGAGGTTTCTGAGCAGAAGAGGGACTGTGGAGTGCATGTGCATTGTGGGGAAAAAAGTGTGTGGGGAGATGCTGCATGTAGCTAGTTTCTTGCTCTTAGAAGCCTTCATGACTTTGGGGGAAAGGAAATGGAAAAAAAAAAGTGTTTTAAAAGATTTTTTTTGAAAGAGGAGCTGAAAAAGACATCAAAACAGATCAAAGAAACTCATGGAAGTGTGAAAAAAACCAGAGAGAGGAAAAAAAAAAAAGAAAAGCTCCTGCAGTAACATTGGATGAAAATTAAGCTCCTCAGATCTGTTTAAAAGATATTCTGTTTGATCTTTTATATCTTCTGCTCTGATTATCCAGGTTCCTTTTGATGTTGCTGAGCCCTATAGAACTGATATGTAAAAATACACATACATATGTATTAATATAGTGGGTACACATGCACATGCACGCACCCTTTCACGCTGTCCTTGCTGCCTATGAATGGGAGATGTGCAGCCAATGGAGATGAGGCTATGTAGGAACAAGCTCTGGTGCTCTGACCCTGTGTTGTGTGTCCCATGCCATGGCGTCCCAGGGGAAAGAAGAGACTCCCTGCTCCTCTCCCTGTCAGGAACCGCTAGGAAAACCTGTGTTCTGAGATGTACAGATCAAGGGTGGTGTTGGTTGAGTTGGCATTTTGAGTTAGGAAGCTGTAGTTGTTCAGTGGCACACTATGTCCTACTCTGTGCACCTCCCAAGCCCTTGGGAAATCGTGGACTGACAGTCATGATGGTGTACAACTGTGGAAAAAAGCCTCTCAGAGGGTGTCCAAAAAGACACCCACAGCTAAAAGCGGCACAAGACATCTACTCCTGGGGATCTTGGAGCAGCTTCTGCCACCCCACAGTGCTCAGCAGAGATGTCTCCCTTTGGCCCCTCCTGCCTCCCTACTGGTCCCTGTGCCTTCCCACTAAGGCCAGCTCCAGAATCCTCAGCACTGTAGGACAAACTGTTTTTTTTTCTGCCCTCCTCGTAAGGTAAGGGAGCGGGACCAGCCCTAGGATGGGTCACTGATGCTATCAGGAGGATGGGGAAGGATTTTGCACAGGGCAGCAGACAGAGCCCCAGCATGCCAAGCCAGCTGCTCTTGCTTGGGTGGGAGGAGGGAGGTGGATGGAGGCTGCATTAAAATCCCCTTCTTAGCCAGGCAACAAGCCTGCTTTGCCTCAGCTGCAAAGCACTTCTGACACTGCTGTGAAACGTGGCCACTTTGGAGGCAGCAGGGCCCAACCTCGTGTGGCTGCAATAAGCTCCGCGTCCCCTCGAGCCCAGGCTGCGCTGTGCCGGCCTCTGGTCCCCACTGCTGCGGCTCCCACGTGCTTCCAAACCTTTAATCTTCTTACCCTCAGGAGGCCCTGGGAGGCAGGCAAAGTGGTGTTAAGCTCATTTTACAGCAGGAAACACAACTGATTTCTATAGAAATATGAGCAAGCTGGCAGTAGAGGTGGACCCGCACTGCATCTACCTAGGCTTTTGTGCTGGGCAGGAGCACAGCTCTCTGCCTCCCATCTCCATCTCTCCATGCTTGGCTTTGCACTGCTAGGTGCCACCTCATGCAAGGAAAACTCTGTCCTCCCTGTCCCCCCTCCTCAGGGACCAGCGATTTCCACACCACCTCCCTCATGCCCCAGTCCTCCTGTGAGGATGAGCACGATGAAACACTCCAGCTGAATCTGGGTTCAAATATGTGCTTTCCTGAATTTTAATACACGAACATGCTTCTATTTTTTATAAATGTTTGGAAAGGAGAGTAGGCAGCTGGGAGCAGTAGGCACAGTATTTTTGGTTTTCTTAGCTGGGGCTGGTACATTTGGTTGTTTCAGCCCCTGGGCACTGGCAGTCTGATCCCACCTCGCTAGCTGCAGTACTATGTGTTTATTCTCATTTCTCTTCTTCCTGGCCTCTCCTCCACCCTCATTCAGATGTTTCCCAAGCAGATCTGTCTATTGCCACTCCCCTCCTAATGCTCCTAATTTAAAGACAAAAAAAAAAAAAAGAGGAAAATACGGAAAATACATAGCAAAATTATTTTAGTTTTACAGACAGCAATAAAATGATCAAAGGCTTATTTGTAGCTAACAGCAGACATACACCATTCATTGAACTAAGGTGGTGGTGGGGGAAACATTTTCTTCATCTCCCTACAAATGTGTTCCTTTTAAAAAAAATCAATGGAGGCAGATTTTTTAATTAAAGCAGATGCTGATCCTTCCTGCCCCTGATGCTGCTACATGTTTTGTTGTTGTTGTGGCTGTTGTTATCTAATCTGGGCCTTTATTTATTTATTTATTACCCCCTGACAATAGGAGATTGTAGCTCTGATTTTCCTGTTAGACTTGGGGAACAGAAGGGAGGAAAGCCTGTTGAAGGAAAATGTTTTTGTTTTGTTTCCAGTCTCTTTGCTACCCAGGTGAGGGTCAAACACCCCTTCTTCAGGCTTTCCCCTCCTCCAGCTCTGGCAATGGATACAAAGGGTAAGCTTTGCTGTCTCCTTCGCTCTGTCCTTTTTACAGATGCAAATCCCCTCTACTCCAGCTCAAGAGTGTCTCTGGGAATAAAATGTGCTCTGTGGAAACACCTTCATTTGAAAGTGTTATGGAGATCTGGAGCTGAACTGCTGAATGGCTGGCTTTTCTTTTCTTTTCTTTTTTTTTTTTTTTTTTTTTTCCTCCCCCAGAAGAAAACACCAATTTAAGGCTCCAATAAAATGATCAAGAAAGCCAACTCCTAAAATGTTTGCCCTTCTTCCTTGGCCAGCAGATCTGAACCTCCAGTTTCCTTCCTCTCTCCTTCAAACCCTCCCTCAATGGCTCACATCAGACACAAGATCAAACGGTTCCCAATGAGGCTTTCATAATGAATGTCCAAGATAAATATGTTTGCTCCAAGCGTGCTGCAGTTGGACCTAGCACTGGACTTTGTGGGGCTGGGCAGGGGTGAGCACATGGTGCGTCTCCTCTCCCTCACTGGTGCTCTGCCTGATATCTACAAAGGTCCGTAGTCTTTTGCTTTTCAAATTCAGGCAAGTGCATAGAGGTGGGAGTTCATTACTGAAAATGACTGGAAACCCAGCTATTTCAATCATTCTAATATCTAAAGCAGAGACATGAAGCCTCAGAGAATTTATACCAAGGATACGTTCATCCTCTGTTTCAAAAGCTCTGTAAGCTATGATCAGGCCATGATGGAGGGAGATGTCCTGGGCAGGTCCACCTCTATTGGCATCACTGTCCTCTCCTGCAGGCCCTTCCTGAAGGCCATATTTCAGTCCCCACAGATGCCTTTTGCCTATGGGACTCCCTGCCTGCATTCATAGCTTATGCCTAGATGTAACCTCAGGGGCTTTCTTGACTTTCCAGGCGCAAAGGTGACCTGCATCAGCCAAAGACTTGGCCAGAGCATTTGTCTTTGTTCTATGTCAATAGGACATAGAATCAGTGCTGTGGGGCCTCGGGAGAAATTTGTCCTTTCTGTCCCCCACTTTGCCATTGGCCAGGTGCTGCTGAGAGGGAGGGCTTCACACGCACCAAGCACAGACCACTGCTGGAGGCACGGTACCTGAGTGGATGGATCACTGGTTCCATCTGCTATGGCAAACTATACATTTGTATGTGGAGGAAACTGATATTAAAACTGCCCAGGGAGTGCTTTTTCTTTTCGTTTTATCTGTATCCACATAGCATCCATATACCTGTTTGAGCCTGACTTCCCAGGCTCTGCACACCCCTGACCTTCACTGATCTTAAAGGCTGCCGTGGGCATGCAGCTCTTTCTGAGGTCTGTGGATAGGTGCTGGCAGCTGTACACATGCACTGAGAGATGTGTTTGATTACTTAACTGTTTACTTCACTGGCGAGAATGCACAACAACAACAAAATAATAAAAAAAAATATTTTCCAGTTTGCAAGAGTGACTCTCCTGACCCAAAGTGGAGCTTTTTTTTTTTAATTGTGTTGTATTTTGTTCCTTTTTCATTACGAGCAAGCAGATTAATAAAGGAAATTGAAAGAAAGGAAAAGAAAAATCTTTGTTTGAAAAATGCCTCATCAGCAAAATAGAAGTTTCACATTTTCACTCAAGTGAATTGATCGTGATATCTTATTATTTGATAGGAGCATGCATATATTTCCATTCAATGCTTAACTACTTTTTTTTTCTCTAATGAATAAAATATTTGACCAACATCCTTCCTCACTTGTAATCTAGAATAGCATAATCCGTTTTGTCTACAAAGAAAACTACATATTGACTTCAAGAGTCTGCAGATTTACAGATTTGTTTTTGCAAGGGTGGGATCCGTTTGGAGAAACTTACACGTTTACAACAAGACATGCCTCTATCTGAGATAATCACCCGCAGCTTTCTTCTGTAGTCAACAGGGATCTTGTTTGCAAAGTTGAGGGCACAACTCTCATCCTAAGATAGACATCTACTTTCAGCCAAATCACACTTCTCCTAAAAAAGCACTTTTCTCTCCATGTTCTGTATTGCAAGTCTCAACTGACTTGCTCAGATGGAAGGATCTACATTTTAATTAGATGTCTTAGATGTGGGTAAATTTAGGGAATATTAAACCTGCGCCACTAGTTTAAAAGTGAGTTCCTTCTTTAAAGCTGTTCAGGACACTAACAGGATTATGCAGAACCTAACAGGGCTATGGTTTCCCTAAAGCTGGCTGTGCAACAGTGTATGGAAATAAATGCTTCTAATTTCAGATCGAATGCCTATGGGCAGAGGCATCAAATGTGCACAACAGTGCACAATTTGTTATTTGCAAGTGCAAATATTCGCTCTGTAGAGGAAACACTATTATCTGTATCCTTTCTCTACTGATCTCTTCTTTTTCTTAATATTATCAAGACCTTAAAATGCATAAATAAATTAGAAATGAGATATAAACAGCTCCCCTTCCCCTACCGCCCACACTTATATAAGCACGCACATTCAAAAGAGGTAAACTATATATATATCTCTGCAAAAGATAAAATCCACTTAAAAATGCAATCTGCACTCATGTTCCAGCTTTTGCCTTTATCAGGTGGCAAGTAAAGACTTTCACACTAGTGGAGTGTAAATTTTGTTAATAAATTCTGCTACAATATGTTTGAAAGTGTGAGCCCATAAAATGTAATACCTGGAGATTAAATTATTCCAGTCTCAGCAGAACAGCAGTGACATCTTTTTGGTCAACCTGGGTTAGGGTAAGGGTTTTTTAAGCATCTCTCTGTACCTTTCAAAGTGAACTGAGGAAGGACACTTTCAGTCACACTACCTTGGGATAGATGTATCTTTCACTACAGCCCCTGATAACTATCCATGTTTGGGTGTTATCACGGGAGTAGCTGCTTCACTATATGCATCTTCTTTCAATTGCAAGATATCGATTGACGGTGTAACAAAGTTTTTGAGTGATAGCTCAACAATGGAGAAGTTCCAGACTCCCTCTCTCTCTTCCTCTGTCAGTGGAGAGGAAAATGTCTTATCCTCAGCATTAATTAAACTCTGTGAAGCCTGATCCTGCTATGGAAGACTTGTGTGTAGATTCAGACTCCCTGACAACATCTTAAATTCACTGACTGGCATTTACTAGGTAAATAAATAAGAGGGTCAACCCAGCATTACTGTAGAGAGGTCAAGCAAAATCTTTGGTCTCTCTGTGAAATACATGGGCTAAATCATCTGCTCTTGAAAACCACCAAAGCTGTACTGAAGCTTACTGATTTACACCATGAAAGGGTGAGTTTCAGTAAAAGATTTGTGGCTGAGAGAACGTCTAAGCCAGAGAGTGACTACTATTGAGATAACCAGAGGGACCTTCTGCCTGTGTATCAGAAGGCTTTGGTTTATGCCTTGCTTTGGAAAATGTGGATGGATCCCTATGAGTTCTAGGACCATTTTGTTCTCTACACCTTTTTCTGTATGTTTTTGGCCTTCCTACGCAGTGTTTACTGTGCACTGGATGGTATGCAAAGCTACATGCCTAAATCTGCTTTCCAGTCAGACTTTCAGAGGCTTTACCCTTAAGTCACCAGTTCTTGGCCTGTGTCCATAGTTCTGCCTAAGGGTCTGCTTTTGTTTGTGTGGATTTCACAGGGATGAGGACAGAGGTCTCAGGGCAACTAAAAGGAGGACCACCTATATGATTATTTAGGTTATCTCTGTGGTAAATTGGGCCAGAAAATGGGCTGAGGCAATGTCCCATGCTTGTCAAAAATCTGTTGTTGTTGGCATAATGTTGGTCACTACTCTTCTGAACCTCATCCAGGTATGGTTTGGGAGATAGCACAGGCGAGAAACTGTTCCCAGTCTGTAGTATGGATATGGGCACCTTTTTTTTTTGTGATGGAGAGCTTAGCACTCTAAGTCTGAGCACACAACCATTTGTCTTTATATACAGGGAATACACCTACAGTGATATGGATGTAGTTCTTGCCTACGTTGCTGTATATTAGTTAGGCACTCAAACTTTCTTTGTTGTATGGAAGAACTATCCATATTAAAAACTCGCTACACAGAGAAAATATACCTCAGAATACTCATTATATTTTCCATGATTTTTATACATCTTTTCTAAACATCTACTGCAGGACACGGCTTGAGAAAGGGTACTGGATTACCTTTCTCTTTGATCGGAGGCACTATACCGACATTTATATCCTAAAATGTCTATGTTGCCTTTAAGGATAAAGCATTCCTGAGTTATTTCTTCTAACTCTCCCACCCCTGTATATACGTTCCCACTTAATCAGCCCATTCTAACCACTGCATTTCTCCCCTTTGAAAATCAAGGGTGACTTTCAGCTCCCAGCATGATTGGAAAAAAAGTCTGGCAGAGAATAAAGCAGAAGAGTTGCTTTTCCCTTCCAGAATCTGTGTGGGAGGATGAGATTGGCACAAGTTATTGGCCAAAATAACACTTATGAGTGGCAAAGCTCTTCCTAGGACAGTCTATTTCACATCCCACTTATAATAACAACAATAGCCTTGGTATCATTTTAAAAGAGAGAGTGGAGAAGGTGTGGGGGTGGGAAGGGCAGGAATTACAGCCCTTATATTAATCAGATAGAGAAGCTCTGTCTCCCACAATTCTTTCATTAGCTGGCGAGACAGATGCCCTCCGACCTCCAGCATCACTTACTTCCTTGGTAACAACTACTGCTGGCAGATGATCCCTCTTGTAGACTTCATCCATATTCAAACAGTTGTCACATCCAACTGATGCTAAGAAGCTAATGAAGTGGAATTTTCTTTTCCTTTTCTTTCTCTTTTTGTTCCCCATTTTACTCCTTCTCTCATGCTAGACAGATAGTTCTCCACCATGCAGTCAAATACTTTTGAACCCTGGGAAAGGGCCAGTTCCATGGGGAAAGGTAGACAATCCCTTTTTTGTTCACATGTAAAGTCTCTGATGATTTTTCCCTTTTCACATGTCAAGCGTACGAATCTCTTGCGTTCCCATTAACAGCATTTAAGAATGACCAAGCACAACCAGGGGCTTGACTAAGACAGCTGTTGCACTGCATTTGCTGTTTCAGGGCAGGTTGAACATTTCCTGTCAAAACTTTTTTGAGATAGAAAATTAAACTTCCAGTGCTGTCTAGGTTTTGGAAGGACATGGCCTTATTAAAGCAGTTGATTTTACAACAGATAGAAGATGAAGGGAGTTGAGTTAAAATTACATTTTCCACAGAGGAGGGTAATATTTTCACTGATGTTTTAATTTTGTTTGCTTTTTCCCCCATGGTAAGCCCATCAGCTATACTGTGCTTCCTTCCTGCGTTCAGAACCAGACTTGCCAATGTGTTTCTGAAGTATCTAGCAATAGTTTATGTAAGAATATTTTATGTGCATTTGATGCATTTTGTACAAAAATAGTTTCTAACAGGGATTTCACAGTCATCTCTTCTAACCACATGCAAGGACTAAAGTGAGGTCATTTCAAACACTGAGGATAAGAATGCTGAGTCTGAAACACGAGCTACATAGGAAAATCGGACACTTATATCCTTGATGAGAAAAAAGAACCAGAAGAATATTGAAGATGCCATTTCTGCACTTTTGCATTGTGAGATTTATAGATTTCTGATCATTTGAATACTCATCTAGGGGAAAATCTGAGGCCATTGAGTTCAGGTAGACAATGAATCTTCATTCACAACCGTATGTCAATGGCTGTCAGTCAAACATGAGGAAAAGGGAATCACATTCAGGAATTTATGCTCCAGAAAACACAGACCTTTATTTCAGTGAAAAACTCCAGGACACATGAAATATCTCGTTTCCAACTTTTGAAAATTATTATCATTACACTGAAAGAATTCCTAAAATGGTCCCAGATTTTTCTGAAAAATATTTGTAAGCAACTGACCTGAAGAATAAAAATAAAAAAGCATAAACTATAAACAATACCCCTATTACAGTGCAACTGATTTGTACAATTCAGATGAAATGCTGACATCCTCCATTCCAGCACTGGTTTCAAGCTACTGAAAATGTTGTTTTAAATCCTGATGGCATCTGTTCCTCTTCCGTGAATTAATTCAAGGGGAATAAATGTGCAAAACAAAGGAAAGAAGGAAGGCAAAGGCATTCTGGTACCAGACAAACATTGCTCCCACAAATCTCCCTTATTTCCACCATCCGCTGCCAGGTTTCTTGTTAGAATGTGCAATGCATAATTTACTCTTCATGTCTTTCCTTTCATCATCCTGTGAGTACAGATTCTTCCATAGGCATCCTTGGTGTTACTGCCGTTCCTGTCACTGGTGCAAAGTGAAGCTGGCTGGTGAGTTTACTTACATGAGTGTGCACTCTGCAGGATTGCTGCTGCAACTTCTTAGCAGCTTTTGTCTTCATGACACTATTTTTGGACCTCCCTCTCACTCTCTCTTGTCTAGCAATGTCTCGTCTCATGGAGACTGGAGAGCTAAGTTCATTAAAATGGAATTTGGTGGGTTAATGCACAAAATTATCTCTATTTACATCTGTTGCCTGTCACTTTCAATGCTCTATGCCTTTTATCACTTAATACTTTCACTGCCTGTCCATGCCAGCTTTCAGTGGGCAGCAGTTGTAAACTCAAGTTAGCATTGCTTGCTGTGTGCTCTCCTTCCTACAGAAGCCGCCTTTAATGGGCTGTGTGAGCTGGTATCTTGGCCAAGAATATTTGTTCATGGGTAAGACAGAACTACAGCTGTGCTGATATCCAGAAATGCCAAGAATATCTGTAAATGATTTTCATAGGCTGAATACGCTGTTATTAACTCTTTGGCTACTGCAAAATATCTTTGTTGAGATCAGCTGGGAAGAAAAGTGGAAAACTGGAAGTGAGCTTTTGGCTGGAGTGAACACTGAACCTGAATCTTTCATATCTCAACTGGGCTGGGCTGGAATTATTTCAGCTAAAAGAGAAGTTCTAAATTTTTGCTCATAGAAGGCACTTATCAGTGAGTCAACGAGTGACTGCATAACAAAATTCATGTCTATGAGACATTCAAGAGGTGGACACCCATCTGAGGCCCCAGCACTTTGAGTTAAAAAACATACCTAGTTCCTGCTTAGGCACATGGCAGACTCTGCTGTCCAGTGGCCAAGTCGCAGCCTACAGAGCACTGTGTTACTGGAGCCTAGTGTACACTCCCATTTGCGCAGCACTGCCCCAGGCACTAGAAAATCTTGAAAACGAACCCATTTTCCTGTCTAACATGCCACATCCATCACCTTCACCTCTGTTTACTTGTGTGAGCAGTTCAGCAGAGACGTTGAAAGGATGAAGAGCAGCAGAGTGCATTATTTCCACAGACCTCAGCAGGAACTGGCTAATGTCCCACATCTGCAGAAGCTCAGACAATTACATTTTTCTTCTTGCTTGCTGTTAGCACGATACCGAACCACCTAACTGACTACCACAGCAAGGCCAGGAAATCTGCCCCCGTGAAAATTACGCACATACCAACACGGGACAGCTCAGATCTGGATCAGAAACGATGGCTTTAAAGGTTTCCTTACTCACACTTTCTTCCTGCCCTTTCGTCAGCGAATTAACACAGCATCAAAGTGTCTGCCACCCTGATCTCTGACCATGAGCCTATTAAAATTGCATTGGAAGTTAACAATGAGGACAGAAAACAAAGATCAAATGAATAATGCATAAACAAAGCACTTCAATTAGGTATTGAAGAAAATCATATAAATATATTAGATGGCAAAATATCTTGAAATATAAATTAGATGGGGAAATTCTTTTTTTTTCCCCACTGGGAGGGAAAAATGAAAGGAAACAAAGAGATGTGTAGTCTTTGATTGGCTGATGAGAATACACTGTAGGGATATTTATACTTCTTTGCTGTTCAAGCTTAGTAATTTCATGTGTTTTTGCAAGATAACACTTAGGTCATGTGATTTCATCAACCAATCAAGCTGCCAGGCTCTTCGCTGACACTTGGTAATGAAGTGATATGGTAGGGTAGGACACAGTCACCTTATCTTTTTATAAATGCATTGAGTGGCATTTGGGATGCCTTCCTACCTTTCCGGTTCATTTGCATTACACAAGAACCCTCTAAATGTTAAAGCTTTCACTTGCAGTGAAAGTTTGACGCTTCCAACGGCATTCAAGGATATCTGTCTTGGAGTGGCATAAAAATAATGATGTGCTGTTGTGTGTGTGGGGACGGGGCTGCATACGCTTGTGCGCAACAGCCGGCTGAGAGGCTCCAGAGCTGTCTCCGGCACCAAAGCAACGCGTGGCGTCCATCCAAGTTGACAGGCCTACCCAACCTGAAATCATCTGAGTGCAGTTTCTGAAATCGTTTGAAAGTGGAGTGTCAGGAAGATGTTTGCATGGCGGCTGACATCGCCTCCCGGCGTGGTTTAATAACATCCCTCCCTTGTCATAACTCTCCTCACGCTTCACAAATAGTAACAGTGGTGGAAGGACTTGGCAAGACGGAGTTGGGGGCAGGAACAGGAACATGGGGAAGCACTGGGTGGCAGGAAAGTGCAAATCGCTGGAGACAAAGCCACTTGAAAGGGCTTGAACCAGCCTGAGCATTCGTACCTGGGAGGGCTGTGGGTGTTTCTTGCTTTCCACAGCATTCTCCCATCTTTTTAAGTGAAGGATACAGATTTACTTGCCTTTGCCAATCAGGCTGATTTAGATCGGCAGGCAGGGATGAAAGCCCTCTTGGTATGGAGGCCTGTCTATAAAGGTGCTAATTGTCTGTGTGCATTTATTACAACATATTTGGTGGGAGCAAGGAGGGAGAGAGCAGCGAACATGCTGCTGCCTGTGAGAGTTTCCTTGTACCCCCACTGGGCTTTGGGCTTTGATGGGACTGGCAGCCGGGTTGCACCTGGAGAGAGACTAAAATAAACACCTCAAAGCAAGAGCTGGGGGGGACTAAAGTGCTTGACTGTGTTGAGGGTATGAACTCCTGACTCTTAAAACCAGCTCTGCCACCCTTCTGCTGGGTCAGCTTGGGCAACCTGCCCCATGCTTCTGTACCTCAGTCTCCCCCTTTGTAAGACCGTGAGGAGAAGGCAGTGGTAGGATTGAGGAACAAAGATTAATCCCAGAGCAGACCAAACACATCAAGATGACATGAAACATGTTACAACATTGTCACACAGGAGATGAACATGGTTCTTTTAAAATGCCTCATCAGCACTACATACTCTCAATTATATGCAATTACAGCCAGGAAAAATGATCAAGAGCTAACTGACAGAGTCTATACTGATTTGATATTTCCCCCACTTCCAAAGAAAGAGGCACATTTTCCAGGTGATTACTAATTAGTGTTACTCACTTGTCAGGATAAGACTGGGAAAACAGATTTCTGGCCCCATTTTTGGTCAGTTCTGTATGTACGGGAAAGATGCTGCCTCTGGATTTCTGGAGGGGGATGCACCCAGCAGAACAAGCCACGTCACCCACAAAGCTTACGTGCTGCCAGGCAGAGGAAAGACTTGTTTCTGTCAGGCGTGGAGACAGTAAGAGAGCCAAGGAGCTGGGGAACCAGGTACGCTCCCTTCCGTGTCTCTGGGTGGCTGTCTCAGCTGTCTCTGCAGCCATAAGAGGCAGTTCAGGAACTGAAAGACTGAACTTGCTGCTGAAAGAAACATGATTTTTGTAGGTGCTCGATGTCTGACAATTTCAGTGTGCAATAAAAAGATAATTTATAGTAATCATAACAATCACAGGTGAAACCTTGAGGCCTTTAACAGCCTTTTGTGGGGCAGAACGACCACATAAGCTGATGACAAGTTTGCTGTCTCAAGGACTGAGTAAATGACTGAACTGCAGTCCAAGGACTGTCTCAGTAATAATATGGCAAAGGGAACGCAAAGACCCTCCTCGCTTTAGCTAATACACCTGAGGAAGGGATTTTGTACACCCATATTTTGTGTTCTCCCCTCCCTCCATATGTAGCAATCTTTAGCATGCATTCTAACAAAAATAAATAGGTGGTTTTATTGCTTACTAACTTTGTCTAAAACACAGATATGACTGTGCTTTATAGAAAACATAAAAGTTTGGTGGGCCAACTATGTCTCTGATGTAATGCATTTGAGCACAGTAGAGATATCTGACTATGCAAGGGATAGCTGAGGCATGCGTATAGCTCCCCACTGCCCCTTGGCTACCTCCACACACCAGGTATGTGAGGAAATCTCCCAAGCCCCTTTTTAAATGTGTTTCTGGCAGATGTACAGTGGGCAGTTTCCTGTGAGGATGGAGGGCATCTCCCAGAGGACAGGAGCCTACATTCCTGCCTTTGGTAGTGATGACTGAATCCATGGTAGCTTCTCAGGCTTCTGCGTGCTCTGCCAGCCCTTCGGATGTGTATTTATAAATTAAAAGAAAGAGACAACAGATGCTTTCACATTACTTCACAAGTATCTGAATGACAAGGTCAAGGAAGAGGAAAAGAAGAAAAGAGCTTTGTCAAAAGGAGAGTGTACCTCAGTGTCAAGGATTGTCTTAAATGGGCTCACACCTATGGCACTGGGGGACTCCTTGTGCACCAAGAAATCCTGTCCTTCACATGAGTTCTTCAGCTAGCATCTTTTCTTTTGCTTCTCTTGGCTTTCTTGACAGAGGATAAAGGATGCCAGTACATTTTCCTTGTCCAAAAGACTTAGTCCTACCATTGCCATCACTCCCTAGCTCTGCACAGCAGAACCCCCTCCCTGAGGCTGTGTGTGGGCAGCTATATGGCACATAGAGACTAGCGTTCATCCCAGTCTACACACTGTTTTTCTAGGTTTCAGAGTTTACAAGGAACACGTGGACATGCCAGTGAGAAGAGCTGCAAATCAAGGGATCCTCTCTTTTCTTGGAGTAGGTGTCTGTGCTTGCTGCTGTACAAATGTGTCCCCTGAAAACACGGAGGGTGGATATGGCAGCTGTTTGCTTTGCTGTGATATGGACATGGTTCAGGTTTGAGGAGGTGTTTGTGAGAGTGATGGAAATTTTGGAGAAGGAAACTGAAGCTTGAATTTGCTTAGATCAAAGTCTGCTGCAGTTAATGGAGTCTTTCCCTCATCCTCACTGAGTTTTAAAGAAATCTCCACTCTTTAGGTGAGAGTCTGTGGAACCCTTTCCCCCTGGCACCAAACACCTGAAAAACTGGAGTAAAGGCAGATTGAACCATACAAACTCTATTACCAATGGAAAGATCTAGACTCCTCACTCCAGAGGGTGACATCTGCCCCAGATATGGAGATATAACAAGAACTTCATGCCAGAAGTTACTGGAGGAAAAATGCACAAAACAGAACATCAGCGTGAGTCTATCAGAAACAGCACCAGCAGGTATCAGAATATTCATGTAAATCTTGAGGAGACTTGAATAGACATCATGCAGAAAGTCGGCTAAATTCTAAGTATTAATGTTAAGTGCAGAATGAAATCTAAAAGTAAAGCCTCTTAGGTGGAGATCCCTGTGAATTTCTTACATTTCGTATGGCTTGACTTCCTCAGATGTCTCTGTGACCCCAGCTAATGTTTCCTCTGCTATTCACCACACAACAGCAATGGGAAGAGTAGAGTTTGACTGTTATTTACAGGGGTCAGTTAAGGTAAATACTGTGCAATTCCCCATATTTAACTAAGCGGCTGAGGAGGGATAACACATCTATCTTTACCAGTATTTTTAACAGAGAGGATACCTAATTCCATTAGAGATATTTAGGATGAAGAGCTTAAGCGATTTAAGTAGATAAGTATCAGGTGAGTTTTGGTGGGCTGTGCACTCTCTCTCTGGTTTTGGCTTGTTCGGTTTCTTTTTAGTATAAAATCCACATAACCAAAGCAGGATTGCAAACAAAAAATTAACATAAATTTTACAGAAGAACCCAGGGTGCATATATTTAAATCAGAAGTGTTTCTGAAAGGCTTGTCCCTGTTTTTTAATAGTGCTGCATCTCCACCTATTTTCAAAGAAATCTCTGGAAACTGATGGGTACTTACCACACTGAAAATTTGGTAATTTATTTTGGACCTAGACACAAATAAGGAAAATTAGGTACTTCTTTTTGAATACTTTGTCCGTAAGGGCACTTATTCCTGAGCATCATTCTTACACTTGTTTTACAAGTCTC
Organism: Leptosomus discolor; assembly: GCF_034619465.1. Classification (NCBI taxonomy): domain Eukaryota; kingdom Metazoa; phylum Chordata; class Aves; order Leptosomiformes; family Leptosomidae; genus Leptosomus; species Leptosomus discolor. Next base: position 84,974,735 of record NC_141419.1, read on the forward strand.
TAATGACCCCAGAGCAGTCAAGATGTCTGTTCATGTTCAAGCTGAAAGACAGCAAGAGAGAGAGAGAGGGACTGTGAAGGGCAGACAGTAGTGAAGACAAGTTTTCAGTCTTTGAGCTCTTGAGCTTTTTTTCCTTGAGATGAGGGTGGGGAAGAGGCATTTCCTGGCACAGGAATGAGCCCAGCATAACAGAAGAGAACGGCTGCTCTTGAGCTTTTCTGATGCAGGCAGGTCTGTTGGGAGAGCTCCTCCCACACAAAAGATCTGTGCGGGCACTAATGAATTTCTTAGCGATTGATTATGGAATCAAAGCTCATTGTCTGTCCTCAATGGGCCTCAATGCAATTTCTGCATGTGTTAAAGAAGCGACTCATCTTTGTTGATACAGATTAGGATTAAAAACACAAGAGGAGGTGGGGAAAAGGATGGAGCTCAAAGCTTCCACCTGTATCTTCTCATCTTTGGAGCTTAGTTTAATAAAACCAGAAAACATATGCAGGTGGCTGGTTCAGAAATACTTTGCCAGCAGAGCAGCTGCTTAAAAGCTTCCAAATGTGCAAGATGTTTATGAACCGGGATCTATGTCTTGTCATCCTCCATCCTCCACAGTCCTGCACACCTCCTCTGATTACAAAAACAAGAAACACTGAATAGCAAGTGCATTCAGATGAAGTTGGGGGTCTCGATTTGTCCCTCCTTGCCTCTTGCTGTGCTATCAGATCTAGTGATATGGGGGGGCAGTTTGGGCTGATATAGTCTGGGGTCTCCTCCTGTACGGTCAATGTGTACTTCGTGGCACATTTTATGTTTTAGAAGGTGATTTAGAGGGAAAATTGAGCCAGTAGGAGTATATAACTCCAATGCCGGGGTTATAAGCTAAAGTATAAAAACTGCGACACAACAGAATAGGATAGAGTGGTTCTGCATCAGAGGCATTGCATGGAAAATAGAAGTACAGTTCATGTAGTGATGCTCTCTTCCCCTCATTTCCCCACATCCAGAGGACGCTGCAGTCAATGCTTTGCATGGGCACACAGAGACTTAGCTTTACCTACACCTCCATTCCTACCATAGGTATCTCTGCTTGGTTTTTGAAACAATGCTGCTTGTCTGCAGGAGGACTTTGGGAAGTGCTGATCAAGGAGTCTTCCTTCTGCAGCCAGATCTGCTGCAGTCGAGGCATGTTGAGCCTTGTGATGGGCTCAGTGAACCTGCTCCACACACCAGCCGAGGGAGCAATCCTTCCCACTATTGCACCGTGATGTGTGAACTATTGGATATTTCTTTTCTGTTCTTTCCTTTTTCCCACCCCCTGCCCTGACACCTGTGAAATTTCTAAAACTTTTTTCATTTACGAGGAAAATTAAATAAACAAATAAATAAACCCCCAGAACTCAAAGATTTCTTATTAAAGTTCTGAACATATGTTACTTAGGAAAAAAAAATCTAAGTGAAATTGGCTGATAAAGTAAGAATCCCACAAAGGGCTGTTCTTCCAATCATCCGGTATTTCTCCTGTAATTTCCTCAGAGATTGTGGAATGATTTTCCAGATGTCTCTGTTCCTTCCAGGTGGTGTGTTCAACATGATTTGGAACAAGGCCAATCTTATGCTTCTTCCTATACAAGGGAGATGATACTGTGCAAAGTACATATAAGTACATACTTCCACATTTTTGAAAACGTAAATAGCATGTTGCTTAAGTATGCAAGTAAATCACTACTCAGAGGAAGGATGGTTTTCTTGTGAGGCTGACAAAGTTGCCCTGTGTGAGAAAGGTACCACGTTTTCTGATCAGTAAGAAGGAAAACAAGGGCAGTTTTTGCTAATGGAGTGTTCGTAAGGGGTCAGGATGTTGCACAGTTTCCTACTGCTCTTTGATTTGACTCACATAAATCCTGTTTAGCCTCAAAGCTACTTTGGTTCCCTCCCAAATGCTATACCTCCTTTCTTGCCTGTTGAACATAGGCTGGCAGCAGAAATGTGCAGACACGGGGCTAGGGCTGCAAGGAGTGAGGCTTCTACTGGGGCAAGAAGCCTATGGCAAATGAAAAAACAGCAATAGCACGTTTAGGTCAGTCAGGCCAAAACCCATTGCATATTCTGCCTATATTAAGTATTTTGACATCTGCGGCAAGGAGACTGTTGATAGCTCTCCTGGAGGGCCTAATCCTGTGGTTGTTTTCTGCAGGGTGCACTGATGTTTATGGGAGCTGCAGGTGTGCAGCTGCTAACAGGGACCTCCATCTGTCTCGGCACCTTCTTCACCTGCAAAAGAGCAGACGTAGCTGACAACTAACTGGACGATTCCTCAATGGAGATGTCTGCTCCGCTTTTCACCCTGTAAATTTAACTGCTTCTCTGTAAATGAGAACCATCTTTATTTTTGCTACTGGCTCATAGATCTGCTCTGCACTATCAGAGAGAATAAGCCAATCAGTACTATCAATGGCCCCTGACTCCCTGTGTGTGGATGAATACGGCAGTGTAAATGCCACAGGTGCATTTTAATACTGGTGATTTTTAAATGACAAAGAGGATCGTTGCTGGGAGGACAGACAGAGCTGGACTTGAGCTGTGGCAGAGAGAGCTGAGCAGTACCCTTGAGTGGGATTTTCATTCTGCCTTCTCCCAGAATTAATGTCATCAGGAGCAATAGTGACCTGCTGGGTTTTAAGATGAAAGAAGAAGGGAAGGCATTTCCCCCTTCGTATTTGTTCCTGTGATATATTTAAATACCTCCAACATGCCAGCATCACAAGCTAAGCGTAAGTGGTGGACCTTGGATCTACGTTGCTTCAGCTCTATTGTTCGCTCTTGCAGGTCCCTCAGCTCAGACTCCGTGTACATGTTTTTGCCATTTTCACTCATGTTTTTTCAATTGAAGCCCAGCCTTTTAATGGGCAAGTTTTTGAAGCAAACTGCCTAAATGTTGTTGAAGACACATTTCCATTCCTCCAGAAAAATAAGCATGGGTTTCAGAAAAAAACCTTAATCTCATGCTGTTAAAATTTATTTAATTGAAAACTTGTATCACCAATGGAAAGCGTAACACTCATCATCTATCTGTAATGCCTACCTAAGCTTTCTATCAAAAAATGGTCTATAAGGCAGTGAGTCTGCTACTCTGTGTGAATCTAGGTAGCTTCCAAAGAAAATCAGGAAAATTAGGAATGGGGTAAATACTAGAAATGTCAAAAATTTTTCTCTTTTCTGAATTGGGGTCAAAGTTGCAATATTTTTGTTAAACCGCTCCTCTAAAAACAAAACTGAGGAACAAGAAAGAACTCTTTCTCAGCTTAGACTCGCTGAGACTTTCCATCTCCATAATTATGTGAATACCAGAATGCTGTCCTATGATTTTAACATTTTATATGTTTTACCCTTTTTTGTAATAACCCTTTCTTCTCTGCAGCTTTGTCTACATTTCACATATTTCCAGTACATTTCTAGTGCAATAGCCTATGCTTTCTTCAAAAACCAAAGCCAATTAAAACATAAATAGATTTTTTTTTTAATACTGAAACAAGAAATTTACATAACTTCCACCTGGTATCTCTTGCACTGGGAGATGTGTTTAAAGCAACATTTTGCCTTGAACTGCTTTGGTTTTGACAACTAGCTTTTCCAATAAAGTGTGGGATCCATCTTCTCCAACTGAGGATGTTTAAAATTTAAATGTCTAAGGTGGTCATCCTAGGGTTCCTTTAGTGTTGTTTTGGATATATAAACACCTCCCAAGGGCAATTCATCTGGCTTTTCTTATACATTTCTGTTTGGCTGCAATGAAACAACCTCTGAAGGTGCCTGTTCTTCTGTATTGATTACGAGAAAAACCTGGCATGGCTAACCCAGATTAGACATCTAGATTTTAAGACACCTAAGTCAGGGAAGATGAACTGTGCACCAGCTGGATTGGCAGAGAATGCTCCCACGCCTTGTTATTGGCATACCTATGATCACCCCTGTGTCAGAGCCCCTGATATCTGCTGACTCCTGGACATATCTTTACATCTGAGAGCAGTGGACAGAGAACCATAGGATGCTACTTGCAGTACATAACTTTCTTAAAAGTGCTGCTGAAGGCCAGAAAGTTTAGAGACTGCTTTCTACCAAGTCATCAAAGAGAGCACTGGAAACAGACGATATCTATCTCTAAAAACCTCTTTTTCATTTGCACCTCAGGTTTATTTCCCCAGAGTTTGCAACAGCCGGGTTCTAATTTTGGATACGTGACTATCTTTTACTGAGACGGTCACCAAGAACATGAGATTGACAATAAGTTTTTGGATGTGGGAATCAGCAACAAATTACTTTTTGAAAGTAATTTGAGCAACACTGAGTAGCTGATAGATTCAGGCCACAAACACTTTCACCTGAATCAAGACAACCTCCAAAACAAATACACCAGCCTGGAAGAAAACAGCCGTCTTGTACTGGAGGGGTGATAGGGTCACTGAGCATAGCAGTACTCATTATAGATAGAAAAACATTAAAGGAAGGATAACAAGGGAGATCTTATGTGGTCAAGGGAGAAGAAGGGTGTAGAAGGAAGTGCTGAGGACACTTGAGTTGTTCTAGCCTGTTGAGATCTTAAATGAAAACTAAACGGGAGTCCAGAAAGATGAAGGAAGAGAGCAGAAAACACAGTGAGTTTGGCATCTCTGATCTCAGCTCAGCCCGCAGTGAGCCTGAAAATGACTTCAGGCTGAAGATCTCCTGCTGTGACTCTGGCACACATGGTCCCCCTTACTGTCAGCGCAGAAAGGACAGAAAGATCAATGGCTGGTATTTCCACCCTGCATTTATTCCTCAAAAAAACCCCCCAACCCTTCTGCCCCAAGACAACAATAAAATCTGCTATTTCCCTCCTCCTTCTGCAGAAAGGGAGGAGTGACCTTGTGAAAACAGAGCCCTGAAGGAGAGGATCTCATGCTTTGAGACCTACAGGTCCATTTTCTTTCCCAAAAGCACCCCGTGCTGACCTGATCCCGCTCCCAGAGAGGGGGCTGATAACAATCCCTCCTGACTGTAGTGAGGACAGACTGGCCAGCTTGCAAGCTCTTTGGAAAGCACTGCTGATCTTATGTACAGCTGCCCAGCAGGAGAGGGCTGTCTCTCGGCAGGACCTCGGTGCCTACATCTACATTACTCTGAAAGGGCACCATCTGGAGCAGCAGGAAACATGGCATACTCCACCTCCTGCGGACTGACTGCCTGTGGAGGGTTTGTTTGGGCCTGCCTGGTAGCACACTAACCCTCCAGGTATCCCTGGGCATGTGAGGTCTTGCGCAGTGCGAGCGGAGTATACTTGACACACCTTGGGCCATTCTTGCAGGCTCATTATCTGCACAGAGGGTGATTTCCTGGTCTTGAGCTCTCAGGGCTACCCTTAACAGCCAGTGTAGACATCTAACATCACGCGTTATTCAATTCCACCTGTTCACAAGCAGTTCTTCCTCTCTTTTGGACAAGAAGGTGTTTTACATCTCTGTCCACCTGGGTTATACCTCAGTCCTTTCTTCCACCCAACTATGCAAAACCACACACAACATCAGAGAAGGAAAAGCTGATTTACAATAACAGATCAGAGTGTGGGTACATTGCATAAAATATGCTGTTTGTGACAGAGGAACCCATCCAGACAATTTGATAGCTGTGATCCCAGGGGATTAAAATACCTCCTTCATCTCAGCAGAGAGCCTGTGCATGGAAAGAACCTGAAATAAAATCTACCTTTTGCTTCGGTGCCTTCAAAACACTGGTGCCCCTCATGGGCAAAGCCAGACAATCCTTGATTCAGTGTTCCCTCCCAGTACTATTCAGTTTGTTATCTCGCCTTGTTTGTTTGTTTGTTCCACTTACTGGTTGTGTACCCTGGACATGAGGATAATCAAAATCTCTGGAGGGGGAGATCATCCTTACTGCTGTAGTGAGTGGAGCTCTGTCTGCACCTTGGTGCTCCTAGGCAGTCACCAGTCTCATCTGGCTAATGGGTTCATGGAGGTATCCTAACTACAGCACCTGAACACCTCCCCATCTTCAGCTAGCCAGCTAGCTCACACTGAGCTCTGTCTTTTAAACAGCTAATGTTATATAAATCTCACTCTAATTGGATCAAGGTAACCCAGGTAGTCTGTGACAGAATAAGACACAGAATTTACGCCAGAGGCCAACGTTCTCCCCAGCCTCAGGTTCATGTCCCTAATGTGAAATAAAAGTGCATCAGGGACTAGCAAATAGAAAGTCACCACCTTTGGCTTAGAGTTCTTTTGAACTACAAATCATGAGAGAAGAGATGAATATTTTAGGAAACAATCACAATTTTTTTTAGGCATATAATCTTGGCCGTAATCAAAGACAGGATACCAGGCAAGGCAGATGTTTGGACTGTCCCAGCCTTGCTGTTCTTGTGTTCCTCCCTATCTCAGACCCTGGGTTGGTCACTTCACGACAGCTTTTTAGTGGTAACGTTGTTCCCAGCTTCCTTGACCAAGGTCACATTGGAAGTCTGTAAATGGTCTGAGAATTAATTCCAAATAGCTCAAGTGAAATTTTTCTACACATTGGACTGTCCACCCCCTGATTCATGGCTGCTACAACTAATTTCAACTGCAGACCATCAAATTTTTTCAGGAGCTGTCTCTGATCAGTTGATAGTGTTTAAAAAAAAAAAAAAAAAAAATAAAGACGGGGGGAACACGTCAAATAAATTCAAACAATAAATAAGCCAGCCGAAATCGAGGTCTGCTCATGGATATTCAGTAAGCTGCAAAAGAATCAAAATCTCTTGGATAAATTATTCATTGCAAATTATTTGTTCATCTTGACAGTCATAAAATTATACAATCCATTAAAAAAAATGTCCAGTCACAGTATTTGACTCCAGCCCTGTGCTACAGAGAAAACCTCACTAGGTTGGTATTTGGGATGAATGACACACCTGTGCCCTCGCTGATGGGATCTGGGGGTGTCCAGTACCTCCTATTTCAGCCTGGGAGATGAGTACCATACATACAGGTAGCCATTCACTGCCTCTGGGAAGGATGGTTTCATTTGCTTTTGGGCAATCTGGGGATATTCCTCCACATTCCTTCTCCCACCCCAGCAGAAAAGAGAGGGTGTGGACACCACTATTCTCACGTATCTCAAATGTTTTAAGTCACACAAATCCACTTCAGCTTTGTGCCAATGGGATCTGTTCAAAATAGGCTGTGTTGCAACACGTCCTGCTTCGACAGCCCTTTATGCTGCCTGAATTCAGGCACTGGAGAAAGACTGTTGTGCACTGCTGTCACTTCACAGTGGTCCTGTTTTCTAGGCGGATCCTTGGGTTTGTTCCAGCAAACAAAATGGAGAACAGGAGTGTTCTGCTCAACTTCCTCTTGTCTCTCCTCTCTTAAATACACGCCTGGGACCTTTCCCCTGCACAACATGATAAATCTGCCTCTATGCAAGGGAAGGGTATTGGGCTACGCTGATAACTCATGGCTCGGCACACTCTTTGTGCTCACTTTGCATTGCCAAGTGTAGCAGGGTTGGACTCAGGTTGATAAGCACAGAGGCCATGTCAGCCATCGTTTTGCTGCAATTCATCCTACTTCTTATGGCCCAAACCACTGAAAATACCCTTTATTTTCAAAACGAGAAATACAGCAGAGCCCTTATCAACATACAGCAAGGTGTAGCAGAGGAGCACACAATTCAGTGCAGTGAGTCCAATACCAGGCTGTTATACGCCACACATGGGCTGAAGAAAGTGGAGATGCCTTTGGTTACTTTTACACACACAAACACACACACACACATGTTCATACACACATATATATGTCTGCGTGTGCATACAAATACCAATGTGATTAGATTATTATTAGAAAAAGTTGCAGAGCTCAGAGAGTGAAAAATCCCTGTTACAAAAGCATTAAATAAGTGCTTCTACTCTGTTCTATGCAGCATCTTACATACTACCTTCATCACCGTGGCATTTATTTCTCTCTCTGATTTTTTCTTCTTTTTAAGGTTTGATCTGAGGCCAGGTTTTCTAATGAGTTTAGTGAAAGGATCAAAGGATGAGAATCACCATCTGCCTAAAGAAAACAATAGTATTTCCAATTGCATGATGGTATCTGGCAGGGAAGGCAGATTGTTGGGCTCCTTAGCTACATCATAGAAGAGAGATGGGAAAAGCAATAGAGAAGGAAATCTTATCTAACCAGACGCCAGCAAGATTTTGACTTTTCCCAAAACTGTGCCAATTATTTTATTTTGGCAGCAACAAAGAGGAAAAATAGAGGAGAGGAGAGGAGAGGAGAGGAGAAGAGAGAAAACAGAAAAATAGAAAAAGAAAGAAAAAGAAAAAGAAAAAGAAAAAGAAAAAGAAAAAGAAAAAGAAAAAGAAAAAGAAAAAGAAAAAGAAAAAGAAAAAGAAAAAGAAAAAGAAAAAGAAAAAGAAAAAGAAAAAGAAAAAGAAAAAGAAAAAGAAAAAGAAAAAGAAAAAGAAAAAGACTGTCATATGAGAAGGAAGGAGTAAATATATTTATCCTCCTCCTGGAATGAGCCCCAGCAGTGCAGGGGGACAGGCAGGCAGTAGTCAGACAGACAGAGCTTATTGGAATGAACTCGTATACATCCAAGGCAGCTCCTCTCCTGCCCCATTTGTTCCATCTCTTGACAGATCCCATTAAGCCAAACAGTGAGCTAACTGGTTTGCAGAGCCCTGTGGGCTCTTGTAAGGGAGTGGATGCTTACACAGCTTTGCTTTCCTGTGGTCCTTTCTGCGGCATAGAGAGTTGTTGAAACATTTCAGTGTTTGCATGGACTTAGTAGGTAGAGGTTTAAAGGAGGGAGAACAATTTCTGATTTGCACCTTAAGACTCTGGCGATGGTTTTGGACTTCCAAAAGCCACAAAACATACTCCCCTATTAGCGATACCACTTTAATATGCCTGAGAATAAAAAGAATGAATAAAAAGCTACCAGCCACTTTTGTAAATTTTGGCATGTAAATGTGCGTTCTGTAAATGGTGAGTCCTAAGTTAGGAAAAGGGATTTTAAAGAAATTTAGACTGCTGAAGAGATCTCTATTCCCCTGTTAAATTGCTGGACAACATGGAGCTTGGGTGTTAACCTCAGCGTTAATCCACACAGGACCAATCAACATGAACATATAACTGCACATGTCCATACTACCAAGCACCCAAAAATCTTAGGCAAATGTCCAGCAGCCTCAAATTTTCTTTCCACACAGAAACAAAGGAGATTTCTAAGGGAAGATGTGGATGTATGCCAATCCTGCCTAAAGAGGGAGACCATCAGACATCTATGCTCCTCATGAGGAAACCTGGACCTATGTGGTCTGTGCATGAGATGGCATCTGAGCCCATTCTCCATAAGACACAGCAAGACAGAGGAAGTTGTGTCCCCAACCCTAGACATTGAAAGTGTCATCTTTGCAACCATCTCTCTTTAAGACGAGGACACTCCATGCCAGCAGAGTATTTGTATTTTTTGTCAACATCAGCCTCTTCCTCCTAGGCAAGTTACTGGTACAGAAGGGTAAATGAGCTAAGCAGTGGTGGAGCAAAGGGGGAGTCACCAAATCCACAGCCCTAGAGAACAGGATAAGTAAAGAGGGACTCACTCAGGCCTTCAGCACAGCATCCTTTCCCCGACAAGCTACTTGGCATTCCAGCAGGGTGGGTTAATCCTTTGCCTTTGATGAATCTTTAATCTTGGCACCTTGTGGCTGAAGCCGGCACTAACTAGCAGATCCTGGCGATCAAAGTCATGCACTTAAATATTTCATTTATAAATAAAAAATAATAAAATAAAAAATAAAGACTTGGCTTCATAATAGCAATAAGGCAACTCCAGGGGGGTTGTTATTGCCAATTAATCACACTCCTGGGACTGAAGAGGAGCTCTGCTGCTCCTTGTAACTCTAATTGCCCTATGGGTGCAATTATCCATACACCCCCCCCCCCCTCTCCCTGTCCAGCCAGACCTTATGGCTTAATTCCAGGGTAGGCTTTCTAGTTTTTAACCTCTCTTGCTCTAAGCCACCCTCCCCGTCATCCTGGCTGGGGATGGAGAACAATAAGGCTAATTCTTCTCCTCTTGTGCATGTTTACTCTGGCCAGGTGCAGTGCAGGTGTATTCACAGCTGCTTCGACATGCACAGATCCAGTCTGCTAATGAGGACATTCAGAGGAAGCCCTGTGCTGAAGAGAATCCACCAACACTGTCTTTTTGGATAGGGTCTGCAGCTCACGTCCATGAAAGCGTGTAATTCTCACCTCCTACTCAGGACTTCAAACTTCCCACTGAAGCTGTAGCCTCTACTCAAATCTCAGGAGCTGGACCTGAGCCATGAAATATTGAGCATGGAAAGGAGCCTCCTCATTGCTATTTGTGCTACTTTGAATGTTTGGCAAATACTAGAACTAATCCTGTTAAAGACATATACCCTTTTCTTCGTTACTTATTATTCAAGCATTTCCCAACCTGACCCACAAAACATCTAAACCTACAGATAAATGGGAGCACATGAGACACTGCCATGGGACTGGCAAGAAGAGATACTTGGGGAAAGGGAAGAAAACAGGGCAAGGAGAACACATCTAATGACTTTTGGGCCTATTTATATGTTCTGCAGAAAGGAGTTTCACCACCTGATTGGGTCCCATTAAAAATGAGCTTCCCTGGGTGCATTTTAAGTGTGCTGCCTGACAATTTTTTTTGATGGCCCCCAGTTGTTATACTGGGAGAAGTAGTGAATGACTATTCTCTGTTCATATTCCCTGAGACGCTCAATTTTACATGCATCTGTCATATGCCAATTTTATCATGAGAGACTAAAGGCACCAGCTACCTCAAAAAGAAAATTGAGCTGATTTAATCGCTTTCTGTGGAACAGGGCTCTATTTTAGCAGATGGGGATGCAGAAAGAACTAGATCCTAGAAGATGAAGCCTGACATGCAAATGGGAAGAAGGGTGCCCCTTTTTAACAGTAATTAACTATCAGAAGTCTTTACCAAGGACTATAGCTGTCACTAGCTACTTTAAAAGGGGATCAGATATTTTTCTAAAATACACATTTACTTTGACAATAGCTCTTGGACTTGGAATGGGAAATAATTCAGAGAAGTCTGGAGGCCCATTTTATGTAGCAGGCTAGCTTAGATTGTCACACAAGTCTCTTCTGGGCTTAAAATGCATGAATTATTGAGGTCTGATACTGAGTCTCCATGGCAAAGGTTGCTTTCTCTGAAAGGCTCAAACCTTTAAAGGTTCACTTGTAGCTACTTGTAATGTTCATCACCTGCTGCAGCGGAAGCCAAAGCTTTGAATTCAGGTCTTAAATAAAAAAAAAAAATCAAGGACTGGATTCAGAATGTACGTGTTTTGTGGTTGATCTGAAGTTGCTCACCCCGCTATGCCTAACTATGTGAATTGAGGGCTGCATAAAAGCAGTCATACCTCAAGTTTGGATCTCTCTTTTTCCTTAAAGAAGCCTGGTATTTAACAATAAAGTTTTCCTCATATTTTTATTCTTTAATATATCCTCAGCTGGCATAAAGGAACGGAGCTCCCTTAACTTCAGCTGAGCTGTAGCAACTTACCACATCTGAGAATATGTCTCATTTCACCTCCCCATTCTCTGATGGTATTACCTCTTGAGAGAAGAAAAAGTCAAATTTAATTCCCATCACCAATTCGTTCCTTGGTTTCACTGCTAAGGCAACTAACAATTATTGCTGATCACACACACATACACACAGAGTTTGCAGAGAATTGCCACAGTTCTCCTGCAAAGAAAGTGCTTTAGCTTTCATAAAAATCAGAGCTCGAACTGTTCCTATGCCTTGTCATTTCCACCAGCATTTAAGGCCTGGAAACTTGCTGCTTGTGTTGTAATCTTACCCAGCTACAGGATATGTGACTGTGTTGCTTATTCCTCCCCTGTGTAATGTAGACCTCCATGCCTCACATGAGCCAGAGCCTTGTATGAGTTATACGGCTATTATGTTATAAGTAGGACTGATGTATTACAGAATGCTGCCATAGATCCTATTAATGGCACTCAGCCTCCATTTTTTTCCTCCCTGTAGTAAATTCTACACTTTTCTGGAAATGGACAGCTTCACAAAGATGCAAAGATCCAGCACCTGGGAGGGGCTTAGGCAAAAATTTGGGCTTGCAGGGTTAGGCGGTAGCACAGCACCTCACTTCTCTGCAGTGTCAGGATTTGCATTGACACAACCATCTTCTGCTGATAAACAAGTGTCTTGTCCAGCCTTGAGCAGCACTGCTGCCAAAAGGTTCCCTCATTTCCATGCACTTCACTCCATTGACTGAATTGCATTTACCGCAATATTTTCCCTTGTTCTGAATTTACTGTTACCTCAGCCCCTCACTACCATTTATTCTTTTCCGACCATTGACAAATTTGCAGGTACCTGCCCTTTTTCTAACACTCTTTTGCCCAGGAGTGAGACGTAGCCTGATATTCACATACGTGTTTTTTTATAAAGGGTGATCTTGACAAGAGATGAATCTGGAGCAGTTTTTCAGGCTCAAACATTTCTGATTTTCTCTACATATGCATATATCTGGGCTGCAGTCCCATTCTGCTCTCTCTTCTTTGTAACAGGAAAAACCATAAAGCCCAGGATATCCATATGTAGTGACTTCAAATCTCTATCTGGATATGACTTAGGCTGCGCTCTGCTTTTAATAACCAGGATTCAAGTACAATATGAATCCTTTCCTTCAATGCCAGTCTCATCTTCTTAAAACTGTCTTCTTACAAAGTTTCGTTTTTTCTTGTATTTACAGCTAGGTGCTGGAGCATTAGTTGGAGGGCAGCTTGCAAATATGAAAGATAGTTGGATGTGCTTTTCCTCCTTCCCCAGATTTTGAAATGGGGACAAAGGCTCAACACTGTGGCTTTGTCTATATCAGGAAACCAAGTCAAGGCATGGACCCAGGCACTTGTTGTGGCCATACAGATTGTTAAGGGCCAGTCATCCTTTCCAGGAAGAAATTTAGATTTACTCATTCAGTTCTGGGTGGAAGAGATTTTAGGTGCGGGGATAGAAGCTGTACTGTGTCACTTGTTCCTTGGGCCAGAAAATGGGCCCTGGCTGGTTTAATTTACTAGTGTAGATATATGTTATAAGATTGCATCGTGTGGTAATGATAACAGGACAGTGAGACATGAAAGTTTGAAGATAACAGTATCTTCCTTACTCCCACTAACAGCTCACTGTGACTCTTCGGTATCTTACAGTTAATTTTCTTATTTCTTTCCCCTATCTTCCCTTCTTCCCAAAACCCAGCTAACGTGCATTATGTAATTTCTTACTGGATGCCTGGAAATGAGTTTGAAAAGAGCCAGGTTCTTTGCATAGAGGAACTGTGGGTCTTAGATATATTCAGTGCTGAGTGAATGAGCAGTTGTAAAACCATGATGCAATCCCTGCCTGTCACATCTGATTTAGTCAGATGGTCTTACAAAAAAAAAAGAAAAATAAGCATAACCAGTTCTTCTGTGTAGGAACTGAAACATTAACAATCAGAGGACAGTATTGAAGCAGTACGGCCAGCACATCCGTCTTAGACACATCAGACCAAATGGAAATCCATGGCCAATAGATACAAGAAGCCTAAATACCTCGGTGTCAGTAAGATAGACTCAGCCTGATTAAGGAGAAGCTGGTGAAGTACAGAACTGGGGTCATAAATCTAGTGTGTAGAGTGTGATGAAGGCAGCTCTGACCAGGGGCTGGGATTCTGGCTCAGGTGAGTGAGGGACAAGGGATTTGGAGATGCAGGTCTTCTTGCACACACACTGAATTTACCACTAAATGAATCAAGATCTTTTTTCCACGACTCTGATGTATCTCTTATTGTTAATGAAATAAACAATAATAACATGTGGGGAGGGTCCCCTAAAGGGAGGGGAAGGAGAGGGAAATGAGACTGGAAAAGTATTTGCATTTGTATATCTCAAAGTGACTCACCCTGGCAGTTGGGATAAAGAAGCACTCTAAGTCCATTGTGAGTGTTAAAAGTGTATGGCCTGAATCAGATGTGCAAAGGAGCAATGGTCTGTTAATTTGTATCCACTTGCCCTGTATCAGGTAAAAATCTCACAAAAAATGCTAGCCATCATGATGTTGGGAAGTTTCTGTCACTTTGGGGCCTTATGTATAAGATTTTGGCAATGTGGTGTCCTTCTCAGGAGTATATTTGCTAAGTTCAGGCTCAACTTTGACCTTGAGTCCTCCTGAATCTGGATATGGTTTAATTCCTATCTGGTGTCTATTTTACATATGTTTTACCCTGAACACCCTTTTAATAAAGGGAGGAAAAGACAGATGTAACAGGAGAATTGGTACTTCTGGTTTTGTCCTGCTCGGTTCAGAAGGGAAAATATGAGTGGTAGAGTAGAGAGATGGTAGAAAAGAAAGAGAGGGAATCACAGCAAATTTGTCAAACTAGCCTATTTCCCCATCATTCCCAGATTTATATTTTTCTCTCTTTTTTGTTATTACTAGGCACATTAAGATGAAGGCAGTGTCCTTTCAGAGTTGCACTACTTTGGCTTCTGCTTGCGGAGCATCTCTGAATGCCTCACTGATACGACTGCATGAAGCTTCACAGCACCTTTGTGAGAGGAGTCAGTAACATTAAGGATGATTGTACATTACGATACATTTTCTAAAGCTCCATCTCTGTTACAATTAATCTCCAATTCCAATCCACAATTTGGCCTTCCAAGGTACACATTTACTTTCCATTGCATGTAGTAATGATTTGCTGTCCCTGGTCCTGACTTTCCAGTGGTGTAAATCTATACAGAGCCTGCTCTGGCTCATTTTACGCCAGCCCATCATCTCAGACACTCTCTGATATTTGTTGTCTGGTGGTGTTGCGGGTCATTAAGATAGATGCTTGTGGCTACCTCGGGACAGGCGGATGTCAGTCCTTATATATGGTTTGCTGCACTCAGTGGGATCTTTCAAGGTGGGAAAGACTAGATGCAAAGCGGAATTAAGTGCACAGACTGTCACAACTGTTGGGCTAGAAGGCACCTAGAAAGAGTTCATTTTTCTTGTGAGAAGACAGGATCAGCTACATGTGTGTTGTTCTGGACAAAAGTTTGTCTATCCTGCTCTTGCAGCTCTGTAGTCCTGGAGAGGTTGTGCCCTGTGTGAATAAAGGATTTCAACTTTTCATTGACTTTGCCATTGTACAGTGTGTCATTTGTGGTAGTAAATTTTACCTTGTCATTTTTTAAAACTAGCACCTGTAATATGGTAATGAAGTGAACATTATATGCTTATTGTATTATATGCTCATTTATTTATGGCAAGTTTCAAAGTGTCATAATCACTGGATCTCCCTCTCCACCCTTTCCTCAGATCTTGGAGGTGAAAAAAAATGAACAGATAAGGCAAGACACAATGCAAACTCAAAGAATGCCATATATGTCTGTTAAAAAACACCTCAAGATTTTAAGCAGCTTTTGTGCTTCAGTAAAACTTGGCTCCTGATTTTAAATGTTTCGGATTGGGAATACTACAGCAGGAACAAGCAAAGAAAAGCTTGGGCCAATTTACCTACTTGATGCACATGAGAATTAAGTGTTCCTCTGCCCAAACTGGAAGCAGACAAGCTGCACAAAGCATCAGACAACAAGAGATGACTGCAGATGTCACGTGGTTAAGAAGGCAGAAACTGGGGAGAGGACACAAGTGCTCTCCTCCACCTTTTGGCTAAGCCTGTGATTCAACTATCTGGGGTCACATCTTCGCTCTCTGGAGGAACATTCAGAGCTCATATTGAGATGCTGGGGAGCCCCTCACCTGTGTCTAAGGGGAGAATTGGGCTCTTAATTGCCTAACATGGCTGCACGAGAAAGGTGTATAGTAATAATAATGCAGTAAATGAGAAAGCTGACTATTTGAATATGACATCTTTTGTCAGCTTTATTTCACTTAATAATGTGACATGGCTTGGGGAGGAAAAAAATTATTAACCTTGCCATTTTTAAGCCTGAATTACTGGGAGTTTTTCTGCTGAAATTCATGTCCTTAACTTTCTTTGAAATTTAACAGACTCCTAGTTTTATCTCCATGGAAGCCTGTTTCAGGAGGGATAAGAGCTAAATGTTGGGGGGAGGGATGCAGGGGGAGGGGGGGAGAGCATAGAGCAAGCAGCCATTTGGGAATTGGGTGTAAAGTAGCCTGTCATTGATTAACGCCGTTAAAAGAAAGTGGGAGGGGAAGTGTACTGAAAATGAGTGAAAGAACGGTATTGTAATCTGCCTTATTGCATTCCCGAGATGCTTGACTTAGCCTCATTGTCATAGCAAGATGATGTGTACCCTACGAGTGTATAAAAATATATGAACTCCTGGGACTATATAGTTCAATCTGCTCTGCTATTACCCATCATGCTCATCTGAGCACACTACAGCTATTAGATCTGTTTGTGAAACAGCTGAGCCCATGGATGGATCTCCTGCAAAAGGAGCCTGAATGTACAGTTAAGACAGGGTCTGAATGTACAATACATGTAAGGAGAAACAATGGAAATGAATGTACAATGGGGACAACTGCACAATGGGAGGTGCAAGGGGAATGAATCTGCTCCAACTGTGGGTATGTGATGGTAAAATAGACAGATTGCCATCTATAATTCATGGTGTTTGCTTCCCCCTTCCCCTTGTCAGATAGCCCTCAATCAG
This sequence comes from Leptosomus discolor, assembly GCF_034619465.1. Taxonomy (NCBI): domain Eukaryota; kingdom Metazoa; phylum Chordata; class Aves; order Leptosomiformes; family Leptosomidae; genus Leptosomus; species Leptosomus discolor. Next base: position 84,991,492 of record NC_141419.1, read on the forward strand.
TTTGACTTGCAGAAGCTATCCTTCACTACTGAAAGTTGTTAAAAAGCTGTTGTGTTTAACCCCAGAGGTAGCTGCATTTAAAACACAGGATTTGAGCTATGTATGTAGGAAAACCCTGTCCCATGCTTCTTATTCTTCCAGAGGGACCAAAGCAGGGCTATCTTTTGGTGAAGAGCAGTAACACCAAAGCAGCTCACTGTAACGTGCATACAAAGGCAAAATAGAACAGCATCCCAGAAACCAAGCTGCCTCTTAAAATTATGTTGAAGGTTAGGAATATATACCAGAAACTTAACATTAATATTCTTAAAGGAGTTCCATCATAGTCCTAATAACAATTCATTTTTAAGGCACCTAGAGACAACTATTGTGCCATACTCACTACTAACACTACTTACACTGAGGCTCGGTTATCAGTGACACTATGAAGTAACTCAGTCATGTTCTTCTAATCCCACAATATGACAGTTTTTACAGATACATGTTTTTTCTAACGATGGCATTGCTGAACAGACTGAAAAATACTGAAGTGTCAGACATCTGCATCTTTGTAATTCTGTCTGTAAGAAAATTTCCTGCATTCTTACTACTTCAGTTTGGAAGAACTATAAAATACACCAAATGCTTTTTCTTGTCTGTTTCTGGGATACTACTCTCCACCAGGAGAGGAAAAGAAGAGAAACAAAAAAGGGCAAATAAAAATCTTGTCTTGTTATTTCCTTCTCTGGGTAATCGCATTTTTCCATACCTCCCCCTTCAGAGGCATTTACAGCGAGTTCTGCCTTCCAATGCTTCTATTGATTTTTAGCTCTGCAGGATGAAAGCCAGACCCTGGCAAAGCCAAAGGGAGTTTTGACTTCATTCTTTAAGAACAAATCCACTGGTGTGCTGGATCAATGCAAAGAGTCAGAGCGCTGGCCTATTAAACTGGATTTGCAACTGCTGCTCAGAGTTATAGCCATACAAGCAGCCAAACTGTACCACTGAATTTAGCCTTTGATTTTTGACTGTCTTTTTAGTGACTGGGTAACGTGGGTTAGTGGTGGGTGAAGGTCTGGGACATCCCTTTCCCCTCATATAGTTGGTTTATGAATTGAGAGTTGCCCACTTGATTTAGCCCTACAAGTAGAGACCTGGTTCAGAGCCAGCCAAAGGGGTTGTAGGGTGCCCTGCTGTAGGTAGAGTTGAGAAGCTGCCGCAGTGTTGCCTAGCAGTGTGAGGTGCAAAACCATACAAAGTCTCCAAGCATAGATGCCCAACCTGGCATGCAGTGATGGACTTTGTGTAGTATAAGGCAGATTTGGCCCACAGAAAGTGACATAACTCCCAGTACAGCCAGCAGAACTTCAGCAAGACAGTTCATGACAGAGGGAACAGAGGCCATTGCATCATCTCTGAGATCACATCAGCCTGAAGAGCTGAATAAGCTGTTGACCTTGGCCGGTTTGTTGGCTATACCATCAGATCAATTAGATACAATTGTTAATAGCATAGTCTAATTACTTCCTAATTTCTTCAAGAATACCCCAAGCATAAGAATTCAATTAACTGCAACTATACAGAAAGTTTGAAGACTGAGCTATTCTTTTATTGACATCATTTGGATGAAGAGAATGTGAGCACAGATGTTACATTTCTTAAAGAATCCAATTTTTAATTAATTTTAACTTATAAGCTAATGAATAGGTTTCTCTTGCAAATTTTCTGAAAATTACTTTCATCCTCCAAAAGTAAGAATGCTAAGTTTGAGAAGGATAAGCTGCTGTTTGCTTGTGAAACAATGAGACAGAATCCCAGTCTTCACTACGAAGCAGAAAATTTTGAATTACCAAATCAAGGCTATACTCCTGCTTTTATTAGACTTCCTTATGCTGTATGGCTTAACCCCACATGAGATATATAAGGCTATCAACAGCCCCTAGAAAATATATGGAATTGTGATATTAGGTAATGCTTTGCCAGGTTTCCTTCTTTTCCTCTTAGTCTTGCTCTACTTCTTAATGGCTTGTTAATGCATTTCTGTGTGCACGATATCTAAAACACTTTGAGGACTGGTGAAATGCATGGCACTATCTTAAGGTACCAGGGAAGGGATCTCATCCAATGTGTGCAGTGCAGTTTACTTCTAATGATCAAGACTTTTGGTTATGGCAGGAAATCTGTGGAGGTGAAGCAATGGGAGTATAAAGTAGGCAGGAGTTAGAAAGCAAATGATGAAGCCTTGGGATGCTAAGAAATCACAGAATCGTAGAACAGTTTGGGTTGGAAGGGACTTTTAAAGGCCATCTAGTCCAACCCCCTGTAAGGAGCAGGCACATCTTCAATTAGATCTTGTTGCTCAAAGCCCCATCCAACCTGACCTTGAAATCTTCCAGGGATGGGGCTTCTACCACCTCTCTGGGAAACCTGTTCCAGTGAAAAAAGAACAGCTATGTTCTCCCCTTTTGGCAGTTTCCTACTTGGGCAGCTATTTGGGGAGAGTTCTGATTTTGTTAGCACTGCAGTAGTGTAACACAGAGGTAGTGGCTTAAAAGCCTTTCATACTCTTGCCCTTAGAGAAGGTTGCACCACTTGAACATGCTGGAAAGTAAAGGCATAATAACTTTAATGTGAAGAGAAGGTTCTGTGATCATAGGACATATTACCATAGGTCATAAAAATTATACTAAAAAATATAGGAGTCTACATAGCAGAGCTAGCTCTAAGCTCCCCAGGCTGGGTGTTAGCTGTGCAATTGCAGCAGCATGGATGGTGGTGGAAGGTTGCAAAAAGTCCCACTGAACTGCTGAAGATGTCACCAGCCATTAGTCTGTCCTGAGCTCAGTGTTTCTGCAGCGCCCATCTGCCAGCAGTACCTGTGCAAGGTGGCAGAGGGTAAGCTCAGCTGTACCCACATACATAAACTGTACCCCTGCATTGCAGGCAACAGCTCAGCTTAAGCCTGACATGGTACTTTAAGCATGGCTTCACTGTGTGACCCTAAGTCTTGAGATCCCCTGGGCCCTGTGAACACTCCCTGTCTCCACCTTGCCAAGGGAGACAAGAGGAAGAGATCTCTGGTACCTGACCTTACTGAATTTCTATAAGACACTCATGGACTCTGTAAATCCCATCCATGTACTCTTGAGACACTGCTAGATCAAAGCACAGCTAGCCTGACCACATGTGGGTGACAGCCCCGCTTTGAAGGAGAGGCTGGACCAGAGACCTTTGGAGGTCCCTTCCCACTAACACTCCAATGATTTCACTACAATATTTTAGCTGATATCTCCTTGTTCTGCAAAGCGGCCACCAGATCTGCTCTGGTTTGTGTCCATGGGCTGGCCATTGACCGCGATGCACTGACATCCTCCAGAGAGGATCTTGGTCCTTCACTGAGCATTGTGCCGCCACACTAAAGCACCTCTCAGTTCCTCAGAAGTGTCCAACACCTGGTGCAACTGAGTTTCATACCTGAAGATTAACATCCATACTTACCTATTTTCTCCTCTTTTGCTAAATTTTGAGCATAATCCCTTTGGCCATTTTTTACTGAGGTGAAGAGTGAGAAAAGGACACTTTTCCTGTTTGTAAAACTGTGAATCATAGAATCATAGAATCATTCAGGTTGGAAAAGACCTTTGAGATCATTGAGTCTAACTATCAACCCCACTCTACCAAGTACACCTCTAAACCATATCTCCAAGCACCACATCTAAACGACCTTTAAACACATTAAGGGATAGTGACTCAACGACCTCTCTGAGCAGCCTATTCCAATGCCTGACAACCCTTTCAGTGAAAAAATTTTTCCTGATGTCTAGCCTAAACCTACCCTGGTGCAGCTTGAGCCCGTTCCCTCTTGTTCTATCATTAATTACCTGTGAGAAGATGTAAAAGCACCTACCTTTCTACATGTTTGCTTTTAAGCTTTGCTACAGAAAGAGAAAGCCAGCTGGCCTTTGAACTCTGACATAGAGACAATTCTTACTGAAGATGGGTTGGTATCTTCACTAGGTTTCAGAAAAAGGAGCGGGGGGCAGAGACAAGGATTTCAAAACATGGTAATGAAAATGCTCACAGGAAATATGTTAGATAAGTAAATACACTCTAATGGCGTTTGCACTTATGTAACAACCCTTTTACACGTCCAGTATGGCTTAAGGGAGCCTTAATACAAATATGAATTGGGGTCACAGAGAGAGAAACAGATACAACGAAATAGGCACAAACTCACACAGCAATTCTCTGAACTGGGATGCATTGGCATAACTCGTTAGGTAGGTAAGGATTTGGCTATACAGTGTACTCCCACACACAGATGCAGACACACAGATGCGGACACACAGACGCATGCGCTTTTCCTTAAAAATAGTAAGCTTTCACTGGGCCCCACTTCCCATTAAAGAGGACTTACATCCTATGAAAATTCATAAACTCTGCAGGCGTTTCCACGGCGATTTGACGGAGTAATCTCCTGTCATCTCAGCTTCTTGGTGACAATGACAAGAGGAAGATGGATTTATCAAATACACAGTGACATGTTTATGACCCTGTTTTGCATAAGCAGGAACCTGAGCCAAAGGCTGTGCAGCTTGAGATAGCAAGAGGGTTTTTATAAATATTGTGACAAGCAGAAGTGATATTTGGAAGAACATGAAAAAAAAAAAAAGAAATCTTTCAGTTTTTTTGAGATAGAACGCATTGTGGCAGTGTGGGGGGAGAAAGCCTTTTTCTCCACTTCTCCACAGTTCAGCTTCCTTGAAAGCAAGAAGGCTTAGCTCTCCCTCTCACCTTTAAAAGTTTTTCTGTTAACCCTTCTCCTCCCTCGGTGCAGAACACCCTTTTTCTAAATGTGTTGTTAGGAAGGGGGCAGGGGGAAATGCTCTCCATCTTTTACTGATACAAAAATATCATGGAAAATCTATAGGAACACAGATGGCACCAATAACTCCATTTATAACATGCATGTAAACATGCCAGGCCCATCTCCAGACGCACTGCTGCCTTCACCAGCGTGGCTTTTAAATGGGGAGCACCACCAGAGGGCCCACACACTATTTAAAGTGGTTCTACCCTATTCTTGCACACAAAACGTTACTATTATGATTATTATTGCAGTTCCTAAACTGTGGTCTAGATAGCTCACAGGATATTGCACAGTCGACCCTCTCAGGTTACTCAGGGCTGCAGAAATTTTTCGTGTCTTTGAGGCAGGACTAGACCTACAGTGGTGTGAAAAGGCTTTAGTGACCTGTTTAAGCAGGGTCTTGCAGAGACAACTGGTCTTTGTCACCGAACTCACCCATTCAGCGTCCTAGGCTGGTCACTGAGAGATGGGCATAGTCTCCTGTGCTCAAACCTGGGGGCAGATGAACTGTTTGCCTGCGTGTCCTGCCTGCATGAGAAATAGAGCTGTCAAGAGACAGAGAGACAGCTTCAGCCAGAGATCCCTCCACCAGAGGCGGTGGAGATGCTCCAGACTTGGGAGTCTGCAGTGCAATGAGGATTGCACAGCTGTGCCATGCCCATGGGGGGCTGCACAGCAAAGGCAGGAACAGGGAGCGGGGATGAGTGATATCACAAAGCTGAGGACTAAGCAGCACAGTTTTGCATCCACAAGTCCCACAGCAGGAGGTATCCTGAACGCTGCCAGATACTCTTCTGGAGCCTGGCAGCGAGATAATAAAGTGTTTGCGCTGTCTTTCAACTTCTCATAAAACCAGGAAGGCTGGTTGAAAATGCAGTAAATGAATCACAAAGAGCTAAAGAAGGAAAACATGAGTAAGAAATGTGCTTAGATGTGTTTTTCCTCTCTGAATTCCATCATTTTTGTGATAATTTATACACCAAATTAAAGGATGAAGCTAAGAGAGCAACTGTGTGGAAGGAACGGTTGTGGGTACCCAGAGCGCTCATGTGCTAGCCAGATTCGACCAAGACCTTGCAATGCTCAATGTGAAATACAATCTTTGTTTTAAGTTTGTTTTCCTCCCCCCTTGCTCTTCTTTTTTCTTCCTCCAGATAAATATATTAATTAAATGACCCTTCTTTAGAATTACACAGAAAAGAGAGTTCAGGAACCTTTATCGAACCGACCTGTAAAACTAGAGCAAAATCAGCTTCTCCGTTGTTCTCTCTAAATGATTTTTCCATTGCATTTCACATCTTATCAGGGACTTGTTTGGGCTTGAAGCTCTGAAGCTTTTCCTGTAGGTCAGTTCAATAAGGCACTCAAAGCTGCCTTTCTCTCCATTGATTGGAATGTTGGCTATGGTTTTGGGTTTTCTAGTTTTTTTGAAAGTAAAATAATGATCCATTTTTCTGTCTTTTATTTCTTTTCTCTTTAAAGGAAAATAGATATATTCTCATTCATGGTCCATCACAAAGATATTCCCTTTCTTACAGTGAACTCATGCCATTTCATTCCTTGATATGCAGAAAGGACTCTAGCTTCTCCACTAACACTGCAGTATTATAAAATTTGGCTCATAGTTTTGGATTCAAACAGTTATTTCACCAGATGTGAGAAAGGAATGAAACAGCAGCTTCACTAGCCATTCCACCCCAGGGTAAATTGACCATCTCTGTGTGGACAACCTATAGCATGTTGCACAAAACAGTCCATTTGTCCCAGCTTCTGTTTTTGATGTCATTGCACCTAAGGAAGAGATGGACGCGTAGGCTGAGGCCAGGTGGAAGGCACAGCATATGAAAACTTTTAGGCAGCCTTCATTAAATAATAGTCAGGGGACAGATAACACAAATGTGTCAGACCCAGCACTGGTAGATGAGGATGAGTGCACTGGTTTGCCTCATGGCCCATGAGTTCCCAGGATCTTCTCAGATGCTGGCTAGTGGTAAGTGTTTAGAGAAGTGTGGGGCAGCAAGTATGAAATGACCTTTCTCCTGTGTCTCTCCAGCCATTTGACTTCATGAACAATGGTCCACACAGCAAGGTCAGAGCTGGGGTCCGGACACCCATCTATCCCTTGCTGCCGATTTCCTCTGGGAGCCCTTCTTAATTTCCACCCCTAATTAGTCCTGTTGCCAGAGAAGAACCACCATGGCATGGCTTCAGACAGCCCCTGGCATAGCCTCAACCAGCCCCCTGGGTCTACAGCAATAAGCAGGGCTACCTGAAATCCTGAGGAACCTCTGTGACTCCCACAAGGACTTCTCTGGGAGGATAAAATCCAAGAGCCCCTCAAATAACAGCGGTACACACAAAGAAGACAGCTTTTCCCCACAGCCCCTGTTCCAGCTTGAGGTAGCATTACAGTATCCCAGGTGGCCAAATTCAAAATTGCTATAGCTCTATACAAAAGTCACCTTTCTTTTTAGGCATTAGAAAAAATTTCCTATCTCCAGTTGACTGATTATACATTTTATCTGTTACATTATATTTCTTCTTCCTCCACCCTCCAGCCTCTCCCCCCTCACAGCAAACAGTTTCATGGAAACCTTCTAAGATTTCTATGGGGAGTGGTAGGCAATAGAACTCTGTTGTCTAATGGGACTTTCACCGGCATTTGGCATCCTTCCTGGCATTTCACCCTTCATATTATAATTTATAGTGTAATGTAATTTTTTTCATATCACGCTATAACATAAATTATTGCCAGTTTGTCCTTAACACTCAAGGAGACAGTCTAGGGCTTTTCGAACCAGGGAAAAGAATGAGAGAAAGAAAGAGAGGGAGAAAGAGATGGAAGGAGGGAGGGAGGGAGGGGAGCGAAGAAAGGAATGGGAGGGAGGGATGAAGAAAGGAAAGAAGGAAGGAGGGAGGAAGGAAATTTATTTACAGAAGCAAAATCCCCCAAATCAAACTAGTTTTTCTAAAGGCAAACTTATTAAATAAAATAAAGAGCATAATTTTTTGTCCCAATAACTTTTTAAAATGTTCTGCTTCTGCCTAGGATATATCAATGAGTCCTCAGTGGATCAGACAAGAGAGAGTCTGAGGAAGAGACCATCAGGCTAAAAAATAATATATTTTAAAGTTTTCTTATCTTTCTCACTAGTATGTCCCCTAAATTATTAAAAGTGAACGACATTTTAATATCACTTGGAGGCTGTTTGTTCATTTTTGGCATCTCATTTAGCCTGGAGAATAACATTACGGAAGACAGTTTTACTGTCTATTTACTTTATTACTATATGTTATTTCTATTATAGTTGCAGTTAGAAGCCCCATTGCGTTAGGTGCTGCACAGATGCATCCCAAGGCGTGAGCAGCCCGTTTAGCTAAGGAGACTGCAGGGATGCGCTTATGTCCCCTCCTCTCCGAGCTGGCACTGCTCCATGGGCAAAACCATGCCCTGCATGCAGCAATGCTGGCAGAAGACTGCTTCTGCGTTCTTCGTTTGCATCACTTGAAGGAATCATCACACTCCACTGGCTAAAATATACCCTCCATCTGCTCACATATCGTGTGTCTCCTTTTCGAAGCTCCACCGAAGCAGCCAGAGAGAGCAGCAGAGGCACCCTGGTGTGGTGAAGCATTTGGGGACACTCTACGAGCAAGTCCCAAACTCCAAAATGAAGGGAGAGATTGCTGCCCTTTCCCATCATTAATTGGTCTCGATGAAAAAAAAAAAAAAGGAAATAAAATATTTTTTAAACATGCATATGACAGTCTGGGAGTTTTTACTGAGATTTGAACTATCGGGCCAGAAAAGACCATTTGACCCTTAAATGTGGCCTCCTGTATCTGACAGACTGGTCGATCTCCTGCGGCAAACTCCCCATGTGAACCCTAAGACAGGTCATCAAAGTTTTTAGGGCTGCATAACAAAGCACAAGCTGGTCCCACCCTTGCCTGTGGCTGCTGTGCTGCAGGCAGGTGTGCTCTATGTGCCAGGTGGACCTGCTGGCATGCTAGGACAGCTGGAGATAAAAGCTGTAGCCAGCTCCTGCTCACAACAGCCTGGACCATCACACCAGCTTTGGGTGCTGGATCACAGCACACCTCATTCCCCTACACATGCCCGGGGGGGGGGACACAATATGAGAAGAAAGGAGTTTTGGAGGAAGCCAGTGCCTCCTTTTCCCTTATTTTGGACAGTATTTCTGACACCAAGTGCTCGGAATTCTTTGTGCTTTTGGATCACAATTTTTGCTAGAGGCCAGCTCTCTCCCTTCCTATTCCTTCCTTCCCTCCCCTCCCAGTTTTCAGCAGCAGTAGCAGAACAGAGACGTTACAAAACCACCCAGAGCCCTCCAGCTGCAATAATCGCTAGGGCTTGTGCAGGATTTACACTCTGCACTGGTAGGATTACAACTATAAACAGCTCTAAGAAAAGAAAATTAAAAGAAAAAATACTTTGCAATCTCCTCATCCCTCTCCTTTCTCCATGTTCTGAGTTCCACACCTCCCTGGCCCAAGACCTGTGACCACACATCTCTGCTGGAGTTCCATTGATTTTCCTTCCTCTCACCTCCCTGTTCTTCTCCAACAGCATTGCTCAGCTACTTGAGCACAGATTTTTAGGCCAGCAGCTCACACAGGACTGCTCTTGGGATAGGGTGTGCATTTGCCTTTTCCCCATTTGGATGCAGCTTGAGCAGGATGCCTGTGGTTTAGTAAAGCCAAACACTTCACCCTGTGGCAATCAGTCAGATACAGAGTTTGCCACTTTTCTTTCTGATGGGCTGCTCCAAGGTCCATACACCTTTTGCAGGGTCTATTTTGTAGATATCTTTGCAAAATTGCGAGATCCTAGGAGCTGTGTTAGTTACAAAGGGACATGCTCATAGCTTTTTAAAGCAGTGAATATCAATACCTCCACTGGAAATAAGAAGCAATGAACATGCAGAAGGGTCCTGTCACATCAGCCTGAAGTTGTCTGGCAGAAGAAGACAAAATAGTGACTGCACTGCTGGAAGCCTTTCTGCTTCTCGGGAACTCCTCACCAACTCTATCCTCTTGCTTTTTGAGCAGCAATTTAGAAATTTCACCTGTATTTCCAGTTTAAAAAAGAAGGCATAAAATCTGTCTCCCACTTTTTCCAAATGTCATTTGCCTGACCGCATCTGATCTTCAGGCTTTGCTTGTGGCAGATCCAAGCCCTCCCCCTGTTTCACAAGGAGGGAGTACAGGTAGGCTCCTGTTCTCATTCTGCTACTTAATCTAAGGATTTATCTCGGTTTCACTTTCTGCCTGATTGTAAATGTAGTTTGTCCATCCTAATCTTCTCTGGGGGCAGCTCATGAGAACCACAGATGTTTTCTGAGCTGTAGAGATTCTCAGAGGACAGACTGCAAAATGGAGTTACACTCTTGAGACAGAGCCTGTAGAAATAGACACACCAGTATTGATTACTCTGCTGAAACAACACACATGCCTCCACTGATACACACTGCATGGGCCCAAACAGCACTCTCTTACCTTCTTCCATCTTCTCACTTCTTACTCACATTTTTTCTACTCTGTAAGTCCATGTCCAGGTTTGTTTTCCTTTGCTCTGCTCTGTCTTCAGAACCTGAGCAGAACTTGACTCCATGAATTTGCTTAGACACTTTTTGTCAGCCAGCTAAGCAGAACCACTACATTATAGGGACACATGTTGGCCCCTCTTAGACTTAGCCCACTCCCTGTGTTTTTGACTTGATGGCTTTGCATTCAATCGATTGGTAAATGGCTAAATAGTGAGAGAAATTGCTTTCTCTCATTACTCTGCATGGTTGTGTCATTACCCTTTAATATTGCATTGTTATTGACTGATGCAGCCTGTCAAGAAACGGCCAGTGGGATGTAATGCAGTGGCAGAGATGTGCAAAATACTTCATTCAAAGTTTACTCCTCTAATGGGAGGCATGTGTATGGGTGAAAGAGGGAAAGGAGGAGACGTGTGAAAGCATTGTTATTGACTGATGCAGCCTGTCAAGAAAAGGCCAGTGGGATGTAATGCAGTGGCAGAGATGTGCAAAATACTTCATTCAAAGTTTACTTGAGGCATGTGTATGGGTGAAAGAGGGAAAGGAGGAGACGTGTGAAACTCCAGGAACCAAAATGGATGGGCCTGCTCCTCAGCTTGGCCTGGACTTCAATCTGTGATGAACACTTTGGTGGAGAGATGTCCCCATTCTGTATCAGAAAGACTAGATTGTATATAAACCATGCCACCAAGACTGGATATCCTTCAGGCTCATCCTGCCTCTGACATGCCTGTTCCTTGACTGAAGAACTTGGTGACTTTTTCCTTTAAATACTATTATGGTTTGATGTATACCAGTTAGATGTGGTCCAAGACATCTAAGCCAGAAAGAGAAGATAGCTTTCTGTTCTTGCTGAGCTTCCCAGCTCCCAGAAATAACAACAAAAAACCCACAAAAAAACAGAAAAAAGAAAGAAAGAAAGAAAGGATTTCTTTCTTTCTTTTTCTCCTAATCTTTTTACTTAAAGAAGTGTTTTGAAGTTGCTTGCTACCTGGGCTGGACTGGCCAGCTCTGGGCTTCCTGCCTCCCTCATATACAGAACATGACTTTGGGCACTGTATCAAATGTTTGTAATCTGCTTTCTTAATTTCATTTGGTATTTGGAGATGTCTGCTAAATAGACCTCTTCCCACTCAAGACTCTAGTCTGCTGCTTCCATGTGTGAGCAACGCACAGAAAATGAGAGAGGTGAAACACAACTGGGGGAGACTGGGGAAGAGTAAAAAAAATCCTGCCCAAAACAACTCTAAAAAGAAAAGACTAAAGAGTAGAAAGTGACAATGTTACACAAAACCAGTTATCAATTCACCTGTCCATGCTCAAAAGGTATCCATGATTGCTCATTTCCTACTGACTGTAGTCACTTCTAAATTAACCCCCAAATGGCTGGTGGCACGTGGACATACTAGCAAACACCTGGAAAACACCATTCACTGTTGATCCATGGAACTCCCTGCTGCAGGGAATTGTAAATGCTCTAAGTTTACATGGGTGCAAAAAAACATCTAGAGAAATTCATGAGTGAAAAATCCACCCTGGGAAACTAACTGCAAGGAAATCCTGAACCTACACCACAGGGAAAGTAGTGCAGTATGTGTATCTCATTCTTATATTCCTAAGTGCTGTTGGCTCCTGTGGATAGATGGTACTGGGCTAGATAGTCTGGCTTGATGCAGCTGTTCTTATTTCCCTGTGTTCATGTAGAACATGTATTTTGAAACAAAAACAATATTAGTAAAAGAATAGAGAAAAGTGTGAGAAAGAGATTTTAGCAATCAGTTAAGAGAGAAAGAAACAAAAGGGAAAAAAAAAAAAAGAAATATTGTCAGAGGGCTGGCTCTCTGCCCTACTGTTCTGTTTCCCCTCCCCCTTGCCATCTTAGCCCTCATTTGGGAAAGAAGACCCGTCAAATTAAAGATGGATAAAAACTCATTAATAAACAACAGGCCTAGATGAAATTACCGCTGGGGTTACACTGATGGGATATTCTCCCCCCACCCTTTCCTTCGTTCAAAGATTACAAACCATTTTTCTCCTCCAGGGCTCTTGCCTCCATCCCGGTCCTGGCTAACTCCACTCCTGCGTGAACCCCTGGGTTTGGAGGGTCCGTGTGGGTAGAGGGGAGGAGAGAGTGTGGGTTGTTCGTTATGCTTCCTTTTGTTTTTAATTAACCTCCGGTGTTTTCTTTGCCTAGAGAGCAAATCCTCTCACCCTGATTTTTTACACATGCCTGCATTCAGACTGCAGAAAAGTTAGATCTAGAGAGAGAAAACCTGAGAAAGTTAGAGGGGAAAAAATGCTCCTCTGTCAAAAGGAAGAGCATTATATGGAGAGGGAATTGCAATCTGTGTAAGCTTACAGGCCAATCGTTGCTTATTAATCCTGGTGTGAAGCAAGCCCAAGAGGACAAAACTACTCACAGACTGATAGTGAGCAACCAGGCTTCTGCAGCTTAGGATTCCTGCAACAAACTCTCATTTCAGGGGCTTGCATAGGAATATCTGGGCTGGGCTTTAAGACAAAGGTGTGCAACATAATCTGCTCCCCCTGCCCTGCCCCTGCTCCCCACAAAGGCTTTTCTTACTCTTTGGCCTACACACTTCTTAAAGATTGTGATGGTTCAACAGATGCCAACACTGAAACAGCTGTGAACTAATCCAACAGATCTACGGTTAGATCTGAAGCACATGCAGGTACTTTTGTCCATCTGTGCTCACGCCCTGTGACAAGACATTATGAGAAGACACCCAGAGTGTCACAAGAAGTCCTAAGGTAGCAGGAGGGTCAAGATATTTCGCAGGGTAGTGGCAGTGCAGAAGTGGCACACCATTGCAAAATAGATACTAGAAAAAGGGCAGCCACTGCCTTCATTGAACTGTCTAGACAGGAGTTCCTGGGATTGCTGAGGACATGAAGCACAATTACAGTTTATATTTCATGTGTCTTAATCTCCAAGAATGAGCTGAGCTCTAGATTTCTAGACGTGAACATGCCAGTGGAGTTATTTTCTGAAATATGGGGAAAATCTAAATGCCAGCTTGTGGATGGACTAACTAGAAGTCAAGGAAACGTATAAAATACCCAACATGTCACTTTACAGGAAGACAATCAGCTTGACAAACTCCTAGTCTGATTGCGATTAGAGAAGAAAAAGGAGTATTTCAGATATGTATTGAAATGGAAATATGGTTGGGGGGCAGGACAGGGAGATTTTTGCTAGGCAGATTAACACAGGCATAGTCAAAGGCTGGAGTCATAATTTACGTTTAAACCTTTGTTTCACACAAATTTATATTAAAGGTATCTGCAGAAACTGAAGAACAGTTTTCCCTAAAAGCCCATTATTTGTGTGGACATGTTCAACAACAGCACAATATCATGCTGTGGAGAGGCTGCTCGCTTCAGCACCCTGAACCTTTCCATGCGTATTAACATCCTCATCTTTTTTGGTCTCTCTACTTTGCTAACAGTGCTGTTACATAAGGGAGCATACCAAATAACAGCTTTCCTGTGAAAAGCGTTATCTTTCCAAGGGAGAGACAGCCTGGCAAAAAGCTTTCTGTCACTTTCAATAGGGACTTTGGGCTAAATTCTCAGCTGATGTAAATCAGTGTAGCTCCATTGAACCTCAAGTTGATGAAGCAGCTTGAAACCACCTGATGTTTATCTTGGAGAATCCACAGGAGATGTTGGCGCACAGGCTATGTATTAAAATAATAATGGTAATAATGACAATGACATAAATGGAACTTGCTATGGGGCTGCTGAAGCACCAACAGCAAGTCGAAAACACGGCAACTATAAACATTGGAATATGAGCTTCCTGTTCTGTAGACGAAACTCAGAAATTCAATGCTTTATGTATCGTCACTGCCGTTTTGAAAACACTGAAATTTGGAAGTAAGATGAGTTACATGATACAGTAAAAATAAAACTATTTCAAATCTTGTATTATTGAGTCCCAAATTCATTCACCGTGTCTGCTATGACAAATTCAAGTTGGGGAGTCAAATATGTAAGGTATCACTCATGCATATATACCATACGGAATACCCATAGAAAATAATGCTGAAATGGCTGGATTTTCACTTCCCCAGTCCTGGATTTCCTCCCCTTGCCCTAAAATGAAATCCAGTCACTGTTAATGATAGTAGGATCTTTACTGCAAAGGAAGGATAGCCACCACAGAACAAGGTTACTCACACACAAGACAATGCGAGTGGGTTGCATGAAACATGTGGATGTTTATGGTAGCTTTAAATCTTGTGAAACTGAGCACACTTCTCAGTTTTATGAAGCATTTGCAAACTGTTCCTCCTATCCTTCACTTCCTTTAAGGACAATTTCATGCCATCCCAACCTCTTTGTTCTTTAGATACCAAACAAACCCTAAGGGCTATGAGGTCAAGAAACTCATCACAAATCCTTGAGTCTGTTGTCTATAAAAGGAGAACCATAGTAAAGGGTTGGCAGGATCCCGGAGAAGCTGCCTAGCTCGACTAGCTCAATGCGGGACCAGCTTCCACTATGTCTATTGCTGACAGTTGCGGTTATCTCATTTTTAATCCACCTCTAGTGATGGAGAGCCTCAATGTCCCCAGACAACCAGTTCTACATCTTTTCTTTCCTCACCACTAGAAAGGATTTCTTTTAGTCAGAACCTTTCTCCATTCAATTTCCTGCCTATTTCCAGTGGCAATAAGGAAATGAATAGATCTTCAGGCAAACAACAGAAACCCCGTTCTCTCATTTAAGATGTCTGTTGTAACAACTGTTAAATGACTGGTGCCACGAGATGCAGACACTGATACAGGGCAGTGAGTTATCCTGACAGGGACAAGGGAAAGGACATGTCCTTTCACTTTCTTTTCCCAAACTTTGTCAGAGCCAGTCTTTGAAAATTCAATATTCATTCTGAGCTCCCGCTTAATAAACTTGGCAAACTCGACACTTTTAAAACAAAACCAAACCATGCTGTTCACTTTCCCTTTTCATTCTTAATTGGCCCATCTAAAAGCAATCAAGTGAACATTTAGCTGTGGTAGAAAGAACTGCAGGAGACCTCTCCTCCAAATGCCATTATTCAGGAGTGCACAGGAGTGTGGATATGTTTATGTAGAGTGGGAGGCACTCTGCAAATTCTCTCTCAACAGTGACAGAGGAGCAGGAGGATACCCAGGGCTGGAACCATGAGGAGATGTAGGCATTGGGGTGCCTCAGTGTCAGGGGCTAGCTCTCCGGGGGAAGTCACAGCCAGCTATGCCTGTGGCTTAGGCTCCTTCAACGTTGTCAGGTGAAATTAAGCATTAAAGAATAAACTATATAAACAGCACACTGAATAGGGAGCCGCCTAAACTTGCCAAAATGAAACACTACAGAGGATCTCTTAAACCCCGTCCCTCAATGGGTCTCAGATACCACCCTTCATTAGGGGATTGACTTGCTGGGGTTTAGGTCCATGAGACCCTTCTTGCGTGACCACCCAGAGGAAGGCTTCCTCTCAACCAGCTGTTCTGTGAAAGGAAAGGTAAATACCAAGATCTAAAGCAAGAGAGGAAGAGGTCTGCGTAAAGCATGGCTGTAAGCCTTTCCCTCCTACAGCTGAAATGCAGACCTGCTAAAGATGTGCTTAATCCATTTCATGTGGTAAAGGTATTGGAGGTATGGAAATCCTGGCTGGGCTGCTTGGTGTGTGTAATGAAATACATCAGGTGTATATCAAGTTAACTTTTCACAGCAGGTAATATAATTTCTAGAAATACACACACAAGTGTGTCTAGGGCAGGAGTTAGATTTCAACAGTGGAGCCATACAGAACGTATAATTATATTTTGCATTTTTAATAGACTTATTAGCATAATAATGCATTAGTCTAATAGAATATTAATGTGATGCGGAAATATTAGCATATTACAGATCCTTTTTCATTAATATATTAGGCCCTTATTGTATAGTGGCACAATCTACTAGAGAAAATGTTGCTTTGTGTCTGATATTACAATCCAAGAAAAAATTGAGATGGCAAATAGAGAGCCTCTCTGTGTCGCAGGCATGCCTAAGTCTAGGTGTTAATGCAAGAGCTGAGAAGAAAATGCTTTTGCTGGCAGAAAGTGGTTGATATTTGAGCAGTTTTCCCACTTTCTCTGAATTCATCTCAAAATCTTTTCAAGCTGTTTCCATTAAAACATGAAAACTTGCAGTACTCTAAATCCTAAACCCTCAAGAATCTCAGAGCAAGAGGAAACAGAGCCTCTTTTCTGGCATTCAGATGTCCTCCTAAAATCTAAGGAACTGAGTTCAGACCATTGCTCTCCCACTGTTTCACATCCTGTGGAATGCTTGCTCTGGGGACTTGGGTTGACCAGAATCCTCTTGCAGAGCTTCCCTGCTTCGGACACTACCATCTGCTTGTACCCTGATAACTCACAATATGGATGAGCGACCTGACTACCTGTTCATCTGCTTTTCTGGCATTGGTCTATTTTCTATACCTCCCACCAGAATGGAGAAGACTAGCCTGATAAAAGCTTAATTGAAAACAGTAGTGTCCCAGGAAAAGGCCTGAAAAATCCTACTAAATTAAGGCCACCAAAATTCCTCTGTATCTTTGTTAAACTTTGTCAGATTGAAATCAGTCCTGTAGTCCCATCATTGACTTGTTCTCCCCATGCATCCGTTATGAGGGAGTGAGACCTCTTTGAGCTTATGTTGCTATCTGTGCCTTTGTACTGCTAAAACAGACTCCAAGGGCATTTTTAAGGAAAACCAGAATGTCAAAACAGGATCCCTTTTATGATAGGGACACAACACCCCCATGAATGGACTGTATAATGTGGTTGTCAAGATGTGTACTGGGCTGCATGACCCTAATGTCCTTATGGCAACTGAATAAACATTCTCTATAAGCTACGGAAAACAAATACCATCTAGCGACTTAATCCCACATCTCATTCACAGACAGACTGACAAACAGGACTAATTCCTCTTATTAATACTTTGAGTATAGGCAGCAACACTGACCAAGATGACTCATAGGTTGGATTACGTGCTTTTAGCAGAACAGGAAAATCTGTGAAACAGAAAACTGAAGAATGTCAGTCGGGGTGCAGAGTTTTGAAGTCCATTGTATCTTTTTTTCTTTTGAGGAAATGCAGAACAGTCCTTTCCAGAAGCAGATCTCCAAGCTACTGGTAAACCTCCCAAGTAAGGGCAACAAAGAGAAGGTGAAAATTGTAGTGCTTACTCTCTAGAAAGCATTTGTATCTACGTGCCATCTCTGTGGCATCTGGATTGTTTGAAATTCCATCTAAGGAGCTCAGCAAAGAAAGTATTTTGCTTTTAAAAATAATGCACTAGATTCCCAATAAACAAAGCTGTTGAATTGAACTGACCATAGAGCAAATTTTTCATAATCTTACATTAGAGCCAGTGGGCTGTTTTCCTGTGGGTTTTTTTCCTCTTTTTTTTTTTTTTTTCCTTGATGCATTTGAACAGCAGCTTCTCTCTTCTCCTTGTGATCATGTTAAATGTTTAATTGCTCTTTGCATTTGCTGATGGCACAACATAAGCCCCTGCAGTAAAAGAGATTTGTGCTAAAACTCAAGTGCTTAAGAAGTAAGGAAAGGGGTTATAGTTTGGGTCAGTTCAATTATCTCTATTTTTTTGGAATTATGTATTAATTTTAATATAAGCTGCAGCACTGAAGTGCAATTAGCATTCAGACAATGTGAGAAAGTCTTGCCTGAAGTTAACTGATGTGTACAATCCATGCAAAGGATTCAGGGAGGTTAGACAGTGCAGACCACTGCCGTAACACAGCTAAGCCAGGTTCTCGGATGGTGTACATCAGCACCATCAATGGAACTGCTCTGATTTACACCAGATAATTATGATCCCACTGCTATTTGAGGCGGGCTCAAGATGACAGCATTGGGTTCATCAGCAGAATACAGACTTTTTCTAAGTCCCAAATTACATTGAAGCCATCCAGTTGTACCAAGCGCTAGAAATGCAAGCAAGACTTTTATTAGCAGGTATCAAGCTATTCAAAACCAATGTCAGCCACTCCAAAGAAGTCCAATTTAAGTAATAAGGAGAAAGCCTTGCTTCCCACTTTCCCATTAGTCCAAGGCAAATGCTTTTATATCCCATTTTCAGCTAAACAGCTGCACTCTCTGCCCAGCATAAAAGGGATGTTGAGCACAGAAGAGCCAAACTACTCTCTGGTGGGACCCATCTCCTTCCAAATTAATGCTTCAGTTAGCATTTGGCAGATATTTACCCTCCTAACATGTCTGGTTCCTCACGTCTGAATCTACTGTAACCCGTTAGCAGGGCTGACATATTTTCTTTGCTGAGTTAAGACCCTTGTCTAGTGAAAAACCAAGCAAACAAACCACCTTTGTTTCTAGTCTCAAAACTCTCAACCTGTTCAAGTTGGGAAGTTCGCTCAACAGTTTTGTGAAGGAATCTTGACTGACAGAACCTCTCTAAACTCAGAGAATTAATGAGCTTGTATTCTGCAATGGGCTGGGAAAGAAAACCAGCTGGAGAGACCCTCAACAGGACTGTTAACGCTGCTTTGTTACCATCCTTTGTTCAGTGCTTGTATAGGGCGCAGCAGACAGGGGCTCTGCTGCCTGGTGGAGAGGGGGCCCAGGTGATCCTGAAATGCAATTAATGTGTAACAGCTTCAACCAATCCATCTAATTTATTGCCTGCATTTCTCCTGGGCTTGCTTTCCCCTTTATTTTTTTCCTCTCTGAAGGATAGCCACTCATCTTTTTTTTTTTTTCTTTTTCTTTTTTTTTTCTTTTTCTTTTTTTTTTTCTTTTTTTTAAAAAAAAGGAAAGAATAAAAAACAACATGAGTTTTTTTTTTCTGGATTCACCCTGCTTTTTCCCTTCCTGAACACTGTTTGGGTACTCTTTTCTTTAACAAAACAAGGTCAGCTCATCAGCACAAAAGCCGAAAGTTTCACAGGGTCCAAGACTGCTTCCATCTACGGAATTACTTTTTAACACATTCTGAGTTAAAATTATCCCCTCTGAGCCAAATGCAGATTGACAGCCAAACACCAAACAATCACATTTTGTTAATCCATTTACAGAGGTGTAAATGCCTACTCCAACACTGGTTTGCTCTGACACCACATCAGTGTTGTGGGGTTTTCTCTTTTTTTTTTTTTAAAAAAAAAAACAACCCAGAGATTTTGGGAGGAAGACTCTCCTGTTTAAGGCAGAAGAGAGGGATCCTAGGAACCCCTGGGGCTGTGGGATTGCTTATCACCATCTCAAGCCTGTTTTGCTTGTTTATAGTTCAGAATGCAGCTTTTGTGTCAAAAACTGAAGCCTTTAACATTTTCAAAGCCTGTCTTCCTCTCAGCTGTGGTGCACGTGTTGACGGAGCAAAACATGGGCACCCAGAGTTCAGTAGCTCTTATAATTGGACCTAAACTGATTTCAGGCTAAGGTCAATTTGAAGAGGAGGCTTCAGGTGCCATTCAGAAATGACAGGAGAGCCCGATGTAAGCCCTAATATTGCAGAAATAATATAACACTGGTCAGTTAGAAATCATTGCTGAAAAGTTGCTGTTGGGATTGCCTTGCTTGCACATCAGCTGTGGATCTAGATCATTTAGACAGACAGATAGACAGACAGATATGGGTAAGGAGGTGAAATTCCATTCTTGCCACTCTGTGATCCAATTTAACCCGATTCTATTTAATTTTGTGTGCTTTACTACAAAGATATCTATGACCTGATTATCCAAGCACAGGAAATGTGAAATTGGACTAATTGGTAATAGAGATAAATAGTTATACCATTCAACAGATGTGTACTTATTACTGCATACCTAACTCCTCTTACCTATTCTTCTACTTATGCATGCATCTTTCAGTTTTTAGTGCTGTTGGAATGGGAAACATTCAAGGCTTAATATTTGTCTGCATTTTTTTTTTTTTTTTTAAGCTGTCTATACAAACACAGACACACATGCTCACAGCTCTGCAGCAAACTCAGCCCTCTTGAAAATGGTTCACTGGGCACCTCTGAAACATCAGTGTGAAGGTACTAGATCACACATGGGATATTCAAAAGCTGTGATCAGTGTTGAAAATTCACCCATCCTTTTTGCTTCTGCCTTGTCCTGCACATAGAAAGGCCACCGTGCCATCCCCTGACCTTTAGAAAATAACTGGTTCCCACTGTAGTTTGAAAACACATGTGCTCATCTGGGGACTATTGGTTTTGAGGATCAATAGCAGAGCTGGAAAAAAGAGGCAAGGTTTATGACACGGTCCATTTACAAATTACATCAGGGTTGACATCAGGAGGGTTAGACTGGTGGAACTGAGAATGGTGCCCCTCGTCCCGCTTCCTAAGCAGAAGAACAAATTCCCACCTTCCACCTCATCTGTCCTTCAACAGAAGAAAAGGCTCAAAGGGATCTGCTGCCCACCCACTGTCCAAAGGACTCAGGGGCTGAGTTAATCCCATCATACTAACAGAACATAACAATATGTTGAAAGTACTTACCACATTCCTTGAAATTGAAGAAAGTTGCTGTGGTTATTAGTAGCTCCTAATGATATTTGCATAGATTAACAGACTTTAATGCAATCATGAATGCTACAATCCCGGGGAAAATAATGAAGAAATCCATTATGAGGTAATAAAGTAACTAAGTCAATACAGTAATAATTTGATCCCGTATTAGTAATAATTTCATCTCCTGCTGCAAGGCAATTTTAATGCACATACCATTTCTGGACAGTTTTATAAATACCACCTTTGTTTGAGATAATTAATTAGCAAAATCAAAAAATATATTGCTGGTATTTTATACGATAAATTAGTCATTAGGTTTAAACTGGCAGGCTGTAATAAAACTTATTAAGATAAATGTGCTGGGATTCTTAACACTTCAGAGAAGCTGTTCTCCTCTGTCTTAAGGCTCTTCTGGTGCAAAACTATTATCACTGCTGGGTGGTTTCTACGTATGTTAAAATCCAATTATGAAAATCATGTTTATAACCCCGACTTGCTTAGCAATAGGAGCCGAATGCATTAGCCCATACCTGCCCAGTGGACGAGGCTAAGGTGAGGGTGAGTTGCTGAGGGCCCTATTATTTTGCTTCCCATCGTCAATCAGAGCACAGAGCCTCCTGGAAGACTGAACTGAACTAACTTCAGAGAAACTCAGGTCCAGGTCATTCTGCCGATGCAGAGGAGTGTTTTGCTTTCAGAGGCAGGGAAGAGGGAGAACATTAATCATTAGAGGGGTGGTTACGAATTCTAGTTTTATATTTCTGCTCTTATTTTGTGATTACTGAATAATTTTGTGCTTTCCAGAAGTGCCTGGAAATCACAGCAACATATGAGACAAAGTGGCCACCGGAGCCAAAAGCTACTAAACTTCACGGTGACCACCATTTCCAGCCCTCTGAAATATTCCTTCCACGTGCCTGCTGCTCTGAGAAAGGCTTTGCTGTGTGTTTGGGGAGCTGTCCCAGCCAGATGGCACAGGCTGGCTGAGACTGTCAGAACTGGACGAGGACCAGCTTCTTGCAAGGAGCACAAATCTTGCCATCTAACGAGCTGGTCTTGGCTCCCTGGAAGACTGTGTTGTGTGGCCAAAGCAGCGATTGCCATTCTGGGCTTCGTAACACTGCTATCCAAGAACAGGGGTATTAAATCATTAGATCACCTTTTCGAAGGGCATTGTTCGAGTCTTGCTTAGATATCCCCTGAGACAGTTTACTGTCATCTTCCCAGGGCATTACAATTTCCCACTCCAGCCAAACTCGGCCCTTTCCCCACAGTTCCCCATCAGCTGGGGTTTCCAAATCCATGTCACTTTGCATTTGGAATGGTAGTAAATGACACAAATTGATGATCCATCAAACTAGTTTCTGTATGGGCCAATTCACAATGCAAAATGAGAATGTCCACAAAACCTCATTTTCATTTATAAAAAACTCAACAGAGAATATAACATTTAGCTGGGAGCAGGCCATGAGTGTTGCTGGAATCTACTATTAAGCCAATATTGTATCCAAGTAAACAGTCAAAAGACAGAGAAAGTGGCAAAACCCATTGCTCCCCCCATTCAGAAAACCACCTCTGGTATAATATCATTAGAGCAGCACAATACGTTACAGAGCTAAGAAACTCACTGTACTGTAGAAATACTCCCTTTCCTAATACACCACGGGCATCAGTCTTGAAATAAAATGATAGAATCAATACTTTGTCATACTTGTTTAGCTTCTTTGGGGAGAACAAATGGTTTTCCCCAGCAAACAGCAATGCCTTCACTTTACGGATACTTTCTCATTGATATACAAAGTGCTTTATGTACAAGTTTGGTTTAGGAATCCCATAAGGTCTGGAGTGCTAGAGGCTGGAAGAGCAACTGGGGCAAAAAATCATTGTACGTGCACTTTGTTCTGACAGTTTTTCCTAAGCATGCCTTACTGGCCAATGTCAGGGAATGCTATTGGACTACATGGACCTTCAATATGACACGGAATGGCAGTTATTGTATAATCATATCACATCCTGGTGCCAATTGGCATGGTCCATTGCATTCAGTCAGTAAGCTGTATGCCTCGCTTTTCAATGAGACTATTAGACTTGAATTTCAAGTCCTGATGTTGGGTGTGTTAATTGGAAAGCTTTTTAAGTGTTGTGACGGAAGAGGACTGCAAGTCCAGGCAAGGCCTATTTGCTGTTATTCATGGACACATGTCAGTCCCACTGTGCTCTCTTTTCTATCATCCCTGATATGGTGCTTCTGAATACACAGCATTTGCTCTGACTGCTCAAAGGGGAAGACCTGGTTTTTCAAGGCCAGTTTTTTGGGTATAGGTTTCCTCAAAATGATCTGAGACTCTTAACTATCCATTGGAGCTATTCCTTTGGCTGATCCCCATTGTGCCTGCTGTGTGATGGATGCATGTGACACAAGTTCTTCTCAATATTTGTGACCCACGAGTGATCTGGCTCTTCTAAAATGATGTTTTAATGATGTCTACTAGGTGGATTGTCTGTTGGCTATTACACTTCTCTCCCCTGCATGAGCATCAGGAGGATGGAGCTGGGCTCTTCTCGGTGATGTCTAATGACAGGACAAGGGGCAACGGGTGCAAGCTGGAGCACAGGAGGTTCCACATTAACATAAGGAAAAACTTTTTCACTGTGAGGGTGACAGAGCACTGGAACAGGCTGCCCAGAGAGGCTGTGGAGTCTCCTTCTCTGGAGACATTCAAAACCTGCTTGGACACGTTCCTGGGTGATCTACTCTAGGTGATCCTGCTGTGGCAGGGGAGTTGGACTAGATGATCTTTTGAGGTCCCTTCCAACCCCTGCCATTCTGTGATTCTGTGATTCTGTGAAACACAGAATAAACAGGGACCATTTTTGAATTACCACATGAAACCACTGAACTATTTGGGAGAATGGTGTCTTATTGAGAGCCCCATCCCATCCCTCTCACTAAGGCCTCCTGACTACACAGAATCAGGTGACAAAGCATTTAAGGACCACTAGGGTAGTCCTGGAGAGTCTACCCCATTTGTCCACGTTGGAAAAGCTCCAACTTAGTTGGCCATTCTGGGCTTAGCTTGTTCATGAGATTTTTTGGGAACCTCACTGCTCAGACCTGTTTTGCACTAGGGATCCTCAGCTCTGTGGTCATGCTTAGCACCATTAAATCAGACAACCTCAGGGGTGAGGGTAGGGAGGAAAAGGCCTAGGCATAATCCCTTCAGTATCTCCTGTGGAAAAGTGGCTTTAGCGACAAGCGTCTCACAACTGCCATTCCCACAATCGTTCCCCTTGTCGATACGATGACCTTTCAGAAGCGGAAGCTCCTTTTTATTACTCTGTGCACTGAGGTAAACCAGGCCACGTTGTGTTATCTACCCAATTTATCAACACTATTTACAGCAGGTCCATTCCACTGTCTGGCTTAACTCAGTGCCCAGAGACCAAGCATTGAGAGAGGAGGCAGCTGCTGAAGAGAAAGAAATGTCAATTCCAGCCTAGTCCCCTAAAGTGGAATAAAAGAAACAAAGTAAATAAGGAAGGAGAAGTAAATACAGTATCTCCAGGGTGATTACGTCTATCTAGTCCAATACAGGCAAGCATGAAACCAATAGAAACACCGTCTTATCCTCTTAGTTATCACCACACACAGAATGTCATCTCTTGGTGGTCTAAAAAGAAAGAAGCATGCCACATCCATCTTTAATGAATATGACATGTCTCTCACCTGACTGTATTTCAGCAACCTCAAATTGCTGAAAAATGAGACAGGAGAATCTGTTCGCCCTGTTTGCCCTGAATCATGAGGATGGATTAAAATTGGTTTTGTTCTGCATTGTTTTTAAAGGTTTACTTTGGGTAATTTTGTTTTCTTTCTGCTTTTCTGTGCTTTAAGGGTTCAGGTTTGCCAGCCATTCTCCACAACTCTGTGATCAAGATGTAATCTTTTACTCTTTTTAAATGAAGGAAAAACAGGCTGCTATATGTGCAAATACTTGTAAAGGCTGCAGGTAATTGGAAAACACCTAGTATCATGAGACTCACTGTGAAGTCACAAGGGTGGCAGTCTGCTCCCTCCATCACACTCGAATCGTATGAGACTTGCGCCTTCCTTTCTAGTGGGTTCAAATTCACCAAAGTAACAAAACCGTCCATAACCCTTCCCCTGTGGTACCACCACCTGGTCTGCAGGATGCTTCAAGCCATGTGATGAAGGCGATGCTGGTCTGATACTTTACAATGTGTCTCAGCAGGTCTATCTTAACATCATGTCCTCCTGCCATATGATCTGTACTCCCCTTTCCCTTTGACAACGATCATGCCATGGCCATCCATATAGTCTTCAAATGAGTTAGTATATTCATTATACATTTCTCTGTCTTACTCCTCTGCACCCTGGAGAGGTATCAGTCCTTGATAGCTATACCAACTCAAGATTAAACAGGTAGCCATCAATATCTTGGATTTTGTCTTGTATTGTTTAGATCAGTATTGAACCGTCACATGGATGGTCCGTGGGGACTGTGATAAACAAAAGAATTTATTTATTTCCCTACAGCTGAAATATGGCCCCCACAGACCCCACAGCTGTGATGTATCACAATGTCTGGGCATAGCCAGCAACCTAACTCAACCATGTCCTCACAGATTTACAAATCAATCACAGTGAAATCATAAGTCCTGGCAGAGGCTGCTTTCTTAAATCATATTTGAAATGTGAAATTAAGAGAATAGCAAGAACAAAACGTGAAAGGAAAGATCTGTGTATAAAGAATAATTCAGACAGGTTCCACTGAAACTAAGGGCTCTGTTCAGGTTTTCTTTTATAATTACACTTTATTGCTGCCTCTCTCTGATGACTGCATAGGAACCAGCCCTTGACAACCCTCTTTCTAAAGCAGGCTCTCTACTTTATTGCTCTCTTGGAGTTGGGAGCCACACCTGTTCACTCCAGGCACCTAACCCTGATGTCTGGCTGAGGCCCTAAAGAAACAGTCTGCTTGCACATGCCTTCAAGTCATTCTAGCCATTGTGGACTTTGGCTATGAAGCTGATACAGCAGATGACAGGAAAGGAGTAGACAGTAGAGATCAAGACTACATTCCTGTTCATCCTTGTAAGTACTTTGCTAGGGCAGAAGGGATCCAGGTCAGGATGATGCCTCGTAAGGGGAGAGCCCCTTGACACTGCATTAGGCTTGCTTAAAGTGTGGCTGTTGATCACTTCAGGTCCCACATAGCAGGAGCAACAAGCCCTGGGTGCATCCAAAGGCGAAACAGAAAACATTTAACAGGATTAGCTTGTACCAATTCCAGAACAGCCATCCCTCCTGTAATTCCTTTTGTAACTCCTTCCCTATTTACCCTGGTGAGTACAATGCAGTCCATCACTGGTGATGAGCTGTTCTAGTGTCACTATCATTCAGCTTTTTGGTAGCTGCCTCCTAAGAGTCTCATGGTCATTTGGTCACTGCCAGTGTTGTGAGATATCTGTAGCACTCCTATCTGATTGGCAGTGAAGTGTGACACCACTAGCACTGAACTTTCCGCAGTGTCTATTAAAGATAAGGGGGGAAAAAAAACTTGAATAATTTATGTCGTTAGTTTAATTTAAATAATTTATATGCTAAGCATTGCAAACAGAGCTGGAGTTGATAATGAGTCCAAGAAGCACATTTTGAACTCAGTTGCAGATTCTACTGCATTGTAATTCTTGCAGGATACAGGATTTCCTAGCAATATAGAGGCCAGGGAGTGTAAACAAGGTAGTAGCTTGAAGAAGAGTCTGTACAGACTCCTTCTTTACCAATTACCAGTAGATCATCTTGCATTCTCTACAGCTTGTTCAGTTTGAACCTCCTGAAATTATCAAGAGCTGCATGCATTTCCCCAAGCTGCAGAGAGAAGCCTGGCTCATTGTTTGACAAATAACAGTTTGTAACTGGTGTAATCTGTAATCAGGAATCAATTAAAGAGATATCAACAGGAAAAGAAAGATAAGGGAAAACCAGGAGAAAATCAATGAACAACATAAGGGAATTGATCATTCAAAGGGTCTTTCTTAAGCCACTGGGTCCTCTCAGAGGACTCTTTTCTGCATGTCCCACAGGCTTTGTCTTTTCTTCTTCAGCTGTTTTTTGGCCCTTTTACATGAGGAAGCCCTTCTCTTTAGCAGTGGGGGGGCGGGGAATAAATCTATATCCAAAACCCTCTGCCCTGCAGGTTCATTGAGTGGCCATTGCCTTTTACACTTATCATTCAAGTGAAATACATCTAAGAGGTTGCTTAGAGCTAAAGAAAATTGATGCTAAACTTTGTGAATTCTTGCATGAATTCACAGCGAATATCTCCGGGAACACTTTAGAGGATGTACATATCCTCCTCGGGGATGCAAGCATCAAAGAGATCACTAGCACATACCTCATGAAAAATAATTTCCCACAAATCCTTACACAGTTTAAGAACCATCTTTGTCATAGTAGGGCAGTTATTTGCTACTGGCTTCTTTTACCAAGATATTTTTTTTCTGTTTGAATTTCTAACGTCCTTAAAAACATACTTACTGGTTTCAAAGAAGCCACTACAGCAGTAATGAATCCGTATTACCAACTCCAGCAATTGCTTTGAGTATGAGGATATCTTGTGTTGATCCATGACTACTCCCAGAGTTCTGCTGTTATTTGCGCAAATCACAGCTTTCAGTTAAAAAATAAATACCTTTCCAGACATGAATTGCTGTGAAGAACAAAAGCTTGAAAATGTGAACCAAGTCCTGAGCCCTGAAGACTTGAAAACCACAAGAGAAGTGAAAAGAAGCCACAAATTTAACCACTTAGGAATAAAAGAAATGTTTTCATGATCAATATTATGATTTTTAGGGGGTCTTATTTATCACTTTTCGACATCTGCAGGTTGGCACAGTTGTGAAACAGTGGAAGGCTTTGGAGCTTTTTCTTGTGAAATGACAAGATTTGTCCTCTTGTCACTTGTAAATAGTCAGGGAATTCACATGTCCAGTGAAAACAACACTGATGGTGGAGCACAGAACTTGTTTCCGGGGCTTTCCAGGATCCCAAGTGGGTCAAACAGAAAAGCTTAATGTGAGGAAGTCCAGAGGTCACCCTCCTTCCTCCTCAGGTGGCCAAGGAAGACAAAGGGAGTCCAGGCTCTCTTTGTGCCACATATGGAGTTGGGAAAGATCATACATATACAGAAGACATGATTGTGGGAATAGCTACCTCAGGGGAAGGCCCTAACTGCATTCCTAAAAGTAGGAAAGGTTTTGGAAGCTGGGGTCATGATCTCTGGGACCAAGTTTTGCTAACTGCCAAGATGAGCATCTTCTCATACATGTCAATACTTGGCTTAAGCAAAGCCAAAATGAAGAGTGTGTATTCAGAGGTGAGCTCCTGCAATCCACATCTAATCTTTCTCATGGAACCCTCTACTTTTTGCTTGAAAAAGCATGTACTTCAGTATCCGAAGCAATTTTTCCACTGCTGTCTGCCACTTAGTTTTAGGATCCTATGTTTAACAGGAAGAGGAAGGTAGAAATTTTATTTTTGTAAAGGCAGCATTTTTCTTTTCTAAACAAAGTGCAGGATGTGTGACAAGGAAACCTGCTTTTACTAACCACAAACAAACGCAGTAAAGTGTAGCTGGCTCCCATCTCCTTAGTTCTGGTAGTTTATCTTACACATCAAAAATAGCTCCAGCTCCTCCTGGTGCTGAAATAGATGATCTCCAGCAATCCCTTCCAACTCCAACTATTCTGTGATAAACTGAACCTAGTTGAACTATTTTTAGAAACTAAGGGGGCAGAGGGGGGACCAGCAACTGGACATGTTAGGTATGTTTCATAGCATTTCAGCATGTAAAGGTGGCTAGAAATAAACCTTAGCCATTCAGTTAATTTCTTCTCCAATTTGTCAGCAAGCATTCTCAAGACAGAGAGTTTGGATTTACACAACTGATCAGATTTCAACCTAGCCAAGGATGAGATAAAGCCTGGCAAAAAACAGTAGACTTACCTACATTAGCATTAAGCATTTTGAGTTTTGGCTGATGTTTCTGCAGGTGAGATATCATGGGTATTAAAAGAGAGACCAGAATTTGCTATACTGAACTGTACAGTGTTGATCCTTGTCTTTTGCCCAGATGGTGCTTGCTGCCCTGGAAGATGGTTACCTCCCATTTCATCCCCTTAATTCACAGGGTCAATTATGCAAAGCTGGACAGAGAGAGCAGGAGAATTATTTCCTGACCCCATGCACCATCAGTTGAGAGGTTCCTTTATCTTTAGCTGGTGATGCCTTGATACCAACAGGAAGTTATTGCCACTGCTGGTAAATAAAGGTGTTTAAAAGCCATTACAACAAAATATGTAATGGGTTTTCTTTCCATCAAGATCTCTGTCTTGTTCAAAACACAAGCAGGGATGAGCCTTTCTCCCAGTGGTGGGTGGTAACTGTCAGAGCTCCTTTGACCTCCTTGCATCTGACAGCTCTTTCCCTTTGCTCTTTAGGGAGGGAAAGGTTAAATGTCACCTCTGCCTTTCTTGTTTCCTTCCCTTTTGCTCTCCGGGAAGGAAAGGCCTGAAATTCATATTGGTGACATCAAGTACAGGGTCTGCTGTGCTACTGCACTTTCAAATTAGCAAAACATCCAAGATTGTCTCTCCTCCTCTCTCTGCCTCTTGGCTTCTTTCTTTCTCATTCAAAGCTAAGCTGACCAAGCATTCCCTCTGCCTGATTTCCATTGCTGCTCTTCCCTCCCAACAGCAGGCTTGTCTATGCCCTTTCTCACTGATGATAGGACTTCAGCAAAACAGGGAGAAGGTAAGATGGTGAGGAAGTTGATCACATGCATCTGTCTCTCTCTTGAAAATCCACATGATGCCACACAATACACCTCTCACTTTCTTTTGCAAATCCATGTTTCCACACATCCTAAAAATGTTTTCCAACCCACACAGACCTTTACCTTCCTGCCTTTCCCTTTTCCTTAAAATCCTTTAACACAGCCTTTTTTTCCCTCACATGCTCTGAGGGACCAGAGGAATGAGGTTAGGTCCACCAAGTTATATGTTTAATTCTTTTGCTTCCTTCTCCCCATATTTACCACCACCACTAGAACTGCCATCACCACCAGTCTGGCTGCGTGGTTTTAGAATCTTGTCTGAGCCAGCATGGAGAAGGTAGAAGAGGACAACACACGGCTCAAAGTCACTATGGCAATTTTTTTTTTTTTTAGCCACTTCCTCCCAATATTGGAAAATACAAATTAAAAAGAAATAGAGAAGGAATTAGAAGGAAGCATAAAGATTCCTCTATCAAGAAGACAGGTGCTTATCTAGGCAGCTTGTGCAATCCACTTGCAATTACTGTTCTTTTTCCAAATTCAAGAATCTCACAGATACAGCTCCTTCTGCTCTCCTGAGCTAACATATTCAGGACATTGTGACTGTTTTTTTTTTGTGTGTGATGTACATCTACAACTCTGAAGCTTCTCACTTTGTAAAGTATACTTATCACTTCCCTTTCCTGGACTATTCCTGCCCACCTTACTGGTGACGTGTAACTCAAAACACTTGGAAAAAAACCCAACTTTTTTTAGAAGACAAAGAGTTGCATGAGGAGACTAAATAAAGCAACCTGAATTGCTCAAGTCACCTAGTTTGCTCAAGCCTGAGGACTGCATTCATTATTATCAATGTATTTAATTAGTAATAACACATCTTCATAAATTGTGCAACAGAAAATAAGTTGTGTTCCCTGACATTAATGGATCAAAATCTAGTAGACAATATGTTTTATGGAAGAAGATTGGTCAAACTGACTGAAAATACAAACACCACATCAAATATAGCAAACGGGGCTTTTGTGGGTTTTTTTTTTTGGTTTTTTGTTTGTTTTTTTTTTTGGGGGTGTGTGTATTTTTTGGTTTTCTTTCTTCAAAATTATTCACAAAACACTTAATTCTAGCTTTCAAGAATGTATTTTAAGTCAGACATACCCTTTCCTTTCTAAACCCCCAGATCATTTTCTCCTTTAAATGGGGATAATATTCTGTTGTTTGAAAAAAGATAATTGAAGGACTTCTGATGAAAGTGGAATCTTCCCACAATTCAAATAATAGTGCTGAGAGCCATTTCTTGTGAGAGCAATAGTTTAGCTGTCTCACATCCCCATCCTTCACAGGGCTGGGCTCCCCTGCTAGGCTACAAATCCCATGGTGCCCCCCATCCACAGCATTTGCCTGAGGCACTGCGACAGCTCAGGTCTTGCTGCCTGGAAATTGAATTTCAATTTGAGAAAAGTCTAAATGTTCTTCTTCAATCAAAGATGTCAGACTAAAAAGTTTCAGCATTTCTTGAACTCCTTGTACCAAGACAGGTTTTGATATTCCGCCTTTTCATTCCAATTCAGGACAAAACCAAATGTTGACAAAACTGTAATTGCTTAAGTCAGCTTTCCTATTTAGGTTCGTTTTGTTAGAGCATGGCAGTAGACTGTGAGGACGTTTCTACTTCTGCTTAGTTCATTTCGGAAGTTCTAAATCAAGGTGGAATCAGTTGTCCTCTTAAAGGAATAACAGCATTTAGCTAAACTATTTTAAGTAGGTTCCTGGTTAAATGGTACAGTAATCCAGATGGCACCAGATAAAGGATTACAAAAGCATCAGTCACAGGAAACAAAAAGCTGATCTCATATACTGTTGGTTCAAATGTCTTTGATATTTTTGATGCTTTAACTGTGTTTCAAAAAGTTTCAAGTTGAACCTAAGTTTCAGACAGAATCTGAGATTAATGCCCAGTTGTAGAAAATCTATTTTTCATTCTTCTACGAGAAAACAAGTTAAAACTAAGATTGTAGCAGTGCTAGCTAACTTACTGATGTAAATATGATTGTGTGTTCACAACTGATGTAGATAAATTAACACTGCAGTGCTGAGTACATAACTCCTGTATTAGAGATTTTGGTGCCATACATAATCAATTGCCCTCAGTCAGCTGACCTGATATAACTCATCAAGTAAGTGTCCTTAGCTCTGCCACCTGTGCATGGAAAAAACCCCACGAGAAGCCCAAAAGGTGGACAGCAGCTCATAAGCATTGGTAGCTCAGTAACTTTAGACTGTGTGACCACACTTCAGTTCAGTACTATAAGCACTACACCACTACTAAAAGCCTGTTGCAGATGAAAATTGAGTTTCATTCCTGGTTTTAGAGCCATGGACAAAAGTAACTACAATATCATATACCTGTGAGACAGCACCAGTAATGTTTATTCACCTCCAAGTTAAATATGTATTTTCTTAACGGCTAATCCTGCCCTGTGATCTGAACACTAAAGTACCCGGCTCAGCTTTTGACGTAACTGTAAAGAAATAAAGATTCCATACTTCATAACCTGTAAATTGCTGCACAGGGAGAGACCGTGGATCCAGGCTAGCACATCCCACCTCTGACAGAGGCCAGCAGTGGATGTGTGGGAAAGCTCTGTAAAAGCAGGTACTGACACTGCCTGAGGATGTCTTCCTTGTCTTGAAACTTAATTGATAAATTTATTGACAAGGCGTGTGATGCAGAATACCATCATCATGCACTTTCTTACAGGGAGACTGCCTAAGTGAAACTATCACCCTTCTACCAGCGATGGACTTTGCAACACTCATTTGGAAACTGGCAGTCAGTTGTTGGGCTTTCACATTGCAGCAAGGGAAGGAAAGGCATTTCAAAACATGTTTGCGAGACAACAGAAATCAGCAAAGGATACTCAAGGACAAACATAGCACCTGAAACTACTTGTAATTCACATTTTGTTCCTGAGGAGGTAGCGCATGTTGGCAGTGTCCCTTTAACTGCATTGACACCGCAGAGCCGGCAGCAGCAACAGATTCTCACTGTCAGTAACCAAGTCAGTGGCGATGCAAAGACACACCGGACTACAGCAAATGCAAGCATGCTGCTTTCAGTGCCTTTACCAAAATAGCTCACTCTCTAATAATATTCCTCTTTAGTCCTGTGTTTCTCAGGCACTTTGTAACTGGACTTTGGTCTCACAACAGCCCTCACAATGACTAACCCATTCCCAGGAGGAGGAATGAAGGCAGGAGATCAAATGCCTGTCTTGAATGCACCTGAGACCCAGCAGCAGAAGGTGTACACCTCTGGGGTAACATGGGCTTGAATGACAGACACATCTTTTTTTTTAACTGGTTAAGAATAACCCCATGCATAATTTAAATGATTCTGCCATGCATTATCATCACTTAGTCGATTCTGACATATGACAGTTGCTAACTAAACAAGTAATATGAGCAATAACACAAATAATGTCTTTTAAAACCAATATAGGAACAGAATAGTTGAAGCAAGGACTTATTGTATAGATGATTACACTGAGGCAGAGTGAATCAGGTAGGAGCTGCGGGAACTGTCCAAAAGCTCAGCTGACCTGTAGTCTCAATCAAAGCTCTTCAGCGATTCTTTTAAATACCTAAAGTTGATGAGGTTAATGTGCACTTAGAGTTATACTTCTGACTCACATGGAGAAAATTGCTCATGTCCCCAAATTGCAACAAAAATCAGGGCAATCAAAATAAATCTTCCCATTTACTCCAGTGCTTTTGGAAGATGCTCAACAAGAACAGAAGTGACCTTTGCAGAACTGCACAAAGTGAATGCCTAACAGTTCCCCTTTCACACCTCACTGAAGGTAATTCTCAATTTTGTGTGGCATGTATCGTCTGCTTTCTGCAGATCACCACTAAAATCACCCGAACCCGTGCAAAGAGAAGGCATCAAGACACTACAACCTCCAGTCTTCTGTTCAGCACGAGGAGTGACAAAGCAAGGCACTCTCCTGCCCTCAATCTGAGGACAGCTATGCAGTGAACCCTACCTAGCAAAGAGATCTCTTCTGATCCAGGATGAGCATTAAGATGGAGAGTTTGGCTATGTGTTAGTAACTAGGAGATTTTAGGGCAACTTACCTATCTGAGGAGACTTTGGGCAATTCCTTCTTAGAAATGCCAGGGACTGCTTAGCTTCACTACCTCTCAAAATATCTGTTAAAGAAAACAATGGACACTGCAATGGAGAAGTGAGAAATGGCCATGAACCATGTACTGACTGTGTACTGACCATGGGCACCAGTCTAAATGAAGTCATGCTCTATCTGGGACAACGTTACCCTCTTTCCTGCAATAACCAGAACCAAATGCACCAAGACTGACTTAAGCTAATTCTACCTATGGGCAACAGTGACAGTTGAAGCAAATCTGCTTTCCTGGGGCCCCAGTCACAGGCACTCTGGGTGCTGAGCAGCCAAGCTATGCTTGCAGGAACAGTTGTCCACCTTACAGAGACCAAAACAACTGCCCTGATGAAGGCAGGCGTGATGTTCAAGACCACCTTCAGCAAGGCACACATATCAGGGTGGCCAAACAGCCATGTGGCATGGTTCTCAGCTGAGAAGGGGACCTTCTGGTCTGTACCAGTCTAGATAACTATGGTGACAGAGGAAGGTATTAACCCTAAATTAAATTGTTGCAGTCACAGTAAGGGCCAAACTTCCTTCCACTCCCTGTTGAAGTGCAGGATGGCTTGTTAGCAGTGTATTGCTTCCAGTAGGAAAATCAGTTTTCTGACTGCATGTGATAAAAAAAAAATCTCAAACAAACAAACAAACAAACCAACCCCAGGGACTCAGTGGGGAAAGAAAGGGGCAAAGGGGTCCAAATGTGATGGTAAAATGTATGTCTCTCTCCCTAGACACATAAACATCCAACCCTATCTTCTGAACCAAAATCCTGATGTTGGAAGGCATGCAGGCTCAGAGGAAAATAACTGTAATTTGTGTGAAGAAGGCATTTGCAGCAATTCATTATAATTCCTTACTTGCTGTCACCCGTCTCTAAAGTCACTGGCAATGCAATACTTGTGTGAAGTTATTAAGGCCAAACTCTGTTTAGATTCATGGCAAGCGCCGAATGACAAGGCGAGAGCCCAGGCAGTGATAAAGTGAAGTGACATGCCATACCCCCTTCCTCTCCCCCACCCCATCACCACCATGCCAAGGATGACAACATCGTGGATTTTGCAAATGAGAGCTACCTCTCCTCTGTCTGCCCTGTGCTGGGCTCTGCCTGCCACACACGCTTCTCCTTGAAGCATGCACCCAGAGGAAGGTGCAGGAGAGAGTGGAGGAAGGCAAAGGAAAATGTGCTTTTCCTCACTTTCCTTCCACAAAGATCACACAGGTTTCTCTCAGAGGTTTCCAGACAGACGACATGTATGTGAGAGACAGAGATAGGCAGGCTGGGCAGAGGAGAAATCCAGGTAGGAACTTTTCAGCTATCTGAGAAAAAGACACCTCTTAAAAAAACTTATATATCTATATATATAAATCGATTGCTAACTTATCTATATCTAGGTTTATCCCTCTATCTGTGTTTTGCTGTTCTTTCAGTAACACCCAAGACTAGACAGAGGAGAAACACATCTCTTATAGTTGTACAGACTTCTAGTAAATAAAATGTGTAAGTAAAAGGTGATCACTGTAGAGATCAGGACTCTTATCAAACTGTATTTCTCTGTCCCCTCGTGCTTTTTCTTGCATCCTTGGCCTCTACATTTTTTTCCTTCTTCTGCCTGTCCCTTCTTTTCCTAAGCTGCGCAGAAAAATCAGCTTAAAGGATAATGCTGCTCAGCTTTCAGTAGGATAACATAGCCAGCCCACAGGGAAGAGAAAACCTCAAACCCAACTAGAACGATGAAAACAAGCGGGTTATTAAAGGTCCTCCTAAAGCGGCAGCTGAACTCATGTTTGCAGATACTCACAGGCTGTTGCTCAGCAGTGAGGATCGCTGGTTCAAATCCAAGTGCTTGCCAACAGCAGGGATGTAGTGGGAAAAAATCCACTCCTCTCTCTTAGCCCCTTACTCTGGAAAAGTTATATCCTATTTTAGCAGTGTAGGGATGCTTATAGGCTCTGAGCATAATCTGTCAGAAGCCAAAGAGGAATCACCTTGCCCAAAAGATTTCTACAAGTTAAATTAACCTGCAATCAGCTTCTGCCCATGTTAGGTTTAAAACTGCAGTAAAACCTATATTGCCAAAACTTCAAACAGATGAGCAAGGCTATTAAGAAGCATCTGATGGGACTAGATATTTAAACATAGTTCGCTGTGCTCTCACGCACTGTCACGGCCATCCCTTAAGTTATGCTTCACACTACGGTACTGATGACCCATTCTCACCTCCCTTTAGGCTGGGGAGAACATGTAGATCTTTTGAAGTATGTCTGAAAATTCAACACGCTCAAAATCTCGGAAAAGCAGGCTTGCAAAATGCTTCTGTAACCAGTGCCTGCAGCTGGGGAAAGGTCTATCAGTAGCCACCCCTCACTGTTCTTCCAGGAGGAAACACTGGTGCTGTTGACTTTTCTGATCTTAGCATGGGGAGAGAGGTTTTGCCCCTCAAACACCTGAGGCTTTCAGATGAAGTCACCCTCTTAACTAAATCAGGTAAGTCCATGGGGCATGAACGCTTCCTGACAAGAAAGGAGAGGGGCTCCAACTCCCTAAGGGAGCAGGGCACTCTCAGTCCACTGAAGGCAACAGGAGTTAAGTCCTGAAAAGTATTGGGGAACCCAGGAGTGAGTTAACTCTGAGCAAAGATTTAAGGCTAGGGCACAACATAAATGTACCCACTTGTTTAAATTAAAATTGCCCATAAACCTTTTATTTCCTTGCATCTGATTCTTCCCTGGCAGATGACAAGAAATTGCTGGTCGTTTGTGGTTTTTCCTTGCAGTGAAAAGCCACAATCAATCACGCTTTATTCCGACCCTGCAGTTACAGGGAAACAGAATGACTCTGGGCTATATTTTCAGACTCCACAGGTTGCTCTGACTCTGTATTTGGTGCCCCCTCCTCTCTCTCTGCCTCCATGTTATAAGAGATCAGGACTCTCTTTTATAAAATAGTTCTGGCATTTCTATTATCACACATGCCTGAGAACAGGGATGCGATTGAGCTGAATAGTGTGAAAAAAAGAAAGGAAAGGGGGAAAAAAAAGAAGAAAAATCAAAGCACAGCCGAGTTGATTATTTAAAGAGCTGGGTGAAATTTGCCATCCTTTTAAGGCATCCTGGGCTCTGGAATATCACTGTGTCACTTAATGTTTGCAGTTAAGTATTTACAGATCTGTTTCCATGGCAACCGATTCTTCAAAGTTACTTTTACAATTCTGTTTTCGAAAATGTGTTTCTTTGGTTGATTGCACAGGGATATTTGGAAAGCAGCCAGGTCTAAATCATGATTTTTTTCCCATTAAGGAGAGGTCCTTTCTAATCATGTTTAGTTAGTTCTTTGATGGCTTTATCTTGATTCGAAAATGTATTTTGTTTTTTGTTAGCGGGTGGGAGAGGGAAGGGGGGAGAACACGAACAAGCATCGTGGGGTTTTAGCAAAAAAAAAGGTGTTGGAAATTAGGAATGTGAAATAACCTTGTCTGAGTTGATTTTATTTATCCTTTCATTGTTTAGAAGAGTAGGCCTTTAACCACAACAAAATAAATAAATAAAAGCCCCACTGACAGTTTGAATGCATTTCGAGGCCACAGGAGAAGATGACTCACTTATTAATTAGTCAGGGAGATGGCAGCATGGGGAGGGATGGTGAACACCAGAAACAGTGCAGAAATTGAAGACAAGCAGGTCCAGTAAGTGAAAGTGTTGGTTGCCCCCAGCTGTACCGAGATACCTGCATGGGGCCAGTGAAGGTTGGCCCCACCAGTAAGGAGACATCTTGTGAAGCAGTAGCAGGGAAACAGTCATGAGCTCTGCTACAACTTTGTTTGCAACTATGGACAAAGTAATTTGAAATGTGTCTTTGTGATGACATGAAGAATGTGTGCAAATGTCTTAAGCCCACTGACCTATGCTCTTCCCATCCCTGCAGCACCATCTCACCATCCCTCCATCTGGCCCTTGGTCCACCCCAAGCACACAAAAGGGAGCACAAGAGCTTAATCTAGAAAGCAACACATCAGGACCCATGCAAGTACGTGGGATAGATGGGGAAGGGATGTATATATTCCCTGTCATAAGGTATTGTCCCTACCTGAAGTCAGAGATAAATTTGAGCTTGTCAGGATGTCTGAGAAAGCAATGTGTTTAGCAGTGATTTAAGAACGGTGTAAACTTTGGAATGTGTTGGAGAGGAAATCAGCCCAGATGTACTTGTGAACCTTATCACAAGCAGGAAGTCCTGCAATGCTCAACAAGCCACCTCCCAGGCAAAGATGTCCCTGCTGATGAATAACTTCAAATAGGGAAAAGTATTGAGTTACTTGTTACCCCACTGGTTGAGGTAGCTGAAACAAGCCTTTAATAATCATTCATAACCTACTCCTGTTTTCCATCACGCTACAGCAGGCAGGGGTGTATATCTCAAGGAAAAGGATAGGACCAGAAGACAGAATCATAGAATCATAGAATGGTTTGGGTCAGAAAGGACCTTAAAGACCATCCAGTTCCAATCCCCCTGCCATGGGCAGGGACACCTTCCACTACACCACATTGCTCAAAGCCCCACCCAGCCCGGCCTTGGACACTTTCAGGGCAGGAGCATCCAAAGCTTCTCTGGGCAACCTCTTCCAGTGTCTTACAACCCTCACGGTGAAAGAACTTCTTCCTTACATCTAATCTAAATCTACCCTCTTTCAGTTTAAAGCTATTACCCCTTGTCCTATCACTAGATGCCCTTGCAAAAAGTTCTTCTCCAGCTTTCTTGTAAACCCTCTTTAAGTACTGGAAGGCTACTATAAAGGCCCCCAGGAGCCTTCTTTTCTCCAGGCTGAACAACCCCAACTCTCTCAGCCTGTCCTCGTAGCAGAGGTGCTCCAGCCCCATGATCATCTTCATGACCCTCCTCTGGACTTTTTCCAACAGGTCTGTGTCCTTGTATTACAGAGGAATTGGAGTATCACAGGGCATTAACCAGAAAAGATTGGTGGGACATCTGGCATTGATAAAGTAGATTAAACTTGGGTGAATAAATACAATAAGATGAGGAGAGATGGGGAGACGGGTAGCCTGACCCATATTTTCCCGTGCTTTATGTGAGAGAACATCAGATGGTCAAATCAAGGAATGAGGAGTCAGGACTCCTGGGCTCTCATTCTAGCTCTGCCACTAATTAAATATGTGACCATTCAGGCACTCTGTGCCTCCACTAACCTAAACTTCCAGGATTGTTGTCAGGTTCAGTTAATTACTGTCTGTAGAAACCTACACAGGAAAGATGCTAGACAGGTACCCTGGTTTATAATGTTAAAGTTCAAAATATTATAATTGGAGACCTGAAAAGGTGTGTGGATCTGAAACTGAAGCAACAGAATTAGAGGAATGAAGGGAAAAAAATAACTTGAATAATAAAGTAAGTAAAATGAAGACTCCTAAGCAGGTGACGGGCAAGGCGAATTTTGGCTGACTGAGATAATAAGCCACTCTTTTGAAACTTTTTCACTTTTTCCTCTTGCCGTGGAAATGCTCCATTAACTCTCAGGAAGATGATTTACCATTTGCCCTTTATAGACAAAGCTGAAATAGGAACATCATAGCAAAACATATGACCCAGGTTTTGGCTCACCCTGCGGCTCCAAACCTTTAACGCACAATACAGAGTCTTGGAATCTGAAGGGAGATGATAAAGAGACACTGCCTTGCTATGATGTTTATTAAATCGACAACTGCTACTAAGAGGAGCAGAAGAAGTTGCAGGGGGCAGACTCTTTACTTGCGAGGAATGGAGGGACTTGATTTCTCCTGGTTTATTTACCCTTTAGTCTATGGGGTGAAAAGAAATCTTCATGATGCATGACCTTGAGCACAAAGAAGCAGCAAGGAGTGTGAACGGTCACCTTAAAGAACACTTGGAAAGAAGAGTAAAAAAGAGGCAATGAAAATCAAACTTATACAGAATAAGAATAGAGTTCGGCAGTGACATGCTATATTATTAATTTTGGCTGGCTGGTGGGTGTTCATAGCCTCATAAAATGGGATCCAAATCAGAAAATCAACAGGTATTAATAGCTGCTCTTACCACCTCCTCTTTCTCTCAGTGGTCGTTTGTTGGCTGGTCCAGCTGAGTGGCCTGTGAGTTGCTGTGTGAAAAGAGGATGATTGAACCAGCTATGGGTAACCAGCTCTTGAGCCTACAGGCTCAAGATCATAGTTGGAGAAGGAACAGAAAAGCTTCCCCATGCTCAAAGATACAAATTTTCAGTGCTGGAAACTAGTCCTTACCTCCTAAAAGCAGCAGAGGCACTGGGTATGTCTGCATGGCTAAACAAAACAAGGTTAGGGATCATTTTCTAGCACCAAGGCCAACTGACATAGTCTGAACCACATTCACAGTAAACATGTCCATTATTTTGTGCGGGCTTTGCTCACGGTAGTGGGAGAGAAACTCCATATAAAAGGCCAGGGTTTTCAAAGCCTGAAAATCAGGGGATATGCTAATGCTGTGAGGTGTGGCATAAGGATGTCTCAGTACCCATGTACATGCAAAGCCTGCTGGAAACACAGTGGAGGACAGAGCAGCGTGGAAGCGGACAAACCTGGTAGAAATTCATTCACACTCCTTTTGGGAATGGTCCTTGGCATGACGTACGCTCTCATGTGGGGACCGGTGAGCAGTTTGAACACAGGTCAAAACTGCTAAGGAATGTGCTAAGAGTTCAGTACTGTGGGGAACTGTAGGGCAGGGCTCATGCCAAAAACCTGGACTGTTATATTTACAGGTAGAGATGTAGGCATCGTTGCCGACGAAGACAGCAACCTGTTGGCTTTCAGTCCTGCAGTTGCTTTTTGATATACACACTGTGGAGAAACGCAACCCCAAAAGATATTAAGATGCAGGTTTTCTGGAGATCTCGTTAACACTGTATGTTATTATTTCATTAGGATACAAGTAAATATTTTCTGTCTTGTTTAGATGGGAATTATGTCAGAGAGGAGCCAAGACAAACTAGGTGCTCTCTCATAAGCTATACTCTATAGCACATTCACTAGTGTTACGTAGACATCTTGGAAAAAACCTTTTCTAAGCCAGCAACTTTTTAAAACTTTCACATACAGTGTAATAAGTCTTTGTCCAGTCCTTCTGGAATGAAACTAGCTGACTTAACTAATAGTCTGTTGAGTTCTCACATCTCTATTATAAATAATTTTAGTTGCAGACATTTAATTAATGTTATAAATATACTATTTATGATGTGCTGTGGGAAATGACTAGTTCCCTCAGTATACATCATGTTTTAGTTTATTGTTTTACTTTGCCTTGCTGCAGTGGCCAGGTGCCTTGCAGGTTCCTTAGCAATCACAGCCTATGCTATGGGGGCTGTGCCTTCATGTCCACTTCTTCACTGGGGAGATGGGAGCTTACCATCTTATTGGAGTCTTTAGGCATTTAACTTAAGTGCAAATAGGAACATCTGGAGTGAGTAGCATAAGATGAGATTAATCTAATAATTAAGTGTCTAAGAGTTCGATGCCTACCCTGAGCTTGTCACTTAGCCTTCCCGTGTAGTCAGAGGAGAGCAACAACAACCTGGATACCTGCCGAGGACTGGATGGGTGACCCACACTCTTTGCCTGCCCATTTTTCTCGGCTGGCCCTAAAAGAAAACAAGCTCAGACTTCTTCCCCTGACTTCTAAATGCTGAAAATAAAGGAGATGAATCCCACCCCTATATAGTGAATAGAGACACACCGGGGCCTCCAGATTTAGCAGGATTTTCTTCATATAGCTAAAGCTAGACAGTATTAGCACTCCCCTCTGTGCTCAGGCTCTGATCCATCCCTGTGGCTGTTCCCATCTTAGAAACGTGCTGTCAGGCTTGGGTTTCCAAAAGCAAGCCAAAGGACTGAGAAACTGATGGGATGAAAGTGCCCATCTGTACCAGCCCCAGCGAAAACTCTAGACTGAATTTTCGGAAAAATGCCATTCATGGAGTGGTAGGATTGCCTCCAATGGTGCGGGTTTTTTTGTAAGAAAAAGGTTTGTTGGCTACTTTGAGTAAGTTGTCACCATGCTTTATACAGTGATTTCCATCAGAAACATCTTATACAACACACTCTAGAAGAGTTCAAAACTCGTATGATGTTTGACATTGCCGCGACTTGGGGTTTTCTTTTTATAGTTGAGTAAACTGAGGCACGTTAAGTTATCAGGCAACAAGGAGCACACAGTGAGCCAACAACTCATCTGACAAAATATAAAGCTACATAGATGATCCTGTGGTTAAAGCACCCATCCAAGAATTAAAAAAGAATGAACTAATTTTTTTTTCTTTCACACAGACACCCATTATAAAACAGAATATTTCATTTGATCTAATTGCATCTCTGGTTCCCCTCAGAATGCATGAAAAGGCTCACTTTGTCTTGACTAAATGAACGTGCATGAGTAATTTTATGGGTTTTTCTCTGGCTATACAGCACCTAGCACACTGGATTCTTAGTTCCAGTGAGGATCAGCTGATGCTACCCTTGTTGCTACTAACAGGAATAGCAAATTTGTAATAAGAAATTCCTTTCCAGGACTAAAAGTACAAGCCTGTGTTCAGTGCAAGTCTCCATGATATCAGTGGAAGTTTTATACGTGTACAAGGTCTATCAGTGTTCCTTGTATTTGTGAAAGCTGTTCTGATGTATTGCTGGAGCCTGTAAGCTTCAACACATGTAACATACGCTTGCGCACACGTACTTACTCACACACCCACACAAGACAGACTCTTCTGCCACTTTCTATCTGGCAACATATTAATCTTGTGTTTCGCGTTTTCTAAAAGCTTCACCATTATAACATAATTACTGCTGAAATTGACCTTTAAAATATATTCCAAATTTCAAATGTCTTTAAACCCCTCAGTGAGCACCATTTTTCAATTTCACATATTGTTTTCCTTTTTAAGAGAGGCGGGACAAAAGATGGGAAAGAGCATTAGCAGATGAATGTCAGCGTGTAACATATGCATGTAATGATAAAGCAAAATCTTGCAAAAATTTACCTGGGCATTCTTAATATCCAGTCTTCAAGCAGTTACGAGTTCCCTTAAGGTAAATGAAAATGTAATAAGACTAACTAAAATGTTGCGTTTGTGTATCACCCTTCCCTAAAGTAATTCAACCAATCAGTTTAGCTCCACTAATATTCAAATGTATGTCTGATACT
Source organism: Leptosomus discolor (assembly GCF_034619465.1). Lineage (NCBI taxonomy): Eukaryota > Metazoa > Chordata > Aves > Leptosomiformes > Leptosomidae > Leptosomus > Leptosomus discolor. Next base: position 85,034,709 of record NC_141419.1, read on the forward strand.
GGCAATATAAAAGTTCAAGTACTCTTCAGCTTCTAAATACATTTAAACTACCTTTATTAGAACATACACTTTCCTGAATTTGTATAAGTACCTAAAATTGGTTGTGTTTCTAACTGTCCTTAAAGGAAAACATAACCTTGCCTGCAAATCAGATGCTGAACCGTGTGTGGAGGCAGATTTCCGTAACACAGTGTCTAAGACTGAAAATGTGCATATTACAATGCACAGATGAACTTGTGTGTGCTCACATTTACTGTGCAAATGAGGAAGTGTAAAAGCATGTGGTACAACTTTCATCCAGCAGCATTTGCATCCAGTTTCGTTCCTTCCATCTCCCTACCCCCAGGAAAGGGATGGCAGAGGGCCGGGAGGACTGCGGAGGATACTTCCACCTCCCGCAGAAGCTCTCTACTGCTGAGGTGTGACCCTGCCCTGGTTTGGGGCATCTAAAGGGTGTTGAGGAAGGGTGCTGAGGAAGGGTGCTGTCTCTCTGTCCACTGAAAACCTAGCATGGGTTTATTTACATAGTTTCCAGTTGTGGATTATCCTAGGGAAATCCCAGCTGGCAAAGATGGTTTGTGGACCTCTCACTTTGTCTTCTCCCACACAGGCAAGTGTATTGTCTGCGCGCAGGAATCACTTATGGACATAGGACTCTGCTCACCTTCGGAAGCATACACTCAAAGGATGCTTTGCAATCTCATACTAACAAAGCCTACTTAGTCTAGGGTGGGAGGGAGAAGGATAAAAAGAGAGAGGGAACTGAATCCACAGAGACCCCCAGCCTGTGAAGAACTGCTTCACTTCAGAGGTTGCTTTGAGTACCCACTGGTGCTGAGTGTCTGAAGCCAAGTGTAGATCTGGCTTTATGCTCAACTTCTCAGGCGTCTTGTGGGGTCTGAGTGCCTTCCCATTGGCAGAGCTACCTGCATCCTCAAGCAAAGCACTGGGCCTGAACAGCACCTGGCAGATGAGCAGAGGTATTGCTTCATGCTCTGCAAGACTTCCCTCATGTTTTGTCCAGAACCTTTCCTAACTGACCAAGAGGATGCTGACACCCCAAAGGGATGCAACTTCGGAGGACCTGTTCCAACCCTGGGAGGCATGTGGGCAATGACAGGCAGGTGATCACACAACCAAAGCATGGGTCAGGCAGCTTCCCAATGGAGGTAAAACGGGACAGCCTGACTGAAATTGTGTCCATTTACCCCAGCTGAGGATCCAGTCCATTATTTCCCATTAGGCTTGATGAAGCATTAATGCAATCTCAAGTGTCAGTTTTCTGCCTCCTGACAGCTGCTTACGGCATGACGTGTGTGTTGTAACCCACTGGCCTACCTTACTTTTCCCTTTATGAAAAAATGGCATGCAGAGCCAAGCTCTCTAGAAATGAAGACAAATTAAAATCATCAGAGATCTCATTAGTGATCACGCAACAGCTTTGCTGAAAGGTAGAAGGTTTTTGCTTTCCCTCGCACACATCTGTTTTAAGTTGTGGGTTTTGTTGTGTGTGCCATCCACAGACACACACCCCCCCACACCGCCCCTTCTCCTTCGTCCTACAAGGCAGTGAGATAAATTGCTCTGCTTACTTTGCACAAAGGTTTGCATATTGTTCTGTTGATAATGTTTTTGGTATGCCTAATAGATGTAAGGGGGAAATATCTGTCTGTATCACTTCTAAAGTTTGTGTATTAGCTAACTAGCTCACACTGCTTTAGAGGTTTTAAACCCTCCATAAGAAGTCCTTTTGCTTGTGAATCTTTTATGTTACACCTAGGTGTCCTCATTATAAGGGCTCTACTATTTGACAAGCAACGCTTGTCTCTACAGTCGGTGATGAACACAGCATGACAGGCAATGTGTGCCTCTGTCCAAGGCACTGAATCACAATAAAATGGTAAATTACTGTCTGTCATAGCTAGAAACTGCAGTGACTAATATCCAATTCCCTATTCTACATAAGATGAGGTGGAGGGGGGAGCAGGGTGCACTCGTTTGGTGGTGGTGGGAAAAGCTAGTGTTACATTCCTTTTTATTGAATCCTTGAAATTGAAAATATACCTGGACACCAAGGAAGAAAGCAAAAGAGGGGTTTTAGCAAGAAGAAAAGGATGAATTGCTAGCAAATGCATTATCGCTAGAATATTTTTGAACAGCTCAGAATTTTTTATTGTTTGGGGATCATCAGGATAGAGATATTTGCAAATGGGATTCACTCTTCTCACTTTCTGGCAGAAATACGGAATTCAGTTTCAATTAAAATGCAATAATAATTGTGAGTTGGACTGTGTGTCATTGCTGCTCAGAAGGGCCCCCATTAGAGAAGCTTCTATTTTAAAACAAGCCATTCATCAGCGAAGTATAATTTCCAGTAAATATATTGTTTGTTCAACTGTAATGCTAGAGATAATGTTTAAAATTCTCCCCTCATATCTCATTATGAAATAATTGATAGCAACATGGCCATTTCTTTTCATTTGTGAGGCTTTTTTTGTTGTTGTTTTTCTCCCCCTCTTCCTTTAAGGCAACCTCTTGAAACAATCAATATCAGCAGTTTCAAAAGTGTGATACAATAAATAAATCTCTCAGACAATGACAGAGAACATCCTTATTATAATAAATTTACCATAAATAAAACTGTGTGTGATATTCCTAAGAGCCATTTTACATGAATGCCTTCAAATTTTGTGCAAGGAGAGAGAGGAAAAGGGGGGGCAGGGAAGAGAAGAGGACAAAGATTGCTTCATTCTCAAAATATATTAAATTTAGCTTGCTGTACAGTGCATACAGAGTAAACTCCTCCCTCCTTGCAGAAACGCACTGTATTGTCTGAAGTTGTTTAATTAATATCGGCCTTGATTGTCATATATGACTGGATTATCTGCATCTTTTTTTAGTTAGATACTTTGCTACAGCAGACTTTGTAACTTATCTGTTGCCTCACAAAACACCTTTGGAGTCTTTCTTTTGAAATATTGTAATAGACCAAAACCAACAAGGACCAGCTGCTTTTGCCACTGAGGTCCAGCTTTGAAGTGACCCAGCAAGAACACACCGAACAGGTTTAAATATCAACACAGGTCTGAAATGTAGTTTATACCCTGCTTGGTACAGTACAAAAATTCCTGTTTTGCAGCCTTTTCCTCTCATTTCATATTCCACAATCCAGCATTTCATGTAAGATTGAATTTTCCAGAGGAAATATCTGCTCTCTCTCTCTCCTTCCCATCCCCACTGGCTTGCAGTAAGACTGGGGCTCCATTGAGAATTTGGCACCCAGCTTTCTCAATTCTAAAACATGTGCTTGAATTTAAGTATGTAAGTGATTTGCTGAAGAGGAATCAAGCATATTGTTAACCTTACAGAGATGTCTTGTTTGACTTTGAACAGAGATGTTTCAGGTGTCTACACAAAGGACCAGAAGAAGGAAGGGTGGATTTTTATGCAAGACTTGCAGTCTGTTAGGATTTAATATTGTTACTGGGACACTGTGTTGTAGAGGTGGTAAAATACAGGCAGATGTGGAGAAAATGGGCTCCTTTGAAATTGTGGGTTGTTTAGGTCGAAATACTTTGCTGGAAGTCTTATGCTTTGCTAATGACTTGTGCTGGTGTAATCTGAACTTCAGAACTATATTATTTAGGGAAAAAAGAAGAAATAATACCTGGTAGGTGGTATATGTTTTGTTATTAATAGTAGTACTTGGCACTCAGATGTCACTTTTCATCTCCAAAGCACTTTACATAATTAACTAATTCATCTTCACCATCCCTGCATGAGATGGAGCTTTTCACTGAGGGAGTACAGGAGCTCATGTATTCAGGATTGACACTGTTCATAGAGCAACCAGGCTATCCAGAAGGGATCACTTTTGGGTCAGAAACACCCAACCTGTCCTAAGGACAGGACTGCCTTCAGACCTTGTGTATGGATATGCACTAAAGGAGTATTTTCTTAAAAAATTTGGCATGTGGTTTCCCAATACTCACCCCAAAGGTCTGCATACCCATGCAGAGAGGGATGTTGTGCAGAGCCTGTTCTAGTGATTCCCCTGTCCAGGGCTGTCACTGGGTCCCAGTGACTCCCTGGCCCTAAGGGTACTTCGAGGATGCTGGGAATGGGTTGTCAGACTCATCTGCGTCTCCACTCCTACAGGACCTACATATCCATTCAGATCCATCCTCTGCTTTCAGTAGGAGCCAGTGGACACAGGCTGTTTCTTGGTCCAGATGTGTTAGCAGAACCTGTATGTGAGGAAATCTCCTGAGGAATCTGCGTTTCCTCATGTTTAGACTGGCACCAGCATTTCTAAGCAATCACAACGGCGACCAAGGGCACCCTGTGGACTTGGCTTCAGGTTTCTTATTCAGCAACTATGTTTACTGACATGACTATATTATTTTCTTTTATATTTTTTTTCCCTATGGGATGAAGGAACTTTTGCATCAGGACCCAATCCAAAGTATCTTGAAGTCTGCTTTCTGCCCTTTTTTCACAGGTCTGGTTATATCCATGGGCCAAATACAGGTACCTCTACCGTCTCTGCAAACAGCTTGGGAGAACAGTTTTAATCGTGCCAAAAGCCCACACATAAAATGATGACTTCAGTGGTACAGGTCCTGACACTGCACTAGAGATCGTAACAGGCATCTCCCAGAGCCAAGCTCTGGGGAATAAACAGAGCAAAAGAGTAGAAGTTAGTTTGAGAGGACAACACAGAGTAGAAAGCCTGTGCAGGCACCCTGCTGCTTTTGCCTTCTTCCCCATAGATGTAGACAGCTCAGAGAGAAATTACTTTTATCACAGGCTCCCTAGTGTGGCACCAAAAATTAGACTGCACGATCTTCCCATGGGTTTAGGCATGTGCTCTGCTGAACATGGGAAGTGATTAGATTTTTTCTTGGTGCGTGGCCATTCATATGTGCACAGGAGGGGCTCTCTGCCAGAAGGTGATTTGTCAGAACTTGCAATGAAAGTCAAACCTTGCAATTAGAAGGAGCGGCTGTACTTGAAAGAGAGATGTAGAACATCCCAGAGCGTGCTTGGATTTATCATATTGAAAGAACATAGTCCTCTTTCTACGCAGTTGCAGTTTTTGATAAACGGCCTACATTAGGACACCTCAAAGGTGCGCTGCATCATTAATTACCAGGGTATATGTGGAAGAGGAAGTTAATAAAACTTGTCTCTTGCATGGAAGTGAGAAATCTTACTACCTGATGATTCCTGATGGAAGAAGATGTTTCTGAAGCCACATGTGCAACCTTGTACAGGTAATAATAGCAAAACACTCAAGGGAGTCTTTTATGCTGGAGGATGTAATTTTTCTTTTTGATTTATAGGATACTAATGGCTTTTTTCTTTCCTTTTTTTTTTTTTTTTTTTTTTAGCCAAGAGCCATGGTAAAAATCAACTGATGATGCTCAGATTCAGAGAGAAAAACAGAAAAGAAAAGAAAACAGAACAGAATAAAATGGGACAAACACGAGCCTCTCTGGGAGGAATGCCAGCCGCTAGCTTCTCTATTATTATATTGGAGAATCTTATAAAACTCTAGCCATTAATAACGGACTGCTGCCAGATATTGATAATTTATTCAAATTGTAGGTCTGGATTTGAGGGAGCAGATGTTCCTCACGCAGACACTTTCAGAAAATGAATTCCAAAGAAACAAAATAACATTCGGTGCTATCAGTAGAGAGGAAAGGCAGTATTTTAATGTGCAGTAAACATCTGGACTGCCTTCTATTTTTATTGCTTCTCCTGCCCCTGGTTCTCTCCTGCCCATCCACCCTTACTACTGGATGATTCTATTGCTCTTCTTCTTTGATGTAAAATAAATAGACGAATAAATGTTCTATTTAGTCTCCTGCTTGTGTTAGGATAGATCATGAGTGATTTCACTAGGAGTAATGGGACCTGAACAACTTCAAATCACTTTGAGCAGGAGCAAAGCCTCCAAACAAGCCACCTATTAGGAAGAGTAGAAATTAATTTTGATCCAGAACAAATATCTCTAGTCATTTCAATGTTTTGAGGCTGCTCTACCCCATTTGGGGCTTAGTTTTACCCTACAGCAAATTCACAGATGTTGTCTCTGTCCCTTTCTATCTCTCTGTCTTGCTAGGCTGGAGGAAATCTGGGTGTTCATAACCCCAAAATCTCACTGGCACAGATGCTCCAAATTGAAGCAAGCTGTTCTATCATCTTCTCCAGTTGTTGGCCACTCCATTTGAAATCATCCTAGACATGATGCAACAGAATGTGCTGTGTGTCCAAAAAATGTTAAACATATTTCCTTGGGCACAGTGACAACTGTTGATGAACACTAAACTGCAATGCTTGCTACCAGTGGTCCTGTTCTCTCCAAAAAGAGAAGCCAACCTCTAGGATCAAATCCAGAGGTCACAGTGAGCTCATGTGGGCCACATCTTATCCATGGGAAGTCACTTTGCTTTCTACAGATCTGTGTAGTTCTGCACTGCTTGGAAAGGTAGGTAGGTCGAAGACTGCCAAAGAAGATAGGATGGCATCTAATTTTCAGCATGTTATAAATGACTGTACAGACTTACATTCCCAACCAGTCCCATTTTACAATTCCCATCCATTTCCAGCTAATCTCAGACAATAACTTGTCTTCCAACCAGTCGCACATTGCCATCTGTCTCTGCTCCTGACTGATCCCAAGTTGCCATCTGCCCCTGGCCAGCCTTTTTTAGATATACCCCATCTGGAAAGGTACGTAAATGATGATGCTTAGGGGTGTCAGTCCTTCAGACTATCTCGTCCAAGCCTCTGACTGACACCTGGCTTTCAGAACATGTAGAGATTGAAGGACACTGTCTTGACTACCCCTCCCATCCCTGCTCACACATGCAGTCTCCCCCTTTGCAGTAAGTGCTACAAAGGATTCTTTGCAAACAAAGGGAACCAAAGATGGATTAGTCCAGGGAACTACGCAACAGGACATGGGAAGTTCCAGGGAAGGGAAAGAATAGTCATAAGCAATTTGTTTGCAAAGGCTGTGCAGATGCAGTTGTGGGTCACTGCACATGCTGAATAATCCTAAAACTAGTTAAGAGTCCCGCTGTTTGCTCCCCACTGCACTGTGCCAACTGTCCGAAATGACAGGCATCCAAGGAAGGCTCTTGCATGGTAGGAGACTAAAAATGATTGTTTCTAATTTCCTCCTAAAGCTTGCAGTATGGCTTTCAAGACCTCTTCTTGAAGGATTCTCACTGCTTCTGAGGCTGTTGTCTTTGTAGGACAAACAGAGCATAGCTGTCACAATGTTCCTCTGGGGCAAATTGTCTCCCTTTTGTCTTCCCTGTGTTTAGGTGAAAGCAAAAACCTCCAACTTTCACTCTGACAGTGACAGCACTTCACAGTTGGATAGTAGAAGGGGAATGGAGTCATTAGCTCACTTCCCATCCTTTGCAATGCTGCCTTGGACTCTGATGCTGCACTTCCCATGAATGACATGTGGAAAAGAGTGGAAGGATCAGACATAAATAGTGTCAATTTTTCCTGGGCCCAGTCACCAGCTGCCACTAACTTTGCAAACTTTATTGACTACTGCTATGTCTGGTGCTAAGTATCTTCAGACTTCATTCCAAGTAATGGGAAAAAAAACTGAGGGGCAATCAGCTAGTTCCATGATGAATGAAGCCCATGTCACTCAGAGAAAATGAATATTTCTTTGCAATAATGACCAGATGGTAGCAAGACTCAGATCCAAATTAAAACATGCATGATAAATGCCAAGAAAACACAGAAAGACAAAAACCCAACCTGGAGTGAAATCTCTCTATAAATCTTTCCCCCCCTACAACACAGGCACTTCTAATGGGAATTAAATTATTAAGAGATGTTGCAAGGAGAATACAAATGTGAGAGTCTTCCTCCTTCTTGGAACTTTTTGAAAGAGTATTTCAGTACAGCCAGCTGGCTTTTCTTCTCCATATGAGACAGCACTGGGCTGAATGGGATCTTTTCATGTAGAGGCACAGAAAAAATACTAATCCAGAAAATAAATTATACATTGGAGTTGGCATAGAAATAGAATATATATTGCCTCCTGCAGAGTTGACCTATGGAACTCCTTGCTGCAAGAAATTATTGCAGCTGGAGGTCTTCAAGGACTTAGAAAGGGGGTAGTATTTGCAGGTGGTAATACCATTCAAAATTATATTAAACAGAACAAATGTGGATAGTGGTTTTACAATATCTTAGGTCCAGGTGGAGGCTCAAAATAAATTAATGGTGTTAGAAAGAAACATTCTTATGAAAATTATAGAGTCCACGATTTTTCTGATGCTTTTTCATGAGATTTGAAAGTGCTATGATCATGACAAAGGACAACAAGGACTCCTGGAGCTGATCTAATGCGGCATTTGCAGGGATATTTGAAGGAAGTCTGTGTTTTGGCATCCTCCTGGATGGCTGCTGAGCGAGCCAAATCTAGCCCTTCACTGCCCAACCAAGTAATACCCTCAGAAACTTTATCTTCACCTGTCTGTTTCTGATCCTGCATGATCCCTTCTATGTCCCCTTCCTTCTATTTGCGAATCTCATAGTGATACAAAATGGATGGTGTCTCAGGGGGCTGGCTGGCTGGCTCCTCCCTGTCAGTACTGACACCTCTCCACAGCACTAAGTTAATGAGAAATATTAAATTACGGAGGCACACGCACACTTTGGAAAGAAACACGGTGTTTGATCCCCCCAAACTGCCAAGCTCTACTTAAAACCGATAACAAATGTTCTTCCCCAGCAAGATGTGATTAGCTTTTATACCTGTGCAGATTGTACAAACACACAGGAGGGAGCTTTTAAATATCATTGATTTGCCTATTTGAAATTATTAATTTCAAATTCGGCTGGAACAACCTTTGCTAAATTACACTGTGCCAGTGGGAGTTAGAGGACCCACAAGTCTAAACTTAACTTAAGAATGGGAGGGGGGAGGTCTAAAGAAGAAGAAAAAAACCCTGAAACAACTAAAAGTCCATTTAAACTCAGTAGGTTTCCAGTTAATTACATTTTCACACCTATCCCAGTAGTTACAGATGTATTTATAATGTATGCCTGCCTCGGTGGTTACTGAATACTGCATTCTCCACGGACTCTATGAGCCAGGATTTCTTTCCTACATCTAAAAGACCTCTCGTTCTAATTGCAGTCACGTCCAAAAACTGTCTGGGTTCAATTGTAGTGGCTCAAACTCATTTCCTTCCCTCCCCATTTTCCCTCTTATTTCCCACTCTCTTCTGCCCTGTGTAAAGAGAACAACTGGATGTCCTGTGTGGAGATATCACTGATATCTGGTGAAGCTTGTTTGAGGGCGCCCCCACTGTCTGGCTGTGCAGTGGAACAGATCCACGCGACTACTCGTCACAGCATTCCAACCCCATCCTCACAACATATCCCACCTCTCTTGGATACTGGTACACTAATGCATCCCCTCCACAGCTCCTTTCCCAGGATGGGAATGCACCTCTTCTCTCGCTCTAAAGGATTTCTCCTCCTTAACCATTTGTTAGATAGTATGCTGTGATCTGCCTTCCATGTTGTAGGTCCCACAAGAGGGGCCATGGCTGAGATTCAGCCCTTCATCACCAAGTCACAGCTGGTGTCCCACTGCTCTGTGGAGTGAAACAGGCTCCTCCAGAAGTCAGTTGTCTTGTCTTGGTTTTTAGGAGAAGATGAATTGCCATCTAGAATTACCTTTTCCTCTCTGCTGTCTCTAAAGGGAGCCATAGGTCACTAGCTCAGTCACAAGTAAACTTTCACAATACCTAAATTAAACCAGATGAACCCCACCCTAAGAAACTTGTCAGGGTCATTTGAGGAAGCTATTGCAGAGAGAAAGACTGAATGTGAGTACACCTCAGGGAGTGAAACCAATGTTACTGAGCCCACTCTGTATATGTGAAGGGTTCCTGCACCTTCAAGATGGAGGAACGAGGTGTGGAGACAGAGTTAGTTCTGCAGATCCCCTCTACTCCACTATCTCTTTCTGTGGAATGACCAACTATTTCTGAGCTTGTCCCCTCTGGCCAGAAGTCCTCAACTATTCTGAGGACCACTGGGGAAGAGCCCCATTATTGAAGTCCTTGCACTCATATGCATTTGGCTTCTCTAAATATCCTGCATATTCACCTGGAGCCATACGAACAACAACTTGCTGCTGGACTGAGGCTCTGAATGACAGCGTCAGCTCTGAAACATCAAATGCTTGCAGCACAGTCAAGTGTTTCTCAAGGGCTCTGTAGTAGCAGCTCCCACAAAAACTACAGCCATCATAGACTGCAGCCATCTTTCAGCTGTAGAACTAGGGATGCTTCCTCAACCTGCCTTCTCTATCATACACCTGAAATATAGACAATGGGAAAGACTTCAAAAACAAAACCAACAAAACCCAAGTGATCATGTACCTAAATTTGCCCCCCTGAGAGGGAAATGGCAGAAGAGCCTGCACTGGAGAGAAACTGGTCATATCGCTTAATGCACAACTGGAAGGCACTCTACTACACTGGTGGTGAGGATGGGATGAAAAGCTATCTGGAACAGAACAGCACTCAAGAGATTATTCATGGCTGCAGCATAAACTGTGAAAATTTACTGAAGTATATAGACCACCCAAGTGTGCAGCTAAATGAGCTTCATAGTAATAGAATTGCCATGTCCCCCTGAATTGCACCTCAGTAAGGCCACCCTGCTGTTTCCAAAGCAAATTCAGACTAGATGGTAGGAGCCCAGGTGACTAGAATACAAGCGATAGGGAGAAGATAAACCATCTAAGTTGATAAGGATAGCGTGGACTGCTCAGATAGAGCAAAACCAGTATGAGCATTCAAGGAGGCAAACAGGTTGTGGAAATATGGTAATATTACAGCTAAGGTTGCAGAAACACTCACCTGAAGCGATATCACACTATCTGAAAAACCAACCTGTGATTGCTGTAAAAGGCAGCTATTCATCTGGTGTCAATCAGTATAGTTCCATTGATATCAGCCTCTTTTCTTGGTAGTGTAATGTGCTGTTTCTTTGCCAATATAATGCAATATAATTTTACACTTTTTCAGACTTCAATGGAGTTACAGACTTCCACCAAGTGAGGGTCTGGTTGAGAACCTTATGATGCACGTTCAGAAGAAGGCAGGGTTAAGGTCACAGAAGCAACCTTAACATCCTTTTCTGATGTCTGAGTGCTTGACTGCGTAGCCATAGCATCACTGAAGTGTGGTTTCCTCCCAAAACGCATCAGCCCCTTCTAATCACTTCCATTTACAGTACATTTCCCTGCTTGTCTTGAAGAGCCTTATGTATATAACTGAACACAGCCTCCCTACCCAACTATCACAGCTGATCTGCAGGTGGCAAAACTGATGCAGTAAGATGTTGGCTGGTTCACAGAGGTCACACATGTTGCCTCTTTTTCTTACTGATTTTTCACTTTCTCCCCGATTACACTTTTATCAGCAGCAGTCAGCATGAAGCCATAGCCAGCAGCTTATTGTTCCTAGGGGTAGTTCTAGAAGCTGGGGAAGGTCAAAACACCATGGTTATCTCATTGTCCAAGGAGGTAGCTTGGGCTTAGGTCATCCCTATTGCTTTGCTACTAGTGTACAGATCGTCAAGGTGACAGCCCACGCCAGCTAGCACTTTCACAGGCAATACCTGGGCACAGTCTGGGGGGGTACCACAAGCCAGGAACCTTTTCCAGTAGGAAGAATGGATAATGTCATCTGGTTTTAGGGAAAAGAGTATTTCTAGATGTATGGCATGAGTCAGGCTAGTTCACTTGCCTGCAAAGCAAGAGGAAGTCTGGGGCTAGAGCAGACGTAACTGCTCAGATATCCCTCTCCTGGCACTAACATTAGCACAGTGACTTCACCTTTTTCCACCCGGAGCTGTTTAAGCGAGGCACCTCTACTAAGACACAGGGACAAAGTCCTTCACAGAGTACTTTGCAAGGGGGAAGTGCCTCTCGGTGCTGAGAACATCTTGATTTTGGTGTCCCCGATGTCAGCTCTTGGCTCCTGGGTGCTGAGGCCAAGAGTGGCTGAGCAGGAGGGGCTCCCCCTCAGCAGAGAGGGCTCAGCTACTCTACCTGGCTCTGAGTGCTTACTCAGCAAAGGCTGAGTAAAAGAGTGGGGAAAGACAGTGAGGAAGGAAAGCAAAAATAAATCCTACCAAACCAAACAAAAATGTTTTCAGTTCCTGTCAGAAAAAGAAAGATTGGAAATGACATCAAGTCAACACTCATTGATTCTCTTTTGTTATGACCATTATATAGAGCCTTCCAGTCCCTTATGGTTTCTTGACTGGCAAACACTGTCTGAGCACCTTAACTGGGAGTCTCTGGGCTGCTCTTTCCCATCTTCTCTTTTTAAATTATTATTTTTTTTTTTTTCTCCTCATTGTTTTTAAATCACTCTCTATATAACAGTTGTTTTTCACATTAAATAACATCAGCTGAGAGCTCGCCATAGTCAGAAGAATGAAACTGTCATCTCTAATTTGCCTGGCAGAAGCCGCGTTGACAGGAAGTTGTCTGTGGTTGTTTAGAAATAAAATAATGCTCTGAGGAGAAGTGCAGAAACTTAATAGGACTTTAAAAACAACAGGAGCCATGGGGACTGCAGATGGTTCCTAGGCCTAAGGACTAAATAAACAATGATTTTATAGGCAAGAATGTAGCCTAGGGGAGATGGCCTCTAAAGAGATGTTCACACATATTGTGTCCAACATCATTAGACTGCCCGGTGGGAGCAAACGTTCGGCAGTTAAAGGCATTTTGAAAAGGAAAAATCAGCCTCAAAAGATGCTTTAAATGAACAGGAGGTGGAAGAGCAAACTGTCTGAAGAACTTCGTGCAGCTAAATGACTCACCAAACATCTGTCTCAGGGACCAATAATTTGAAACTGATTGACTTACTGGGTGTAAAATATATAGATAAATGTAGAGGAAAAAAATAAATGAAAAACATCCAAAAGGGAAGGTGGGATTTGCTGCAGGAAAACAAGAGATGGGGCTTGGTGAGTAAATGGGGTCGGGAGGGGGAGATTCATAAATAAGTAGTGACAAAGGCAGCAGGGATGAGCTCTTTCAAAGGTCCGGAGCACAACTCCCATTCTCTTTCTCTCTCTGAGGTTTCATTTAAGCCTGGTGCATCCGAGTGCAGAGATTAAAAAAAAAAAAAAAAAAAAAGAGACAACCTGATATTCACTGATTGAAAAAGCAAACACAGGGACCAGCTTCGAAAGAGCTCCAGCGCTACGATTTTGAAAATAAGAGCCTTGGAACACCAAGTGCAATCTTCCACCCAGGGCTGCTAAACCCTTTCTGCCAAACCATTTACATTTATAAGGCCTTCAATCATGTGGGTTTTTTTTCCCTTCCCCCCTTGCCGCCCCCCACCCCACCTCCTCTCTCCCTCTCCTTTCTGCAAAGCGCTCATTTCAGACTCGCTCTTTTGTTACACCTGTTTGCAAGTGGGTATTTTGCAGTTAACTTCAGCTGGCCTCTTCATATTTATGGCTTTCAAGACAGGCAGAAGGTGGGGTGAGGGGGAGAGCTGATCCAGGCTTTTTGTAAAGAGGTGTGGTAAATTTTGCATCTAGCATTTTTTGGCTGGAGGGTTTGCTACAAAGAAAGGAATGTTGATGTTGCAGCTGCTGCTGGAGAGACCTTTTTCTGCTATGGATCAAGAATAATGGTGAAATCCCTATTGTGTTAAAGCCAAATACTTATTTTTGCATCTTGATTGCTGTATATATAGCTCTGTTAGATTCCAAACATTTTCTTACGTTAATTACCTGGGAATAAGCTTACTTTTTTAAAATAAATTCTTTTATAACTGTAAAGATCAGGATATTTCCTTGGCAGCAATGTCAAAATATAACATTTTGACAATTTTCTGAGATTTCTCTCCAGATTTTTTTTTTCCCCAGGTGAAAAACACTGTTTTCAATGATATGGCATTTCCTATTAAATGTAGCAACAAAAGAAGCCATCCAAGCCAAGCAAAATACAGTTTAGTGGAAAATTCCTGACCCTCTCATTGGACAAGGTCTGCTTCTGTTATCCAATCTTACTTTTTAGCCTTTCCCTGGAGTTGGCAGTTTAATTGATATGAACCAGGTTGACCTGGTTTTTTGTTCGTTTGAGGGTACTTGGATCGTATTCTGTGTCCCTTGAAGCAGTAGAAAAATAGCACCAGTGCTCTTGAAACTAACAGGATGCTCATCACCTTGGGTTTGTAAGACGAACACCAGATAAAGAGAATCAATAATCTATCTCAGAGCAGCAAAAACATCAGAGCAAGCCCTTCCACGCAACCCTCAAAGGCTCACAGTGAGTCACCATCAGCAAATGTGTATCTTGTTTATGCCTCTCACGCTATCAGGATAACACACTAGAAATAACATTGCTATTTAGATCGCGTGTAGCATTTCTAGAAGGGAAACAAGCCTCTTGGAGATCTTGATGAAAGCAGTTGAAGCATCACTATCCCAATTTTACAGATTGGGCTAAAGCAGAACCCTCAAGAAGGTTCTGCAAGTCAAGCTGGAGACTCCTAATGAGCAGCTCAGTGCCCCACCTCCAGCCCATGGAACCCTCTGCTGCCCAGATCACCAAAGGCATTGGTGGGGAAACCAGCTTTGGCTGCAGGTACATGGGGTGGACAGCCATTTCAAACACTCACTTTTGAAAGCACCTGACCCATTTCCACTAATACGCTGTTCCCAGGAGCCAGCTTTAGCCACACTAGGACAGAAAGGGCCATTCCTAACACTGAAGGTCCAAAACATCTCTAGAGAGGGAGCAAGTGGGTGGTCCTGGTTCACATGGGCATTGAAGACCACGCTTGATTCTGCTCCTAATGCTCAGTTGCCATCTCTGTATGAGACCTTCATCTACTCTTCTACGTCAGTGTTTTCAAATGTGGATCCCTGAAATTAGATGCCTGAATCCTTATTCAGACATCAAAATAGTTGGCCTTCATCTCAAAGTTGCTAAGCAACCATTGCTTGGGCAGGAGCCAACTGGATCTGCAAACATGCAATCTCTGACAAGCAGGTCACTTCTCTGGTCCCTAAAAGCTGAAGAAGGTTGCTGCATTCGAGCACCTGAGGATGAACTTTCTGACCTTAATTTCTTCATGCCTCAGTGTTGCTTTCTATGAAAGGCTTATTGCTCCTCACTGAGCATGGGGATCTCTCCTGCAACGTGTCTGCAAAACACCTCTAACAGCTTAGGTGAAAGAAATTGCAAGCAGGAAAGGGGCAAAGCAGGGGGTCAAAGTGGATAAAAGCAAGTGAAAGGCCACGACACACTATGATGTGTCATTGGGGCAGTGCAGGGCAGAAGCAGCTTTCATTTCTCTGTGGCTGTGCTGTATAATTAAATCTTCATATACCTCACAGACAATGCCCTCGTATGCTTGTGCAGAATCCTATAATAGACATTTGGAAAGCCATGTATGGGGGCTGTGGTGGGGAGGTAGGGGCTTGCAAGCAGTTATGAAGTTCAGAGAGATTCTGAGAAACATCTAGTGTAAGGATGGACCGCTTGGTCCTGGGACCTGCCTAAGGTTTATTTACAGCTGGGCAGGCAGACGGGCTGGCAGACCAACAGAAATGCTGGGACAGGTTGTTTCTGAGGAGGGGAGCATGGCCCCTAGCCTGCTTGTGTGGGATGTACCAGGTCAAGTCGAGGACTATGCAAACATGAATGCATTGATCTGGCACCCTGAATACCTGACCCAGGATCAACATGGTCCTGGCCTATAGCAGTATATTAAAGAGCGATCAGAAATTTTCCTTGCTGCTGAAGCTCGGTAATTCATATTCTTACACTGTTCCAATGGCCCATGGGGTGTATTTTTGTCTACACTACCTAGTATTCTCCTAAACAGTTCCCTGATGGTTAGGGAATTAAGATAGGCCAAAGACCATCCTCAATGTGCAACGTCGATATGAACGCCTTGTTTTGGAAGATAATAGACTTTGATAACACAAGGTGCTCGATGTTGGTTGGTCTGAGTGACTGAGAAAGGTCCCAACAACATTTGCTTTACCTGTCACTAGGAAATCAAGAATCTGGACATCTTCCATCTAGTCCAATCTCCTGAATAGCCCAAACCGAAATATTTCAAACATCAGCTTCTGTGTGCAACATGTTTGAGCCAGAGCCTCTCTTTAGAAGAACACTCAACAGCAAATTTTGTCTATAGTTTCTTCCATCCCCCACACTGCTTTCATAGATATTAGTCATGTGAGTGTCACAAAAACACCTATGAGGTTATCTCCTGTCTTTATAAGCATGTCATAGGGTTAGGAGAGGGAAAATGCCCCAAGATTCAGAACAAGTGGAACCTCAGCAGAACCAGGAGCAATGATGAGATGTAGGGATTCATAGTCTGCTTCACAGCATGTCCCTGATGGGTGAAACCCAGTCCTGCATGGATGAGGAGAGTGGTGTTTGGTGTGAAGCAGTAGAGTGGGAAACAGTAGACAATGTGGTACACCACGGTCATAGCGGGTAAGAAGAGAAAGCTTTGTGGCAAGAAATGAAAAGGGATGAGGGACGCTATTAGGGATACTATTATGGTTGTGCCCAAAGGAAAATCACGCCACTTGGAAACTGGTCCATCCCAGATAGTTGTGGCCATTTCAGTGGAATTGTTTCTTCCTTGCTCATCTGTGACTTTTTCCCAAACTTGGAAATTTCTTCCTTGTTATTTCCATTTTCTCTCTGCATTTGCCATGCCTACCTTAGACTGAGTTTAAGTGCAGGAAGCTCAAGTAAATGAATACCACTATTTTGAAAGCTCTAGTCGTAAAGGAAAGACAGGGTTTGGTGGCAGAATTTGGGGCAAATTCTTACTGTTTGCAGACTCCAAGTTGGGAGTGTTCAGGTGCTTTCTTGTCTGTAGCTCCAGGCCTCTGGCCTGACCCCACTCCTCCCCTCCACTCTCTTCTAGAAAATAAATGTAGAGAGATCCTGACAAGCAGGGACAGAAGGAAGCTGTGACATAAAATGGCAGTCTCTGCCAGGCTGTGCTTGCACAAACAACCCCCTGGTGCTTGTGAGGGGGAAGAACGCAGGAAGAGAGAAAGCAGAAGCTATAAGCAGCCTGGCTATTTTCAGGTCCCGTTCCAGGCAAAACTGGTAATAAATTATTTACCAACCAATTGTGTGAAAGAATCAAATCCAGTGGCATCCACATGCAGCGCTCATAACCTACTAACTGCATTAACGCAGCTGAGGATTAAGGGAGATTTGAATCAAAGTAATGGGAAAGAAATCATGTGCTGAAGTATTTAGATGTAGTCACTTTTCATGCTGCCTTGATGCCTAGGGACCCATCTTGCCCCTTCCCTGGCAAGTGGCCGCAGCCAGCTACTAACCATCGGTGCTGACAGCTTCCAGCTCCGCCAAGCTTCCATTCTGGAGATCGAATTTGCAGAGATGCAGCTGGGTCCAGGAGAAAAAAAAGAAAAACAGACAACAAGAAAACAGACAAAGAGAAAGGAAACTAAAATAAACCCCCAGTGCTTTGGGGACTATCTGAATTAGTAGCAGGGGGCTGGCAATGGGAAGGGGAAGTCTGTTAAGGGTCTCTCAACTTCTCCCAGGTGATTCTGCTAACCAGCCCACATCTTTTGCTGGATTAGTGCCTGATGGGATGGTGAAACTAATCTGAATAGCAATAAGGCAGAGAGCTGGAGCAGTTAGTCTGTGAACAAACAGCCAGCTGCTGCCATTGTAGAGACAGACAGTCTCCCCCTTGATGGAGGGAGGAGGAGAAAGGAGAGGATCTTGTGATTTGGGGAAGAATAGGAGATATTGGTGACTGTCTTTAAGATGTCCTCCTGCCTTTCACCAGTACTAAAGAGCTGATACGTCAAATCAGGCCCGTAGATCTGAAAATTTAATAGCCTACCTCCAGCACAGGTTATACCAGTGCTGCATGGGGAAGGACAGACCTGAGCCTGGGATCTCCCATATCTTTGCTTTCTGCTGCAGAGCTCACCCATGCTAAGGAAGAGCTGGATGAGTGAGAAGCATAGGATGGAGCAAGTCCAGCCCAACAGCAGTCACAGAAGTGAGAATTTAGGCCAATGCTGGGTGACCTAGTATATATCCCAGAATGCCATTTTTCTTTCTTTTTTTATTTTTTTTTTTTGTGGGCAGGAAGAAGTCCAGACTTCGGTATCAGGCAACGTCTTAATGCAGACTCTTGCAGAGAATCTGCAACCGGATATCAGAGAAGCCTGGCTTTGAGAGTGGGCTTCATCCCATGAATTGGCACCCAGACTTTGCATGGAGTGGTGTTTGATGACCGGGGTGGCACTGAGGAGGGTTATCTCTTCAGAGCGTGTAAACCAAGGACACAATCTGGCCCTGAATACTTAAACCGTAGAAGTCATCATGCACTCAGCTCACACACGGGCCTTGTGTTACAGGGAGAGTGAAACATTGGCAAAGACATTGAGGTAATATCTCTTGTGGGAAAGTTACACTGGGGTCTTCTCAAGCTCTCTTTGAACAGCAGCCACTAGAGATGGGCAGGAAAACAGAGCTCCTGTGAATGACTTATCTGAAGGACACGAGCCCTGAGCATGCAGACCTGCACTTTGGGGCAGCCCAGGGTTGAGGGATAGGAACAGACACCTCTCACTGAGCCATGTGAACTACAGCCTTTGCAAATCTGGTCTTGAAATCTTTGTTCACCCCCAATACCCTATGTAATATGAGTTTTTTACATGGCAATCAATGACAGTTTCCAAGTGTAGCGTTTACTCTTGCCAGTAAAAGGTGGCAGGATCAGACCTTAATGGTGGGAGAGGAAGGAGCCAAGAAATGCATGCCGGAGTTGGAAGTTACAAAAATAGCAGCAAATAGCCTGGACTTTCCCCAAATCCAATAGTAAATGAAAACCAATGGGGCTTTTCGTTCATTTCATCTTGCAAATGTTTCTTTTCTTCTGTCTTGTGACAACTCTACAAGACAGATCTATACATATCTCTTGTACTTTGCATAGATCAAGAAACTGAGGCATGGGCAGGAAGGAGAGGGCCATGACTTGGATTCAGACTGGTTTCTTGACCTTAACCTTGGCTCAGGAAGATGCCAGATGAACTGACTGAAGTCTTGAGAGCTGATTAGTGTCAGCTGAAAACCGGACTACCTGTGGGATGAGACAGATGCATTGTAGCAGTTGGGTGCAGGGAGAGCTGTGAGAGCTGTATACACCCACCCTTACCTAACTATATGCAACACCAGCTATAAGAAAAGATCTTTCAAACCACCCAACACCCTTCAGCAAATCTTGTTTGAAAACTATAGTCCACTCCTGTCTGTTTGAATGATTAATGCTATGGCCTTGCACATACAGACAGGGGCTCATCAATTTCTTTAAATGGTGATGGCTCTTGAATGCTTCGCCTAATTTCAATGAATTTGCAAACCCCATTTCGTCTTAGTCGAGCCTGTCCCCCAAGGGTTTGCATTGCGCAGTTTCTCTGAAAATGTGTATTGCTTTAGATCTGTGCTTTGTAATTGGTTAACCACCTACTTAGGAGTGCTTGTCATTTGGGATTTTGGTTTTTTAATAGTCTTAAATCTTATCAAAACATAAGTCTTAAAATTCCTCCTGCTAACTACCAGTCATGGAGTCATTATTGGAAAGGGCAGTGGTGGAGGATAGCAAAGCTGAGCTAAATGCTGCTATTTGGAATGGAAAGCTTTGTACTTAATAATAAAAAAAGTCACTGAGTGTTTAAACTCTGTTTTCCTACATCTCTTAGCATGCAGCCTGATCAGAGTTTGACTATCCTCTGGAGTGAAACAGCTGATTCAAAACCAAACTGACCTTTTTTGTTTAATAGTAATAACAGTGAAAAAAAAAGAAATAGCATATGTGGGCATCTCCTTAACAAAAGGAAGCACTCAGTTTCACGCAGGAGCTATTACATTCTTTTAAGTGAACACCTTCGAAGCAGGCTATAAATGAAAAAAACCCAAAACATTAAAGCAGAACAGACTTGTCATATATTTTAACTTTAATCATCCTATCAAACTGATTAAATAAACAAAGAAATGGGAGATTTATTTGACTGAGGGAAGAAGGTAACAGGGAAACTTTGAGTGCATTCAAGGATTGGATGTTGTGCCAAACCAGAAGTCAAGTAGACAAGGAGGTACAGCTCTAAGATAGTCTTTCCTTTGGACTACCTGGTTCCTAGCTCACCTGTAGCTCATTATTGTGAACAGACACTAAATTTGCAAATGTAACAAGTTTTAACTCACAGTGTAAATGAACCATCTGCCTCCTATCCTAGCATGATACCACCCTAACAGAGACTGAGCCTGGAAAGGAACCCTGTATAGAAACCCAGCAAAAAAGGTTCAGATCTGAGTTCTCATTTCAGTCTTTTTGCTATTTTTGGCCCAAATCTAACCATCTTAAACACTGGCAAAACTTTGAATAAGATTCTGGAACAACCTTTACTCTTTATATTATTGAATCTCCATCTGCTGTCAGATATCACTCTTTAATTTTGTTTTTACCCCTTGCACTTAAGAATTACAGTTTGAGTAACAAAGGCTGTACAAAACACAGATGAATCATACAGGCAGGTTAGGGTGAACAGCTCTTGTATTAGTCACAAAAGCCTGAAGAACGAGATGAATTATTTGTATGTCAGTGGTTGGGAGAAGATTCATTAGATTACTGGGCCTTGAGCTTGGTTAAAATCACACCCTTTTAAATCACCCTGTAGAGGTTTCCTGGTGCAGGGGATAACTCACTAGAGAGAGACTGAGAGAGCTTGAGTCTGGGCAGGCTCTGACGTGGTCAGCAATATGACCTTGGAAAAGTTGTTTTCACCTCTGTGCCTTTGTTTCACCTCTTACCTTCTCTGTATGGCCTGGCAAAATCTGCAGATCAAGAACTACTGCATCTTATTAGGTGTAAATACGTCACTTCAAACCCTCAAACCGTTTGCAGAGAGCACCTGGAGTTGCTACCAGAAGGCAAATGGTGATGCTGAGCCCACACATGCGCATATCAGCAGAGAAACCACACTACCAAAGCATGCTTCCCATTGCAAAAACATTTCACAATGACAGTGCAGTGAGGGAATTGCGTTGGTCTTATGCATGAACACAAGGATTTACTTAGTCAAGCCAAAAGAAAATGGAGAGAGGGAAGAAGAGGAACTTAGAAGAGCTGAGCCCTTACCTGCCATATGAAAATCAAGGTTGGCCCAGTAGCTGCAGAAATTTTACACAGCTTTCAAGGAGCAACAAATACATAGGTCAGAGGCTTCATGTAACCAGCAAGCAAGATGTGAGTAGCTTATTAAGCATTAAGTATAAACAAATACAAAAATGAAATTAAAAAGGAAAAAGATCTGAGATCAATACTCTCTCAAATACCTGTCTTATCAAGCCTGGCATGTTGATTGCAGCCCAGCCAAAACGACCTGCTATGAATGATTCCCAATCCTTTTCTCCTTCATTTTTATTTTTTCATTCCTGCACTTGGATAATCTTTTATTGATATGACACACGCTTGTAAGAACAATGCTGCAGAGATAGCAGGCTTGCATCATTTCACAGGCAATGTCATGTTCAGGACTTCTGCATCCCATCTACCAAAAGTACACAGGGACACAGGCAGGATTTTCAAAGAGGTCTAACCCCAAACCGAATAGATTTAAGTAGGAGTTGGAAAGCCCAGGAAGGCAATTAAATTCACTGTACAAAGGCCATTCGGAAGCAGGTAAGAAAGCAGTTTTTGTGCTCAGTAATGTTAATTTACATCAGTGGATGATCTGGCTGTTTATTACTTCCATTTTAACGAAGGTAAAACTGGGACTCAGAGAAACTAAATTCAGCAAGGAAAAAACCCCCATAGCCATCTTGTTGTAACTAAAGGGAATTAGTGAGAGTAATTAACCAGTGAGGGTAATTAACCATTGAGACTAGGGTTGTGGAAACCTCTCCATTGCTTTGAGACTTTTCAAGGCAATTAGATATCTCTGGCTGAGCCAGAGGTTGTGGGATAGAGGCAATAGTCACTAACAGAAATTCTGCACTGTGCGTGAGGCCAGGCAGAAGTGTCAAAGGCTACTGCTGGCCTTCAAACCTCCACTGAAGACGTGCAAAAGTTGGAAGTGTTGCCATTATTTGTACCATCCCTTTGCTTTATACTCCCAACATGGGAGTCCAGAGCTTATCCATACAATTGCAGCTCTGTCTTTTCTCTGACTAAAGAGTTGCAGATTCTATATAGATCTGGAATTTCTGAGTTTTCCATCCAAAGATTCTCTCTTAAAATAGAAAACAAAACAGATAACTCCTCTCTGCTTGCCTCACATATAAATCTCCACCTCAAAGGAATTCACAAAGGAATGTCAAAGAAATGTATTTAAATGGCATTATTTGGACACGGTAACCAATCTGATTAAAATTAAATGATTGCATGAATGCTTTGCATGTATCTGACAACTTACAGGTCATTACACCCTCTAATTGTACGAGTTTGGCATGCCGGATGTTATGAGGCAACATCATTGGAAACTCATGGAGCTGAACAAGGCAGAACCTGAGGTTTGAAATACTTCAGATCTAGAGTATGTTTTCATTTGATTCAAAATCGTGCATACCAGTCATGTTCACGGAGAGCCTTGTTCATCCCTTGGTCACATGGATGAAAAGATATTTAGGCAGAGATGGCTTTTATGCCCTTGGAGCAGCAGTCTACAGTCATTAGTGCTGTTTGATTTCAGTTAATGTCTTCTACATCTGCTGCTTGTAAGGGGTCAGAACAAATCTATCCATTGGCTTTGTGCCTTGTCTTTGGACCCCATGCCCAAAATCCTCATCGTCTTGTCAGTCTCTCATGCAGTCTCTTTTCCCCTCCGACTATCATCCCTTCCTTCTCTTAACTTCACTATCAGCCTGCTCACAGCTTGAAACTTGCCTTTAGCTCTTCATCTCTGTTCACGTTTTTCCACAGTCCTCAGAATCTCTCTCAGTCTTTTCATACGAAGCATTTTTTCTTTTAGCTGCAGGTGCTCAAGGTTTACTCCAGAGCACAAACATGTTGTTATTTTTTTTTACAAAAGGGTCTGAACCAGCACATGCATTTGATAGCACCCACTTTATAAGCATCTTAGCTCATGTAGCAGCATATTCCTTGCCAAACGGGATGTGCGGGCTTCCACACATTATTTGCTGTCCTTAAACGAAGCATCTTGGGCTTGCTGGTCTAACATCTCATTCATAGGTGCTCAGAAGGGACAAAGGACAAACCAGTTGTCCTTTCTGAGGGGGCTGCTGGTCCAAGTGGGACAGATTTCCCTTTCCAGTCCTTTCCCATCTTTATTAATCCTCTATCCTCTTCCACTTAAGATCACAAAAGGAAGTGAGAAAGTCCACAAAAGTGTCAGAGAAGCTTGGAAAGTTCCAAGTGAAAGGAGCTGTAAGATGAACCTGATAAGGATAATGGAGTTAGTCTAGGGAACCACCCAAAGTAAGGGCTGAATTTGCCCAAGACACAGAGGGACAAGTCCCAGAAAAAGATACCAAGTAATTTCTGTAGCATCAGTGCATGTTTTTTTTTTAAGAAAGGCAAATGCAGAGAGCTTGGGATCACACATTAATCTATTGCAGGGAGTTAAAAATGTCCCTGTCACTGAACAGAGTTAAGATGGGATTACCAGTTTACTTTACCATTGCTGTCCAGCAGATTGGATAAGCTACCTAGGAGCAGGTCAGCTTCAAACAAATGTGACAGGGCCCAGAAACACCACCCAGCTTTCAAGCGCATGCAGAAAGGGTACAACATGACCACCAGCCTTTGAATCACTGCAGACCAAGATCATATCATCCTGCAGCTGTCATCCTTCCAAATATAGAAGGGGATTCACCGACAACCTCAACTTCTTATCTTTGCTGCTGACCTTTACTGAGTTACACAATTGGTTTCCTGCACTAAAAAGGACTCAGATTCACAGTTTACTATGCACCAGCTGTCTCCACTTTTATGGTTTGCACTTTTACTTTATTATCTTTAATTTTCTTCTTCCAACTCTTGAGTGGGTATTAGAAAGTCAATACAAAACCTATTCCGGCCTTTTATTCTAAAATAACAGCACTAAGCTTGTTTATTTACACTGAGACAAGATGATATTTGTGACAGCCTTGTCAATAGTTCAATGGCATGATGCTAACTTTTTTTCTTTAAACTCAAATGCACTTTATTTGTGGGTGTTTGTCTGTCTCTCCAGATTAACTCTTGTTTTCCAGAATCAATATCAATATTCTCCAAAGAGTTGAAAAGCTGCTCAGACAACAGCTGGTGAGCAAGGCACATGGCCTTTGAATGTCTCACTCTAGGGTAGAGGTGTGTTGATTCCAATGAATGAAGGGTCAGCAACTCATGCACTGAATTTTTAGTTCTCAGCTCGTTTAGTTGAATGGGATAATTTGGCAGAATTAACTTTTACCAGCTAATAGGGAGTGATTGGGAAATTATAAAATACTCCTGTGAAGGAGCCACAGTGTGCCCTTCTCACTGCAAATTCAGGCTGTTTTTGGCTCCTACAACAGTTTTATGGTCACCCTGTTGCTGTTGTCCAATACCTCTGTTCATGGGAGTAGCTGAGAAAGCAAGAGCAAGCAGATAATATCACTCGGTGCTAGCTTTGGGAAGAGGCAAATCATTCATCCCATTCTTTATAGAGCTTGGTGCCCTGCAGCAACATGAGAAGAAAATCTTTGTCAATTCTAAGAGTATTATTTTTCAGCCCTACTGTGGTTGGACATCTTAGGCCAAGTCCTATGTTTTTCTGTGTCTCAGTTTCCCGCTGAGGGATGTAAAACAATGCATTGGCTGGTTATAGACATTAGTTAATAAAACCATATATATTTTCAGATTTTAAGTGTCAGAATGAAAGGTTTGATTTTCAGAGGACCTGCGCATCCACTTTTCCCAAGAACTCAAAGGGAAATGCATTCTAGCAATTGCAAAACTCCAAAGCTTTAATAATGTATGTAATAGCTTCCTTACAAAACTTAGTGTTAGGGCTGGACAACTCAGGACGAGAGCACCCTTTCAGCCAGGGGACACACTCACTGCATTGCAGCAGTAGATGTTTCTCTGATGTGGAACTGCCACCAGTGGAGGTTTCGCTGCTCTCTTTTGGGGTTGGTTTAAGGTGTTCAGCTTGTCTAAGAACCACTGAAGAAAGGCAATCCCCCAGGAAAGCCTGTTTTTCTCCTGAATGGTTTAATGCAGCTGAGATGTAAAGCACCTCTCCATCTCCAAACACCAGTAAAGCACATCCCTCAGACTGGTTAGGTTAAGGGGGCTATCCCCTTCTCTAATCCTGGCAGTGGACGCTGGAAGGGACTTGCAAGCCCACTCAGCCAGGGGCTGTTTCTTAAAACACTCTAGGAAGCAAAAGGGGGGAGGCCAGCCTGGCCAGAGGGAAATTCATTCAGATCAAAAGGTTTAACTCAAATCAAAACCCAGAGTGGTTGTTCATCTAAACAATGAGAAACCCTCAAGCCTGAGGAACGGGTGTCTGAATTGAGGATGCCCTGTTAACTCACCTCTTTGTGGCTGATATAAAGAAAGTCCCCAGCATATTTTGTCTTAAGAGCCCTGGGCAGCTGTAATGAATAGTGGGACAATTTCTTATGCTCTTCTTATCCTTTCTTTGATGCATGTTATCTACGCCCCGCAAATCCAAAACTGGTACGCTCTTTGCTTTTTATTCACACCTGACTACTCTTTGAGTCACCAGCTACGGCTCTGCATTTTGTGGCCACTTTGTGTGGAAGGACCATCATTCAAGTGTACATCCACCTAACTAGATGTCAGACAGACACAAGCTCTGATTTCCCCAAATACACAAAACTGAGGGCTCTGCCTGTAAGTTTTTACCAGATGTGGTCCCTGACACCTGGTCTTTCAGATCACTCTCATCAACTTTGAGATAAAATATATAAGTGAGTTTTTGTGGCCTTATGGTGGAGATCTTTGCCACTGGAAATTCGTTAGCTGCAGTTCTGCAACCACATTCTTCTTGTGAGCCCTGGAGTGGACAAGTGCATTGATGATAAGGGAGGTATAAACTAATCCAACCATTTCTTGTTGTAAGATCTGCAATGCAAGGATCATCAGAAAGTCCCAGCAAGGCAGGCAAAGTTATAGTCCTCCCAGTGAGTCTACTGCATCTGAAGTAGTTCATGCCTGTGCCTCACCAACTTAGCTTGCCTGTCCCCAGTGAAGTGCTCGCCTTCGTAAAGTGTTATCTACATTTGCAGAACCTGAAGCTTTGTGATCCTTCAACGCATGACTGTCAGAAGAGTTTGACCACCTTTCAAAGGAAAATAGGTATTGCCTAAACCTGGTTCATTTTCATTCCGCACGGAGTTTGGGGAACAAATGAACACCATAACTCAAGCCAAAATTCTCTCTAAGTCTTTAAAAACACCTGATGTCCAGCTTGAACATAAGATATACCTTCCTAATTGCACTTATTCCTGCACATTTATCATGTTCTACCTAGCACACACAGGGTTTTTTCTCTCACCTGCTAGTCCAAGGCAGCATTTTGCCTGAAGCTTGTCTCAGACCACGGACCTGCTCTCAGAATTTCCTGAGTTTTTGGTCCTGTAGCAAAGGTTTTGCATCATTGCTGTGACCTAGTCCAGAAGTAGTTGCTTTTTGGTGCTGGCCACAAACAGCAATCTGCTAGCTTCTGTAAGGACACTGTGGAGACAAGGCTTGCAACAAGGGCAGAGGTGGGTCATGAATTCTTTTTTGAACTCTGATTAGCAGTAAAGTGGTGCCTGGGAATAAACACTAAACTGTGGAATTCAGATGTACCTGGCTGATTATTTCCATCTCCTGTTGACCCTAAAAGTCAATAAAGCTCCCATATTGCTGTTCTTTGAGATTCGCCTTTCCTCCCTACAACAATGTGATTAAAATACCCTAGTTCAGGTCCAGCCTATTTGGATGGTGCCATGTGCCTCTTCCCCATGGATTTCTTCGCTCTGGCTGTCGGCCAATCAAGGCTTCAGCAATCTGATCAGCTGCATGATTTAATGAACCCTCCTTTCATGGGGAAGGGCACATTCCTTTATAAAAACTGGTGAGATATCACATTTCACAGGATGACCTCTACTTTCATAGGATGATGGGAGAAAATTGGTTTTGGAAATCGAGGAAGATTGCATCTTGTGAAACAGAATCCAGAGAGTGACACAGAGACCACCTTTCTATTCCAGTCCATTTAATTTTCAGGTTCTGGTTTTGATGGGGAGTTAAATATAGTTTGGGTCACTAGACCAGAAGCACAAATAATTAACAACGAAAGAAACCCCTCTCCCACTGCACTTCTTTACTCCAGGAAACTCTCACAGCAAATGTACCATGCTCAAAGCTGAATAAAGAAATACAGCTTGTCCTCCATGCCACTGCAGCAATCTTTGCAGGGATAAGTATATTTTTATTAACAATACCCTGCAATATTGTTCTGCTGCTACTGCTCTGCTCAAAAGGCAGATTTGAAGAGGCAGAATGCAATGGTTCAGAGATTAAGACCTGGACCAGAGGTGTTGTCTGGGTTCGAAAGGCCTATGTAAACCTAGAGAGTTTGGCACCTACATAATTTGCAAGGTCCTATCCTGAATTCTTGAGGAAAACAGCAAAAATTAGTTAATGTTTATAACAAGTAGAGATTAACTTTGAGAGTAGTTTAGAGAACTTAAGAAAGATTCTCTTTCATAAGGTCATAAACTTGATGCTCTAGGCTAAATAGAGTCTGACAGGCATGTTTGTTCAGGATACATTTATTACTGAGCTATCCAGGGACATCCACAATTACTGTCATGAGTTGTCTGATGATTAAAGAGCAGAATGAGCAAAACGGAAGATTAAAGGCATAGAAGAAGGAGCAGCAATGTCTGTCTTCACTGAGAGCACCCAGCTGACAGGAAATTTTGAGCCATTCAGGAATTTGCGTGTGTGTGTACACTGATATTTGCTGTGCATTTCTTAGACAGCGACTGTCCTGCTTCCGTAAATTTTTACATGTATAACAGACCATCAAAGGGCACAGATCTTACGGTCTGCACCCTTAGCTCTTCAGAGAGCCCATCATGCAGAATTTAGACACTAACAGGGGTGTGTCAGTGCTGCTCAAGTGTGTGCTCTTCTGTGGCCTTTCTGTGATGCCTTGTAATCCTAGTACTTACAAAATGCCTTTCATACCCTTTCCACTTTCAGTGCTCCTGGTAGAAAACTGGAAATGGCAGAAGTACCATTAGTTTCTCCAACATGGTGTCTTTCCCCAGTATTGTCTGGCCTCCAATTTACCCTGTACAAGGTTAACACTTTTACTGCAGTACTGGGTGAAAGCCTTTGCAGGTGCTTTGTGGTAATACTCGCCTTACAGTGGAAATGCAGTGACTGACTCCAGGGGTGGATGGAGAGGGGAGAACCTACCATATTCCACCTGAAATGAAGGACAAAAGGTTTTCCTTGTGTGCCCTTGTGTCATGTATTCATTCACTCTCCCTGTCGAGTCAGACCTGCCTGGACTTGCTTCTCCTGGGGAGCTCCCTGGAGACCACTAACAATGATAAAAGCTCATCATCATTTAAGAGGTTTGATTTAAATGTGTATAAAGGCCAGCAAATATGCCAAACCCTATGTAATCACCATGATCCATACTGAATAGCCAAAAAGAGAGAGAAAAATAAGAAGCAATAATGTTCAATCAGTAAACTGTGGGGTGAAAAGGGGTGTCCCAAAAGTTTTACCTCTAGAAATGAAGAAGTGACAATAGAAGAGGTACATGTAGGACAGCGTGCAGTTGGGACAATTCAGCACAGCTTCATCTATTCCTTCAGAAATCCTTCTCTAGATCAATAGAGAGGTCCGTGCAAACACACTCTAGAAAAAGGGTGGGGACACCCATGAAATGACCCATTCAGTTCATAGTATGTGAAGGGCCAGATTATATAATTATCTGCTAATATCTACCTTTCCATTACTTCATTCCTCAGGGAATATTTTCCCTTTGACCCTACCTAGAATGAGCGTGGATAGCACCCTGCCTTCAAATGGGATTGAAACAAACAGAAGAATAAAGAAAAAAACACAGAAATCCTTGTCCCCAGAGTCTCTTCACCTGCAAACACTTTTCTTTCTGTGTGTGCATCACTGCATGTACTGCAACTTTATGACTGCGCTGGGTTTCCCTGGGGAGCTTCAAACTCTCTTAATGCTTATGACCACCAGTCAATTTCCAACCAGAAATATCCTCCATAGAAAACATGTGAAATAGGCAAGGAGAAAACAAATATTCATTACTGCAGGAGTTAAACTAGCATCCATTTGGATTGCACATCTGTAAAAGGCCAATAAATTGAAGGCAATGCCCATAATTACAATGCAGGCCAGGCTGAAAAAATGATGCATTCCTCTGGAGCAATTTGCTGTTGTTGGGGTTTAGGAAACTTCTCCCTCCCTGCTGCTGCCAAAAGAAAAAAAAAAAAAAAAAAAAAAGAAGATACTTCTTTTTTTGGATGTTGATGATTAAATAAAAGAGCGCTGAACGGCAATAGTCATTAGACCAGCAGGAGGAATAAATAAGGAACATTATTGGTAGTTGTAAATAACGGATGCCATTTTGAGCACAAAGCAACACATCTGGTAATTATTCTCAATTCCACTCCAATTGCTTTGATTTGGCGGCGTAAGGTGCCACAATGAATTCTGCCTTTATTTATTTATTTATTTGTAAATCAGTGTTTAATTGTAAATTGTCTTGGAGGAATCAATGGGATTTATTGCTTCTGCCATGTGAGGTGTGAAATGTTTGCTATTACTGAACAATGGATTATTTTTTAATAACTGTGCCTAGCGTCCATTTTGCTTGTAATACAGTTGTTTTGGCATGGGCAGAAGTTGCTTTTGAACCTCCCTGTCCTACATACTTACACTTTTTTATTGCTTATACTTATTTATGGCTGCTCATTTGATATCATACTAACATTATATCCTTTATTAAAACATAGCTTAAACAAGACTATTTTGCAAAAGCCTTTTTATATGACTTTCTGCCAATTACTTTTAGGCACATATTTTGGACCTAACCAATACATAGCTCATTATCCAAAAGATGTGGAGTTGTTTTTTGTTTTTTTTTTTTTGTTTTGTTTTTTTTTTTTTCTTAGCCCTGATTATTTTTCCGTTATGATTTGTATTCGTTTTTAGAAAGAATCCTTCCTATTCATTCTCAATCTCTCCTGAAATTCAAGGTAAAATCCCTCCTCCTCTCCAAAACCAAGGATAAATGAAGAAGGTAGAGCTTTTCTTTCCTCTTTTCCTTTTCAGTGATTATTAGAAAATTAAAAAAAAAAAAGAAAAGGCACTTTAAAGAAATTTGTATATATATAAATACTTTGGCTTTGCCTGTTACTATTTGTGGATGTTCCTTTCCTCTGTCAAGAATTTCAATTTACTCTTGTACATAGTATGTCCAAACAGCACCAGTGATGGTGACTATTGCATCTTTTAAATGCCTCTGTACCATCTCTCCTAATCTATGATACAGTAATAATGTACCCTTTTTTTCTGAATTGTCTGGTGAGATTATAACCATGCCAGGACTTCTCTTTTATTACAGTGCGTACTTTACTTAGCAGAACAGAGGCACAGTCACAGTTGCTTTCTCCAGATGATACTGTAATTACCACATTAATTTGCATAACAACCTTCAATCCTCTGGCTGGGATACTCCTTCCCCTGAGCCACACTTATTCCTGTACTAGACTGACACATCCTCTTTCCTTAGGACAGGAGTCAGTTTGGTTGAGTCTGAGATACATTTTTTTGGAAAAGCATGATAAAAAAAAAGTGTTGGGTGGTTTTTTTTTTGTTTGTTTTAATGAGGAAACACTGATTTTCATTACATTAGCTTTACTTTAAACAAAGAAACGATCCCCACCCTCCAGGTCTATAGCACATCAGTTTGAAGCTAGTGACAGTATCTCTGAAGAACCAGAGCCCATGTTATTGCGGGGACAAGTTCCCAGACTGGACTGCAGCTCCCCAGGCTTCAGTGGAGCCCAGTAAGCCTCAGGAACAGTCCCAGAAAACCAGAGGGAAGGTGAGGACCATCCTCTTTGCCAGCCATGAAGACTGCTTCCCTGGGGATGAGCTACCTCCTTGAAAACCACTCTTCCACAGATTAACAGAGTCGCTGGAGCTGGGAATAAAAGCCTCCTCTCTCTTCCTCCAGTGACAATCACTGAGCATTTAGCTCTGCCATGGAATGGAGTAGGCAACCTAATTAACACAATAAGTCCTAAAGAGAGGCTGCCAGTGGGGAAAATGGAGCTGTGTGGGCTGTTTGTGTTTGTACCCTGAGCAGTCCTCTTGCCACGAGACCTTAAATGTATGATTAAGAATGGTAAGTGTTAACCCCTCCGGTCCGGGGGCCTCCTGGCTCAAATGCTGCAGTGGTTTCATCTCATTTTCTTTCTCAGAATTACAGCAATTAGCTAGAAAAAGACGTATTAGTTTTATCTATTCCACATCCTTGCTCTTCTTGGACGGAGCGAAATGAATCCCTATATTCATTCAGTTCATTGTCCAGACAATTTTTAAATGACCTGAACAACAAAGATTCTTTCAGAAAGCTGTTTCATTGACTAATGTCACTCTCTTGGACTGATTAGCTCCCATACATGAAATAATAAAATTTATTTTGGGAAGAGATGAAACTCACACATTCCCCTTGTAGAGGATTCACCACACGGCTCCCACAGGCTTGGGCTAATCCTCTAGCTAGCAACCATATATTGCCTGTGAGGTATGTTTTGTGCCCTGTCAACCCTTCCAGGTCTGGGATGCAACTTCTGGTGAACCACAGAGACAAAAGTGGAATTCACATTGTTGGAAAACAGTTCACCTGTAGCTGTTTTATTTAAAACAGAAAGAAATTGACTCTGGGGGCGTGGAGGGGTAAACATCTGTAGAGAATAAAAATACACAGTCCTGATGATGTTCCCTCAGCAAGATTAAGCTGGGTTCAGGGCTGAGTCTGGCTCAAAACCCATACAGGGTCACATTTTCAATGTTTTTTTTTTTTTTTTTTTTTTTTAATGGATTGCAGGAGTTGAGTGTGTGGGAAGGGAAGAAGGGAAAGGAGCAGAGAAGAATGGAAGGAGGAAGGATTCAATATGTTGATCCAGATCATCCAAACTCAGTGGCTCTCCCACTCTCATTTCCTCCTTGTGTGAAACATGGATTAAGATATTTTGTGTGAACAGCTGATTCAGAGGATCAACTCTGTTATTATTTTTTCTTGGAGCGAATGTCCCTGTTTAAATTCTACAAAATAATAATTGAAGACACATAGAAAAGCTAGGTAAATTCCAGGCACCACAACCCACTGGGAATGAATGCCGTTTTCAAGTTATATTTGTTTTTGCATTTGTTTTCCTTCTTTTTAGCTAACAGTGCCTCATACTTAAATATCCCCTGAAGGGAAAAAATATTAAAACCTACGGAAGAGCTGACATAAAGAAAACGACTAAAAAGCGCACCTGACTAAAGTGGTTATTATTATCCACCTTGATACACACTCATACACACACATAGACATTAATCCTTAGCAACCTCTTCACTAACAACTTTGACAGTTGAGAGAGTTCCACTTCAGTAATAAGGATTTATTGCATTTTATCAATAACAAGATCAAAATTGCCCAGGAGTATCCTTTCAACTCCAAAAGGCATGTGTACACCCAGACATTTTGTAAAACTTCTCAGGCTTGATACAGAGCTCACTGATATGCACAGTGTTAACATGTACTGTACTAGGTGTTGGATGAGATCTTCAGGTTTGTTTTCCATCCTCAATCGTGAAAAAAATGAAAAAGAATATTAAACGTTGAAGCCTTATTCTAGCAAATGGGAAAAATCCTCAGCCCATGGATGGAACCTTTTTTAGTGAATTACAGAAATTGAACAATTTGGGGGAGGGAGGGAAGGAACTATCCTTTTTACATTCAAAAATAAGGAAATAAAGATCATTATTACCATAAATCACTCCAGAAATTTCTGTGTCTGTTTGACTCATGGCTTACAACTCCAGAAGATAAAAAGCAAATGAGCTATCCAAATCAAGAAATGTTGCCCATCCCAGATTCAAAGTGCTCCCTGATTCCAGACCTTACTAGTGAGTCGGAGCAAAGCCAACAAAAGCCAAGTGAGAGAAAGATTTGTTTCCAAGCCCCACCTGAATTTTGTCTTTAATGAAGCAAGAGACCTGGAGACAGCCATAACCTTCAAGTGCAAAGATGCCCGTTACAGGTCACCATGGAGGAGCACAGAGGCCCTGGGACTGCAAACCAGGACTTCCACCAATTGAGTTAAAGAACAAACCACTTCTGCAGGGCTACTGCCAGAAGTGAAAAATAATAACTATGGGGAGTTGTTCAAGCAATCTCAAGAATGTTTCTTGGAGGCTAACCATGCACAGTTTGAGTTAAAGTCTGACCTGTAAAAATCTAGTCTCAATTACTGTAAGGGTCAATTAGTCTTGGGAAATACATATTCCCACTAAAAAATTATGAGCTTGGTCAGAACAGGTACTCCAGCCACACCGCCCAAGTTGAAGAAGGCAAAGGCAGGGGCTTGCAGAATGAAGAACCGACCACTGTAGGAGAGGTTCAGATCAACTAAGGAACCTGAAGGTGCACAAGTCTGTGGGACCTGATGTAATGCATCTGTGTGCCCTGAGGGAACTGGTGGATCAAATTGCTATGCCACTATCCATCATATCTGAGAAGTTAAGGCAGTCTGGCAAAGCTCCTCCTGACTGGAAAATGGGAAACATAACCCCCATATTTAAAAAGGGGAAAAAGGATGATTCGGAGAATTACAGGCCAGTCAGTCTCACCTCTGTGCCTGGCAAGATCATGGAGCAGATCCTTCTGAAAACTACGCTAGGGCACATGGAAAATAAGGAGGTGACCGGTGACAGCCAATGTGGCTTCACCAAGGGTAAATCTTGCCTGACCAATTTGATGGTCTTCTACAACATTGTTACAGCAGATAAGGGAAAAACAACCAACATCATCTACCTGGACTTGTGTAAGCCATTTGGTGCTGTCCTGCATGACATTCTTGCCTCTAAATTGGAGAGAAATGGATTTGACAGATGACAGACCACTTGGTGGATCAAGAATTGACTGGATGATTGCACTCAAAGAGTCACAGTCAACAGATTGATGTCCAAGTGGAGACCAGAGACGAGCAGTGTTCCTCAAGGGTTAGTATTGGGACTGGTGCTTTTTAACATCTTGGTCGGTGACATGGACAGTGGGATTGAGTGCACACTCAGCAAGTTTGCTGATGACATCAAGCTGTGTGGTGCAGTTGACATGCTGGAGGGAAGGGAGGCCATCCAGAGGGACCTGGACAGGCTGGAGGGGTGGGCCCCTGCAACACTCATGAAGTTCAACAAGGCCAAGTGCAAGGTCCTGCACATGGGTCAGGGCAATCCCAAGCACAGATACAGGCTGGGGACTGAGTGGATAGAGAGCAGCCCTGGGGAGAAGGACTTGAGGGTGTTGGTGGATGAAAAACTGAATATGAGCCGGCAATGTGTGCTCACAGCCCAGAAAGCCAATTGCATCCCGGGCTGCATCAAAAGCAGCATGGTCAGCAGGTCGAGGGAAGTGATTCTTCCTCTCTACTCTGCTCTTGTGAGAGCTCACCTGAAGTCCAGTGTTCAGCTCTGGGGCCTCCAGCACAAGAAAGACATGGACCTGCTCAAGTAGATCCAGAAGAGGTCATGAAGATGATCAGGGGCTGGAGCACCTCCCCTATGAGGACAGACTGAGAGAGTTCAAGTTGTTCAGCCTGGAGAAGACAGGGCTCCAGGGAGACCTTATAGTGACTTTCCAGTGCTTAAAGGGAGCCTACAGGAAAGATGGGCAGGGACTCTTTACCAGGGAGTGTAGTGATAGGATGAGGGGTAAAGGTTTCAAACTGAAAAAGGGGAGATTTGGAACAGATATTAGGGAGAAAT
This sequence comes from Leptosomus discolor, assembly GCF_034619465.1. NCBI lineage: Eukaryota > Metazoa > Chordata > Aves > Leptosomiformes > Leptosomidae > Leptosomus > Leptosomus discolor. Next base: position 85,069,862 of record NC_141419.1, read on the forward strand.
TGTTTACTGTGAGGGTGGTGAGGCACTGAAAGAGGTTGCCCAGAGAAGTTGTGACTGCCCCCTCCCTGGCAGTGTTCAAGGCCAAGTTGGATGGGGCTTTGAGCAATGTGTTGTAGTGGAAGGTGTCCCTGCCCATGGCAGGGGGATTAGAAATAGATGATCTTTAAGGTCCCTTCCTACTCAAACCTTTCTATGATTCTATGATTCTATGATTCTAGATATAGCCAACCATGGCCTGAAAGAATCCAGTCCCTGGAGTATTGCCCCTGGTTTCCTAGATCAGCAGTGTGTTCAAAGGCTCACTGTAAGGTTGGGAACTGGAAAGATGGTCTTGCACGAAATGCAGAAGGAGCTCCCAAGCCCCATGCCTGATATTTTTCCCCATTATTTCAGAGAGCTCTGCCAAGTATTGGACAGCATAGAGATTTCATCTGCTGTATGGACCCAGGTGTCTTTATGGTTCTGTCCCTTTACCACAGAATGTCTCACAGGGGTTGGTGGACATTATCCTTGCAGCATATCAAAGAACAAGACAAGTAATATTACTGTTTTAACATCAGCTGAGTGCAAAGGTGATTTTTCCCCTGTGTTGGCTGTGCTGCTAGATGGCAAAGGCTGTAATCTAGTCCTGCTTGTCTGGGATGTTGCTCTGAAGCCATTCACACTCCAGTGAGGCTAAGCTAAAAGGGATAATCATAAGGTTAAGGTAACTAGAAGAAACTCTTCAAACCTTGGTCCTCCTCCTGACTTATTTCCTCACATAGTCAGGAAGCACTAGAGATATTTGAGACAGATATTCCTCACCTAATTCCTAGCTTGATGTTTCAAGTGAAGAAAATAAGATTATCTGGACCAAATAATCCGATTGCGAGGGTGAGGGTGAGTGATGGCCACAGAAAGTGGCCTAGCTTCAGCAAATAAACCTCAGCTTCTGAAGAAGGCCATGTTGGCAACACCTCCTGCTGCCAAGCTGCCTGCTCTTGCCTGGTTCATCACTTTGCACACAGCCAGCTATAAAGAGGGTGGTGCACGGCACACAAGAGCACTGTGCAGAATCCTTGTCACCAGAAATGCCTTCCTTGGCACCTAGTGGAATTGACTCCCCCTCCCTCACCCTGTCTCCTCATTTCTCCTGTTTTCTGTTTCCATTCATTGAGAAGGGATAGAAACCAGGTTTTTTTTTGCAGTTTCATCCTGTTGGTCTTCCGTACATATAAACAATTTCCCTGCAGGATAATGTATACCAAGGCCTGCTCTAATGTACGCCACAGTAAATCAAACTGATTTTAAGAACTTTTGTGGAGTTACTGCTTAGTCACCACTATTTAAAAAGAAGAAAACCTGATCCTATTCTTTCACCTGCTTGTAACAGCTTTGAAAAAGTATGGTGATATTACATAAAGGAGAGGTGGAAGGCAGGAAGGAAGGCAGGCAGGAAGGAAGGAAGGAAGGAAGGAAGGAAGGAAGGAAGGAAGGAAGGAAATCAAAGAAATAAAGAGGATAAGAAAGAAAGAAAATAAGACATTATTACTTCCAGTAAAAAGAATATAGGATTGAATTCTTAAAAAAAATACTTTGACAAATTGAAAATAAAACCAATAATTTTTCTGTAAAATTGCGACTGACTTTTAAAAAATCTAAAAAGACATAGGACCTGAACAATGCATGTGCACACACAGCCCACGTAGTACCTAGTTATGTGCAAATCCACTTATTCAAATTAGTGTGATTTTCTTTGAAAGGAGGAATTAAATTGACTTATCTTTTACCCAGAATGCTACAAGGAGAACAAATAATGTAAGTATACACTTTAAAAAATCTTGATCTAAAGAAATAAGGGGACAGAACATTACATTGTCTGATGCTCATGAAAAGCAGTAAGTCTGACATGACATTGATTTCAAGTAGCCTTTCTTTGAAACACAGGTTGCCACATGACTGGTACCAGCTGGGGTATTTCAGTTGTTTGATGCTGTCTTTGCAATGAAAGTTGTATACATTTTTTCTTTTTTAATTCCACTGATTCCTTGCACTTTGTAGCTAAAGTATATCAACTCTATATCAAAAATCTTTGCTAGAGAGCTTCACCTATAAGTTGCCTTTAGTACATCACACCATATATCTGTGTCCAGAGGTATGCTTGGGTAATGCCGAGAGATTTGACTTCCACCCAGGAAGGCAAGGGGATTTCAAAACTGAAGCTGAAGCACTGTCTCTCCTGCAGCTAGATATACTGCCACACATCTGGGGCTTTGGCAGTCTGCTTCAGAGTGTGCTTTCCTGCACTTTGTGATGAACAGAGACTCTTTGAGTAACAGCTCAGATTTGTTTATTCCGCATGACAGACAAAATTCAGCACTACTAATGCAAAAGGGTTTGGAAGAACTGATACAAGCTGGACCATGTCAAAAGAAAATAAGATTTGTTCACACACCTTTTTTAACCCTGAAGTCCATCTATACAACCTGAAGATGTGACTGAATAACAGATACCAACTTATGTTTGAACAGTACTTTTTATGTTAATATACCAGGACGATTTCATAAGCCTGTGCTATTTTTCCTGTTACCTTCAGGTACTCCTCACTGAAAAGCAGCCACTTCTGATGTTGTGCTGGTTGTTAAACAATGCACAGGAACTCTCCCTGGTGGCTTTGGCTGGGGAGGGAAGGGAAATGCAACAAGCAGGCTGACTTTTCTGCTGTGTGAAGCACTGTTGAAATCGGCAGAAAGGAGCTAAGAAATCTGTCTGACATCCTGTTAAAACCAAGTAGCTGTTACTACAGGAGGCCTCTTGACAGGGTGTCAGAGTGCACACTCTGAAACAAGTTGCTTCATGGGCAGCCAAATGTGTAAACCTTCTTCCAATGTCCCTACCCTCATGAGTTCATTGATGTCTGATAAAAGATGGGCTTATGAGCCTTAATGAGAACTCTCTGCTCTGCCTGTCTGCCTATTTTAATGAAATTTATAGGAACACAACAGCTTTGGGATCTCTTCCACCCCATCAACAACAGGCTAAATTACCCAATGGATTCAAAGCTCAAAGGAGGACCCCTTGGCAGATTGACTGATAGGTGGGCCCAGGCACGCATTTACAAACAGCTTGATTGTATAAATCTGATTTCCTTTGGAAAGAAGGAGCAAGTGTTTTATTGGTCCCAGCCAATAGATAGGATAACTTACAGAGAATTGCCTCCTGTTGCCTTCTTAAGAGGCTGCTTTAATGACAATTCAATGGCAAAGCACCTTCCGGATTTTGAAGACGTCACTTTAATCCCTCCCTGGGCGAAGTGTCCTTGCTGAGTTTGAAAACTATGATACCATCACTGGAGAAGGTGGTACAGCTGCAAGTGTGCTGAAAGCAAAGGTCTGCAAGACAAGAGCTTTTCAGAAGCATGCCCTTCATTTTAAAGGGCAAGGCCGCGGCTTTGGAAAGCCGAACAATTTCTCTGAACCACGATTTTTTTTGTGCTGCAGGGATATTTACTGTTGTAAGATTTCCTGGCACTTGAGTGGTGTAGGTAGAACAGATTTACATAAAAAGGGGGAAAAAAATCAAACCTTCAAAGAAGGTTTAAAAGGACAATATCCCAACCCATTGTCTGTTTGGGGGATTTTATTTGGACAGAGCTGTTGCTGAGCCTTTTGTGACCAGACATTTGTATGTGTTTTATTGCATGTTTGCACGGCTGTACGCAAGAGATAATATAACTGACAGGCTAGTGATGATGGATTCCTACAGCACAGAAGATGCAGGGAGGTCAGGAATGGGGCTACATCCTCTCTGGTATGATTGCACCATCTTTTCCTTTTTTTCCTGTAATGCCAGCAGCAAGATGTTTCCCATTCGCAGGAAAGATGCACATGGTTGGGTGCTAAGGTTCTGACAGGTTGGGCCCAGAGGGAACTCTCCTCCAAACTCCGCACCAATGCACCCCTAAGCCCACTGATTCACTTTTTATCACAATTACAAAAGTCAGAAGACTCATGCAAAGCTGAGATGGGGAAAGAGGACAGAATGAATAAAGAAGGCTGACGAATTTAAGTAAGGCACTGAATAGGACTTAGAAGACATGACTTCTGCTCCAACCTGTGTAATGAGGTGCTTCTCCCAAACCATAATAACTCACTGTTCCTCAGTTTTCTTGTCCACACACTGAGCAAGGCAGAGGCTGTTTTCATATGAAAGAGGCTTTGAGAGCCACTGACAGAGCTGTAGAAAGGCTAAGTATTGTCTACATCACCTAGCAGAGCAGCATCCATTTTAAAGCCATCTTTCTGCCTTTCTTCATTTTGTGGGTAAAGGTGAGGAGCTTTACATTGCTGGTACAGCAATGGGGACAGGAAGGGACTGCAGTTTCACTTTGCACCTAACTTTGTTCTTTTCTATGGTCAGGAATGGATATGTTCACAACAGTCTTAACATTTGAGGCACGTCCATAGGAAGCAATGTCTAACTGAGGAAAGCTACAAGAAGTGGAAGAGAGGAAAAGAAGAAAAAAAAACCACAGTCAGAAGCATACACACACAGAGAGGAACCCTTCTGCAAAATTTCTGTGCCAGTTTCTGCAACCCTCAACCTATTCTTTTTTAACACCAACTTGCCAAAATAAACTATAGTTTGCATTTTCAGTGGTTGCTTTTTTGGCTGTAATTTTTCCTATGCTCACATCTTAGCTCTAAATACATTTACAGGAGGGGAAATGAATGTGTGCCCTCCCTGGTAGCAAATCCACTAGCTGTCTCTGCACTTCATCAGGCTGTGAAAGGCAGACTTCACACCGTGAGAAACAGTCCAGGATAAATCAGCCCATTCACTCTCTTCATTCATCTTTTGAACGTCTTTTGCATGTGTTCAGATTATATCACAATGTAGATAATGCTGAAAGACTCTTCAATATTTGCTTTTAATTGCTGGCTGTTACAGTGTTCACCTTTCAGAGAGGGAACCTGATTGCTGAAGAAAATTCAAATAAGCAAACACTAAACTGATGGTAAGAGAATGTCTCAGGCTCAGGTTCTCGAGCTGTTTTCAAGGAAACCTTCCATGGAGGCTTTCCATGGAGGTCCAAAGGCCTCTGGAATCTGAGTAGGCTTTGGACCAAATCCTAAACAGTTTCATGAGTACACACTGGTTTCAGGCCTCATCTCTGTATCTCCAGAGATTTATGAATTTTCACATAGTAGATGGAAAACTTTACTCCTATTCAGGACCAGACTGCCTGCCCTGGCTGCAGAAAGTCCTTCTGACAGTGAGAACAGTTGCTTACATGGAGAAGATACTGTTAAGAAACTACTTCACGCATTTTACCTGTCCTTTAATGTGTGGAAAAAGAGCCAGACACAATCACAGAAGAAAGTGCACATTACACCCTGTCAAGAAACCCTACCAAATCTAAGCATTTATGACATGCTTCTCCAGGGGCAATTGAGCATTTAGACTGTGGATATCAGAACCATAATTTTTCAAGGATGTCAACTCATGAATGTGAGGATTTCCCTGGATTTCTGTCTTTCCTTAAAGGCAAAACATAAATGGTCTATGAGCTCTGCTGGCTCATGTGTGTGCAGTGGGTTCAACCAAGGGCCATGTATTTGTTTATGACCTATCTGGAGCTGGTAAGAAAATATTTCCTGATATAAAACCAGCAAAACTGTGTTCTGGACCAACATGTCTTTCTGTTTTTCAAGGGTGCAGGAGAGGACAGTCTGATAGCAATCTGTGTGTCCCAAGCTTCATGTCTGGTAGAGCAGCCCAGGATTTCCCTGAGCCACTGTGAAGTGAGATCAGAGTCCTGCAACCCGTTTGCTGGTTTTCCTGTATTTAATGGCAGGATCTTGAAAACATCTACTAGGAATAATGCAAATTTCAGGGACGAATTGGCTTCAGGACTTTCCTTTGAACAGTTTGCAGGCAGGAGGGCTACCTTATCAAAACAAGAGTCACGTGAAGTACAATATTCTGCCCTGGCACTGTTAAATGACAACACTTGCGACAGCTCTTTCCCATTCTGGTAATTGAAATAGCAGCAGCAGGTACATGTATGCCCTCTAATGTGATCCTGTAAGCAATGGAAAAGGTCTCACATGGAATACTGCCTTGCACAGCTAATCTTCACTGCACTCTGAGTTATAGGGAGGTACATATCTCCCTTGCTCCAAAGAAAGCAGTGATGTCTCAAAGAAGCCAAGATATATGGCCAAGGTAACCCAGGCTGTCAGAGACAGAGCAGACACTTGAACCAAAAGTTCAAGTTGGCCCTTTAACTTCTGGGCTGTCCTTTTCTGCTCATAACAGAAGCAAGCGACAGAAGGAGCCCAGCAACATCCACCGACTTAATAACAATCATTACTATGCTAGGAGACCGGATGGATAATGCAGTCCCAAAGCATGGACATGAACTAATGTCATCAGCATTGGTATAAATAGGGTGTCTGCATTTAATTAATAAATAATAGGCTGCAATGCTAATCTCCTTCTGCTAACTCTTTTCTAAAGGTGCAATCTATTAATCACATGTCACTGCCAGCCTGGTCACTTCTTTTTTTAGATTCAAGGCAGAAAAAAAATAGCTAGGAATAAATGGATCCTAAATACAGCAGGGCAATTGAATAGCTCAGCCAGCATTATGATCCACTGCTGATTTCAATCCTTAGCTACAAGTTTTTCCCCCTAAGGATGGATATAATGCTTTAAAGAGAGAGTGAAGGCTTGCAATGTTGTTAAAGGTCAGCATGTTACTAATGTCTGCAAAATGGAAGATTTTTCCCTGATTATTTGCCCACAGAAATTCTGTCACTCTGCAGTGTCTGTCGACATGCAGTAAGACCCATTTCTGTGGGCATTGGCTAAGGTGGGTGAGATACTGCTTTTGAGATGGGGACAGAATAACCTTCTGAAAAGCACTGGATATATCTCACCTGTTTGGCACATGGTGAGACTAGGAAGCTAGAAGCTCAAGGAAAAGAAACATTTGTGTTGGTATGGAAATGTAGTAAGAGGAAAATGACAGCACTGCTCATCTGGGACCACATGGAAACAGTCATGCAGAGTGCTTCCTCTGCATGTGAATATCCACTTTCCAGGAAGCTTCCCTTTCAGTGCTCTGAATGAAGTCCATAGACACAATGAAGATTTTCACCTGTTCAGCTTCAGGATTGTCACCCTGCTCTGCCTTTTCTAGGGTCTCTTTAAAAAGACCTGGAAAACTTTCCCCCAGGAAAACATTGCCTCTCATGGTTTTGTGTGCGGGAGGTGGAGGGGAGGCATGTGTATTTAGGTCAAAAATCAAGTTTCCATCCAAGTTATTTGGATTGGAATATATACCCTATATACTATCTCTAGGTGTTACACTTAATTGATTGCAAAAATGTATCCTTGCTAATTGAACTGATTTTCAAAACGATTAAAAGCTTTTCAGAAAGTTCACCTCTGCAATTCCAACCCGTTTGATATCAAAGTTGCACCGAAGCCTCAAAAGAGCCATTCCCTGGCTAAATTTCTTTATTCTTCAGTTAAATGCAAGTCAGAAGTCTCAGTACAGAACATCTGGGTGAAATTTTACAGCCAGCTTATGCAAGAGGTTAAATGAGATCTAACGATTCCTTCTAGATCTAAAACCTGTTCATTTCCTTTCAATCTACCCAGAAACACCAGAAGAATGGCTAGTGCTCTAGTGTTTTGGCCTTTCCTCTCAAAGTCCAAACTTCAATAAGGGAACATTATAGATTCTAATAAAAACCACGTTGCCTGTAGTACCAGCAAAGAGTGCTGAATCACACACTGAGATCAAGGAGAGACAGGGATAAATTCAGCTCATTGCAAACACTGGAGTATATACTTGCATCAGGATTTGAATCTCTGTTGTGAGACATGAGGTTTGACCCCTGTTTTGTTCTAGATGGCTCTGGTCCCTTTGAAGAGTTCCCTGTAAGAGCTGGTTGGTATTCAGGGACCGCTACATCCCAATTTCCTCCTGCACCTTGGTTTCTCCCACAGTACCCATGGTACTGCCTCCCCTATAGCAAGTGGCATGGTGGCATAACAGGCTTCCTGTCAGTGCGGTGTGTCCCTCAGGCAACTGTTGAACCTCAGTTTCTTTTCCACGTGTAAACCTGTACACTGAATAGTGCTGCTTGACCTTAGCTGTGAGCAAATACACCAACCAGGACCGCGTGGTGTGATCGTGCAGGAAAGGGTCCTTGTCAAGAAGGAGGCCATGCTATTAGCTTAAGGTCTTGTGTATGTTATTCAGGATGTCACTTGCTTTGTCTCAAAGGATGTGTCCCCAAAAGGAGCTTTGCTTGAAGGCTGTCCCTAATGTTTCCTTTCCCCAGGTAGACCCTTGCTCCATGACCCCGTGCCTGATGTATTAGTTTCACTCCCAGCTGTGCAACACAGCACAATGCTTTTTCTTGCAACCGGGAAGACGCTATGTGACAGGTCTGCATCCAGACACTGTATCTGGTCTTATCTTTAGAGTAAACTCTTAAGGAAAAAATGGCCTCTGTCTGTTCTATATTGTACAATGAACTTGGTGTCATGGTTCATAACTGGTCTCCCAGGCACTGCCTCCAGATAGATAGTAAATAATTAGATTTCTGATCTAGGGAGTGGAGAGACTGCTTTGGTTCAGGACAATCTCTAAAGTCATTAAACTCATACTATCTTCATTCCCCCTTGCCTGAGGTTCTGGCCCATTCTCCCACATCTCTTCTTCATTAGCTATTCATAATAATAATAGTCATAGTCATTTTGGAAAAAAAATATCCAAGAAAGCAACTCATCCAATGTACCTTACATTGTGGCAACATAATTTCATGTTAATTGGATGGCTGCTTGGGAGTGTCAGTATTTCGTGGTTTATAATCAATGCATCTGGCCGTTCATCAGTGACTTAAGAGACAGTATAAAATAAAGATTTGGGGGAATTAATTGCCATTCATATGGCTCTTCATGGGCAGGAAGTATTTTACTAGCTATGAATTCCTGCACACCAGGTTTGATGGTACAAGAAAGTATCCTTCCACTAAGGACAATCCTAACGTATTTGAGTAGCTTATCCCTTATTTTTAACACTCTTCTAGTCCCGTTCTTTGGGCAGTCTCAACTTGTGTTATGAAATAAACCTGCCCTGGCATGGGACATGTCCTGCTGCACTTCCCACAAGCGTGAACAGGCAGCGTCTCCTACAGGAAGGAGTCTGAGTTGATTCCAGTGTCAAAGTGCGAGGAATCGGCCCCACAAAGTTGGCTCCAACTATTTGGAAGAACATCATTATTTGGGGAGATTTTCAAAGGGAATATTTAGACACCCAAGGCCCATTGACTTTATGTGATATTTGAGCAGCGAAATACATTTGACACTTTTGAACATCTCTATTTATCCAACCAAGTTACTTCTGGGGAACTAATGATTAGAAAACTTGAACACCTAATAACCTTTAATGCATGTATCCTTGCAGCACCAATGTTATTTTATAGAAAGAAACTGGAATCAGAGCAAGATGTTCGGCCAATTTGATGTATATATTCAGACAATCAAAGATAGTATTAGTCACCAGACAGAAATGGAGTGAGAATAATAGCCTGACCCCAAGCAACCTCTTCAAGGTCAAGGATAAAAATCTGTGGCAAGACAAGAAGTTAAGCCTCAGTCTTTCAAGCTGCAGTTTATTGCCCTGTGTGGAGCTTTCTCTTCATCTGTGCAGGATCAGGCTGCAAGACTGCCCTTAAAATTGAAAAGAAAGGAAACAGTCCCTCACTAATTGAAGCCAACTGTTTATCCTCCCTGGGGGAAAATGTTTCAGTGCAGAGCTGCCTTGAAAATTACCTCTCTACAAATGATATTACAAGGGGCCATATTCATTTTCCATCACAGATTCCAAAACAAGCTGGTTTTAAAGATAAAAATATTTTTCTTAATTATGAAAACACATTTTAAAGACACTGATGTTATGCACTGCTTCTAATTTGAAGCCTTTTTTTTTTTGACTTCACTTACTGCCATGAGAATGGGAGTGGTAGTAAACCCAAATATAAAAATGAAAACGGAAACTGAATTTATAGTGGAATTAAAATTGATCAGATTATCTCTATTGCTTAGGCTGATTGGGATGCAACCCCTCCTATTCTTGCCCTGACATGAAGGAAACACATTAATGGAGAATGATGCTTTCCCTTTTTAGGACAAAACCCCAATATTTTCTAAAATCCATAGGTTTTATATAGCAATTTTTATCCATAGATCTTAACTAGGGTTTCAGAAAAGTCAAGTATCATCATTCATATGGTACAGATGGAAAACTGTGGCATGAAAAGTTGAGGGCTGCGAGTCATCTTACCTCTCTTCAGGTGTCTAAAAGTGAGATATCTAAATCTAAGTTAATTTCCATAGGTTCATTCTAGATTCAGTGGAAAGAGAGAAAAGGGAAACTTCCAAGCACCGTTTATTCCATTTGCCTTAGGATGGCGTGAATCACAGTTTGGAAGCACCTCTCTTCCTCCACTGTCATAGGAGGAACCTAGATGACTGCCTTAGACTATATGCCTAACATTTAGGTGCTAAAGCTAGACAAAGTGAATCCTGCCTGAAATAACATTTTAAGGACAGCGGCACAGAAGCCCTATTTAAAATGTCTTCTGTCCCTAAGTCCACGACTCCTAAGAGGCCAAATTTCTGGGTAAAAGCCCTAAATACAGTTTACTCAGAGAGCTAAATTATTTACATAGGGATTTTCTACCTCCCAAACTGACTTCCTCTACATGCTGCAAAATAGATACAGCAATTGGAAAATGCTGTGTATGCCATGCACAAAAGTTTTCTTGACCTCCAGCATCTCCCGAGTCTTGAAACTTCTTGCAAGCTGTGATACTATAATCTGGGATCTCAGCAGGCAAAGGGCAAAACCCTTCTCACTGAAATTCCCACTCAGAGAAGAGAGAGTTCAGTCTGCGTCAAAACTGCAGGGTTGAGCCAGTCTTATTTTAAATTGCTCAACAGTAACCTCTGTGTGCCAACAGCTGAGGGTACTGACTATAGTCCAGACATTTCCTAGCTTCTGCATCACACTAAAACTCATTTTCCAGAAAGACTTTGGTTTAATCTAGAGTCAAAGGTCTTTGCAAGCATGCAATAAACAAGTGTCAGCCATGAAGAAACAGAAACACAGAATTATGTGCTGAACACTCTGCTCAGTTAATACCCTGGCAATACTTTAGGCCACAGTATAACTGTATGAACTGTACCAGACCTGGAAACAACAGACTTATTTATCTAGATCCATGGTTTTAAAGGTGTTTAGGTACTTGATTGACATTGATTACAGTTGGGGTTAGATGATAAACAAATACACATTAATACATGTGTATGTCAACTGTAAGTTGTCAGAAAGAACTGAAATTCAGACCTAGAGTAATGACGGCAGGCAGGAAAATAACTTTGGATACCAAATAGCATTTTCTGTTAATAGTTATTAAAACATGCTTGTTTTTACCCCAATTCTAAGTGGCTGCAACCAGTGAGTTTTCTGCCAGATGCCTCAGTTTCCTTTGTACTAATTCTTGTCTTTGCCATTCCTCCTTACATCACATTTTGCACCAGACCTCTTCTAAGACCTCTGCCTTTTTGGTACAGTGGTCAGCAACAATAGCATTTTGACATGGGGAGACAGACTGGACGTTATGCATTAACAGACCTTGCCCAGGGTTTCCTTGTGCACTTTCATTGAATATCACTTGGTGAAAGTACGCACACAACAGGAGTGAGAACAACACCAAGCCACTCACACCTAACTCGTTGCTGACTGTATAGGGGATGTTGGTGTATTGCTGCTCCAGGATCTGGGCTTGGACTTGATGTGAGAATATTTTGATCCTTTGTGAACGTCATACCAAAAGCACAAGGAAGAAGCTTGGAAAATCTCAATAAGCAAACAAAATCTGTAAGGTGTGAGCATCAGTCACCCTTACTTTATTCAACATCAGGCAGAAAAATGGTTTATATGTTTCCTTTCCTCCAAATGCTTCTCCAAAAGAAGAGCAAAACATGCCTTCCATTTTTTTAAAGAAATGCTCATGTAACCATAACTACAAGTTCATCAGTAGAAAAATACATAATAAATGGCTTGGGTTTTTGACTCTTTTGTGAGACAGTTCATTAGAAACTTCATTTGTCTACATGGATTGCACTTATTCAGCTATGTTCTAATAAAATGCATATTGCTTCCAATAAAGGGAATGCATTTGCTATTGATGTGCTATAAACTGCTACACAGAGAGGTGTTATTACATCCCTGCGTAATAACAAGCCAATTATAATGATCAGCAAAACCCTTACAATAAAGTCAATGCATGAGGAGTGATTATCATAATGCATTCTAACTGTTCAGTGCCATAAATGCTTTGCAATTAATTGCGAAGCGTATCTATAAATGCATTATTAATGCTGTATAAAAACCCATTGACAAGCAACCTTTACATTAAAAAAAGATACTAGGATTGTAATGTGTCCCTGAGTTCACCTAGGAGGTTGAGCTGTATTTACAAAGGCGGAATTTTTTATAGGATTACATTTTTTATTTCCTCCACTCTCCTCCTCCCACCACTTCTTCCATTTTTGCCATGTTGTTGAAAAACCTGCAAATATCACTCTGCAGTGTAAGGACCCTCAATCATCCACCATACTTGATTTTTGGTCCTGTACACGTCATTTTGGGCACAGCTACAGGCTTTCACTGGTGTATAACCCTATGAGTTAAGACACTGACAGCCTGACATACATGAATGCCAAAGGCACTAGCTGCAAGTAATAAGCAAATAAAAGCATATCACAGCCTAAGCAGGCAATGCAGGAAGGGTGAGAAGGAGAAGGGAATCGAAGTTACATAATTGGTCAAAAGTTGCGTGGTAGCAGAGAACAGAGCCGGTATCAAAACCTCAAGGCAATGAGCTCCCCAGCCTCTCCCCAGGCTCTGCTGTAGACTCTCTTCCTTCTTGTCAGTAAACTAATAGGTTACAGATGCTTTATGGAAAATGTGCAATATAGTTTTTTCTCTTTTTGTTCCCTTAATACTTGATTTTAAAAGGTTGTCCTTAGTACATGTGCTAGAACACAATGTCCTGTGGATCTTTTCCAGTTCCTATTGATGGGCACACTTCCATCGATTTCAATCACGATGGAAAGGGCAGACGTGAACAAAAGTTTGATGTCCCTTATATTCTTTCAGCAGGTGAGTGTGGGATGTAGCACATCAGACTTCAGCAGAGTCATCGAATATAAAACACTACACATGAAGATCCGACGGAGCCTTTTTTCTCCCCCAGAATTAAGTTTTACCAGACAGTGGAGAGCACGAATGGGGTCATGCAGGGCCACTTTGAATTAACTGATCCTTTTGCATGCTGGCACATTCTGCCTGCTTGAAAATACAGCCTTGTGAGGACAACAGGGTGTCAGCTGTCAGTAGGGTCATGCAGTCCTGAATTTCCACAACAAACCAGGAGATTTTCATTTCCCATTGACTGTAATCAGTCCCACAATAAGCCACAGCTAGAAAGAGATTTCCATATGTACTAAAATGCTCTTTCTAGATCAGGTTTATCTTAGGGCTAAAGGAAAAACACTACAGATTCTAATAGATATTCAGACCTGGAATAAAGTCCAAAGGCCCAGTTCCCTTTGAACTCAGTGCCTTTGAGCATTGCTGTAGAAGGTTCCATCACACACAACAGGGTCTAAATCTCAGCTCAGCCTTTCGGAGACAGTGGCTGCACCTGAACTAAAAGAAAGGAAGAATGTCCAAATCTGGGTGAGTTTCTTGATTCTGCCCTGGACTCAATGGTTCCCTGTTCATATGGGGAGAAAACTGAGACATATAGGCCAGAAGGGCCCAGAGCAATGCTCAGGGCTGTAGGATATCTAAGGTGACCTTCTTGGTCCTGGGCCCAGCTCCTTCCCCAGACCTTGACTAGATAGACAGAGAGGCAAGCATACCTCAAAGCACTGACATCTCTCCCTCCCAATAATACTGCATCTCCAACAGCCACTCCTCATGAGCCCACCTTGTCAATGATGCCAAGGTTTTCTGTTGGTCCTGACACCTCCCCATCCTCTGAGGCAAGAAAGCTGTAGTTTACTATCATATTTTTGTTAGGTTCTTGATTTTTCTTTTTTTTCTTTGACTCATGAGCTCATCTTCTCTCAAAGTGCATCTTTTAACAGAATATTAGACTATTTTTAAAAAGTCATTCCTTCTCTTTACCCTTCACACAGAGATACTGCAACTCAGCACCAGTGTGCAGTTTTGATATTGGATATTTAATTAATAGAGAAAAGATATGTAGATTTAGGTGTGGGGTTATTTTGGGGGTTCATTTTTTTTAATTTCTCCTGCAAGAAAAGTCAAAATCAGCTGAAAAATCATGTTGGAAATATACTTTCAAACTGCAAGGGAAGATACAGATGGAGAGAGATGTTCTTTAAACTGTAGGGGGCATCAACGGAAAGAAAGAGGAATATGAGGCCCCTGGTGTGGCAAATGATCTGTCCAGAGGTCTTGAGTCCAGACCTTACAAAATGTGAAGACAGGAGCTGCTACTATTGAACTAATAGGTTTAGCCTTGCAGGTGCAATGGTCGCAGCAAAGGCTGGCACAAGTGGGTTCTGTGACCTTTGCAAGTTCCTGTCTGTGCCTTGCTCTACCCAAGCTGTAAAAGATTAGGATGAGTCATACTGGGCTCACGACAATGTTGAAATAGTTAATGGGGATGCATTCATGGCGAAGTAAGCTTGGATCTTTACCCTCAACTGTAAGAAGGGAGAACATGTTTGCCAGTGCCACCTGCCTGCTCCTGATGAATGGGTGTGGGGACCATACCAGAAAGAGAGACAAGCAATTGAAGAAAAAGCTGTGGCAGACCACATATAGGTGGGTTGTACGGGTTGTCACCTGGAAACAGGACATTCTTTCAGTCTGCTCTCCAGCTCCTGGGGTGTCAAGTCTTTTAAAGAAGCCAACCAAAGGTACAAGATAGGGTACTGCTGGTAAAGTGGCTTCCACTGAGCTTAGTGTTCCAGGCAACATATTTGTCTCAGAGATAAGTAAAAGATAAGAATTACAAAGATACCACTCTGATGCGTGCATATTCACAGACTTCAGGACTTCTTGCATGCAGGCATAGCCTGACAGCCAGCAGTGCAGCAGAGCAGATGCTGAGCTCTGTCAAGATGGCATCTCCTTACTTATCCTTAACTCTCTTCTTCAGACCTTTCTGGTCTGAAAGTCTGAGCAACCAAACCTACTCTTTGCAAAATGCTTCCAAGGAAGAAGGAAATAGTTCCATGTGGAATGGTTATACCAGTGTGAAGCCAAACTAAGCTGAAGATAATGAGTCTTGCTTGATTGTGGCATCTAAACAGGCCTGGATCTGACTAGTACCTGTATGGGAACCTTCCTGAGAGGTTGCCCATCTGATCACTTAAATGTAAAACAGCTAAATGCCAAATAGTTACTGGGATCTTGGGCTGTGTTTGTCACAGATAAACCCTGCCAGCTGCAGCAGAGAACTAGTGAGAGTTAGAAATGGACTAGATGAAATAAGAAATAGTCAGACTTTTGTCGCAAAGGAAAATAGGGCTCAGAAACCACGGAAGGGTTGTTCTGGCCTCATAATCATTGCTGAGCTGATCAAGGGGAATAAAAAGAAACAGATCATAGTGCATGAGCAAGGCACCACTGTTTTGCTGTTTACTGTAAATGAGTGCTTGGACATTTTGCACTGAAGCTGGAATAAACCATAATCAAACAGATAATTTCAGAGCCTGCACATTGGGTCATGGGTAGAGAAACGATGCAAGTCAGTTGAAATATGAAGTCCAAACCTTTCAGCTGCTGTTATCATGCCCCCCGAACAGCAGACAAAAAAAGACACACAGCACACGCCTCCCCCAAGCATACACAAAAAAAATTACTTGAAAGCATAAACAGAGAGAAGCTTTCATAGATTTGTGAAGTCTTGCATGCAAAAAACACTGCAATGTGATGAACTGCAGGCTCTCCTGTGAATCTCTCAACACCCTCTCTGCAGGTTATTGCACCTTCTCAACCCTAAATCACTCTGGACCTTGTCTTTTTATTTTCTTTAGTCCAGGAACCTTCTGCATCTCTTTCATAAAATGCAGGAGGACCCCAAAACCACTGTGAAGTGTTTCTTCATAGACACATTGACACTGGGCCTGAGTAGCACACTGTGTGCATCTTTGCATGCCTTCCTTTACGGACCTTTCTCTGTCCCTTAAGAGGAATGTGGGAGCAATGGAGCATCTAAGCATCACTAACAGAGTGCAACTAGAGTAGCAGGAGAGTCCTTTCCTTTTAAAAAAATGTTACTCCCTGTACAACCTAGTGGGACCTCAGGGCTGCGTTTATCATAGGTTAACCCAGCCAGCTGCAGTGAGAGTTGTCTAGTGAGAGCTAGAGATATTGTGGATAAAATAAGAAATGGCTCCAAACTTTTGCCCCAAACCACAAAACAGACTTGAAATCTTTCCCTAAGTTTGCAAAACTTTAAGTCACTGATATCTACAGACTATTTTTAGAGCTGAATATGAGACAAGGAACCAAGAAAATTCATCAACAACAGGACGTAGATAATAGAAAATTCTGTTAGTTTAGTTGGAATTTGTCATGTTCAGAATTTAGCTTGCACTACTAAAAACATACTGGGCTACATAATATATAGCAAAGTAGTTTCTGTACAGTCAAGTTAAAATTTGGACAATTGAAGGCCAATGAGAGGTTTTAAGATGCCCTTAACAGTGCTACAGTTACACTCTGATTTTTCTAAAGACTCTGTGACAAAGGACTTTGACCTTCCGATCAGGTACTTGAAGCTTCATGAAGCATTTCTTAGAAGGAATACCCCTATATAACATTTTGTAGCTTGACTACACAAACACGCACCAACAGTCAGGAATACAAAATGCAAAATTTTCCCATTAATTTAGACTGTTTCTCTAGAGAAATTTACTGAGGATACATTCATTTCTAGTTCCTGTGAGATTAGGCAAATGTAAATAATGCCAGTTTTTATTGAAAAGGATTAGGATTAACTGCCTCTTCCTCGATGTCATTTAAGGCTATCCATACACTATACAGATGGACCATTCAAAATATCTGTTCTTTGTCTTTCTCCTAGTCCAATATGGGATTAACAAACAAAATAATTAAAAAAAGCAAAACTAATAAGGGGCACCCAGCATTTCCATTTTGTTGGGCTGAGTGTAATTTGTGCCAAGCAACACTTTGAATTCTTCCCCAAACCTAGATGGTCTGATAGTCTAAATTCTCACTCACACGCACTAAACGCTAACACACCCACTTTTGGTTCAACTGAGAATCAAGACACAGGAAAGGTTAAAGACCAATGAAATCCAGACTCCAGAACAGGAAAAAAATGCTGAGCAGAATCTGGTGGGGCGGGAAGAGAAAAATTTTGGACTCCCACCAGCTTTAGGTTGTGGGAGAACTTACTGGAAAAGTAAAGATTCATGTTTTAGCAAAATGCAGTTATTTGCTCCTATGTAAAACACAATCTTACTTCCTCAAGAACACTGCTTATCATTTCCATTAAAAGCCTCCTTGCATACTACAGTTTCAAAGACCACTGCATTCTTTCTTTAATACTTGACCTAGCACCAGAATTCTCCATAAGTCAGAAGACAGAGGCATATTCAGAGTATGGGCTTTGGGCAGACCAAAGACTTGTGCTGTGCAGAAGAGCTGCTTCACCTTCCAAGCCCCCCTCTTCTCTCACATCCCATCCCATTACATGGATGGGGTATAATAAACTACAACTTAAGTTTTTTTGTTGTTGAAGTTGACCTTTATCTTGCAGCCTAATGAAGTCTTTTGATGTGTTCCTAAGATACACAGCCTCCTTTTTAGCATTCTGTTTGCTGTGCCTGCTTTAACCGGTGGGCTTGTGAAGAACGTAAGTTCTCATACAATGCCTCCCTTGGGTGCCAAGTGTTCTTTTCTCTCATAGTTGCCCTTGAGTCATGCCGTCCTGAAACATCACCAGCCCAGAAGCAGCTTGTCAGTGGGGAATTAGGACAACGTGTCTTTCACGCCAAAGATGAATGCACACACTTGGCCCCTGCATTATGATCATGGATAAGAGCAATATGGGAGCAGAGCAGCTGAGAAAAGATGAGGTTTGTGTGTGTTGGGGAAATGACAATTAGCTAAAATAAAACGTGGAGGGAACCACTGGTGTGACAGATAATGTGGAATCAAACCACCACCAGAGCCCTTTGCAGTTCACACCACCCCTCCTGAAAGCAGCTGCTCTTAGCAAAAGAGCTTGACAACCCTTTCCAGAAAGCCAGGCATGTGTTCTCTTTTACTGATTTACATTTAAAAAAAAAAAAGAAAAAAAAAAGAGTGATTGGGAGCTACATACCCTGTAGGCGCACTAAGCAAATTGGCCAGCCTAATTATTATTTTTTAGTATGTCTAATTAAATAGACAAAAGGCCTTCCCTTCACTCTCGCTGTCGGCAGGAGCTCCACTGGAATGTGCATAATGTCCCCGCATTTGCCCAGGCAGCTGAGCCTTTCCCTTTTCCCCTAGGAGATCAGCGTTGACAACTGCCCATGGCTTACTCACTCCTACTCAGACATAGAACCAGATCGTTAGATGGGAAGGGAAAGGGGGTAAATTGACCTGGTTCTGTTAAAAACCACTGGACAATGCGCTATGATGTGACATGCCTTTGTTGCAGGTTAGAAGCTTGCCATGGCCCTTGATAGCAGAATTCGCCATTGCAGAGCCCATCAAATATTTTCTGCCCAGTATTGGCCAAATTCCCTCAAATTTATTTTACAGGGACTCTAAAAGTGCAATATTTATCCCTGAGCTTTCTGGCGTTTTTCCAGCACTCAGCTCTTCTTCTGCTCTGCAATTACACGGCACTACAGCCCTTCCCTACAGAGCCTCTGTCGACCTGCCGGTTTCACCACTCCGTAACACCAGCCATTTAACTACAAGCTATGTACAAAGTCTTCCAATGACTTGAATCACTGGAGAGTTTCAGCTTCTGGAATCCAAAGCTTTCAACTGAAAAAAGAACACAATTTCAGAGCCTTTTGTCTGTGAGGCATTTTACTCCTTTTAAGTAGTTGTTGTTAGAGATTTCCACTAACGCCAGCACAAAGATAGTTGTCCCATAAATGAGTAAGAGTTTATGTCTATGGTGGAAATTAAAGAGTTTTCGCACATCTAAGAGCCACATCATTACCAAATGACAAAATCTACTCCCACATTTATATGATACATAAGCTCTAGAGTTTTTACAGCATATAGGGGCAAAAGCTTCTCTATTTTTTCCCAAAGAGAGAGGGTTAGAGAGGAAGGAAGCACCATCTCATTACATGTATGCGTGTATATATATATAAATGTACAGATACAAGAAAAAAAGCGCAGAATGGTAATTTATCCAGCATAACAGACCATCTCGTACTTTCTCAGTGAGCTCTGTGTTTGATCTGACAAACAGGTCCCTATTAGAAGAGTACGGTGAAGTATCACCACATCAGTTCTGGTAGAAAACCTTTTACAGGAAACACCTTATCACTGGTGATCTATTGAACGGTCACTTAGCAAAGCCTTCCAAATCCACTGTGCAGGATAGAAAAGCAAAAGACCAACTCCTGATTTCAGCTACACCTGTGCAAATCCTGAATAACTCCCTGGGACTGAAAGAAGTCTTCAGTTTCCACAACAGGTTTATCCAGATAAGCTGATACAGGTGCAGAACTCTTTGCTGCCTCAGAATTTGCTTTTTCCAAAAGCAGAGTTGCTTCAATCCAAGCAGAAACAACACAGTCTGAGAACTCATAAAATACCTGCTTTATCCTAACCAAGTCAAACACCTCTGCAGCTCAGCCCAACATAGGTCTGGAAAAACTACATTGCTGTCTACTGCTGTTAAACTTTGTTAAGTCAGCGCCTGATGCTTCACTTCTTAACGAGGCAGTTATTTGTTTCCCAGGCAATCGCTGGCACCTGCCTGCCTTTTAAAATCAAATAATAATTGAATATGAGGAAAGCGAGACGAAGTAAAGGAGATTTAATAAAGAGAATCTTTGCTGCAGAGGGAATTTCTTTGGCAGTGATTACGTTACTAATTGATCAGCACATTGCCTGAGAGAAGCCAGAGACAACAATTATACTTAGCGCAGTGGCTGAAAGCAATGCAGTCAACTACCTCCTCGGCTTTCGCTGTCCGCTGGTTTCACCTGGATCGGTCTGTTCATCTGTAAGAAAGAGCAAAGAGAGACACATAATTAATGTTGGAATGAAACATTCATATACAGAGGCTTGCTTAGCTTTTTTACCATGCATCATAGTTCACATCAGAAATTACTCCACAAGGAGGGAAAAAAGCAATTAGTAAACAAAGAAGTAACCACAGAGTACACGCTGCTTCTTGGTCTGAGGTAAATCAGTGTCACCCTATTTACCTGACAGGGGCTCTGTTGAATCACTGTGTGACTCATATCACACAGGTCATGAAATTTTAAACATAAGTTTTTAAATTTCTAATAGTTTCCTCTGGAAATACTACTGTGTCAGAGCAGAAATGCTTTGTCAGAACATTGGGATCAGTGAAACTTCAATTGCAAAGATTTCTTGAGACTGGCATGATGAAAAGAAAATGGAAAAGTGAATTCCACCTTCACTCAGCTCAGTAGAATAGTCACCTATAATACGGCAGACTCCATTTCATACTTGGGGAACGGGATTTGGATCCGGTTTGTCCGTATGCTGAGGAGTGCTAGCTATTGAGAATTTTTTTGGTGGGAAAGGGTAGGATAAGAGTCACAATGTCTGCCTCTGTTGCTTTTACAAACATATTTCTCCTTTCTCACATCAGAACATAAGCAAGTATAAAAACCTTGCCATCACGCTGTGAATTGGATTTCTGTTCTCCAGCTATCCCTCTCTCTCTCAACAAAAGCATTGGGGACCATCATTATCCCTAGAGCCCCAGGACAGAGGGCAACAGATGTCCACAAGCATCTTCACTGGCAGTGCGTAACATGATGTGGGTGTCTGATGAACAGGAGCGAGGATACACCCCTCCTGTTAATAGCTGGAGATGCAGGCTCGATCAGAACCAGCCGATATTTTCATCTGAAAGCCCTTAAGTGCCTCTTCCTCGATGTCATTTAAAGCTATCCATACACTATACAGATGGACTATTCAAAATACCTGTGTGTGACCACTCTTCAGTGAATTGGCAACTAAAGAAAGTGTAAGTTCAAACAGGCATCGCAAGGAGCAGGAAGTCAGAAGGTAATGGGAATCTCCCAACACATGTCTTCCCAATAAGGTGAGACTACAAATGGACTGATGAGTGTCACACGGTGCCTTCGGGTGATACTGTCCCTCCTTTATTTGCAGCTAATTGCAGTTGGGCAGCAAGGCTGTTAGTTTTCTTTTTCCTTTTTTTCCTAATTTCCTTTTTTTTTTTTTTTTGAAGTAGTTCATAATCATTTAGATTTATTCTAATTGCTCTGCACACATATTTAGTAATAAAAAGTTATCAAGCTGGCTGACAAGTAGGTTAAGATGATGGAAAGCCTAGCAGATCCTGCTGCATTGTTGTCTCGATAGGAAAATGTACTTAGCCATAAACTGACAACAGTTAGACTCACACTTGGGAAGAGAAGAATCATGGCCCCAGACACTACTGAGCAATTTCTGCTCTCCTGTGTGCCGGTATGATCCAACAAACTCCAGACAGCTGAACTGCTAATACCAGCAAAGAATGTGGTACTGGATAAACCTTGCATCAGACCCTTCTTCTACAACTGTAAAGATATCTCACGTGTGTGACAGCTCACACACGTATCACAAGACATTAGCAGAACCGGAGGCAATACATTTAGCAGCAGCAGGATGGACATCCTGCCATAGGGGTCCTGTAACCACATATGAGCAGCTAGCTGTTACAGACATTTAAAGATCCGACATCACACAGGTGAGGAGGACAATTTATGTCATGTCACTCCAAATGTGTAAAAAGTGTAATTTTAGGGCACTCTTGAGATGAAAAGGATGAATGGTTATCTGCAGTGCCTGTTCCTCTCCACTGATCATAAAGGTAGTCTATGCAGTTAAGAGTTAGGTGAGATGAACACCATCTTGCTCTCATATGCAAGATACTGAAGCCTAACTACCCAGTTACTGTGCTTTAAATTCCCCCAGTGGCGTAACCACTGTAATTGGTTTGCATTTAAAGCAAGGTTGGTGTTGACACCATTCATGGACCAAGGTCTGACTTGAGAGCTGTTAATTTTTGACAGCTGAACTCACGCTATATATTATGGGTTCCTAATGTCGACACAATGGCTAATCTAAATCCAACGGTCAGAGGAGGGTGGTCAGAAGTCCCTGGTGCTCACTCCAAGACAGCCAGAACCTGCATCCCAAGCAGCTAGTAAAAGAAATAGTTACAGTAGCCAGGAATTTATAGGTGGTGTACTGCATACAGCCTTGAGAAGCAATGTCTGGAGTCCAAAATGGACACAGCTTTGCAATGAAGAACACTCAATAACTCTATCAATGTAGATATCAATGTGAAGCCTGCTAAAGGCCATGAAATTCCCCACAGAACTTGAGTAAGCTTTGGATCCAGCCTTTAGAAAAACGAGACAGAGCTCTTCCTACTTGTTGTTGAGTTGGATGTAGTCAGTTTGCAGAAGGCAGAGGAGATCATCAGACACTTTAGCAAAAATGAGAGGAGACAATATTTGTTTGGGGTTGTTTTTTTTTGAGACTGGGGCATGAGAAAAAGAAGACTATCTCCAAGAAAGCAAAAAAAAGAGCGAGGGAATGAACATCCAAGAGACAAAGAAAAGACTGGAGAAATTAATAAGTAAAAGGCTAGTGTAATTTAATGTACACTATGATTTATACACTTGACAATTTCTTTATAGACCAAAGAGAAAGTGCTGCCTGCACGGAGCCCATAATACAAATTGAGATCATCTTGACATGAAAGACACCAATTATAGGGAGAAACACTGAGAGGAAAATAATTAAGTTTCTGCTCTCCATCTATGGAACTTTTTTTTTTTTTTTTTTACACAGACACTCTAGGAGCAAGGAGCTGGCATTGGGAGCAGAAAAGGGCTAAGTGCAGAAATAAAATAGCAGAAAGACGTACCTTCCCCAGTCTGGGGAAATGCCTTCTTAAGGAGAAGGGAATTCAGAGGTTCAAACTCCCTGCTTACTCTTCAGCTAGGAATTGTCATGGGTTTAATGCAAAGAAACCAAAGTTTATACACCAAACTGCAGTCTTCTGAATAGCGGTTGGGGAAATACTTGTAAGGACATCTTTAATGTATGTCCTGTCTTGGTGGACCCTGAGAGTGTGATAGGAGAAAGAAGATTTGCCAGTCAGCAACAGTGATTAATACCACGGGTATACACATGGGATCATAGGAACTACAGATGTGGCTGTGAGGTTTTATTGATCCCTGTCACTAGAAGTATTCAAAAGAGTTTTGGCAACATGTGAAAAGACTTAGGCAGGCTGATTCAGCATCTGAACTGACAGAGGGACTGCATTAACTCTGTTAGGCCCTCCTCTAGGATGTGCTACACTTCAGTTCATTGCAATGGTCCTTCTTTCCTCTGCCCATGGATACTCTTTGTGCTCTCCTTTGAAATATCATCATGGTTCCTTATTCTGCATTATCCCTGCTGACCTACCACAGTGAAAGAGGTATACTTCTTTACCACAGTTAACACAGAAAGGGTTTATTTCCTCTTTAGCCTCCCTCCTATCCATTAGAACCTGACTAAAAGCTTTTATTCTCAGTATAAACTATGAAGATTCCTGACATGACGGTACCAGAATGCCTAACAGTCATAAACCCACTATAAATCAGGACAATATGTTTATTTTTACTAATGATTCAGAGTCCAATTTGGCCACAAATTTAATTTGAAGTGCCTCGCTCAACAGCAATGCCATAACAGAGGTGTGCTGAGGACACTGAGGCACAAAGGGATTTAGGCAAGAGCCAAAAAAATTAATTTGGGTTTCTGGTTACATATGACAGACCCACTTTTCAAAGGCGTGGCAAGCAGATGGCAAACCAGTTTTATTCACAACTATGTTCCCAGTCTGGTCTCAGGCAAAGCCTGTGGCTCAGATTCCCTGTCTGTATTGGCAGCTATGGGCACTGAGTACCGCAACAGCTGTGGATTGGCCTCATTTCAGGAAGAGGGGTTGCATGCCCTTTTTCCACAAATGCCATGAACACTTGGGCTGATGGAGAAGTTGGAACTTCAGGTGCACTTCTCAGTTTCCTTTGATCCTTTGCAAGTTCATCTCTGCTGAAAACCACCTTTACTATCACCTTTGAACACCTTGGACAAGATGAGCATACTTGTTACACTTCATATCCTTCATTTCAGCTTTTCCTTCCTTTTGCCTAAACCCAACCCATTCAAATAATGCCAGATGTCATCCTCTCACACCAGCTTGCCACTCGCCCCACATAACCCCTAGCCCAATCCTCCCTACAAGTAGAAACACGACATCATTTTTCATGTCCAATTACAGCCACCATGGTGCCACTGTTAAAAGACAGCGTAGGTAATTCTGTCAAAAAGGGTTTGAGTTACAAGAAGCGATGAATTACAGCAAGCCCTTTTTCAATTCTCCACAGAAATGAAATGTCAGAGCTTGCTGCTGTATTTTTCTCAGCACCATCAGCTACAGGCCACTGCAGGAATTAGACAGGGGACAGACGCTTTTCTGCATCATGATTTTTCTTTTCCTAAGGTTGTCGTTTTCTCCCCCCAACCTTTTTTCTGCTCCCTCTGGCTTTGATATTAATTTAGAGCAGGTAGAAGGATCACCTGGGATAGAAGTGTAGGAAGCAGAGACAGATGATTTCTCACTGTCTCCATCTTTCTTCCTCTCCCTGTTCCTACTAGCCTTTCCTTTCTTGTCTCGCTCACTTTTTCATTAGTCATTAATATACCTGTTTTTTCCAGCCAGGACTAAGGCTTTACTAGGCTTCAGAATGGACAACTGCAGACATAAAAAGAAGAAAAAAAGGGCAAAAAATTAAAAAGGATGGAGACACCCTGAATAGCTTCAAATGTGATCTGAGACAGAAAGGAAAAGTGAGAAGAGGAGAAGACTACTGAAGATCACCGAAATGCCACTAACAGTTAGGAAGACAATGTCCAAGGGAGAAGAGAGTCGAGTTGGAGACAATCTGCTGGTTGTGCTTAAGGAAGAAATCACTTCGGGAGACAAAAAGTGATTCTAGAGCTTGTATGATCTATAAGACCATGGAAGATGACTGCAGTGATCACCTATCTAATAATAGTCTTTCCACCCCTCCTTAGAGGGCTTAAGAAATTTGAATACTCCCTGGTAACAGATTGGGGACTTTGATTAAGACTTTGCATCAAAAACTGTGAGGAAAGCTTTCCATTGTCCATGTTTCCTGAAGTTTCTAAAGAGCCAGTTTGGTACAGCATAGAAAGTAGAGGTGTTAGCCTCTGACAAGGCCTGTTTCCAGCTCTATGCTGGCCTTCTGGATGAGTTTTAACGTATCCTTACATCTGTCTCTTTCTCAGCTTTGTCATCTGCTCTTTCTCATCTTTCTTTTCTATACCACGAAGATAAAGATACCCTTATGTACCATGAAGGTGGCTGATGAAAAAAAAATGTATCTCAATGTTGGTGTTAAACAAACAAACAAACAAACAAGCATACCTCCAGTCATTTCAGTGCCTGATTTATGTGGACAGTTATAATGGCAAAAACCAAACTCTTCTTGCTCAGTCATGTTCTATTATGTTTGGTATTGTCCAGGCATCAGCCCTCTAAATCAATGATGAAACACTGCTGTGACTTAATCACAAGGACTAGGATGCTGATGTGAGCTAGCAGGCCTTAACAAACACTTACTAAGCACTACTGCATGTCTGTAGATGCTGGCTAGCCTCATAGAAGAAAATCCTATCCCAGAATAACTTGCTTCCTAAAGATGCCATGTAGTTCTTGGTTGTGTCATGACAAAGCTCACACGTTAATTGGAGGTATGAATAGTTTAATAACTGCCCTGAAATTTCCAGAAAATGTGGTTTCTCTTTGTTTCTTCAGTGTAAGAGGTTTTTCTGTTCAAAATCTCTCCCCAAGGCACTAAGAGGAATTTCATTTTACTTCTGCCAGCATTTTGGGGGCCTGCTATGTACACAACAGTAATTCCTCTGAAGTCAACACATCTATTTATATGAACAAAGGTACTGGTAGGAATGTATTTGTACGAGTGGGTCATAACTTTGAAAGCATTGAGCAAATCTATTGTGATTGAAGGCCCTAAGGAAATGCAAAGTATATTAGTGTCAAAGTTGGAAAGGCCAAGAAAATCACCTACAATTGAATTGTGTGTGTGTAATTGCAAAGTTCAAATAAATCACTCTGTACCTGATTCTGAGTGACATAACTGAATTACACTGATCTAAACTAGATAGCCATAAGAGTGAATCCGAAGCAATCTCTTCTCTCCGAAGACAAAACAAAGTCGGGGCCCAGGTCCTCAGCTCAGGGAAATTCCCATGAATTTACAGAATCAGGAAAGCTGCTTCAACATAGGTTAGCTACACAACCAGTTTTCTGTATTTGTATATTGCAGCTGCAAGGCACGGAGCAAAAACCTAACCCCATGGGAAGAGAAGTGCGGTGGTTGCATGAATGCCCGTGTGATTATACATTAAGCATACTTTTGTGTGGGCAGTGCAAATTGATACATTGTTGGAAAGAGTAGGGAGAGGAAATATTTTAGAAAGTTTGGTGAAAAAAATCACCTTGGCTTGCCTTGTGGGAAGCACTCGCTAGTAATGCATTGCATACGAAACGACTCTAACCCAAACCTTATCTGGGTAGTGGACTCTTAATTCCTTCCTACCACCCTCTTCCTTGCCTGACAAGACCTGTGTCATAGACATGTACACAAATAGATGAGAAGACCTGAAATGGGAATGTATGAGATGTGAAAAAAAATCTTGAAGGGTCTGACCTTTACAAATCAGTCAATGCTCTGGTGCCTACCCCTGAGAATGATTGCTACCGGCCATCCCTGCACTCTGAGAGTATTTTCTATATATCATATAAACCACATTATAATCCATCCATCTAACTATCGATTCATCTTTCCAGTTGTCTTGTGTATATAGATGAACCTAGACGGGGCTTTAGTTCAGTTCAGGCTCAAGTGCAGAAGCCTATGGCTTCCAATCCAAAACTTTCTCCCCTCAGAAAAGTTTGGGCTTGAGTTTGAAGAAACTGCTGACCTTGTTCATAGCAAATAAAACCTTTCCAATAAAACAAATCCTTTGCTTTGTACTCGGGGAATCTGAGCATGTAGTGCTCAATCTCATGGTGCTTCTGGTTTTAAAAAAAAACTAGGAGGGGTAAAGGGAAAAATCAGTCCTCAGCAGGTTTGAGTACAGTAAGAGGAACAAAACACAGGATGCTTGGAAAAACAAAGTCTTATTTTCCAAAAAAGAGACAGCACTGGGGTTTTTTTTTTTGAGTATTTATATCTCATAAGTACTGTTTCATATGCAAATCTGTATGTGAAAGAGATAGCAGGAGATCCCCTTAGAGCTTTCGGCAGTCACGCAGTAAAAATGATGATCAACAGATCTACTTTCACCAGCTAGACTGTGCCACCACACACACCATGTGCCCTAAGGTACTAGTGCCCTAATCATGCAGATGGGTATTTATTTGCACTCACAGAACTTGCCTGGGTTGTGCACTTGACCTTTCTTTCCTGGGAAAAAAAGGAGGCCTGGTGGATGCTGACTTTAGGCTGGGAAATGTGTCTGTAGTCCCAGTCCCCTCGCATATGTGATAAGTCCCTGGACCTTTAGTGAGTATAGTCAAGCATGTAAAGAGTCCCAGGATTGGCCCACTGGTGATGCTAAGCTATACAAAAGAATCTATTTGTCTGTGTATCCTGACAGCAGAGGTGTAAGTTTTGAAGGCACACCCTGCTCATTAAATCTAGTTCCCTGCTGCTACCATGAGTAATCACAATGTGAAATTCTGTTCATAAACACATCAAATTCTAACCTAAAACTAAGGAAGTCTTTTGCTGTCCTTTCCCCACTTTTTCGCTAATATCAGCAGGGATAACCTTTTTCACAGTCTCACCTCTCTTCTAATTTCCCACTTGAGTTTATTTACATCAACTTTTAAAATGTGCCCAAACCACCTTTTATCTAAAATAGTTCTTCTTTATCCCTGGCACTTTCTATTAGCCAACTCTGTATGCATTTCATAGAAAACAACCACAGTCTCTTTTAGCCTAAATATTGTGACCCCAAACTCTTTCAGGGCAGAGCAACAGCATAATCCACATATATAAAGGTAGCCCATATAGATACAACCAAGATAACCTTGAACTACTCAGCTTGACTAACGAATAACTGTTTCTAGGTGGCAACAGAGAATTGTTAAATGAATGATGCAAATATGTACCAAGGGTCTTAGTTCAATTTTGCAACGTGTACTTAGCTCGGGTGTTTGCAGTTGTAGGTTTGTGCCTGTACTGCCTAGGTGAAAGCTTGCTCTCAGACTTCATATCTGAGTTGTCTCACCAATGCTGTCTGTGTTGGTCTGCTCTGAAGTTGCCCAGCCCTACCTGCTGCTGGTGGCCACCCTGGAAGAGGCATAGTTTGGAGTATGCTCAGGAGCTGCCTTGGTGAGGAAGTGCAGATAAGAAGAAAGGTAGGGTCTTCTCTGCATATGGGGTATGTCATGGTTTTGTGTGTGTTGGGCACAATGCACAGAGGCCAGAGGCCTCTTCATCATGAATGTGAGCAGGGCAGGCAAGCAGGCCAGAGAAACAGATGTATTACTCAAGGCATTATAGACATAACCCGTGCCCCCTCACTTAGAGATGAACATCTGTTCTCGTCTTTTCCTTATCCTGAGCCCATGACCTCTGGCTGTTGGCACTTCCCTGCTGTGCTCTTCATTCTCTAGGCTTTATCTCTTCTTCTGAAGCAAGACCCAAATGCTGCCTTTGCCACTAATGGTTGTTTGGCTCAACTCTGCAGACTTTAGGCAAGGCCAAGCTCCCATTGACTTCAGCGCTTTGAGTGCAAAAGGAGCTTGGCCACCGTCCATCCTAGGAGATTAGACCTTCTGTGCTTGTGGCTTTGTATGCCTAGCCACAAAGATAAGGACCACAGCCAGACCTTTTGTCCATGGAGAAATGCTTTCTACAGCACTGCCATTTAACAAACATCAACAACAAACATTTAACAACATTTAACAAACAGTGTAAATTAACTAGCTGCTTTCACCCACTGCCACAATAATGAAATAAAGGCTCTTTCACTGATATAAATGTGCAAGTAGTCTCAGGGCCTGAATTAAAGCTTAGCCTCCCCAGGTACTGGAAGAGGCTATCACAGGCTTAAGGTTGCAAGCAGGGCTTTCCCTGGTACTGGGCTAGATCCACTCCAAGCCAGAAAGTGACCTTCTCTTAACTCTAGTCCTGCTTTCAAGGGTCACATGTTCACTCTCTTCCTCCCACCCTAATTTCCCTTCTCCCAAGGGTTAAGATCATCTGTGAGATAAGCTTGCTGCAGTATAACAGCTAGTAGACCGTTACCTTGGTCCTCCACCCTAGGAGGACCAGACACAAACCTATTCCAAGTAGGACGCTGTGACATTTCTGAAGCATAGGGGCTTCCTTCTCAAGACTTATCCCTGTCATTATACAGGTGGTATGGTTGTGCTCTCCTTTCAGTTCTATTAATGAACAAATATAGTCTAATTATTTTAAGATAACCTGAAATAAGCCCCATTCAAGCAGAAAAAAACTCACCAGCCACACCACCTTCTCTACTGCTTTGTCTAAACTGATTTGAAATCACATCTCAAATTAAATGTATGAAAACCTTGCCTAAAGATTAACTGCCTTTAGTGTGTACTAGATCAGGGCTCCAGTTCCTGAAGGATCTGGCAAAAGGCAAATAACAAAAAATCATAGAACCATGGAATCATTTACTTTGAAAAAGCCCCTAGAGATCACCAAGTCCAACCTAGCATTGCCAAGTCCACCACTAAACCATGTCTCTAAGGACCACATCTACATGTCTTTTAAATACCTCCATGGATGGTGACTCAGCCACTTCCCTGGGCAGCCTGTTCCAACGATTGACAACACTTTGAATAAAGACATTTTTCCTAATATCCAATCTAAACCTCCCCTGGCACAACTTGAGGCTATTTCCTCTTGTCCTGTTGCTTGTTAGTTAGGAGAAGAGACCAACACCCACCTTGTTACAACCTCCTTTCAGGTAGTTGTAGAGGGCTGTAAGGTCTCCCCTGAGCCTCCTTTTTTCCAGGCTAAACAACCCCAGTTCCCTCAGCTACTCCTCAAAAAACTTGTTCTCTAGACTCTTCACCAGATTCGTTGCCCTTCTTTGGATATACTCCAGCATCTCAATGAAAAAATAATTTAAACAAACAAACAAACAAACTACAAACACCCAAGGAAAGACACAGAGAAAGAATAAGATTATCTTAATCTTGACAGTGGCCCTTTAAAGAAAATCTTCTGTGAAAGGACTTAGAGCATTAACTTTTTCTTCAGTTCTCTTTCACAGCTAGGAATTGCATATTAGGGGAGGATTTTAAGTCCATCCAGCTGCCCAAGTTAGTTCTCTGTTCCTAACACCAAATGAATAAGCACAAGCAGGAACCCTGCAAATATTAGTATAGCCTTTAAAAAGAGGAGAAAACAAAAATCCTTAGCTTCCCAAACATTTCCTGAATCGGGAAAAGCATGGAAGGCTTAAAAAAAAAACCCCAACACCCCAAAATCTCTCCAGATTTCAGATTCCAAGTCAATGCAATTCCGTGTGTTAGTTTCAGCCCATATAGAATCATGGCCTCTGATGCAAAAGAAGCTGCCCCTCACCCCCATCTCTGTATAACTGGTATCATCTGGTCCTATGTTTTGACAATTATCTATAACATAATTACCAGACTGATGAGTATCGCTGATTAATTATGCCATCCTTCAAAGTTGATCTGGGTACAGTAAACAAACACCCTGGTTGGGTAACAAAGGTGATTTTCTGTGTCTGTTCCAGCCAGCAAAGACTAGCAATCTTATTCCACCATGTAGGGATGTGCTGGGAGACTCCCAGGGATTCGTTTCTGATCTGTCACTCATATGGAGCTACTTTTCTTCTGGTCCCTGGCTGCACTCCTGTTTCCCCCCCCCCCCCCCCCCTGACAAATATTTCCTCTCCACTGAGAGCTATCCAAGAAGAGCGATGTCTGATACTAATGCATCGCCAATGCTGTCCTCTTGTAATTATGCCTAAACATTTCCTTTCTTTCTTTTCTGCCCTGAACAATGACTTTTTTTTCCTTTTTTTTTTTTTTTTTTTTTTTTTTTGCATCAACATGTACCAAAGCATTAAACAAGACATTCCATTAATTTCTTCATCATCATAACTTAAGCCTGGGACATACCCTTTAAATATTCATTCAGCTATGAAAACTGGGCATTAAAATTTTAATAATGTCAAGCTCATTTGAACTGAGCTCCTGGGGGACTATTACGATACAATTAGAATAAATATGATGATTGATTTGGTGTAAAGGTTCACCTGTCCACATCTGTTAGTGGCCAGAAGCAGCATGCCACCTCTGGCATCACAGCCAATAGCTCCAAGTTATTTACTCCCTTCCTCCTCATCCCCATTTGCTTTTCACTTGCTGGCAAGCTGGACCCCCTCGCTTGCTTGCATAGTGTGTTCAGCCTGGGTAAAGTTGGAAGAGGCAAACCAGAGAGGCCCCATTGAGAAGAGACAACTCATCCAACTGCATTTTCCTCCCTTGTTCCCCTTCTTGCGCTGTGGCATTTGATTAAAGACGGAACGTTGATCAGAGCCACTAGAAGTTCAGCTATAAACTTCTGGCGGTATTAGCCATTAACCTTTTTACAGTATGTGTCTTAAATCCCAGGGTCTGATTCTTCTGTGTGGATTGACGGTAGCAAGCCTAAACAGCATTGACATGTTCGAACCAGCGCAGAGGAGAACAAGGCTTGCTGCTTTCTAGCAGCCTCCTTCCAGCATCAGAGCAGAGAAATATTCTCAAGATGTGACACAGACCACAGAGAGGGAAACTGAGCAAGAAATCACACTACTTAAGGAACCTTCTGTTTCAAACGCAGAATGTTCTCAAATACATAGACAGATAATTAAAAAATTTTGGTCCACTGGGTGCTGAGAATATTTGAAAATTTGGGCCAGATTATACTTTCTCTTTCTGCAGTGCGAATTGGGTGCTACATAGTGTAAATATTACATGAGATAAATTGGAGCCATGACCACTGAGAACAATCATGCATTGTTTTTTTTTTAGATCTACTTTAAATAAACTACTCATTAATTACTTGAATTAGAGTATACTGCAAATCTCTCTGTATTTAAAGGTAACCGTGATCTAGCCTTGCTTACAAGCACTGCCAGTGTTTCTAGTTTTGGGACTTTACCATCAGTCTTCTGACACGTAGTGCTTTCCTTAAATCCTTAACTTCTGGACCTGAGTAACTTTTTCATAAAAATTTTAATTCCAGAATAAAAGAAAATTCTTAATGCTCAAAACACAGCTTAAAGAAAATGAATACATGAAAATAAAATCTCTCATTTATATTATCATATCATACATGATTGCTCGAGATAATTTATGATTGATGCATCTTTACAGTAGGCAATGTTAATTGTTAGAACCATTGTTTGCTTTTCACTGTTTTAAGCTGTTTCTTTCCTCTCTGTACTTTGCTTAAAGCAGATACTGATCCTAAATCTGTCACTTTCTTTTTCAAGTTCCTGTTCCTATTCATTGTCTTTACTTCTGCATTATTTGCTTTTCAAAACCTAGCAAAAATATATAAAGCTGTCCCAAAAAACTTTTTTCTGCCAAAAACTAAAGAAAACAAAAATTATTTTATAGAACAAAAAAGTACATACATAAATATTTAGAAAAAATCCTTACATTTAGGATCTGCTTTTATTGTCAACAGCTCATCATTGTTCCTGTATGATAGACCTGGCACTTTGTTTAGTTTGCTTAGCAAGGAAACATAATAGCTCATGTTAATAATCACCTGAGATCAAGTCTGTTTTTAGTGTTGGACATTGCTCTCCAAGATCTTTGCCATTTACTTTTTTATCAAGATACTTCCAACCATAATTCTTGTACCCTATATACAATGACTTTTCCCATCTGAACCCTTTTATCTTTACAGTCTCTGCGTGAAAGATCATAGGTACCCAGGTCTAGTTCGATGAGCTCCTGTGACCGGTTATTTGCTCTCAGATCACGTAACTGAGATGACACAGGTGAACTTGTGGGTGTTTCTATCCTGATAGTGAAAAGTAAAATTTCTTGGGTTAACACAGTTGTGCCAAATGATGGTTATGAATTGGCACTGGCTTTTGAAACCTTGCCTGTTTGATTCCCGAAGCACAATACACACAGCAAGCATTAAAGGCAGTTACCAAAGGGTCATGGGTGTAACCTACTCCTGTAAGATTTCTACGCTTCTTTGGGGTCTCCCTCCCTGTCTCTCCCACCCCCCAAAAAGGAAGAGATGTTTTAAAATAAATTCAGCCTGTCACGCATTACAATACAAATGACCAGAAAGGGAGATAATGGTCACTTGATGTTGATTTTCTCAGAAGGAAAGGAGCAATTTGGAAAGTCTGCCTGCTGTGAATGCGGAGTGTAGAAAGATACAGCCTTGAACTCTTTTTCGAAGTCTATTACCTATCACCTTCTTCCCCACTTAGTTTTCTCCACGGAAAAAGGGGTTAGACAGTAATCTTTACCTTCAGGGCCCATTGTGAGGATTAATTAGATATTATTCCTACAAAATTGTAAAGTTCTAAAATGCTATATAAGCTCTCAGTGTTATTATAACGTGCCATACTCTGCATAACGTATACTGTTGCAATATTACCCCTTGGTTGTTCAAGACTACAGAACTGCTGCTTCTAATTGAGTTAATGGCTTCATAGGTTGGTAATTTAATAAAACAGACTGCTTAAACCAGCAAGGTTTTGATTAAATGGGGTGTGTGCAAAGGGGAATTTATATTTGTTAGAAGCTCCATAAATCCAAAGTATCAAGGCACAGATAATGCTGGTATAATAGTCAATTATTCAGAGAGGAAGGAAGGACAGATCTGGAAGCCATCTTGGACATCAGTGTCATGTACCACCGTAGTCAGATATTTTGGGCTGGTCTCAGGAGTACGCACAAGTGAGCGACAGTGAGCACATACAGATGAGACACTGTGGTTCTCCCACTGCTCCCAGTGATTTTTTAGGGACAAGGAGGATATATCCTAGGTTATCATGCCCCTTACCTGACTTTAGAGAGAAACTCAATTGTTTCCTTCCAGCTGGCCTTAACCCCCAATTTAGCTCTAATACTGCAAGGAAAATTGGAAATTTTGAGAGAGATCCTAGTTGTTTAATGGAAAGACTTAGCTTATACTTAAATCACAGATATCTCATGAAATTGCCTTTCTGAAGTAAGCATGTGGCTGTGCCCATGCAGAGAAACGTGTTGGTTGGAGACCTCCAGAGGGAGCTCTTGGCTGACTAAATTTAGACAACTAAATTATGCAGACCCAATTTCCCAGATGGAGAAATTAAGGATTTACTCCAGGAAGCCTGCTTCATTAGGTACTTAAAATGTACTCAAAAGTTAGTTATTTCAGTACACAGACTGGATCGCACCTTTGAGTCCAGTGATTGCCTGTCTGCAGTGATTTTGGACTGTGGGAGCAGCTCCAGGTGCTTCCACTGCCTGCTGGAGTAGTAGGAAAAATCTCTGAACTTGGAAAAGCAAGGGAATGAGTTCTTCCATCTTGACCCTTTTCTGTGCTGTAAATGTCAATTCATAGCTGCTTCCGTACCAAGGATCAGCACCACTGTTATTCTTGCATCACCCCTCAACAGCTCCAAGTCAGGCAAACCTGAAACCAAAGGCAATCTTTTCTTTCATCTATCTGACCCTGAAAAACAAAGTAAGCCAGGCACAGCTAGCCTGGCTATTTTGTATACAAAGAGCAGCACCCACAAAGTTAATGAGGAGCGTTTATGGCTGTTTGTTGAGTACTGACAG
The DNA here is from genome assembly GCF_034619465.1 of Leptosomus discolor. NCBI lineage: Eukaryota > Metazoa > Chordata > Aves > Leptosomiformes > Leptosomidae > Leptosomus > Leptosomus discolor. Next base: position 85,105,138 of record NC_141419.1, read on the forward strand.
ATAATCAGGAACAGGTCCATGCTGCAAAGTTTCATCTGTCAAAAGCTGGGCAGAAACTTTCCATCATAGGGGCCAGCCACAAAATTCAGATCCCTGCACAAACACAGTCAGTTTAGGAGGGCATATGGCAGTTGTGCTTGCGTCTGGGATTATATCTCATTCAGAAATCTGGCTCAATTGTGCTTGCGTCTGGGATTATATCTCATTCAGAAATCTGGCTCAATTAAACAGTCACTTGCTCATATCTTTGTCTGGCCCGGCCAAGCTCACCAGCCCAGACATCTGCATTTCTACAGAGCTCTGTTCAGACACAGGAATCTGTTGGGGTTTCATTGGAGACAGGAGTGCCTGACCCTGCAGATTCAGCCAGATGATGGAGACCTGAGGCCAGGCATGAGCCATGAGCAGGCTTTCTGGCAGGGCGACCAACAATTTGTGGCTCCAAAGGAGCTGATGTCAGCACTTCCACTTCAGAGGGGAAGAGATGGCTCAGCAGAAATGAAAAACAATAGGAGAGTGGGAACTCTGATATCAAAACTGGATGTTTTTCCTTCTCCCTAAACATTGTGCTTCAGTTCAATGACAGGTTATTGGTCCTGGTATTTGTTAGTCTCTAGCCTACCTTACGGCACTGTCAGGCTGCTTGATGAAAATTGTCCTACTCAGCTTTAAAATCTGTGAACTTTGCTGAAGTTCAGGAAAGGTTTGTGCCCACACAGAGCTTTAAGTAAAAACCCAGGACAATTTGCTTGTGGCTTCAGCTACTGTGCTCCTTCCCCACAAGAATCTTACTAGAGCATCATCAGAAATGTTGTTTTAGTTAAGGTTAACTTCATGCCAGATCAAAATTCCCCTCTCTCCACTGTGACAATCTCCACTGAGTCAGTGCTGGACAAAGGAAATTCAAAATTCAGCTCCTCCACGTGAGATGGTGTGTGCATGTGTGTGTGCTTTAACTAAATCATTTATGGTCAATAATGCCAGGTTATTATAGGTCAATAACTTTCAATTATTCACTAGCCTTGCTGTGCTCCCACTGTCAGGAAACACACCGGCACGTCGGCTCTCGAGAAGCAAAAAGCGCATGATGGGAGCTTTGGAAAAGCAAGCATGAACACAGCTTGAGCAGAGAAAAAGAAAACAGAGGAGGGAGAGAGTGTGAAAAGTTCTAGTTGCTCTCAAGAGTGTCTTGGGGAATGTGTGTGTGACGTACTCTTTCCTTCTCATGCAATCATGCACACTCAGACCCAAAATTCATTATTCTTGTGCTCCCAGCTGGTCAGATACGAAGCAATCCAGATTCCAGGGCTGTGTGACCACATAGCTGGTCCTGAGTGTACATTATATCTCATTAAGGTCTACAAGCTTGGGCTTAATGCCACAATAGCCTGCAGGTTGTCTAAGCTTTGTGTACAGACTGTTGATGCTCACACCTGCCTGCTCTGTCGCAGGTGCCCAAGAGAGGAAGAGTATCAGGTTTTTTTCAAGTCAGGATACAAATATCATAAAGAAACAAAAATTAAGAAATTAAAAATTGCAGGACAATGTGAAAATTATATTTGCCCCCATCACTAGTGCACTGGCACTGATGCTCTGCCCTGTGTCTCACGAGAAAAGTGATCAGGAGCCTCGAACTGTAAGCATGCATAAATAATAGTCTGTCCCTGTAGAGATTGCAGGAGGTAAAAGCCAGCCCTGTGATTTGTCAGAGACTTGTTTTGCTCCTGCGGAGGGTCTGAGCATGCTGCTCCCAACCCAACATTTTGAGATGACAAGACAGGACGCAGAAGTTGTGGGATGGAGTCATATTTTATAAAGGGCAACCAGTGGAAAATAAGCTTCTGTGTGTGATGTGGAAGCAGAGAGTAAGTCAAAGCCTGGGAGAGGAGACAAGAAAGAATAATTCTGCTTTTTCTTTGAAAATGGGGTGTCTTAGCTACCTGTTTGGAAGCCTTTTGGGCTCTTTGCTGAGCAGCGCATTGACCCTGCTTCCATCTAGCACTGAGAAGGTACCCGCTCTATGAAATAGCTCAGCACTGATCCACTCTGTACATGGAGAGGGACTCGGCTTGTGTGAAAAGTGTTGCCTTTTCCTGACATCTCAGGTAGTGGCCACTGCTGGAGATAACATCCCCAGCAGCCTTGGCTTTGTTGACTCCCATGTCTGCACAGCTGCCACAGGCAATGAGGAGTTAATAGAAGCTCTGAAGAGCCGGTCCGTTTTGAATGTGAATAATGGGAATACTCTCCTTCAATCGCGTATTCAGCACAGGGATGTACAGAGGTATAAAGTTAATCACTAGCTGGGCCACCCCTATTTCCAGAAAAAGAACTTTAATACCTCCTTTATCCAATGAAGTACCATTGTTATACCTGCATATTATGAAGGGTTTATTAAACCGGTGATAATCTATTCAAGATAAAGTGATCTGTATGGCCAACTGAGCACAGATCAGACAGAATGATGGGAGGTTATTGTTAAAATATGCAAATTCACATCCTATTGAAATGCAAACCCTCCAGATAAGATTTTTTAATAAATCTGGTCTTTTTTCACTGCATGAAGGTAACCTAATGTTTATTGACTTCAAGACCATATAATGGAACGTAATATCTATTAGTCAGATCCTTGCCTCTCTTTCGATTACTGAAGGTACATGTTCTGGCTCCTGAAGAATTTTTGTTTTATGGTTTGGTACAAAAGAAAAGAGATTAAAAACCCTGAAATTAATTAACTTCCTTCTACCCAACACCCCCCTTCCTCCTCAACTGCTGTCATTAGTTACCCAAGTAAAAGGAAGCAGTACCCATCAGCTGAGAAACTGTCCACTATTTTCAGTGTTAGGAAAAACAGCCAAAAGGAGAAATGGTGCTAAAGCAGAACACCTCTGTACAACATAAGACAGAAATTAAGACTTCTGGGTGCTTTCCTTGGGTTTACTATTACCGTGCCAGAGAAAGTTAAGTGAAGTTTTATTTCACCCTTCTGTATAATAGGACTACAAAATAGATTGACCTGACTTCTCTGTATACGTGTTTCTGAGTGTAAGACTTGTTTAATATATATATTCATTGTGCTTTTATGAATTGTGGGGGACAAGCGGTTACAGAACCAGACACAGTTTCAGATATCAAAGCAGTAGCTGAAATAACGGTTTTTATTTTAGTGCAAAGCCAGTGCTGCTATAGTAAAAGTTGAGAACGCATTTCTGCTTAAAGGTCGCTTCTCCTCAGACCCTGTAAAATCTACATGCTGATGTAGATTGGTCTGAGATTTGGTGTCTGGTGGAGGTGGGAGGTTTGTTTCCCATTCCAAAGTGAAGGTCAATGGAGAGAAAGTATCCTGAAATACAGTTTCCTACCTCCTTGGAAAAACCCTACCCATCTCAAAGAGGCTTTTTCATATTGCTGATAGGCTCTCTCAGCTGTTTAGTAGCCAAATCAGGATTGCGATCATGTCTAAAATGGTCTTGTCCATTTAACATTTACCCCAGCTGGTTCTTGGTGGTCACAGAGTGGAAGCAGCGAGACAGAGGGAGGGGCTGGGCAGGGGCCGGTGTGGAAGCAGGGGATAGTGCAGGCAGCTCAGCTATCAGTATGTAAAGGAGGAATTCAACAGGCAACTGAAGATGTGAAAGCTGGGATGTCTGAATGACTGCCTACACTTGGTTACCTGAAGAAGCTACGCCTTGTCTGACCTGTGCTGTTCTGACAGAGAGGGCTATACAACAGCCTGGGGGTAGACTTTTAATGTATGGCCAAAACTCTTTGTAAATCTGGTCCTCTCTCTCACAGCAGACCACTGGCTTCCATTGCAGCTGAAGAATAACCCAAGCTAAACCCTTCTGGACAGTTTGCCTGTTAGGCTGAGGGTGATGTGCATAAAATGTGCTGCCTGCTTGTGTGTCTGTGGTGGGAACAGTACTTTCCCATCCCCAGTCTGCACCGCTGCCAAAACACAGACTCTGCCCTGGCACCCTTCTCATCAGTCACTTCACTGGGTATACCACCAGTTACAAATTAGCACTTAATCAAGATAAATCCCAAAGGAAGGATATGGATAATATGCAATGCATTAAGCCTGCAAATTAAGATGGTCTGATTTAGCCCTGGCTTTAAAACTCCCATGCTCGCATTAGGACTAATGATGAATGGATGTGCGTCCCTGGTTGGACAGGAGCTCTGTCAGGGCAAGGCTGCCCAGCAGTGACAAAGTGAATGTGGAGCAAGTGCTCTGCTCAATGTTCATTAGGCCTTCCACACTCTCCCTACTTGAGAATGTGCTTTCCCTTGCTGTGGACAGTTGTAACAGTGACACTTCTCCAGGATCTATTGACTTAAGGGTCATGGAGTTGATTAATAAAACTTAACTGAGGGCAGTGGCTGCTGGCATTATTTGCCCACTGATCAGAGTGGGGAAACTGAGGCACACAGGGCCATATTTGGCAAAGCTCAGCTTCACTGTGCCCAGGGCTTTCCATTCAGTGGCTCTAAACAGAACCCTGTACGTCACCACTCCTAGGCACTCTCAATCATACTTGTGAGTCTCTTGTTCTTTCACTGCCTAGCCGCAGGGATGTAGGTGACATTTCAGCTCTCTAAGTGTGGCCCAAAGTAGTTACAGCTCAGTGGCTGAATTCTCCTAGCAGATCAGTGGAGGAGCAGAGAAAGAAAACTCTTTCTCGCTCCATCTCCTGGGCTGCAGTATGGATGATGCAGCAGGATGGTCCTCAGTGTTCTTTGCTCCAGGTACAAATATAGCTATTCCTAATGAGTGCCCTGCTCCATGCTGCAGTAAGCTTTGCAAATATACAGTTGGAGATTGTTTCTGTCCTTGTGTAACTGAGCAGTCACAGAACTCTGGTTAGCCTCCCTTCCTGCCTCAGCTCCTGCCAGACCTGAAAAAAGCCTGTTATCAGGCCTCCCATCTACTATATATAGTAAAGAAAGTAATCTCTGTGTGAGATCATGGAGAAAGAAAACCCCTTAACATCTTGTTCACCCATCAAGGTCAGGGTCCACATGGGCTAGAGTACACCAAGTTACAAATCCTGAAAAATGCAGGGGAGCTGCTGTTTTGAGAGAGGTTCTCTGCGATGGGGACTTCAAGAGAAATCAGTTTAAGATTTACCGCTGGGGAGCATCAGGAACTGGCTACAGTCTGTCAAGGGTTAAGGGGTTTTGTTCTGGCTGCAGAAGTAAATTAAGGAAGGAAAATTCCTTAAAATAACCAGTGTGGCAAAATCTGTGGTTTAAAATGTACTTTTCTTCAGGTCGCACTAGTGTGCAAGCCTGTCACAACAGGGTACTTTTCCTGGATGTCATACAGCACTTATTACTGGGAACGACTACTTTCTACAGTGCGTCTCTATGGCTTTTTAAGATATGGATGCTGTCATCATATTCCCCAGAGATGTGTTCTGGTTCATGGAGAGGCTGTTTTATATAATCTCCCGTGAAAGATTGAAACAACAGCAGCAGGAACAACAATAATGCAACAAACTACCTCCTGAGAAAAACAATGAAGTGGTGGCGCAGGCAACGAAATCTCATCACCCACTGCAAAGTGGCAGACTTAACCCAATTCACATGGCCACGCTTCTCATTCCACAGGAAGGCTGGGTCACATTAATCCCCAAAAGGACCAGCCCTGTCACCCCATCCTGGGAAGAGCTAGTATACATCATTTTATCAAATGACATCAGAGTTTTTCACAAGATCCAGGTGGATTGGGGCAGGACACCAAAGTTGTGACTGCACTTCTTTGTGATAAAAGCAAGGCTCCAGCATGGGTTGATGCCTGCTGAGTGTTGAGATCCACCATGCATAACTGCTTTTGCTCTGGGCTGCTGCTCAGTTTTCCTCACCTCTTCCCAATCCACCCCACAGGAACAAGAGTTTTGGGTTTGCTCAGAGACCAAGCATTTCTTTACTTTGCTTGCTACTGTACACTACCGATGTACGGAGGAGCCTGAACGGTAATGAGCATGTCAGTGTAAGCAGACAAAGGAAATCCTGCCTCCACCAAAGCATGCCATCTCTCCACTGCTCTCCTCCCCTCTGCTCTATTCTGCATTGCCATCCTCCCTGATATGCCTCTGTCCAGCAGCTCAGACGAGGTACTAGCAAGTGGAGCTCTCTGACAGCGAGTGCAGCCCCTGATGAAATCCTTTCTTTCTTGGCCAGAAAACATCAAATCTCACAGTTTATGACTGTTCTTCCTTATGTCTCCCTCTGCTCCTTGGGGAGGAAATCCCAGTCAAAGTGGAGGCGATGACAGGAGAGAAACTGGAGGAGAAGACCCAGTATTCACTCATAAAACACTACTAGCGAGGGAAAGGGATAATGCTGGGGTACATCACCCTGTGATTCAGGCTGTTGGCATGCCCCAGCCTAAGCAGAAAGTGAAAAAAGCTGTGTCCATCCAGAGATGCACGACAATTTGCCAGGAACTGCCAAAGTCTGAGGTTATCTTATTATCACTGGGACTTTTTCATTTCCAGACAGTATTTTAAGCCACATATCAATAACAAGAAGATTGATGTGCAGCTTATGCAAGAGGGGAAAGTATCTTTCCTTTCCCCTTTCCTTTCCCTTTCCTTTCCCTTTCTTTCCCCTTCCCCTTCCCCTTCCCCTTCCCTTTCCCCTTCCCCTTTCCCTTCCACTTTCCCCTTCTCCTTCCCCTCTAAGATAAGAGGCCAGTAACTGCTGATCCACAGGAAAGAAGAGGGCTTTGTGATGAGGGAGCAGGATTAAGGTGGCTCCTTGTTAATTTCGATAATGCTGGAGATTCATATTGAACCCAAGGAACAGGATGTGGCTGTGCCCTGGGGGCATTTGTGTGTGTCCGTGTGTGTGTGTCTGTGTGTGTTTTTCTCCAGCTCCCAGGCTGGAGAAAAAGAAGCCAAGCTGGGGAGATCTGTGTGTGCTTGCACTTCACTGCAATATGCTTCTGGCTTTACTTCAAATCTAGATTAACACCATGGGTTTGAAAGTTTGACCATGAAGATGTGAGTTAAATACTTAGGGAAAACTGTTCAAGACAAAACAAATTAAAATGCAAAACTGCTGATGGAAGACGAGGAAAATAAGGTAAAAACTGAAAGTGATGGAGAGTAGAAACCAAAGACCTGTGTTATAAAGAAGCCAAAAATGAGAGGTTAAAAGATGTCTCATAAAAAGAAGTATAACAAGTGCTGTCATGGATGATTATAAGGGTTTGAACCTGTCACCTACAGCAACAAGAGCACTGGCCTTTCTCACTTGACCTGAGGAGATAATGCTGTTAGCTGAGGTTAGAAAGGGCAGGTGATGAGTCGCTGCTCAAATACAAAGCAAAGATGTCCTTTCATTTCAGATAATTAAACCAAAAATGTAAGCAAACAAGGCCTGAAGTTCTGGAATTGCCTTTCAAAGCCCCTCAAATCCCTTAAGGAAGGCTGCTAGACCTTCTCATCTTGACAGCATCCACCCATCCTTATGAAATGCCATTATCTTGAGGATTTTCTTTTCCCTAGTGTCCATTTAAAAAATACCAGTCAAGATACAACCGAACTACACTCACAGCCACATCCCAAAATGTCCTGTGGTACTTTACAGCACATCGAAATCATACAGAAATGCCTGCATGAAATTGCTGAAATGCAGGCATTTCTAGGAGGTAACACAAACGCCGTTTAACCACGCACCACTCAACTGTACAAGACAGTAAAAGCAATGGGAGACAGCAAATGCCCTCTTCAAAGGGCAGGAGCAAATTGCGCATAATTTTTTCTTTACCTATTTTGTGCACTTCCTATGAACATTCGAACAGTTGTGTTGCATAACAACAAATATTAACCCCCTCCAAATTTCCAAGATATATGTACAAATATTAAAGGAAGACCAGTGTTCCATTTTCAACAGATACGTGTCTACTTTTTCAATGAGGAATATGAAACAACACCATATGATTTTGCTGATCAATCGCCACTCACCAACACGGCCTGAAGACTGAATACACACAGATAACAATCCAAATATGCAAAAAGGGAAAGAAAAGGCCACTTACAGTTAAGAATAATTACAAAGGGTGAATAAACAATTAGCTAGTCATTAATAGAAGTTCTTTGGTATGAGGAACTACACCAGCCAGCTATGAATATATTTAGCCTAGGAATTAGCAAAAGGATTATCTCCCAACAGTTGAAGTCCTAGACCAGTAGCCCAGCAGGAAAAGTGGGGAGCAAGGTACAAGAAGAAGCTCAAGATGGACCTTGAGAAGTTCATGCAGCAGCAAGGGATCAAACTTGCTGATCCGGGAATGTCTTTCACTATCATGTGTTTATTTTACTTTTGATTTTATGCCAGTGCTATCAAAGAAAAGAGTGCTTCCTGTAATACTGTTATGAGCTCTGAGGCTTGGCTTAGGAAGTGCTCAGATTTTGAATTTGTCTTCCTTTGAAAGTAAATGTTGTTCAAGCTTTTCTACAAACACTGGTAGATAGAAATTGAAGTTATATTTCATTATTATTAAGGTGAATCAGCACCAATTCACATGCCTCCAAAGGCAAGAGATTTAGGACACAGATTAGCAAATGTTGTTGTTTTTGTTTTTTTAATGATAAAAATATTGTGAGAACTGGCAGAATGGCTCAGGAGTTTCAGTTTTCAAAACCAGTTTCCAAAAACCTGGACAAAGATGTTTTGATTATCTCTTCATCTGTTCACGATACTTAGTTTTCTCATTTGAAAGTCAAATAAGCCGATGTTATTTGAAATGAGAGACATTGCCTGACGCATGTGAATGGGAGTCAAGGATTTCTGCGAAGAGTGGTTCAGAAAACTGCCAATTTGTGTGTGTGCAAAAGTAGTCACCACCCTCTTGACAAAGCTACTGAGTTTGAATCAGGGACCTCCGGAGTGGTGGGCTCCAGCCCCACAGCTTGTCTTGAAAAGCTGGCAGATGCCAGCTGGAGGCTTTAAAAGCTTGTATCTTCTCAGAGTCAGAAAGGACGGGGCTCATAACACAAAAGTTTCTGACGCTTTTAATTTGTTGCGCACATTTTGGGAAAGGATGGGGAGGAGGCTGAGGAGGAGAAGGATTCAATGAAAAACTAAAACGTGCAAATTATTTTCTTCCAGTTTCTGGCAAACATTTAGATTATTATTATCCATAAAGAATGATAACATTTGAAAATACAAAGTCATTATTCTTTTGGTTGAAATTTGATTTTCTTTCCTGAACTCCCCTCCCCTGGTATTTCATCAACACCCAGACAATTCCAACTTAAATAAAACAGCAACAACAAGGCATGCATTTTGTAGTGTTTAGTTTAGCTGAAAAGCCAGTTTTCATATCTGTACACACACAGTTTCAATCAACACTTTTACCAGTGCTGCTCCTGTGTTTATATCTCAGCCCCAGTATTGTCTTTTACACCTCAGTTTCCATACAATGAACACCTTAATCACCTTCCCCCTTCACAGGTATTCAGTTAATCATTGTAAACTGCTTTAAAGATGAAGAGCAGAGAGGCAATCTTGAAACCTGAATATTTATGTCTATTAACTTTGGGGTCTGGATCTCAGTTTTGAAGTATGAGGATTACATCAAATGTTGTAAGTAACATTTAAAATCCAGGGATAGATATCTGTGGTGGAGAAATAACCTAATGATCAATACAGTACAAAACTATTGTCTAAGGATTCATAACACCTTAAAAAAAAAAAAAATAAAGGGGAGACATTAAAAAGGAAAAAGGAAAACAGAAATACCACTGAGATGTGCAACAGAACTGCCTCCAAGCAGAAGGCTGCTCTAAGACTTCTCTGTAGGCATGATTATTTCTGACTGGGAGAAAAGCTCCATTAAAAAGCATTTCTGCTCCCTCCCCTGGTTATGGGACACCACCCTGAAGAGAAATCATTGACGAGCCTGCCTTTTTCTAAAAGGGTTAGCCAAACAAATTGTCTTTCTTGCCAGATCTCCTGTCCTCTCATCTGCCCTTTTGTCTTTTTCTTTTCTTGTTATTGTTAGGAGAGAACATTTTGGCACATTAATTAAAAATAGTAATAGTTGCAACAGAAGAAAGAAGAGGAGGGGTAAGGTGGGGGAAACTGAAGGGGGATGGTAACTGCAGCCGTAATTAATAGAATTACTCTCAGTTGAAAGCCAGTCTGATGAGAACTCTCGTCCTTGAATAAATACTCTGTGTGTCTGCATATGTATATATATGTGCATATATATAGATAAATGTACACGTAAACACAGCTACTCTGTTGCTTAGCAGCCAGTAGTGTCCTTTCATGAGAAAACAAAATATATGTGACAAACTGACTCAAAACCACAAAGTTCCATGAGCATATTTCTTTTCTCATACCTATTCAGACAAGGTGGAGAGTGGCTCTGAAATTAATGTCTCACCCAACAGACAAAGGCAGAACTAAGCTAATTGGATGATTCCCATCTGTTCCAAACATAGTCTCAATATCACAAAATTATAAAAAATAATATGTTAATCATGGTTAACAATTAATCTTTTAGTTTAGGTTTTTATAGGGTGCTGAATGGATCCAAATTTTACACAAATATAGATTGCTTTCTGGGCATCTCCTCTGGACAAAAGAGAAAAAAAAAATCGTAGTCTGACCATGCACAGTCATGTCAGATCTTTGGGTATATTTCAGGAGAGCAGAGGCTGTCTTATCTAAATGCCTCCTACAGTGAAATACAAACTGGAACTTAACAGAGTTTAATTTTGATCTAAACCCAAACCAAATGTGAACTGAACTGTCAAATGACTGTTTAAAGTGACACATGTGCTTCTTATTTAAAAAATCTCTGGGACGAGGGAGCACTGAGTAAAGCTTTTTGATTTCACCTAGGCAGAGGAGAAGTATGCCCATTCCCTGGGGCTCACAGCGCGCCCCTCGCCACCTCCTTCTCCCTTCAGCATGTCTTTATCTTCCCTAGTTCCTGGTTAGGTATTTTAACTGCAAACTGGCTGGCCCAGCTATTGCCTCCTCATTCTGTAACAGTGCAATGGTAGCTTCAACTCAGAACTTTATAGCAGTACAGGTAGTAAAGAGGGATTAAAATTAGGGCAAAATTAGCCTTGAAATAAGCCACTAAGAGATTACAGAGCCAACATCCCCTGATGCCCAGTTGCATGCCACTGGACCAAGAAGCCCTTCTGATGGGTCCTCTGTGTGTACATTGCAATAGGAAATATTCCATAGATACCCAAAATCCAGCTGTGATGTAAAGGGGGCTAGGTCTGATGAAAGTAATCTCCTCAGAGCAATGGCAAATCTCAGGGGCAGAGCTGAGTGTGGAACCAAGATTGTCCATGAACTTGTGAACTTTCCCACATATCTATGTAAACTTTTAACGTCTACAGCAGCTGGTGGCAATGAGATGCCTAACTCTGCTTTGCTACATAAGAATCATCTCCTCGTCATTTTGTCCTGCTTCCTTAGCAGCTTTGTTCGGTGCTCCCCAGTTTTAATTCAGGCCAAAGTCAACAGAGCTATGGAAGAGAAGCAGAGCTAAGCCACGAAGTTGTTACTCCACTTTGATGTGAGCTCTTAAACATCTGTTACATCCCAAATCCGGAATAGCCACCCTTTAGTGGTGAGAGAAATGTTCTCTATATGGCTGTAACTGTAAACAGATGGATAGATATAAGGTGATGTGTGGAGCTGGAACAACCAGTTAGTAAAGTTTATAAAGTACTTTAGAGGTCCATCTGGATGAATGGTGCTTTATAAATGTAAGGCTGTTACCAGTGCCTCCTAACAGCACCCAACTATCACTCAGCAGTCTTTGGGATGGACAGATAAAGAAAACACATAAAATATATTCCTCGGCAGATATTTCACGCAGGCTCTTTTACTTGCAATAGCAGAGATCTGGGCTTTCATTTGTACAGACCATTCCCATTTGCAGTCACAGGGAAAAAATCTGCAATAGCTCAACTCATGAAGTTGCTGTATTTGTTATATTTGAAGAATGAGGATTCACAGCACAGCCCTGGCAATAAATGAGTGGTTTGGGAATGTGCTAGTGGCAGGTCTCTTGCTGCAGTAGGGGACAGGATATTAAAGGGATAGTGATGGCAGAGGCATACTTTGTTGATTTTTTTTTCTCCCCTTAGGGGCACTGTCCAGAATTAAATTCGAATCGGTAATGACTGAGAAAATAGATTGCCTTTCTGGTGACAAGAGGATGCCACATATGAATGCTGGACATCAGCAGAAGTTGTACAAAATGCTTGTTTTCCCTGTGGTCTCCCTGATGGTCCTTGGGAGTACGGCTGGGGAAGAAAGTGGAAGATACTGCTCCTGGATATGACTTAGGAGACGAACAGAAAGATCCCAATGATCTCACTGAGACTCCTCTGCAAGGTCAGGACAATCTTATTGCTCATAGCACTTCTTCAGCTGAAGAAATCTGGGGGAAGGGTAGGTGGCTACACTCTGGAGGAAGTGTCTCCTCTTAGGTCTTAATCACCATTTAGTGTGAAATCAGGCTGTATTTTCAGATAAATTTAGGGTTTGAGCTCTACATTTTTTCATGAAAAAATGTGGTGTCTATGTCTATGGAGAATCTTTTTTTCTTTTTTTTTTTTTTTTTTCCCCTTCAAATCCTGAACACCCCAAAGATTTCAGTCTGGAGATGCTGCCAGAGGAAGTATGTTTTCATTTCCTATGCTGGCATCATTCTCTGCTGTGAGATGGCTTCCCCAGACATACCAAACCTCTCAGGATACTTTGTAGGCAAAAGTTCCCATGATGAACTATCTTTTTCTACTAAGACTAGAGACTACTATGTGTACCATACCCACATAGTCTAATTTAGGATTATATAGTTTATGCAAGAAGATGTAGGCATGAGTTACCCAAATTGCTATTCACAGCATGGTGGCCTTTTCAAAGATAAATATTTACTTATGCATTCACTTATTATTTGTCCATGGAATCAAAATATTCCATGGACAATTTTAAGGACCTCATATAATTGTTTTCGCCAACTTTTTTTTTTTTTTTTTTCTAATGAGGAAAGAGAGCATAAATGGAATCGTTTACATTTTTACTGCAGACCTAATTTCTATTTGTGTCACTACTGATGTGCTATTTAAACCCTTGTTAAGAGATAATGTTGGAATAAGCTGTTTCTCTACTCGCACTTAATTTTCAGTTTCAGTAGATTGGAAGACTGATGATAGAATTGGTCCCTAGTTATAAAACCATCCTTTTGGGTTTGAGGATCAGTCTACTCAAATCTTCATTTCGTTTGCAAAACTTTGACACTATCAGTAACTGTCAAGGTAATTTTCAACCAACATGAAGAAGATGGTAACTTCTCAGAGAGGTCTGCCATAAGACAACAGCATCAACTTGTAATTTGACTTCTAAAAACCTGTCCGTCTGCCTTTCATTAACCTTGACTTAAGGATGGAAAGGGGAAAAGCAGACCTATTCTGATAACAGGGGAGCTATACAGGTCTGTTGGACTAATCCTGACATTTCTGAAGGTCTTTACATTTGACAATAGGAGACTGGATTACAAGCAAGTAGATGAGTGCGCAGATGGATTTTAAGTGTTATTAGTCACATGCTACCAAAGACACGCATAGTCAAAGTAATAAAGCATGAAGGAGGCAACACACATGACAGCCCAACGCTCACAAGTTTCGAGCCACGGTAGGAACCACCATCATATAAACATTTATAAAGCATCCACAACAATAGCAGTATTTAGATGCTGAGTAAAGTTACTGGTCTGCAGCATAAAGGAGTTTGTACACTCAGGAAAGTTACATTGATCCCACAGAACTGCTGAAGGAAGAGTGACAGACTATATACAGGCTTATGCCTTATGAACAGTTGCCTCCAAAGAGGAGCAGAGCAAAGAGATGGAAGAGGATGTCAAGGTCAAATTATTATTATTTTTTTTTCTGACTACAGCAGCCAGACGGCTCTCAAATGGTTGATTTGAACAGCTCTAATAGAACAATGTCATTAAAACCCAACAGTCAGTGCTCAGGGAACAACATTGCTGAGTCGCCACTGATGTCTTGGCAGGTGAATATAAGGGTTCACGCCGTTAATGACTAGCATTTGTAATGACTGCTTTATTTCATTTCAGCATATACTCCATTTCCAAAGGAGCCCCTGGGTAAAGATGGGGAATTGAATCAACATGCATTTTGGTCTTATACAAGCCAGCAGCCTTTAGCTTGGTTACAGGAAGATCAAGCAGAGACCCTTTTCTATATTGTCACCAGCCAGCACTCGGCATTGCTATTTCAATGACTTTCACACCTGTGTCTGTTAGTCTCATTAACACTCAGCATTTGCATTGTGAAATGGATTCTGGTCCCCACTTGTAAAGGGGCAATTGCCTGTACACCATCAATGTCACAACCTCGGTCCCAGATTCAGCAGAGGGCTTCAGCATGTGCTTAATTTCAAACACAGGCATACAACCTATTCAACTCAGCATGACAGGAGCGTGTGTTCAACCTGCAGTATGGGGCAAGGAGGCAGCAGATGGGAAATTGGCACAGCAGGGACGGACACAGCATGGTTAGCTACATGTTTTTTTAGTTATTTATACCTGTAGGGATGAGTGGAGAGGGAAGGAAGGAGAAAGGGGGAAGCAGGCATGGACACGGCAGGAGGAGAACAGGAATGAAATCAACACATTACATGTCAAGGCAGAAGGACTGAGAAAAGTTCACTAAAGAGACAGATTCCTCAGTCAGGTTTGGGTCCTTTTTCTTTTCTTTTTTCCTTTTTTTTTTTTTTTTTAATGGGAGTGTCATTCAAGTAGCACGATGGGATGCTGAGACTGTTTGCTAATAGGCATGCAGAAGTTTAGTCACTGGTGGAAGACATCAAGGAATAAGAAGGATGGAATGAATATCTTACGTGTTCTAGGAAAGCTAACTGTGTGGAGTAAGCTCTGCTTCCCAACAAGTACCCTCTAGTGACGAGTGAGCTACTCAAACTAGTATGTGAATGTCTCCCACAGAGCTGAGTGTGTCTTACTGTGCATGGAACAGATAGTGCCACACTCACTCAGGTGCTACCTGATTAAACTGTATTTGTTAGCAAAACAGAACAGGACATGCAATCGTCTGCTTCATGATTCCACTCTGATCCCCTCTGTGCACAGCTTTCCTTGGTCTAGGAGACAAAAAAATGCCTTCAGTGTCCTGTCTTTCCAAGACTAGCTGCTTACTTTGAGTCAGTTGGGAATGGATGCTGACCTTGTACCGTGTAAAGGCATGGTCTCTGGTCAAGCCATTGTAGGCTGAATGTTGACATCATCATTGACAGGTCACTGGTTTCAGAATCAAAAACCACTTCTCACTCTCCCTCACGGAAAGCAAGGATTAGTAATGCAGAACTTAACTAGGACAGATAGGGAGGACTTCTCTCTCCAGGTTAAGAAGGCAAGGAATATCCAACTGTGCTAGCCTGTAGCCCTCTGGCGCCTGGCAAATCATAGACTCATAGAATAGTTTGGGTGGGAAGGGATCTTTAAAGGTCATCCTGTCCAACCCCCATGCTGAGCGCAGTCTTCTGCAGGGCATTTGTGGTGGGGCTGAACCATGCTGGAGGTAAGAGAGTGGACTGCCTCTGTGTTGTGCTTGTGTCCCAAGAACAAACTCCCACCAAGGTAGTGCCTTCTCCATGCCAATATGTGTGTGTCAAATGCAAGAGACAAACATTGATGCAGAGTCTGCAACCTACATAGGCAACAGAGGAATGGCCTATGAGAGAGAAGAGAAGCATGGGGAACACAATAGACCCCTTCACAATCATATCACTCATGGGATGAAGAAAGGAACTAAAGCAAGGACAGCAATCTGCAATTTAACACTCTCTCTGCTAGATTAGGATGGGCATCTTTGAAAGACCCATGCCAGGAACCTGTTTACAAGGTACTTCACCACTGACCCCAAAAACCCCTGGGAATATGCTGGGTACACTTTGGAGAGCCCTGCTGATGCCTAATCTCTGCGTGAAACCAGCTCTGATAAAGAGCAACTCTGGTGGCCAAAAATGCTGCAGCAATTTTCAAGCAGACTACAAGCTAATCCCTAGGATCATGATTAACATGTTTATTTTGTTCATTTAAACAGATTCTAATGTCCAGGGCTGGGCTGAGAACACAGTCACTAAGCTGCCAGCTTTGGGCTGCCTTTGGTGATCTAGATGGGCACCCCTGACTCTATAACAGCTCTGAGCTTCTAGAGTAGTGGGGAGGTGGGTTTCTTTCTCTTTATTTTACTTATTTGTTTGTTTGTTTGTTTGTTTTTCCAGTCCTAAAAGCGGCTGTGGTCTGCCATTGAGTAGTCTTCCTAAATATAAGACCATTGTTCTTTTTAATTAGTCACTTATTGTCCTAGATTTAGGCAAAATATTCTCCCTTTTGTTGCTCACCTAAATAAATTTTCACAGCCTCAAAAAAAACTTTCTTCTCAGTAAGCAGAAGAAGAAAGGGAATTGAGAGGCGATGGAGAAAATAGTTCTCCTCTACTTGCGCAGATGCTGCCAGGTTCTGTAGTCAGGATTTCCTGCAAGATGGGAAGTGAAAGGAACTTGGTCTCTTGGACATTTGTTTGGTTTTTGCTCTCAGAAAAACAACTCACATGACTTTGAAATAATAACTGGTTCACTGAATAGCCACTAATAAGAGAAAATTCTTGCAACCCACACCAGACCTTTCCTGACTGAGAGCCAGGGTATTTGCTCTTATATGACTTGATTTACATGTCAGCTTTCATGATTAGTGGGAGGTCCTTTACACCCCTCCTTCTCCCCCAAGCATGTGATGGAAGAAGAGGGGATAAAGCATGAATTATCTTTCAGGGAAACCACACAGCAGAGTGATATCAGGAAAACCAGACCTCAGCTAGAAATCGTGAAGTGCAGAACAGGAAATCTTCTCTTGTGTTTTCTGCAGACACCATCCTACTACTGCCATTGTCCAGATACCTCAGAAACCTTCTGTGCCCTTTGGATACCTTCCCACAACCAGCCATTAGGGTGTGCTGCACATGAGCAGTCATTAACTGCATCAGAGGAAATCTGAGCCTAATTCAAATTGCACATGCAATGCCAGATCCTTTCTTCTCATCTTCAGAGAGCTAGGCAAGCCAGGATCTCTGCCTTCTCATGGCATCTGCTAGTCGCTGACATCTTCTGTGGCCCCTGATGTTATGCTTTGACTGGTCCTCTCTTGTGCTGTACCTTCCACGCTGTCCATTCTCCTCTGGGCTTTATGTGTTTATCCAGCCCCATCACAACAATAGCTGAATGACTTAAGGGTTACAGGCTCAAGGAATGACATAGGCAGAACTAATTCTGCCTTGAGGCCTGATGATAAGTTAGACAACCTCTGGGTGGCTCCGCATTTTATCATTTCATGCCTTATCCTCCCAAACAGAAATTAAGGAATATGTTCCCAATAAACACAAAAGTCAACCAAAAAGTACATTTTAAAGAGATCTGAGCAAGTGAGAAATTTGGTCAATATCCAGAATTTTTTCTGTGAAAATAAGGGAGAAAAGAGCTTTGGAAATACAGAAAAGAGTTGGAGTTTCCCCTTGTTTCAAAATGGCATGCTTTTATCTTTTAAACTGAAAGGAGAGGACTGAACTAACCCCTGAAGAGTTTCACTGAAATTCAGGAAAATCTGGCAGTACTTCTGCCTTTGCTTCCCCCTTGGTATGATCTTTTCTTACATAAAAAAAAAATTCACTGTCTTTCATTTCCTCTGTTTCCCCAGACCATCATCTCTCTTTAGACGACAGGATTTCTGGAGCAGGGAGCACACTGCATGTTCACACCATCCTCAGCATTTTCGAACACAGGAGTCACTAAGGTAACTATTTAGGGATAAGACCCTAAGCTGGTGTAAACGCAGAAATTACACAAGAAGGTGGGTCCACTGAGATGCATGGCTTCAGTCCCTGCTCTACACAGACTTTATGTGTGATCACAGACAGAAGCTGGGCTTTAATCTATAGAAGCACAGTACCATGGCTTTTCATCACAGCCAGGGATGTCCATGCTGTCCACCTGTTATGCTGTATGCTGGGTATGATCTGGGGCAAGCCAAATGTCTTTCCAGGCAGAGAAACTCCTGCATGGACCAGAAGACTGGTCCATAGCAGTGGTCCACTGACCTGGATACAACTGGCTGAAGCTTTTACACTGAGTTTTGAGCCCAAACTCAAGTAGTTCGAGTGCCCCTGCTCAGAAAGAGCAACAGTCCTGTAGCAGGCAATGTCACTAAGGGGCTGCATGCGCTTAAACTGCAGCGTGTTGACCCCATTGTAATAAGTCAGTTAAATGAGTATCTGGGTAGATAGTTTTTCATTAATCAAGCGTATGACTTGGAGAACAAATAGTCATTGAAAACACCTAGCCAAGCCTGGAAGAGTGCAGCTGCTAGCATTGCATAGTACATTATCACCACATATTTAGATTGTTATTAAGTGAACTTTAAGTAAGGCATTCTCCATTTGTCATTTTCCCCCTGGTGAATTCAGCTACCAACATTGATTACTTTTTTTTTTTTTTAATCTGAAAACTTGGCTATTAACTTTTCAAAACTTATTAATCTGTTTTCACTCCATTGGTAGCAGCTTCCCCCCACCTTCTACTTAGCTTGTTAAAACTCAGAGTTGATTAAATATGACACAACGGTAAAATATTACATAAGAGCACGAGAAAATTTTTATTTCATTATCAGCACAAAGTGAGTCATCTTGAATATGACACTGGCTTTGGCTCCATTTTCTCTCACTTTTTTGCTCTGGTTTTATATTTAATCACAGCTTTTTTCTCCCTCTCTTTGCGCATATGATTTTGTTTTTCAAATCCACAGCAGAACGATCCAACTTTGTTCTTATGCTATTAATTAACACCACGCTCTAGTTTCCAACATACTTAAATGATGAATAAGGTTAAATTCCAGACAACATTCTGTACATTGCCATCAATTAACAATTTTTGAGGCAGCGCTTCATTAATAAACATTGATCAGCAGAGCCCTTGTGTGGAGTGCATTGGAGCTGAGAATTTGTACCAGAGCTTCTTTAATATGTGTGCTGGAGTGCGTGGTGTGGGTGAGCTTGTGCACGAGCGTGTATGTGTGCGTGTGTGAAAAAAATCAATGCAATATCCTAGGAAACTCATCAGCACATCATCTCCTTAAAGGTTAATTAAGAATTTGAGGAAGAACAGAGGGGCTGAAGCAGAGGTGATGGACATCCGTGTCTCTCCAGATCATTAAGTACTAATTAGGTTTGGAAAGTCTATTGAGCTTCCTTGGTCTCATCAAGCCATGTGATGGTCCCTGGATACCTCAGTGTGAAATGCCATCAGCACTATATCTCCCTTTATGAACAGGATGCACTTCAGTCTCAGGTGTGCCTTCTGTCTCTCACTCTGTGTGTGTATGCTCTTCCCGTATGTGCCTGATAAAGCTGTTTTATATACTGCATAAAAACCTTGTGGAGAATACAGAATGTTTCAGAATCATATGTAATGCAGCATTTTTGCTGGAAGGCTAACGAGACCAAAAAAAAAAGGTAAAAAAAAAGAAAATAAATGTTCCTGTAAGGTTTAAATTCAGAATGAGCAGGGGAAAAACAAGTCCATATGAACCCTCTTGCTGTGCTGGAAGTTCACTTAGGGAAGACTTCCAAACCAGCTTCCCCTTACTTCTGTTTCCTGAGCTTAAGACAGAGGTGGGGTAAAACAGGAGCTCCACAGCAAAGGTTATCAGAGCAAGACCCCACCGTGCAACTTCAAAGAGACCATAATATGTATTTTGTTAACTAGCTCTTTTAAAACTCTTACTAAGAAGTGCTGCACAGCTAAATCCCAGAAGAAGCAGTGACAGTTTTTTTAGAAACGGCTTCCACAGAATGCGAGATGATGCTTTTAACTGAATTTCCTGGATTTTCAGTATTTCCCAGTCTACAGTTCTTACAGGAACAGACTTTTCTCAGGATGTTCCTTTAAATTGAATTGTAAATACAAATTCAGGTGCTCAGTGATGGACAACGATCTAGCAAGCAATACAATCTGTGCCTGAAAGAAACCTTTGAGGTGCCCAGGGACTGAGTCAGCTCTCAGTGCTAATGTGCAAAGTAATTCAAAACAGATGCCAGTGACCAGATAGGTTCTTCTGGCAACAGCCTTGATGGTGCTACTAGAAAAAAAGCATATCTGGCTCTGTTATGAGGGCTCCCTGAACTTTGTAACTCAATGAAATTTGTTAATTCTAGATTTTACGCAGTTTTAAGCTGGTGGGATAGCACAAAGCTGTTGAAAGGTAAAGGAAAAATGGACGTGTTAGCACTTCAGCATTGTCAGCCCAATGAGATCCTTATTTGGGAATACGCAAGAGGTGTCTTCTTTATATATAAAGAGCTAACCCACACACAGTAACACACTTATTCCCTTTCTCAGGATGGAAAGAAGAATAATGTACCTTCAGATGTTAGCACTCATTTAACAAAATGATACTGGAAAGGATTCTCCTCTGAGCCGGCGTTTTCAAGGAACATACAGTATAACGGAGGGTGTTCACAATGGGGATAGTTGCCATTGCCTTTTTGAGCCCCACTGGACTTTGACTTTGATTGCATCCAGTGGAATGGAAGTTAATGGTTCAGTGGCTCAAACTGTTGCCCTGCCCATACTGTGCTATTAACTTTTTGGTTATTAAGAGCAAGTTCAGTTGCATTAGCAACATCACAGGGGTGAAGGGAGCAGTCTGGGAATCACTAGCATGTGGGTTCCTTAGGATGCTTCGGGCATTATAATCAACCACCTCCCCTCCCACCACTACAGCCACCCAATTTTCAGCAGGAGATGGCTGAATTGAAAAGCTACTGATAATGTTGTAGCTTGCACGTCTGCTCCAGAATATCAAGGACCCCTTGATAAACCCACTGCAATGCCTGAAGCACTTCATCTGCAGGCGACTTGCTCCCTGCAATATGGAGAGGATTGCCACTAATCCTGGCGCATTACTGTTCACTTGACAGAAGTCGCCTGAAACAACTTGCGTCTGTTCTTGTCCTGATTTGCTGTCGGTATTTATTAAGAGCACTGTGTTTAAAATGGCACACAATGTAGCCTGCAGATAACATCTTAAGCTTCCTGTCTATACTAAAAAAAAACCAAACACCCCCTCCCGAAAAAATCTCCTCCAAACATTGTCACTCCCCACTTTGCTCAGCCATATCACCACTGCTACTTCCTCCCCAAGAAGTCCCTGTGAAAGCAGTGGTGGCAGCAAGAGGAATCTGATCTCTGGTTTTACTGATAACCATTCCTGAGCTGCTATAAAATAATTTTTAAAATGGAAGTGATATAAACCAAAATTTTAACCACTCAAATCACCTCTGTTTTCATTACTTCAGTAGAGAAACATGTTAGACTGACAACATCTGTTGACCAATGACGCCTTCGTGTTCCTCCACTTTCTGGCATAACTGAATGTTAACCTCTAAGGATGTAAAGATGTAACAGCTTCTCTGAACATTCAGTCTTAACCATTGTGCTTAGAAGTAAACAAGACTGAAAGATGAAGGCTGAATACAGTGATGGTTGTACGATGCGGGCATTTATTTACCAAGAATGTGGTTTGACTCAATGGCACTGACTTGTCAAATTGACTGGATCTACATAGTTTGACTTCTTACATGGTAAAGACCATAAACACCCCCACTAATTCCTGTTCTCATTCTGATTTGTATCTGGACAAGTTTTTAGAAGTGTAGTAAATCCTCAAGAAAAAAACAATTGACTACTAGTAAACAGCTCTCCAACATGTATTTTCCAGTTTCCAGCAAGAGCCCTACAGTATTTCCACCTGGGTTGATTACAGTCATTTCCCCTACCTTTTGATATTTCCATGTTCCAGTATCGTCATAGACCAAGAAACTTTTTCAGTTTGAGTAGCAGAAGACAGTTCTCTAGCACACCTGCAAAGAGAATCTGCTTTTTTCTGTCTCCTACACAAAAACTGTGGTTCTTCTGCCAACTCAACTATCATACAGAAAAATAAGTTTGGGACGAGATGAATAATCATGGGCGTTTCTTAAATAAGGAAGGTATTAGAGAACCTAAATGATACCCCTTGAAGATTTTCTCTGGCTAAACTGCTATTCCACTGTTAGTGGAGGAAAATTTCAGACATATTAGGTCCTTAAAGACCTAATTTTTTTGTTTTTCTACTCTTGGATGGATAGTATGCCTAAGAATTTAGCATCAAACAGGCATTTTCTTGTTCTTTTTTGCTCCCAGCACATTGGTCTCATGAAAAATTTCATCAGTTATGCGTGTGAAGGATGTGTGTGCATGTGTGAGGGTATGCATATGTATCAGTCTAGCATATCTTAAGTCATTTTATATACATATGTATATATATATATATATATATACATATTTGTGGAGAGGACATGTGCGTGTGAATACTGTCATATCTGGTCTGGATGTTTCTGTACTTTAGGCAGTGTGCAAACAGGGAGCTGAGTGAGTTAAAGAAGAAGGTTTATATTGTGGTAACAGTCGTAGACAGCAAAGAGAGTTAATGTAAAGTGTAACACTTCTGGTCTCAGTAATGTGCTGGAAGACAAATTAGTGGAGTATCTTTCCTTCTGTCTTTAAAATAAAGGGCAGGTTTGCAAAGCAAGGCCCTGTACATCAACCTAGTCCATGCAGCAACTTAACATTTGTCTGGGACAAGCAACATTAGGTATGGCAGACAGTAACAGCACTTTCAAATGAGGGACAGATGGCTGTCCAACACTGACACCGCAGGTGTTCAAGACTTTTAATTCGGTTTCATTCAGTGGACCTTTTGCTCTCCAGTCCCTTGCTACCCCTGTCAAACTTTTCCAGAAGCAAGAAAGAGTGCGGGGACAATGTGATAGAACTACAGAAGGTGGTAGAGCCATTTGTTAATCCATCAGGGAAATTAGTCCATCAGACAACACCCTGCTTCACAAACTAGATCCCTGGGAAACAGGTGTGTGTATGTGTGCGTAGGTGTGGGGTAGTGGTGGAAAGCTGTGGATGCAGAGGAGGGGACATAGAAGAGGACTAGCTAGCAAGCTTTAGGGTGGGAGGTGAGGAAAATGACAGTCAGATCCTGATGGGATATAACAGGGTGTCCAAAAGAGTAAGACACAATGTCTGGCATAAACCAGCCTCTTATTGGTTTCATTTGAAAACGTCAGCTCAGACAGAGACACAAGTTCTTTGGCATCACAGAGCCTCATCTGTCAATGTTCTTGTAGGTACCAGTGGGATGAGATGGAGAAGGATAGAGTAAAATCTCCCTTGTCCTGTTATTTCTTTATCCATTCCTGCAAGAAGTGCAGTGCCTGGAAGCCTTAAGCATATACAGTTACAGATAGGGATGCCTCTGCTAGCACAAGGCGAAGTCCTTGGTAAGCCTGGCTCTGGCGCTGGAAGTAGAGGATGTACTGTATTACTTCTGTGCACTGCTCACCTTTCATTGTGATGGTCCTTCTGAGAATGCAAACCTGCCTGCAGCTGAGTATTTCGGGAGCCCTCTGTGACAATAGCTACACTTCATCTTATCTGATGAAAGTTCAGAGATGGAGTCACCCTAACCAACATTTCCTCTCAGCTACTTCTATGTATCAAATGTTGTGTAACCCTCTCGGAGTTACTTAGAGTTGGAAAGGGACAGGGAGACTCTGCCTTGTCCGGCCAGCCACACCATTTACAGAAAAAAACCTTCTGTGAGCTCTGAAGACAATGAAGCCTGGCCTCCTAAGGGTTTGTACCATGAGCCTTGACTCCATTGGGATATTCTGGTGCCTAGTGAGGGGTGTGCTCAGCCTGTCCCCTCTTTCTGTATAAGCACAGTCCTCAGAACTGCACATTACAGCACATTCCTCTGTGTCAGCCCACAACAGCGTCATCTTTGGGACGTGGGCTGAGAGGAAGAAGGAGCTCACTTTATGTATCTGCTCACTTCTTGAGGGGTATCAGCACACCAGGACTACCATGGTCAAAATCTTCATGTTACAGGTTCATAATCTGCATGGGCTATAGGTTGAAATCACTGTATGCATCCACTCTCCCTGAGGAGAGGGAGAGGAAAAGAGGAGATATCATAAGTTGATACCTGGGAATTTGGATTTTTTTTAAGGAGAAATACGCAAAAAGTATTTTTCTAACCTTTAGACACACAGCTTTCTCCGGAAGTCAGGAGATATTAAAAGAATTTCAAAGGCACCATACTGAAGATAGGTTTGTTTGGAAAGATATTTTCCATTAAAAAGAATACTGCAAATGCTCACTTTTGACCATCTTTTGGACAAAACTTACATTGAATTGTAAGTCCTGGATATCAAGTACTTCACCTTTGATGGAATGATACGAATAAAGAAGCGGTTTTCTTTGTATTCCATAAGAATAACTGTATTTCCTCATCCTGGCTGCTGGGGATGCTAAGCTGCCCTGCCTCTCCAGAGGCAGGCACCGCTGCAGGCACATATTCCCACCCATACAACCAAAGTGCAAAACATCCTTCAAGCATTGCTCAGGGAAATTGCATATAGCATTTTGACAAGGCATGTTCTTTACACTACAGATGAACTAAATCAAGTTTACATCAGCAGTTTGTTCATGAAGTCTGCAATTTTTATTTTATTTATTGGATAAAAGAAGTCATGATTTGGTCAAATTTGAAAGTTCAGATGCTTTTTAGTTTTCTGCATTAGAAAGAAACCTCCCAAGCCTCATCACTTTTGCCTGTCTTTAGCTGAGGTGAATAGCCTGATTCAAATCTTTGTAAATATACTTTAGCTGGTCTCTGAGAGGTACTCCGCACTGCAGAGGAATGAGTCACGTTGTTGCTTTCATTTTTACACTGGGGATACTGCTCCTGCCAGGATCTTGCCATTTACTTGGAGAACTAGTCAGTGTTCCTTTCGCATTCCAGATTGTCATCCTTCCCTTCCCTTTCCGCCTTCCTCCACCCTCTGGGAGCTGGAGGACAGTATCTTTCTATTGTCCTATGGAGTCAGACTTCAGGTAAGTGATGTTGCCTGATCCCTGGAGAAGGAAGGAAAACAAAACCCCAGCAAAACAGAACCTGTTCCCATTCACCCCCCAAACCCTGAATATGCTCTCTTCGCGCCAGCTGCACCATCATACTACTGCATTCTATCTTGCTGTGATTTTTTTGGTGGAAAGCTGCCTAAGCAATCCGTGAGCACTGTTGGAACAGCCCAATTTTACAAGCATAAAGTATTATGATTGCATTGATTTCCATCATAAATCATATTTTCCATCCTCTGTCTCTCTTTCCTTGCACTGACTGAATTAAGCCTTGGTGTTTTCTTTAGCTGCTGCCAGAGCTGAGGCTTGAGATGATATTAGGGTAATGATGATAAATTTTACCCTCAAGCCAAACCATTTCCACATTACAGATAATGTTTTTTTCCAAATAAGTTCTGTTATTGGAATCCAGGACCCACCACATCTGCAGGCTCAGAGTCTGCCTCAACACAGTCTCTTTGCTGTAATGGGTTTATAGATTTGAAAATTTGCTCTAAACAAATAGATGAGAAGAGAGGAAAGAATGAATGAAGGAATGGAGAGGGAGAATCCACCAGAAGGAGGAGGGAAAAAAAAAAAAGAGAGAAGCAAAGGGGAAAAGAAGGAAGAAGACAAAAATTAGGGAAAGAAGAAATAGAACAATGGGGGAAAAGCAAATAATGAGAAAAATGAGATCATGTGTGCAGCAAAGTACTATCAAGCCCGCTGCTAGCTGTGTGTGTGTCTCTGGGAAGCAGCAAAGCTGCCCCTACAGACAAGCGAAAGTGCCACACAAGCATGCAGATCCACAGCTATGCGCTTCAGATTTCACCCCCAACTTCTTAAAGACCGTTCCCTGACATCTCATCTCAGAAAGGCCTCTCACAGACTAATGAAATATTCCTGTAAAATCTCAGCTCTCCCCACAATGGACCAGGATGAAACTGAGCTAAGCTTGACCCAGTATTAGTATCTGTACTATGGCCTCAGTCTCAGATGGCGTCTTACTGGTCTAAAGTTATTCTCACTTTTCTGAAGTTACTGCAAAGCAGGTCATCTTCCAGCTTTCATCTGAGGAGAATTCAGTCTGTGTAATCATCCCTGAAGGACAGTGTCCCATGCTCAGCAGAGTATAGATTCTGGGCATGGTGACCTTCAGCACAGAAGCTGAGGAAGGCCAAATCCATTACTCACTAGTTCTTCAGCCACTATAAAGGGAGGCAGTTTGCCATGTCACAGTGGCATCTTAGAGAGGTAACCCTGTACAATCCTGTATCCCTCACTGGTGCTCCATCCCTGAATTGGAGCATGGCTCAATAAATCCTATGTTCCATGTGTGGCTCCATGTAAGTACCTAAGTGCCTCTCTGCTGTGCTCCTCACATTCACCAGACCATACCTGTTTGAGTGGGTTTTTTTTGCTTGTTGCTGCACTGAATGAGTGAAGTCCCCCAGGGGGGAGCACAGGCAGAGATGTCTCCTTCAGCAGCAGGCAGCCCTTGGAAATCAGGCTGGCTCAGAGCAACACAGGAGTTCTGAGGAGCTCTGGTTGGGGAAATCATCTACATACACAGACACTCCTGTGGAAAGAGGTGCACCTTGATTCCTACTCTATTTTTCTCATGGTTTGTCCTGCCAGGTGAGACTTTCTGAGGAAGCTGCTTAGCATCTGCCACCATTTGTGCATGAAGAACAGTTTCAGACCCTTGGTTCATCTTGAGCTGTAAAATTGCATCTCATTAGCTTACACTGTGACAGTGAGATTCATCTGAATTACCTTACTTCTTACTGGTCCAGCTGTTTACAAAGATACAACTGACTCGTGCTGTATTTGTGTGGCTTACATAAGCATCCCCAGTGTGATTCAAGCTGGCAAATAATACTACTGCACAATGAAATACGTATACTGCACAGAAGAAGCAAAGAAGTGTCTATCATAGGAAAATTAATTTAATCACAGTGCTGGAATTCGAAATGAAGGTGGAGAAAAAGTGAATCCCACGTGGTTTGTTAAAGATACTCCTTGTTGTGCTCTAAAAGGAGGCATGAACTCACAGACAAAGGCTGGCTTAGCATGACAAGCCTCTGGTCTAAATTCTCCTGAAAAGTATAAAGCTGAGCCCATGGATTTTAAGTTCCAGAGAGGAGTGTAATCACAGCTCCCTGCAGCCTTTACATCTCAGTCTTGGACAAGTTGATGGGTCTTCATACTTTACCCCAATAGATCTTTTCTCTGAACCCACACAAGCATTTCAAAACAATCTAATGAGCTAAGGGGAAATGTTAGACTCACATATGGGGGATTGCACAGACATTTGAGTAGTCTGGACTTTACTTCCAGTAGAACTGAAGCAAAGCTGGTGATGTTGGCTCTAAGACAAAGCCTCTCCCGAGGTGTCCGGTGTCTGATGCTGCAGCTCTAGCAGTACCCTAAATAGGACTGGGCACAGGTTTAGACATTGCACTGAGAGCACCCAACCAGTTTTATTGTTAGCATGATCCTTGGCATGGTTTTAGTTGACGCCAACTAGTGCTCTCCCACACAATGCTTTGATATGGGGGATAGCTCAGACTCGGAATGGTTCCAGATGAAGTCTGGATGAAGCCTTTCTGCTTTGGGAGGAAGAGAGTTTAGCCATATGGATTAGCTTTGTTTTGTGCCGCTTGTCCTTGCGTCCAAAGAACAGGTTCTGGCCTGTTTGATTTATCTATGTAGCTGTTGCTTTGCTAATCCTGTTCAGTTAAGCCAGCTACCTCCTGCAAACCTTTTTCTTCATGCCCCACGTTCCAGAAAGGCAGATATCCTGATTCATATCTCTTCCTCTGGAGCTCAGAATTATTGTTCTTCTCAGCCCTGAGCCAGAAACCCTCACTGCAACATGCCTGGGCAATGCTGAAATACAACCTGATGCAGATGGTAGGGGCCAGCTCTGATTCTGGCCAACATATTTACAGCAGGGAGAAGGGAAAAAAAACGGACCTGCAGATAGGTAGGCAGGTGGCAGGCAGTTTATTTCAATGGCAGTGCTGGAGTGCCTACTTCACGGGATGCTAAATGCAGTAAGTGGGGAGGAGAACAAATTTAAGAGTGAAGCAGTCAATGTTTTTCAGAGTTTGAAGGGAACATCCTGCACTTCCAGAGCACTCTTAGGAAAGGAAAACATCCTCAGGATACTGCCTTTGCAGAGTCCACGTCTTTATTATTCATATCGGCCCCTAAAGAGGTGCTCTTTCTGAGGACTCGAGTCATCTGTGAAAGCCAGCAGCCCTACCATGTCCCTGCTGCAAGTCTGGGTTAGCACAGACAGTGTGTCCTGGGCTAACTGTGCGAGATGATATGGCCTTAAAATTGGGCTAAACTATTTTACTTGCTCACCTGGATGAATCAAATTGGGATCAGTTCAACTTAATCAGACTGTCTGGCAATCCTACCAGCACCCTACAATAAAAACCTACCTGATATGCTGCTGCTGCAGCCAGATCCATCAGAAATCTGTTCTGTCCTCCAACATTCCACAAGACTAACTGCTTCCTGGTAGTTCTGACTAACCAAATTAGTTCTCCACTTTGAATCTATATTCCTAGTATCAAGTCCACAATTGTCTGTGAATGCAGCAGGATGCCAACATATAGGGCAGGCCTAAGTGATACATTTACCTCTATTTCTTTCTATCCCACAGTTTAAAAAATCTGTAAAGGCTTTATAAGTGTCTTTTCATCTACGGAGTGCCTCATTGTCCTGGTTTGAGCTAACCCGTGACACTCCTTTTTCACCACGCTCGTTGCAGGAAAGGAGGAACTACAACTGAAAGGTGGCATTTAAGTGCAGTAATGCACAGCTGTGGTTCCTCCTTTCCTGCAACGAGCGTGGTGAAAAAGGACTCCTTTCAATGAATGGATTGACCACACGGGAGATCAGCAAGGTGGACAATGCAGCTGGGAAACTGCATGGCAGCTGATGCTCTAGCTGTGCAAACTGCAGCAGCCATAAAGGCAAACAGCACTTAGGCTTCAGGGCACAAATCCATGCACCTGCAGATACCAGGAACAACCACCCTAAGGCAGACAAGAAGAGCCTGGAGCCAAATATCGACAAGCTTCATGTCCCAAGAAGAGCTTCTTCACAGTTCTCCATCCTCTGCCTCCACAATTTGACCAGAAATAACGGCACCATTTTTGCATTGCCCGATAACTCTACAGTACCAAAGGCAGGAGTATGATCGCTATTCCTAGGACCTCACGGACAAGGTACCTAAGAGGACAAAGTCTCATTCTCACATTTACTAACAACCAGTATTGCTGCTGGCAGGCACACCACGCAGAGAAGGATTAGATAAAGCACAGAGAACAACTCCGTCTTCCACCTTGTAAGGGAGCACTTATAACCCAGTGCAGTGGAGCATTTATTGTTACTGTGGCTGTACCAGTCAGCTTCAGTCTGCTGGGTGGTGATGCTAGGCCTCATTTTGAATGAAAAGAAATAGTAAACTAGATTCAGACTATTTCATGGATGGTATTTTATTTTATTCCATTTGAACAGTGTTTTGGTTTATCTCGCATTTAATTTGAAGGATTGAGCAGTTTCCCAATAAATCCCATAGTAAGATCTACGTAAGAAATACACTTAAAAAAACCCGCAACCCAACAACAACAACAACGACAAAACCCTTTCTTCTGCTGTTGCTGATAACAAGGCCTATTACTTCCCAGCCTGTGTTTGGTTTCAACACCGTATAATCTCTTCGCTGCAAACAAGAGACCAAGACAGCTCTGACTAGAGCTACCTTATAAATGATTTTGTCCTTGATGTTTGTTCTCACTGGAGAGGAGCCAAACTCCCTGCCACGTGTTTAGGTACAGGTGGTAAATAGGCTTTTTGGCTGGTTCATAGGTAATTCACAGGTAGTTTGCTAGGGAAAGCCAGGTTTGCACCCAATGAAAAACAGAACTGCTTAAAAAAATACCTATGTCCTGAGGTTAACACTTCCCCATGAGGGTCATGACATTTCTTCCCCCTTTAGAGACAGTGGATGAAAGTCTCCCACCTCATGGTCTTTTTTACAGCAGAGCACCTAACCCGGGCAATGAAGCATTGCATGAGTTTGTATTGACACAGCACAGGGAACCACACCTACCCTTTGCCATTGCCTGTCACAAGCATTTGCTAACATTTCTCTCTTGACCTGCCCCAAAGCTGACAAAGGCTGACAGTAGCCTGGAGGTCCTTGGCTGCCCAAAATGAGTAACAGTGTCTCTATTTAAACCAATGGGTATGGACTGGCCATGATTAAATTTAGGCTAGAAATGAAGAGGAGATGGAGATGTGGAAAAGCCTTCCAAAGCAGAACAAAGAATGGGAGTGATCTGAACAAAACACAGATGCCTATAACTGAGCCAGGCCCCTTCTACTCATTGGGGAGAATTAAGCATTGCTTATGAATCATCTCACCCTAATGAGGCATCCAAAATAGACCAGATGAATCACAGTCCAGAAACACTTATTTTTCTCCTCTTTCTGTAAAAGCCCAAGGTAACTATCTGAGACAGAGCCATTTACACTGTGGGCAGGTAAAGTTAGGTGAGATTAATTTAAAAAAAAAAAATCAACAACAAAACCCTAACTGTTTTCAGGTGCAACAGGACACTAGTACGGAGGTTATCTGACACAAAAGGATATGACTGAATAAGATGATGGAGGGAGTCCACTGCAGGGCAGATGGGACAACTCTGGCAATATTCAGTTAATAAAAAATTACCTTGGCAGAAACTGCTCACAACCACTGACATAAAAATCCAGATACTTTCTTTTGAAACAAATGCAGCATTTCTTGGTTTATGTCGAGATAGTGAAGAACTGCATCCTCCCTGCTAATTTGAATTTAAGGCCTAAAGACTACAACGTTTCTCTTCTCTCTTTAATTAATCTATTTTCATCCAATATTCCTGTAATTAATAGACATGAATCAAGGGGTTGTTTTAAATAAGGAAGAAGCAGAAATTTATTCAGGAGTGAGGGTTGTCCTGATTTTTCCTCGAATTTGTCTCAAATGCCACCTTTCAAGAACACTTTTTGCCTTGAATAAAGCCAACTTTCCACCAGGTTATTTCTGCTACCATTGCTGCCTCAAATCTCATTAAAAAACACCCCATTTCTAATGAGAGGTTTCACTCAGACGGAGAAGCTTTTGTGTTCTGATTACCTCTCTTCAACAAAAGCACAGCAACTGTTTTTACAAATACCTGTGTGTGGTTTTGGCACAGGGGGGATCCACGGTGCAGACAGTGGTGGATCCCAGCAGTGCTTCCCAGAGCACACATAAGTTAACTGAGCCGTAAAGGGAGCCAGCCCACATGGTCCCAAAGGTACCTTTTCCAACACAGGATGATGTCCTGCCTTCCTGCTTTTGCTCAGAGTTAGCAAGATTAAATCACACTTCCGACACTATTGGGTTTTTTTAGGGTAAGGAAGCATCTCAGATCTGGGAAACGTATTCGCATCTTGGTGTCCTTGTGTGGAATCTGACAAGGGACTCCGGATCTTGCTTTTAGTTTGGAAGTGAGGGATGAATTTTTGAAACAGTATGAGAAATGTAATTCTGGGGTACCTTTACCTTGATTCACAAAACACACCACAATCACATGGAGAGGACCCCTGGCACAAACTTCCCTATGACACTAGGCTTGAACCTATAGCTGGGTGCTTTTGTTCAGAGTTTGGCCTCATCACTCAGGTGAACAGATCCTGAAACTAACGACTGGAGTGATGTGATTTCTTGCCATGTTTCTTTCCTTACTCATATTTTTTTCCTCACTTTGCTGTGTATCTAACATTAACAAAGAAATCTGTGTTCACTGCCTGGCTTGTCCAGCACTTCAGATCTCCTGCAGGCTCCCCCACAACTCTTTCATCTTTCACAACACTGGCTGGCACACTTTGAGCATGGTTCCTCTCCAACTGCTGCCTGTTTTGAAACCCCCACAATAGCACTGGTTCTGCCACGTACGAGATAAAATCAAATGCCACTGCTTCCATTTCTTCTTTGGAAATGGGATCTCTCTACACTCCTATCTCACTAAAGAGATGAATTGTCTGAGCTTGATCGTCTGCTAATAATAATAATTTTTTTTTTTACATATCACCTGGTACTCCAAGTGATGTGAAAACTGCTTTGGAAGAAGTCTGCTGAGGTCAGCTGACTGCAGGTAGTTTCAGAACATTACTTGGGTCCCTTCACAATTTGAGTTACTGTATGGGGAGAAACACACCACCCACAGCCATCCTTGCCCCTGACACACGCGTAGATGCTCATAACTTGCTCCTTTTCCTTTTCCCTTTCCCGCCTTCCCTCTCCATCTCCGTCTTTACAGGGTAATCACCTCATTCGAGGATGAATGTAAAAACAACGGACTTCATGAGTCAAAAAGCCACAAGATGGCATTATAGAGCAATTAAACGTAAAACCTGTGCTGGAATCTTGTTTTTCCTCTCGCCGGTGGAGGAGGAATTACGATTAGCCGAACGGTGCTTGCTGTAAGAGGGGACAGGTGTTTCGGAGCAGCTTCCAACACAGCCACTGTCCCTTCTGTTGACGGTCTCACCTGGTTAACTCTTATTAACACTTTCAAGATTTCAGATGAAAGCCCTTCAGCAAGCACAGGAGAGCACATGCCTCTTCATCTAGCCTTTGTTAGTGTTATTTTCCTCTTAATGCATTGCCTTTTTTTTTTTTTTTTTTCCTTTTCTTCACTTATTCATAGTTATATGTCCTTGTGCTTGTGTTGTTTTTGAGGGGGTGTGTGGTACATCAGTTTATTGTCCCTCAAGGTTGTGGATATGATAGAAACTGCCTGTTTGACCACAGCATGTGCTGCAGATACAAGTATGTACAGGCATGTTGTGGATTAATGTGAGGCCTGATGGACCAACGGAAAAGATAAGCAGCACAGGAGCATGTAGGGTGTGTACACATGTGCGTGCTGTGTGAATAGCGTGCACACACACATAGGTTACACGAACATCTTGAGTTTATGCTGCTGAAGTACACATGTGCATGATGCAGTGGTATGTCTGTACTGCAGCTGCCTGTCCATGAAACAGCAAATGTTTCGGTGGAAAGTTGTCTTGGGAAATGGTTGTAGGTGCAGTATGTATTATTTCTGTGGCAAGATACATAGCTATCAAAGCGCATTGGGAGTGTGCGGGCATCTCTTGCGGCTTGCAGGCTCCATGGCACAAAGCAGAAGTGAGTCTGTGTTGTGGCGGGGTGTGAATTATTCAGGAAAATGGTTCCTGAGTGGCCATCCTGGACCCAGTCGTGCTGGCTTGGCTCTGCGGTGCAGCAGGCAGCGTGTGTGCATCAGCACTCCCATGTTTCATGTTTCTGTGGACCTTGTGATTTACACATGCATGAACAATGTGGGGAGCACATACAGCTGGTTTTGGACAGTCACAACCCATGCAGCAGTGAGTGGGGAGGGGGAACTGGTAACATTCAGCCTGATCCTGTAGCACTTGTCAGCACTGAGGGTGAAAAATAAGAGTGAAAAAAATCCCAACCCTATTGCTGACTTTCATTTCAGCTCGGCAGAGAATGCAGCACCTGCAGAAACAACTGAGCTGCTCACCAATACCTGACACAGACTAGGTTATTTTTGTAAATAATATAAAGTTCCCTTTATTTCACATCGTGCATTGCTATGGGCCAGGCCAAAGAATACATTACAGCTGATTCCTCAGAGCATGCTGCAATGAGAGAGAGCTCAGGCTGAACATGCTTCAGAAATCAGCGATTCAAAACAAAAACTGTGATCACCAGACCTCTCCAGCATCTCCTTTCTCTTTCTTATGGTCAGTGAGGGCAGGTACTGTTCTTGGTGGCTGCTAGTGAACAAAGAGATGCAAAGGTGCAAATGTTGCTGTTTCATACGCAGTGCTTTTTCAAGGAGTGTGTGAAGAAACTATTTCCCTTTTTATTAGAAGACATGTCAGTATTGTTATTGTTGTTACTCCTACGACTATGTTTATAATTGTTACTATTCTTAAATTATTTCTTAGTCAAATTGGCTAAGGGAATTTTTGTCTTTTTTTCCTTTTCTGAGCTATAAAAGAGCTAATAAGTTGCCGCATCGGGCCTCCAAGGAATTGATGCAAGATTATTCCCTCTTGGATTACTTTCTCGGTGCTTTGTCCGGCTTCATTTTAATATTAGTCATCATTGTTTCATATTTGCATTGTGCTCCAGTCAGGGATCATTTCAGTACTGCATTTCCTTAAACATAAATCCCCCAAAAGCTTAAAGGCAGAAAAAAGCACAGGGGTGAGGCACTGTGTGTACTGAGGTGCTATTTTTCGTGGCAGTCTCTGCCACAGTGTTGCTCCTTTTCTTTCCTCCTCATGCCTTATCCTCTCTGTCTTAGAGTGCAACTCTGCACTGGGACTCAGCCTGTGTAATAGCTCCCTGCTGCCACGGGGCAAGGCAGGTCCCAGTCCCCTGCCAAACTCCCCATGGCCATATGGTCCTGCCACCCTCACCTAAACCCATTTTGGTGCTTGTAAGACACAGAGATGTTCCAACGTGTTAGTCCCATAAAAAGCTACTCCCTCCTTTTTTTTTTTTTTTTTTTTTTTTTTTCCCAGTTGTCCTGTCCTGTTAATTTCTGTTAATTCAGTGAGTGAATTTTGCCTGGACAAGCAGCAAAGATAATGCCATGCAGAGGACATAGCATGTGTCCCCACAGAGGACCCAGCCTCTGAAACTTTTCAATGGCACTAAGTTGTTGTGTTCAAATGGTAACACAGAGTTTTGCCCATACAGGAAAGATGTGAACGCTTTGGGGTGAGGTTATCCTTAGTTCATACAGAAAAGAAGCATGATCTGCCCATTTGCTCTATGTGCGAGCATGCCCTCTTCTCTCCCCTTCCCCTCAGCGTGCCTTGAACCTCCTAAACAGACACAGCAAAGTAGCACCAGCTTCCATGAGACTGGTTTCTGAAATGGGTCATGAGAATAGGTGGCTGACGGTGAGCAGAGGGAGCATGACAATGCCCCTGTTAAAGAATGGGCACCAAGATCTCGTGCCATAAGTGTGAGGGTGGAGGGCACTAAAGAGTCATCAGAGGATGGGCAAGAGAAGACAATCCTCAAACACAGGGAAAACATACCCTGGGACACTAGAAGATCAAACCACGATGCAAAAAGCCATAGGGAACTACTGCAGGTGGAGTGAATTGTTTAGTCTGTGACCCCACACCCACCCCACATGCAGAAGGATCCAGGTCGTTATGTAGAATTCCAGACCCTGTGCTACTACTGCTATTGCTACAGTATTGCTACTGCTGCTGCAAAACATAGACGTGAAGTAGAGAAACAGAGCAAAAGGGAGTTGTCTGGGGAGCCGAGATCCCAGTAAAATGATTCCTCGGCATAACTAAAAGAGGAAGGCATATCTAACACTAAAAGCCCAATATCACGGTTATTCATGTGATACGAAGAGACAGCTCTGCACAATGCCTTAGAGAAGAAATCCCTCCCAGGAACACTCTGAGGTCCTGATTTAGCACAGACTTAAAAATGCATTTGAGTCTCACTATCTCGAGTGATGCTTAGTTCTGTGTGTACACCACAGCTTTCAAAAACTGCACCAGGGCACATAACAGCTTACACCCAAAGAGAAAGCAGATGTAAGCACAACACAATTACCGAGGCTGCGGATTCAGGCTGCCTGAGAGCCTTCTCTTTAGTGGCTATCCCTTTGCTACACATAATGTGGGGAGACCTTTCTGGTAGAGTATCATCTGCTTCAGGCTGAAACAGCTTAGCCGTTATGAGGATGAGATGATCACCCTTGTATAGGAGGTTTCTGCTGAGTCCTTTTCTTGGCTCAAAGGGTCTCAAACTCTACTGAAACTGGAAAGTTACTTTCCACCAGGTTATAAGCTACACTGTAAGAGAGGGGAGATAGTTGCACCCTCTACCTCCTAACACTGTAAAATTGGTGAGAAAAGACAGAAAGAATATATAGAGCAGAAGAAAGGGGAGTGACAGGGGTATATCTCCACAGCTCAGAGATTAGAAAGCATACCTTTGAGTGGGAAAGATAATGCATTTGCCTTTTATCCAATGCTGATTTCATGTAAAATACATTCAGAGGTATTTTTTTTTTAACAGTGAAAGAGAGGCTGGGCTATTCTTCAAGAACATACCCTATGTATATGGTTACAACATAAGAAATGTTTTATGCGATTATTATAGAAGACAGTATGATTAGACAGGCAGAGAAAGATAGAAAGAGGTAGACGGGCAGAAATATAAAAGAAAAAGCCAGAGAGCTAGCTAGCTGTTAGGAAAGCTGAGTATTATGAGAAATCATTGTGTAAAGTAGTAGTCGTGTAGAACAATAGATTAGGGAGAAAGAACCCTTAGCCTGTCATTGGGAAGGAAAAGTAGCGCAAGTTCAGGATGCAGTGAAGCATCCAAAGGATGGTTGAGTGGGTTAATAATGTCACAGAGACATAATCAAATTAGTAATGCTATCTTGGCGATGTGGTCTAGTCTATCAAGGCATTTACCTGGTTACATTGTTCAAAACAATACCACTCGAGAGGCAGAGGAGACCAGATGTCCTCCCTGTCCTGCGCCCTGCGCAGGCACACACCATCCCCTCTTACGTAAACCCTCACTGCAGGGAGACGGGAGTTAATGGGGCAGAAATTGCTGCCCGGCTCTTTCCTCCCTGCCTCCGAGCCCTGTGCCCTGGATGCCAGCTCCCAGCAGCCTCGCTGGGGCAGAGGTTTGGGGTGAGTGGCCTCCCTGGTGCTGCAGCATGATGCCTTCCCTGAGACAGCTCTGAGAAACAGTGCTGGCTGTGGGGAAGTGGCATTAGCCTCCAGGCATGGGTAAAGCCAAGGCGAGAGGAATGTGCGTCCCTGAAGCCCTTCCTAGAGGAAAAAGGTCTGCTTGGGGAAGGATTATAAGTTTTATTATGTACCTCCTTTGCTCTGATTCGTACCAAGCAGCACAGCCTCGCTAGGGCTGCAGCCCCCCTTTTCTTCCCCCATTATCCTCTGCAATTCTCGTCTACTACTGTAGGGCTTCCAGCCTGAAAGCAAGGTAGCCTGATGGGAAGCGACCTGAGCTAAGATGCATCTAGCTAGCCAGGGGAATAAGATTGGAATAATGGGCTAAGGACTGGTCTTAAATGGTGTGTCAGACTTGGGACACCCAAAAGATGAAGCAGAAGAAAATGCATAGGGATGGATGGGAGGCATACAGACACAGGGATGAACTCATTTCACAAGACTGGGCATGTCCAGGCTAGAAATCTGTATAGGGAAGAGAGATCTTACAAGGACAATAATATGTGAGAGGGGCATAGCAGTATTTTTACAGTTTCAAAGAACTCATTTGGGCTGCTGCTTTTTAAGAACAAATTCCCACATCTCAGTTCTCTGAGATGAAAATGTGTTTATATTTATATAGTTACCTTTCGTAGAGGTGTTTCATTTAAAAACATATATGTAGTGTCTATGTGTACACATACGTATACAGGAAAAAAAAATCAATAGGTATAAGGGTCTTTTCCTCAAATTCACACAAACTAGAAAGGACTGTAAAGGTCACTGATACCTGTGTAAGAAAACGCCTGTCCCTAGCCCCCTCCATCTGCTCTTCTCTTCCAGGACAGCAAGAGGAAAAACAAAGAAATGCAATTCTCCCTGTTCCACCTCAGTGAGGAAGAAGCAGCACAAAGAGTCCCCGTGTCCATTGGCAGGACTTGGAGACAGGCACAGGGCTCTCAGGGAAGGAAATAGAAAATAAAATCAAATGAGGCTTAATCCGAAAAGCAAACGTTTGCAGGGACAAAGCCACCGCAGGGATTGTCATTTCACAAATTGTATTAATCTGGGCAAATAGTGCTTCAGAAACAGTAACTGTGGTGTTTATGCTCAGTTCCCCCTCCTGACCTTATCTTGCCTCCCTTCCTCCCCTCAATATGGGCCAAACTCTTATCACTTTGCACCAAAGGTCTGTTCCTCAACACTGCAATCATGCAAACCTGGAATTTGTGCATGAATTTGATAAGGAAAAGAGATGACTACAACATGACTTGTTCCCTTTAGTTTAACAAGTAGTGGGAGAGATTAGTGGCGCAATATGACAAAGCAACTGAGCACCCAGATCCCCACAGAGCAGTTCCTGCGCTTTCTAGGGACTGTGTGCTTGTAAGCAGGATTGCGTTATCACAGTCTGTATCTTAGGATCAAATAAATCTGGAAGGCTGAGCAGGTAGAGGGAGGGTTGGAAAACTAAACCATACGTAAGTGAAACAGGGTAAGCAGGAAAGAGCAAAGAATAATTATAACTAGGCTTGCAACACTTCCTACGCTCCTTTTTGGTCCAGCCAACACATTGGCCACCTGTTTGCCTTGCAAGATGCTTTGCTATAGCTTCAGTCCTTCATTTCAGAAAGGAGATGAGCACAGGGTTTTTTCTGGAAGGTGGTGGATTCTTTCTCCATTTGCCTATCTTAGTATTTCTCCTGATCATTTGGAATCTGGACACCTACAAATCCAAGAGTTTTATCTGTATAACTTTCACCTTGATGAAAAGGAGAGGATAGTGGAATTTCAGTTCTATGGGTGGAGCCAGCACAGAGACAACAAAAGAAAAGCAACGGGTTTTTTCTTAATAAATACTGACTCAAAATGATGCTGGGAAAAGAGCTTTCTGGCTTGTTATGCTACAGAATCTACCAGACCTTCTTGTGAGCTGGGGAGGTGAAGGCAAATTTTTTTTTTTTTTTTTTTTGCTTAATTTCAAAACTGCTAAAACATCATGGGTTTGAACACTTCAGTTCAATCTCTAAAGCTATCGAGTTCATGTTCTGACTAAGAAAGGCAGTGAACAAAGAAGCAGAGAGTTTGTGGGGGAAGGAGGTAAAAGAGTAAAAACTAGCACCGTGGAAAATGAAGCAGAGTGAAAAATATATTGAAACTGTAAAAAAAAAAAAAAAGTGTTAGAAACATGGAAAGAGCAAAAAGTTATAGAAGAAAAAAAAAAGCTATCTACTGTATCTACCTAACAGTTCCTCCCAATCTTATCTGTCATGCTAATTACCAGATTTAGGTGTTCCTACGTTATGCAAAGACGAGGGGGTGTGTGAGCGCATGTGCTCGGCTTCTGACAATTCACACATACAACCCGCTGATTTCCCCCTTTAGCTAGAGGAAAGACTTACTTTTTTTTTTTTTTTTTTTTTTTTTTTTTTTTTTTTTTTTTTTTTTTTTTTTTTTTCCCCCCCCAATTGAATCACCATCAGAATGAGCTGAATTACAGGAAAAACGAGGTTAGGCAGCTCGTGTAGCTTTTGAGAAATCCAATAAAAAAAAATCCAACGGATTCCCCAAACCCCAGAACTCCAGGAAATGTGCTAGTTCCTGTGTATTACATTGTTTCCTTTCTAACATATTAATGTCCGATACGTAGCAATATGCAATGGCATGCTCTGGTTTACCTTTTCTTACTAAGGCTTTCATTCAGCCCGCAGTTCTGTACAGTCTTCTACACTTCTCTAAAGTTGCACTGAGTTTTCCACCCGCATTTATCCCACCTGCACCCCAAAAATCACTAGTTTTGGCTAAACTGTGCTTTAGGATGTAAATGAAGCTTAAGCAGTGGAAGGTGTGCAGAGGGCAGTTGATGTTGGCTTAGTAATGCAGTGAGGTATACAACAGCTCAAGTGACAACTACTCATTAGCAGCTAATCCAATCCCTCCTGTTAATCCAATCAGCCTGAGTAGCTGGAGTCGCTGCTTTGCAAGGGTGGTCATTTTGCTCGATCAAATATCCCAGGAAGTTAAGTGAGGACTAAAGGCAAGCCGAGCCGGCCTGGTGCACCCAGCAGGTTCAGCTCCGCACCGGGGGCATCACCTGCAAACTGGCCTTGGAGTTACACCGCAAAAGAGCGACAAGGCAAATATCAAGTCACCCCTTACGATCTCTTTGCAGTATCACAAATAAGCTTCTCACTAGCTCACTCTGATTGCCAGGGGCTGGAGGCTGGCTGGCTGGGGTGAGGAGGAGGAGGAGAAGGAAAGAGTTAACCCACCGTTATCCCCTCCCTGGGGCCCCCGCTCCAGCAAATTGCAATCCATCCCTGAAATTTTTCAGCAGCCACATCGATATCATTCCACTGTGCCTTCATTACCTCCTGATCTCTAAATAAAGGCCAGTTGGTCTTAGAAAACATTATGTGATGCTGTTACGACTGATATAAACCACCAAAGTGGCATTTTGCAGATGAGAAGAATGAGCAAAAACCACGCAAAAACCTCTGCAGTTGGATTTAAACGAGGGCTGTAACTTCTCACACATGTCCTGCTCCCAGTCTA
Organism: Leptosomus discolor; assembly: GCF_034619465.1. Lineage (NCBI taxonomy): Eukaryota > Metazoa > Chordata > Aves > Leptosomiformes > Leptosomidae > Leptosomus > Leptosomus discolor. The sequence goes on from NC_141419.1 coordinate 85,145,626, forward strand.
CAGGAAGAGGCTGATTAATCCTGCATGTGTTAGGCTGGAATATTGCATTACTGGAAGCAAAAAAAAAACCCCTTAATCATATTGCTGGTTATGCCAGAGGTCTGTTTTCTCTCCAGTGCATCAGATTAAAAGCCATCCCTGGGCTACACCAGGCTGTTTTCAGGTGGCAGCACTACATACAGGCTTTTCCATTCTGCTTTTGTTTTCGTGGCTGACTGGCTGGGCTGTGCTTAACCTTCAGATAACCACGAGCAGCGAGGAAGTTTTTGAGGGGAGAGGAAGATGGGATTTTATCATGACCCATCTCCAAGAGAAATACCAATTTGCAAAGAAGAGCCTTGGTCCTATTCTTCCTTTGCTGCTTGCTCCAAAAGCAGGGAGATGGAAAAGTTAATGACATATGCAGGATGGGAAGCGGTGCTCTGTCTCTCTCCTCCTCTACTCTCCTTTTCCACCCTGATCTGAAGAAAGATAAGAATTTCACAGAGAGGACTGATGTCTGCACCTTCAGCACTTTTTCAGGGCACAGTTCAGTCCTGATTAGGTGTATGCTACCTGACAGGGAATCCTTCCAACCTCATTCTCTCCCGGTGTAGCAAGGCTGGTCATTAACAAGAGGAAAACAGACTCTCTGAGACCATACTCACTTGGGAGATCTGGAGCTTTGGGATTCTGTAATTCTTCCCTAGGGCCATTATGGGAATGGACCGGGAAAGAAAAAAACACTCTCTTGTTGACACAGTCCCTCCCTAGCAAGCCCAGGGGAGCCTGTGAGAAATGCAGATGTCTTCTGGGATGACACACCATGCACCTGACCTCAGTTCTCTCTCCTAAAACACCGGCAGAGAGACACTTCCTTGTGCCAAGGAATAAAGGATTTCCTTCTGATACCACTGGAAATTTCTTGTTCTGTGTCTAGCCCACAGCTGAAGGTCAAATTTCCACCCATGACTGATCTCCTGTAAAAGCAGGAAACCCCCCACTTAAAAAATCCTGCCCTTCCCCAACTAGGACGTTTTCAGACATCCAACAAGCAAATAAAAAAACACAATGAGCATGGGAAGTCCTGGCAGCAGCTTCAACCTTTACAAACACATAGACAAGACCTGTGATAACAAACAATGTCCCACAAAGCATGAAACTAAGCAGAAATGTCTTTGGGGATGGCTAATTATTGCACTCAACCCCAGGGAGGAGGAGGTGACAGACGGAAAAGAGCCTCTGTTTGTACAAGCCACTTTGGACTTTCCCTTTGAACAGGGCACAGGGGCACTGAATCTTATGGCCTTTTTAATAGGAGCATCTGCTCTTGTTCCCATCCCAGCTGGATGGCAACTATGCGTATTTGCTGTTAGCGAGATGTGCCATGTGTCACGAGGAGGAGCATATCCTGGGCAGGGAGCACATGCACAGCTTAGAGGCCTTTACACCATGGCAGCAGGTCCATTTGTTTGGCCTGGGCCTTTGCTTGGGGGCAGCAGCTGCATTCTCCATCTACTGTGGAATTTCCAAATGGTAAAGCCCCCAAGGGTGGATGTCATTATAAGGGTAATGTGTGTGCAAGTGAGGGTGTGGAGGGAGGGGGCTTCATGGGCGACTTCCACTTATTTTATTTTCCTTTATTTTCTTCCATTGACATCTGGAAATGAGTCTTCTCACTCTTACAGACCCTCTGAACTCAGGCAGTCAGTGGGACCATCTTTTCCTACCCCTCAATGATGACCTGCCCTGCAGGAGGCTGATGGTGATGGAGAGGGGGTGCAGGAAATGTCACAGGGATGTCCACATGGTCAATAGCAAATTTGCCAAAATGGGATTTCTGTCTCATTCAGAGGCTTGTTACACAGCTCTTAACAATTCAGTAGGTGTTCACAGGGATGGAAATGCCAAAGCAACCCTGTTTATTTGCCCTGTGTTCTCCTTGTTCCATCTATGCCCTTTCCCTGCAGAAACGTCCACCAGCAATTTTTAAAAGGCTAACACTTATAAGTGGGGGCAGATGAAGAAGTTAATCCCATCCTACCCCTTGTAAAGGACTTGAGGGGCCCCACGGAAACCTACAGCAGCCTCCCTCCTCTGCCCATCAGCAGCAAATTTAACTGCCCCATCTGCCACTCCAGCCCTCCAACAGTAAATAAAACATGCCAGCCTTTACAGCTAAAGGGCAGATCATACACAAACTACCATATGCAGTGGTTTTTATAGGGTTTAGTCCAAATTACCTGCATGCAAGAGTGGCCCTAGCGTGGTCAATCCCCAAATCTGAAGTAAGAGCTGCCAAAAGAACGGGGAAGAGTTTCTGCTTTGTAAAGAAATCTTTGCCTGAGAAAGATTACTACGAGGTTTGTAAGAGGAGCCTGCATCAGTTCGAGCTGGGTGTTAATAATAAATCTGAAGAGCTACAGCACTGGCTCCCCGCCACCCACCTCGGAGTACCCGGCTGAACCTAGCAGACGCAAATACAAGTCAAACTCTGTAGGCTGGATACGCAACAAGATACTGTTGTCCCATCTGTAGCAGTGTACATGCCAGTGGATATCAGCCTAACACAAGGCAAGGAGATACATAGGGAAGCGGTTGTTTTCTCCTTCCTTCCCACTTTTTTTCTCCTCTGAGCTGGGAAGGGAGCCTGGAAGTCGGTGCCATGTCCGTGGTGCTCCCAATAGACTGGCTTTGATATGGCAAACAGAAGAGGATGCTCAACATATGCTCTGTTTGTGCTACGACACAGGGACAGACGTTATGGGACCGATGTAAGCGCTACCTGCGATGCTGACACCCCAAATTGTTCACTGTGCTTTACGACACTGATTAATCAGGCTCTCGCTGTTTAAACATCAGGAGTGCATTTCCCCCAGGAGCCGCCAGCACCCACACCAGGAAAAACGCCCCTGCAGTGGCCAGTGGGAAATTCTCTGGACGTGACCTGGTTAGTGTCTCCAAGGCCTAATTGGCATCCTCTGCAATCGGTCTGGCTTCAGCTGCCAGAAGAGAGTAAATCGTCTCCTCCTTTCACAGATGGGATGGGGGAAGGGGTGACCACCGCGTGTCTGTGTGTCGGTGTCAGGGGATGGTAACAAAGGATGTCAAGAACATGGCGCTGCCAAGGCGCTTGCATATTTGGCTTATAACCTGATGAGTGCAAGGCAGGTGGCAGAGTCTATGTCATGCCCTGTGGGGAGTGGGGAGGGAAGGGAGAGAAAGGAGGAAGAAATAAGACTGGTGCAGATGGGAAGTGCCAGCTCTTCTCATTGGAACGGAGCTGTTCAATTGGGAAACCCAGCCAGAGAAGCTTAAAAGGACCAGGAGGGAAAGAACAGAGCTGGTCAGCATCGGCAAGCATCTCCCGATCCTTTCCTACAGCCTGCTTTGTTGCTATTTTAAAGATCTCATTTTGATAGGAAAATAAATTTTAAAACCCCACAATTTAAAAAAAAATGGAAAATGAGGAAAATCTCAGAGATTTCAAATACGTATGTGACATGAGCGTGTGTGAGAGGAAGAAAGAGAAGAGAGAGACAGAGATTTTAAAAAAACAAACACCACAAAAAACTTCTTGGAACAAAACGCACACAAGGCAATGCCAAAAACTTGAGAAGGAGAGTGGTTACACACTAATTTAATTCTCTAATCCCCCTACTCCTGTCACTGTTTACTCACTGATAAATGTGCAGTAGCTTCAGCAAGACAGCCACATTTGCAGAAACTGACAGCCTGACTCAGAGACTATTTACCTAAAGACCATGAATATTAAAACAGGTTTCCAAAAGGGCCCCGTCTTGAAGGAGAAGATTAGCATGGGGCCTCTTGCTGACAGACTCTTCCCTCTCCACCCCTCCTTCCCCCACTCCGTGATGCATCTCTTGTGCAAACACTCCAGAAGTATCACCTAGCTGAAGAACTGAAATATTGGAGCAATGCCCTGGAGCTGTGCATTCAGCTTTAGCCTGACAGTGAAAACACCCATCCAACCAAGACAGAAGTTGGGGTTAGTTTTTTTGAGTGTTTGTGGATTTTATTTTTTTCTTGCTTTTAAATAATTAATTAAAAAACAAAAATAAAAAGCCAAATATTTTTGTTATTTTTTTTTTTTCTCCTTCTGGAAGGCGAACTATGAGCACAGAGTCCTTTAATAGAATTAAAAAGGCAACAAAATTATGTTCCAAAGTCCCGATCCTTAAATGAGTTTGGCTGTGTCTCCTACAATGGTGCATGGAATTTACCAGAAAGTTAGAAAAAGCATAAAGTAGAACTAGAAAGGGCAGAGCAAAGGATGTCTGTAAAGCTCAGAGGAAAGGAATAGTTTCCATAGGATAGGGAAGATTAAATGGTCTAGATAACCCAGACAAAATGAGACAGCAGAGTGGAAATCAAATTTATATATATAAAATCATGAACAAAATGTCAAAAGAATTTTTAAATGGACAGTTAATAGTCATTGTATTAAAAAAAAAAGTAGTTAAACTATCTGGGAACAACTCTGAAATCAAAGTAAAAATTTTTGTTTGTTTATTTATGCAATGTGTATTTTACTGGAGGGACTCTTTGCCAAAGAATCTTGTGGGGACCAAAATTATAAATAGATCCAAGAAAACCTTACGAAATTTATGAAAACAGTGTAAAAGGTGTTTCTAAAGGCAATGATGCAGGAGTAAAGAATCACAGTTTGCTAGAAGAGAGGCAGATTAGGTTTGTCCTATAGCCATTTGGCAATGGAATTAGAAGCACAATTTATTTGCATGGACTTTTGTTTCTCCCTCTCCTTATTATCCCTCCTCTCTACTGGGTATGAGGAGCACTCCCTTTCCAGAGAGAAAGCCTCCACACACGCAGAAACACGGGTGTGAACTTACAGGCCACATGGGCATCGAGCATCACTACTGTCATGGAGCCTGGGATACTAACACAGAGCCTACTGTCTCACCCACCCTGGTCAAAGCGGTAAGACTGACGTCTCTTACAATGGATGACAATGCTACAGTGTGATGCATTTGTTCTGATACAGACAGTATTGCTTGTCCTTGGAGATGGGTAAATATCCTGACTCTGAAGACTACGATATCTCTTAGGTCAGTGAACTATTCAGACAGAATTGAGTTGTGATTTTCCAGCCTCTCAAGCTATCCAAGATGTCTTGATGTAGATGCTCATTTGGCATAAACCGTCACAGTTCTGTTGAACTCAGTGGAGTTATTCTGTGGTTTGTTTTTGTCCCCAGCTGAGGATCAGGTGTTTTGAATGCAAGCCTTTGGGAACATTACTGCCAACTGCATGATGGACAAGGCAAACGCAAGGACGAACATATTTGGCTTCCAGGAAAAAGGGTTAATAGTATCCCTATTTGCAGTCCTCCAGCACCCCTGGACACCTTCCCAACTGCAACCAGGCAGCCCATGCCTAGAAAACTACTGTCAGTAAGGCTGCCCCTCAGCTTTGCCTTTAGCAGAAAAATGGATTTCAGGAGAGGAGTGCCAGAGGCTGCTAGGTCTGAAAGGCTTCGCAAAAACTTTGTGATTGAGAGTATGAAAGGCTTAAACCATGAGACCACCTGGCACACAGATCTTCTCTGGCCAACATCGGGCTTCTGCCTCAACACCAGTCCCAGAAACAACCCCAGCCCTTTCAGTCTTCATGGTTCCCAGCTACCATAAGGGTAAAAGCACATTTGTGGGGGTTCGGTGTCTGGCAGAGTTTTGGTAGCAGGGAAGGGGGCTACAGAGGTGTCTCCTAGAAGAGCCTTCGAGAAGCTCCCGCGGCTCCAACCTCGGACCCGCCTCTGGCCAAGGCCAGGCCAATGGCGCCTCTGCCAATAACTATGGACGGGTGAAAGAGGCCGCTGGTCGCGTCTGTGTGTTCTGTCTGTCTGTGCCGGTGAGCGAAGGGGGTGGGAGAGAGGCAGCCCTGCGGCCAGCCCGGTGGGTGAGGCAGGAGAGGGGCGGCTGTGCCGGAGCAGGGGTTCCCCTGCGGCCCGCGGGGGGGGGGGGGGGGCGGCTGAGCCCCTGCAGCCCCCGGAGCCCAGCGGGGGCCCAGAGGTCGCCCTGCAGCCCGCGGAGGGCCCCGGGCCGGAGGAGCAGGGCCCGGGCCCGGAGCAGCCGCGCCTGCGGCCGCGCTGGAGCCGCCCGTGGGTGGGAGGGCGGCAGCCCCGGGAGGGCCCCGCGCTGGGGCGGGTTGGGGAGCTGCGGCCCCGCGGGAAGGACTCGCGTTGGGGCGGTTGGCGGAGGAATGTCTGCCGGGAGAGGGACCCCGCGGTGGGGCAGGGGAGGGCTGCGAGGGCCCCTCTGCCTGCGGGGGAAGGAGCAGCGGAGACCCCTTGTGCCGGCCGGGCTGGGACCCCCGTTCCCTGCCCCTGCGCTGCTGGGGGGGAAGGGGGAGCAGAGCTGAGCCCGGGAAGGCCGGAGGGGGGGTGGGGGGGAAGGTATGTTGTATTTAAGACCTGGTTGTGTCTCTCATCTCCTTGATGGTGGTGGTGGTTTGTATTAAATGTCTGTTGTTATCCCCAAGTCGAGTCTGTCTTTTGCTCGTGACCACAGCTGGTGAGTGAGCCCTCCCTGGTTTTTGTCTCGACCCTCAAGCCCTTTTGGTTGCATTTTCTGGGGATAGGGTGGGGGTGAGTGAGCAGCTGCCTGGGGTTTTTGGAGCCAGCTAGGTAGGCTCAAACCACAGCATACATCTAGCCAGAGGAAGATGATGTCCTCTTGTGAATGCACTGAAGGTTACTGAAAGACAGCTCTTGTCCAGAAGGGATGGGTGAGACAGAAGTCAAAGTGAATGTGAATGTCCCCTAACACAGATGGAAATCCTTGATGAGCATTTCTTGCAGGCTGGATTCAGTGTCTTGTTAAAGGAAGAGTTTAATTATAATCAGAGCTACCACAATGAACAGGCAAAAAGGGAATTTTAGGAAAGTCTCCTGGAAGCAGAAATGCACCATTAGAGTACAGATGAAGCAAGAGACATTCCAGTGTCCGAATTTGGCCCCAGGACAGAGTGGCCTCTCCCAGCTTCTCTTTAGAGCACCTCCCTCTGCAAAACCCCTTCCTACCACCTGAACGTACTTCACTTTATTTGCCCACCATAGGCTTTAGTAGAATCTGAGAAGCTCTGTCCTGACTCTCAGCATATACTTGCATGGACATATCAAGCCTACTTCAGGTCTAATTTTAAATGCAAGCTTTAATCCATGCTCAAAGGTTGAAGAACAAATAAAGAACAAAGAACACTAGCAATGTTTCTTGACGATCTCACAAGAAGTGTTTTGCTTTCTGGGACACCCTTTGGTTTAGTGATTGCCAGAACCTTGGAGTGGGTTAATGCAGGCAAGCATCACTCCATGCTACTTTGTTTCTTAGATGCTTTCTCTAAGCATTCCCTTTTAGATCGTTGTACAGATGGGTCTTGTGTATGTCTCTCCCAAGAAGGCTGAACAGATATGGTTTTCCGTGTTGATTGATAGCTCATTGTGGACTTAATTATTTGGGAAGCTTGTGTCTGTATGCTGTTATCTCTCCATTAGATATACATATCTACACATGAAGAATTACTGCATCCCAGGTGTATAGATAATATCCCCTTGATTTAGGAGGGTGCTGCAGTCTTTATGAAGTAGACCCATGCCCAGTCTCCCAAAGGGTAGACAAATCCATTCCCAATCACTGCCCATGTGACTCGTACATCTTACTTGCAATGGGTGCTCTCCTGTTGCACGTGTATTATTCCTGTACACTGAAGTGCCACAAACCCTTTTCTGCTCAGTGTGCCCATGTGCTCTGTGATAGACTGACCTACTGTGGACCCTGGTGTTCATCTCTGTGTCTGTACCACAGAACCACAGTGAGGTGGTGTATCTCTTAGCCTGACTCCTTGCTTGGAGGAGCTCCTGTGATAGGCACATTGCCCAGTAACAAAGCTGTGCACAGGCTATTGCTCTTGTGATGTGCCTTAGCAGAACAATCTCACATGCAGCTGTACATTCGTGTTCTCCTCAGGCACTTCTGTATCCTTGACCCATGATAAGACCCCGTGTATAAAAGTTAATGCACTGGGAACAGAAAAACTTGAATCATCTGCAAAGACATCAGGGTACTTAATTCCTATTTAGTTATTTTATGCCTAATGTAAGGAAGGAAGACTAGGGTCCTAAAGAAGAATTTAAACACATAAACATTTTCATGGGTGTAGGAGTCTGTCAAGGAACATACCTCCAAGACTCCGAGGAAACAGTTTTTGCTTTAACACCCCCAACCACGCATTCATCACTGAGCAGACATGCAGACAGTCCTCCTCTTCCCTCTCCCTTCCTTCATCTAGAGCCACACTATTCAAACTTTACCACTATCAGTGAGAGAAGCTGCCATTTACACATTTACAGAGCAGTAGACACAACACCAGTTTAATGATATAAGGAGGGAAAGAAATATGGAGTGATCTGTATATAATGTATACACATATATTCTAAAGACTCAGCAGGAAAGACTTTGCTGTCATTTAGTTCGTTGAGAAATAGAGAAATATTAAAGAGGGCCAGGGCTGATGGAATTGGATGGAAACTTATATGTCTGGATCTGCCTGTAATCACCTGTGTCTGTGCTTCTTTTCTCGTAATACCTGCAGAGACATGACATACTGCTAGCTACCTCTGGAGCATCTTATAAAGAATGCAAGGGTTTGCCAGCATCTGGTATTCAGGTGGTGTTGGACTGGAGCATGTGTCAGCCCCAATAAGGCAGGAGGGAAGAGACCAGTTCAGACCAGGTGCTTGCAACATTTGACCAGAGATGGAATGTGTGACGGCCGCTATCACAGTGTTGGCAGCCCTAGTCTGACTGAACTGCATCACTATAAGAGACTTCTAAATCTCCAGTGCTTGTCTCATGATCCACATTTGCTCTTGCAGCTCCTGCAGTGGAGACAAACCCCAGTCTCATGTGCTTTCCAAGCTCTCCATATGTATGCACGCAACACGTGCATTTCTTTATCTCTGCGCACTCGCCCTTTGCTTATCCTGTAATAACAGCTCCAGATGGGTGTAATTAACAACACATAGGCCTCACACACCTTCTGTGGAAAGTGGTTTTCAGCAAATTTCCCCCCATTGCCTTAATCTTACAGGTAGGCAGAGGGAAAACGAAGAACCCAAGTCATGCAGCATGCCCAATGGAAAAAATACAGGAACAGAATCCGGATTTCTTTTTTCTTAGGTGTTTCCTCCTCTCTCTGGGCAGCACCATGTCCTATAATGCTGATACAATTTTAAAAATTAGTTACAACTCTGGGGTAGAGAAAAGGACTGAGAGGCTTTTTGAGATTTATTTTTTTGGTCTGATATATATGCTCTTGCCAAATTATTTTTGAGTAGCTGCTGACTGTATTTTTAACAGCTATTCATGGAGGTGCATGTTGGAGACATTTCTTGTACTACAACTGGATTACAGCCATTCGTCAGCAAGGCAAGACACTCAATACCCAGTTGTAGTGGATGGTTTTGATGAGACAAGGAGTTTAGCTGGAAGGATGGATACTCGATTTTAGACCTTAGTTCGATTCCCAACAAAACCAGATTGCTTGTCCTATCTCTAATTCCCCACATCTGGCCACCTGCTTTTCCTGCTTTTCCAAAGTTTTTGAGACAGTAAGTCAAGTAATGATTGAGAGGCACTCCACAGTCTGACACGGGGAGTACATGCACCTAGGCAGGCAGATAAATTGTTTCTGTTCTCTGCTTGGAAGACCATAACTTTTGCAGTGGTGTGTTTCCAGTAGGAGCATTCATAATTATGGATTCAGGAAGTCACTGCACTGTGCATATTCCACAGCTGCTCATGGAGAAATCATTGTCTGTGAGAAATGCTTCTGGTTAACATGTGTGCTGCAACAGGCATAAAAATTGAGCGCAAACTGGCCATGAACAGGCAGAACAAATTCAATTCGGGAGTCACAGGGCTATTGTGTCCTGCACAATGATCTGTTGTCACAGAGCTCTGCATAGGATCCAGGGACAGACATAGGAAACTTTGACTCAATTTTCAAATTATTTTTAGTTTGTTTTCCTAAAGAAATGAGAGATTTTGTGGTGATTCTGTATTTTAATGTCTGTTTACATCTCTCCCCTTCTTTTTCTCTCCCCTCAATAACTTTGAACCAATTGGCACAGGAGGTTTCATTTGCAGCCTGACAGATATGAGAGAAAGTAATCACGAGATGAAATGCTGTAGGGAAATAGGCTTTGTTATTTTTTCACTCTTCAGGGAATACATGTTTTTGAAAAACAAAAAAAGTTTTGAAAAACTTCCTGGGGAAGTGGAGGTGTTCTGAAATATTGTCCTCTCTCACCACTAAAAATGTAGTGAATAAATTGAGATCTTTATTTGAAATAATTTCTAAATTGAGACAGCTGCTATCCATGCTTTACCTTGTTTACGTAGGACAGAGCAGAGATAATCCAGCCTTTTGCTGACCAGAAGATCAAAGTATCAAGCCAGTGTTGTCTCCAGTACTTGGTCTTAACAGGTTACTCCTTTAATCTCCCATTTCTCAGACTGGTGTTGAGGGGTCTTAAAGGCAACAGGCTCTGGGCTCAGGCTTAGGAACTGCTGGCCTATACTCATCTGAAAATCACCAGTCAGGCAGTCACATCTACTGCTCTATTGCCAGTCAGTGGAAAAACCAGTCTGCCCCAGAAATTCATTCTGTGATTTAGCGCCAATTTTGCAGCCATCCTCATAACTTCCTTAGGCTTCCCTAAGTCTTGTCAATCCTTAAGGCTAATATAAATAACAGTAGCCTTCATGCCATTCTAACTTTTATGGAGGAACAGATGCAGCCAAAGCCCAGTGCAAAGGATCCGCGCAGCTCATCTTCTCACTGTCTCTGTATACTCTTCACTGACAGATCAAGCCTGACCTTGCAGCAGAGAGACCCAGTGGGTAAAGAGCCAGCATGGGACCGAGCTGTGGGCAAGTCATTAGCGATTTTCAGCTGCAAGCTCATTAATTTCCATAGGTGCCTAAAAAATGTCCAAGATCCGGACTTGTGTACATCTGTGCCTCAGTTTGCCACCTATCAGATTGGAGGAAAAAACACTGGTCTGTTTCACAGAAGGACGTATTTCAGTAATGAATTCCCATCCTGCAGTGCCCAGACATTATAGAAATGACACCGCTACTTAGCACTGGTAGCAGTGCACGTGCATCTTTGTAGATCCTGTCTTTGCTCCACAGGACAAAATTCAGCAAGGACAGAGCAGGCTATGCTCAATCCTTAGGTAAATGGAGATAGTCTAATGAACTACCATTTTTGCTAGAATGCCACCTGCTTGGCTCCAGAGTAACATGATGAGCTGTGTAAGCTGAGTGCTTACACTCCTAGGAAAACCAGTCAAGCAAGAATTCAGATTAAGAGGAGTGTGCACAAATGTTTTCTTAATAATAATTAATACATGATTAATAGGAACAAATTCAGAAAATAAATTATTATAAGATGTCTCTATAGCATGCCACCAGGATGATGGGGATAAATGATGCCGAGGCACCTGAAAGTTGAGAGCCCATTACTAAGCATTTATAAACGGGAATGCATAAAAATATTTATCCATGTCTTTCTGAAACATGCCCTAATGTGTCTTCGAGCAATTTATCAGCTAAAAAGTAATTTTCATTAATCACTTATTAATTATTAATAAAGTGTTTGTAAGTGTCACCTTAATTTAAAGTGCTTCTGACTCAAGGTGCACTTCCAGACTTTCATTCTTGAAGGAGATCTTGACTCCCAGACCTGAGTCCTTCAGACTCAAGTGACCTTGGTACATCCTGCTTTGCCCAATCCACTCTAGGCCTCCACAACTGTTAGGATTGCAAGTGGACTAAGTCATGTTTCTGGAAATCACAATTTGTCATTTCAGAAGGAAAGTTGATCAGATCCTCTCTCTCCACTCACAAAGCTGGATGCCCAGACCTGGGAACGCAGCATTCAAATGTTTCAATTTATCATTACAGTGGAACCCTGAAGAGATCACATCTGCTAAGACCATAAATTGGACAAGATCCCACTTCAGAAGGAGCAGGCTCAGCTCGATATTCTCATTCTTGAACAGGGGACCAATTAGGCAGGCTTATTTACCTGCCATAAAATGAGATGTTAGCCAGTGGGAGAAGTCACTTAAGGACAACAACAACAAAAAGTCTTTCTGATCTCTCTGTTAGAAATGGCCAGCTTAAGAAACAGCAGCTCTTCACATTCTCTCTTCAGTCTATATGTCTTCCTTCTGTTCCTCCTGTTTCTTCATTCCTCCTTTCAAGTCAGTCCCTGCCCCTCTGTGCCTTACACATTTTGTCTTCCCTCTGTCTCTTTTTTTCTCTTCACTCTTCTTTTATGTAATTTTCCCTCCTTCTGTTTTGCTCTTCTTTTTTACACAGTCACACAACCAGATAAGATTTAATTTTGAGTTTTACTACTGAACAAGCAGTCAAAAAGGTCTTACATCTCGGAATAGAACCTGGGCTACAAAATGAACAATTTGCTCACACTGCCTTCCCATGACAAGATTTTACAGTGAGGATCAGATCTCCTACTTGCCAAAAACTGGATTCAGGCCCCAAGAGACAGTAAGGGGAAAATCTTCAGGCTTAAAAAGTGATATTTTCTGCTTCTCCTCATAACCTCATTTTGGCTTCTTCCGTAGATGGATAATGGTGTGAGAGCATCCAGAGTGGAAGCAGAGAGAAGCAGACACACATCTGTCAGGGATGGTCTGTGTACATTTATCCTGCCTTCATGCTGGGGGATGGATGAGATGACCTCTTGAGGTCCCTTCCAGATGTACTTGTCCATGAGTCCGTGATTAATTGCCTTCATGATCTGCAGTTTATCTATCCAAAGAAATAAGCCTCAAAATCTCCTGCAAATACATATCCTGTGGGCTGCCGGAGGATATTGCCCCTCTGTCCCTGGAGTGCTGCACCCTAATTTAGACTCCATAGAGGGGATGTCTCCCTGCTGATCCCTGCAGAAATATAGCCTCTTTCACATCCTCTAATAGCAAAGGAATTAAAGAATAAAGCTGATTTATCTCAGCAGAGAAAAGAAAGAAAATTCAGCTTCTAAATGGGAAAGAAAATTTCTATACTCAGCTTCCCCTGAAGACAGAGACAGGGAACTGAGCCTTGGTGAGGGCTGCTGATGGCATATTCTGGTTTCCCAGTATTGCTTCCCCTCCAGTGTAAGCAAGATTAATATGTGGTTGTCTTCCTGGGATAATGAGATGTGGTGTGGCACAGAGCACTACCATCCCTGCCAGAGGGGAGCCACAGTAGAGAAGTCTGTGACCCATCCTCTTTTCAGTCACAGGGTGTCCTTTGCTCACAATGAAGTAATGTTCATCCAGGTAAGGATGAACTTGGAAAAGGGCAGACATATTTTGCCAAAGTGGGCCAAAGGGAGGAGAAACGAAAATAGTGAAAAGGAAAGATAACAATGAAGGAGGGGGCTGGTCAGAGATCTAACATGTGTATCTTGTGAAAGACAGACATGAAGGAGAGGAACATCTTACCTATCTGAAGAGATACAATTGTGAACATCTCCACCTGAACTACTGGACACCTCCAGCTGATATGTTCCAGGTATTTATTTAACAGTGGGATACATTTAACCCTAAAGTCATCTTTTTCTCTTCACAGGCTGTTGTGGACCAGCTCAAACGGAGATTGCTGTAGTACTGACGTTTTGGTCAGATATAACCTACCCGAAGAGGATTTAAGCTTAGTCTTCACTATGGCAGGGAAGGCTTGTAAGTAGACGAGTGGGTCTTCCTGAAAAAGCTGGTCATGCCACATTAATTTACTGAAAAGGTGCCTGGTTAATTAACACAATGCATAATAAAGATATTAATCTTTAATCTTGCATTTTTAGGCCAGCCAGATCTAGGCCATGAGGAGTTTATATTAGCCTACCTTTTCAATAGTTATGACAAAAATAACAGAGGAAATTAATCTGGTATCACACTTTATGTCTCTTCTGAATCATCAGAATTCAAACTGGTTTAAAAATTAATAGGGGTGAGATTCAACTCATCAAACATAGATACCTACAGTAGCTGTATACATCTGAGCTAGTCACCCTCAACTCACTTGTTAATCAAAAGAAAGAATTAGACACTTTCATGCACTTCAGCAATTAATTTCCTCCTAAGGTACATATCTAAACCAGCAATCAGAGGATAGCTTCAAAAAGAATCTTATTTCCATCCATTGACCGTAATGGGAAATTACAGTAAAGAGTTCAGATGTAGCTTTCTAAAGGCAGATGGGATTTCTGATTTGTAAATTTCAAATAAAAAAAAAATAAAGACAGTATTCTCCCTTTCTACAGAGTTTAGCAGGAAAATAGCATCATCTCTATCGTTCCCTCTCTTTAAGAACTACAGAACAGAGGTAGGATTTTAAACTGTATATTTCCTGGTAATAGAAAAAACCCTCACAATTTTAAATTTATTTTTCAAATTCAACTCTCCTGACCAATTTTTCATTACTTTTCTCATTTCTTTACTTTTCCTTGTCTCCTTCCAACAATCTCACTGCTTGTTTCTTTATTTCCTTTTCATCTTGAATACAAAGAGCAGGTTGATCCCAGCTCTGGCCCTGGAAATGTCAGGCTGAAAATGTTACTCTTGGAGTGATTTGCATGCATTACAAAGTGACAGGTGACAGGAGCACACAACCTCGGCTAATAGATGATTAATGATGTGATGTTGGCCAGCACTGTTGACTCGTTTTCCTGCTCTTCGGGAAACTTCAAAGGCAGCTGGCATTTCTGTTGCCTTATGACAGGCTCATAGGTGAGTGTAATTGTTTAGTCCATATGTTTTGCGTAGCATGGAAGTAGCCATGAGCATGTTCATGGAGCATATATTTCTGTATGGGTGTATATGAGGCAGTGTGCAGAATCATATACATGAGCTCCTGTGCATTTCTGTGTGCATACAAGCTCCTCGTATATGAACTGCCTGGTTTCTGTGGGTTGCTGAGAGCATCATTATTCAGCTACTATATTCTGAATAAAATATCATGGCCGATTTGGGGTTACAGTCTAAAGGAATGAAAGAAACTCACTGGAATTTTAATCTGGATGGAGAAAAATCAGCCCTAAAGTAAACAGTATGTTTGGAAGGTTGCCCGGTAACTAGCAATCAGAACAGGATTAGAAATAGGTCAAGGCTGTAAAGTTGGATCTTTTCTTCACATCCCTTTTTATTCTCTGCAAAATTTGGGAGGGTTTAGGTCACTATAGAGATTAAGGATAGTGGCAAAATGTGTTTAGATTTCAACCCTACCCAGAATTTGAGGCATAGGCTCACTTCTGATGCATGCATTATCAGTCTGGAGTTCACTTAAAGAAGTATTTGGAGTTTTCTAGCAGAATAAATATTCTTAGGCAGGATCGTCCCAACACATATAGATGCCAACTTCTAGATTTAGAATCCTTGTACTTGGTAAAGGTGAAGGAAATTTCATTTTTTACTCCACACGTGAACACCTCTGCCTTCTGCCTTGGGTCTCCTATCCCCCAGCACTCTCTATTTAGGAATCTCTTGAAAAGTTTCTGAGCATTGGAGGAAAAGCAAGAAGACTGAAGTTGTAGATGAGAGTCAGGGTTTGCAGTTCTGAACAAGGATCAGCCAAATCAGCCATTTTTTAACAGAAATTAGTAGATTTCTAAATCAAAATTCTGCACTAAAAGTGGGTGGCTTTTTTCCTTTAGATGGAGAAGAAGTAGTGTGAAACTTCATCTCTCTTTAAAACAACAAATTGCTCAAGAGGCAATATTGGGTGAAGATGCTGTAGCATAAAGAAGCATGTCTTTAAGGAGAGCTTAAAAAAGACATATTTTCTCTTTGTTCTTCCAATAGCTATCATTTGGAAAAGCACAGTGCAGACGTCAAAAGCTGAAAATATATGTTCCTAAAACCAGAGACAAATGGCCAGAGGAGGCCTTGAAAGATTTGTATCTTTTGTTGATTAAAAGGGGAACATATGAGAGTGACTGACCACTGATTGAGATAAATCTTCTGCACAGAATCATGTAAAATTGAATTTGAAAGGTCCTCCAGAAATCAGCTGAGTTCTGGGCAAGAAACCTGTCCTAAGCAATCGAAGCCCATGTCTGAACTCTGAGTGAGCTCCAGCATAGGACTCACTCAAAAAATCATCTGGACCCAGGACAGATTTTGAGCCTGTGTCTTCAGTGTCAGCCTGAGCCCCTTCGAAAGGTGGTCTCTCATCTCTTTAGCTTGGACACAGAGGGGAAATAGGCTTGCTAGCTGCTCATGACTTGAGGCAGAGGCTTCAGAGCTTCTGAAACTGTTACTTTTTTGGTTTTCCATGCCTCACAGATCATTCAGTCTGTTAACTGTTAGATTTGTTAACTCAATCTAAAGACTTACCAAGTCCACTTCACCTTTCCTAGCCCTTACTAACCTTTCAATTTACAGGACGTCACCCACTCCAATTCAGACGCTGCTCTGGACAGGGCAAGTGACTAAGTGCCAGACACAAGAAAGCAGAGAGAAAGGAAAGAGCTGAGAGTGCTTTGATCAATTTCAAACCTGTCGGATTAAGCAGGTCTGGAGGTTCGGGTGATAGCACTTGTGCTTCATGCTTGCTTAAGCTGAATTGCCTTGGAGTAAAAGCTGAGCTTTTTCCTTGGTTGATAGAAGGAATATGGTGGGACCAAGTTAGGTCAGCCTTTCTGAATCCTTCCCCCCACCCCAATTATTGGTAGTGTTTACAAGTCATGCAAGGGAGTTTTTCAGCCCAGCCCCAGCGAGAAGACTGCTCTGCCTTAAGCTAGCTGGCAGATGGAGACATCCTTTTGCTACTTAGTGTGGAAGGAGCCAGATCCAGCCTCACTGACACAGTCTCTTTTACCAAAGGGAATACCTATTTCTACTGCTGTCCTTACCATGCTTGGCTTTCCCTCATGAAGCTTGTGTCAACCTAGCTCTTCCTATAGGCAACAGCAAAAAGTGTCTCAGGACTTTGAGCTTATGACAATACCAGCTTCTAATTTATGACATTTGTGACATCCATGTCAGGGATTTTCAGGTTAGCCTGGGAAGATGCTAAAAATGAGTGGTGTTGTTTCTAGTGCTCCTGGAAATACAGGTCATTGTACAGATTTTATTGAAAGTCTGTTGAATAACATGCATACACATGACTTTGTGTGTGAATGGGTTGAGGTGGGACATCGGAATGACAGAAAAAAAGGTAAAAGTCAACCCTCCAGAAATAAATGTTTTTACTTTTTGATATTGTTTTGGCACGTAAAAATATAGGTATTACCATGGTAGAGATGCAGGTGCATATACACATATAGACTAAGAAAAAGACAGGTGGAGAGATGTGTCCATTGACCGGTAGTGCGGACATTTCTGAGTGATATATTAACTGGTACCTTTCTTGATTCTTGGCACTTTGAAAGGCTGCTTTGAATGTTTTTCTCTAGGTTATTGATAAGTATTAAATTCAGGTATCTGCACCATGCTGCTACCTTTAAAAGCTTGAAAATTTAAAATTACAAAAATCAATTTTCTTTCAAACAAGCTTTGTGAAGTCTAGTAAGAGCCAAAAAAACTCGAAAGAACAGAGAGAAAGCAATGTTAAAGTTTCTGGCTGACGCTTGCTTTTGATAGAAATTAGCACCAATAGCAATAGAAATGCTTTTCTTCACCATATTCAAGAATCTGCCCTTATTTCACCTTATTGTTTTAAGCAAATTTTGGATGGCAGTAGTTAAAAAGAGTGACTGGTTTGTTCATTGTATTTTCCTTCCAAAGCTTGTACTGAGCAAATGAGGCAGGTCAGATTCCACACAATCTTTCTGGCTGACATTAAGAGTGGAAATTTGCAATAAAAAGGAAATTGTTTAGAGGAAGTTTTCAGCAAGCATAAAAGGGAGAATTTCAGAGGGTACCTGGTAACTGGTGACTGCTACTGACACTTGCTATAGTACTGGAGTCATTGCTCACCTGCTACAGAACTGCAACCACCTCAGGGTGGAATGCACTAGAAGCTGTAAGGCCCCTTCCTGTTGTTTAAGACAACAGGAGTTTCTGCATGTTCTCAGTGGAATCAGGATTAGTCACTTTTACCACACAGCAGCTGAGTACAGGAGGAACAGTAATTGCTTTTAAAATATTTCTAAATCTGTCAGACTTAGAAAGTTCCTGATATGCTATAAGACCAAAAGGCTTCCACTCCAGGAGCCTTCTGCTGCTGTGTTGGACAGTCCCAAGACCAAGCTCACTCCCCCAGCTGGCACAATTTCAAGTGTGGAGCTGGTAGCACCATGCAAAAATGGAAATATTTAAAATCTCTTGGGACTATTACAAAAAGGGAGATAGAGAAGTAACATCCTGAAGTTTCTCCTGTGATCTCAGTCGTAACTTCATACTGTTACATCTTCTACAACCCACTCCAAAGAGCTTGCCAAAATGCTGCTCATGCCTTCTAGACAGCTTGTGTATCCGATCAATCCATTTGATTTGTAGGTTAGGACTAAGTCTTACAGTCAGACCAAATGATCTCATTGCTGCTATCATGAATGCAAAATACTTTGAGTGAAAACAAGGGGATTGATCTAAAAGGACACAGGTAATTTAGAACAAAAGTTGGGCTTTTGTGTATTAATTAAAAAGTTTGCTGTAACCTATGGGACACATCAACTCTCTTGCAAAGGTTGTCATCTCTGTGCAGCCAGCCATTTGTTTTGCTTTCTTCCTAGAGAAACTTGATTTTCATGATGGGTTATGCCTTTTGCTACTATATCCTCTGAGAGAGGGCTCTGGTCAGATGATTAACATTATCTTCTCTCTTAAATATTGCATTATTAAAATTGGGATGGGGTTTTTATGGCAGCTGACTAATTAGCCCCACGTCTCTTCTCAGCTGTCAAAAAGCTCTATTCATTGACGGTTTACTTTAAGTGGCTCAATTAGCATAACAAATGACTCACCAAAAGTTCTGTAGGCATCCTGTTGATTAATGTCATTTATCTTGCAAACCAGCAGTAGATGCCTAAGTTGCTCCTAACGTTTATATACATTATATGTCACTCTCAGAGAAGCAAGGCAACTTAAGAGTTATTTGCAGACATTTAATAACAATAAAGAGTTTTCATCAGCAACAAGACGGGCGATTTCCCAATTAGGAACCAGACAGAGGATGAGGCCAAGTTCCCTTGCACATCACCCTGCACATATCCAAGTGTTATAATAAACAAATTTCTAAGAACATGTAATCAGACTGAGGAGGAAAGAGACCGATCAGAAGCCTTAGAGTTCATCTTTTTGACTCTTGCCTACTGTCTGCATATGCCTTTTGGTACATTGGCCTGGTATATAGAACCTTTGCTCATGCTTTACGTGCTCTGTGGGTAACGCAGAGAAAAAAATGTCTGGGTTCTTCAGTTTCAGCTTCAAAGACCTGTCTTGGGTTTTATGCTCCTAAAGTTCTTATGTGATTTTGAAAGCCCAGTGTCCTAAGCCCCCATGGCCAAAGCTGATAGCAGATAAAGGGGCATAGTACAGCAGCAGGGCAGCTAAGTTCCTATTAAAACAGGACCCTTGGTGAGTGACAGCGCAGGAGTACTGGGCAAGAGGTGGGTAGATGAGGGGGGTTTTTGCCTCTAAGCTCTGCCAATCACCTTTGGCTTGGCCTTACTTAACCTCCTCTCTGCTTTTTTTCCATCCACTTTGATTTTATCCACGTTACCCATGAGTTCTATGCGGTCCTTGCCACAAGGACAGTGCCTCTCTGAATGTTTACTCACTGCTTTACCCCACCTAAGGTCAGGGCCTCAGAAACCCCTGTTATATAAAAATACAACATTGCACCACAGAGCAAATTGCAGGTATTCACCACTGTGGGAGAAAACAAGCTTATTAACAGCTCCCATCAGATAGTATCTGATCAAATGGTTATGTTCTGAAATTTCTACAAATAGAGGTTTTCTGCCAATGAAATCAGAGATGGCCATATCTTACACTGGAAGGCATTAGTATGGGTGGCTCCATAATCATTATTAAAAAGTATGTGTGGGTTTCAGTTGTTTCAAAGCAAGTCTCCTAGAGGAAGAAGCTTTTATCGCTGAACTCTTTAATAAGGGCTCTTCCCCCCAGCCCCAGGAGGGACAGTGGGAGCTTTAAAGAAAGTACAGCAAGTGCTCTCACTACTGAAGCCACTAGGAGTGTATTTTATAAAGCAATATTAAAGAAATACTGAGAGCAGAATAATTTAATCAGATTCATGAAATCAAATACCCCCAAGGCAGCGATGAAGATGCAACTCAACAAGTGCTGGCATTTCATTCCATAGGAAGAGGAAAATTCATCAGATCCTTTTTTTTCTTTTTTTTTTTTCTTTTCTTTAATCCTCATAGAAGTAAAACTTAATACTAAATAAAACTAAAGTAAAATATCCCTAGGACATGAGGATTAGTGCAAAGGCACCTTGGGCCTTGACTCAGTCACACTGTGTCCTGTCTCTTCTTGTTTGGGAGCTGGAAACTATTCACTGCTGGGGAGTTGGAGGGAAGGTTTTCAAGTGTTTCTTTAAATTGCAGATTTTTTTCTGATCATGCCATCAGTCAGTGGTGAAATATTTCATCACCTTTTCTCTCTCTACTTGCATCATGTTGCCGTGACTGTTTTCTTATCTGGTAAACTGCAGCACAGCAGACCTTGATCCCAACCTGGGGTGTCTTCATGCTGCAGAGGCATGTAACAATAATATATGAAAATTGGATTGAAAAATTAGCAGAGGGAGAACCCTCTGTCCTAGGTGTAAAAAATCTCTTGCAAGCAAAGAATCTATAATTTTTGTTCTTTTATGCTGTTAATCTTACAATCAGCTGATGGCTGGCCTTCCTGGGGTTGATGCAGGCACAGTGCTTCTGTAACTGTATCAGTGTAGGCTATGAAAATGAGGAGTAAACTGACTTTGATGGCACTTTTAGTGCTAACTGGGAGGCCTTGGGAAAAGCTCTTGGAAGGAAAAAGGTATGATTCCTCAGTGCCTACTACGGCCCCACTGAAATACCAACGGAGCAACACCTGTGAGTGTACCTATCCTTGAAACTCTGGAGAAGTCATCTTATTCTCAT
Source organism: Leptosomus discolor (assembly GCF_034619465.1). Classification (NCBI taxonomy): domain Eukaryota; kingdom Metazoa; phylum Chordata; class Aves; order Leptosomiformes; family Leptosomidae; genus Leptosomus; species Leptosomus discolor. The sequence goes on from NC_141419.1 coordinate 85,166,776, forward strand.
TTGTCAGCTACATAACTGAAATCGAGAGATAAATTAATCTGTCTTAAATTTCTTAAATAGAAAGTTGGACATCAGGTTCATTCCAGGCATCTCCACTTGCTGTATCATCAACAGGGAGTCAGGTGCCCCATGCAGTGAATCATCCTGTGCTGCAAGAAGTGGCATCCATTGCCTTAAAAAGGTGCCTGAGTCTTCCTATTGACTATAGAGAGAGCTAAGAATAGTAGCTTAGACTGAATACTATCCTTTTTACAGAGCTAAAATTAGCTGAGAAGATTCCCATCTAGCTGTCTTCTCCAAAGTAACAGAAGAGAAAGAGGATAGCAGAGTAAATTATGCCTTCAGTTCACCAGGCATACATGCTGTGCAGGAGATCACCCTTCCTTTTTATAAGGTCATCAAACCATCTCTGCAGTGAGGGTCTGGGGTTGAACCATCAAATCTATGCACCTAAGGTCCGGGTGAATGCAGCCCACACGCACTAAGGTAATCTGGAAAGGCTGAGCGAGTACAGAGGAACAAAACATTTAGGCAGCACATGATCCTGACAAGTGGCAACAATATCCCTGAGACAGATTTTTGAAGAGTATGGACAGAAGAGCCTTCAGTTTATGATGCATATTTAACAGCTAAAATATAACAGCAATACTGTCCTGTCCTGCCTCATGGCTTCTTTTTCCAACAAGGCCATCATAAATTCTGCCTTGAGCAAAGCTGAACTGATTGGACTCAATTTATTCTTCTTTAAAACACACATACATACACACACAAACACATTCACTAGGGAAGGATATAGAAGTTCCAGGAAAGAGCCGTAACTCAATTGCCATTACAGAACAGAAAGATAATTAAGTAAATGTTGGCAGGGGATAGCATTGAATAACTTTAACAGAATGAGTTCTTCTTTGCTTTGTCCTTTGCAGAAAGTATACCGCATTCTCCAGAGACCCCACCCTAAATTGCTTTGGATAGCTTCCTTTTCCCTGAACAAAATCAGAGAGAACAGGGCTGGAAGGGAACTCCAAAGGTCAGTTTCCCCCACTACAAGGCCGGATCAACTCAAGTTAAGCTGGTGAAGATGCATGTTTTCTCTGCTGGTGAGCAGTTGGTCTGATTGTTGTATAAGTACACAACTAACTCTTCCCATATTAGCTACCTGGGATTTGGTAGGATCTAGGTAACATCTCAATCACTTTGATCTAAAGTTTGGAGCAAAGAGAAGCTTTTTTAGAAAGAAATTAATAAATGAGACATAAGGAGACACCCTGAAATGTAACTGGCTTCTGATCGTGCCTGAATATCCAGAATACAAGGGAGCCATGAGCTGCAGTTACTAATTATTTCCAAGGACAGATAAATAGCAGCTCTGCTTTTTATTTCTCCCATGTGGTGATCCACTGGGTTTGTAGACTTTGGCACATTTTATGTCTCAAATTTATCATGAGTTTATAGCCAGCCAATAAGTTAACAGAAGAAGAAAAAAAAACCCTAATTGTAAATCTTGTAAGACTGTACTGTTTTTAACTAGAATATGAGACAGAAAGAGCACACATAAGAAGAAAGAAAACAGAACAGTAAAATGTTAAATTGGTAGATCCGAGTTCATTCGCATTGGGGCAGGCAGGTTTCAAGTAAGATGGTGTCTCTTTAGTGTCAGTGGGTTTGGGGCAATACATTTCCTGTTTTTCTTTCTGAGTTCATTGAGAGAACTGCATATAAAATGTTATGCATGTGTATACATGCGTATACAGCCACCTCTAAAATACAATGATTTTAAATCAAAATCTTAGAAATAATTTGTCTCATTTTCTATCCTGGAAGGTTTATTCAAGCTTCGTGGTAATGAATCTTTGTCTAAACCATATTCTGCAATCTTTTCATAATCATGTCACCATATTTCATAGGCTACACCTTCAAGAATCACCACATGATGTGTGAAATGAAGCAAAAATAGCAGATATCCTTAGACTGACTTTGGTACGGCAGTGCTAATTTCTCAACCTTCAGAAAGATCAATGGAATCTTAAAGTTTCAAACACATCAACAAAAATATCTTTGAGGGTGAAACAGAGATGTACAAGTGGGCCGTTATCATTTAATAGGAAAGTTAGCACAAAGAAATTTTGGGCTATCACCACACCTAATGTGTATGGTAGGCTCAGGATGAGAAGAGATGTTTCATGATTGCACAATCACAGGCAGTTCCACCCTTACATGACATCTTTACTGCTGCAGTTTGTATCTTAGGGTCTGTTATGACACCACCTGTTCAGAGAATCTCATTTGAAAAATGATACTTCCAACAATGTTGTCCTGTGCTTGTATGGGAAAGAGAAGACAATCAACAAGAAAAATACATCCTACTGAATCAGCAAAAAAGGAGCACTATTGTGCTTATCCAGGGCACCGGATAAAAAGTAAAAAGTATTCACAGTATACACAGTAAAAAGTGTATGTATTTAGCATACGATTCATTTCATATCAGTCAATCCTAACTTTAATAGTATGGCATTTAGTTTGACCTAATCATTCCAGCTCCTTCCATGATCAAATAAAGAGAAGCACATACCTCCGAAGAGAGATTTCTTTTGTTCTTAGATATAGCTCAAGGATATAGAAGACAGACTTTCTTTTGCGACAGTCCTCTTTCTCCATTGATTATAGAAAGATTCTAGATGACCAGATTAGCCTCAGCACCTGGCTTCCAGACATCTAAAGGTTTTGTGTGTTGAATCCAACCCAGTAAGATCTCTCATTTCAGCCTGAAGTGGCTAAGATAACAGTGTTTGAAAAGCAGCTGAAAAAACGTAGATGTTTTTGTTTAAATGCAATATTGGAGTACATAGATGACCTGATTATAATTTATGATTTGTATTTTAGTGCTAGCAGGAAGCTTAAGCTGCCTAAAGACTTTACAGTGTAAGCAGAGATGATGGATAAGAAGGGATGGAAAGTTACAGGAACTCTAGCACTGAGATTAAGTGACTCCCTGAAGGTCGTATCAGCTATCTTGTCTATGGAAAACATAGGAATTGGAGCTGGATTTCTTGAAATTCAGCTCAAGGACCTAACTGCAAAACTCTCCTTCCCTCTTAAAACCACGCTAAACTACTTAAGGTAGAATGACAGTTCCTCACATATGAATTGTGAACCATAGTGGCATCAAAACACTTCTAAGCATGTTCAAGAACTTAAAAAACCCCATCAGATGGCTGCTGAGACCCACAGTGAACCTACAAGCCTGAAACTGAAATTAGAACAAGAAATCTCCTCCAATGGGAAGAGCATCAGCTCCTAAGTCAGCAACACATGTTCCTTCTGCTGAACAGTTTTCCACTGTAGTACTGTAAAGGTATAGATAGAGACAGTACAGTGATGGGTAGCTGGAGAGGAAATGGAGAGTGTTGGACGCTAGTGTGGAGTCTTGTGTTTCCCTGAGGATTTGAATTTAATCCCAATTTTCATTAGGCAAAGCACCTAAACTAGCTATATCAGGTTCCGTCTGCAGTCACCTGAAAAAATAACGGCACCTCCTGAGAATAAGTCAAACTGTCCAGGGACTGAATTGCCACCTGGAGTGCCCTTTCTATTTGTGGACTGTAAGGAAACCTAACATTGACAGAAGGACAGTATCTCAAGGTTGATGGGAAGAAAGTACCTGCGAAGATCAGATGAATGGATGAACAAATCACGTAGTGTGAGTCTGGATAATTTAAGAATCATCCTATGAATGAGCAGGGTCACCATTGGGCTTAAAGTGTTGCTGGAGCTTTGCCACTGATTTCACCAGAGCCTGAATTTTGCCCATATTGCAGAAGCCCAGAGGAGGAGCTCAGTTTACAGATAGGACCGCCACAGGTTTTCTGAGCTTGGGACAGACATCCAAAAGATGAATAGGACATCTACAGGTGTTCTAGGCTTCAAATAATCCTCTAGAAAGTGATTACCAGCAGCAGATCTCTGTATCTGAGGTTCAATCTGTCATAATTTCTTAGTAAAGAAGAAATGAAGGAAAAGATCTGCCAAAAATATATATGATGGATCAGCCAAATTGTTTCTAAATGGTACCTTAGTCAGAGGTCTCCACAGGGTACCAGCAGCCAGCTGCACTACACTGTAGAGTATATGCTACTGCTTTGGAAAAGAATCAGTGGCAAGTGATTTGCATTAAACATTTTTCTTTCTTCTTTTTTTGTTGTTGTTTTTGTTGCTATTTTTGGCTAACACAGAACTGCATCGGCATTTGAAATTCAGAGAGAAAGCACCCAGTTGCTGATTTCCAGTATATTTTCTGTCTCCATGTTTACAGATTTTACTCCCAACAGCGGGGGAGGAGGCGGGGAGTAGCAGGGTGGAGGTGGTGACAGAGAGTCCAAAAAAACCTGAGCAACCAGAGAGACCATCCAGAGCCAGAAACAGCTTTTGTTTTCCAACATTTTCTTTCAGGCTCATGAATAAACAGAAATCTGTGAATTCAGAACACCTGTGGTTAGCTAGCCTTGGAAAGGAGAACAGAAGAGGGAGAACTAGACCTAAGCTGAAAGCCTCTGATCTTATGAATATGAAGAGTGGGCACGGACATAAATGAAACCCAGGGCTTCATGGATCTCATCATGGACAAGAGATGCTTTCAGCAAATGGCTGGTATGCAGCAAGCTCTGGCCATTTTCCTGCTATTTAGTCTGCTTTTGCGACTGCTGCTCTCCTGCATGTTTGTCCTGGACAATTGTTCTCAATGATACGGTGTGACAAAATTCATATCTAAACACTCTCAGGTATACGTAGGGATGGCTGTAGCCATAAGGCTGGTTGCTGGCCCAGAGCAGCACATTGCTAGGGGCAGCAAAATGGCCCTGCCCCCAGCTTGCCTGCTCTCATCTAGGGTTGTGTTGGACGTGTTGGGGAGATGTTACACTCATCCTGCAGCCACTGTTCTCTGTCTGCTGACTGCAAAGGCAAAGAGAAAGATCAGATTTTCAGGGCTCTGCCTGCAGCTTGACTTCTTCCTTCCTGTGACAGAAGCAGCCTGGCCAAATCCAACCCCTCATCCTAGGAGTGGAAAACACTTGGATGCTTCCAAATGTTATCTCTACAGATGCTTTTCATATACCCGGACACACATGGATTTATATGTAAATACAACCACAGAAACATCTGTAATGATTGCTATGAGGATAAATATACAGGTAGATGTGTACATTAACATGGATCATATATGTGGACACATATATATGGATTAGGAAGGCAAGAAAATACATTAAAAGGTTCAAAAAATCTAAGGCCAGAAAAGACCAATGGAACAATCAAAGAGGTTTTCTGCCTTGCATTAGTCAGTCTTTATTATCTAAAGCAAGCTCTGTCAGGCTATAGAACATGCTGAAATTGTACACTACGATGAGAAAAACAACAAGAACAAACAATGAAATATTAATATCCTCTAGTGGCACTAACATAGTCTTTAAGCACAGGGCAGTGCATTAACGCTGTTCACTATGCCTCTTAACTCAAAAGGCTAGAACCCAACTGTGGGAGAAAAAAAGGGGAGAACAGTTTTTGCAGTCCTTTTGCACTGAAAAACCCTCAGCTGAACCAAGGTTTGGGCACTATATATGAAGAAATATGTGGATTGATCAGTGAATTCAGAAAAGGAAGGGTTAGAGGCTGAGAAAACGCTATCCATGAGAAGCAGTCAAAAGAATTGTGCTTGCTTAGAGTGTAGAAGAAAGGAATGAGTAAGGATGGTATTAGAATATGTAAAGAACTGTGCTCAGAAAATAGTTATGAAGAGGTTTCAAAGTATGATACACTTTTTGCCTGGAAAAGTTAGGTATCTTAGGGTAAGATACCTCCTGTCTTCTTGAGATGTCACTTTCTTTCCACTGCCTGTGGAGCAAACCTAGCCAACATGCCTAATTTTTGTGTGTGATGATGAGAACCCTTCTCAGGTGTGACAGCACTGTCTGAGATACAGATGTTTCATGAATCAGTGTCATCACTGGCCGGCTACACTTTCTTTTTGATATTTTCTCTGAGTATGCGCTGTTTGCCATGGTGAGACAGGACACTAGTCTGTGAATCTTTAATCTGCCTCAACAGGATGGTATATATGGTCTTACATAAAAAGCCCTACCAGAACACCACTGAATTTACTTTGGACTGATGTGTGCAACGTGAGCATGGAACTATATTTCATTTGAAATCCCTTGCCCCACAGGCAGTGTGTAAGGATGGAATTCATATCCAAGAATCAACAGCCACATTTTAAATAACCTGCAAATTTCTGCCATTCCTGCACTCTTTTATCAAATTCATGAAAACTTTGACTCATTGGGTAAAGCCACAGTGCCCAAGTCTGACATGAAGTCATTTCCTACCTTTTAAAATTTTTGTTTTGTTTCGTCGCACCGCCCGCCCCAAACTTCCAAAACCCCAGCTCTCCTCAATGACATTTTTTTGGTTACCTCTTTTTCCTTACTGCATGAGAAACACATTTATAAGTCACTAAAACCAACTAAAACTCCAGCAAAGTACTGGTTTCCTTGGCCTGCCTGAAACTTACTGTGTGTATGCACAAAAAGGACACATGACCAGTGATTAGCAGATCTGCTGTTCAAGCAGACCTTTTCTCTCTAGGTCTACCGGTCCTGGATGAAGGTAATTTGTTTTTAACTCCACCTGAGGCAGACTCAGAGGAGTATGATATTCATGTAGCAGAGGAATCAAAATATAAATTCAAACACCCTAACTCTCAGCTGACTAAAGGCTCTTCCCTCCTGAATACTCTTTTGACTACCCAGCCACATCTCCAAGGCGCATACCTCAAAGGCTGGCAGGAGCTCCCACACACTCAGAGCAGACTTGGTAAATGAGATCCAGTGCTCAGACTGCAGGTGAACTAATTCAGTGCCATTAGCTGCAGCCAGACCTTCATCTCCTCATTAAGAAAGAGATAAATTATGCAAAGTGTACTCTCAGTACAAGCAGCAAGAGCTGACAAAGCCATAGAAAAGAGACATGGGAAGAAAAATAGTCTGCAAAGCAGGGCAGAGTAAATACAACATGGTGTTGGGAGTGTTGTGAGGGAACTCTCATCCTGGGTTAGCACCTGGCTGGCAACATGGCTGGGAGCAAAGGAGTTTACCTTCCTTGGTCCAGATTTCACCCTGCTTAGCTGCAGTGACAGTCAAGCTGAAGCAAGGACTCTCCCCTTGTATGCTTGCCTGTGCTCCAGAGGTCCCTCACTAGTTACTCTTAATGTACCTAAGACTTTCATAAGAAATCAAGTTATGTAGAACTCCAGCACCCAAGAAGGAAAACTTGATCTCTTATATCCCAAACAGACCCTCCACAAGGGAGCCTCTTCCCTGACACCGCTTTGCAAAGCCTGAATTTTTTCCCAATAGCTGTCCCTTGAAGCATGCTATCAATGTGAGCTCTTCTTTGGAGTGGTGCTTATTGTATGTCCAGAAAAAAATACAGTAGGGAAGAAAGTGACTGTGTGAAATATCCTGCAATCACCTGAGCAAGATAAAATATCCAAGGTGTCGGCAGGAAAAAAATGGTTGACATTAGCTCAGATACCAGACCCCTCTCAATCCTGGTCCCTGCAGGACTGTCAGCATGGGGACCAACCATTCTGGCACCTTTCTGTGGGAGGGAAATCCTGCCAGGAGCTGGGCTGGACTCACGTTAATTTTCACCTGGCCAACAAAGACTGACCAGATTGCAAAGACTGTGAACTCATGACCTTGATATGTTTCCCCTCCAAAAACTCCCTGGAGCGTTTGGTTTCTTAGCCTCCTCCTCTTTGCCTAAGAGCTATCAAGGAAGGCAGATGCAGCCCTGACAACATGCCCCTGTGGTAAACTTGCCCCCACCAGGGTGCAGGAGAAGCATGGGAAGCTAATGCATCCAGAGTCCACCATTCATCCTCCCAGCACAGGTAGGACTAGGCTGGAAGGACGGCACATCAAAGACAGACTACATTTAGCTGGATACTTTCCCTCAATCACTACATTAGCTTGTCCTGATCCTATTGTTAAAAACAGCTATTTATTCTATCACTACACGCTGGCAAAGATATATTGCACCAAGTCAGCACCTACAATTATTATAGTACAGAAAACCTTTGCTGTAGCACGTTTAGTGCTGCTATTTATCAGACACAGCTATTACATCCTGGCTCCCAACAAGGCTATACAATTCTGGCACCCAAGAAGACAGCAGGTGCTCTGAATTAAACCAGAACCTGAAGACTTTCTCTTCACCTTCCTCTGGCTTTCTTTAATAGTCTAACAAGGATTGGGGCTATCAGGAATGAAAAGGGTTGCAAGAAAACATTCTGCTTATCTGACGTTATGTCTTGGGGTCATGAAATGTCATGTGCAGGGGGAAGTGTGTGCTGTGTTGTGAGGGGAGTGACGGGGTCTCTAGAAATCAGAATCCGAGTAGGTTATACAGTTTCTCAAGGTGCCAAAGCCACAGTATTTAATTATAGTAGATATTTCTTTGTGAAATGCTTATCCGATACTATCTGATAACCAAGAATATTACACGTCACGGTCCACCTGCCTATCCAGCCAGATATCACTGCTGCTCCATTCATATGCAAGCCCAGGGCTCTGGACATATGTTTGTTATCTTTGCTATATCACCAAAACTTTATTCTATTATTCCCAGCAAAACTATCTTGCCAAGGATCTGCATTTCAGATTAATTTGCTTTCATGTCTTCCAACAGAATGGTATTTAAGAAGGTATTTCTTAAAGAATCCTCCCCAATTTTCTAACTTCAAGGTTGCTAGTAAACTGAAAATTTGGTTCACAGTTACATGTGCAGTTTTATTGTAACAATTAAAAAAGGAAGACAGAAAGAAATTCCGGAGAATAACTGATTGATCAGCAAAAAGGGAATTGTTCGGATACTTTCCTGAAAGCCTGCTATTCCAGAGTTCTTTCTCCCACTGTCACTAATTTTCAAAAGAAATTCAAGCCTGAATCTAAGAGACTTCCCTGATGATTTCTTTCTGAAAAATGACATATTTTTTTGCAAACATGATTTTTCAGTAGAAAAACTTTGTCTAAATTACTTTGATCAGCCTTGCCAACATCTCTCCAGCCCAAAGTTGCCAGCAGCTACGTTGAGTAATCTGGGTGCAGTCTCCATGGAGCTGTAGAAAGCACCATCACTGGTGATTGCACAGGTTTGAAATGCCAAAAGGCACTCAATGTATGTCAAGTTCAAATGTTTGTAGGGGCAGAAGTAAATTTGGAGAATTTCTAAGTTCTATAAGAGGGCCCAAAGGCAGAGAAGAACATATAGAAATAGCTGAATGGGGATCAATACCCAGCCAGGTGCAAAAGACTAAGTAATAATTTTGACTGTGAGCTGGATGCAGCTGGATGCAGAACATTTTGGGTTATGGCTGTCAAGGATATTTTCCATAAGAAGTTTCTGGGATACCTTGAGACTTTAGCTTTGTTCTCACCAGCTTCCCACCAAAGGCATCTTTTCAAAGTTGCTCCTGAAGGCCTTAAGCTCCCAGGCCTCCTGTTGGCAGGAAGTATATTGTCATTTGAAGCACATCGTCATCATATTATGGAGCTGCTACTGACCACAACCAACATATTACTTTCCTTTGCAACATGACAAAGGTGGGTCCTGGGATTTTGTGTGTTCTGTTTATTTAGGTTTGACAGAAGTGTCATTTTTGGTAGAAGCAATAAGCAGATCAGGTTGTGTGACAGAGGAAAGAAGAAAAAAGGAAATGAAAATATTCTCAATAATAAGAGTAATATTAATAACTAATGCAAAACGAAGATTTTGCTCCTGGCCATCACTGATGATGTACAAGACACACAGAGTGAGTGGATCTATTGACCCGATATTCCTGCTTACTGTGCAAGTGTTACTAATGTTAGGATGACTGTATTTAAGAGACAGCAGCCCTTAAGAGGCATCTGCTGATGGAGCTGCAGACACCACCAAAGATTCATGCTACTAACTAGGGGAGGGACCCAGACAGTGGAAATAATTTGCTTAAAAGCATGTTGATTTGGACATCACTAATCTCAGCATTGATCTCTGCCGGCATTAACTTTGCTGTTAATGCAAATAACTGAGCATAAGGATGCCATTAATTGTATTGATATAATGGAAGGCATTGCCCTTGACTTCAAGGACCCCCTCCTTGATTCAGTGCTTGCCAAAGACTCAACATTTTTGTCTTCTCTCCCCCTTTCTGCTTGTCCAAAATGATGTTTCATTCCTTTTTATGTCCCTATTATGCTTGGAACATCCTGTCTCCACGTTCTGCTCCTTCAAATGCTCCTTTCTTCCTGAAGGTCCTGCATTCACCTTCCCTCCCTTTCCCAAGTGCAATCTCACAACTATAACAGAAAGAAAGCAAGACTATACATCCAGAACACAACAGCAGCAACACACCCGAAGAATTCAAGTTGTACTTCCAGCATGGCAAATTCCCTCTGTGATTCTCTGGACCAAGAGGATTGTGAGTTGCAGGAGTGAAGACTTAATGAAGAAAAAGCAACAAATGTGATTTATTCCTGTGGCTTTGCTGAGGATGTTACTTCAAAACAGTGCTTTGTCCTACAGCCTGGTATCCAAACTGAATACTGAAAAAAAGTGATGGCTGTAGAAGAGTTTAAAAAAATGAGTTGGGGACTTGAAACCCTTTTTTTCAGGAATGGATTTAGGGATTCTACATATGTAGCTTCTACAAAGGAAGGTTAGGAAAGGTCTGTTGCCCTTTATTATTACCTATAATAAAAAAAAAATAATTCTGATGTCAGAAGGCATTTTAGTTTAGGAGGTAGAGACACCACAAAATACCACACTAGACAAACTGAGTCTAAAATTACAGTACAGTTTATTTTAATGCTGAGTCAACTTTCTAAGTCTTAAAATCTTTAAATCAACTTTAATTTTCTACAAGCCATGTTCAAGATATGAAGCAAAAAAAAGAAATATGTACTGGGGGAAAGCTCTTGTTTTCCCAATAGAAGTGTTAATTTAGACCAGAGACTTACCAAATATGTATGAGAATCACTTTCTCTCACCCAAAGATTTTGCAGTGCCAAAAGGGAAGACACAGGAAGAAAAATACTATTGCAGATCTATCATGGGCAACTACAGTTTTCATTGAATAATAAAACAAGCATCAATTAACTTCACATTTTTCTCAGCCATTATTAATTGTTTGATTTCCCGAGGGCACTATCATGGTAGAAACTGGTATTGAGTGGATCTGAAGAAGTGAGGGTGTGGGGAAGATGTCATATGTGTAAGTGGCTTCCTGGATCAGGAGGCCTTCAGGCTGTCTTTTTCAACCAATCACCACAGTTTAGTTTAAAACAGGGTTGCTGACTGTTTGAAATGCTGTCAACTTTGAGATAATCAGAGGCATAGCCTCTGGAAACCAGCACATTGTGGGACTGTAAAAGGAAGCCCCTGCAGGGGAGAGTAGGAATAGTGTACGTAGCAGCATTAAATTGGCATCTATTTGTCAAAAACATCCTTTACCATCTCTTTTCCTCAGCAAAAAATTCCACTGCAAAAAATTCCACTGCAAAAAACCCCACACTCATCTTCCAGTTCCTCAATTAACATCTGAATTGTAATCTACAACTTTCCAGCCCAAGAATCTTTGAACTCAAAGGAAAACAAATGTTTTTCAAGCTGAACATCAAAATACAGTGATGATAGTGTGATTATATTGGTAATACATGGCCAACAGGAAGCTTGGAGGGTTTGATCCATTCCAAATCCACATCCCTTTTCGTCCCTTAATCCGTGAAGTATTCTATTGCTAAATAGTTGTGTTTAGGATTTGCAGCTGAATATTCTTGTACGGATTTCAATCATCATACATCTGTAAATGCATCTTCAATAATTGCTTTGCACTTGCAAAAGGCTTTTCTTTTTGCAAAGTAGTGGTACAAATAATTTTGAAGAGCAGTTCTATAATTGGGAGATATTTGTTAGCTCTGTTTTACAGATTGGAAAACTAAGGGACAGAGGGTTAATTGAGCCTAGTTACAAACCCCCCCCCAAAAAAAAAAAACAAAAAACAAACAGAAATAAGTTATTTGTATCAAAAGAACACACAGTGCTCCAGATGTGAGACAAACCCTCTTTATAATCAGCACTGTAAAGAAAACAAAGAAAAGAGAATTCCTGTCTCAAGTGGCTTTCACCTTAATTATAAGACAACAGTGAATGGACAGATGGATTATCAGAAAAAATAACAAAAGTAAAGGTTACTTTCTTCTTTCCCCTTCTTTTGACTATATGGTATCCACATGGGTCGTAATCTTTTCTGATTTAGTGTAAAGGGCATGAATTTCCTGGTAAACTAAGGAATGGGTGTGTGCCCTCAATTTAACCTTCATTTACTTCAATGTGGCTAATACCACAGGCACCACTCAAGTCAAATTGTCTTCTTTAGAGTAGGCTTTGAGGAATGGGGTCTGAGATGCTCCTGTCCAGAAAAGCAGCAGGATCTTGGTAGCATCTGCCTTTTCGTTAGCACAGAATATAACATGATCTGTCTCTCTCTCAAACTAAGAAGCAAGCCAAGTCACTCAGAAGGGCCAAATTTCACTCTGCTTTAGCTCACTGACTTCAAAATCCAAGACCTAACTGGAGACTCCAAATATGCCACAGATCTGTCAAATTTCAGTGGTTCCACAGTACTGGTGGAGGAACAGATGGATAGGAACACAAAGAGGTTTATTGCATAAATCCTATTTCTTAAGAAACCAGACTAAAATTAGGTGTTTTAAAACCCAAATCAAGGGTTAATTTTGTTTGAAGTAGGTGCCTGAATACTAACACATATGGCTAGGACAGTAACTGTTTCTGTTACTGTCAAAACCAGGTTGAGATATACCAAATTCAGTTCTGGTATATCATTACAGATTGTTATGTCATAAATTGTGCCCTAGACCCATGTATGTCCAGGTAGTTGGTAAGTTAGCTTTATGGTCATTTCCGCTTCAGCTACGTGACATCCTAACAATAACTTCTGGTTTCAGTCAATTACTTTATAATTATGTTTTAAAATGTCGTGTCTGATTTGAGCCAAACACTTGGCTTTTACCCTTGCCAAGAGAAAGAAAGACTGTGGCATGAAATTGCAATATTAAAAGCAAAAACTGTGCCATCTATAAAGGTACTCACAATTCAAGGCTATATTTCTATGCATAGCTTGGGGCACAGTTCCACAACAGATATCCTTCTATCACAGAGCCCTCAGAAAATTTTCAACTTAACTGTTTGTGAAATGATCCACTGGCAAAGCAGTAAGTTTTTTTAAAAAAAATAGAACAACAAAAAACCACACCTCCAAACCCGCCAGTCCTAAATAGGAATGTCACCAGCAATGGCTTTGATTTAAAGTTCATCCAAACGAGCTATTTTGTTGGTACACATGTGAACGGTGGTAACCCCTAGTACAACAGTGCTGAGGACAGGAGACTTTAAAACAGAAGATCGGTTATGTATAATGGTAATGTATATAACCTCTTTCTGAAAGGCCAGCAAATGATTGTCTGTTCTGACACACACCCTATCTCTCAAAATGCCAGAGAGACTCGTTCTTGATTTCCTTTTCTCATCTACCCCAAGGAAAGGTTTTGCCCTGTGATGAATTTGCACAGAATTATAGAGAAGGTGAGCATCTCCAGTGCTATCCTGTAGTATGCATGCCATGCAACAGGGTCAAAACCTGCTGCAAATCCTGATATGGCTGCAGCCTTCCAGGGCTTCCACAAATCTTCCTCCCATCACTTCCCACACCATTCCCTACCACATGCTCTGATATGAATCACCCTTCACAGCAGGAAAGAAAGGTGCTGAAATTATCTGGCAATTCCTAAATACACTGGTTTAAGGACCAGTGTTTAACTACAACTGGAGTTGTAGTTCTGAAACGACTCTTCCTTTGCACAAGGCCAGAGCACTCCATGCTGAGTAATCCATTAGGAATGCCACTAACTGTGTATTCATGGCACTTATATACAGCTCAAATCTCCATTGTGGCTTTGAAAAATCTACCCCCAGTGTTATTCTAATGCGGCTACTTGTCTCTTTGTGAAATTATGATGATAATAATGATAATAATGATCGTAATAACGACTGACACTTATATAGTACCTTTCATCCAGAAGGATCCCAAAGTACTTTGCAAACTGATTTACACAGGACCACATACTCATAGCGAACACTCTGTCCCTATGTTAATGCAATGTTAATGTTGGAAATGTGAAGTGGCAAAAAGACAGAAAAAGCAAAGGTTACAACTTCAGGAACAGCATGCTTTGCATCTTCCCTATGAAGGTCTACCAATCACAACATCACCTGGCAAATACTGTGCCACAAATAATACTTCCCAAACTCAAGGAAAGGTGCTCAAAACCTTGTGCACCTGGGCATGAAGGTAATTGAGTGAGTGAGGTGGAAATTTCACTCAGTCCCCTTCCTCAGGTGCTGATGTGGAAAGCTGAGTTCTCTAATTTTCTATTTTTATTTGCTGCAATTGAAAGGGCAATACTAGATGTAGATGCCCAACAGTTAGAAGTAATGTGGCTAATGATGCTGCAATTGGACAAGGGAGGGAATGGAAAGAATCCTGCTGACTTCAGTGAATGCTGGATCAAACATTTGTTGAATTATCTGAACAGCAGCAAATTTTCACTCTCTCCCTTTCTTCTACTTATTATTGGTATTGTGAGTTGCTCCATGTTTTCACAAAGGGGAAACTATTCTTTTCTTTTTCGCCCCTTTATTCTTCAAACTACGGGGAGGATAATCTATTTTGGAACCAGATCTTGCATGGCAAGTTTCAGCTGAAAGGCATTTTACATCCATTTGAGCTACGTTCCTCTGTTGATAGAACAGATGAGCCCAATGTTAATGGTGCAAACGGTGCTGTTTTCAATGCACAATTAACCAGATCAACACCGTGATGAATAAAAAATAAAGCTGGCATCAGAGAGGACCCCATGGAAGTTGAAATCAGTTCTTAGGTGCTTATGACTCCCAAAACATCCTTATCTCTCAACAGACACCTTTTCTTTTCCACATAAGATCAAATCACCTGCGTCAAAAGACTGAAGCAGGAGAGTTTGAAGGAGAGAAATCTATGTTTGAGAGTGAATGGTTTAACAAAAACAACAGCTCCAACCCTTTTGACTCCAACCAGCTGTGAGTTGCTTTTTGGACCATCTGGACAGAGAGAGATTTTTTATTTTTCCTTTTTTCTCTATTGCAAGATGGCCTGGTGAACAGGGCAAAAGTGCATGTGCAAACGCAATAGAAACTGACTATATGCACAGAGCAAACACCCACCATCTCATCACTCTAGCTTTTTAAAAGCAAATATTAAAACTAAGATATCTGTTAGGGCAGTGATTTCTAACAAAATGGGAAGTAGATTCTGACTGTGCTGATTACTTAGTTGTTCTGGCAGAAGTTTGGCACTAGTTTGGACTTGTCTGTCTGAGCTCCTGCAATACTTTTTATTGTAGGGTAAACCTCTCAGCAGAGCAGGGAAAAATAAGTACAATCTTATCTATCAAGTTCCTCAAGGCTTTTCTTACTCTGTTTCAAGAGGATATTTCCTGCCAACTCTGTGTATCTTCACATAGTGATGGCACCCAGAGGAAAAAAAAAAAAGCAGCAGCAATATATAGAATATAAATGATTTACTTTGAGAAGGACTTCAAACTGTGTTTGCCTCAACATCCATATCAACGCACAAGGGTTAAAATTCACTCTCCTGTAACTGCTGCTGTCAAAGCAGGTGGTAGAGTGGCTACCCAAATCTCTTGCAGTTACCCTGGGGGTGACTTTTTCTTATCATTTTTGCACCATGAAGGCTTTCATCCCACCTCAGGTGAGACTGTGTAATGGCCAGCTTTGCCATGCTCTGGGAGAAGAGTGGTTAATAGTGTCATTTTGGAATTTCTTATTAACAAGCCAGCAAAACTGCAAGGTTGACAGCACTATTAAATATGACAAAGTCTTCTTTAAAACAGTGACTGTTTGACTGGTGGGAGAAAAAAAAAAAATCATGGCATGATTTATACCCGGCTGTACGAGTCACAGACTCTCCTCTATATCTTGTGTCCAAGGAATGATCACTCATCTGCAGTCTGCAGTGTCCTCAAACAGCTCATCACAGGTGGCTCATCTAACATTGAAACATGCTTGTGTGTCACCCTGCACCTTTCCTGAACAAACTACCCCCTTTTGTTCCGTAACCCATTGGAGGGTTCAGTCCCAAATTGAAGTGTTTGTAATTGTTCCCTGCATTGGACAGTCGGCTGCACTGAATGGTAATATCATGCCCATGATGGGTGACATCACTGTTCAGGGTGAAGATTTTGCAGCTGGATTGATAAGGTGGGAGGGTGTCTCAAACCAGAAAGCCAGTTTCAAGTGGGATTGAGGAGTTTATTAAAAAAAGATTTTACATATATACCTGGGACTTTCTGAGACACACAAGAAGAATGCATTAGGGTAGGATTGGATTAGATTAATAAAGCACAGACATAGTGGACCAGATCAACAGTCAATCTTAGTTCGACAGCCTGTCTCAGACAGTGGTCAATACCTGCTCCTCTGTATCAGGCAGGGCACCCTTCAGTGGGCAGCTATGGGGATAACATACTCATAAGGACAGTGTCTTCCTAAACCCTATTAATTAGAAGTTTGTTTAGGCACTGAAGCAAGTAAGCTTTTATCCACTCTGAAGCTCTGGGATTTTTACTTTTTTTTTTTTTTTTTTTTTTTTTTAATCCTCACAGTTGTAAATCTGGATGTTCTTTCTACTTAATAGAAGTCTAATCCCATTCTCCCCCTTCCCCTCCTCTTCCTAAGCTGTCAACATTTTGGTTTCATAGACTAGGAACAACATTTTTTTTAAAAAGCTGAATTGCAGCTTTTGCTTGGACAGGACCGAGTAACCTATGTAACAGCTTGCAGCAGCTCTGCCCAGCCTTGAAGAAACAAGGGAGAAGAATTACTTCAGTCACTGAAATCAGAGATGAACAATTTTGTGTTATCTGGCTGTAATCGTTAAAGCAGCCTGGAGAATGCCCTTCCATGTATTTTCACTTTTCACATTTAGCACCCATTTCCTTTATGAAACAAGTCTAGTAACTGAACCAGCTTGGAAGGGATCCAGGGGACATGGTTAGCATCCTATATTTTAGACATCTTAAGTGCATGTTTCTTGGCTGGACCACTGTCTTTACACCCCATTTGAATAATACAAGGTTTTACTGAGAGGAAGAGGAAGAAGTATTATCTAAGTGAATAAGGAGGCATATCAGCTCTGCCTCATTTCAACTGCAAGCCCAGTGTCTCATTTTACCAGATGAGTTGTGTAAGGTCAAGAATACAACCACAGGGCTCAGGGAGAGAGGATACTGGTAGTAGTTTTCTGCATGAAGTTTCAAAAAGGTTTAAAGACACAACAAAACATTTTTTAGGCAGTATCTTATAACTGCCAGTGGAGGTTTTGTTAGCTTGGTCAGTGTTGCCTGTTTGTGTTTCCCAAAATCGTTGAAGTGTATGTGTGTAGGTTTGACTATTGGCACAGGGTTCTCTAAAGAAATAGTATGAGGCACTGTTCTTTGAGGTACTACATTTTTGGTTGGTTCACTTTGTTATTGTGGTATGTCCTTTAACTTGTTCAGCCATTAAATTAACCATCTATAAAGCCTTATAAACTACAATCTTCCTCCTAAGGAAAATATTATTTTGGTTTTGCACCCCAGAGTTTCTACAGAGGAGCCCAAATACTGTGATAAAGGTCTGCTCCCATAAGGCCCCATAAGATCGTGGGCAATTGCCAGGGGTCTCCTTTCTCCTCTGTGGGTAGTGATCCCCAGACAGCCTTCATGTCTGGTGATGAACTGCTCCTTTTAAAGCAGAGGATACAAGAGATGCAACCTAAAGACACAGTTGAGCCTACAGAGGTAAATGAGAGTATGAGTCATTCCAACTCCCACCAGGTGTTGCTCTGACATTTTTTAATAAAAGCCTGCAGCTTTCAGATGAAATGCCTTATTTTAAAAATGTACTCATACATTAAATGTTATATTTTTCCAGGTGAAAGGGGAACTTATTCTGAGCAGATGCAATTTTAGTATTTGCCCACTGAGTCCCAACTTTGAGGGCCGATCCAATCATGAGGAGGTAGACAGGATTTAACAGTTCAAATCCAAAGTGGTATAGAGGTCCTGGGAGACAGCTGAAAAATCTATACACAGAAAGTGTCTGAACAATACATCTGAAGAATATGCCTTTGCTTATCTATGCTTGCATGTATATGTGGGTTTTTGTTTTATTTTATAACAAGATGTATTGACTAACTGAAAGCGTTTTATTAAAGAGAAAAGTCTGGGTAAAGCCAGCAAACTATTCACTGCCAAAATTTACCCAGAAGTACCTGTGTAATTGAATTTGGCTGGCTCTAGCAAGACATTTGATTTTCTATAATTGGATTGGCTAATGGAGAGAAGAGGGTGGGGAGAAGGAGGAACTGGAAAGTTATCTATCTCCCTTGACAAAATGATCCAGTAACTTGGGAAATTTCTCTGCCCTGAGGGAAAGAAGGGCCAGATAAAAACATGAAAACAAAGCAAGTGATGGACTGAAGCAAGTGGTAGGGCTAGAAAGCAGGGGTCAGTCCATGGCTCTGCTACAGACTCCTGGGATGCTTGTGGGCAAGTCACTTAATCTTCCTGTGCTTAAGTTCTCCCCTCTGAGCCTGTCTTATTACATATTTTGACTGCTCTGGGGTGCAAGTGTGTTGTGTGCTATAGTGCTGTTGGATAAGTGCTGGATCTAACTACATTGCATAGCAAAAATGCACTCTCCCATTGAATGAGCAAAAGCCAGTAAGTAAATGAGGATGTAGACAGGAGTTTTTGAAGGCCTATCACATCTCCAGCATACATTTGTTTCTACCAGATTGTTTTAGACATGTTGGATTAGAGGACTTGGGCCATTTATTTTGGGGCATTCAGCAATCCTGGACATACCCACTGCATACAACTTTATTCTTTCTGTGTGTTTGTCATGAAGCATCCTGAGGTTTCCCTTCAGCTTATTTCCTATGGTGATGGATGCCATTCTCCTATCACAGTAGACCCATGATATTAAATGTTATTAGGTATTTTGAAGGAATAAGAGCCACTCTAACAGATCAGAGAATAGGTTCATCCAGCTAAAGTTCCTCTCATCAGTCCTCCCCAATAGTTGGTGTTTAGGACGAATGCAGGTGACGAAGATTATATTTACTCTGAATACTCTCCTAACTCTAACCATTTTCAGTTCAGGGGATTTCTGAGATGGAGTATCTGTATAGTCAGTCACTGCATTCTCATGTCCATTCTGGATGCTAGACCCATGAAAAACAAGGAAAGAAAGCCAGTCCCACCTCATACTATACCCATGTGATTACCAAAAATCTCATTTTTAGTAATATGAGGCATACACTTGTCACCACAGCAAGATCAGATGGGGTGGGAGCAAGAATTTAACAGGTGGGGTAAAGACAGAGACTGACACCTTACCTAATCCCTCCCCACTTATGTATACAAGTAATACTTTTATACTGGTGGTATGAATATATTGTATTTGATTGTGACATTTTTGATAAGAGTATCAAGAAATACTGTAATGCTATCCTTATTCTTCATTAAAAATGCAACATTTTCATTTTAACGGATTTTAAAATGTCTAATCCATCTTCCCTAAAACACAAGATTTAAAGTCAAGATGGAATAAAATCTTTGGTTCTTAGGTACAACTGTAATTTGAAATGAGTGCTAGAGATCTTTTTTACTAAGTAAAGTTTGGTTTTCTAAAGAAATGAAGCTGATGTGTTCAAGTTGTGTGTGTGTTAGTCTATGACTCTTTCCTGATTACCTTATTGCATAGTTCAGCCCAACATATATCAGGACACAAAAAAACCCCAAACCCTCCAACAACAAAACACAAGTTAGCACTGGGTTATGTGCTTACTCTTATTAGACACCAGAGAATCCACAACAATGAGAGTCATTATGACCATCTTGGCCACATGCAAAGCTTCAGGCACTGCGTGCACCTATTTAGACATCTGAAAATCTAATCATCAGACACAAAGTCAGAGGAATTCCACATTCACATGTGCATGGCTTACAGAATAAATTCTATTTTGTTTTTCAGATAGGTGAGCTATTACACTGAGGACTGTAAAACTTTTTGGAATTAAAATAGATAGAGGAGGAAGGAAGAAAAAGAACACATACCTAAATCTTTCTTTAAGATTTAATGACAGTCTGCTTCTAAGAACAACCTGTTGTGAGTGCTGGTTTTATAGCCTCACAAAACTGCCGTCTGGGTTACCCTTGGTATACTGATCCTTGCCCGCCTGGTTTTTGTAGGAAAATGTACTCTCAACTATCAATATACATGAAGTCAACTTCTTTAATCAGTTTAAAAGCCTTTTGAAAATGTATTTTGTGAGTGTCTCACTAGCTGAATCTTTTATTTATGGGCTTGTACTGGGATGGTCATTTGAATTTTTGTTGTGAGTCTGAATTTTATTATGCATTTTATTTGTTTTTTATTGAAAGCTTTCTGAGCACTAAGAAAGATGCTGGGCAAGTGACTGAGTAAAAGCAAACTCATTTCATCCCACCCCCCACCCCCCCACTGCAGATATACACACACACAGGTTTTCACCTTCTATTTCATAGCACACACCACTACTTTCTTTTATTTTCATCTTCTGTGAAACCTAAACAATTTGCGCTGTTTCTAAGAACAAACAGCATCAGAATGCTAATATATATGATAGAAACTGCAGTAAGTTTATTTATTTTGGAATAAACCTTCAGAAACAGAGAAGCCTCGCTGTTTTCCTAAAAGTTTAGGATTTTTTTTGCCATCAGGTTTCTCTTTGTGCAAGAAGTTTCATAAAAAAATAAAATTAAATATAACTTACAGATTTTTTTGAAACTTCAATTTTAAAGAAGATAATTTTGAGATCGGTCTTTCTCTCTTCTGTTATAAAAAGGAATCCTTAATATCATTACCCATCTTTTGTGTGGGAAAAATACATTTTTATTGAAAAGAGAATGAAAGAACAGTATGTGCTCTTTCTGATTTGCTTTGTATTTTCCTGTGCTCTTCCCCATACACTGGCAATTCTTCAAAATGGGCTATTCCACAGACAGATGAAGTCACGGCATCCAAGCTCATAAAGATGCTTCCCATTCAGACTTCTGGCCTGCTCTCATTTTCCTTTGGAAACTGATGAAAGCTAAAATCTTAAAGGAAGCCAGTGATCTGTTTAAGAGCTTTTTACTACTGGCTGACCATGCTGCAGGAGGAAGATGCTGCCCCAGGTTCCAAAATGACATCAGTTTTGAACAGATCATCTGCTGATAGAGTTACATACAGATATAGAAAGAAAAATGAAAGACACAGATGAATACCAAGGAGATTTTTTCTTAAATGAAAAGTATATTAAGTTGTAACCACCATGGGAAATAAAGAAAGTCCTTTTATTTGGGATCTTGAATGCTCAATCAGAGAGATCAAGAAGAGATACATAACAGAAAAAAATTGGGAAAATTGCATCCTACATTATCCTATCCATCCTCCCAGGTCTTTTTCCATAAATATTGAAATTGTAGATATCTCCTGAATGTGGCTGTCCACAGTCATGTTATTGGACATTTACTCATGATGAGCCTCTCCACACAACTCCTCATTTACTCCAGATCATTCTGCTTAGAGACAAAGGAATCCCTCTATGTTCATATTTTACTTAGAAGGTTAAGTCAACATCTCTTAGCATGATAAGCTATATAATGTATACCCAGCTTATAAAAAGCCAACTTTACAGAAACACTTTTTTTTAGGTTTCTGTTACCCACATTTAGTGAGTCTTTAGCACCAATGGCATGCATGTTTGTCAATAGATTTACAGCAGTGATCTTATAAATTACACATCCACATGACGAAGAGCAGAACAGGTGATTAACTGCATTAACCACACACCTTTGACCAGGTCATCTGCACTCTGTCCACCGATTTATCACCTCTGTGTGAGAAAACCAAACCCAAGAAAATTTCAAGAAAATAGTAGAACTGCTGACAGATCAACTCCTAAAGTGTTCAGATACCACTATTTTCTTCAGCGCTTGTGAATAAGACTCATATGCTGAAGTCAGGCAGATGAGCTCTTACTGCACTTTAACATCACATGGTCCAGCTGGACACAGAGCAAAACACGTATACAGTTCATGCTTTTTTTTTTTAACATGGGTAAAAATCTGAGACAGCTTGAATGACTGAACACCTGTAAAGTTGTGATGCTTACTTTGTACAAAAATAAATGTTTCGGTCTGACTAAGCTAGAAATCTTGTAGGAACATGTTTCCCCCAAGTCTTTTGCATATAACTTAGGTCAGGAGGAGCTTTTCATTACATTGTTATTTAAAGGTATGAAGAAGATAGCTGGAGATTAAATATTCTTTGGAGCAAGCATCCTTGACCTGCTAGGGGGTAGGGGGTTGAGCACAAAAGCAACGATCACACTGTCACCACACAGTCTGATTTATATCTTTCCAAGAGGAGGTTACACTCAAACAAAACATCTCCAACCCCTTTTGATAAAGCCGAACCCAGAAAAGTACGTAGGACATGTCTACATGATTTTTCATATGCAGGTGCAACTGCACCTTCACTAATCTCTAAGCACACAGGAACCTCTAATTCCATGGATATCACAGTGCTGCAATGAGATGACGAGGGCTGCTGAGGAGTAGGAGATAATAGTTTGGTTTTGGTGCCTCTAGGACACTTCTCCTCCAGGAGGCCAGAGTGAGTTTAAGTTTATCCAGCCATATGTGGTCATTGAACATAGATGACTCCATCTGAGCTAGTCATTTTTGATTTTTCTCTATAACCAACAAAGAGAAATGGGTGCTTTTGGGACACAATTCATTTGACTGATTTTAGATTTCAACATTAGGATGAGAGGAATCACATCGTAAAAGACTGTACTTCTCTCTACTGACTGTAACAGAAGCCCGTGCTGATTAGTTCAAATGCATATGCCTAAAAATCTCTGCAGCTAAAGATGATGTGTAGCATGTCTATATAGACAGACTGTAATGGGAGTTCTAGTAAGAAAAGGTGAGACAAGGGAGTAATTAAATAAAATCTCATCTTATTCAAAATTTAAATATAGAATATGGTAAAGTGGATGAACAACAATTAACTGACAGAGTTAATGAGATGGGGGGAAAAACACTCCAAACAGAATGAGCGCCAGGTTTGGCATATCAGGATTCCTGTGTGTACCTTGCAAATTTACAATGTCAGATTGACATAATTTGAAGGAGATGGTGGGCATTAGCCTAAAAAAAAAAAAAAAAGAAAAAGCAGCCCATTTGTAATTTGCATATGCATATTTATTTATTCGATATAGCAGCAAATTCTGCTGTTCTCTGAGCGGCACCTTTGCATCTTACAAATTTCTCCCCATTTGCACAATTAGTGCTGGCAGATATATGTGCTGGCTGGTGAAGCATTCTCTTCTATCCTCTCCCCTGCCAAGTGCACAGGCCCTCAGATATCTTGTTGAAATGCAAAGCAGAAGCCTATCACTGATATGCTAACCTGCAAACTTTGGATCATAATCCACTGTGAAACTATTCTCTGTGGGTCATGTAGAGTGGGGGGACCTTTAGTGTGTACTTGCCAGTAAGGTGGACATACAGGCTATAACCTGCATGAGCTACAGAGATGTGTGAGATCCAGAAAACACTATCTAGGATGAGCTGAACGTGTGGTATGAATTATGCTTAGGACTGTGAGGTGTTCATCTCCTAAAATGTCAACATCCCAACTGCTCAATAGTCCAAAAATCAGAACTTCTGAGTTCTGCTTCCAGCTTTGATCTGTTCTGTTAATTTGCATGAAAGACCTGGATTTCTCAATAGCTCTGTTTATTTATTTATTCATTCAGCAATTGTGTGCTGTACTACACGCTGTAAAGCTTAATGGTCATAAATTGTTCTTTATTGTTCATTCCCAGAAGGATCAAACATAAAACATATATGTTTCCTCCTATAAGACAAGTTTTCCCCTGTATTCCTCTTTCCTCCACTGCAGAGCATGCCCGAGAACATAAATAAAGGAAGAACAGGCTAACAGTGATACTATCTGTAGGGGCCAAGAGGTACCCCTTGGCTACTTTTCCTAGGCCACATAGACCTCTCTGGAATAAGGAAGGGATTTTCAATTAGACATCAAATTAATAAGGCACTTCTGATGCTCCATTCCTGCAGGAAGACATTAGTAATTTGTTTGTTCCAAAGGCGCCACTCATATTCACACAAAATGGCATTTAAATGTTAATCGAATCAGGGGATGGGGAGTGCTTGCCAATCACTACGCAACTTAAGGTCAAGGTTTTTGTCTTAAAGGAGGACTCAATGTTAATTTTAAATTTAAAATTCTTGACAGATAGCAGGTTTTCAAATGCCTGCTACAATCTGGCTTGTTTGATTCATTTTAATGAGTAAGTAACTCCTGGCAAAATGAAGGTTTCCCTATGTCTTCAAGGAAATGGAAGGGCAAAGAGGCACAGTGGACTAATCCTGCATCCACTACAGGGAACAGGAAGCAAAACCAATTTAGACTCCCATTCATCTCCTTGCTCCCCACATAGAGACCAAAAAGAGTAATTTACATTCCTAGGATCACTCAGCAATTATTGGAGGTTTCAGATTAAAAGTAACAAAAAAAAAAAAAGTTCTCAGTATTAATTTAAGCTTTGACTCTCTGTGCTGGAGGAACATTTTGTGTGCATGTCTGTGCACATGTTTGGTGGTGTTGTTTCTGTGCTTTACATTCTTTGATAAGTTTATGGTATTTTGTTTGTTTTGCTTTTGATTTTTTAACCTTCGGTGTGTAACTTTTGTGATCTCTTCCTGCCTTTTTTTCCAAATGTGTCAGCCCTCCAAAAGAGCCAGAGGGCTTTGCTCTATTTACCCCTGTCTGTTGCACGCTGAGGCTACAGCTGACATCCATCTCAGGCAGTTCTCACCACCACTGCACAGGTACATGACAGACTGTCGTATTTCCCAGGCAGCCTTGCAGGGGGTGAAGGATTCAGATTGCCATTAACTCAAACTTGTGACCTGAGCCAGGTAAGAAGATACAAGGACTACTTCTGCTGATTTCCTTGATGAAGGAAGCAATATTGGAGGGGAATGAGATGGGCTGTGAGTGATCAGTGCAATCACTGAGACACCAAAAGTTTTGCAAGTTCCCTATAGAAAGGGGGTGAAGTTAAACTCTGTGTTCAGGAGAGAAATAGTGTTTCTAAGGTATGGGGCATGCCGTGGTAATGAAAGAAGACAGATGGATCTCATAAATGAAAGAGGCCATATGAATGTCACTCAAAATGACATATTTCTCTCTGTTGACGAGGTCTTCCATATAACTAACTCAGACACAGAGACTGCCAAGTTAGCTGAAATGAACTCCACACTAAACGTTGATAGGAACAGCAGGAAGGAATTAACTTTGATATCTTCTTAGATGAATGAAACTAACTTCTACCCTTTGCTGTGGTTAGACTAGAGAGTCATGTTTGCTCTGCTGGAGTGCATGTTGTTGATACATATGTGCAGAACTCATGGACCTGAATACCTAGCGCTGTATGAGCCTTAGTGGACCAGTCTCTCTATTTCATTCCCTGTGCCCCTCACTATAAAATACGTGAATGGCATTTCCATGGCTCCCCAGAACATTTAGTGATGTTGAGATGCTCAGATTAAGCAACCACACAATTGTGTTAGACAGTATTTGAAGAGTGAAGCATTTTGGCTGGTTTTGCCTCACCGAACTAAAAAGAACAGGTCTCCACCATTTGACTTTATAGAAAATGGAGAGAGATGAGTGAGACTCAAGCCTCTCCAGAGAGCTATTCAATCCAGCACCTGAATCAACCTCCAAGAATGTTGAGACATCACAGTTAGGTGAAATGAATCTGGACGCTAAAAAATGTTACGGTGCTGGAACTATACATGTATAGTCCTCAACAAAGAAGCCTCTGAACTGTAATCTTGACCTCTACATGTTTCAATAACATTTCACAACCCCGTAACACACATGGGTGGCTCATTCATATGCTATCACCATAGACAGATGTCCTTTTTGTGATTACACTGGAAAAACATACTTTCTGTCACTGAGTTTGTGTGCAATTGTGTTGAATTGAGTTGCTGACAATCTTAAACTCTGCAGGCCAGGAGAATGCTGAAATCCCATAAAACTAAACAAAATTGAGTACATGAAGTCAGAAGTAATCTCAAGAAGAAGAAACAGATCCAGCTTATGAAGTCATGTAGTCCAGCCTTCAGCTAATGCAGCACTGTTCCTCAAAAACATACTGCTCAATTTGCTGTTATTTTGAAGCAACCAAAAAGCTTTGAGTCTCAGCTTTGATAGTTCCTAGCCCTTGTGATGGTGTTTAGGGAGAACTTTCTGTGGATATATAGTACCCAATTATTGGATTTTGTTTATTTATTGATTACTATTTGTTTTAATTTTCCTTACTGTGTAATGCATTCTGAGCTTGTTGTGCAATTTTTCCTTCTCATGCCATCACTTCTCTTTATGGTGTCACCTAAACTCATAGTTATCATAGAACCAAAGAATGGTTTGTGTTGGAAGGGACCTTGAAGATTGTCTTGTTCCAAGCCCCCTGCCACAGGCAGGGACACCTTCCACTAGACCAGGTTGCTCCAAGCCCCATCCAACCTGGCCTTGAACACTTCCAGGGAGGGGGCAGCCACAGCTTCTCTGACCAACCTCTTCCAATGTCTCACCACCCTCACACTCAATAATTTCTTCTTAATATCTAATCTAAATCTACCTCCTTTCAGTTTGAAACCGTTACCACTCATCCTATCGCTACTCTCCCTGATAAAGAGTCCCTCCACATCTTTCCTGTAGCACCCTTTAAGTATTGGAAGGCCACTATAAGGTCCCCCCAAAGCTTCCTCTTCTCCAGGGTGAACAACCCCAACTCTCTCAGCCTGTTATCATAGGTGGGGTGCTCCAGCCCCCTAATCATCTTTTTAGCCCTCCTCTGGACTGCATTTGTTCATGGAATGAGTAAGTTCAAACACACAGAAATAGATTCCTTACTGGTCCTGAATATTATCATTTATAAGTGAGGGGTTACTTTCTTTTTGTTCAGAGTAAATATCAGTAAGATGGCAGGATACAGAAATATGGTACAAGTAGGTGTCACCGTTGCTATCTTTTCTTCATTTTTCATTTAAGGAAAAGAAAAAAAGAATATCCCTGGAGGCCATGCTGACAAATAATGATATAAAACTCATTGTTTAAGGCAGTAATAGAACAACTGCTTTGAATAAAATGAGATCAGTCTATGATTTTCCTTTCCAAGTAAACGGAAATCTATAGGGTCCATCAGATTTGGTTAGTTACAGAAGCAGTTAAGTCATGTCAAGATATTAATGTAATCTGCAACCTAACCACCATGAGTTACCTACAAAAATTTCTAATTGGCACCTTCCCCAGATAAATGTTCACATCACTATCATGTCTTTGATTAAGCCTGTGTCAAGACTAGAACTAGATGCAGAACTAGACTGAGTTTTTCAGTAATCAGCTGTAATCCTGGGAAACAAATTTAATTTCTCCCAGATTCTGCTTTTATTCTGTGTTTTACTTGGAATTGGACAGTCTTTCAGTGGGGACTATACTTGAATGGGGCACATGCAGCACTTGGCACAGTGGGGTCTTCATCTTGGTGGTGACCTCTGGGTGTTACTGAAATACAGATCAATAGTAACGTCAAAGCAACTATCCTTCCTCCCTGTTTCACCTTCTGCTCCATCAGAAACAAGCAAACAAAACCCAAACCAGAACAAATAAATGGCTAAGTGAAAAAAAAACCAACCAACATTCCTTGTTTATTAGAACAAGAAAAGGATAAAAACCCACCATTATAGTAGCTCTTCAGATACTAAAGTTGGAGAATTTAAAATTCAGAGAGACAATAATCATCAAATTACCCTGAAAGAAGAAATTCTGCGTATTGGCTGTTTAAGCTCTTCTCTGGACTTTGGTTTCCTGGCTTCTTTCTCATGACCATTTCATGTATAGAGAGACGGCTTTATGTGGCCAAAATCTTCCCTGGTTTATTTGAACCTCCTAATCTATATAGTGTCTCATAGCCTGAAATATTATCACTTCTTGGGAAAAGCAAAATTGAGGGCTTTTCAGTAAGTGTGGAAAAACAAATACTTTTGCTTTGTCCGGGGAAGCAAGAGAAAGAGTTAAAGTTAAGATGAACCGAACACATGAATGCACTGTGCCCGCTGGGGTCTGGCTGTATATTCATTATACAAGGTCAGGGTCTCACTTCCATTCCTCCTAGTGTAATTTAGGTAAAGCCACCACACAATGCCTGACCTTTCTATGGGACAAGTTCCCTGCCTTCCTCCTGACATGCTGCAGTAAATTTGTGTGTAATTAAACATAGTGTTCCAACATACCAGGTCTCTGCGGCTGCCTGGCCTCCCCTCTCTGGCTGACCTTTCAGATTGAATCCAGCACAGACCACCAAGGCCGGGAAGTGGCTAGTATCAGAGTGTGGCACAATAAAGCAAGGTATGTCTGCTCAGGTTAAAACATGCATTCTGCTTCCACCACTTGGGCTAGTGAAGCCTGCATTGCACTGCATGCGCCATGTTGAATCAGCAACAGGCATCATCGCAGAAGAGTAGGGAGGCAGCTTTGTTCCTGAGTGACGCTTCAGCTACCCCTTGGGCACAAGATACCTCCAGGCCCCAGCCATGATAAGAATCCGATGGGCAGAACACTAAGTATGTGGGAAGAACAGGTTCTTCTCTCAGGAGTTCCTGGTCTGAACAACCATCTTTGGAACGATAAAGACTTTTCACAGTAGGGCCCTCACAAGGTTACATGTGTTGTTTCTGGCATGGGCTGATCTAGTCTTATATCAGACAGCATGATAACTCCAGGTCATGAAGGTGGGAGGACATGGGGAACAGCCAGATTAGGAGTCTAAGAATTAAGTACAAGAACCTCTAGTCTATAGAAGTTTGCCAAAAAGCAGGACTGCTTGTAGGAAGCTGTAAATAAAATTACATGGTGCCACCAGGGATACATTTAGAAATATAGCTGCTTTGACAAAAAAATACTGTATGGCAATACTGAGCATCTAAAGACGTTCTTTGGAGGTTGCAGATACCATTCTGGAAGGACTACAAGAGCAAGTAGCTGTTGCACAGGACTTGATTACAAGACTGAGAGTCAACTCACCTATCTTCATTCATCTATATGTATATTCAAACTAGTCTTCTGTTTTACTTTAAAGCCAAAGAAGAGCAATTGAAAATTCAACACATCTGAGCAGCCTGGGCAGCTATGCTGGGTAGAGGTTTCAACTGTTTAGATTTATAAAGATCAGAGAAATCCCACCCCAACTTCTTCATTTATACGCTGACCAGTGAGCACCATTGCAGTGACATAAGGGGATCTCAGAGGTCCTTCAGGGCCCTGAAAGTCAGACTGTCTATTCCCAGCTATATCAGCTTCAGTATATTCAAGTGAAATGACCTCTTTGCGCTTCATTTTTTCTAATATAAGAAAAAGAAGACAGTGTAACAATGATATGAAAAATTATGTTCCTCTAAATTACAGTAGTATATTACCACCAGCTATGACTAGCACTGTCTAGAATAATTGAAAGTGTGAGAAGCCTGAAAATGAACAATTTTGAAATAACATTCCTTCAAGCAAATGGTACTGCAAATTTGGGTACATCCCTTGGAAACATTTCTTTGCCGTGACAGGCATTTAGGACTAAGATTAACTTCCTGTTAGTAGGAAACATCATTATCATGCTGGTTATTTTCTGCATCAGGAATGAAGACACCACAAGGGAAAAGGCACTGCAATATACTTTCAGACCTGTCTCCATCATTAGAAACTCTGCTGTTTATCAACACCTTCCTTCACAGACAGTCCTACCAAGGAAGTAACAGTATCTTAGGCATCTAAATGACCTTTTGGATTCAAGATATTCAGATGCACCATATCAAACATCACTAAAATCTTATCACATAACCTTCCCTCTGCTCTCCCTTTACACCCTGATGTTAATAATTCTCAACTCCATCTTGCTCACGGCTCACGATCCCATTGTCCTCTAGAAGTTTCATGATATTTTCTCCATCTTTACATTCCATTATTTTAATGGGTAGAGAAGTTAGATTTATAGGATGGTAATTGCCAGGACCAGAAGTAAGAAACAGAAAAAGACCTATTTTTTTGTAGGTCATCCAGCCATTTCCCCTGCCAGTGTCTGAATGTTCCTTCCTGCATATGTTCCTGTTTTGCCCAATGTGCCCGTAAGTCTCCTCAGCAATGATTTTTCCACCCTTTCCTTTGGGAGACCATGGCTTGATAGTCTTCATTTCCAGTAAGTCTTTTATTCCTGATATTTATTGTGAGTTTTTCTTTGCTTAATTGTATCCCATTACCCTTAGTTATATCCCCATGGACCATCTTAAATAATTCCTTCCGTCATTGGCATCTTTCCCCTTCGAGTTTGTGTATTTATTTCTTGTCCTGTTAATCACTCTTTAAGAAAAACACAGTCTTTCAGCACCTTCATCCTTGAGATATAGAGGAGACGTCTCTACCTCCAACAGTTAAGGTCATTCTTCCTGTTCTGAAAATGACAGAGATATCTAGGTAATTTCCTCTGCCTATAAGCACAAAGGATAGTTAAGAGGAAACGGATAAGCTTTACCATCTATTGGAAGGGTAAGAGTGTTAGAAAGAAAAGAATTTACACTACAGTGACCAAATCCATCTAGTAATCTTAAAACCATAACTGAGGGAATTCTCTGGTACTGTTTCCTTGTGGTATCTTAGGAAAAGTGACCCACAGTGAACTGGCCTCCTTATTAACCTTTACTTTATCCTGCATCGTAAATGACATACTACAACACTCCTCTAAAGGATAAAATAAAACCTGAGACCAGAAAAGAAAATGCAGCATTTCAGGAGTATCAAAGAAAAATACCTGGACCGAATCAAGTAGTTTGGTTCATTCTGTGCTGTCACCCTCCCGCAAATTAGCAGTTCATAAACTCCTTTTATATAGGCTCAGAGAGTTCTTGCTGGACGAAAAGTCTGTTTGCTGCCCACCTAGAGATTTAAGTCTGTATTATGCAATTTCTAAGGTTCAAAAATACAGGATTTCAATTCAATTATAGGGTGCAGATTTGGCTGCAAAGTGCATGTTAGTGCTAGACTTCAGTATCAATACCATCATCATACTTCTCCTTGTATCACCAGGGTGCAATGAGGATTACTTTGTTAATGTCTGTAAAGGGCTAGGAAGTGCTGTTTAAATGTTATTCTTATGAGCTATCTGGGTTTTGGGGCTGGTTTCATTTCTGTTGAAACTGTCACTAATACTTCCTTGACCTTTTGATTCAGCTGCAGCACCTTTGGCAAGAGAACTCGCTTTCAAGGCTGCTGGTATTTCATCCATTTGATTTACCCCTGAGCCTGAAGCACACTTATTTACAATCAGAATGGAAGCATGGGACAAGGGTTGTTGAGTTAGTTCTTCAGCCCTGGCCAAAAATCTGCAACACAAAAATTATCAAAAGAAGAGGCAGAAAACAGAGACAAAGCGTGTCTGTGTCGAGTCCTCTTGCCAACATCCTCCTTTTGCAGCTTTTGAAGTGGGAGGAAGAGATGTAAATCAAATCCAACAGAGTGTTAGATAGAGTAGAACTGACATTTGAAGCTGCAATACCTTAAAGTCAATATCATTATCTCTGATATTTACTGTAGCATACAATGCTTGGATGAAAGGGTAAAGTTCACCTACTCTTCCCATACATACTACATTGTCATATATGCTGTTCTACATGCATTCACATACACACACAGAGAGAAATTAGAATTAGCTTCACCTAAACGTCCAGTGTGAACTTCCATCTAAGGACATCTGCTGCTCAGACTCCTCAGAAGTGTTGTGCTAGTGCGTAAGACACTTTTAAAATATGATTTAGCTTTTGTATAGGTTATGTCACTCAAATGCTTTTTTCCAAGCATAGATGCTGGTACTATTTGGGATGGGTAGCTGTGGAGAAGGCTAAAATGACTAAAGAGATATAGTAACTGAAGGTAGTAAGTTTTGGGGCTTCTCAGGCAGGTGCAAGATAACAAGAATCTCGTCTGTACTTAGACACCTGCAGTCGGACAGTCAGGACTTTTTGTTCGTATTCAATGGAAAGAAACAAGCAAGCCCTGGAAACATGCAGTTGAGTTATCTGAGATGTGTATCTCAGGGTGTGGTGAATCATTTTTGAGAGAGGACTATTTCTCTCCACTGACTGTAAAGGGAGGCTATCATAACTAGTTCAGACTTAGATGCCTCTCTTTTGGCCTTCAAGGTTAGGACAGATGGATCTCACCCCAGGGTGTATTTTTTCTTTATTAGGGAATGATTATAGAACTTTAACACAGGGAAAAGAGGAGAGTGTGGGACCAAGAACTCCTGCAATTCTTTCCTTCTTCTCTAATGAAGTTCTGGAGCAGTCTTCTGTAAACTTAACAGAATGGTGTGGAATCTCATTCACTCAACTTAGGCACTGAAATAATTAAGTTATTTCTAGGTATATCTATCAATTTCCTAATTTACCAATGAGGTTGGCTGAGTGCCACTGAAGACTTCCAGAGAAAAAAGCTTCATTAATTTAACCACTGGACAGCTGCTGCTCAGGTCACTATAATATTAATAGAGGAATTGAGTCTAAAGTATTTGGTCCTAATGCAAGGGTATCCTTTAAATGGCATAAATACACTGTATTTATATACATATATATATCTATATTTAATAATAATATATATCATATTATATAATATAATACAATATAACATAATGTGATATGATATGATAAAATCTAGAAATACAATACACGTATATTTTATATACTATATAAATATACCATATACTGGATGCTCTTTTACAGTTGTTGAACTACCTGTCATGATCTGATCTACATTCCTTAAGCAAAGCAAGGTGAGAACAGATGTCCAAGTTCTAACCAAACTCTGTGTTTAAGTCCTCTTTTCAGTGAATGAATATACCTTCTCATTTACTCTTCATGCCTTTAAACAGCATGCCATATACTGTCATCTCTCTTAATGCAAATCTCACCTTGACACCACTCATGCCAAGCTGAGCCATCCTACACTGAACTCAAACCCTCCTGCAGCCGGGCAAGGCACAGGCGGAGAGCTCAGTAAGCGTCTGGTGTCTCAGACACTCACATCCTAATATTGCCACAATATTGTCTCAGAAAGGACCCAATAGCATGGAATAGTCTACAACAGAGGTACCCAGACTTCTAGTAGTGTATATGACTACTGCTGTTGGCAGTGGATAAAGGCTGTGTGGAAACTCCTGAACTGTAGCAGGGACAGGCTTGTAATCTCCTGCCTGATCACTTGAAAGACAAGATTGTTGCAGGCTGAGAGCAAAATTGTCCTGGTGATAACAGCAAATGACTGAGATAAGAATTTCTTTGAGCCAATAGGAATTCTAGGACTATTTCATGGGATGCCAGTGTTTCTAGATGCCAGAAGGCTCTGTACTGCAAGTGACTTAGGTTGTTTCTCCTAAGAAATGAAAAAAAAAAAAAAACCCCTCACAAAAAAACAAAGGCACCCTTCCCTCCCAGTTATATTTCATTATTAGTAAGCCCAGAGTAGCCTCCCTGAGAAATGACCACTAAGATGACGTCAACTGTCTTGACTTCAAAAAGAATGCTGCTAATTTTCATTCCTTTGTAATTTTACATGAATTAAATACTTTAATGTGATCAAGAGATGCATTCATCATGAATGGCATTATCTTGGGAGATGGAGGCATTTCCTTTTTCCCTGTTTTCTTGATAGAAATTTTCTTTCCACTACTTTCCCATTATTTAAAGGTTTGGCCTTCAAGAATAATCATTCCTATTACTACAGCACCAGCCAAAGTGGAAACAGCAAAACACTCAGAGAAACAGAGAAGACAACACTGGAATGAACAAAAAAATCCTGCAAAGCACCTTCAATTTTTAGAGGGGATTTGAAAAGCTGTCAATTTTCTGCTGCGAGCTGACTAGTTCTCTGTACCTCTAGCCACAACAAGCAATAATAATGAAGCTTTCCACTTCTTATTTCTTTACCTGAGCCTCTCAAAACTCTTGACTAAATCTGAACTTGGCAGACTGGCATCTGCAAAAGCTAGGTAGGCTTTGCTATGAATTCTTTCTTGGCTGCTCTCAGGATTCATTATTCAAAGACATGCTCTTGGATGGCAGGAGTTGACAATTTATAGGACAGAGGACCAGTGCTAGAGTAGGTTTGTTTTTCGTGGTAGGGAGCATAACAGACTCTCATGGGAAATGGTGTTTCCTGCCTTAGACACACCAACTCCAATGAAAAGAAAACAGTGGCATCTCCTTTTCTTTTTGGGTGATACCAGTGCTTACCCAGATGTTCTTTTCCCACAGTCCCTGGATCTCAGCTTTCCATTTAAAGAGCTTTGCTTGCTTTGAGCAAGTGTCAAGTCTGGGCCCCAGTCTACTCCTCTTTTTTTTTTTTTTTTTTTTTTCCCCACTTGTCTGTTTATCAAACACTAACTGGTTTTCGCTACTGGCAAGGGAGCCTTTCTCACTTTGGCTTTCGTTCTCTGAACAGCAGTTTCTTTTACTTTCTGCCTCATGGATTCCCTTCAAATGGCACTTGAATATCTGTTTTTTCATACAATAATGGGACTACACCTGGAGATCCTGACTCAATTTAGCTTAATCTGTGAAGGATGCTCCACTTTCTCACTGCCCCCATCTTAAGGGAACTGATATTTCATTCACCTGAAGTGTGACAATTTTTAGCTATTCTGGGACACTCATTGTTTGAAAGCTGTTCTGCAAAGTGTTTTGTATTTTAAAGTGCAGATTAATGTTTCACTTGTAAAGAATCAGGCCCCTTAAATGAGATCATCCTACTCGTAAGGACTGCAGTCTCGTTTTACTGCAGTAAGTCTATCAAGTCCAACTCCTGCTGATCCTATCGATCCACTCTGGCAGCCTGAAATAACTTTACAATGGGTGGAGATCCCTGCTGAAGAAATCCCTAAGCCCTCTGGTAGGAGAAAGAACGTAGCGTGGCCATGCAGCTCTTTTTCATGCAGCTCCTGATGGAGGTATGGGAAGCAGAACCCAAGTTACAAGCAATGAGAGGTTTCTCTAGACTTGTCCAGGCATGCTCTAGCCTCATCACAAGCAGCTGGACACACAAAGATAGATAGCTTTTATCCTATATTCTTCCTTCTCTATGGTCTCTCTCCTTAATATGGGAATAGGGCAAAACCAAGAACCAGGGTCTTCAATTTGTGTACTGAGAATAAAGCCCATGCATAATACCAAACCATTTGGAATCATTTGTCCAAAATCTTCAACTCTGTCTTCCTCAGGACTCTCCCAATGCCATGTCTGTACTCATAATCAAAAAAGAGAATGAACGGGGGAACGCTCTGCTACATCGTCCTGTACTCACCTAATGTGTTAAGTTAGAAGTTTTGGATAACGCTTTCCATCCCTTTTTATTGGACGGCATGTTTTACTTTGCCGAAGAAGAGTGAGACACTGCAACAGAAAGCCACAGCAGGGGTCATTGCTTTCTACTGCCAGCGAAGAGCTGAACAGAAGAGACTAAGCAGGCCAGTTGGCTATTGTCTGGAGACAGGAGAGGGCAAGGAAAGCTAAGAGACCTACCAGTGAACCAAGTTCTAGTTCACCAGGAGATCTGGTTTAGTTAATACTGTTCTAGGTGATCTTTGCATTTTGTGTCTCAGCTGCCCTACTTAAAACAAAACAAAACAAAACAAAACAAAGATAAACTGAGATGGTTTTACTTCTTCAAGAAAAATAATATTGACTTCCTTTGGAGCCTGCAGTTTGGAACTTGCTTACTGGACAATACAACTGCCTCAAACTAAATCCTAGTCTTGAGGTGTATATCATCGGTTCGATAGCTCCCGATACTATAAGGCCTTGACCTCAATTAAACCCAAATCCTAAGGAATTTAGTGTGAATAGCATGGGTGTGCCGTATATGGAATTCAATCAGGCTTCTAGTTTAATAAACAAGTTTGGGTGAAAAGGGGCTAATAAATGAGAGAATTACTCAAAGAACAAGCTGCCTTTCACAGCCAGAAAAGAGCCCTAAAACAATCCAGAATTTTAGTTATGATAGCTACAAAAAGGAGTTTTTTAGGTAAAAGATGAAAATACACTTTGGCATCATTTTATTTACTCATTTAATTGATATTCACTCTCTGAGCTGACTCATTTTCAGCTCAGAGTGGTATGATCTATTACTTAGCAAACAGAATGATCTAAAGGAGAGATGGAAGAGATCTACTGGGACAGATTTTCAAGCAATTTACGTGCGCTCTTATATATACAAAATATGAGCACAGTTGCACACATAACTATACATGCAAGTCTGCATCAATGCATATGCAAATCAGGCTATTGTGCAGGGTATTATGCCCAATCAGTGATTCAATTGGTGCAATTAACCAATTTCTACTCAGAAGTCTTGTAACTGGGCATGCAAATTAACCCAACTGCATGCAAAGCTTACACCAGCATTTGTGTACCTAAATGTTCTGTGTATCTAGCCCATTAAATCAGGGTCTCTTTTAATTAGACTGTGTAACTCAAGCCAGAGCAGATCACAATGTGCTTGGAAGTCCAGTAAATAGAAACAAAAATATATTTTCTGATACATTATGTTGTTCAAAGACACCATGAACCCCTCCCTACTTCCCTTGGAAAGGGACTTGGAAAACACAGTCACAGCCTATCAAACCTTAACATGGGAAAAACATTTCTCCCGATGTTAAGTCTAATTTTTATCTCACTTAACTTAATCTTATTTCCTCTAGTCATCCTCCCACTCTAAACACCATCTCCCACAGAATCATAAAGTGGCTGCTGTGTTTGCTTAACTCAATTACAATATTTCTAGGAAATGAATTATGTCTGTATGAAGAAAACAGGAAATCTACAGATATAGAAAGGGGATCCTCTTCCATGGGTCTCGGTGACAACTGCCCTATTTTGACAAGACTTGACAGTGTCCTGTTCTAATAACAGTAAACCTTGAGTGGTACTCACTAAAGCTTGTATGATAATGCCTCTTTTTTTTGCTCAAAGGCCTCTCAAAGCCAGGCTCAGATAGGCCCTTTTCTATGGCGGGAGTAAGTGACACAGAGCAGAGGAGGCATTTCCATGCGGTCTCACTGTAAATCAGTAACTGAGCAAGGATAAAGTCTAGATCTCCTGAGACCAAGCCCAGCAACAAAATCCAGTGAGTGGAAGGGCTTTCCAAAAAATCATGTCCAAAGCCCTGGTTCTTCAACTGAACCTACTCTGGTAGGTCACTGCAAGCTTAGGCTGTGTTCAGAAACAGTGGACTGAGCTCTGAATTCAGTGCAGGAGTCCTTAAAATAGTACAATTCAGTCCTCAGGGCTGCAAAATCATAGAGGCATTTAGATTGGTGGAAGTGGGTCCAAGCTCCACTTGAAACAGTGGCACCTTAGATCAGGGTCCCTTCCTTAACACACAAATATTTATATAATATAAAGATGATTTTTATATAGTTTCAATCCTTTGATAGATGTATTTTCTGTAAGTACGGAATGCTTATTCTCTTAATGCAACTGTGCCATGACAAAAGGGAAAAAATTAAAGCCTTTAAAGGTAAAAATCTTGTTTAGCTACAAAGATATGGTTTATCTGTGGCTTTTCCTTGTATGGGTGATGGTACTAAACCGGTATAAAATGGCTGGTTAAAACATCAGTATAAAACACCACTGAGTTAAACCCCCATCATTACAAAACCTGCTTTGGCTAACTGCTTAAAAACATTCTGCTTTATCAGACTTATGTAATATTATGCTTTGCAGATCGCATATCTTACAGCTATACTAGAAGCACTTATTCTATGTTCAAGGTCCCCTTTCCTATATATATCAAACAACTCAATAATGAAGAATTATACTGAGCTGCTAAAATAGAGAGAGAGAAGGAGGGAGAAACACATTTTTGCAATGTTTTGAACATAGTGTCACTGGAATATTTTTAATGCATAAGAGGCAGAGTAATTTTGCTCTAGTTCCACATTAATTCCTGCACAATATGCATTGGGGATATTATTTTTTTACAAGACGTTTTAAAACCAGGCCTGAAAACAAGCAAAATCCATTACTGAGTTACAGTAAATTCCTAAAGGATTCTCTGTACTTCTGTTCCTACTTCAAAATGGCTATACACACACACACACACACAAACATATTCAGCAAACATGGCAGTATATTTTAAGATTCACTACCCTGAAGAAAATAACACAAAAAACAATAGACCACATTCAGCACATTTATTGTACTACCTTAATTTCCAAACCTCAAAAGCACAATGGGCACTTACAGTACATGATCATTTTTAATTCCTAGAAAGTGATTTAAGATGGAAACATTCCTAACGATGACTTCCAACAAACCATTCAAACATGGCCCTGTTCCTAGATTTGAACACTCTGGTAAGTCTTGTAGCCTTATTGATGCTTCATATTTAATATGAAGTAGAATTAAACTTTTAAAACTATTCTTTGCTATGAAGTCAGGAAAAGTTAGTAGCTGAACTATAAAATTGTGACCATGTGTATGCATATATGTGTACACACATGCTGTATAATACTGCAGTAATGAAAAAGACAAGTGATGAACATAATTTCCGTTAAATAATAAAAAAAAAAGAAGTGAAAAATGAAAGAAGAGATAGTGTGTTATACTTCCTAATGTTGTACAAATAAGGCAGGAAAATGGGAGAGCTTACTTAGATACCTGGGCAGAATGTACAAACCATGTCTATTGAAGCTATTCCTTGGGATTAAAGGGTTTTGGAACAGATCCTAAGGAAAGCTGTGGCTGCAGAACTGGGAAAGCAGTTGGAAGACTGATGAATGAACTTCAGACCTTCAAAAGACTGAGAGTGAGGAGTTGACTTTGCATACCTGAAGGCCTGGGTGCTGAAAAAACAAAAAGCATGCTAAAAATATCACAAAAGTTTTTATGATCTGGCAACAATAGCTTTGCCCACAACATTTAGAAGTGCTGTAATATCTGGAAAGATACATGCAGGTGAGAATGAAATTCCACAAATACTTAATGTTAGCACTGTCTAGCTCTTGCTTCATGTGATTTGGCTTACGTTGAGGATTAGCCAGGTAACTCAACTTGCAGTTCAGTAACTGACACTGCCATGGCTGTTTCCTTGTCGTCAGTAGTCAGGACAGTGAGTAGCATGTTTTACCAGCACTGCTCATGCTCACAGAATGAGAGGTGTGGTAGATAAGCACATTTCAGAAGTCTGCTCTTGAGATTGCAGGTGGGAAGATGAGTCCAAGAGAATTCGTTTTCCAGGTTTTGACTGCAGTATTGGATGCCGAATTTAAGTCTTCTAGGTGTCCTGACTTCTCTCTAAGCTCAGATTTCTGTTGCTTCTCACAATCTCACATTATCTTTACTCTGCAGTGGCTTATGTTCTGTTCCTTTCACCTCAGGCATCCCACTTCAAAGAACACAAAATCAGAGCCCACCCTGACAGATATTGCTCAAAGTCTTGGGTCTGCCGTAAACATGGAAAAAGCTCCAGGGCTGAGATTTTGATTAGGAACCTGCCAACTTTTGTTGCTCTATTGTCCACAGCTGCCTAGACATGACAGATGTGGCAAGATGAGACCAGATACGAGGATAGGCTATCTTGAATCCTTTGTCACATCACTTCACCCATGCGTGGGATTGGGAGACACAACACATACCCTATATATATGCACATATATAACCTCTTCCTTTGTTGCACGTTCCACACTAAGCCAAAGTTTTGGAGATTAGAAGAAGCAGCAGTGAATTCAAGTGGAAACAGCAGAACAGAGAGGCATTTTGTTGTCACAGGAAAGATTTTTGTTCTCTCTCCTACTACTTCCCTGTGATGTTTTATTAATATATAAAGCAAAATCTAAACAGCAACCGAGATTTCCCCATCAAAAGCAGGTGAGGAGGAAGACTTCATCTCAGTTCTATTTTTAAAGCAAGAGAAGGGTGGGAAAAAGAGTGATTTTATATTTAGATTTTCAGACAAAGAAAGGGAAGATGGAGCTAGTAAAATGGTACCTTCAGAGTATGTTTTGGGTTAATGGGATGCTGATAACACAAGGCCTCAGCCTTACAAAAATAAAAGATCCCTGGCTTCTCCTATAAATTGCTGAGTTGTTTACATATAAATGACTCCCCTCTATTTAGCCCCCTCCTCTTTTTTTCCTTTGGACTTTGTATCATCTCCATCTATTCTGCCAGACAATAAAAAAGCTGAACTCATCACCAGAATTTATAGGCTGAGGATTTGCTCTGGTCACCAGCCTAGGGCAATGCAACACAAAGAGGTTCAGTCAGGTCTAAAGAGAAGATAGTAGCATGTGTACATGAGTGTGTGACAGGCAAAAATTAAAAAGAATTATTTTCAGTGATAATTCTTCTATAATCATTACAAGATATATTGCTTGTATGTGTACAGTCATGCATATGCAGCGGAATTTGGGTTTGTTGAATAGGAGGTTCTTTGGTATCCTATACCCAACTTTCTTGTGAAATAATGAATGTGCCTGCATGTAAAGGTCGGGTTTAAGTATATAAAGAGCATGACTTTCCCGTGGGAGATGAGTTCCTTTGCTGCTATGTCCAGCAATGTTCAGGGGGTAGGGGGTTTTATTCTGGTGTCTGAAGAATGTATGGATCTCTATTACAGCTACACATCTGCTAGCATGTTCTGACTTGCTGAAAAGTGAGTGCTGCCTGTGAGTACAGAGGCTATATGCTTGTCAGAGTCAGTATGATCATTAGCATGTGTATCTGTGTATTCAGGCACGTATTGATACACACCAACTTGTATACGGTTATGTCACATTGTGCGAGTGTGTTTCGCCTTGTTTGAAAGTCTCAGTGAGAGTGTATATATCTGCCTTTAAAAATTGCATTGCCGCAGCATATAAATATTTATATATGTAACTGTCATAAATCTGTCAGCTTGGCAAACGTATGAGTCGCCAAGGTAACTTTGGGAGATTTTTATTGAAGAACTCATAAGCTGGAGTTGAGGAATAGCTGAAAGAAATTAGAATTAATGGCTACTCAACATCACTATCATAAAGTTAGTTATCCCAAGTTTCAGAAAATGAAACAGACAGCACGTTGGCGACCACGGACAGAGTTTAAGTACACCAGATTTTCTAAAAGCTTAATATTTTGACTAAAACTAAATCAGGGTACTAGGTTAGTCTGCTATGTGCTGCTGGAGAACCATGGGCAGCCACGCTTGGAAACCAAAGGCTCTTGTCTTCCTGCACATATACTAGGATTGCTTTTGGAAGAGCCAACCGGATTTTCAGTTGGCATTTGAATGTGTGGCAACTTACAAAAAAAAAAAAAAGATCATTCAAACAGAAATGCCTTTTTAATTGAAACCTCACTTGTATATAGGTAAGTAATCTTTTGCCATTGTGCAGCCCTTTAGAGGCACTCAGTTGTGCAGTTAGCTTTGCTAAGTTTTAGTTAAAGGAAGAAGTGCAGTGGTATGATATTGCAGAGATGTTATCAGAAACTGAAAACACCTTTTCCTTATCTACACAGGAATGTCTTTCCAGAATAAGCTGGGCAGTGTTTTTTCACCTATGTCCCACTGGCTTCTGCTCGCTCACAGAAAAAGCAGTTGAGAACATAACTGTAAATTTTTGAATACACCAGCATCCCCTCTAATTCCCAGTTCAGCTTCCCCTGCCTTCCCAGTTTCCCGGTGTAGACAAACCTTTCTGCCATGTCCATGCATAAATTGGTTGTTATTGTAGGCTGAGCTTGTGTTACAAGTTTGGCATACCTGTTTGTCACTGTATTTGATCAAAACAGCAGAGATCCAAGCTCTGGCTTGGTACCACCACTGACTGCTGCTACCTCCAAGCTACAGAGGTTATCTCTGGTAGGATTTCAAAAGCACAGAATTATAAGACACATAATTCATTGCTTTGGGGGTACACCGTAGTTTCTTAAATGTGGAAATGCTCGTAAGTCTTAGTCTTCCACTGGTTACTGGCTTGATAAGTAATAATAATAAAAATTTGTGTTCATTCTGTGGGGGGAAATAAGATAGATGTATTTTTAAAATTAAAAAAAAATAATTAAAATATGTGCTTACACTTCCAGTGCACTACCCTGAGAATCATATCTTTAAAATCTTCCAATAGACCTGGTGTTGGATTATTTTATGGCACTTGGTTCAACAAAAAGCACAGAGCCACAGGCCCTGTTTGGATAGGAAAGGGGTTGGTAAAAATTTGGAACTTATCCTCTAGGATTTGCAAGTTAGCACAGGGGTGTGCAAGGCTAGGACCACTTGCACCCTGAGAGACAGTGCAGGGACTCAGCTCTCCAGAGACATTTCTGCGTCTTGGGAAGACCTCTGCAATGCTGCGGATACAGCTGTCATAACATTTAAATATAATAGGCAACCTTTCATTTCTATGTAGGTAATTAATTTCCCTTCTATTATTATTATTACTTTTATTAGGCATTCACTAGGACTCCTGTTTCATGTCTCAGCTTAAGACTAAGCACTGCAGTGTCTCACAGACAGCTTCCAATTTTTCTATCAAGCACTACATCAATTTATTTATTTTTCAGTACACTTTCTTCTTAATGTCTTGTCTTTGGGCAGCCAAAGAGAAATCATGAAACTAAGTTGTTATCTCTCAATATATTTATACATATTTGTATATGCAAAAGTACGGAGCTGCACCTGTATATACATCTGTATTCATTCACTCATCTATGTACACACAGACAGGAAGAAGCACATTTCTATGATTTTAAATCTGAGGAAAAGGCTTTGGTGGGCTGGAGAATGTCTGTATCTAGTGAGAGCCTTCCTTGTGGTAGGGAGCAAGATAAAAAAAAAACGGTAAAGCTCAAAGATGTGGGAAATCTCCACCTTTTTCTTCCAGCGGCTTCATGAGTTCACACCCCAGGCAGTATGTTTGCCTGTGGTATCTGCTAAACCAAAACGTAGTCATCAGGGACAAATACCAGGGGAATGCCAGAAGCCTCTGGGATCATGATGCTGCTCTCCACTTGTGCTTGCAGGGAACAAGCACCTTTCCTCCCTGCTTGGTCTGCCTGGCCGAGCAGAGCCTGTCTCCCATGGCACTGCTGTGCAATGCCTCGCACAGGGACGGCTGGCCACAGTTATCAGCACTGGTGAATAACTTCTAAAGCTGAAAGCAGCTTTCGGCTTGATTTCCATGTAAGTCAGTCTTACTTACTCTTCATCAGACCCCTATCCCCTGCCCTCCTTCCTCGGGCATAATTGGCCTCTCATTATTTGCACATGACGGAGATGTGTCGCTTACTGGGGAGCATAGCAGAGGCAGGGAAGCAAAAAGGGGATGCTTCCTGCCTGCAGTCTTCCTGTCTTGCACACAAAATGCTCCTATTTCTTTGTGGTGGAAAACAAAACCAAACCCCAAGACCAAAAAAGCCGAGGATGCAAGTTTTCAGACAGCAACCGAGCAGTGCGGCACTATATCAAGCTGGATTTACAACATCCCAGAGTGCAGGACAATTCCTTAAAACACACTCACAGTCAGGAAAGTGACTCTGTATAAAATGCCATCTGGGGTTTCTATATTTTATTTTCTCTCTCTCTCTCTCTGATAATGTTTCCAGGTTGAGTTTAAGTTGAAAATAATTTTTTTTAGCTTCCAACTCAACTCTGGCACGCTCCCCTAAGGATGGGTCATGTATTATCTAGCTCTTACATCATCTGCCAAAAA
Organism: Leptosomus discolor; assembly: GCF_034619465.1. Classification (NCBI taxonomy): domain Eukaryota; kingdom Metazoa; phylum Chordata; class Aves; order Leptosomiformes; family Leptosomidae; genus Leptosomus; species Leptosomus discolor. The sequence continues at coordinate 85,210,901 of NC_141419.1, forward strand.
AAAAGTAGTTTGGTTGTTTTCATCCTCATACCTTGTCTGCCACCTTGCAAACCTGTGGAACTTCTTTCAGAGAGCAACGGGAGACTAAATACACCAGTACTCCTTTGAACTTACTTCACTGAGGGAAAAAAATTAACTAAAAAGGTAGACAACAAAAAAGAAGAATTTGAATTTTTTTTGCAGATGTTTTACAGTTGAGTCACATAAACCTGCTATTTTGAAATTTTTTATTATAATCAGCTCTCTAACACACTATCTAAAAATATTTAAATGTGAAAACTGTAAGGATATATCACAGGTAAACTGAAATATTTATTTTGTTGTGCTGAAGGAACATACAGCTGTTGTGCTAGCTGGGCTAAAAGATATCATTTGGGTCAATCCGAACATTTTTAAAAACATTTTTCCTTAGTCACAGAAAATAAAACCAAGAAAAAAATAACTAATTGTTCCTTGCTACTTGTAATGCTCCAGTTTGGGACCATGTGAGGAATGAGAAGGAATCAACATTAGCCTGGTGGAAAAAAAAAGTAATTTCTTAATTAAAAATTATGAATGTAACTTTTGTTGCATAGAATTCCCTACAGAATAGCTCAAATCTTCCTCACTGTGACTTCCAATAGCTACTTAGAAAGCTGGCCTCGACATCAGTACAATTATGATCTTGCTGGCTAGCTAAAGTGAAGCGAGAGGCGTCTCTTTGTGCATTGAGCCTTTAATTAAGCAATAATAAATGAGATCTACCCATAGTTCTGTGTGTCAGGCTTTGGCTTAGGAAACAGAAAGACTGAGGAGCTGTGATTCATGTTCAAATATAATGCATGGTTAGGTAACATCCAAACTGATCTGAGAGGGGAGCCAAGGTCTCGATATAACCCAACCATTCATCACTTATCAGCTATAACCTCTTGACAATCAGGGCACCCCTCCCTCCTTTGGTAATAGGTTAATTAATTACCAATTTAGAAGTAATCTTACAAATCAGCTGTTGCCCTTGATAAGAATTAATTGCAAATACTTTTTGGGGAGGAACATATTAAATGGACCTTTCTTTAAAAGAAAATATCATCAGAAAGCAGACGAGGAGCAAGACTCCTAGAGCAGTTCCAGAGATAGGAGAATTGTCTGAATCCTCTTCAGTGGGGATGTGGATGACAAGGGAACTCATTAATTTTATTTATTGAGGAATTACCAAGATAGTGATAAAACTGTTCTAAGCTCATTTACAGGACTCCTTAGCCCACCCATGTTCAAATCCCTCTGAAACAGAAACTTCACCCCCACCTCCACATGGGGGATTTAAATGCAACACAGCTCACTTTCCACTGAAATTAGCCAAGCTTTTTAATTATCTTGGGTAGGATTCCTGTCAAGTTTGGGCATCTGGAAGGTAGATGTTTAAGCTTGTCCCGTAATTAGTGAAAATCTTTTCAGTCTGTTCACACAATGAAATGCGAGTGTCCACTTTGGGGTGAGATGAACTGTGGCCTAAACTTCAGTAACTGTCCTGTCTACCTACCTATGGACTCTAAAAGCAACCTTGGGTCTCTTGTTCAGGTAAAGATACACATATTCTAAGCAAGTCACTCTTTTTGGATAGCATTCAACTTGACCATTTTACGATATCTACACTTTTTCTGCTGTGCTGGTGGCATTAGACTTCCTTTAGAGGCAATGGAGGAAAACAGGTACCTTCCAGCATGTGATGGGTGTTACCTTTTAGATGTCTGCTTTGGTATGAGAATCCTCTTGCAAGTACTAACTCTTCTCCATGGACCACAGAGGTTGTTTAGAGATATATGTGGTTATACTGTGTGATGTCTGTGTTTCCTCAAATGAATCCCGCTCTAGATATGCTGCCTACCATCTGCCCCACTGCCACAGTTTCTTTAAAGGAACAGACTGGATATCTAGTATGCTTGAAAACTGCTTCTATTAGGCCATTTCACTGTTCTGAGACTGTGCTCTCATCATGACTGACCACAAGCTTAGGCTGATCTTAGCACAACACATGAAATACAAGGTCATTACGACAGTAGCTGATGCCAGACTGAAATACTGAGTTCCAGAGCAGATCTTAAAAAAATCAAGCTTCTTCAAGCTTTCAGAGACTTTGAAATCTAAGATCCAACCCATCAGAGAAAGAGGTACCAGCTATAAAGAGTTCAGTGAATCTAGATCTAAACTCCTCCAGATTTGGGCTTTTCACAAATAGTCTTCTCTAATAAGTATTCAAACTTCCTGGACCTCCTGATGTTTATCCATTACTAGAAAAATATATGCTTCATTTCCCATTCCCATTAACATGGATAGCTGTGGCAAAGGTGTATGAGAACCAGCAGGTTTATAGAACTGTAGCCATATGAATTATCAGCAAGATGCTTCGGAGCCACTGGAGTCTGATATTTACATCTCCTGCATAGAGCCATCATGAAGTCTATGCATTACTTGAGTTCTACCTAAGCACTCAGCTGGGCTCTGCTCTCATATCCTGTGTTGCAATGAGATCAACCCAAACTATTGTAACCATCAGCAATATCTGACTCAAATTTTCAAGAAGAATTTGAAGATTGGTTATTTTATGGTTGAGAGTTTACTTAATTCTTATGGTAACTAAAGTGAATGAAAAAGTGGCATATAGCAGAGTCTTATACCTCAATATCATATTCTCTCATTGGGTAATTATTACACTGATGACCGGATTTTTCCTTCCATCCCTTTTTGGGGTTTTGTCGGTCAGAAAGAACTGAAAATACATGCAAGAAAAAATCTGCTAAAAAAGAAAATCTCCCAACCTGTATAGAGAAAAATGGAAGGGAAAAAAACTTCAACAACAAAATAATAAAACCCCTACACTTCTACAATTTCAAATTGAATTTCCTGATTCAATAATTTTAAGACAGGAAGTGTTGGGTAAATGTCATCAGAAAATTACTTTTTGCTTTGAAATTGCAGTTCATACCTAAATGACTAATAAATATAGTAAGACAAAAAGTAAATTAAACAGTTTAAAATTGTGATCTTAAAATATATTCACCTGTTCTAACCTGATCTTCTAAAACATTTATTTGCCACTTTTTCCCCAATTTTACTTTCCATCACAACTGGAACAGAAAATATTATATAAAAGCAATCTCAAAAACTCTTCTCCAATGGGAAGAAACAATTCCCATCCAGCTCTAATGTACCACTGCCCAGTTTTGGATATATGATTAGAATAACATTATTTAGCCATTGTACTGCTAATGTAGGTTCTCCTTGAACTCAGTCGTAGGGGCTAGCATTTGTGCTGCAGGAAGGCCTGTTTTTTGAGCCTCCCTGTCACCATGAAATTCTATGTGGCTGCAGAAAGAAGCATAAGAAACGCCGTGAAGTCAGACACCAATGGGTCTGTTACAGAAACATTTGCTGCTAGGAATATGAACAGCATTGTTTCTATTCCTAACTGCAGCACAGTTCCTAAATTTTTTTTCCCTAGAGCTGTGCAAACCTGTTGTTGCAAGAAAATGAATGGGAACTAGGTTTCCTAGGTGTTGAGGGTTTTTTTTTCCCTGATCAACACATGGGGCTGAAATTTGGCTCCTGTATATCTAGAACCTCCCAAGTTTGATAAAAAAAAGTTGGTCTCAGATTCAAGCAAACCATTTTATTAGTTCTTAGGCAAGATTCAGAGTTTTGTTTCAAATTGTGGAACCTAATATCTTCATGAGTCTCAGAGTAAACAGAGATATGAAACTCAAAAAGATAATTCTTTTTTTTTTTTTTGCATCTATATGAACTTGTCCAAAACTGGAACACGGCCTCCTCTGAATAGAATCCCTGGAGATTCACAGTCCCTGCCAACCCTTCAGCCCTGCATTCCTCACCAAATAGATGCCATACATCATTTCTGAAACTCAGACTGCAAACGGGAGCTGAGAATGTGCATTTCCTAGAGGCAGGAGTAAATGATTCCCCTGACATCTCTTTCTCATATATGGCATTCCACCATCTATTGTCCACTCCGTATGCTTCCTTCTCCCTGATCATACCCCCAAGAGATGGCTGGTGTCCCGCAAAATAACCAGAGAACGCATCTTTAATTGGGTCCAGAAGAAACTTTATTACCCTGTAGCTAGCTTCTTTGTTTTTTTTCTATAACAAATTATCCTAATGATCTGACCCAGGACCAGATGTTAATTGCAATGGAAAGTAATCAATTTCCTTTACTGAGCGTGAACTCATTTGCAAGGTTAGTCAGTGAGCAGATATGGAGTTCTTAATGAGGCAAGAACCTAGCAGACCTTCTGGGTTCCTTGTGTTGATTCCAGGTTTACTGCATTGCACCCATTTTCACTCTACCCATCTTTAGCCAGGCCACCTTATTAAAAAAGTAGCAACAAAAAAACACTGCAATCTATCTCTAATCACTTGGTAGAGGACAGAAAAAAATAATAATGCCACAACCACAGCCGTCTGAGAGCGGTAGATTCTGAGAGACAAAATCACCCTCTGTATATATTAAAAATAAAAATAATAAATATGTAAATCACACAGGAAATTATGGCTAATGGCATGTTGTTTAATAGAGGGTATTATTATAAATATGGGAGATGCTCAAACAACAAATTAAGCCTGCAGTATTCCAAAAAAGAGCTCAGAGGATGCAACCTAAATTCTAACTTGGCTGCTGTCTTCGGTGCTTCTGTGCTTTCGTCTGGGTTTTATATTACCGCCGAGCACAGCTTTAAGAGGGAAAGGTTGGGCCATCCAGAGTGATAAAAATATAAAGAGGGGAGGGTGGGAGCAGAAGGAGGTACTTAATCTTCCAGTGAACTTCTCAAAAGATAGTTTGTAAGAAAAAGAGCTTTCAGTATGGTTGGATGTGAAGAGTATTTTCTGTCCTGGGGAGGACAGGAGGAGGAAGGTTATCTGTTCAGCAGCCACCGGGACAGCTGTAACAGCGCAACCTCTAGTGTATTTGCACCAGTGGAGCTGAAAATTAGAGTAAACACCATTGTTGTGAAGAACAGTTTAGCCTGCCTACCTAGGGGTTGCAGTGGGGCAATTACATCCTACTGCTGTTTATGGTAAGTCTCTAGTCTACCCTGGCTCTATGAAACAACCTTTTTTCTTTTTTTAAAAGAAAGGATAACCTTCCCCTACAGCTCACTCTCAATTCTTAATTCTAAAGCAAGCCCTGCTGCTTTTCAGCCCATTTTTTAGCACACAAAATCCCATATCCACCATTTTATGTGTGAAAGGGGACCATAAATTTAAATCAAGGCCCTTGACAAACAAACTTGGTTTTAAAATATTTAAGAATTAACTGCACTGCATCAAGATTGAACCTCATATCTTTGTTAAGTGGGAAATTTTAGATACAAAATCAAGTATTTGTTTCTCATGGGGTGATCTTCCACAAAATCCTCCAAGGTATACCAGCTGTCAGAACAATCTCTATCCCAAGGATATATCTGGACAGCAGGAAGAAAAGCATGCTACCAGGTGGGTGATAATAGTAATGCCTAGGACCATCACCCACTTTCAAAATAAGGTGTCTTACATCTACAGTCCCAGCGAATCAATCTGTGAATTCACATTTCTAGGAGTGGCAGTACCACTCCTGGGAGGTGCACAACTCAGGTGAGCCCAGACATGAAGCCAGTGTTCTATGGAAGTGATAGAGGCAGGTGAGCAAGATAAATCTAAGGGAACAAGGATTAGTTAAAGAGAAGGAGGGAAAGAAAAATCTATCTCCATAATATATTTTTATTCATATATATTATAGCAGTTAATTGCAAAACTGAAATCTCAGTGGCCCCCAATGGAGTTGCATAAAGCAATAGTAATTTTCAGTGCATTCAGCTAGAAAGGGGTATTAGAAGGTGCATTCTGCATCTGTCTACATTAATAAATAGCGGTTCAGTAAGAGACTTTCTCAGTGACGAGGTCACCCCCATGTTGTGTCTATATTAGAGACCCTTTCAAAGCACAGACGACAGGTTGTTCTGCTACATCAAGGACAGGGTTCGACAAAGCCTGGCAGCTTCCCAATTTGTTTGAGGTGAACACGAATCCTGGAGGTTAGGGGGGGTGTGCCCATGGCTGAGAAGGAAAGTGTACTTCTCACTGTCATCTCTTATGTACTTTCAGGGGCAAAATCCACGTGGGGGATTTAGCATGGTGTGGCTTCCCCACCAAATTGACTTAATTGTGAAGGATGCTTAAGGAAGTAAATGTGTCATCATGCTTCTGGCTGAGAAGTGTGCACCAGCTCTGCTCACAGCTCTCTGTATGCCCTGGAGTTATTTCAACTTAGGCAACAGGAGCAAATGTACTTTACAAAAGTCCTTTCCCAGCAGTCTTTCAAGCTCTCATCTGGCTTGTTTATGCATGTAAAGTGGAAATCAGAGGATCAAGTGACTGTCACTGAGTTTGTGAGAAGATTGGCCTGATAACTACTGGTAGTGTTGAGCAAGTGAAAAACTTGGACCATCGTGCTGCAGAGGCAGCCCTGACCACAGCCACCCCTAGCCCTCCAGTCCAACTTACCCCCCTCTGCCTGCAACAGGGAAGGAAGAGCGGCTCCTGGGGCTATTAGGCACTGAACTGCTTTGGCAAAATTGGTAACAGTGTAGTGAAGACCTCAAACCTCTTCACCTGGACTTTGATCTTATCTGCTCACAGCTCTGCAAACCCAAAGCCCGTTCATCTGCTTGTCAGATGCCAGCCCAGATATCTGCATGAGTAATCACTGCAGATCCAAAACACTGCATGTGACTTAGATGCTACTTTCTCCCTCACTTCTCCTTTCCCCGTCTCACCCAAAATAACAATGACACAACTGTCATTTTCACCAGTTCCCAGAAGAGACATCCAAAAGCACTTCCCTGTCTACTTATCACCTCTCCTTTCTCCTCAGAGTCTCTTTACACACCAAGAAACATTTTTTGCTGGACATTCAGCAAATATGCCCTCGCTTTCGTGAGGTTGCTTACAAAAAAACTTTTCAGCAGAGGATGCTGTATGTTACCAGGGAATGCACTAAGTCATTAAAATAAAGACGCAAATAAACTGCAGGAAATATTCTGGGTTCACAACCTGTACCATGAACCCCAGACTCCACACAAACACATTTTCTTGCTCCACAAAGGGACAGCTTTGGACAGACTCAGACAAATTGAGCCAGGCTTATTAGCCTGGGCTCCCAGCCAATGTGTTGGAGCTTGTGGCAGGGTGCAGAGGCAAGGTGTGGGTGGTGTGGGAGGTGGGAAAGTGCAGATAGCATGGAGAGAGGGATGTGGCGGCATGGCAGGAACGTGGGGTGAAGGGTGAGGAAGGAGAGAATTCTCAGGCAACAAGGAGGAGCAATGTGCCAGGATATGGGGTCAGCACCAAGGCAGCAGGAGCACACAGAGGAAGAGGTGATGGCAGCAAGGTGTGGATCGGGAGATTGCCGTGACGCTGGGCTTAGTCCCCCACTCCAGTGGTAGCTGATGTGCTAGTGTCCCAACAAAGGCAACCTCCCCATGCACGGCACTTAGCCAATTGTGCAGTGCTGCGTGTGGGGAAAAAGAAACTTCTTCCTGACCCCTGCAGGCAATCAGTTTACGCCCTGAAGCATGAGATTTGATTAGCCTCATTATCTCAGCTTACATAACTGTAAACGTTATTAATGGTAATAAAATTATCTAGCCTGTTTTAATAATACAGCCACAGTATTTGTCTCGATGACCTCCTGTGGCTGTAAATCCCACAGGGGACTGGCACACGGCATAGTGGTTCTTTTTATTTATTCTAAATTTACCAGCCATTAATTTCACCAAGTCACCCCTTGTTCTTCCATTATGGGATAGAGCGAGAAGAACCTGATTAGGTCTCAGTGCACCTTTCCTCATGCTGAATACAAGTAACTCCAAGCCTGATTAATAAGTGTGGGAGTATGCACCACCAGGCCTTCAAGCCTTGGGATTAATCCTCTCTCCCTAGCTGTCAACTAAAGTATTCCCATGATATCATTTGACTTGGCCTGGACTCTTTAAAACCCACCATGCAGTTAAGGAGATTTAAGGAGATTTAGTATGCTAGATGTGAACTCATCAGTTACTTGACACCTAAGCTACAATTTTGGCTTCCAGGTATCCCTAACACAACCGCCCTGAACTGTGCAGAGAGGTCTTGCTCAGAGAGATGCAACAGCATCACTTTAGATTTCAGACTTAACATCTTACACCATCTCTGTTGTTCTGCTTTCTGCCTCTGCTGAAGCAACCAAGCAATAGTGCAAGTCTCCCTCCTGACAGTGGATGACGTTTCCCCCAGGTGTCTTCCTCAGCACATACTCAGGGAGTGTTCAAGAGAGGAAAAGCTGGAGATGGCCATAAACTCTTCTTTAGATGATGCATGCTTGCTCCATATTATGAGAGGTGAAGGAAACTCCTGCCTTGTCTCATCTTATGCAGAGAAGTAGCTGGACAAATCCGATACAGAATGAGAGAACAACCTGTTCCTTGTCTTGCCTGCAGCAGATTGTACCTGCCTATACAATTTTTATGGAAATGCTGAGAATCTGCCCCTGTACTTACACTTTTAAATGTAAAGAATGGCATTATGGGACAAAGTTAGGGATAGTTTGGGGAGTAGAGAAGTAAGAGTTACTACTTTACTGTGCTTCTGCATATGGTGATGTTTTGTGTACTCACATAGGATGTGGGGGGAAGCATAACTTCAGCTTTTTCTTTCCAGTGTAATTCATATTCTTTTTTCTTAAAAATAACCCTAGTTTTTGCATGTTGTTAAAAATACCCTATGTAAACATTTGCTCATTGTCATAAATGAGACTGTCCCTTGACTAAACCAAAATGAGCCTAGCTGAAAATAAACAGTAAGGTCAACATGGAGGTGGTGTTGTTGGTTGGCCTAACATAATTCACACCTTAGGTTAAACCCTTCCGTTTCATATTTCTTCATTTAGAGAAACTGTTTGTAGATCTATTCTGATCCAAATGAGAAACTGGGGTACAGAATTACTCTGACTTGTAGGAAAGAGGACAATTCTTCAGAGATCACTTGAGGGGCACGGAAATAGCAGTGGGGTTAGGAATGAACTTGCTCAAAGCACCATGGTTGCAACATTTGTTCACCTATAGCATACACACAGAGGATCTCGTCTCAGAAGCCATGGTGTGCTGTTCCTTCCTGACGACACCACGAGTCTTCAGCAACAAAAACTGTGCAAGACCCAGATCTGTCATAAGACCCCTGAGACTTTAATCTACATACCCTCAGTAGTTTTGGGAGGAGGGACTGTAGGTTGCTGCCTGAGGGTACAGCTGCTAATATTACCATTAGGCTGCTTCCATTTCACCTGTTTGACCAACAGCTCTTTAATGTTAGAGTTGAATCCAGCCCTCAGCCCAGGCAGAAGGAGAGTCTCTTGTTTTGGGCAAGAGCAGTTCACCAGTAAAAAGAGCAAAATGCAGAGCAGTTCCTACAAACCCCATCAGGTTTCAGAGTGGAGGGCAGGTCCAGGTAAGCCTTATGGAAAGCCAGCATCCTCCCGGCCTTCTGCGTGCAATTGTTGCTCCTCGGTACTGCCATGACAGCATAAATCTGTGTAGATAAACTCTCCACACTGAAGGCAGAGCTGAATTCCCAGTTCACAGCATTGACCTACTAGTTAAGCACTGCAGTGCTGTTTGCTGGATTCCCAGCACAAACATATGCTTTCAAACACAAATTGGGATTCTTCTAGCAGATTAAAGCTGTTTTCCTTCCCTGGAAAACAGCCTGTGAGGAAGAGAGCTAAAGGCTGGGCTGCCTCACTGTGCTCCCTGGCTCAAGAGGACTTAATATGCAAGTCATTCGTCTTCCATCCTCCCCCATCCCCCCTTCCCCTCTCCCCCCCCCCCCCCCCCCCCCCCGCAGACCAACTCCACGTCTGGTGCCTTCCTCCTACCGATTTCCCTCAGGTCAGAAGAACTCTGTCATCAATCCCCCACTGAGACTTATTTCCAAAGATCAGCACTGACCCAGAAGTCACTTGGCACCGCACCATGAGAACAGCGTGTGCCGGCTCTGCTGAGAGGAGAATCTCACAGAGACCGGATTCAGGATGTCGGGCCGTCTGCTAAGCACTTGTCAGGCTCCCATATTTCAGAAAGAAGTCTTTATGCGGCTGACCTGGTGACTGGAAGATGTATTTATAAACAACAAACAAGGGCCAGGCCGGTTGACCCCGTTGTAACACTCTGCATTGCTGAGCAGAAGGGCCTGTGCTGGATTCCTGGTTCTCACTGCTTTCACCCAATGACAGGAGCAGGGCAGGAGGAGGCTGCTGCAGAGCTTGAAGTCGGGGATGGGAAGGGAGCAAACACTCAGTGTTGGGGATGTGCTGTGGGATGAAGGTCTGTAAGGAGGATGAAGAGAGGTGCATGTGAAGTACCCCTTGAAATCTGCGCTTGATGGTGGGCAGAGGACATCCCTGGGGTCACATGAGAGGGTTTACCTCTATCTCAGGGCTGGTGTGAGATAGGGACCAGGTAAAAAGGATTCTTCAGCTCAAGAGCCCTCACTAGAAACCTTACACAACACCATGTCATCTTTCCTGTTCTGGGACTTCAGTTGCTGCTCAGTGGGCCACATGTTTATCAGACACCTCCACCTAACAGAGAAAGTCCAAGGACAAGGGAGAAGCAACAGCATTGTCCTACTGATATACTTGGTCCAGGAAGAGGCAGGGCCATATCTACATGAAGGACTATTTGTAAACATAAGCCAAAAGGTAGCTCAGACCTTGAGAAAGAAAGAATAAGAGAGCCCTATGCTACAGATTAAAGAGGACTTTCCCCCAAAATAGACAATGCAAGGAGATACCTTGGCACCGAGGAGCTAATCTTCTACCTAGGGTTTTCCATCCCATTGGGATTTCTTCTGTGGCTTGCAGCAAAGGAAAGTTCCACCCAGCTCATCATCTCTCAAGACTACATATATCCCTACAAAGGAGGGAGCCTTCTCCACGTGAACATCAAGTACAATTTGCAAACATCCCTCACACAATCTCTGTGGCCAGAGCCTGAATGAACTGATACATTTTTCATCACAGGCTAAATACATTGCTTCGTGGCTGCCAGCTCAGAATACACACAGGTTTCTCAAATCTGGGGCCACTGGATTGCATCCTGCATGCAGACGTGGGACAGCTGATCCCACAATCAGAGCAGGACAGATGGATAATAGTGCCTTGCTTTGGAGGCATATATGCCAACCATAAAGTAACCTCACAATAAAAAGCAATTGCATTGGCTGTATTCAGAAGTTATCTGGGATTGTACCTTTTTTGGAGCATAAAGGGAACTCATGCCAGAGAGCATCAGTGCTGACGTTGCCAGTGTTAGCTGGTGTTTCTAAGCAGGCAAGCACCAAACAACAATGATGTTTATTCAACCAGTTTTGAAGGTGCAGATCTGAAATTTGAACCACAGTTTTTCACTGTGGTTGGTCAGAGTATGACACATATTATTATGGTTCTGTCTTCCAGGGTGAACAAAATACATTTTTGTGGTGATATTTCAAGTTGTCATGCTCACAGCTTTGAATTTTGCATTCTCTGAACACTGTTAAATCCTCAAGGGCTTAAGAGTTCAGAAGAAGAGAAAAGGCCACTAATGGGAGGTGGAGAAAGAATTAAAAGGAGCCACAACAAAATGCATAGCTAAACACAAGCATACACAAACACACCCGCAATCAACTCAGTCCTAGTCTGAATGGAATTACTCTGTGAAGAACAATTCCTTTCACTCCAGGAATTACTGGGTGAATTTCTCCAGCCCCTGTTATGTAGGTCAAAGCAGATTATCGCAGTAGTCCTCAGGGCTTTAACATCTATGAATATACCCAGCTGATTGCTGAGCAGGCCTTTGGAGTGGCCTTGATGTAACATGTGCTGATACTGTTCAGACACAGAGGGTGGGTGCATGCCTGAACTGAGAGGACTGTATTTTCTAGTTATAAAATGATTTGTAGTACTGAAATGCCAGATTCCCATCCCAGTTCACTTTCCCAGCTTTCACTTTGGTTTCTGTGCGGTCTGGGAAAGGTATGTGGGACTGGAGCTGTCACTGCAGCTCTACAGTACAGATTTTCTTGGCCACAGGAGTTAAAATCTCTTTTCCTACCCTTTTCTCAGGATGGCACTGGTACTTGTCTGACTCCGCACAGGTCCTACACCAGGCCTGGTCAGACCAGCTGCATGAGCTAGTTCACCTCAAGCCTGATGAGTGCTATGCTGGTGCAGCAGAGACAGCACAAACACACAGCTAAGGGCGGGAGACAACACTGCTCCTTTTTGTGGCAGCCAGCCCTGGAGCTACTTATATCATCAAAACATGTCCTTTGCTGTCCTGACTTAGAAGCTCTGGTAATTTATATGGGGCTGACTTCAGACAACACTCCCCTCTAACCCATCTAAGTGCCTCAATAGTGATGGCAGAAGAACTGAAGAAGCCTCCTTTCCCAGCATCTCGGCAGAGGATGGCGCCGGCAGGAACCAGACCTGACATCTGTTGCACATTGCGTTAGGACCCCAGGCTGTGAGCTGTAGCAGCATGGAGCAGACATGCCTTCTGCTCTGTCGCCTTGTCTGTGGGGAGCAGCAGACGCTGGGGAGAGAGGGAGATGGGCACCGCTACAGATCCCTTATCGTAAAACACCAGGAGCCCTGACTCAGATCAGGGGCCAGGTCTCGAGGCGTTTTAATGTGCACTCTTCCAAGCATGGGTCCAGCTAATTTTCAGGGTCCACTTCTCCCTCCTCCCCCTCCACATAAGGACTGAGTTATCATGACTTCAGTATTCATCCCACAGTACAGGTAAACCCAACATTAATGCTTTGCTCTCCCATCTCACCATTTCTATTTCAGGAGTTCTTGGTACCTTGGGATGCAGCCCTTAGACTCCAAGTTTAACCTACAGATAAATCTTCAGAGGTGGCTGTACCTACTCTTTCTATGCCCATTGCTTTAAAAAAATACAATAAAAAGATGCCCACATTAGTATGCAGAGAAAGCCAATTTATACAGGGCATTAGGCATGCAGTATAAATGAGGCTACAGGACGAGCAGAGTGGATGGTGAATGTTTATGGAATAAGTTAACAACTGGGAATGATGTTGCATTTTCCATGTAAGCAGACAGACAGATATAACATGGTCCCAACAGGGAAGAATAAATCCCTGTAGTTTGTGGCCTACTTTCAGCTTCATTAATGGAATAAAGGCCAGGAGGCATGATGTCATGAAATTAGCTTCCTAATTAAACATTGCCTTTGCCTCTCTTCCCCTCCCCTCTCTGGATGAAGTCAGTGGCTTTGCTGGCTCAGAGTGCTTGCTATTTGTCAAGGGTTGAAACTCCTTCTGATCAGGGTGTTTAGATGTCTTTTCCATCATCTCACAACAGCATGATCTGCCAGAGATTGGCACCCCGATTTCTCTTTTCGGTACACTTGAAAGCCAAAGGACACTAGTTCTCAGACATACCCACCTCCTTTCAAGCACCTGCCTATGAAACGTCCTCCAAGAATCTCTGAAGAAATGTGCTATGTATAGCCATTAAGGATCTTAAAGCAAATTCTCTGGCTGGGACATTTCAATGATATAGTGCTTGCCCTGAATTTGTTCTTTCACGCCAACTTTTCACATAAAGAAGAGTCAGAACACCAGCCGTAACTTTGGACTGTACAACCCAAACAGAGTGATAAGCCTGCTTTTCTAGGTAGCAGGAGATTGGCTTTTTGTTATCCTGTCCTCTCCTTGTTACTCCATGCCCATCACTGCTGAAGAACCAGCCTGATTGCCTAGGGAGTTGAAAGCAGATTAAAAAATATTTTCTTTTCCTTCCTTCCTTTCCTTCCTTCCTTCCTTCCTGCCTTCCTTCCTTCCTGCCTTCCTTCTTTCCTGCCTTCCTTCCTTCTTTCCTGCCTTCCTTCCTTCCTTCCTTCCCTCCTTCCTGCCTGCCTTCCTGCCTGCCTGCCTGCCTTCCTGCCTTGCTTCTTTCTTTCTTTCTCCAGGCAGGTACAACGTTGAAGAGCTGAGTCCCTGCCTCATGAATGGGGACCAGAACCAGGTCATACCCACCCTTTCCAACCCTGCCTAAGAGCAGTGAAGAAGTAAACCCAGAGGACATCCTACTAACAAAGGAAAGGACCTAGCCTTTTCCTCCTTTTCTATTTTTGTGATCTATTAATTGGTAAAGCCATCATTTTCCTCCATGGCTTGTTCTTACTGTAGGTGACTCATACACAGAAAAAAAAAATCAATATTTTCCCCATTATATAATATTTTGGTTTACAATAGTAACTCCAGAAAGAGATCAAAATTCAGTACTATCATAAAAAAATCAGTTACAAGCTTTCAAACTAATCCAAAATTTGTGGCAGCCTAGTATGTTCTTGTAATGCAATATCCTTAGACCAAATCCTTAGCATAGTTATAATCATAAGCAAACTAGACCTCTCCCAAGTTTCTGCAAATCCATCACTGGCATGAACAAGTTTGTTACTCTTTTTCTGAATCTACAATATGGGGAGTGCACTGACCTTTCTCCCAGAAAATGTCCATGGCTTTACTTTGTCCATTCAGCTAAAAATGTTGCAAATACAGTATTGCTGTGAATAACAGAGAGCCCAAAAGTTGATGTTGCCAAGAATGGGTGACTCAGGAAGTGGTTCAGACATATGCATGAGAACATTTAGCCCTGCAATTTATCAAATGTAGATGCATTGCTCATATTTATCATTTTTATTCCAATACCAAAGCATAACCTACTGTATTTATTAAAAAAGTAACAGCCTCTGCAGCAAAGTAGTTCCTTGAAGATAAGCACACCCCAGGGTGAGGACAAGATCCCACTCTCTTTGCTTTCCTCACTCAGGTTGTGTGATGGGGGTACACATGTCCTGATACTTCTTTGTGCTAGGGCTCACTGTGTGAGACAGGTACATCTTGTGGGGTTTTGGATGAGACAAGGCTCTAGTTTGCTCATGTTAATCTCCATATATAGACCCCACAGCACTGGCACCACTCCAGCTTCTTATTTACCACCTAGGGGCACCCTACATCTCCTGAAATCCCATGTGTAACAATCTGTGGATTCAGAAATGAGCTGAACTGCTCTGTAAAGGTGAATGAAGCACACTGGAGTATGACTGATATTCAGAGACTCAAACTCCATTTGCCTAAGCTGTCTAGCCCCTTTTGATGAACCACATTGATGCTGGCAAACTGAGGCAAAAAGCAAGAAAGTGAGATGCACAAGGTCATGAAGGAAAAATGGGGCTGTGTGCCAGTGCTCCAAAACGTGATCTATAGTCCTAACCCCAAATCAAACATCCTACCTACCCTGCACTGCTCCTCCCCTATCCCCCTTCCTGCTCTGCCATACAACTCCCAGTGTGATACTACTACAGGGCATCCCTGTAATGTATGTTAAGTAAGTGTGTGTCTCCGGGTACGCTTGTCTCCCATCGAGATGGAGCTATTTTCTCTCACTCGGCATCTTTTGTGCAGGTGCGTGCTTTACAAACAGAAAAATCAGCACTCTGCAAAAGTGTTTCTGTTAACATTTATCACCCCTTCCCTTAGTCATCACCACAGCAGCCCTCCCTGGGGAATGGGAATGCTAATTCAAGGGAAGATGCAATGCTGGCCCGTTGGGAGCCCTGGATTAGAACACCACCACAAAAGAGAGAAGGAGGAAAAAAAGAGAGAAACAGAAAGGGAGAAAGAGTCCTAAAGATAGAGACAGAGAAAGAGTTGAAGTCTCATTCCCTTTTATTGCAGGCCCATGCTTTTTAATTGTTCCGCCTGAGTAAATCTTTCCTCTGTGATCCTGTTGTTAATGAAAAAGTCCATTGCGGTCATTCTGCTGGCTTTAAGCTTATGCTTGTCCAATGGTGTCTTGAATCCCAGAGCTGTTAATATATCTGGAGTGGAGCAGCTGCAGGGCAACCTATTTCTATGATAATGTGTATACAGAGCTTTTATCTTTTTTCGGAGGGGGTGGGGGGGAAGAGGAGAGTGATGCTTAACTGTTATCCCATTTCCTCTCCTTCACCTCTGATCTTTCTCCCAAATATTTCCAGAGGGTCTACCCAGAGCCCCAGGTGTTACTATACAACTTCAATTTTGATAGGCCACTGTTAGGGGCTGAGACTTTATCTATAACTGAGTTGTATAAGGTTCAGTGTTGCTACTGCAAAATCATGAGTATACAATTGTTAATCTCTATAAGGGCTGGTAAAATGAAAATCCCAAGCTATCCCAAAGTGCTTTCAAACTGCAGCAAAACCTCTGGTTCCGAATTCCAGGAGTAAAATGATTCCACCCTCCAAAAGTTCCCGTAGATACACAGTGACTGAAATTGAAACCTGGAGTTTCACCCTATAAAAATATAATTTTACAACACAAAACCAAACCATTTTGCAGACTCCATCCAAAACTGCCAACATCTGTGTCTTAGGCATCTGTATGTTGTAGTATACGTGGAAACCTATTCTAATCAATCTCTACATACTTAAATTTAGTGTTCATTTCCCTGACACAGAGGTTGGTCAAAAAGTATGTTCTCTTTTTCACTCCATTCATCTTTCTAATGAAAGTTTTAAAGTTTAACAAAAAACAAGAAACTGAAATCTTCCAAAATGTCTCACATGCCCCTAAAAAGACAAAAAAAAAAAAAAAAAACACCAAAAAACCCCAGCTCCATCTCTCAATTTCTGCCTTTAAAATGCCAAACACAATTTTGATAGGGAAAAAAACCATATATACATTAGCAACAGTTTTCTAGTACACAATATTCCTATTTTTAGCAAGAAGTGTAGTAGAGTGAGGATTGCCCTACAAAGCTAAGCATGACATGTAAAAATAATCTGCATATCAAGACACAGAACTTTGCTGTATTATCTGTAGAGATCCTTTGGATCTTATTTGTATAAGAAAGGAGAGACTTTCTTTGGTTATATGCACCAAAAGCACATTCTGTTTGAAGACTGTAGCACACAGTGTTTTCCTTAGAATTCTGTTAAAACCAGAGAGACCTGTGCAGGCAATAAAGCAGCAGTAAATAACTCTTCCTCTTTTACTTTTGAATATTGTCGAAAATGAAACCACCCAAACCACAAACTTCTAAAAAGTGTTGACATCACAATCTCAACCTTGGTGAAGGGTGTGGCCAAAACATAGGGAAAAATCAAGCTGTCTCCTTTTTGTTCTCCGCCATGCTATAAAACAGATGATTGCTCTACCTTCCCCCCAGTAATTATTTAGATGATATTGTCACAGAAGGGTCAGATAATAGAAAACTTAACTCAGTCTTTCATAGATACGTTGAGTCTAAAATGGGTAATGGCACTTCACTTATGTTCACTGAAGAAAAGTTTGGAGGTCTTACTCAAAGGCTTTAGGGATACAAGAAAAGCTATATTCACTGTTTAAACACAACCATGTAACAATGTGATTTTTTTCCCTTTTTTCTTGTACTTTTATATTTTTCTGGTAAATCTGGGAAAATGAAAAATTCAATGGCTAGCATCCTGCAACTTTGCATTTTTCTCAATATAAAGACAACACTGTGTCAGTGAAAGGTCTTGTTTGAGCAGCTAGAGACTCAAAGATTTACATTTTTAGGCAGTGTAGAATAGTTTGCCAATGAGAACAGCTCTAAAGGTGAAAAGAAAATTAAATCTGAAGCTTATTCAAATCCTCAGCCTCCATTTAGCTGCAGCCCAGCTAATAATCCTTAAGAGCGCTCTACCTGTCCGGTTGTTGCAGGTTATACTCTACTAATCCTTCCCCATATTGAATTAAATTGACACTGTATCTGCAATTAAAAATAAATGGGAGTGAGCAAGGAAACAAGAGGAACCTGTTCAACAAAACCAACCAAAGATTCATTTGTAATCTCATGTATCAGGCACATTACAGTAGCAAGAGGTGCTACTCAGTCAAGCATCTGTTGACATGTTTTGACAAAATTCCTTTCTTCAGGTTGTTTGCTTGATCCTAGAGTGCACAAGATTAGAGCCCTGCTGTTTTATACATTGTACAAGGTCCTAATAAGGAACAGTATCTGGTCCCTAGAGGACTTAAATTAAAATGGACATGCCAGTGAATAGGAACAGTAATAAAGGCAAGGACAAAAGTTGAAGGACGTAATTTTCAGAGAAATCTCAGGCACTAGAAGTTTTTAAAACCCAGCTTTTTTTGATTGTTGGACAGAGTACAGTGGAGTCTGGTGCAAACATCAATTCTGGATGAGGGGGCAGGACAGCTAGGTTTGCTACTGTGTGGACATATCTCCTGGCTCCAAATGAGCTCAGGCACTTGTACCTTAGAGCTCCCCTCTGGTGCAGACATTGCTTGGAAATCACTCTGAAGTTCTGAGGTCACTTTGTTGCTTTTGAAAGTCTTATTAAAAAATTAATGCACAAGGCTGGCTAACAAAACCCCATCAGAACTGTGATCAGAATGGAGGTATCCAACATGGTAGGACAAGGTCCACATCAAAGGAGAGAGAAGGGGGAAAATCCCTCTAAAATAACTGTGTTTTTTACAATGTGATTTTTGTCACTAAAACTATGGACAGTGATGGCGTTGGGTAGCGCTGAACTGTAACCTTCACTGAAGGTTTGGAACTATGTAGCTCAGACAGCTTTCTCCAGGGATTGAGTTTTTCTGTTCTCTAGCTAGGGTATAGAATTTACATCTAGAATCACCATTGAAGACCAAAGATTTTTGATTTTAACTGAAAAAAAACCCACAAAAATCCATCATGGATCCAGTAGAGACTAATATATTTGGCTAGTTTAAGGGCGAGGACCTGGAACCTTAACTGGATCAGATGGCTTGTGAAAAATATTTGTGCTGTTTGCCTGCTTCTGTGTGGCCCTTGAGTTGGAATGACGATGCTTCCAGAAAAGCTGCAGCTCTGTGCAAGGGAAGGAATCAGTAACTCAAGCACAGGATAGTGATATGAAATGAACTGAACCAGTCCATTTTCTCCTCCAGAAAAAACGTGTTGACTTGATGACTCAGGGAAAAAAAAATAAGCAAACATAAAAGGAAGCTGGACCCACACCAGCTCAGCCTTTGCAAAATCCAGGCTTGGCCTCAACCTCAACGAAAGACAGAGATGAACGGAGCAGCTCCCTCTTCGGGGGACTCTACCAGCACATATCACGATGGTACCAGCTGAACTGCAGATGCTTTGCAGCAGGTAGCCTTTAAGGACCTGGGAAGCCAGCCCACTGCCTTATTGAGCTATTACCTCCTATACAAACATTACATTTACTGTCTACATCCTTACCAGAGGCATTTTGGTTTCATCCTGGCTTGCTAAGCACAATGGCCACTGCTCCCCTCTCAGTCATTTTTTGTGCTTCCCTGCTTCATTGTCCTTGCTGTCCTCAGGAAGGAGGGAATCTGGGACATTTCTGCTTCAAAGCCCACTGCTGTCTACTGATCAGTGCAAAGCTGTAGATACATGTTTCCATTTGGCCCTTATTGTCTGCTCTGAATGAGCAAAACCAGATTAGTTTTACTGTTACCAGAAAATTTAGACCTTAAGAAAGCAAAAACATTCCTGCTTTTAGTCCAAAATTACAGCAAGTATAACTTTAGACACTCATTGCAAAGCTACACTAAAGCATCATGTCTTTTTAGGTGCTCCAAGGAACACCAAATAATAATGCAGCTTGCAAATTATGATTTTCAATACAGTAGTTGCTGGCTCAGGCAAAGCAAGTAAGGGGAGGAGGGGGGCAGAAAACCCCAAAGGATTCTGGGTATTTTTTTCCTTTTACCTCATTAAGCTTTGCTTCCAATTACATTTTAATGATGCTTGATGTCTTCTGTATGCTAGCATTTACTGCAGTCTCTTTAAATTTAATCGTCTTGATAATGGGTTACTCTGACATTGCAAATTAGGGGCTGAAAGAAACCTTTTGCCACATCCAGAAAAAGCTGTATGTCCACTCCACAGCCTGTTGCTACTCAGCAGGAAATAGCAGACTTGTATTGTACTGTTCCTTCTGCCTCATGGCTTTCTTCTCCCTAAATGGCGAATTAAGGATGAACAAATCACCCGTGGAAAAAACAAAAGGGAGATTTCTGGAAAGTTGCTTCCTACCAGTGTGTTTGAAATCACTTTGTGGCACAGGGCATCATTTCAAGAAGCTCATTTTCTCCAGTTTTTGCCACCCTTATTAGGAGCTCTAATGGTTGGTTTCTTGCTGGAACCAGTAGCTAAGGGGAATGTAAGGAATTATTTTTGAAGATAGTCTTACGTTTTCCCAGCACTTCTCATCCTCATACAACAGGCATCTAGATAGTATCCTTGCAAGCTGTAAACTCAGCCTCATGCAGAAAGATTAAGAGCATAAAATTAGAGGCTCATCGCCCACATATTTTCACACTTGCTTGTGCTGTATTTTGGATACTGCTTTCGCTATCGGTTTATATGACTTCCTATCATCAAAACATCTAATCACCTAGCAACTGCTGGGTCAAAACCCTTTGAGTTGAACGTTTTCCCATCCCTTCTTATTCTAGGAGCACAATAAATGGAACAAAATCTGCAGGAAAAGAAAAGAACACAAACAAGGAGAAAGAGTACTTGGGGAGAGGGAAAAACCAACTGCCACAAGTCATAAGTCATTTGAATGGCGTACTGGGATGTAGGTCAGGTCCAGGTTCTGTTGAGATCTAGAGTCTCCCCATCCTTAAAGTTTAAAATATTTACTGAAAAACTAATTCTGAGCAAAAAGCTTTTCAAAAGAGCTTTATGGATTTGGCTCTTGATTCAAAAGTTTGTTACATTTCCCAGTCCCTTTTGGTAACATTTTAATTTGACATATTGTTGTTTCACTAGAAAGTGAGAGCACCTCCAAACATCATGAGGTCTTTGAACAGTTCAGTGGAATAGGTCCCTCTTCAGCCACAGAGACAAGCAGCGAAACAGCACTTCATTAACATCTGGTTTGCCATTATAAAAATAAACCTACAGCTTCAGCTTGATCCCAATGTTCTGAGTGTTGCTCAACACAGAACTCACAAATTTCACTGACAAGGATGCCAGTAGGCTCAAAAAGACGGAAAAGTGGGGCAAAGACACTGTTTTGTTTCCAGCTGTTATCTTCCACTGGTAATGGAGCACATTAGTGGAACAGATAATAATTGTGGAATCATTCCCATCCTGCGCCTCATAACAGCACCTCTTCTGCAAAGAGAGGAACATCACTGAGATAGGTACACGATTTTGGATCAGACAGTGGCAGGTCGGTGTAAACAATGCAGATCTTTCTCATTATGTTTACAGAATGTAACTTGTTCCCTTTAATGGCTGTCCCATTAAAGACAATAATTAAATAGATTATGGAAGCTGAACTAATCTAACAGCCTCTATAACAAAGACAAACATTATACTCTGAGTCTGATGGATCACTTTTTTTTTTTTTTTTAAATTCTCTACTGTCTTTTTTTCCTGAAGGAACTGTTCTAGTATATCAAAGGCCATGATTTCAATCAGCTCTGAAGGTCATGGTTGAGGCCTTGCACCTCTGGAGGAGTGGAAGGGATCACTCCAGATGTCCCTGTAAAACAGCTCTTGTGGCTACACCCTGGAAAAGACTAGCCAGTTTATATTTACATTATAGTTCTCAATTCATAACTTATTTTTCCAAATGTGAGTTTCCTGAACTTTAATCTCTATAAAATTGACCAAATTGATTACCTTATTCTTCTAACACTGGGAGAAGGTCTCTGATCCACCACACTCCCGCCATCCCCACCCTGCTTCCTTCGAGGACCACGAAAGCACAATGGGATTAATATGAATAAAAATATGTTCATGCAATTGTTTGACATTTCTAAAGTGGGTATGAATTCGGCAATTTTTCAAGTGGCTCCATCCCTAAACTTTTCCAACATGCAATTTTTACTTCCATTGTTTTCTTTTCAACACATCTCTGTGCTAAAACAAATTTAGAAAGTAGAAAAAAATCCAACATCCAAAACTCACAAACATTCTGATTTTAACCTTACAAATGAACTTGAAAGAAAATAATATCCATTACTGCCAAGACGTCTCTCTTGCAAGCAAGCACTACTATTTTGGGAAGCAGAATGTGCGGAAGGAAATTCCTGGCTGTTATTCTCAGTCCTAAAATAACACTTTATATATTTTTTATTTAGTTTTTTTGAGGACTTGATTTTGTTTGTTTTTAAGGATCTGATTTAGGTTAAGTATGGTATAAAAACCAATCAATACCTCAAGGAAAATGTCTCACTTCAAACAATGCTCAGCCTAACACGTCTCCATTTGTTCAGCTTTCTTTCCATTTTAGTGCTATTTTAATGGGGTCTCCTCCCTTTTGCTCTAAAATAATTCCCTTACATCTTTAGAATCAATTTCTCAAAGGCCCCAAATGCCATCCTGTTGCTTCTCCAAAACCCTCGGAAATGGACTGGAAACCAGAGAGGGTCAGGCACTCTCTCCAGGGGTTTCAAATGCCCACTGATTCAAGCTGGCATTCCTTTATTGAAGAAGGCTGTTTTCCTCAGCACGTTTGTATTTCTGCTTAAATGTTACTGCAAAAAGTTGCACAAAGGCATAAAATGTAACTATCTCTTCTGCCTCCAACCCTAAAAAATTGGTTACTTCTCTGGCTTTGGATGAACATGACTCTAATGAATGCAGCTTTCACTTGGGCCAGGATCGACGTAGATATACATGAGAAAAGCTTACCTGAATCCAAGAAAGTTTTGCTTTTACATCAGCTACAGAATTTGTGCTTATTTGTGCTATCCATCGCAATTTTGCAAGAAGCATCTATATCCTCCTAATCACCAGTGGGGAAGTTAAGAGTTTTGCCAAAGTGTGTTAAATATATCCATGGCAAAATTAGGACTAAATCTCCATCCTCTGTTATTGTCCTTTTCCACCTGGCCTTGCTAGGTGATAAACTGATCTCCTACCACCAGTTATCTAGGACCTGCATTCTCCTAATTATCAGCTGAGCTCATATTCCAGTCTAAAATAAATAAATAACTAATGAGGAGAAAGGATTCTTCAGATTCCCACTACCTTTAGTCTCCTTTCCCTCTCCACCCACCCATTTATCATTCAGGGAACATAAATAATTGAAAAGAATAGTACATAAAATTAATTGTAGAAAACACAGCCTTTTAAATTCTCATCTGCATTAAAAAATAAAACAGGGATGCTTGAGCACTGCATTTTGTAAAGTCACTTCCAGCAGACTTTCTGCATCTGCATAGAATTAGCCGCAAGACTTAGCAGCACCATTCATCCTGTGAAGATGTTCTTATCTGACACCCATAGATCTTTATCATAGAAAAACATTAATTGAATATTTATTGACGAACACAGAGAAAGGAGAGAAAGAGAGGCTGACTGAGTGGGGATAGCGGGAGACAAAAAGACGTGAAGGTGTGGTTAGAAAAATGGGAATGGAAAGATTATACAGCTGTTCCTTTTATAGTTGGCCCTAACTGTTCTCCCTCCTGCTATATTCAGGAATAAAATGAGTGCAGTGAGTTTCTGTTCCTCAACAAGACCTTACTCTATACAGGGAAGCTGAAATGTTATGACTTTAAAATAGGACCTGAAGAGAAAGGCTACAATACTTTGTACTGTTGCCCTCAGAACATCTAGACAGAATGAACCTGTCCAGGACACACAATCACCACAATTATTTCCAAGGGCAACCTCTGCCTTCCACACAAGGGATCAGCAGAGGCAGTGAACAAGCCCACCACAGGACCAGATTGAATCCTGAACATCCTGTTTTACGCAGTTTTCCTAAGGAACAGTGCTTACAGGGCCATATTTGTTTATTACCTATCTCCTTGTCCCATTCTTTCTCTGTCAATATTTCTTATAGCAACTGGGCAATTTTAACCAAATTTGACAAAGTGAGAGAAAGAAAATTCTTCAAGACAAAAAAAGACATTACTTTCCATAGACATTTATGAGACTAGACAGCTGAGTGAAGGAAAGCTTTGTAAACCTCTTTTTAGAGAAAGCTGAAGTATGTTCACCTCTTATGTTAGACATTGGAGAACCCACAAAAAGGATGTGATGAGAGAAAGGAGGGAAATTGGTTAACACTGAAAACTGGGCTCCATTCCTTCTGCTGCACAAAGATAAGTTATTTTTGTCACCAGCACTTAACTGCCTTCCAACCATAAATAAAGCGACATAACTGATGTCAAAAATGTTTTGCACCCTCTCTCTTCTACCTCCCCCACCTGCAGGAGAAGCCTGTGTCAAGAGCAAAGACTTTGTTCTTTGGTTTTATGGTAAATGTTTTTTGTGGGTTGCTGTAGAAGATGGGCTGATGTAGAAGAAGGGTGGCTGGAACAAAACACTCCAGGAAAGAGGAAAAGTAGAAAGGGAGGTAGAAACTGGGGTGAAGCAAGAAACAGGAAATAGAGAATGGATAAGGTAGCAAGGTCGATGAGGGAATTCTGTTTGGGTCAAATAAATAGACTTCAGGATCATTGAAATCAGGGCTGGCATTAAAAAAGGGAAAATTGCAGGCTGAATACGTGGAGGAAGACTCATGGCAATGAGATGATGCAGTAGGCTCCTGAGGGAAGTGGTGAAGGCTACTTGAGATGTTAAAAACCATGCCAAATAAAGCACTAGAAAACACACATAAGGAGATACTGTCACATTGTCCTTACTTCACTATGACTGTCCTAGCAACTTACTAACTGTAGGTGTAGAAACGCAGCTTCTTTTCCACCTTTTTTTCCTGGAAGAGCTCCCAAAGACATTGAGATTCTCAGCTCATGCTCTGCTATTGACAGAAGACCTCAGCTTTGTTTGTACCTTGACTGGGAGTCAGATAATCCTGACAAAAACATTTCATAGATGTGGCAGATTTACTCTTGCCAGCGAACTCACTGCTGTGTGGCCCAAGGGTGTCCACACCACTGTTGTACATCTCTTAAATCTTTGCGTTTTTTAGTGGATGCATAGCAAAAAGACAGATGATGACAAGTCCATCATGGGAGTAGGTGCCTGCCCCTCTCCCCTCCACAACTCACTTGGGGTTCTCTCTGCTCATAAGCCTCTGATAAAAGGACATGTCCCTCTCCATGTTGTCGTTCATGGGTTCACTTTTGCTCAAAAACTCCTAAAGTTTGCTAGGACGAAAGATGGTCCAGTGGTTAAGGCCTAACCGAAGGCTCAAGAGATGTGTTTTTAATTCCCTCTGTGGTTTCAGGCAGGACACTTAGCCCAACATCCACATAGCAAAATGTCAAAACACTGCATTTCAATGCAGTCAGAGACAAAGTGTTTCATAGTGGAAATGCCAAAGGAAAAACAAAACCAAATCAAAACCGTTGTGTTTGGAAATTGGACTTTTCTTTTCAAAATGCCTGTGTTAAAAAAAAAAAAAAAACAAAAAAAACCCAACAACATTTTAAATGGGCAGCAAAAATTGGAGCATTTAGGAAAAAACCCCAATAACTCCATAACTTTCCATCATCTACCCCATATGAAGCAAGGCAAGAACAAAGCATTTCAGGCTTCCCCTGAAAGAGATTATATTTTTTTCCCTTGTTTCATACAAAAACTGTACATTTTGATTCAAATGAACTGAAAGTGGGTTTCTCCTCACTCCAAACTATAATTCTGCTTTGACCATCCAACACAAAATTCAGGCTTCAACTGGGAATGTATAAAGGAAATTGAGAAGAACAAAGGAAAGAGTTGACAATGAGATAATTTCAAGTTGCTTCTTGTTTTGCAGTTGTTTTTTCAATTGTAGATAAACAAAAGTAAGCCAGGAAGACAAAACTAATAGGGGTGAAAGTCCCTTTGAACATATATGTTCTTGACACAAAGATTTCTGAAATAAAATAGTCTGGCTATCAGCCAATTTCTCTGCTTAAAACTGATGTGACAAGTAATTAACTGAGATGGGGAATAAATCTTTAGTGCACCATTTATGTATAAGTTGCTCTGTTTACGTATCTGTTATTTTTCTTCCCCCTCTTTTTCTGACCACCAGACTACTTGCATGAGACACTTTGAAAGCCCGTTGCTTGGGAAGGTTTTGATCACAACTTTCCTGCGGTGGTGGAAGAACTCTGGGAGGGCATTCAGCATTTCATCCTCAAAGCATTTATAGGAAGAGAGGGAGAAAGACAGAAAGGAGGACAGAAAGAGAGAACTAAGGAATTCAGAGGGATGCATTATTCAGCACACTTGGAAATAACCCTTTTCACTGGCTCCACTAAGCCCAAATGCCCTGGAGGTTTTCACTATCTATCTTTTTCCAATGCAGCTCAGAAAAAAAGCTCACATCTGTCAAGATCACAGTTTCAAGAGTCCCAATTTATTCAGCTGAATGGGATAAAAGTGCCTGTTGGAAAAAGATTCGAAAGGGGAGTGGGGGAGGGAGGTTGTCCAGTTCCTACATTTATCTATCCTTCTAACTCTATGTGTATGTGTGTGTGTATAAAATACACTCATTCAAATATACACACAAGCAAAGCTGTCTGCACTCCTGCCAGCACAGAACTGTTTGTCTATCTTCATGCAGGGCAGTTCTGCAAATCTCACATCTGTCAAGAGCTGGGCAGATTTACATGCATTGACCTATAGATATGCAAGCTAAGCACATATGGATAGGGTATAAGGAGATATAGATACATACCACAGGCTGGGAGTTGAGGAGAAGGAAATATAAGGGAAAAGCTTAAAAATCTTGTTGACTTTTTTTAATCTCTGCCCTTCTTGATCTGCTAAATGCTGTCACAAAAACATTTATTAATATGCAAATTCTAAGTAGCAATCTGGAGCCAGTCAGGTTGCGCTAATTTGCACATTAATATCCCTCTTCTGGTTTGCCTTTGCTCTGCGGAGGAGAGGAGACAGAGGAATCTCGTGCTGTATCTTTTTAAAAGGCTGCCACGGTGGTGGTCCAAAGTATCATTTGAAATGCTGATGCGCATTTGAAGAGGAGAAATACAAACAGCATCTAACTCAGATGCATAGGAAACGGCAGAGAGAGAGAATGGAGCGGGTATGAGAGAAACCACTGCCAGATGCTTTCCCCCCAAATCCCATAATTGCACTGTAATTACAGGCTACAAAGAAGACAGCACCATAGTGAATTTGGTCTCAGAAACTGGCTTTGGAGTTCTGATTATTTTCTCTTGTGGACTGATTTGTCTTTTCTATGGCCTGGTTGCCTCCTGGGTCGGATTTCCCTGTAGCTCACAGATGGGGGGTGGGTGGGCAGGGGAGGGAAAGAATGAAGGGCCATCTCTCTAGTAAAAAAAAAAAAAAAGGAGAGGAGAGGAGAGGGGAGGGGAGGGGAGGGGAGGGGAGGGGAGGGGAGGGGAGGGGAGGGGAGGGGAGGGGAGGGGAGGGGAGGGGAGGAGAGGAGAGGAGAGGAGAGGAGAGGAGAGGAGAGGAGAGGAGAGGAGAGGAGAGGAGAGGAGAGGAGAGGAGAGGAGAGGAGAGGAGAGGAGAGGAGAGGAGAGGAGAGGAGAGGAGAGGAGAGGAGAGGAGAGGAGAGGAGAGGAGAGGAGAGGAGAGGAGAGGAGAGGAGAGGAGAGGAGAGGAGAGGAGAGGAGAGGAGAGGAGAGGAGAGGAGAGGAGAGGAGAGGAGAGGAGAGGAGAGGAGAGGAGAGGAGAGGAGAGGAGAGGAGAGGAGAGGAGAGGAGAGGAGAGGAGAGGAGACACGACAAGACAAGACAAGACCTTCCTTAAAAAATTAGCTTTCTCTCTAAAATTTGGCATAATGATCATCTCTTCAGCCAGGAAGAGACACAGCTGAGGCAGGAGGTAATAGAGGTCTATAAAACTCTCAGTAGAATAAAGAAAATTAATGGTATGGAGCAGATGATCAGTGAATGACTAGTTGATGTTCTTCCAGCATAGCAATCAGGGACTATCATGTGAAATTAGCGTGTATTGGGTTCAAAAATACAGACAGGGAGTTGATTCTTCACACAGTACTTAACTTATGAAACACCTTGCTTCTAGATACAGGTACAAAAGATATGCATAAGTCCAAACAGAGAATTCAAGAAAGAAAAGTCTACCCAATTCTCATAACTGCAAAGGGTTCACTTCAGAAAATACCTGAGTCCGGATTTTCTGAAAACATGCTGTCAGGACCTAGCAAAATGTTTTTGCCTTCCTCTTACACCTTTATTTGAGCATCTATTTAGAGCCAGTGTTGGAGAAGAAGCTGCTGGATGACATGGATTTTTGGTCTGAATTTGTAAAGCTCTTCTTAGAAGAGCTGGGCTTTTGCTTGGGTGAATAAATATCAGAGGAAATCTGCAAGTAATCACAAGAGCTGAACATTAGGGTAATAAAGTAGCTGACCCTGTAATTATGGACATATTCCTGCAACTTGCTTAGATAAATCCTGCTCCTATATATGGTGTATTTCGTCTTGGGAAAGGCAAGGCTGGGGCATACAGTCTTGAATCAGGCACTACACTTTATTAAGGCAGTTGCATGCTTTAGACTGGCAGAGTTGGGAATGTTTAGTTAAAAAAATATTTGTTTTTACAGCGAAACTGAAACATTGAAGCAAGAGATTGGCAGATTCTCTAATCTGATTTTATGTCAGACTGGGAGATGAAATAATTGTATCCATATATATTCAGTCCCAAAACCAAGCGAATAATGATTTTGTGATATGAACCTGGTCAGCCATCCCTAGTATAACTTAAATTGATTGAGATCTTCATACCCTGGACTTCTTTCTCTAGAGACTAGGTTGAGACCTTCAACTTACTCTTATCATTTGATAACAGCCACTTTTGCTCCTGACTGCCCTAAGTCAAATGGAGTCCAGTGACCCTGAGGTGAAAGGAACATTTCCAGCCAACTTGATCAATAGCCTAAGTTTGTTTTGCAAAATTGTCAGGCATATTTACCAGCCAGGTCACCAAGTGTACTTACCCAGCCTTTCACTCATGATGTTGATTGTAAAGCTAATGATATTTTATTCACGCACTGCAAAAAGAAAGAGTTCTGTTATTGGCTCAAGCCATAAAGTCCCTGATGGTGCAGGTTGTTCAATCCCCATTACTAGCTGTAATTTTCTGGTAAACTGCTGAAACATTACCTGCCTTTACTTTACACTTATGCATAATGGTCTAAATGAGAGGTGAAGAAATGGATCAACTTGTCTCAGTGCAAGGTAGAAATAATGAGGATGAAAAACATCTTATCTAATTTTAGCTACCTTGAACACGAAGTATCTACTTTAACCTAGTTGGCCACAGTCCTCCTACTTTAAATAAGGAGAGACATCTCTCCTGGAAGAGATTTATCCCATTCTGAGACAGCTACCTGCAGCAGATATGAGAGTGGAGGCACCTTTCTCATCACTGTCTGCAGAAGAACCAGAACAGCTAGTTTTGATTGCCTGCATAATTTTGAGCAGTCTGAAATCTGATGACATGATCATCCCTCCTCCCAGGAGATAAAATGTCTGTGATCTTAATTCTACCCTTTGGTCCATACTGGGTCCACATTTGTGGGGACCTGCACCTTGTGCCAACATTTATCCTAGTGCAAAGACAGCGTAAAAATGCTAGCAAAAAAGGAGGATGGTGTTTACTTTTACATAGCACTATGAAAACAAGCATATAGAGAAAAGTACAGGATCCACTATTGCTATCATGGGGGCTAGTCTCTCTCTCTAGTTAGAGGGAGATCCTGTTGGTGAAAGCTGGACCCACTGACAACAATCCCAGACAGGCAGGGGAAGGTGCAAGGTCAACCTGTAGATCACTGGAAACTAAGCACTTCCAATCCATTAATTAATTACACAGCTGGAAAGAGGGGACTGTAAAAAAAGGTGAACACAATGACATTGCTGACAACAGGAGCCCTCTATTTATCAGTCATAATGAGCTTCTTCCGCCCCCCTGCATCCTCCCTCCCCCAGTGCTGCAGCTGCACTGATGTGACTGAGCACTTGGGCTCCCCTCTCCACTCCTCAGTCAGTCCCCTCCTTGCCAACGTGAAGGTGACTCAGTTATTCATGTCAGTTAGGCCTGGGGTATCTCAGTCTGTACCAGGCTGCTTGGAGAGTAAAAACCATCCCACTGATGCAACACATCTGCCTGCTCTTTCTTGTGCTCCTTTGCCCAACAGCTCCTTTTCCTCCCCTCTTGACATCTTGTGCAATGAGCCCCTGGCTGGAATTGGAGGGCTGAAGACAAAAGTACCACCACCTGCTCTGACTATTTGAAGGTAATGAAGTGAGCAGACAAGTGTGTTGAAAGTAAGGACTTTTATTTTTTTCACTCTTTTTTACCTCAGGTGGTATGGAATTAAATCATTTGTTGCAGGAGATGCTGAGGCAACCAACAACACAAACACACTTCAGAAAGACAGACTAAACAAGTTCACAGGTCTATCAGTATCTACTGAGCATAGTGACTTCAGAGCAGGAAGTCCTTACAATATTAATTTCAGGGGAAAAATCATTGCCTTACCTTATATTCTGTCCCACATCATCTACAACTAACTGTTTTTAAAAACAGAATACTAGAGTAGATGGACCTGTGATCTCACCCAAATTGGACCTACCCTTAATCTCGCATGCTACAAACTGACATCCATAGTAAGGGAGCCGCAATTTAGACCTGAGACAAGACCAGCATTTGTTCTGCCCCAAAGTGTTCCTTGTGAGTTTGCCTGGCAGAATCCTCCACTGTGCCCTATTGCTGTGAAACAGCCTTACTATACATAAAGAAACTGGGGCAGAGCCTCAGATAGGAAAGGTAGGAAAACCTACTCTTTTCAAGGCAGGAGCGAGTGCACACCACTTTCTCAAAAGGGTGTGCCTTTAAGTTAACACAATCTCCTTCTTCCAGTGCCAACTTCATTAGGTAGCTAAGGGTTCATGTTGAAAGAAGTGTGCAATGGATCAAACAAAACTGCATATTTCTAGGAGGGGAGCTGCAAATTCATAAGTGTCATCCCTTATAAACGAAAGAGTAGAAAGGTGTGAACTTGTCATTTGGGAGAATAGAGCTGGGGTGCAGATGGTACAATTTTAATAGTCTCCTCTCATTTGCAAAGGCTAAGAAAAGGAACAGTGCCTAATACTGTCTCCTGCTTTACTCCACACTAATGGATGCCTCTGAACTAGCAGAAGTCGTTCCCATTAAATTCCTGCATTATCAGGCCATTACTTGACAGGGCAAAGATTAATCACAAACTTTCCAGGGACCATTTATTCCATTTGCCAATCTATCTCTCCCCGTTACGCTGCTTTGGTTGTGTTGTCAATTTTTCAAGTGCCAAGGAGTTTGGACCGATCCAGTTTTCTGTCCATCCATCTGTCACACACCTGTCAATCTGGTTCGATCTGAATGAGCTGTTTGCTTTGGGAAAATCAGAGGGGGAGGGGAGGTGGGCGGGACACTGAATGGTGTAGGAGGCAGAAGGCCCGTGTTTGAAAAATAAACAGAAAACAGATGAGCAGGCTGTATTATATAGAGAATGGAGGATTCAGAGAAGCCATAGAGGTAAGACTGAACATTTAACAACATAAATTTAACATCTTCCCTGGTGCTGCAGGCTGACTCATATTGTTAGTCTGAGAAACTACGAATAGAGTACCTCAAAACACCCGTGGATTTATGGTTATAGTTGATTTTATTGTACCGTTTGGTGCGGGGCAGTGTGTGAAATGGATTGAATGGGAGAACAGATCTTTTAAGAAAATCAACTTTTAACCCAGTGGTCTAAGTCATTATTCAACATCTTCAGTTTAGCACCAGGAGTGCTCAGGACATGTAGCAGAGGGAAAGTGAATTGTACAAACACTTGAGAGAGGAGTTAATTACCCATCCTGATTTCCTTTTAAGGTATGCATTAAGGCAGTGAGTTTGCCTGCTATTAGTTTGGTTTTGAAGAAGATGACCTTTCCTTTCTAAGCTATTTTACTTCACCACCAGTGTATTTGTCCCATGACTAAAAGGTACTCTTGCCTCACTGGTAGATATCACAGAAGATCCTGTTGTTCAGCTCAGCTCAGCAATAACACCCTGTGGTTTGCCATGCATTTCATACAGATTTGTGATTTGGAAATGGTCTTGGTTCTGAATTACAATCAGGGTAAAATCCATCTAGGTTCAAGAGTGATTTAATTAGACACGGTGACCTAGATCCTTCTATGAAACTTCAGGTATTTAACTAAGATACCAAAGCTAGGAGTTCAGCCATCCTAAGCTCTCAGTGTAGTCGGTGGAGAAAAAAATAAGCAATTCAAATATTAAGCGGTTGTATTCTCTGGAAATTGCCCCCTCTCACCTTTAACAGGATATGGTTATTAGACAACCAGTATAAGTTTCTCAGGTAATTGTCTAAAGCTAGGTGGGTTGTGTCTAAGCCACAAATCCATCTGGGATCCACCTTTAGCTCAAATGATCCTGATCTCCAGGAAATAGGAAATCCTAGAGTTCAAAGGCTGCAACATCAGGTTTTAATATTCAGGACTCTTGACAGTCATGTTCATTCACTCCTCTTTCACATCAAATTTGCCAGGAAGCACATGGCAATGATTACCTGGCTCCTCCTTCCCCGTGATAATTAACCAGACTTTGCAAATAGCTTGGCTCCGGTCCAAATTGATCTTACTCATACCCTCCTTAGAGCCTTTGTGCTAGAAAACTGGGGACAGCTCCCTCAATAGGGAAGTCCTTGTCGATCAGCTTTCAGTTTAGGATCTTTAGCGTGACACAAAAAGTAAGAGCTAAGTTTTGCAAAAGCATCAAGAAACTGACAACCTCAAATAAAAGATGAAAATAAAGTACAGCTGACAAAAGCCAAGTTCAACACATTTCACAGCAAGCTCCCACGAATGAAGGCTGAAATCAAAGTTGCATGACAGGTATCTTGATCCCAAACCCAGATGAGCTGGAACAGGTAAGTACCCCTCCCTTTACAGAGCCATGGTGTGCTGTCTTTCAGAAGCACCAGGCGTGGGGGACCATGATTATATTTTTTTAAATTTCCTCTTGGTCTGCAAGCAACAGTGTAGAAGACAAATTTTGATTTTTAAACCTGACTAATAGCATATGACCTCCACAGAGTTTATGCTTGTGAAGATCACTGTTGCAAAATTAGCTCTGAAGTGTCTTTACCCCTTCCTTTTTACCTTTTCCCCATCTTTGAAACTGAACGTTAAAAATGAGACAAAGTGGAACGATGTTCTCAGACAAGCTTGAAAAATCAGACCTGCCAGGTTTATCCCATCGCTGTGGAGTGCCAGCTCCACTTTCATCAACCCACATTAGAGGTTTCTCACCTTCAGTCCATTCAATCAAGGGAAAACTGTGCAGGCAGACGGAATAGGACAGTTGATCTAGCATCTACAGAGTCCAACTGGAACAATCCTTCCCGCAAAGCCTCAGTGGAGATGAAAAATAAAATAAAATAAAAAGGGAGGTCCTTCTTCATTCCCACTAATAACCCTTCCTCTCACCTTTTATCACCTCCTTTGCATGAAGTATCAGAGAACAGCATCTCCATTTCTGTCTTCTTGCATTAGAAAACTTCTTTGTAAAATGGAGGAAAGTGTAGGGGATCTTGGAATTTTTCACACTTGTTAGGAAGTTTACAATCATGCATTACTTGTTTGAATCAAGCTTAAAATGACCAACAAAGCCTAGAGGAATGTTCAGATGACCTATCTGGAATAAAGTGGGCAAGAAGTTTCTAATGGAAAGCTCTTGATTCACCTCTACTCCTAAAAATTTATATTACTTTGCACTCTTGGTACAGCTGCATGAGGACTGTGGGACAGAAGACAACTAGATAAATGTGATGTTAAAGATAGGTCCTTCAGGATGGGGCTGAGATGTCCTGAATGAGGCTGGCTGGAGAAATCCAGCCTGGTGAGAACACCAGCCTCCAAAACTAATAATCCCAAACCATTTGTCAACAAGGTCATGCTCAGGTACAATATTTGGGAAAGCAAAAGGTGGAACAGTTACAAAATCTTCTTTAGAAATCCCCCCAGCAATAATCTTGGCGTCAAAGGGAGGTGACACCTGTACAACTGCCTCCTGTGAGGCCTTCCTTCCCTGCCTCCAGCACCATGAAAGATCGTGGAAGGGACTCTCTGAACACACCATCACATCACGGATACCTGTCACTCTCTGCTTCTTTTTCAACTCTTTCCTCTTTATTCCAACTGCAGGTCCCCCTCTCTCTTCTACCTTTAAGGTGTTGGGTTTGGTTTTTGGTGGTTTTTGTTTGTTTGATTGTTTTTGGTTGGTTTTTGGTTTTGGTTTTGGTTTTAGTTTCCAAAATGAAACATAGTTCTGCTCTCCCCTTAAAATTCCTCCCCTCCATTCAAAACTGGCATATCATGCTTCTCAGGTTTCTTTTTAAGTATTTACTCCATTTCCAAGCTGTTTACTACCTTTGCTTCTAAAGCAGACTCTTCTTCATTTATGAATCCAAGTTTGTTGCTGTTATTTTAAGTATTTTTTTAGCAGAAATGTCAAAACTTTGCACTTTAAAACAATACAATGGGGGAAGCTGCATATTTCTCTGTGCTGAATAGGGGAAAAGACTATGAGAGTGCTGTAATATTCATCAACAATTTAGAACAGGACAGGACTTTGACTTCTCTATCCCGATTTTAACAAAAAGACAGGATGGAAAAGCCTGCTACCACAGCTGAAAGAGCAAATGGTGCATTACTACTACTTACACAGGAAGAGCTGGGGGCAAAAAGTGTGTAGTCACCTACTCTCATACCCAAAGCTGCCTCACAGCATGTTTATGTCATTCTGGTCAACGAAATGCCAAGAGCGAACTAGATGTCTGAGGCACTGGATATCCACACAACAAATATCCTAGTATGTAGCAACACCTTCTTTGCTCAGATCAGCTAGAAAAAAGGGATGCATACTCAAGCCCTCTGTATAGCTCCACTATTTAGGCTTTCTATGTGTAGTATTTCAGGCAGTAAGAGGCAGCATCTTAAACTGTCTGATAGTTGTACCTCACCATCTCTCCTGTTTTATTTCAGTGCCAAGCCAGCATCATTGAAAACAGAGGTCAACAACTGATTGTACGGGTGTCAAAGATGGCGTGGAGTAAGCCAGAAGAGTGGCGAGACATGGCTTTTTGAAAGACACATTTATGAGAGACAGGTGCCTCACAGAGAAGCAAGATACTGCTGATCAGCTGCATGTCTTTCAGAGGCAGTCTCCTGGCTCCCGTTGGGTTTCTACCTGTACATGTAACATCTAATTTTAGAAATAAAATGCCTTACACTGAAAAAAAATCAACATGTCGCTATTTAATGGTTGCTGATTCCATAGTTTAATTCGTTATTGAAGTTTCACCTTGCTTTGAAACAATTAGGGGCGCTCATATGATCAGTTACCAAGTCTCAGTTGGGAAGGAACAATTTATGGCTGAGAAGCTGGAGGTGACAACTTTTGAAAGTGCCTTTCAATTGCACATCCCCTCAGTTGTGATAAATGTATGTAATGATGTAAACACATATGTATGAAAAAAAAAGTTAAGGAAAAGCAATGCTAGACAAGAATCACAACCAATGGTACATGCTGATGTACAGTGGTGTTTGCTGTATTATGTGCAGCATAGTACAGTGAAATAATTGCATGTGTTCTCAGAGAAGAAAAGGACTGATGGAGAAATCTAAGTCAAATTCTCTATTTGAAGAAGCACAATACAATGTAAAGCCTTTTGTAAACTGACCACCACTGCAGACTTGCCTGAGTTACTGAAGAAAGATGCCCCATGACGAGTGAGAAAGGGGTGAGCAACTAAACTAACAAGGGCCATACCATGAACACGTGCTGCCCTCATTCTTTTAGCTCAGCAGCGAGTTAAAAGTGCTTCAGGATGGCACCGATAACCTTGCCCAGCCGTTCTTGTGTGCTGCGCTCCCCCTGGGAACATTAGAATAGGTTCCAGCAGGGTGGGGATGACTAAAGGGGGAGCAGGTTGCTAGTCTTCAGTGATACACTGTTTATCCAGCTTAGCCATAAAGCAACGTAAATCAAGCATGTCATCCTACCTAATTGCATGTTCATATAGGACTTAATTGGTAATATTCCTGCAACCCAGCTCCTCAACCTTCATGTTGCATTGAGTTCCTCTCAGAGACTAATGAGCTTTATACAACAACAAACATTTAGGTCTGTTGTTCTAATTCATTAACATAATGGGCAATACAGAGAGCAGTTATGATAATAAACACTAATAAGAGGTACTAGCGACACTTATTCCTAGCAATGCCAGGGCTGTATGCTATGCTTGCATAGTGGCAACAGTGTGACAAAAAGGGGGTACAGGCCTTCCAGGTCCTCTCTCAGTAGCTACCCAGAGTACCAGTTCCATGTCTTCCAGCTGAAAGTGACAACACTCCATAAATTATTGTAGATGATGAAACAGGACCAAAACATCACAAATGCACATTTTATTTTTTACACAGGGAAAGAATTAGAGAAAGGAACATGGAAGACAAGGGGAATAATGTTGTTGAGTAATTTTGTGAAATACACTGGCCCATCCCAATAGATATGGACTTGGCTGTTGCCTGAAGAAATTAAAGTTGTTCCTCTGTAAATGCGCTTTAGTTGTACAAAACAGGGAAATACTAACAGAGTGAAAATGTTTTTGTATTTGTTTTTGTTTTTTTTTTTCTTTCTTGCCACTCAGGTCAGCCACCTTTGACTACAAATAATTTTCCATTATAACTGACACTGTAATTAACCACTGGGACTACCTAGTCCCAAAATGGACATGTATGTGCACATACACATTTAGAAAATTTTTTTAAGACTTCACTGAACATAATTCTAATTGCAGCCTAGTCGATCAATCTTTCTTGGACTTTGGATTATGTGTGGAACACCATGTGGCCATCAGAAAAGCTCATATGCCTGTTTATTTCTCAGGCAGATAAAACCAGGTAATAACGGGGACTTTGCTTAAAAGTGTACTACATGATACTAATAACCTTTAGCACAAACCCATACCCACTGCTTTGTTACATTTTAAGCGATGTTCTAAACAACTTCAGATGTTACACTGTTGTTCCTTCAAATTTTGTTAGTCTCTGTCCTCTTCCTCCTTTTTAGACTGTGGGAGAAAATGCTTTAATCTAGTTAGGATGGCATGGATGCACTGCAGGTAAGACAGACCTATAGAATAGTGCTTTGTTCTTTGTCATGTCAAACTAACTGTCTTGATTTAACAGTCACATGCTTGGGAAGCAAGGTGTTGCTTTAATTTTAACTTGATTGATGAAAATGGTATCCCATTTACAGGACAGATGTTTTTCCTCCCTTTGCTCTTCTATGAACGGACACCTTTCATTTCTAGTCATACTCAGATTCTCAGTGACAGACGTTCCACAAGCAAAGAAATATAAGGTTACAAAAACGTATGATTTCTGAAATTGATGGCCAGAACTTTGTCACAATGGAAGTATTTTTTTCTAATTGAAATCTACGCTGCTGTTATGACACTAATTCAATTATTCCTTATGTATCATCCATCATAATTTTATCTTCTTGTAAAAGAAAAGTCACTTGTTTCCCTGACATAGGTAGAGTTGACTAAAGAAGGAAGGGGTGAATCTGCACTCTAACAACATTTATGCAGTTAAGCAGAAGGGCAATATTAAAACAAAATCATAAAATCATAAATCATGTAGGTTGGAAAAGACTCTTAAGATCATCGAGTCCAACCGTCAACAATAAAATAAAACAGAATAAAACCATGTGAAGAAATATTAAATATTTCAAAGGCTTATAAAAACAGATCATGCAAAAAGCCACCTGACAGTTTAACATCATATTCCTCAAAAGCTGGAATAGTTTAGATCAGAAATGTATTAGAGTTTACAGAAGGCTGAAAAACTTTTTGCTGCAGTAAATACGAGACCTTTTCAAACAAGTCACAAATCACCATCAAAGACTTCTGGATGGTACCAAGAATCTGTGATCTGCAATGCAGGATATAAAAAATGTTTTGTGCTGGTGGTGCATCATCTTCTAGAACTCTGCCATCCCTCATGGACCCTATGTATGTTGGGAGCCTGTACAAAGACTCAGAGTTTCCACATGCTTCCTGACAATAAACAGTGTCTGTGTACAAGGAATGACATTAACTATGGTGGGAGTTAACATCTGTAAGGACATGAAATGACCACTCTGTTGACAGTCTCAGATATTTATCTTCTATGCCTGTGACTCATGTATAGTGGCAATTTCATCCTTATATTTGGCTATGAAATTCCCTCCTTGAGTAACAAAATGCCATAGGTTCAGTTATTTTTCGCATAAAATCACCAATGACTACCTCACTATGAACCTCCCTGAGGGGATAAAATCTAAGGAGATTGGTTTTTTTCTCTTAAAAGATTCAGAGAGGACAGGGAAGAGTGTCTCACATAAGCTATCCAGATTTTAAGCCTAGCCTCTAAGCTAGTCGTTTAAGCCAACACTGTAATCAATAAAGAGTGATCTGTACCTCCAGGAAGGACACTCATTCCATCCTTGGAATTGATGGTATCTTAGAAATATAGGTAATATTAGGTATATAACTTTCAGATGGTTAAAGGGAATCTACTACTTTCTGTCAACTGCAGAGGTGGCATGAATCTGAGAGTCCAATGTTCAAAGATTCAACCATTCAATGCTCCTTTGAACTCAGATGTTGCATAAGCCATAGCATTTATGTTAGGTGTCTATAGCAAATAATTGGAACATGGTCATCTTGGCCTCATTAGTAGGGAGAAAACCTAGCTTAGTTCCCGTAGAGAAACAGAAAGGCACTTACAGCAATGCTTTCCTTGAATCTCTCTGTTTCGTTCCACTATGTGTCTTGGGGGAAACAACCTCTTCAGTGCAGGAGATGCGTTTTCATGTGATTTGCAAAACATCAAGCACACAATGTGCATGAAAACCCTCTAACAGCCATTGACATCAAACCATGCCATCACAGACATGGAGATTCATTAGTTCATGTACCACACATTCACAAAATCTGCTCATCTTTCTTGCTTGGACTGTAACCCACAGCAGCTGCAGAGGTGAGTGCATGACACACCTCCCTTGGAAGGGTTTTTCCCCAACCCTCTGACAATGTTTTTTTACCAACCTGCAGCAGAAGCAAACCTGTGATTCAAGGAGGGAGCTTATTTCGATTAATGGGATATGAGGATGGGGAAAGACACATTCATTTGTAACCTGGGAATTCTGAGGGGTACTTTTGCTTCAGGATCAATATTGCTGGTGCCACAAATGTCTCTGCCATCCTGCCCTCCCCTCAACAAAAACACACATAATTTTTCTTCCTTTCAGGTCGCCTTCCTGCTCATCCCAGCAGCTTTTACAAATCTTACCCCTTCCCATCAAAGCAAACTTCTAATGGAGTTTGGTCTTGGAGAAGGGGGAGTAGGGAGAGAAGTTGATTGCTTTAGAGAGAAAAATTATTCTCTGCTTTCTCCTATCACAGCTCTTTGTTTTCCACCTGGAAAAAATACATTGTACTTGAAGGAAATAATATTATTTCCCCTCAAATAAGATGATGAGGATAGGGCTCATTGGTAACTTTGAATCCCATCTTTGACAATCTCACCATCCATTTATCTACAGCTTGACTGTGAAAGATGTATTGGTGGCAGCTCACTTAATGATTTTAGAACTAGTACTGCCAGTGCCCCAAGCCAATTTGCCATTAAACAGCAGAGACTTGGAGCCTTTCCACTGTACAGTCTAATTTCTGAAGGGAGAGGAGATGGGAATTGGTTTCTCTGTGTGTGATGAAAAGTTGATTCTCACCAGTAAAGATTAGAAATCTTAACAGATCTGCAGTTTTCTGATGTATATTTTAGAGGCACTTGATGTTATTCAGAGTGCAAATCCATGACACACAGAAATGGAAAGCTAAGCCTAGCCAAGAAGCATTAGCTGCCACAAAAGGTAGTAAGCTTTATTTATTTAGGAAAAGTGAACCATAGAGTTACCCCACAATACTGGCTGTAGCTAGAAATGAAGCTTTCTACACAGTCATGCAACAGACACATAAATGTAACTTAAACCTTAAACCTTCTCTGTTACAATTGCAAATGAACTGGGTTTGGATTTTGGACTGTTGTTAAGGCCTGCTGCTTTTCCAGCACCCTTCCAAAAGAACCCTGACCAAAACACCATAGTTATGTTTCCAGAAAGTAAATGCATTCATTCAGAAATTCTGAAGACCTCTAGATCCTTCAACTGCAACTGCGAATTTTTCAAGTGCCTCTTGCCAAATTTACTTAAAACATGGCAGCACAGGCCAGGTCTCCATCAGTGCCAGACATTGCACCAGTGCCAACATTTCTCCATCACTTCTTTTGTCTGACCCTCTACATAACACGGGGCACTGAATTTTCCCATTAGCTCTTTATTAAGTACAATGACTTTTTAATTTGAAATTTATCTTCCAAAAGAGCCCTCTATTCTTTTTGAAGAAACTAATAGAAAATACACCACTTGTTTTTCAGTAGCCAGTTATGCTCACTACTTAAGAAAAAATCCATTTGTCTAATTTCCACTTCTGATCTTTGTTTCTTGCAATGTTTACTCCCTCAGACTGAAGAGTCTTTTATTACCTGGTATTTTCTTCTTTCTGAGTGCTGGCCACATGGTCATGAGCTAACAAATCAGTGCATTATGTATCGAGACATCACTAGGTTGTGCACGTGCCTTCAGCTCAGACCTTTTACTTGGTGACTGCTGTGCAATAATAGTATGGCTGGCTGGCTGCTGTGTCTCACCAGGGTGGTGGCGACTTCTTCAGCAGCAAAAATATTGTTTGTGATAATGTAATTGTGCTCAGCTCCTTCTCCTCTGTCTCTGCTTCCCCTCCCACTCCTCATCTGTTTGTGCATTTGGACATGTTGTTCCCTGCTTTTTTCTAAGTTGGACCTCCCTGCCACTGTCTTCTCCTCCTCCTCCTTTACCTTACTCCCTGTCTTCTCACTGTCCCAAAACCTGCTTGCCTTGCAACACCACCTCCTCAGCTCCTGCTAGTGGGGCTGGCAGTTCTGTTTCCTTGAGATGTCAATGTTAATAATGGCAGAAAATCTCATTAGCTTGGATTCTGTGACTTAATTTTAATGCTGGTGAGCTACATTTCAACATCAGGAGCCAGTGATTTAGACTGCAAGCTCAGTGAGACAGGGTCTTTACTCTGGTTATGCACAGTAATGACATCTCTTCACTGATGATGGTTCTTATGACTTCTGGGGACCTAGTAACAATTATAATAAGTGATTTAAGTGATGATCTGTGTAAGTAATTAGGTCTGTCTCTCTCCCTCACCTTCCCAGGACCTCTCTGCACATGGTCCCTGCAGCCTTTGATTATCAAAATTGCCAGGACTCTTCCTGACTGTCTCTGAACCTGGATTAATTCAGTCTGTGTCTGCCTCAGTTTCCCATGGCTGAACAATTATAATAGTTCATGTTTCAAGGCTATAAGGACTACAGTTGTAGTGCTTTAAGATCCTTCTCATGCTTTAAGATCCTTCAATACAACGGCTCAGGATAAATGCAGTGTTGTATTGGTACAGAATCAGAATACTGCACAACCTCATTATTTTAATTTCACTTATGTTTCGAACATTAGTGGATTTTTTTGCATGTAAGAGTATTTTCAATGGCTCTAAGGAAAGGCAGAGAGGAGGTTGCCAGTGAGTTTCATTGGAAGATGGGAAGTCAATCACCTTTTGTCCTTTTGCAAAGGTATTAAGTATTACAAAAGGACTTGTAAATCAGATAAAACTTTCTGGCAACAAATGAATGATTCTTCTTTCAGGTCAGAGAAGGGACAAAATCCTAACAGCAAGTGTCATAACCCTCTGTGAAATGAAACAAATGAATTTCAAAAATTTCTGTCACTAGCATTTAAACATACCCTAAGAGGAAATTCACCGGTTTATCCAGTCCTAGGGAACCATTTAAATGGCAGGATGCAAACGCTGGCTCAAGCATCTTCAGGGCAGTGATACTCATTCCTGATTAACTTCTAGCATGTTGTGACTGAAACTCACTCGGATGCCCAGGCTAATAATTCGTTCTTAAAACCAAGCAGAAATTGCCAAGGATCTATTCTGGATAGGAGTTGGGGTTG
This sequence comes from Leptosomus discolor, assembly GCF_034619465.1. Lineage (NCBI taxonomy): Eukaryota > Metazoa > Chordata > Aves > Leptosomiformes > Leptosomidae > Leptosomus > Leptosomus discolor. The sequence continues at coordinate 85,253,129 of NC_141419.1, forward strand.
GGAAAATCAGGAACTTCTGTGTGATCCTGAAAGGAAAATACCTATACCTGTGTTACTCTAACGGATTCTGTCTCACAGGCTTTATTTGCTTTTCAAATCTCTCATGATCTCCCCATTCCTTCCTTTCATATGTTTTAGCTTTAGGAGAAAATTAACCCTTAAAAACAAAGGATTCATAACTAGACAGAGACCTAAATTCTGTATGTAACTGATATTTGCTTGAAGCCTTTGGTGGTCGTTGTCTAATTTCTAGGATAAAGAGATGTAATTTTTACATGTCTATTGCAATAATAATAATCTTCACAAATTTGTATTCTGCTCATGTTGTCATCCCATCACCTTCACCTAAACTGTTTGGCACAGATCTTTCTGTCTTTCTGGTGCTGGCCTAATTTAACATCTGGGAAATATCTTTACAATTTACATCAAATTTTAGTACTGACAAATGACAAAAATCTGGAAATGGCTGCCATGGTCCAAAAACTTAATGTATACTCCCAAAGAAAATTATGGCGTATACCTTCAAGTGTAAATGCTACTTGAATGTTCCTACTAAACAGCTGAACAGGGCAGAAATATTGTCTTTAGGAGAGATCTGAATAGGTCTGGGAACTGCTAGAGGATGATTGCGTCATCTTCTCACCAGCTCAATTCTAATACCAGGGATGGAACATTCCAGCAGTTTTTAAAATTATGCAAGATACCAAAGAAATGTATATGTTTCTTACAAGCATTGCTACCCAGTCTCCCTTTACCATCCATATTTGAATTAAAATATTTTGGATATTCTGCAGATGAAGAAAAACATTTCTCCTCCATCTAGTCTTTCACCAAAACACGATTAAATCCTTTTTGCTTGAGTAAGTGATGTTTTTTCTTTTTTTTTTTTGAAGGGCAGATGTTGGAAGGCAGAGGGGGCTGATGTATGATCAAACAATGACAATTAAATGAATTTCATTTAGTAGGTCATAAAGGTAATGTGCCTAATTGGAACATAAGGGTAGAATAAATATAGGAAAAAAGAAACCCTTTTATTATCCTTTCTATTTCTTCCCTCGTTCTTTTTAAGGATAGCCTATCATTAGTCATCATGAAAGCTCTCGGTGACCACTGAAACAGAGGAGGGACCTTTGACACAGCTTGATCAATCCTAATTGAATAGACCAGAGGGACAGCAGCCAAAAGGAGGGGACCCATTCTTTGCATTTGACAGCCTCGTCCTTTTTAGTTTGTCAGCTGTCAGAAAACATTGGGGCACTCTAGGGAGCATGTGAATTCTTTAAGTTGCCATACAATTTTTTGTTACATGAAGAAGATTGTTTTAAGGCTTGAAAGACATCTGGTCTGCTCAGAAGATCTAAGATTCAAAAGTAGGGAGGTACCTGCTGGAGTCAATGAAGTAAATGGGAACTTTGCTAGGTGAGGCCTTGCAATTTTTCCTCAAATTAAGAGAAGGTTCAGTTCCATTCCCCATCCCATATATCCCAATCCAAGTTGATCATCATTACCCTTTTATCATTTACCCTCTGCTCTGCACAGGAGTAGGATATGAGGCAGAGAAGTCTGAGACTCAGTATTTTCTGTGACCCATCCTCCTTGAAGATGCTTTCTGTATACTTCTGCATTTCTCTTGAAAACTTGATAGCTTAAGAGAAAACCTGAACTAGTAGAGAAACTGCATATGTGTGAGCAGACATTCATTGTGTTTACATTGCTGTAAATGGGCAACATCCTTTTAACTTCTAAGAGACTGACCTACATAAGCCCTAGTATAGCTATCACTAGACCTGAACAAATACTTACAAGTATATAGAGATGAGGAAGGAAAGGGGATAGAAAATGACTGCCTTCATTCTTCCTGCCCTCCCATCCTTTCTCACTCAGTTATGCTAGTATGGCATCACTGCAACCAAGGAAATGCTTTCCCATGAGAAGTTTCAAGCAGTAAATAGGGGAGCAGAGTAGGAAGGTCTAGGGTTGGTTAAAAAAAAGAAGAAAAAGTCTTAGATTAAAGAACATCAGTGAAGACCTTTGCTTCACACTCACAAGAAGCACTTTCATATTTAACTGAGGCCCCTTTACTAGGGCTGACTTCCCAACCTCTCTTCTTGCCTTCCATTACACTCAATTTTTTGGGATCAGCTTTGCCTCTCCTGGCTATTCTTTGCATCCAAGCACTAGACCACCAGGGGAATTCACTGCTTTCACATTGCTTTTGGCTCAATGAGGAGTTTAAAAAGCTGAAAATCTCCTCAGAAACTTAGTCGTAACTGGATCTCTGTCCCAGCTGTAAAAATCCAAAGAATTAAAAATGTTTGAAGTGTTACCATCTTCTCCTTCTATGTTAATGAAAGCTTGGCCACAATTGCATCTCATTTCTTCTCTCACATTTTGACAAGTCAGACTCTTGGAACTTAAGAGTTCACACTCTTGTCACTTCCTGATTACCTCCCTTACTGCATTGCTTATAAACCACACTGTCTTTTCTCCTCTAAGTACTGTATTCCTCCATGTATTTGGCAGAGAAAATGCACACAAAGATCATAACTCCTGTAGCCATCAACTGCATTGAGAAGGCACCTTCTTCATGAGTTGTAGGGTAAGTGAAAATTGCCACATTGACAATTACTCTAGGCACAATTTGGAATTTTGAATCTATTTCTACAATGAAGGATTTGCTGCAAACTCTTGTTACAGAATTACAGAATGGTAGAGGTTGGAGGGGACCTCTGAAGATCATCTAGTCCAACCCCCCTACCAGAGCAGGACCACCTACAACAGGTTGCACAGGATCATGGCCGGGAGGGGTTGAATAACTCCAGAGTAGGAGACTCCACAACCTCTCTGGGCAGCCTGTTCCAGTGCTCTGCCACACTCAAAGTAAAGAAGTTCCTCCTCATGTTTAGATGGAACCTCTTATGTTCAAGTTTGTGCCCATTACCTCTTCTCTTGTCACTGGGCACCACTGAAAAAAGACTGGCCCCATCCTCCTAACCCACTCTTTAAGTATTTATAAGCTATAAGCAATGGTAAGGTGCCCCCCTCAGTCTTCTCTTCTCCGAGCTAAAAATCCCCAATGCCTCAGCCTCTTTTCGTAAGGGAGATGTTCCAGTCCTTGTAGCCTGTTGCTGTACCCCCTGCAGTAGCTCCCTGTCCTTCTTGAACTGAGGGGCCCAGAACCGGACACAGTACTCCAGATGAAGCCTCACCAGGGCAGAGTAGAGGGGGAGGAAAACCTCCCTCAACCTGCTGGCCACACTCTTCTTGATACACCCCAGTATGCCAGTGGCCTTCTTGACCACAAGGCGCATTGCTGGCTCATGGTTAAGCTGTTGTCCACCAGGACTCCCAGGTCTTTTTCCACAAAGCTGCTTTCCAGCAGGTCAGCCCCCAGCCTGTACTGGTGCATGGGATTGTTTCTCTCCAGGAGCAGGACCCTACACCTACCCTTGTTGAACTTCATAAAGTCACTTTCTGCCCAGCTCACCAGCCTTTCCAGGTCTCACTGAATGGCAGCACAGCCTTCTGGCTTGCCAGCCACTCCTCCTAGTTTTGTGTCATCAGCAAACTTACTGAGGGTGCACTCTGTCCCTTCATCCAGGTCATTGAGGAACATATTGAACAGGGCTTGACTTAGTACTAAACCCTGGGGAACACCACTTGTTACAGGCCTCCAACTAGACTCTGTGCCACTAACCACAACCCTCTGAGCTCTATCTTTCAGCCAATTTCCAGTCTACCTCACTGTCCATTCATCTAACCCACACTTCCTAAGCTTGCTTATGAGGATGTGTGGGAGACAGTCTTGCTGAAGTCAAGGTAGACAACATCCACTGCTCTCCCTTCATGTACCTGTCCAGTCATGCCCTCACAGTAGGCTGTCAGATTAGTCAGATGTGACTTCCCCTTGGTGAATCCATGTTGACTACTTCTGATAACCTTCTTTTCCTCTACATGTTTTGAGATGACCCTGCTAAAGAGATTCTCCAACTTCTCTCAAGGGATGGAGGTGAGGCTGACTGGCCTGTAGTTTCCTGGGTCATCCTTCCTGCCTTTTTTGAACACTGGAGTGACATTGGCTTTCCTACAGTCCTCAGGCACCTCTCCTGTTCTCCAGGACCTTTCAAAGATGATGGTGAGTAGCTTAGCAATGCCTTCTGCCAGGTCCCTGAGCAATCATGCATGTATCCCATCAGGATCCATGGACTTGTGAAAATACAGTTTATATAATTGATCTCTAACTTGATCTTCCTCAACCAAGGGCAAGTCTTCCTTCTCCCAGACTTTCTCTGTTACTTCCAAAACCTGGGATTCCTAAGGGCTGGCCTGAGTAGACTGAAGCGAAGAAGGCATTCAGTAACTCGGTCTTTGCATCCTTCATCACCATGACACCTGCCTCATTCAACAGCAGGCCCACATTTTCTATAGTTTTTCTTTTGCTCTGATATACTTGAAGAAACCGTTCCTGTTGACTTTGATGTCCCTTGCCAGGTTTAACTCCAAGGAGGCCCTGGCTTTCCTTGTTTCATCCCTGCATACTCTGACAGCATTCTTGTAATCTTCCCAAGTGGTCAGTCCCTTCTTCCACGTACTGTAAACTTCCTTCTTCCACTTGAGCTTTTTCAGACGCTCCCTGCTCAACAAAGCAGGTCTCCTGCTTCCCTGGCCTGATTTCTTGCTCCTAGGGTTATACCAATCCTGAGCTTGGAGAAAGTGGTGCTTGAATATCAACCAGCTTTCTTGAATCCCCCTACCTTCCAGAGCCCTGGCCCATGGGATTTCTCTAAGCAGTTTCTTGAAGATGTCAAAGTTAGCCCTCCTGAAGTCCAAGGTTGCAGTTCTACTTGTTGTTTTGTGCCTAGTACCTGTGATCCTGAATTCTGTCTTCTCATGATCACTATAGCCAAGGCTGTCCTCAACCTTAATATCCTCTACCAGTCTCTCTTTTTTTTGTCAGTACTAGGTACAGTAGAACACCTCTTCTTGCTGGCTTCTCCGCCACCTGAGTCAAAAAGTTATCATTAATACACTGGAGGAACCTCCTGGACTGTGTGTGCTTGGCTGTGTGGTTTTCCCAGCATTTATCAGGTTGATAGAAGTCTCCCACAAGAAATAATGCCTGTGACTGTGAGGATACATTCAGCTGTCTGTAGAAAGCCTCATCAACTTCCCCATCCTGATCAGGTGGTCTGTAATAAACACCCACTACAGTGTCTCTCATGTTAGCCTGTCCCTCAGTCTTCACCCACAAGCTCTCCACTAGATCTTTGTCTGCCCCCAGGGGGAGCATTATTTTTGCATTGTTTTCAAAAGGACTCATCTCTAGGCAGCTGATGTACTTCACAGCATTAATATAATTAAACCAAAAGAGCAACCACTCCAGCAAAACTAAGAAAAAGGAACTCTGAAAGAAAGAATGAATAACCTAAGAAAGATCAAAATGGTCATCAACTGCAAAGATCTTAAATGGAGCCTACATGGCCATGGAGGGAGTTGACAGACATCCACAGGGAAGGTCTGAAGCTCGTCTGTGATGGTGAAAGTTCCTGTCATATCCTCGAAAGTGTCTCAGCACTGAAAAGCCGAGTGAAATCAGCAGCACTGGAAGTACCATCTGAGCTCTGACAGGTCATACCTAACTCTTAATGTAAGGAATTCACAGGAATCTGCTCCCTCATTATTCAGCTTATGCTGGGAGATATTAATTTCACCTCATTGCATTAGTTATTCCTGTGACAGCTGAGTGGGGCTGTGTGTCCAGAACAGCAAAATGCTGTATTCTTATGCTGTATTTCCACTGACAAATGTCTCCCACTGTGGCAGCTCCACAGGATTTTAATTTCTGCCTACAGAAAAACAGGTACTGATGTTGGCCACCAAGCCCCTTTTAGTCTCAGAAAGGGGAGAGGCCATGAGGGAAGTAGCGTGAACTATTTCCAAACATGTCTCTGGCTTTAATTTAGACAACTCAGGTATCTGCTGAGTTTAGTCCTCCAATAAATAAACAAAAATTATATGAAACTCAGGTTTCTTTGCCTTGGTGTTTCCAACAGAAACTTTTGATTCTCCAGCTGCCCATGATTCACAGAGATGTGCTGAAAACCAATTTAAGACACAGCATAACTGAATATGTCACCACATTCAGCCAGCTGTGGAGGTTCATGCCAGTGCTTCTGCCACAGGACAGATGATGAATGGCTGGCAGTGTTTGGGAAGATTCTGCAGCCCAGACCTTATTGCCTGGATCATGAACGTCATACTGCTAGCAATAATGGGAATGCCTGGTTCTTATACGTCTTCTTTCTATCATAGCCAAGGGAGGTTTAATATTAGGAAAATCAGAAAGGAAGGAAAGTGTAAGGTGTGAAGGTGGGTGGCTATGAAAAATTACAAGCATAAGGTGCCAGGGTTGCTGGCAATGTTCCCTTCCAGCTTAAACAGGAAATTCAAAGGTGCAAGACAACCCTGTCTATAAGTAACACATTTCACACTTTGGCTGCAAGAAGAAAACTCATTTTACTCAGGATAGAGATGCCTTCTGGAGAGAGGAGAGGAAAGTCATCTGTGACTGTTACCATTGATGGTCATTGGTACAACAGCAAAACAGTTCCTAAATGTTCAGACTGCTCCATGTGGATTGTCCACCTGCTGCAAGAACCAGGAAGTCTATTTCTATAGCCTCTTATGCACAGAAACCTTATTAGATAACATCAATTGTCTCTACTGACCTGACCTTGACATGAATCGAAGACATGTTGAGATCTTTTCACATACAATGACATTTTCTTTCTGGTCTATGACCATATGGGATTTCCTTCCATCTTCCCTCACATACACATTTCTCAAGCATTTGATCACAAAAGTGTTGGCTTATATATAAACATCTCACAGTGCTTTAAAGGCTTCTTTGTCCCTCAGCAAGGAAAAAAGTTCCCAGTCCAGATTCTCAAAAAGCGCAAGAAAGAGAGAAACCATAGGAATAAAGTTGTGTCCTTCATACATATGGAAATATCACAGCAGGGGGTTGAGGGCAGGACAGAAAGAAATTTAGAAACTGGAATGAGCTGACTGGAAATGATACATACTGAGTGATGGACAGACAGAGAGGGGCTAAGAAAAAGAGAGACCCAAAGTAACTGCTTTAGAAAGGACACATGTTACAGGAAAACCAAAAGAAGGAACAAATAGAATGTTTATTTATTTATTTATTATTTTTTTTAACACTTGGAAATAAAGTTGTTCCTATTTGAGCACTGCTCTCCTTGGACCTTCCATATCCTGCTACTGATCCTGTTAAGTTCAAAGATACATGCACCACTTGCTGGTTGTAGCACGTTTTCCTATGCATACATTAACGAAGATGCATCAGAAAGAGCAGACTTAGGAAACTGAACTTAAATGCGTGCAGCAATCAGAAGCTTACTGTTGTTGGCAATTTGGATTTCATCACCATGGATCTATGATCTAGAAACAATTCCAAGAATTTGGTAGAAAGTATTCCTTACTCAAGTATTCCTAGAGTAATTTGGCACTGAAATTTTTATGAAACTGGTAAAGAATTACTGAAGATTTTATTTTGAGGAGAACCTTTGATAACACTGAAGTTGCCATGCCTTTAAACTTCAACTGAGGAGCACTAAAATTTGGTGCAATTGAGAAACAGTTGCTTAGCTCATTACAAAATCAGATGTGCTTTTCTGTGGAAATTAATGTGAAGACAAAAGGAAAAGAAAAGAAAAAAAAAAAAAAGACAAGAGAATCACTATATGGCTCATTACAAGTAAATTTGATTCTGTTCAAACAACCCTGACTACAGAGACATTTGAATCAGCAAAATGAGATACTTAGCAAGGGACTGGTACATCTCAGTCTTGCTGGACTGTCCTAGCTCTTCATCCCTATAGTAGTAATCAATTGAAAAGACTCATTCATATTTCACATCTGCTTATTACAGAGATGGTTTTTTGTGTTAAGAATCTGGAAGTCCTAGATATGCTATTTCCAAAGCAGAAACAGAATAAGGAACGACACCCTTATTCTACAAAGCCAAAAAAAACCCCTAGGGGCAAATTCTTGTATGATACTCTGCTGTAGCAAGAGAGGGGAATTTTTGCATATTTTTTGTGGTGTCCACCCCCCACCTTTTACATGGCACAAAGCTACATTTGTTTCACTCTAATGATAAAATCAGTGCTAGTATATTATTTCACTCATAAAAAAAAGATTGGGGAAGAGTGAAATGTCAGTTTTCTCCAAATGTAAGCACATTTCTCTCACTCTGCTTCTGCTGCTAACTGTGCAAGAAAGTCCATGGGAGAAGAATCCTAACCTAGCCATCAAAACCAATACTGACAGGCTATAACTTGTAATCAAAGATTGACCTCACTCAAATTGTATAGGACTCTAGGGAGAATCTTGGGAACTACAGACTGGTAAGTCTGACTTCCATCCCTGGTAAGATGACAGAGCGTATAATAAACAATAAAATCATACAGTACATGAATTATGTTTTCTGTTGGGAAATAGTCAGGATGGCTCCCACAAAGGGAAATCCTATCTCAGTAACCTGCTGGAGTTCTAGCAGTGTGCCAGTAAACACACGGATAAAAGGAAAACAAGATTCAAGAGAAGAGGCTTTTCAAGATACAAGTCAATAAGGATTGGTCCTGGAAGCAATTCCATTCAACATCATTGTCCATGACCTGGAGAAGCAATGAGCGGAGAAATATACAACTTTGTAGGTACAATAATCACCTCCAGAAAGTCAAAGTACTTTCATGTTGGCAAGGAATTGCAGACAGATCTCATAAAACTGTACAAATGGTTGAGAAATAAACTCTGATGTGGATAAACCTAAGCTAAGGCAACAAAGAAAAAAAATACCTAAACCATCACTGAAGGTTCACAATGCTGAACACCAAAATGGCAGTTATAGTTCAGGTAAGAAATCTCAGCTTTGTGTTGACAGGCTTCTGAAATCTTTAGCGCAATGTGTACCGGCATCTGAAAAAGCCAATGAGGTACTGGGGACCATCATGAAGGTGTGGTTAATGAGACAGGATACATCATTTTCCTCTCCCTAAAAGGTGTGATGCACCCACATCTTGAGCACTGTGGGCTTTTCTGGCTTCCACACCTCAAGACAGGCAAACTGAAGTCAGAGAAGGTACAATGAAAAGCAAATATAATGATCCAGGTGATGGGGCAGCTGCCTCCTGAAGGAAAATTGAAAGACTGGGACAATTCAGGAATCTGAGACGAGATATCACTGAGCTTTACAAAAGGTGAAAGCCCTGGATGAGCTGAATGTGGAACTGTTGTTCAACGCATCATGCAGTAAAAGAAGTAAGGGAACAATGAAAGTAGCTGTAGGTTGGTTTAGAACAGACAAAAGAAAAATCTTCTTTATTCAGTAAGTGGTAAACCTCTGGAACTTGCTACCACGGGAGATTGTGTGGAAGGACAATATCAGCTGGATTATAGAGGGACTAAACATTCGTAGACAGTATGTCTGTAAAACAGAGACCAAAGAATGGGGCATGGAGTACAAAAGGAGTAGTCTGAAGAAAGTGGCTGGTTTTGCATGCTCTGCCTAACTTTCTGTCTACTAACTATCTCCTGGGACACTGAGTCAAATCCCGTGCTCCTGCAAACACCTTGTTGTCCATGGCAGGAGGAAGTTTAAGGGACTTATTTTTCTGGGACTTAGTAAGAGACCAGTACGATCCATACTTCTTTCTGACTGATGATATATTTTGTGAAACATTACCTCATCATTTATCTCTGGATCTTTTATACCCCAGGTGGGCCAGTGGCATGAATATTTCAAAAGAGGTTTTGTTTATCACCCTGAACATAATATAAGAAAAAAATGGCCCTTCTCAGAGGCAGCTGCTTCTTCTGATCCAAGAGTTTGGAATGACCTGTAGCTGTCATTTAAATAAACCTAGTCAGCAAGGGCATTGGAGTCTAAATGATAGTGACTGATGCAATGAAAATATCATGTCCTTTTTGAAAACATTTTATCACAGTACTCACAATTGGAAGAGCGAGTGTTTAGATCCAAAATAGGGATTCACCAGGGAAGTCCTGGTTAAGCTGTTAGAAAAAACTTCTTTCTAAAAACAGGGTAGCAGTTGTGACCTATTTTTGGCAACCAGAACATGACTGGGAATGAGGAATGTGTAAAATCCTGACCTCACCTACTCCTTCATGAGTCCTGGAAATAGTGAGCTCTTTCCTTGTTCCATTGCACGTGCAGGGCCTTGGGTCTGCAGAGCAGTGGATGCAGTAAGTTAGGATCTGTTCAAGCTTTACACTTGAGTGAAAGTCATCCTTGGCATGATCCCAGCAACATTCAGCAGACAGCAGAATTACACATTCAGCCCATTTGGCTGTATGTAGTGACTCTACTTCCTTTCTAAATCCAGAAAGGAGACAGGCTCTGCCATCTGTTACTGCTAATGAAAGGTTGAGTGGCCCAAGACACCTATCCCTCAGGCGGAAGCCTGTCCAGAGCTACAGTCTTGTAATCCACTGAAAACGAGAACTGTTCTGAGCTTGTGCTAGCCCATTGTGGGCTCCCCATTACCCAATTTTTACAAGACATCTTCATTATGAGCTCCCCTCAAGGGTTTAGCTTGGTCCCTGTGCTACCTCTGTCTCTTGCATTTGTCTCTCCAGAAGTACAAGATTTTTACCTGGTTCATTCACCATTACTATGGCTAAGGAACAAGAATATCTCAAAGCTCCTTGTGGTCCACATTCACAGTACCGGCAGTTCTATAGGTAAATTTCTGATTTCTATAATCTCTTCCCAAGGAGACAGTCAAAAAAAACCCCACTCTAAACAAAGGCGTTAAAGGGTATGAATGAAACAATACATTTGTTTCCCCATAGATTTTGTTGCTCATGACTAAGAATAGAAAGCAAATAGAATGATGCAATTAGCAGTAAATAGCACAAGGGTACCTGACTGCCCACATGATACTGCCATGTGAAGTTTTTGAATAGTTTCTCAGAAGGGACTGAAATGCCGAGAGTTTGAAAGGAGCTTAGTGGACAAGCTTGTTACATGCTTCTACTCCACATATTTAGGATGAGGAGACAGACCAGACTATTAGGTATGCCAACTGAATACACTACTGTTGCACCAAGAAACCTATTTCAACTCCAGCATTGCACATTGCTTAATCTATAGTGAGGATAAAGCTTGCTATACACACTACGATGCTCATCAATAGACAGTACTAATACTTACAGTAGTGGATATTTTTAAACTGGCCACGTTCTGATGCATCCTCTCTCATATTCATTCCTCAAAACCTCAATAATGATGTGTGAGAACTCCTTTAAAATCCACCAGGCATAAAATCATTTGCAACAGAGTTCATCAGCAAAAACTATTCTGTAATAAATAGATAACTTCTGGGTCCCATTTTTGATGTACAGTCTGTGAGACTGCCTCTGCATGCAATGATGATAACATCAGAGCAAAAGATGTCAGGTTGTGGGAAAAATGCAGATTAATACTTTAACCCTTTAGGGATATGGGTTGTTTTATGCATGTCTTATGCAGATCCTATTTTTGTTATCACAGTGTTACTCCAGATTTATTCATTTATCTGACTTTTTGATTTATTCCAGTGAGATCAAAAGAAAGACAAATTAAACCGACATCCAACAAATAGCCTTCCAAATAGGTAACTCAAGAGATATGAATCTGCAGTTATTGATAGGTACAAATTACCAGTAATTGGCCAGATGAGGTAAGAGTTTTGTCCTATTCCACTTACTCTTTCTCAAAATTCAGAGGAAAGGAATACAATAAATCAAAAAAACCTGAAAACACCTAAGTACTCATCAGTCTCTTTTATGCTAAGCATTATTACAGCCAAGTCTTACCACTGTTATTATTACTTTGATTTTTGTAAGAAAATAAGAAATAAAAAATTTGGTGTTATAACAATTAAATTTGGCTGAAAATGGATAAGGACAGAAATCAAACAAATCTGCTTTTGACCAGTTTCCAGCTCAGCTGTACAGGCGGGTAGGTTTTGAACAATTCAGTCAGGAAGCCAGACTTCCTGAGTGATTTAGACTTGTCAGTGAACCAGTTGAGGTTTGGTTTGATCAAAAAAAGAGATTCCTTCTTCTTGATCTCAAATATTGCTTTTCTTCCCAAAGGGTCAAATATAGGATGCATACAGGAGGTGGACCATAATAAAAGCCAGAGAGATATGGTATCTTAAAGCCCTGGAGAAGTCCTCATTTGAATTCTATTCTGAACTTCCTGGCTTAGGCCTCTGCTACATCCTCCTGCTTTTATTCTCTTTACTTGTGCACTAACAATTTAAAGGCTCGTGCGGCATGTAAGCTGATTGCTTTGAATATAAATGGGTAGACTATTAAAAGCAGAATTTAGGCTTCTAGACTCATAAATCATAAAAGGAAGCATAAATTCTGTGTTTTAGTGGAGATTTAAATTCCTAAATGGGTTTTATAGGAGCCACATAAGACCTATTGACAATACCCCTTTATGATAAAAAGTAAATAGAAGTGACAAAGTCAGAATTCAAAATGCCACTGCTTAGCTCCCACTAGCCTGAAGAAGACCAAAAAATGGCTGGAGGAAATCTCAGAGGGAAACAAATGATAACATGAAATTAAATGTGTAATATTCCTTTTTATGCTGTGTGGGGGAAAAAAAAGCACTCGGAGAATGAGCTGGTACATTTGCATAACAAAGGAAATCAACAACAACAACAAATTGCCATCGTGTTCAAAGCTGATAATTGCACAGATGACAACAAGAAAGCGCCTTTCTTCTCAGCTCTCTAGGGGACGAGCCTTGTCGAGATGAGGAAAAAAGGTGGAAAGTGACCCCACTTGCTTTCATGAAAATTAGCAAGCTCAGAAAATGTCTTTGGTACAAGGGGGTGGCCAGCGGATGGTGTGAATGCTAATGAACACAATGAGGGCAGAGGCTCAGCCAATGTTCCCATCAACTCCATCAGATGATCAACAACTGGCAGCACACTCTTCTTCAAACCACCCTCATCCAGCCTAGCAATGTCCAACTCACCTTGTTAACAAAGACTTTTTGGAGAGGCGGTTCTGGATTTTCTGCTTTGTTTTACTTTAAATTATTATTCATTCCTCCATTGGTGTTTTCTTTTAGAGTCACATTGCATCTGAATTCTTCAAGTGCTGTGAAATGTGGGAATATTTCCTGCTTCTGTTCAGCATGGCCCCAAGTAATGATCCTCAATATTCCTAATCTGGTTATCTGGACATCTCACCTTACTGAGGTCAAGGGCAAGGTATTTGCAACCACTCCTCTTCTGAGGTTCCCAAGCCCCAGAAGAGTTCTCTCTCTGGAGAAAGAGGTACTTCTTTGGGCACCAGAAGATCACCAGTTGCAACTGGTTTTGTCAGCATGAAAATATGTATTTGCTTCGTCTGCAGGATGAAACATAATTCAATTTATCCAATGACTTCCTAGTAGTACTGTGACTCCAGAACTCTACTAAAAGTGCTGAATAGTGGTAGTATATATATCTTTTTTTTTAATTATCCAGTGGTAGGGTGTCCTTGAAAAGAGCTCTGAAACCCTTTGAAAGTATGTAACTTATGCTGAAAGTCCTAGACAGAAAGACAGATTGTTAGAGACCAGGACTAATTGATACAACCATATTTAACTCCCCACTTCTTCCTTACTATTCCCCAGCCCTGCATCAATAATGCAGCAGGCAACAAAAATGAACGAAGTCATAGAGTCTTATTCTAGTCCTTCTTATTTTAGGACATAGCAGAAAAATAGTTCCCATTGGCAAGTCTCCATAGACTTGAGCTGTTTAAACCCCTGAAATCTGTCCTTTAACATTATGGAAAATATCTAAAATTTAACAGAATTTCAACCATTTGATTTAAGAAAAAGTCCTTTCAGAGTTTGAAGAGTGTAACACAAATAGAAAACAATTCTAGAGTTATAAATTATTAAAGTCAGTATATATTCTATAAGGCAAGATGTGTGTGTGTATTTTAAAGTCTTTGTTACAGAATTCAGCAGCAGTTTTAATTTTCTGTCATGGTCAATAGGATTGATTAAAAAGCAAACAGCTCCTCCTTCCACCTCCCTCAATAACACAGAGAAGAAAAACACAAATGTCTAAAATCAGTCAGGTATTGTTTTGTTTTTAAATCCCCTGGGATTCTTGTATTTGGTGTCTGATGTCTAGTTTGTTTTTATTCATTCCAGAATAAATGGATGGCAGTCAGAGAGACCTTGAATAGACAGACTGTTAAGGTACTCACATGAGTCCCTGGGTTCAAGCCTCAATAGCAGACAAAACAGAAATTTTTGCCTGAGGCTTTAACATCCTATGTACCTTAACCTGTCAGTCCTTACAGTTGGAAGAGTTTCATCTTGTATAAATAATGAAACACTTGTAGGGAAAGGGGGTGCAGGCATGAAAGCTCTGTCATTGGGGGACTCGTTTAGGAAGACTGAAGGCACAGATTCAAATCCTTCTTCACCAAATGAAGAAAAGAGCAGGTAATAGGCTTCCCTATCACCTAGACAAATGCAGTAAGCCACTGGGCTACATTCAATCTCTCTCATGTGTGTGGATTTATCTCCCCCCAACCCCCAAGTGGCCAGTAAATATAAGAAATATTAGCATTATTATAAACTATCATTAAAACATGTTGAATCCTCAAAAATATGTCATCGGGTAGAATTCTTTCTTTGCAGTCAAAATTAGGCTCTAAGAAACAAACCTGAACTGCTGTAGGAATTCAGGATTAGCTGACAAGAAGAATAAACACCTATATGGGACTGCTAATGGATCCTCTAGCTATCTGCAGACTCCTGTTTAGAAGGGATCCCATTTTACTTTCTAAACACACTTAATTTTGAAGCAACTGTAGGAGGTCACTGCAAGACAAAAGAAAATTTTATGTCTAATTGCTCCTCTGTCAAGCTCTGATATTTTCAACCCAGGATCATCAGACTCATGCTGCAGAGCACAGGTAGCTTTGCTTTTGTCTGCTTCATCTCCAACAGCCAAATGAAAATGAAGTAGAGACTGGTTTCTCATGGGATCTAGGGAGAAGTCTGAGGTATTAGCTGGATCTGCATCTGCGACAAAATGAAAGTATGAATCTGAATTATCTCAAGGGAATCCAGGATGCAAATATGTGTGTGTGTGATTTGAACACTTTGTGGTTTGTTTACTTTGTTTTGGATGGGTTACAAGAGCAAAGCTTTCTTATCTGAAACTTGTAGACCAGCTCATGAAGACTTAATCAGATAAGTGGATCCTTTCTCTGCTGGTTTCCCTGCCTGGCTGATGAAGTTCAAGACCTGTACGCAATGGATGAAGCACCGATTGGCACCTCTCTGGGTGCGGGTTCCACTAGATGCATCTTTAACGAGTTACTCCTGCCAGGTTTCAGTTGAAGCAGCAAGTCTAGGGTCTGCAGATAGATGAGTTTTTCCAACTGAGGACAGCAGGTGCACAGACTGGACTGCGAAAACAAGAGGAAAATGGGACTGGCTTGCATTGATCCTGGCTGAGCACAGCAATCTGAACCAGGGACAGCTTACTCTAATGGGCTGTGGGAGTAACACAGAGAGTGATGAAAAGAGGGGCAGGCAGAGGAAAGGTTGGAAATGCTTCGAAGTGAGAGTTTTCAGCCTAAATCCGTGACAACGCATAATCAAGTATATTTGCAAAGCCAGTCTTGAGGTGCTGCCTAGAGGCCTATAAAATCAGTTGTATACAGTGCTGGTCATTAACAAAACGTTGACTGTTAATACTGTTAATTTTCTGTAGTGTACTTCAGTTTACTGATATGACAGACAGAGCTGAAAGCTCCTTCCTCAGTATTTTAATCTAGTTCCTAAACAAGGACAAGTAATTTCAGACTTTGTGAAATTAATGAGGCTTGTTTGCCAATGGCTTGCTTGTGACTGGATTCTCTGATGTCTAATAAAGGACAAGATCGTTTAGCTGTTCCTTCAATGAAAGCACTGATAGTGCCTTTCCCCCACCATTCTCTTTCCAAAATTCATGTTAGAACTTGAGCCTTTTTACCCACACTGCTTAATTTATCAAAAATAGCTCAGAGTTCAAAAGATGAAGGATAGACACAGACTGTGATCACATAGTCTTCCTTGACCTTGAAGCTAGATTTATAATTTTAGATTAATCAGAGCTGCTTAAGGCTCTCCATGGCAGTATGATACCATTTGTCCAGTGAGCAGATTGAGATAACAAAATTATCACAACCACTCCTCAGCTGAGCTGATTAGCCTGTGCCTCACCAACAACTGCCCCTCTCTGGGGGTCTGATCCCACCACACAGTCAGACTCTGCCCATGTGTATAAGTGAGTAGTCTCCTATAATGTTTGAAAATGTCCGGCAAAGATTTGAGAAATTTCTGAGAAAAATCTGAGAAATTTCACAGTCTCATCGGGGAAGGAACTGGGTTTTAACCCCAACTGTCAGATAGTGAAATGAGGGAAAAGGGAAAAACATATTACATCAGTTGTTCAATGAATGAAGAAAAGCTGTGGCATAAAACTACCTTTATCTGCCACATATGAGCCTAGTAATTTCAATGATAACCCATTTTATATGTTGATGATTCGGTATTTGGTACAATCCTGTAGTACCTGGGAGTCTGCGTCTAGGTTTTGGTATGGTTTTGTTTCCCTTGAACTAAATTTGGATCTTTCAAGTGGTGTTTTACAGCAGAGGCAGGGCTATTACTTTTCTATGATTAATTCACCCACATAACAGGACTACTTCCACCATGTGAGAAAAATTTGAACTCCTGCCCTGTGCCCTCTAGACACAAGCCCAACCTCATGCCATCACTAGGTCAGTCTCCAGCAGAAGAGAGAAACCAACCCTCCCAAATCACACGTCCCTGTTCCTACTTGACATTTGATCCTTCTTCACTTTGTTTATTTCATTTCCTGTGCTCAGTGTGCAGTGAACCTCTCCAGATTCATTCACTCGTTTCACTTTGGCAGCATGTCACTACGCGGACTATCTATTTGAGGATGAGATGGAAATAATATTATGCTACTGAGCAGATAATACCTGACTCTAATATCTCTTAGCAGTGTCTCCATTGTGCTATGTCAGTGAAACAGATCAGCCACTGTAGGTCTCTAGTGTAAACCAAAAAGGGGAGGGGACACACACGACACTTCTGCTATCAAAATTAAACTTCTAATACATCAGCAACAGAAGGTGAAGGGGCAGCAGAACTGCAAGGGAGCGGATCAGCTATCTTTCAAGTAGTGCCTCTGAGCAGGTAGCTAATAAACTTCTGTATTCAACTCCAAACACTTTTCCTCCATTTCTTTTCTCCCATCTCCTTGTCTTGTCTTCTCCCACTAATACACTAGGTTGGTTATATATAGCTCGTCTTAGTGATATCATAACCATTCCATTGGTCATTACCATGTTACTTAAAGAGATTTATGGTCTGTCCATTTGAATACAAAAAGGACAAAGTGGGGGATGTTCAAGGAGAAAACATATTCAAGAAGTGTGGCTAAGACAATAGTAAGAAGGTCTGTGAGTGGCTTTGCTTTCCAAATCAATTCAGTAAGTCTCTCTTGTAGGTGAGACAGAGGGCAGGGAGTTGGGACAGAGTATTGTTCTTGCTCCTCCCATTTTTTGGCTATCTGACCTTCAGGGATTACTCAGTATTTCAGTACCACTGTTTCTGCACCTCCAGCTTGCACATAAGAGAGCATCTTCTGTACTTTAATGGCTGGATGGATGTGTACATGCTAAACGTATTAATTTTTTTGATTCAGTTGGTGTGGCAGCAGCGGATAACTTGGTTCAACAGTTGGCTCTAATAGACCCTGATCAAGGGTCAGATTTGATCCTGAATGCCAGTAATTTCATCTGAGGATGAGGATGGAGTCGGATAGAGGGATATTTCTAATTTATTAAATATCCTCTGCTGTCTCAGCAAGCAGCCCATCAAGGGAATCATTAATAGCGTGAAATTTTTAAATGTGTGTTTACAAATGATTTTATAAAGAAGATGCCTGGAAGAGCCTTTCATCTCTTCCAGGTGAATTTCAATAGCCACATCAGCTATGGATAAAATGCAGAAGGTTGAAGAGGTCAAATCTGAAATGAATGGACCACTGTTTAACTCTTCATGTCCTGGTGATGCTGGCTGACTTCTTTCTGCCTCCCCACTCTCCTCCATATGCCTCTCTAGTATTCCTCTTTCCATGCAGATAACCACAACTTACACCTCCTGCTGGATGGCATACTGCTGCCATCTATACCTAAGACTGTAAGCTATGAGTGTGAAATCAGAGTTCAAAGAAGAATTAAAATCCTGCACCTCTGTTCCTACAACTGCCTCATACCAGTTTCTAGAGCGGCAGTCAGAATGAGGTGGTCCTGTTTGCTATCACAGAATCACAGAATGTTAGGGGCTGGAAAAGTGCAAATGAGAGCTGTGTTAAGGCAGAATAATTTACCAGAGACAAACAGCCAAAGGAAAGAAAATAAAAAATAATGTTTTTAATGAGTTTCTGAACTTTCTGAGAGGCTGTAGAGACAGCATCCTAGTCTTTGAGATCTTTGTGCTGAGTTTTCCCCCCCTTTTTTTTTCTGTTAAAGTTCCTCATGCAGCTGAAATACAAGTGGTCCCTCGGCTCTGATTTATATTATTTTTAGCGATGTGCAGAAAGTAACAGCTTTAGGCCCTCAAAGCCTAATAATATTTTTCCTTTAAAAAAGAAAGAGAGAGAGAAGTGATCCTCCACAACAGATTGGGGCAGAAAGAGGTGACTAATAAATGTTGGGATTGGCAGACTCAGACAATACCCTAATTAAACGGGAACTTGGTATTTTCAGTGTGACTTCTGCCCTTGTAAAACTCCCCTCTGACTAGAGGAGGGAATAAATTCAGCACCTCTTAAATCCATCATGGGCTAAAATCTGTCCAGATGTGTGAGTAACCTAAAATTTAAATGATCCTCACTTCAAACTCCTAAAATAACATAATCTGAACTATAGAAAACAGCTAATTTAAAGGGTAAGGTACTAGAATAAGATTCAGGACACTTCAATCTTGTTAGCAATCCTGTACCAAAATTTCAAAGTCACACTGGGCAAGGTGCATAACTTAAGCCACACTTGTTGAACTGGCTTGGTTTTTTGCTTGTCTTCAGATAAAAACAACTCTGGGAAGGTGGGTTCTCCCGACATGTGAGTCTGTGATCTCAGGCTCTTCTAAAGCATAAATAGCCAGAAGTAAATCAGTACTGGCCTATCTGTATCAGAACACTGGGAGATTCATCAGTACGGATTTAGTCATCTACAGCACTGGCATTTACATCTGAGATAGTCATCTAGGTCACCTTCACAACCCACGAGAAACAGTCAATTCTAGAGCACGATCCATTTAATTCAAGTGTAGATGGCAGGAGAATCACTCTCTGGAATTGCCTATTTCTTTTCACTGACTGTGTATAGAGTCTAAGCATTTAGGTCAGATAAGTATTTATTATACACTTTTATCAATGAATCCCAAGTTGTGACCCCCTACAGAAGACACCCCTCCTCGAATCATCTAGATTTTCCATGACTGGGCTTGTGGTTAGCTCTCAACTGTGGGATCCTTACTGGCCTATGGAGACTCCCCTGAAAGCCCAGTTTTTGCAATGATCTGCTAGAGCTCAGAGGGTTAGCACATGAACAAGATGAGCAGTGACAAAACTAACATGTAGATTTACGAACCCTTTTAGGCAATAGCTATTAATTTCTTACGTAGGACAAAGAAAAACAACACTCACTCACCTCCAAGTGTGAGTAATTCTATCTGCAAGCGAAGCAATGCACTTTGACTTCTTGTGAAATTTTGTTTCAAGTGTGAGCGATGATGGGCATTCTCCATGGCCTGCTAAGGTATGCCTTTCACACAGTGGGTAAGTAAAGGAAACACCATTTCCTCTACTCAGGAGGCTGGTTTCACAAAGCTGATCAGAGCTCCACATTTAATTGAAACTGTCCAATAAGTTCAAAGGTTACAACTGGGAACAAGGCAGAAAGGAAGACTAAGAGACACTGAGAGAAAGATTTCTTGAGAGGAAAAAAAATAATAAAAGGAAGAGGACATAAGGAAAATCAACTACCCAGCCTGGAAACCACCCCACTGCCACAAAGGAAGCCATTCATTTACATTCGCAAGGAACCCAACAGCAGCTGGAGGTGTCTGGGCACTGCCATTCCACAGATAATGTCAGGCCTGCAGAAGATTTTTCAATTAATCTCTCTTGACCCTATGCCTTGAACCCTCATTCCTATTTTTAACAACGCCATTCTGTTGCATGACCTTGGGACCCAGTGACCAATAATGCCCATTTAAGTAACTGCGGGGGTGGTGGTAAGTATGCAAGGAGAATTTGCAAGGGGCTCATTATATAGAGAGTTAGTTACCACAAAGAAGGATTCTCTTTCTCATTCTTGCCTGTAGGCTAGTAGTTGGGGACCTTAAGCAGAGACTCAGTCATGCTAAACATGTGAAAAACACTCTAAAAAACCCATTCTGCATGTAGACTGTTTTAGAACTTGGAGAAAAGAAGAAAGGGCATATGAATATACACCAATCAAACTCAAGAAAACCATAGAAAAATTCATATTCTTTCTTTCTACTGAAACATTAGAAAGAAACGAATTGCAACTAAAACAAAGAAACCCAGATCTTGTTTTATAGCATAGCATAACCTAGGCTATTCCTGTTAATCATTTTGAAAGACTAACACAGGAAGTGTTTGGCTTCAAGTTCATGCATGTACATCAAATGTGGAGAGTAATTTTGTTTGAGTCACAAGAGAAAAAAATGCATTAAACCACTTAGCCTCACCGATTTTACGGAACACATTTTTATGCCCACAAGACACAAGCTTCAAGACATCTTGACAGAGATTCAGCAGTAAGCCTTGGATGCAAACTTAATTTTTATTCCAGTATGATAATATTTGTTGTACCCTCATAAGCATTGTAAGGTTATGAACATGTTCTTTTTCCTGTCTTCAGTATATGTGTTTGGTAGGCTAAAAAATAATATATTACTCTGTTTTCTTTTTCTTTTCTTTTTTTTTTTTTTTTGTTTAAAGAAATTATCCTCTATTGAATAGTGCTATGATGACAACATGGGAATGAAAACGCTATGTGCTAAGATACTATTCAAGACTCTGTTGGTGGAATGACAACCATCTTGGTCCTTATTCTATTTCAACCAGCTACCATTTCAGCAAAACTCTCTGGATCAGAGGGGGTGAATGACAACAGATACAGCTAGGCTTAAAGCAAAATTAATGATAAACCTGGTAGACTGGGTTGGATTTGAAGATACCCACTGCAGGTAAAAGGAGAATTTTCTTTGTAGAGTCCCTGCTTTTGTGGTTCTGGTAGGCAAGAGCTGAAGAACATGTAAGAGGATTTATAGGAGTTGTGTGGGTGATGTTGTTGGATTAATGCTATTAATCAGAACGTAAAAACTGTCATCCTGGGTCAGACTAAAAGTCTGTAACAAAATAACCTGTTTCTGACAATGACCTGTAACAGATGTTTGGAGAAAGTGTATAAAAACCATGGCAATTACAGAGTGATCTTTCCCCTGGCTGTACTCTTGTGTCTACAATCAGCAGTTTAGAAACTTCCCAGATTTTTGTTTCTGAAACTTTCAGAAGGTTTGCTTGTAAAAAGTTACAAAATCCATCAGTAAAGTCAGGCATTGCTGAGGTGTGCTGGTGAAAACCATTCCCTGTTGTAAGAACGAATGAAGAGTGAACAGCTTAATAGTGTTACTCCAAATAGGCTTAGGTCCTTGACTAAAACCGCCTTTGGCATATAGGGAGAGCATGTCGTTTTATTCTGGGATGCCATTCAAGCTCCATGCCCATCAGACCATACCAAAATGCATGAATCTAGGGGATTACCTGCTGAAAGGCTGGATACAGTACTAGAGCAGGAAGATTTCAAGGCTCTCTGAAAGTTCATAAATTATGATAAACCTGTTCATCCAGAAGCTCTTGACGAACTCTTGTCCATCTAATTGTCCTGACCACTCTCGCTGGGTCATTGAGCAGCAAGGCAACCAATGCGCTCTGCCCTAGTAGCATTACACAAACCTGATCCTAAGCAGTGATCAAAGGAAAGCAGAAGAGCAAAGTGCCAGCAAAACAAAGAAGATAAGGCCAACAGAAATCTATCAAATTTTAAAATGCATCGAATGCACTAACATCTCAGAGGAGACTCAGATAAGGACACAAGTAATTCTTACATATTCCTTTGAGGCTGAACTTTGACGCACATCCTCACCAAATCTCCAACAGGTCTGCTCACCCCTTTGTTCGTTCAAGAGCCTTTCTCTTCTAATGGAGAGATTTCATTTTGCTGAGCTCCATTGATTATTAAAAAATAAGAACTAAAAATCAAAATGCTGCTGTGTGCATTTCTTCACCAATCATGTAAATCTCACTTGCCTCTGTTTACTCTTATCATTATAGTTTCATCCAGGAGAGACCTTTTGTGTATGTTTCCAAAACAATCTTGCCACTGCTATATTCAGACGTTGTTTCTATATTCTATATTTCCTGATGTCAGGCAAAACCTCCCTTTTTTCTTGTCTACTCCAAATAATTTCTATATACCTTTTTTCTTTCCTTGCCCTATACCTTCTAATTCCCCTTTCTCTTTAATTCACTGGCTCTGTACTGGTGTCACTTAACTCTCAGGAAGTATTTTGGGACATGCTTGATTAAAAAAGATAGAGGAGATTAAATTCAAGCAGTTCTGTATTTTTATCTTGGTACTTCCACTTTCTCACATTAGTATATCTCTAATAACTGACGTATTTATATTTTAGTACTTTAACAATATTTTTTTCAGTCCAAATATTCTGACTTCACTGTTTTAAAATTAAGAGACAGAAACTTATATGATGGATCTAAAATGGGTTCTGAATTTCTTCGTTCAATAAAAATTTTAGTATTTTAATTGGATTATTATTTGTACAACAGTCCTCAAGTTTTCTGGAAATTTAAAATAAATTCACCTCAAAGTTACAAGATTTCTTTGGTGGTATGTGGAATGCCTAAAGTACATTGGGTTTGTATCTCTTTCTTTTCAAACAGAGTTTGAGATACTAATGGAATCAGCTGATTTACAGAGATGGAAGTTTCAGTGGGAAAAAAAATAGATATATTATTAGGCTTTGCTCATTACAAGTTTAACCCTCGGATAACCCTCATTCTCCTTAACTGAAAAAACAAATGTAATGGATTTTACTTGCATTTCATTCTATATATGGAAAGTCTTTTTTTCTTCTCATCCTTAAAAAGCTGTGCAGTTCTTTAAACACAACCCTAAAAAAACCCCATCAGCCTTCCACCTGGAGTTTTGACTCATACTTTCTTTCCTTCAAGTCATATAGCTGACTTATTTGTAAAAACTTTCAATAAACATGAATCTGACAGTCAGCCTAATATGCTGGAATCAAAAGCTATTATTGACTTTGCCATATTGATCAACGGTGGCCCAAGCCCCGTAATAGATTACGGTGTTTCTCTCTGAACTCAGCTGCTCAGCCGTTCCCTTTCTGTGTTAAATGAATGTTCCTTTGTCAGGAAGTGTTAAAATGACCCAGTTCAGAGCCTTCTGCTCCAGGCCTTGCCCTCCCATGGATTGGGTGCATGATGCACTTCCAGAGCCACACATATGCCAAAGCAGCAGGTCGCTGCTTCTGTTTGGAGCTGGGTTTCACATGGTTCTTTGCCAATCACCCCTGTTTTACCTGCTCTTAGCAACACATCCATCTCCTTTCCCAGAGCATGTCTCACCAGTATTCATGCACTTTTGCTTCACCACTCTGCTGTGTGTTCTATGTGCTCATCGTATAGACTGGGAACTGACCCATGGGGAGGCTAATTGAGTTATCACACAGAAAGCTCATGAATAAGAGGGAGTTTGAAGCCACTTCTTTCATGTCAACAGCAGGTGTAAAATGTTGACTAGCTCTTCTCTCCTTATGTTCCTCAAACTGACCAACCTTCCCTAAATTCGAAGACAGTCACTAGGTGAAAAATATCTCTTCACCTCCTTGAAAAGTATGGCAAGGTCAGGCTGGATGGGGCTCTGAGCAACCTGATCTAGGTAAAGATGCCCCTGCTCACTGCAGGAGGGTTGGACTAGATGATCTCTAAAGGTCCCTTCCAACCCAAACTATTCTATGATTCTATGGCTCTTCCGCATCAGTCTGAGCTCATAGCAACCCTGAGAAGGACTATCTTATGCCTAGAGGTGACTTACAGTTCAGCAGACTGTGCAGTCATGGTATTTTCTAAGCTACCTGGAGGTGTTAACTGCAATAGCTCTGGGAACCACACTGACCCCCTCCAATAAGCAACAGCAACAGCCATATGGAAGGCAGACCCTTTACTTTTACTTTGGGCTGGGCTGGGATTTAGGACAATGATCAGTCCAGCTAAGTTCCTAGTGGAAACAACCTTTCATGAGGAGTATAAGGATTCAAAGGATACAGGAAATTCTGCTATTTCTACAGATGCCCCTTCTTTTGAAGCCAAAAAAAAACCCCAAACAAGGCACAACAACTCACGTCTTGTGGAAATAGGCAATTCAGAAATGTTTAAATGCAGAAATGTCTAAGGAAAATTTCTACTTCTCTTCTGAACAAAAAGATGTAATCTGCACTGAACAGCCAGTTGCAAAAAGTGTTTCAATATTATCTTTTCACAGGAAAAAATTATACATAATGTGCAAGAAAAGTGAAATGAACACATAAATGCTGTTTTCAGTAAAACCTTATATTTTTCACAGCTTGTTTTCCTAAGTTAGAATATTTCCACTGCATTTAATCAGAAGAGAAGCAAAAGATTAAAGAAAGGCAGAGAGGCTCAGTGATCCATTCAAGACAGGTCACAGACCCAAGCAGTTCAGAGGCAAGTTGTGTATAGGAGCTACACAGAGAAAAGTTAGTACTCCTCTTCCCTGAAAGTAAGCCCACAGCCAGCATTTCCAGGTCTATTAATCAACAGCCTTTCGTTCAAACTGGGAGAAAACAAAACCATGCTGTGAAGCAAACAATGGGCATCGGTATTGAAATGAAAAGGATACGGAGAACACGAGAGTTTTAGAGCAGGTGGCATCAAACCCTTCCTGAGCAAGTCAAGGGCTTGGTGTCCCCAAAGCAACTCAGAAGAGAGCTCCCCAAAGCAATCTCTTACACAGTCTTCTGTAGTATGTAAATTTATTGAAATACAGTCCCCTTTGCCTACTGGGAGATGAGTGCGCTGTGATCCGTCCTCTCAACCCACACTGACACAGGCAGCTGACACTGTGGTTTTGAAGATTTCCCTTTTGTTTTTGCTGCCAGCTCGTGGGAGGGGGAGAGAAGGAGGAAGGGGAAAGAGGAGGGCGTAACGTGCCCGTGAATGTGTGTAGGCAGGCCAAGAGAATCTGTGCCACCAAACACCCAGATGGCAGGAAAAAGTCACCTTTTACTAACTGGATCTGAGGCAGATTTTTATAGCGTGTGGGTGTGAGAGAGGGCAGGGGCTGTGAGGAGGATGCAGGGAAGCAGAGCATGTAAATGCATGTATGTTTGCCCCAGAAAGAGGGAGAGAAGGACATGCAGTGCATGGCTTCTATCTGCACATATAGAGTTACAGAGTTGAACAGGGAGAGGAGCCAAGTTATGGAGACACCCTTCAGGACTAGAAATCCAAGCACCAAAGCCTCTCCTTTACTGTCCTCTGTGGAGAGGCACATGGGAGGTCTCCAGCTTCCCACTGCCCTTGCAAGGTATGTTACAGGACAGTTTCCTTTTTCCCAGATTCCCTGAAATGGACTTCAACAATTGTGCAAAACTGTCTGTCTTGAGCTGTTCTTTCTCTACACCCCTTGAGGTGACACAGCCCATGTGCAAGACAAAGGCCACATCCCATGGCTTTATCCTACTGACTGCAAGGCTGTGCATCCACCTGTACCCCTTTGCAATTAGAATTCATGGCTTTAGGAAGAAATGAGCCAACAGAAACCATTTAAACCTACTTTTCTTGCCTCCTATATATCTATGCTAATAACTAAACCAGGCCCCATGGCCTGTTCTTTGGCCCTGTGGGCATGAAAGCCTTGCACGTGTGTAGTTAAATTCTCTATTTTCTCCCCAAAACTGGGTGGGCTGAGTCCCACTTACTTGAAACAACTGTCCTTGCTATACCCTACAGTGTACCTGGGGACTGTGGCAGAATGCTAATTAACATGGGCCCAAAACGTGGCAGGGGGTGTGCTAACAGCAAAATAGTGTGGACAGACAGTTGTCACATAATCAGAGTGTTTCAGATTGGCAGGGACCCATGGAGATCATCTTGTCCAATCCCTCTGCTCAAGAGGGATCATTTACTTGTCAGTGCTTAAGTTGTGCCTATAATTTACCAGTGTACCAGGATCCTTGGGAAGGTCCTGACTCTTCCATCTCCAGGGGTTGAATCACACTTGCAATTTCCATTCACCTGAACTCTCTGAGATGTTGGATGGCCTGCAGCTCTTGGCACATGAACACAACTCAGAAAGACAAGAAGGCTGGCTAGAGGTGGTGAATCCTGCTTTTGGCTGGGAGTATATAGGATACACCTAAACATTTTTCCAAAGATGCAATTAAATGCCTTTGAATATCCCACGTTAGATGCATGCCTGAATCAGTACCATGCTCATCCTAAAAGTATCTAAAGACCATTGCAATTCTTTCCATAATAGGAGGTGCAATGAAACACGTGCAAGATAGCTTAAGGCCATGACCATCTCACTTTGGCAGGTGGTTCTTAAAGGTTTGTAATTAAGTCAGATCTGTTCAAAGGCCTACAAGTGTTTCCAGTGAGATCTGGCCAGGCTGGGGAAGATGCAAGCCTTTTGATGACTGAAGAGAGAAGGAATAGAGGGATCATTTCAACCTCAGTTGGAGTAAGGATGCAAAATGGCACCAAAAAAAAATCTTATAAAGAATGATCTTGAGAGCCTTGCACAGAGAGTATGCTGTGATCTTACATCTCTAATGTCCACAAGCTATGAGTCCTGGGTGTTGTGTTTCAAGCTAGAATGGACCATTTTGATTATTATTTTGACTCCCTGATGGCAGAATCTAAGCCAGTAATTCCCAGGCTGAATAAGGGTCCTCTGTATCCCGCATTCAGCAGAATAGGCCAAGCATCACCCAATGCCTGTACAAATAAAGTGATTTAGCCCACCATCTTTTTTCTGATGACTACTCAAGAAAAGACTGGGCTTCTGATTGTTGATTTAGCCCCAGCCACCAAAGAGATGCCCCGCATTGAGCTAATAAGGAGGTCTGTAAAATCACCTCACACTCTGGCACATGCCCTGGGGGAAATCCACTGGGAATGCCTCGACGGTGAGTATCAAGACAAATCTTTTTCAGTGCCTTCAAGAGAAACTAAAAAGCAAATGAAAACAGGGAAAAATAATCCCCTCACATCTCCCTTTCTGAAGGCAGCAGATGCTTTAAAATTCACCAGGCAAGGTCTGCCATGTAGCAGACAGCGGGGCAGAGAGGGGGGCTGCTCAGTACGTCTTCCACCATTCCCTAAGCCTGCTCCCAGGGATTGCATCTGCATGTGCAATTTTGACATTTCCATGTGTCTGGATGATTGTTATGCAGATCTTTGGTATGGGGAGCTAAGTTTGTTTCCTGGTCCTCCTTGGCCCTCCCTCTGCAAGGGAGGGAGCCTTGTGCGTGGTAAACAGCATGCTGCGCCGGCTATTAGTAATCCACCAACTGGCCAGTGACCAGGAACCGCTGCAAGCAGCATTTCCAGCTGACTCCAAAGCTTTAATTGTTCACTCTGTGTTAAGCAGAAATGCATTTTTCTGCCTAGAGATTATGAACGCAAGGCTTGCCTCTCCACCCTCCCTCTGGCATTTTTTCCTTGACCTGGGGGAGATTATTCCCTACAAGAGGAGACACCCTGTTGTAGAGTTTGCTGTGATAGCAGAAAGAAACACCAGATCATTAGCGATAGTATTCAAGGGCTCGAACCTCAACCCTTGTCCTAACCTCCCATCTTGCACACGCTTGTGCTTGTGTTAAGTGAGAGTTGACCTTGGCTGGGTATTTCCAGCTTTGCTTATCATGAGCTGCACTTAACAAGGGCCTGATTCAAAGGAGATGACAGAGGGAGACTCCCTCTGTCTTCAAGAGCTTCAGATCAGGTCCATAAGGAGCCTTCTTCAGCACAGCCAGTAGACCAGATCATCAGAGGGTCATTAGATGAATCAGTGCATTGGCACTGACTTCCACCTAGTGAGGCCAAAGTACATTAATGGACAAAGCTGCAGTGCTTGGACTGCAAGTTCTGTCAAACCATTGCTGTATCTCCCGATACGTTCAGGAAGTTCTTTGTGCAGCCTTGATTGAAAAAGGGATCACTTAAAATATATGTGAATATTCACTTGCTTATTTCTTTCTTTCAGAAAAGAAAAATAAAAGAAAGAAAAAAAAGATAAAGCAATTTTTGCACTAATCTAACAAAATACATTACAGATTGCTCAAGTCAGATGGACTTGTGTATAGAGGTTGATATTCAAAAGCCACACATCTAAACAATTCTTTTAAGGAAATAAAGTCTGACCTGTTTTATAGCACTGATTCAAGGTGCTGCAAGTGTCAGTTACTGGGTGAATTACTCTGGGCTCTAGACCCAAGTTCCCTGTAGGGTATGACAGTCCCTTATACCAGGTTGCTATCCTTCATCGGCACGTAAGGGACTGTCACAGACTTGCTAAATGGACCGTCAAGGAAGCTGCATTCTGAGCAGGTCCCTTCCTCCACACTGTCGTGCAGGAACACATGCTATTTTGCCAGCTCATACTTCCAAGCAAGGATGGATCACATAATGCCAAATTCTGGCAATATAAAGATGATTTCATGAAAAATGCATTTTACACTTTCCACTTCATCCTGAACTAAAAATCAAAAGTCACTTTTTTCCTAAGTATAAGCATCAGACCCCTCTGAGATACTCTGCTGTAGACATCTAAACCTTTGCCACCTGAATTTGAGATAGTCAACCTATTACAGACAATTCATTCTGAATGAATTGTTCTTGGACCTAAGCATGTAGGATTATAATTTTAGGGACAGACAGGCCCTTCACTCCCCATTGACCACAGAAGGGGTGGAGATAATCAGCTGAGATTTAAAAACCTATCTTTAGCTAAACATTTAACTAAATCCCATCCCTGAAACTTAGCTTGAGTGTGGGACCCAAACACTGCAAAGTGAAAAAGACTTGATTTGTGCAGCAGACTTTTGTGGACAATGCTACCAGTATAAGATCCCTGTTTCTCACCATGATGTAGACGAAGATACTCCAGCCAGCCTGAGAGCTCACTGTGCTCATGGAGGGAGTCTTTGGCTGTCCATGTACCGCGAACAGATTTACTGTTGCATCTGTGCCTGTGCCAGGAAAACTTACCCTAGTTTCTGAGATGTGTAAAGGCTCCTATCATAGATGAGACTGAATTGGCATTCACAGAGCTGAAGAAAAGAAGTTATCATCAGAATATTTTAGTCTCTCTCTGAATACACTGGCTTTGAGTCCAAGTTCAAGATAGGTTCTCCAGCACTTGAGCTCAGCCACACAACGCAGGATGGGTTTGACAGAAAACTGCATCCTGAAACCAGGCAGAAGAAAAAAAAATTGCAAAAACAATGAACAGAAAATAAATGAAAAAAAAAAAAAAAAAAAAGCTGACTTAAAAACTAGGAAGAAAAAATATCAAACAAAGCAAAACAGCTGTGCTGCAAATAACACAGTGTTTTTCATTTTCATGCAGAAAGTTTCTTTCAGCAAAATAAAGTAAAAAAAAGAAAAAAGTTATATTTGTCTGTATCCTTATTCAAGATGAATTCCCAGCTTCTCAGCGCACCTGAGAAACACTCTTCATTTGGAGTTTAAACCTTAGAGCTACAAGAGTATCTTGCTGTGGACAATGGCAGCGAGTGAGATATTGTGTAGTGCAAGACTAACCTGGAGTCCCACCTCACAGCTTTACTACCCAGCTGATTTCCCCAGGCACTGATGCAAACATCTGGGTGTTTGTGTGCATGTTGACATTTATTTCTTTATTTTTTAATGCCATGGGGAATTGAGGATTAGGTTTGTTATTTCCACTAACCAGGCATTAAAATACCTTGAGCCGATCACGCCCTTACTGAGTTTCAACTGAAAAGCACTACGCAGAGAGAAGATGACACAGCCCTAGGAAATAGTAAGAGAGAATAATGCAAACCACAGCGGCAGCACAAACAGCACCCAGACGTAATGCACCGAGTAAACTTCTATTTTTTTCCCTTCCTTTCACATTGTGGTAGGTTATCCACCAGAGGGAGTCCAAGAGACCCCCAAGAACTGCAGGATAAACGGATCAGCTTTTTGGCAAAATAAAGGTAATTAAACGTTTTCTACCGGGGCCTGCAGAGTTCAAACCAATGTGAGCTGCTTTAGGTCACTGCGAGATCTGCATCGTGGCAAGATTTCCCAGAAATGCTAAATCAGACTTAATTTGCAGTTTAACTTCTCCAGGAAAACAAAGGGAATAAAGAAGCAAGTTGATATTGTTAGTATTATTGTTGATGTTGAAAATAGTCTTCTCCCTGTGTATTTCTAATTAAATAATATCATGTGTTTATAGGTCAATGGAATGGAAAAGAAGGTCGGGAGACCAGAATCCAAAGGGCAAATGGTTCCTCATCTGTATCACAAGGCACTTGCTCATGTGTACGGAAATATACACAGCTATTTAAACACATTATATACTGTTTGGTCTTACTGTTTGGTAGCAGAGGATGGGACATGAGATTTCACAGTGCCTTGCATTTCCCAGTCTGACCTCAATGATGGAGGAGGAAACCAGCTCTCCTGGGGGATTTGGAAGGGGTGAAGGATGTCACAGGCTGCAGTTTATGGCCATGTCAGGTTAGATAGACCCTATCACATACAAATTTAAATCATCTCCCCCTTTATAAGGCAGGGTAAGAAGTAACACTAGAGGTCCAGAAGTATTGACATGCCAAAAAACTGGGTTGCGCTTTACTATAGAGAGTGGCAGAAAACAACCACATAAACATCAGGTAGGACATCTTCCCCAGAAGATCCTACTGCTCTCATCTGGTCTAAGTGGGGACTATCAACTTAACGGCCAAAAGCTGAACATTTGTCTTCAACACCGAGCTACAAAATCCCCATCCCAACCTTCCTTCTAGAGCTTGTTGGCTGAATAGTCAAAAGGTTCCTTTTTTCCCTCTCTTTTTTGTCCTACAGTAATGAAATCCTACAAGACTGCTCTGAAAACAGATGGATTTCTGCAGAATATTGACATTTTAAGCAGGAAACTCATACATATGTGGAGGAGGAAGGGACTCATACTATTTCTGGGTAATATGGGGCAGACCATGTTTTCAGTATCATGCTGGTAGTGGTAGCTGAGCTGTGGTGTCCAAGAACATATAGCTGAAATAGATAAGGCAAGGGAAAGGTGAAACAGGAGCTAAAAGTTGTGACTGTGGCCATAGAGTGGATTGATGGCAAAGTATACCCTCATCCACTACACTAAACAGACTGTTCCTCCACCATATTTGACTTTTTTCACCTGTTAGTATCTCACCCATGGTTGCATTGAGTTGAATATGATGTATCTACAGGGCTCTATACAAGAGTTAAGAGCAGAGACATAAAAAAAGATGCACAATACTCAGGACAGTGATTTGGGACCAGTTCATCAAGGAGATCAGGCTGTGGCTGGAAAGAAGTGAATGGCTCAGACAATAGTTCCTGGACCAAAATCCAACCAAAGTCTATGAGGTGAGACTTGAAAAAGAAGCCTGACCTCTTCCTCCTACACGTAAGTGTGCGATAACGTTCCCTGGCAAGCTGTCTGTTTTCTGGATCAGCAGATTAGTTGGAGTGATTACAAGAAAAGAAAGGATATTTTCCACTCAGTTATTTGCAAATTGTACCTAATGAATTATTGATCAGGTGAGCAGCCCTCTAGGAATCCGTCCTTTCCAAGTCATGTTCACAGCCCCCTGGCCCAGTAGGGCCAGTGGAGATGTTTCAGCCCTTACACTAAAGTGGTACCTGGCTGCTGAGGCCACTATTGTTTTTCTATCTCTTTCTCAGTGCCTGCCTGCAAATTAGATCTCCTTAATTTAGGTGGAAGGAAACAGAAATGGGGAAAAAAACCCAGAGCTAAGCATCTGTATAGGATAAATGTCATATCCACTGCTTCAAACCAGAAAAATATTGTCCCGATTGTTGAAGAAGGTGAAGGATAAACACAAGACTCAAATTCAGAAGACCTGAGCTCCTTTCTTGTCTCTGCCACTGAAACAGTGAACAGGACACTGAACGTATTAGCCAATGTAATTAACTGTCAACAACGAGAGTGTCCAGCCTGTGTAGGTCTCACATGGCTCTCTTCACAGCCATTGGGGGTGGAACCAAGAGCTCCACCAATCTAGAATGCAATTCATCCAACTAAACATAGGTATCTGCTCAAGGCCAAAGTGAATCATGCCCTAAACCTCACCATCAGTCTTTCCTACCTCTCCATTAACTTTGAAGGGAGCTGAGAAGTGGAAGCCTACATTGTATGGCCCTAAAGGTAGATTAAATGAATACCACCACTGATCTATCTGTGCTCCAGTTCTCCAGCTGCAAATGGCACCCAGCGTTTCATGCTCTTGTCTATTTTGTCTCTGTGGCTCTCTATATATCCTCAGGCCTTATTGCCACATCCATGCAGGTTAACACAATACAGTTTTATCTGCATCCTTTTGTTTCAGCACTTCTTTTAGAAAGAAGATGAACTAAAAATACAGACATCAGAATCTGGACCCTGGATAGAAATGTGATCTTTGATTCTACTGTACAAAATACAGCGAGGCCCCAGTTTTCATAGCTGTCCCTTAGCCTGCATACTCAAACAATAACAGCTTGAGCTTGTTCCATGCCAGACCTTTTAGAGCACAAGGCACTGAAGTCAATGGCACTACTTTAAATTATATGGTTGAATACCTGTTTGTAATCTACACAGCAAACATTTATGCTTCATGTAACTTCAGCTTTATTTTTTTCTAGGGAAAATAATAACTTTTTATTTATTATTATCGTTTTTTTGCATAGCTCGCAAGAAGGTTAGAGTCAGCCTCTTTCTCTCTCCTCCTCTCTGAGTACCAGCTGTTCGTCATGGGGGGATATATGAGCAGTTTTATACAGTTTTAATATCCACCAGAAATTACATCTCACTGCCTTTAGGGACTGAACCTTTAAAATTCAATTTCAAATAAATATAATTATAAAATAAAGAGGAAAAAAAGGGCAAGAGAGGGAAATAGTATCAGAATTCAGTTCCTCGCTATAAGAGCTTCAGGGCACAGCTGGTGGGGCTGTGTTCTCTAGCAACAATAAGAAAAATGGCCTGGGGTTCTGAGATTAGCATGTTGATGTTTTGGTCACCACACTCTCTATGAAGCCAGAGATGGCAGAATCCCATACTGCAATGGAGGAAGGGGAGCAGAAGGTTTGCAAAGGAAGTTTTTATATCTTCCCCAAATCTGTCGTAATTGGAGAAACACTGGAAGAGGTCAGAATGAAAATACAACATGAAACAGAGTTGAAAGGAAGAAAGGAGGACTGCTGAAGTATCATCTCAGGGTTCTTCCCCTGGGAAAGAGACGTAGCTCCAAACAAAGTAGGGTCTCAGAGACCATAGCTGTAATTCTGGCAGGAAAAAAAAAAACCACACACAAGCACTAAAAACCAACCATCCCAAGGGCAAAAGCTTTGCAGCTTGTTAATTTCCCTCAAAAATGACACAGAAGGGATGATCTTCTTGTTAAAACATAAGACTGGTGTAACTGTGCGGACATACTAGTCCTCAGAGAGGCATTGACTCTTACTTGCATGTGTAGTGTTTCTAACAAGCCAACATTTTTAACTGGAGAAGACTTCACATTAACATAAAATTAAGAAAGTCCTTGCTTACAGATCTGAACAGTCCTGAGCTGATACGAGTTCCTTCTGCTCAGTGAAGCTAAGGGAAACAAAGCATATTTAGCATTTTGCAGCAGAAATATGCTATTTATTGCTAGTAGTACATAACACTGTGCTATAACACCTGTTGGGACCCCAGTGTATGCACATCCTGAGCATAACAGCCAAGCAGACATTGCTAGAAGGAGAAACAGATGCACAGAAAATGCAGGTAGGGCAGTCTGAGGTTACAGAGTAGGTCTCCGGGAGGGTTTTTTGCCCTGTCCCTCAGATTACACTGCATTCAGGAAGCACAAACATACTGAGTGACTTATTTGAATGCTGAGGATGGATAGGTTACAATTATGGCTCATCAGTCTGGTTGGAAATAGAACTGGTGTTATTGAATCTATGAGAAAATTCATGTTCATTGGGAAAGCCTTTGTGTCAAATAAATACAAAGAAGTGACTTTCAGACATGTGAAGCTACCTGCACTCTCCACACTGGCAACAGATGCTCAAGGTGCTCAGCAACTTGCAAGACAATTTCTGCATATAGGTGCACCATTCCATACCCAGCACTCCCACCTGTGTACTCTCTCTGCCTCACTTCCCAGGAAGAACCTGCTCTATCCCAAAGGCAACATTAATGCTTTAGAAAAGATGCACGTAGGGGGAGGCATATGGCCACAGACTGTTTGGACCATGTGTAGGCTGAGCTCCAACAGCTCACTTCTGATTTTCTGAGCTAAATCTAAGAGTGTATGTTCTCTGGAAATCAAGGTAAAGAACACTTTATGGGAAGAAATTCTGTTTTCACTGGCAAGTCTCAAATTTTAGGCCAACCAAATGACCTAGCTGTGAAAGACTGAACATCCCTGAGGATTTCTGAGAACTCAAAAATCATATAAAAAGAGGGAAACAGGATTCATGGCCACAAGTGGAATTACTAAGCCAGGAAATAAATTGAAAAGGCCAAACGCTTCATTGGGTCAGACATCTCGCAAAGTTGCTCAGAGGCCCAGGTCTTGCCTGGAGAAGATTTTGTTATAAGATCTTGTTCTGGGACCCAATGGTCCCAGGAAAACTTTCTTCTTTTCTCTAGCAATTTTGCAAGTCACTGCTGGGACTTTGGTGGAAATCCTTGGAAACAGATTTCCTCTACAGCCTTTCCACATCATGCTCCAGTGACCAACTTTGCTCAGTCCAATCTGCCCAACTGCAGCAGGACACAGTCAAAAATCAGTCAGCACTTACGGAGTCTCTTCTCTTTTATCTCACCTTGCTCTTTGTCTGCTCCCTTCCTGGGCCTTGTCCTTTCTTACACAACTTGTGTATCATCAGATAACCAAGTAAATATCATTTCAGAGAGCTGCCCCCTTTTGCCATGCATCTGAATAAGCACTGGGTTTGCAGTTATTTGTTTAGCCACTGAGCTGAACAAATTAGATTAACACAACACATGCAGTGAGGGGAGGAGGACAGGAGGAGGGGGGGCCCTTCTAACAGAGAAAGAAAAGATGCTGGGGAAGTGCTGTCGTCATGGCAATTAACCCTGTCTTGGCAACAGTGTCATTTGTTCCCCCAGAAAATCTGCTAGGTAATTCCCCTTTCCTCTCCTTCATGTGCATTGCAGAACTGGGGCAGAGCTGCACAGCATCAAAGCTTTGCTTCAGAGCTCAGGAGGTTGTGACAGTTGCATTTGTGCGAGGGGAGGTGTGTGGGAGAAGTTTCCTTCTGCTAAATTCAGTGACACACTGTTAACAAGACAATACAACAGCCAGGGTTGGTTGCTGTTTTCTCTCCCTCTCTCTCTTTTTTTTTTTTTTTTTCTTCAGCCCAGTGAGACCTTTCATTATATTTCAAACATGTTTCCTTTAAAGATGTTGTGAAAATTCCCTCCTACTGCTTCCACTGCTCTTCCTCCTCTTTAGCTGCAGCTGATAAGCATCTTACTCTATCAGGTTTTATACACGAGACACACAGCATGGGGTTGTGGCAAAACAGCTTGCTCTTCTCCCTTAGAGATGAACATCTCACAAGAAGTCTGCTCTTACCAAGGCAACTAGTCACCTGCAACTCTAATTTCAGGGAAACTTAGCATGTTCTTCACCCACAGAGTTGGAGAATAGGTCAATAACATTTCCACTGCAGACACTCTGTTGGTGTAAATTAGTACAAATCCTCTGAAGTCAAAGAACTTACTGTCAAGAGGGACTAGATTAAAGCATGCAAACATTGGAAAAGTCATTATCCATATTTTATAGATGGCACAGAAGAGTCAGAAAAGGGTGGTTCACATGGAATCATTGTCCTGGGAGCAGCTAGAAATCTCCTGCATCATAAACTAGTGAGTCAAACACAGAACCTCTCTGCTATGAAGCAGCAGTTGATGAAGAGCCTGATCAATTTTTCAAGAGGAAATTACCAAAAAGATGATAGGGAAATTTCTCTGCAAAAAACATCTTCAAACTACATACTACCAGTAACAAACCCACCGAATACAAGAAAAAGACAAGCTGTGCCAAGGTAACTTAATCAGATCTGTCAGAAGATGACTTTGACTGTGTTCTACAACTTTGACTTGGTACATTTTTCAACTCTCTGCCCCTCTAATTGAAGGGTCTGGAAGCGGTGACCTCTCACTGTTGGAGAAACAGCACTGAATTGTGATTTTCTATTTCTGAAACAAACTCTTCAAAGGGGAAAACATGAGAATGCCTCAGTATTCTTCTTCCACCACAGAAGAGAGTGGGCAAGTGCTTAGTAATTGGAAAGGGGATGAATCTAATTGTAAGAAAAGCTTTACTGGATTAATCAATTTAATGTCACCTCTGATAATTCTTGAAGCAATCCCATGTAGATAATCAGGATGTATTGATAATCCAAACTAATCAAGAGGTGTGGAAAGATGGAAAAGCCTTTTTCCTTAGTGTGCTATTGTTTCAAAAGACACTTTTGAAAGAATGAAAGAAGAATTTTCTTCCTTTTTTTTTTTTTTTTTTGTTGAACGAAATTTCTCTCCAGGAAATTTTAGTGTGACAGGAAAGGATTCAAAGATCTTTGTTTATTTAATCAAATTGGAACAGTCCTGTTCTTTTCCAGGACTTTCCCAGATTCTTCAAACTGAAATAGGGATCTGCAGCCAGAAGTTGATTAATCAGCCTATTGGCCTCAACAGTAAATAACATTAATTCTGTTTCTCAGTGGAAACTTGCAGGGCATGGAGACAGTGGCAGAAGGTTGACCTCGGAGTTAGATAAAAACCGAAGGTTGTAGTCAGGTGGGAAGCATTGAATCTGCACCTGTATGAGGCATCAATACCAGAATGAATTTGCTCTAGGGTCAGTGAAATGACCATCCTGGAGAACACTATGAGCTTTTGGAGACTGTGACTGAGTAAATCACGGTTCATGCCAGATTTGGGAGGGATGATGCATGTATGAACAACAGCAGGAAAAAAACAAGAGAAAGTAACCATTTTGCAGTGCTTTCCCTGCTGCAGGTGCAAAGGAGGCTGTTAAATGGGATGCCTGTGGATACAAAGCAAAGAGTTAACTAGTTTGTCTGCTTCTTGCAGACTGAATGGTCCTCAGAGGCACCGGTATTTAAAGGGCCTTTCAGCTCCTAAGTGCCACTGCAAAGGGAGGTTCCTGAACCCCTATGTTTATATATAGGAAGGTATACTCCTCCCTCTCCAGAAAAATGCTGAATGGCTTTCTGCTTTTGCTAGAGAAGACAGTTCATAATGAGAGTGGAGATTAATATTATAGGGCTGACCTCTCCCTGCTTTTAACATCAGCCAGCTGAGCTCACTTCACAGATTCCTCAGAGCAGTGGGAAACAGAGCTTGTGTGGACCTTTTGGTGATGAATTTTCTTATTTAAAAATATTTCTGGGGCAAAGTCTTCTGATATTATTTTTTTTTCCATTTTTGATTTCTTTGATGTTAGCAGATATCAGGATCTTTAAAAAAGGAAAAAAAGACCTGTTTAATCTACTGGATTTCCCAAGATGTAATTCCTCTCAACAAAATTCAGCAGATGTCCCTGCACTTTTCCATAACTCTGTAGGCTGCCATACTCTGCTGCACTATAGAAGAAAAGAGGGAATGTAACTGATGTTTAAAGGAGGAATCTGGAGAACTAGACTCCTAGGTTTTGTGACTGCTTCCATCAGCAACACGGAAACACCACTTCTGTCATATCTCTTAGGACAAAACTTTCAGAGTGCTTAAACTCAGACACCTCTATAGGTCTTCTGAGGTCTGAAATCACCAAACATAAGTCCTTTAGGTGCCCTGTGAGTGTCAAACCATGAATAAAGGCGTTTATGCCACGTGTCTGATATCACATATAGGCAGCTCTGTCTTCCCCTGTTCTAAAAGTATATATCCCAGAGGGCTACTTTGTGGAGCTGAGACGCTTGCAAAGGGCTTTGGAGGAAGTGCCACGAGGTCTG
This sequence comes from Leptosomus discolor, assembly GCF_034619465.1. Lineage (NCBI taxonomy): Eukaryota > Metazoa > Chordata > Aves > Leptosomiformes > Leptosomidae > Leptosomus > Leptosomus discolor. The sequence continues at coordinate 85,291,720 of NC_141419.1, forward strand.
AGAAGTCAACCTCCCTCCCTTTCTTTGCACTCTCTGGAAGTAAAATTCAGTCCTGCAAACAGAGTGTCCAAAGCAAAGTTTTTACAGGCCTTAATTTGTGCTGGATACTCCTCAGCAAATGCTATTCCAGATGCCAAAGGCCAGCTGCAAACTCCACAGCAAGAGCTCAAATCAATTTGCAGCCAAAGTAAAAAGGCCTGGATATCTGTCCCTGGCTTCTTCACTTTCCAGCAAAGCCATGAAATGAGCTGCTGACTTTGGTTACATGGTTAATTTCAGAAATGAAAAGACCAGAAGCAAAAACAGTGTCACTGGCTATATGTGGTATGGAGCTTGAGAAAGAAGATGCCGGTAGCCTTTGCAATCCAAGCTGCCATATACCCTCTCGGAAACAATTTCCTCCCAGTTTTTGGAGAAAATAGAATAGGGCTACTTCTGGGGAAGAAATTCAATCTTTAAAACCTATATTTGGGTGAGTGAGGAAGACCCTAGATAAACTGTATCGCTAAGGGCCAAAGAAAGGGGCCAGAGATTACAAAAATATTGTCAAAGTTTGAGGCATTCAGAGAAGGGAAAAGAGAAGTAGTTTTAAGTGTCTAGGAAGAGGAGAAAACCTTTTTAATTTTTTTTTCTGCAAGATGAAAATATTTCCTATTATGACATAAATAAAACTGTCCTTCAGTGTATCTGGAAGATGGGCATTTTATTTCTCTTAGATTCAGAACAGAACAAAAAACCGACACTTTGTTTTTTGCAGTTGACTAGAACAGTCCAAATCCTCTAACTGTGCTAAATCCAGCAAGAGCAAAGCTTGATCACCAGTGCCACACCTGCCATTTGACACAGGCTCAGAGACCTCAAACACCAGGAGTCTGCTCTCCTGCTAAGTGAACTGTTACATTTCATGTTTGCTGTTCATGCCATTCCTCTGTCATTTTAGACTGAAGAGGACTGGGCTCATACACTTTAAGGAGGAAGGTTAAAGTCTGAGGGACGTTTGGTTGTGTGTGTTTTCTTTTGTTTTGTTTTTATTTTTGCTGAACCAGAACTTTCTGGATGACAGGATAAAAACAAGTAAAAAAGTGATATGCCTCCCTCGCATGCAGGAAGATAGTACACTTCTAAAGTTCCTCCAAGGTGGATTCATGCTTGTGTCCAGCACCAGAAGTAGGCCTATATGTTGAGGACATTCCCATTAATTAGGTCATGAGCAGAACATGGCAGGTGGATTGTACTAGCGATGAGTTTCTGCACCAAGGCTGTACGCACCCACACCACTGCTCAGGCAGGAACAATAACACCCACCTTGTTCCTTCTGGCATGTTTTATACCCTGAAAATTGACTACTGTCCAATGCCATTATATTTCTTCAAAAATAAAAGAAAGTTTTTGCCCACATGGTTTTCCGGAGGCTATAGTTTTTCTCAGTATTGCTTAATCACATGTTCCTTTCATGACTGTTCCTTGATATCCCTGCAGGCAATTACACTTCAGCTGGTACTTTGTACCTCAACAGCTTTTGAGACCTGAAATCCTACTTGTCCAGCATGGAGACAAGACAAAATACAAAATAGAGAAGATTCCTGAGTTGACTATATGGAATTACTGTGTCCAAGCAAACCTTGCTGTTTGGTGTATTAATATCAAAATACATCTGTGGTGAAACATTCTCTCATTTTACAAATAAGAACCAAGCACGAAGTGAAGCGGGGGCCAGATCTCCCAAATCTCAGATTAGTACCTTAACCTCAAAACAATATAACCCTCAAGGGACTTTTGGCATTTCCATAGAGGAAAGCTCTTGGAACTAGATTTAGATAAGTAAAATCCTAAATTAAGTCACCTGTGATTCAAACACATGGCACAACAGAGACAGAAGCTCACCTAACCTTGTCCTCCATCACTAGCAGAAACTGAGATTCAGAAGAAGACATGCACAAAACTAATTACCTATCTCACCACTACCTCAGTCGTCAATGGTAAATCTGAATATATATAGACTGCACGGATCCTCTGCTATGGATGCTTCTTGGCCAGGCAGATGAAATACTGTAACTCTTAAAAGGCTAAAGTAAGGAGACAGCCCTTACACTCCACTATATTTAAAATGTTCATGTTAAACTCTGGTATGAATTGTACTGCATATTTTTGGCTGAGGTTAAATTGATTCATAATGTTTTGTGCCTCTCTCCTGCCTAGTAACTTTTCATTAGACACACAAATGTCTTAATAACACTTTGGTTTGACTTTAGCTTCTCTTCTAACCAGCCTCACTCCCAATATTTGTGCTGATGGATGGGGATGGCTAAGAGATTTATTTCTTTCTGTTGCATGTGGAAAGCATTAGCTAACAAAGACTTCTTTACTGTCACACCAAGTTCCCTTGCATTGTTAGTTCCCTCTGTATAATTCATTAACTGCAGATTCTTCTTACAGGGGTACAAAAACTGTGTGGCTTGTATTGGGTTCTCTCTCATTTTCCCCACTGAAATAGCAAGCAATTGCCCCCAGCCCCAAGTAGGATATGTTGGCAGCATCACAGCAGAAAAGAAGGAAAGTAAGAAAACTTACACATGACTAGAAGAGCTTAGTCCTACATGTAAAAGATACTACTCCTATTCCTATCCCATTTGTCCTTAGGATCGTCAACTGCCCGTTTAGAAATGTGATCAGAAACAAAACTGAGATGGTTTTCCAAAAGTCCAGAGACTGAAGGGTCCCAAAGAATTGTCTGTGGTTTATTCTGGCTTTTAAAGCACTTCAGGTAGTTACAACCATGCTGTGCATTGACCATATTTAGGATGGTCAGTGGCATCCATATTGCAAGCATCAACACTTGATCAGATGTCTCACCCACTGTGCCTCAACTTTCCACCTGGAAACAAAGCTTTTCCAGCCTTCCCCACTGAATTTGAAAGCTCTTTAGAGCAGTTACCAGGCTTATCCTAGATGTCTAAATAGCACTTACTATACAGGGACTCTGATTAATAGGCATGTTCTCTGCAAATCACCACATTACAATTGTGAAACAAGAGATTGTCAAAAACACACATCTACTCAAAACAGAAATAAATACTCCTTTTTGGGATGATTTTTACCATATTATGAAATTGTGAACAAAGAAGATAAAATCCTGTGCTGATGGTTCTGAAGTGTTTTGAAGGAAAACACAAGGGACTGGGGAAGGAAAACTCACCCCTGCTCTCTTGCATTATTATTTTCTAGAGCTACTTCTCCTTTCCTTTTTTTTTTTTTTTTCTACTGGAGGAGTGGGAGCAGAGAGAGACAGAGGGGAGAAAATGAATTATTAAGTGAGAATTTAACCCCATCAGGACCTTTTTATAATGCTTGCACAGCAAACTGTGTCAGCAGCAATAAAAATAATGAAAGACTTTGTCTCTCTGTTGAAATGACACACCATGTTTTATAAGCATTTTGAACATTTTCATTGAAAAATTGTATTTCAACAAAAGAAAAGCAAAGACACCTCAACAAGGTTCAGAACACTTCCATCCCAAACACTTTCCTTTTTTTAAAAAAAGAACTGCTAAAAAGTTGCCTTGTGGTACTTTTTCAATCCCTTCTAGCAGTGATAGTGATGATTTTTAAAAAAATTTTCTTTACTCTGCCACTTTCTGTATAAGCCCTCCTGTTCTGCTCCCCAATTGAGAGTAAAGGCATTGCCTTTGACAGAATGACTCTGGATTGGGACCAGTATTTGCAAGGCCTGAATGTGATTCAATAAATTTTCAAGTGCTTTAAATTTGAGGACAACATCTCACCTTGGCTAACATTCCTGACTTTTTTCACTCTTGCCTCCTACCCCCTCCCTTTCCTTTTAATACAGTTAATCTGTTCCTGGGTTTTGCTACAATAAACTCTCTAGATTAGTATTATTAATAAAACCTTACCATCCACCCCCTCATTCAATTAATCTATGCATCCTTTTTTGTGTGAAGGTGTCTGATGTCAACTTTGATGATTTAGTGGCCATAAAAAATAAAAATAAAATAATAAAATCACCCAATAAGCTCTTAAAAAATAAGGGGGAGCTGAGGAGAAGGAGGCCCTGTGGTACAAAACTATAAAAGGTTAGATTAGACTTTAGCAGAAAAGTCTCTGTGATAATTACTGTTATCTGCTGATCCATAAACTCTTCACACAAACTGCAACAGTAAACCAAAAAACTGACACTTTAATAGCAATGTGCTTTGTAGCGCGGGGACATCTCTCCTCCTCCTTCCCACGTCTCTGTGCCTCCGAATGCTTCATTTCCTCGCAGCCCTCTGACAGGCGGAGCTGACAACCTGGATTCCTCACAAGCAGTGAGCAGCTAGAGGTCGGCACTAATTATTGCTAAACTTTTGCAGACTCACAGCATGATCCAATTGGGAAAGGAGGAGGAGGACGGGGTGAGACGGACCATCACTCCGGTAGTTTGGGGTATTTCTTTGGAAGGGAAAAGGAAATAAGAGGATGCCGAGAAAGTCTGGGAGAAAAGAGCTGAGCCTGTCCAAAGTGCAAGCCCCATCAAGGGTCCACCACTCCTTGCTGACATTCAGCTGGCATAAAATGGCACGGCTCCACTCACTTGAGCTGGTTTACATTGCCAGCTGTGGGCCAGTCCCCAGCATCTGCCGTGCATCCCTTTTGTGGTTCACAGCAGGAGGAGATCTAGCCACCACTCAGAGGGAAAGGGAGAGATCCAGAAGCATCAGGAAATCTTTCTGGACTTGGCTTTTGTGACAAAGCAGATTTATCAATGCCAACTTAAGGATGCAGCTCTGGACAGGGAAATTGAATGCTCTGTTTCTCATGTTTGAAAATCATTTTATGAGTAGCAACTTTGTGCTGTTCCTGTAGCTTAACACGATGTTAGCTCCTTGCAGATACCAAGGGGGAAATTGGATAAAGTGGGGGAAAAATACAGCTGAGGAAGAGCAAACTTTAAAAAGAGGTTTTGAGTCAGAAAACTGCCCTATATGTAGCCATGCAAAAGATACTCTGAAGTTAATGATTCTATAAAAAAATTAAGAGGAAATTGCAAATTTCAATTATAATTAAAGACTTTAGGCCAAAACATCAGCTACCATAAATCACTAAGGGCAAAAGACCTCCACTTCCTTCCACTGTCTCATTTCTCCGCCTGTTAGAATTTAACAGGAAACTACCAGCCATCCCTAAATATTTTGAACCATGTAGTAAAACTCAAGAGAGATTCACATTCAGTTTCTCATGTCCTATAGAACAGTGAAAACTCCCCCTGTAAAGATCTTACTTTCTATTTTATGTCATCAGGTTTATTGACTCATTTTCTATAGAACACTTAAAATTTGATAACATCCTACTCAGTTCAAAGGGAATTTATTCTGAACAACAACTTCTGCAACACTTTTATTTAAAATACCGTTATATGACCCAAACAAACCAACCAATAAATTTCTAAGCCAATAACAACTGGGACAAAACCAACTCAACTTGGAACCTAAATAGGTCTAACAAAATTAATTAATAACAGTAAAAAAAATATTTCATAATTTCTTCTAGATTCAGAGATGCCAAGAATTCAAGGAGACACTGTGATTTTTATCTGACCTTATATAGAAAATATTCTCACAGAACCTCGCAAATAGTTTCTGCATCTGGTCCGTGTATTTTGTCTAGGGTATGGCACATCTTAAAAACCAATCCATTTCCATGTGAAGATCCCCTGCTGGTAGAAGATCCATCATGTTTCCAGATACACTGCCCAGCAGCATCCCTTTTTGCATATTCTTTCAAAGCATTTTTTTTTTGTTTAATCATAACTGCAACTCCAGAATCCTGGTACATAAACTGAATGTGTACCTAAATCTATTTTTTTTTCATGTGATAACAATATTGAGGCAAACACATATGCTCAAAATTAGAAGAAACAGGTGCCCAGAAGAAATTCCCGAGATCAGAAAGCACAGTCCTCATTCTTCTAGCAAAACATTATCCTGATCAGCAGGCTTTCTGTGAAATTCCTGCATAAAATACATATGCATATATTATCAGTTTGAGGGAGTCTCAGTAAACGGAAGGGGAGCATGCATTTGAAGCAGCCAAAAGTTTTTTTATTTATTTTTTTAACTACATTGCATAATTACCCCGTGCAACAAATTGCCACAAGGTTCCACAAAAGCTAAGACCTTATCCTAATTCCAAATAGGATTAGACATTTATATGCATAATGAGAACATGCACAGTTGCACTGTCTCGGATAAGAAATGCTAAGGAAATAACCCACATGCTTCTAGGCATAAGTCAACCACACAGGAACAAAGTTGAGAAGAAACTCAGTTTATTCTGTACTTAGCCCTTATGTGGATTTTAGCACTTGTTCTGTAACACCCAAAGCTGAGCGTTATCTGGAGGTAGAAACAGACTATTGGTTCAGTCAAGCAGTTCTAGCAAGATTCAATTGTACAAGTATCATTTTCAAGTCACGGGTGAACACAGAAGGACCCCTCCTCAGGTGGATTAATCTTTTTCACTTACATAGCTATCTCGTGTATAACAGATATCCATACTGTTCACGGATGGATGAGAGAGGAAACTTGGATTTATGCACATCTGTAGGACTGAATTGAGCATGATCTTAGAAAAATCTTTAGGATGTATTGAAACATTCATAGCTATCTACCCATGAGATCAAAACATTATCAAATATATTATAGGCCCTCTCAGAGTTGCTTCTGTAAATTCCTGATGATTTCATTCCTATTGAGTTTTGTGGGACTTTGCCACAAGAAATGGATGTGTCAAGAGTACTGTTGAATTGGACGCATTGTGCCTGTGGCAGGCAGAGGGTATGTTTTCATCAATGGCTGATAATTCAATTAAAGGAGTACTTTGAAAAATTAAACAATGCATAGTTTTGAAGGCTGCAATACGCTGACAACCATCTAAGACTTTGCACTGGGCTTCCTTTCTGATTCAATCACCTCTTCTTTCAGGCTTATGAGTCCACTTCTGGCTCTGTTACCAAGATAAAACCTTCACTGCAGTCAAGCGAGATTTATGCTTTTAGACAAGGAGATCCTAGGTTACATGCCACTAGATTACAAGACTACTGACAAATATGTGTCCTTTATAGGGGACAATAGACCACATCTATCCTATTGTACTCTCAAGTGTTGCTCTCTGCCACCTTGCTTTAAAGAGCTCAGGCAGAAGACTCCCCAGCAATGTCTTTTCTACCCATACTGAATGTCATGCTATTCTTTGGCATATATTCTGGTCTATCTGCTTGGGTCTTCTTAGACTGACTTCTTTTTCTTCATGGATTTAAGTAGGGCCCAGCATTGTGGGTACGTGGTTTCTCTGAGCTCAGAGGACATTGTAAACAAGTGAACCATGGCAGACACAGTGAGAGAAAGCAACACAGAGCAGTTTGTTATTTGACCAGCTTAGTTTTCTGCAGCCCCCAAGACTGCATTTAAAAAGTCTCATTACCAGTATGCTACTTGATTATTTCTAAATTGTGAGGCTGTAACAAAACTGGCCTTTAAAATGCCCCTCCCTTGCCCAGCTGGTACCCTACGATGCACATAAGCCCTGAACGCAACAGCCAAATCCATCTCTGCCCTGGCTGTGAGCTTTCCATCATGGCAAAGTCTCATTAGCCCAGACCAAGACGCACACAACAGCACCCTGCAATGAGCAGATCCCACTCAGAGATGAAGCAAAACAAAATCAGGGGAGGGAGGAGTGGAGGGTTAAAAATATCTCAGAACCTCAGCCTCTCTCCTGGGCAACTTTCAATCCCATTTATTTATTTATTAATTAAAAATCATTTAAGCCACAGAAACAAGCTCTGGAGATGTGGTGTCTCATTTAAACTTTTTTTTTTTTTCCCCTCCCTGCCTGCTTGGAGCATCCTGGAATGGTCTCTGCATGCCTTCTGAGGGGAGTCGTGGCACTAGCAAAGCCAGAGGCAATTTTCAGGCTGTTAGGCCATGAAAGACCTACAAGAGAGCACCAGGTTTTTTTAAACTTTTCTGTCTGACCACAGCCTATGAAATAAGCCCTGAAGTTCTGCCTCTGATGAAGTTAATGGCAAAATAGTTACAGCTTCCCTGAAAAGAAAATTATAGTCAAGACTCCTTGGCTTTGAAGATGGCCTCAGAAGCAAAAGATAAACTCTGTCCACCTTCTGCCGCCCCTTGAAAAACAATCTTGAAGCATAACAGCATTAGGGTGGTGGAACTAGGTCTTGGCTGAGAAATAGAATAGAAAATATAAAACCTGCTTTCAAAATACAGCATGACTTCTTGAGATAGAGTTGGCCCAGCAGCCACTGACAGCAGAAACGAAGAAGCCAATAAAAAGTCAAAGACCCAAGAAGTAGTGCAGTAAATGGCTTCATACATTTAGTTTGCAGCTTCCTAATTCAAAGCTATGGCCCTTCTCCATGCCAGAAAACAAGGCAGGATGCTACAGTCACCCACCTCAATATTGCATCTAGTTCTACTCAGGTTACCAGCAAGTCTCCAAGTCCCTTTGTCTCAGGGAAAGTGTGAGGTCCAGAAGGGCTGGGGGAAGACACTGTTTCAGTGCAAAGGCCCTGAATGGGGCGCGGGGGGGCGGGAGGGGGGCGGCAGGGGCAGAAGAAGAGGAGTAGCAGATGTCAAATCCACTCCTGATGTGTTCGTATGGGGAAACTGAGGCATGGAAATATGTGCAGGTATTGGCTTGAAATCTCCAAGAAACAAGAAACTCTGAAACGTTAAAGCACTCTATAAAGTCCTCCCTCTGTCTCCATCTCTTTCTTGTTTTTTCCTTTCTTTTTTTTTTTTTTTTTTTTTTTTTTCCGTTTCACAGCCCCTCACATTATTCATCATAATCATAAAACATTCATTTGCGCTTCTGACCAATTGGAAGGTCCTCGTGGGAGGCCATAAAGGGGGGGTGTCAGGGTTATAATGAATGTAAATGCCAGGTGTTTAAGCTGGATAATGTGCAATTTGCAACTCAAGCAATCTGCACAATAAGCAAACCTAACGTTATGGTACCTGGTAGGGGCACGACGGCCATTCAGAGAGAATGAAACATTTTACGACCTCTATGTTGCCCTGATCTCATGATCTAATAATAGTCCAGACAAAATTAGTTCCTGCTATAATGTCTTCGAATGTTTGGGGGGAGGTGGATGGGGAGGAGGGATTGCAAGGAGTTGGAGAGGGGGATGAAAATTATATCAGGTGGCTGAGCTGAAGTTTCAGAGGATCAAAGGGAATTGCGAGCTGGATGTGCTATTTAAGACAATAACCTTCTGCTGAAAGTGAAGAGGTCAAAGACGGGTCTTTCCATAACTATCTTGCACACACGTATATACACACACACAGAGCTGTTCCCCAGGATTTGGCTGCTGATGAAATAAAAATAGGTTGGATCCTTATGAAAGGGATGATTTTCTGGCAGTGCGGGGCTGGATAGCCTGATTCCCCAATGCCTGATGGAGCGTCATTGCTCAGAAATTAGCTAATCTCAGGCTGGAAATAACTGTGAAGAGGAGTTATTCCCATCTCGCTCCCCTGATTCCAAAAGCAAGTTTCATTTGCTTTCTTTCTTCCCTGAAAGACCAGGGCTGGCTTGGTGAGGGAAAGGGAAAGGCAGGCCTCCATCCGCTCCTCTCGCCCCATTGAAGAAACCAGCGCAGCAGCTGCTTTGCTCTGGTGGAAGGGGCACCCCGAGGAAAGCCCCGCCTCTTTTCTCTGCAGTCTGTGCAATAATCTTTAAAATGCTGTTCAGATTGTGAGGAACATTGGAAGGAAAGGGAAAGAAAAAAAATATCTTCCAAACAGAGCACTGAAAGCCTTAGAAAGCACAGTTCCGTTTGGGGAGTTCGGTCAGGTTTGTTGCTCTAACCCACATGATATAAACACTTTCCCCTCATAGTCCAACAGCTCCAGACAGCACTCACTGTACCTCCATGGAGCAGGAGGGGAGCGTAGGGGCTAACCTGCCAGCTAGGGTGAGCTGTTGAAACTTCAGGCCTGGCTGAACTCCACCAAAAAATCCTGCTTATCGTTCCCTGTCTCCACTTCTCGGCTTCACTTTATCCATCTCAGCCCTGACATTGCTCCTGTGGGTGACCCTCATGACATGGACACACCTTCCAGCACCCTGCTGCTCAGTCACAACCACTTTACTCCATTTAACCCCAGCAGCCTCAGAAACACTGCCTGGCCTTTGGACATTACGGCTTGTGTCCAACCTGTTCTAGAAAGGGCACTTCATAAAGGCATCAAAAGCATAACAGAAATGGTAACATGGATTAATTTTTTTTCCTCCAAAGTAATGTCACAGCTCAGCACAGCTTTGTGAGCAGAGTCCAGCAAGCTGGATATACCCAAAGAGTCCACTTCTATTCAATTTCATAATGTGGCTACTTTTTTTTATTTGAACCCAGAAAAGAAATGCTAAAACCTCTTGTTTTGGCTTTGGTTTTTTGTTTTTGTTTTTTTTTTTCCTAAACACCTTCCGATAGATTCTTCCTCTGCATCTTTTGTATTTACTATTGAGTAGAAACATCTGTATGTGTGGCTGGCAGATAGATATCCCACCTGTCTGACAGAGCTAAATAGCCGGATTTGATTCAAGTGTTGCAAAGCTGAGTTCACCAGTGTAACTCTTGAAGGAAAACTGCCATTCTGCTCTCATGAGCTTTTTGGTTTGTTTTTCACAAGGACCTCACTTTCAGGATATTTTTATTGGACTAATCTAATTTTAAAGTTACAAGTTTTTACACCATCCCTCATTAACATTTTTAGAGCTTTAGGAGAGAAATGATGACAATTTAGCCACAAACTCTCCCTGAGAAGTTCCCATCAGAAATTTCACGCATACATGAATACAATAATTGCCAAACAAGCTGTGATCAAATTTGGCTTGTTTCTTTTTCTTTTTCCTGAACCTCTGTGAAATCAAAGGAACAAGCCAAATGCAAAGAAGCATCTGCCATGAGTCTGATGTGCTTACCAGCATCCCACTACGTTTTCAAACCAAGGCCTCTTAGAGGTCCCTCATCCATTTTTTCTTGCTGCACTTTGCTAAGTTGTGGATCAGGACTCCCTTCCTTGCAACCTCCCTGTCCTTCCAGTCTACAAATTTAGGTCTGAACACTACTTCCCAGACTATATATCAATGTCTACAGCCTGGCATATATTCCTTCCATTTCCACCTCAGCTTCCCACAGGCCTTTCTGCTAGCATTTAACCATCCTTGAGCATATACATCTCTCAAAATGTTGAGAAGTCAGCTGCATGCCATTACCCTCCCTACTTCAAATGCAGGAGGCAGAAGATGAGAATTTAGCCATTTCATGGTCATAGACTGACCCATAATGATGTCCCATTTCACCTGAACCTCAGGCTGTCCTAATCCTCAGCGCTTTACTACTTGAAACCTCTGTCCCAGAAAATACTCAGGGCTGTGTCTAGTCTCTATGAATTAATTTAAATGCAAATAATAACATATACTTGCACCCAGGCATCTCTCTACAGTTGTGAAAACAAAATCCCCAGGGAGGGGTGGAATTGCCCAAACTATTCATCATAAGGACTTTAAATTTAAAAAAGAAGTCCACTCTGTGCAAGACAGGATACAGACCAAAGTGGAGTTAACTTCTTGTCCTTCTTCAAGCTCCATCACAACCCTTGATGACGGAGTCTCCTTCCCAGGTCAGTATCAAGTATCTATCATTGACGGCCAAAGAGATTTAAGCACTAAATAACAGAACCTGACAAAGCTCAAGAACTTTTTTCTTGCTGACCTGTGTTTCAACAACATAGCCCTAAGAGGCTGATGTTTTACAAGAAACAGAGATGAAAGGTAGCTTGCCCGATTTTCTGTTGTAATTTCCTGGTTTGGCTTCTTAATTGCATGCGCGTGGGGAAAAATATATCAGATCTTGGCAGGGAAAAAATGCCCCTTCAGAATCTAAATTCTGCGGATTTTATTTTCTGGAGCAGATGATGGTCTTTGTTTATAAGGAAAATTAGGCCAAATCCAACATTTTCACAGATGGAGGAGTCTGAATTATTTATCAGAGGTTCATGATTTTTCTCTTCTTCTTTTTTTTTTTTTTTTCCCCCACTCTGACTGGTAAATAATCAAGTCCAAAAAGGCTGATATTTATTTCAAGAGTGGGATCAACTCCACACCAGCAAAGCTAAAACAATTTCTCTCCATTTTACTCTCTCCCTCTTTCTCTCTCTCTCTCTCTTTCTCTTGGAGATATTCCACTTGTATAAATAATTAAATATTCATTGGGCCAAGAAAGAAGGAGGAGGAGAGAAAGACTGACTTCTTGGTGTTGCAGTTGAAACATACACAGAAAGAAGTTTCATACAATGGAAAACAAACCAAATGGCATAATTTAGCTAGTTCCAGCTGTTTCAGTTGAGGACACAAGGAACACTGAAGTAGAGACTGATGAGATAATATGTTCCCATGGAAACTTTCCTCCTAACGCCTAATCATTAAAAGCTTGGTTTAAGTCATGCATTTGGAAGCCTTGCATTACTCTGTCCTAAAATGTTTCCTTCTTCTATTTACTAGTTTTTCCATGCATTTTTTTCTTCTTTTCTATATTTAAAGCCTATAAAAATTATTCTCATCGACTGTACTCATACAGCAATGGTTTCCACTGGATCAGAGCCTGGAGAGACACAAATATCCCTGGAACGAGAATGAGGACTGTATTTATGCTAGGTCCCAAATTAATGATAATAATTTATTACTCTTTTTTTAACCTGTACCCTGTCCTGAAGCCACAGAAGTTGCACAATACATCGGCAAGTTTGAAAGAGATGCAACAGTAGAAGGAACAAAGGAGAAAAAACACAACCAGGAGCTTTTATGAATTGAGGCTGATGTGAATTTAGAATTACTTTGCACTGAAACCTCACACTGGTATGGAGATGTAGGTTAGGGTATATTCAGTTTACTCATGAGGAATGCTGATCAAAACACCACAGGAGAATGTAATCCTTATCAGCTTGATCTATCCATATCATACCAGTCTGGAGGTTCCCAAACCTTCTTCTTGGATCCATGTCTAACTATTTAACTTTGCTCTACAAAAAAAGGAAACCAACCAACTAGCCCCCCTAAAATATTACTACAGCTCTTGCATACGGTCAAGACTGGATCCCACTAGCAAAGATCAATTTCAGAAAGAGGCAGAACCGCATAGAGCTAGCTAAAAAATATTTACTCTGTGTGAATCATCTTATTTAACTCTAGAACTCACTCTGTGATGGAAATGGATTATATATCCAGAAGACAATAGTTTGAGAAAATTGTCACATTTCAGTCGGTGATGCCTCTTTGACACTTGAAAAGAAATACAAGACTTTCAGCAGGTTGAAGAAAGGATTGTTCCCTTATTTGTACCACAAGGGGGTGACATGATAGTCCTCATGCATACGCATAAGTGCAGGCTTTGACAGCACCTCCTGCGAAACACCCAGTAACTTATTTTTAGCACAAAGCACCAGTAGTAAAGGGACAGTTGCGAGAGATCATTACTTGAAGTTTAGCAAAGACTTGGCACAACAACTAGGAAAAAAAATATCTGATTGGTCTGCTCAAAGTCCTGCAGATGCACCCCTGTCAAAGCAGCTGAAACTAAATGGGTTTTCTCTTTGATGGCCATTAAACCTGGGTTATGCTCCACTGACCAGCTGATCTAATGGAGAGGTCAATTTTCATGAAATGTGGTGGATAGGAGAGCTAAGGAGATGGGTCATTTTTCATTCAAGTATCTGGCTTTGGCTTTAAAAGAAATTGTCTTGCAAGAAAAGTGAGATAAATACAGAAAAAAATAATGAATGTTCTAACCTCTTTCCTTATAAACTTCAACTCCATCACACTACTATGCTTTGTTTAATCTCAAGGAAAAAAAACTCAGAAGAAACCAGGGTGATGCCTAGACTAATCACAATCACAGTACAACAAATAATACGCTTGCCAGTAATTTGTCGAAAATCCCACTTGCACTTCAGAAACTTTTTCCCATGCTCATCTCTGTGCCAAGCTCTATTCACTTCCCTGGAGAACATGGAAGGGATGGCTTACCTGGAGATGGGGAAGCAAGCATCCCTGCAGCAGTAGCCTTTGCTTTCCAACTCAGAAAAGTTTCAATCAAAGGAAGAGATACAGAACTGAAAAGGGTAAAAGTACCAGAAAGTCGAGGCATCTGTTAAGGGAGAATCGTGTGTGCTGGGAGCCTAAGCCAGTCTTACAAAATGCCGAACAATCACAACTGTCATTACAGCGAAGGGGAGAGGAGTGCTTCCCAGGGATATGTGGCAGGGGATCTTTTCCACCTAAGATAATTGTGAGTTCTGTCACCCAGGGATTAGGTACAGGCTTTGCACACTGTCACAGAATAAGGAATTTGGCTATGCAAATGGATTTGAGGACAAATTAATCAAATAATTATTCCATGTCAATTTCTTCAGTTTCTTTTCTAAAGCTACACATTTAAACTAGGAGATTTCATTTAATAAAAAATCTAGATGGGTATTCTGAGATCCAAATAAATAACAATTCCAAGTTACATTCACTTATCTTAAATGAATTAGAGCAGTTAAAAATAAAGTTCATAGGTCTTTGAACTATCCAAATACATTAAATGATCATATTATAATTAAACATTTATTTTGCCAAGGATATCATGTCAGAAACAACTGAGTAGCAGTCCTCTGCAAACATTTCTGGACTAGCAGACTATATCTACAAAACTAAAACTTTATGAGATTTATTCTTTGAATGAAATGTCAGTGATAAACTAGGATAAAACTCAGTATGTAGCTAAAAGGCTCTTATTACATACCATTTAACTGTCACCACTCAGTAATTGCAATTACAAATTACTGTAGCTTTACAGTCACCAATCTGAGATTAAATACTTGGGAAAAGTACTGAATAGACACCCCGAAGTAAATGATCTCTGCCCTAGTTTGCTAATAGTTTAGGCATTGAAATGCTTGGGTAAAACAGACTGATAGGGTGGGCTGGGAAGACTGCTGCAATGAAAGAAAAGGAATTTGCTAGGCAGTCCCAAATCACAGATTGTCACCTAATCATCAGGGGACCCGTGCCTCAAAGGCATGGACTATGCATGTGGAAGAGATGTAATGCTGTATGTTATGGACTGTATTTGACAAGCTCAGAAAGCCCAACAGACTTTTTCTCTGTATGTGTAACTTAACCAGGAACCATAAATTTCAAGACAAATATAGTATTTTTGGAACAAAGGAGCATTCTGGACAGACCAATTTCTTGTAACCAATTTAACCTGCTCTCTCAAAGGTTCATGTGGAGCAGTACATGGATTGCAAAGGCAGAAACAACAGAATCCCTATCAAAACACTGCTCCACTCACTTTGCTGGCGAGATGATGATAAAGAAAATTAGCTACAAGTGACATAATAGACCAGCTGGTTAGGACACTATTGGAAAGTGTTTACATACAGCAGTGAGAAGATAAGAAAACTAGAATTGACAAGAACAGCGTGGAGGGTAAAAGTATGCTTAAAGAGGAATTTATGAAATGAATAAGATAGCTTTGGAAAAGGTGATACCAAAATAATCCTGCTTGTAGAGCTCAGACTCCAATCTAGCTCATCATCCTTAGCATTCAAGGGACAGTCCTGCTCCTGCCTACAGCTCAGCCAGCACACAGAAAGTGCAGCCATCACCGCCGGTCCCGTGCAGCTCTTGCTTTCCAGCAAAGTGCAAAACCGGCATTTGGATTTGAAAGCCCTATTCCAAAGCACCTGAAATTTGTATCTGCAATTTTAATTGACTGAGAGACCCTTAAACGGAGCGAGCTAAGCACAGCCTGCAGGTACACAATGCCTGACAGTCAGTGTTAACAAGGACATACTTAGCTTGCCTGAAGAAACAAACAAGCACAGAATTGATAACTATTTCATGAATGAGCTGTAACATGTTGTTTTAAAAAGATGCTGTCAGAAGAAAGATAGAAACAAAACAACACATGTTACTGAAGGGCAGTTGCTATTACCTGGGCTATTAGCAAATGGAAAAAACTATTAAAGCAGAAACAGTGTTAGAAATCTAATTCACTTTTCAGCATTAATGCTATTTACTGCTTCACTCTTAAGTTGGAAGAGAGAAAACAGACTAATCAATTTTCAGTCCTAGTCCTAGCACAATTTCTTAGCAGTGCCTGAAACGGTGTAGTTTTTGACTGTATACTTGGAGCTTACAATGTAGACAGACATGATCTTAACAGAGAAAAGGGGTTGTGATGAATGGTGAAAGTTTAGAAGAATGTTGACAACAACATCAGGCTCAGTTAATTCCATCATCTCTGGGGATAATTTAAACTTTCCTGTAATTTATAGTTATTTTTTATTTTCCAGTTCCATTTCGAGTGTCCAAAAATGATCGGGGCTCTGGTGCATTCAAGACTGTTCCCAGCAGAAAATATATTCCCTTCCATTCACTAGCATATAGCTAGACAAGATAGCTAATGAATTTATGAAACCAAATACCAACTCTCTCCCTAACTCCTCTTTTTCATAAAGTTCTCATGTCCCACTCAGGGCTCCTAAAGCAACTCTGTGGCACAGACAAAATCCACCTCCTGAATCCTGTTATTTTTTCTAAAATCTCATTGCTTATGCTTCCACCCAACTTTAACATCTGTGGATCTTTTGAATGTAGTGGACTATATAAGAGAAATGAAAGACGAAGAAGTAAAATGGCATTTGGGGCACACAGAGGACAAAAACATAAATTAAAATAAGGAGTTGGAATTTTACTGACTTTTTATTTTTAAAGTTTGGAAATGCTTCTGCTGAATTTAAGTTTGTGTAAAATCATGAGCCTCTGAAGCACAGGATAAGCACTTTAAATGCAAGCCAAAGGAAAGCAATATACCCTTAGTACTATTTCCATTTAAACTGCTTAGCCACACACTTACAGACATGAAACAATTCCGCCGAGGTCCTTCTGCACGCAGGAAATTCTTCCTGGGTCACTGACCATCATTTAAAGGGCACATCTCAGCCCAGTGTCCAGCGTGAATTTTTCAAATTAGCCTTCAGTTGCTGCCTCTGCAGTACACATGATTGTGCTCAGAAACCCTGAGCTTTTCAGAAAGGCCCTTATACCTGTTTAACAATCAAAAACCAACACAAGAATATATATTTACTCTATTTCACGTGCTGTAAGACCACCTGCACAGGTCCTATAAAAGTGAGATACCAGCCCCTTTGAACGCTCTTTATTAGCCTCGCATGCCTTTCCAAGAGAGCTGCTGTGATTCAGCCCAAGTGACCGCGGCCTGCTGCAGGAATCACTGTAATCCCATGGCCTCTATTATATCCAGAAGGTCAGGAGAAATGATGCCTTCTGTCCTCAAAAGCCTCTGAGTCCTTAATATTGAGGTAGGCATGGGAGAGACTTTTGTGACGGTTGGTTCAGATAAACATCCTAACAGCATGATAGTGTTGGCTTAACCCCAAAGCTATGTCAGCCGTTTCTACTGTCCAGAGACCTTTATGTACCAGGGATGTGAAAGTCCTGCCAACATCAGAGGCGTCTACTACACAGTCCACCTCGCCATCCCTCCTTGAAATTCACCTTTGCAGTGACACTTCCAAACCACTCAACACCCACGAGGCAGCTGGTATGCTATCGCTGCAACTTCCCAACCAAATCATAATCCACTCTATATTACCTTGCTCTCCCTCCATCTGTTTGCTGTGGCCTCTCTCAGGCGTTCACATCTCCGAGCAGTTCGGGTCAAGGACCATCTTTTCATTTTGCTTGTCGTAAGCACTAAGTACTCTAGTTCTTTTACCTTCAAATAGGACGTCCCCCTCTCATGGCAATGCATGCTATAATAAATCACTGGCAACAACAGTCCCGAGAACAGGCCCAGCTATAGAGTAGGACTGGAGTAGCCCGCATCAGCCTCAAACCCCTCCAAGTTACCCACTCTTCACTTGTTGCTCACAGCACAGCAGAGACGCTGCAGTGACACCAGAGCAGTTTTATGGGCAGACCCCAGCCAGAAGCATGACACACACCTTGCAGACACAGACAGAAAACCATCCCTGCTCCTGCGCCATGCCCTTTTCCTTGGTCCCTTTGGACACCGCTTCCATCAGCTCATTGCGGTTGGGACTGGAATCCCTGGGTCTGTGCCATAAGCGAGTGGAAAAATCCATCAAGTTACTAATGTGGATTTAAAAATAACTTTTACACATATTGCCCCCTCTAAAACAATAGCAGCAATAAAACCCACTACTTTCTTATTTCACTGCCAGATATCTGATAACGTTCAGCCCTAGCTTAAGTCCCCATTTTTCTTCTTCCTTTAATTAAAACAAAACAACCCTCTTTGGTCATCTATGATTAAGAAAAAAAAAAAATGAAAAGAGAAAAAAAATAGTTGGGAAATTACATTGGGGAGGTTATTTTATCCTGTTCCAGTACACTTAAAGCTTCATTTTCTCCAGAGAAATAAATTAAATAAGATATAGTTCTTCTGTTAGCTTTAGAAAGATCAAGTGAGGGCTTAAATCAGACCTTAAGAGGGCACCATCTTCCCCTGAAGTGCTTTAACTGGTATCCTCTCCCCCCGCTCTATATCAGGCCAGCTCTGTTTGCCCACCGTGGAACAGATAATACCAGTCTCCACTACATTTGCCTAATTTAATCCTAACCCCTCCAGAGCAGGATCCATGTCCTACATATTCGTACTGTATCTACCTCGGCTGATCTACCTCCATGAAAAAGTATGGTGTCTCCAGATTTTTGCTGATGCCCCATGCAGGGATTACTTAAACTCAGGGCATATTCATGTTTTTTTACAGTAGCAACTCTCTGGGAAGCCCTGTCTGCTTTCTCCTGCACGGACCTCAAGAACTTGGCCTTGAATATTGTGCACGCAGAGGCCCAGATTTAGGAAAAGGTGTTGAGTACATGAGTAAACCCTTCTCTCTTCAGGACAACATTTAAGCACATCCTTAGCTATGCACACAGCATGTGTTTCAGCGTTGTCCAAAATACGACTGATTTCCCAAGCTAGTACCAAAATTTATAGGCAGGACTATGCTGTCCATGTAATTTTAGTTTTCTTTTTTTTCTCCTAAATCCTTTGTTTTGTTGTCACTGTGTGTACTAGGAAAGGCTTGCAAAGCAACCTTAAAAATATCTAAGATCTCTGTCCTGCACTTCCCAGTTTCAATCTCATGATTTTTAAACCAGGCTGGTGATTTTGAGTTCCCTGGCACCATTCTTGCTTTCCAAGCCTGGGGTTCAAACATGCTGCTTGTCAGACAAAGCACCAGCCCAGCTTTCATGGCAGAGCTGCCAGTGGGTCATTTGGTAGTACACTTAAATCGGCCAAAAAACAGCTGTCCCAGACTGTAAGGGAGTGTGCTGGGCTGCTGAAACTCTTCTCCCAAGCGGCCATAAAATAGAGTCGTGTCCGCTTGAGGGTAGGAATACTGTGGGGTGTTTTTCACAAGCATGCCCCAGTGATTGGGAACAAATTCTTTCCTTTCAGTCTATCCCCCTGGATTCTATGCACAGGGTTATGACTGTATAAATATTCTAAGGACGTGGGGCTTTGGAGCTAAGGTAAGGAGGAGAAAGCCAAAGAAAATACATTTTAACTAGCTAGCAAGGACAGTTGCTTCTCCTCTTTCTGTCACCTTGTGGGCTTTTGCAATAGAAGAGATATTTTATTTGTATTTAATAAAGCCCAGCGGTAGAGCTGCTTATGAATCAAGCTGCATCATGCATGGAGCTAGAAAAAATATATATTGGGATTTTCTAGCTCGCTAGAGTTATTAATCTGGCTCAAAGCCTGCAGTAGGATTTAATATATTAAGTGAAATTGCAGGCCTTTGCCCCTGTCTTTTCACTAAGACAACAACATACATACGCCACATTAGATTCCATTTTTTGTACATTTCAGATAAGAAGTGGATTAAATAATGAATGAGATTCCCATTAGCCTGAAATTTTGCTTATTTCAGGCAACCTCCTCCACCCGCTCTTTTTTTTTTAATCAAAATGACTCCACAGTGGAATATTTTTGCATTGATTTGAAGGGATTTTTTTAAGCACTCATTAAATTTGCATTTACACATCTGACAATACTTTTTTTTTGTGTGTCCCTGACACTGAACACTGCATTAAAAAAATAAAAATAAGAGAAACCCACCCTGCTTCCATTTTGAGTCATGTGAAATATTTCTCTGGCAGAGTGTGTAAAGATTGGAAGATCTTTAGGATTCCCCATTACTTGACAAAATCAAGTGAAAGACTCCAGTGTGGCTTTGGTGGGCATCACATGAGGATCACTGTAACTGATATGAGAGACAGAAGATACCAGTGCTTCCCATCTTATGTACTCCTACCAGACTTGTATGGGATTGTCTCTTGCAAAGCACATTTTGGTATTCTCAACAGAACAATGGCTTTCTCACCTTGGGCCCCCAGGTCCTCAACTACTGGCTTTCCACCACCCTAGTAAGAACATGTCTTTCCTTGGGCTGGTGTTGGAAAATTCCTGTTAAGTTTGGTGAGCACTAATACAGAGCTGTGTAGTGAATTGATTCCAGGCAGGAAAGCAGAGATGCTGGCTTCAGTTTATTTTCCAACTAAACAGCAAGTTTTCCCATGTTTTTCTAAATAGAAACCCCTGCCATGAGAAGAGAGCCATATCTTGTGCTTGAGCTGCCTAGGAAACAGTCCTACCAATCTATTTGTCTTTAGAAATGTCAGCAATAGATGACCAACAACTGGCTTGCACAACACTTGACCAAGCAACACCGTCAAGGTCTAGCCAAGCTAGTGCAAGAGTACCAAAGCCAGTTACACTTAGACAAGGATTTTGCCCATCTCTACTTCACGTAGTGGAGAGAGAAATTTCCCTTCTCTGCAGTAAGCCTTTTCTCAAATAGCAAAGCAGAGCAGAAAGCAATCCTTCCCTATTGCCTAGAATGCCATTGGATGCAAGAATCAGCTTGCCACTATTTGCCCCTTCTCACTATCAAAATGCTATATAAATGTTTATGATTGTTATACCATCCTTAACAAAATTCTCCTGACATTCCGCTGAAAATTTCCTTTGCTTCATTTCCTACTACAACTTCTAGTAAATCTCCCTTTGTACCATCATAAGTAGTTCAACTCCTGCCTTGGAATTTACATTTGTGCAAATATACAGAGATAAATATCATATTCTTTTCCTCCCCCTCCCCTCAGTTATCCCTTAGCTAAGCTATATGTATTTGGTTCTTTTAATCTCTCCTCGTAAGTCAATGCTTCACAGGCTCTTCATGACTTTTGTGGCTGTTGTCTGAACTCCCTCCAATTTGGCCACATATTACTGGTGAGAAGATGTCAAAATGGAAAAAAATGGGATGAGCCACTTTCCACTATGTGTATCACAAACTTGCTACTGATACTGTGCAAGGAACCCTCCATAGCCCATGGGGTAGGTATCCTGGAGGCTGATTCTTCATCATGATATTCAGCTGACAGGAAATGACGATATGAAACTGTGTGAAAATAAAGATGTCGTACCCTTATACCAGTCATGTTTTTTTTTTTTTTTTCTTCCCATTACTTTTTTTTTTTTCTGTTTTCAGCCACAAAAATGTGGCTGGAGAAAGTGTTTTCTGCGTTTGCAGTCAAACTCCGAAAACACTGATGTAACAGAGAACATATTTTCATCAATATCTGACTCAATCAAAAAAAGGTGATCTAGTGTTAGGAATAGGAAGCAATGAGCATGCTATCTTAGGGAACAACTGGACCTAGGCTCCGTTCCTCCCTTCTCCCCTTAAATTCCCTTTTGGTTTGTGACTGTGCAACTTAGTGACAAAGGAAAAGGTCCTGAGTGACTGCATTTCTTGCCATTTCAGGGAGTTGGAGGTTTGGTTCAGTAGAGCAGATAAAGCACTGAGATCCCCAGCCAGGCGTGCAAATCCTTTCTTAGCTATTGGGATATACTGGCTTCTCTCCGGCTGCTTAAAGAACAAATGCAGTCAGCACAGTAACGACCTACTACCCAACACATAATTGTATATTTTTACCATTGCAACATCCTCAAAATATTCCTTTTGAATCAGAAAATCTCTGTGCTGGGTGCTGTACAGGCAAGGCACTGAGCAAACAGCCAGCTGCCACCCCCCACACACTCAAAGTCTGTTTCGGCTCAGTGCCAATAAATGGCAGAAGTGTACAAAAGGACAATTTTGTTCAGCCTGAAAATCAGTGATTTCCACATGGTGCCAGCTGACTATGGTTACTGGAGTTTTATTTACAGCAGTATGAAAGCTTTTTAATTGTACAGGAAATAAAACACCAAAGGACTCCTCCCCTCTATCCCTATTTTGCAGAAGATTTAGTTTACAAATCTATCCTGTAAGAGATCTTTTGCACTTTTATTTTTCCACCAAAAGATATACTGGTTATTTACAAACACAATTAAATGTGGAGAGGAGGGACTGTAAATTGCAGGGACTCAAGAGGAAGGTCTAGCAGCCAGGCCCAAATTTAAAAGCTGGATTCAGTGAGTATAAAGCGTGGCACTTCCCATGCACTTTAGTGCACGACCACTTTGCAGAAATGGAGAGAACAGAGGGAAAAGCATGATAAGTTGGGGAAAATCAGAACACCCGGGTTCTTTTCATGTCTCAGCCACTGTGTGATAATATTAAGTCCTTTACGATCTTTGGATCTCAGGTCTTCTGCACCTAAAAAGCCATATTTTCCTTCCATAGAATTTTTGGGAGGTAAATCACATGTGTTACAGAGAGTAGGGTGAAAGGAAAATGGATGACCTATGTTTCCCTGCCTCTCTCTTCCTTCTCAGCCCAGAAGGAGACCTTGTAGGGGTTCAGATGCATTCAGAAACACATGCCATAGAACAAGGAGAGAGTTTATTTCTGCAGCTGCATTAAATTTCCCACTGCTAGGGATTGCCAGGTCCCTTTTAGGGTCCCACGTTTGTGCACTCTCTCAGGGTGTCATCATGGCCTTACACACACAGTTCACACTACTCTTTACTTCAGAAGTTCCCACACATTTCCAGTGATGCCTCCTTAGCTGCGGTCCCAAAACCTGTCATTTGGGAACTGCTGCTCCAGCATTTACGTCATGGTGGATAAAAGCCTTCATGCTACAACAGACCGTGGAGAAGCCCATTGTGCACTGTGCTCTCTTGAGTCCCAGGGCTTGCTCCACTAATGGGCGCTGCCCGGTCCTCTCAGGGCAGGCCAACTGTCAAAAACAAACGTGGCATGATTTGGAAATAAAACCCAGAGCAACTGGGTTAACATCTATTAGCCTGAGCCAGAGAGACTGTGGGTCTGGGCAAGACATTCCTGAGGTGGCAGCTGTGGTAGCTGAAGCCAATACCTAAGGATAGGTTAGCACCAGCAGCAGCAGTTTGAAAAACCAAATCTTCTGATGGATCCACTCATAGTCTGCTAGGTTCTAATTATCCATCAATTAGATACGTCTGGTCCTGCCTTGCAGCTGAACAGACACCCTTTCAGGATCCCTTCCAACTAGTGCACTGTGCTAGGATTTTCTCGATAGTTATTATCTGTGATGTAAAACTGATATATAGAGCAAGAAGGGATGGGCAGACAGAAAAAAATGATTTTAACTTGAGCAAGTGCTGGGAAAAAGGTCAGTGAGAGCAACAAGGTGAGGGGAAGCTCTTTCCTTTTCCAGATTTTGAGCAAACAGCTTCCCTGTGTTTCTTCCTTTTCTCACAAGAGACCCCTCTGTAAAACTCAAAGGCAGCTGAACTCTTTTATAAAAAATCAGGAAACAAGTGATAAATATGGCTCAAAAGCAAAGGAGCTGAGCTGGCAACTACTAACAGATTATTCAAAAACTGCTATTCACCCAAAAGAAAGAGATGGGAGGGGGATAGGAGTGGGTGAAGGGGGAGTCCACCAAAACGAAGACAGATAAAAGTAACTGTCATCTGCTTTCATTTTGTGCTCATGGTAAGCTCCTGTTTCAAAGTCCAGCATCCCACAGTAACAGCTTGTTTTTCACTTTAGCCCCAGAAAAAATACTGTTGTCAGTAGTCTCCCCCAGCACCACAGCCTGGCTGGAAGGTCCTGCTTGAAAAAAACATATCCTATGGACTGATCAGCCATCCCGGAGTAAAGACTCCAGAACCTTAATGGGGAAAATCACCTTTTCTGCTCCTACCTGCAAGGGAAGAGTGCATTTTTTGAGCCCTGGATGCTGAAACCAGAGAGAACACTAGGTCCATTTCGGTCAAGCAGGAGTTGTTACTCAGAAGGAAAGCAATGGAGATGAACCAATCTCTATTCTTCCTATCAGGTATCTGACCAATGCAGACTCTCATAGCAGGTATAACTGTCTACCTACCCTAGAAAGAAGGAAAATCTGTTCATATTAGGTCATACAATCTATGTTGTCTGGTACAGGGTTTACCATCCTTCTTTCATCTTGTCCAGCCAATATCTACATTTTTCACACACACTGTGTCCTGAAGGATAAAGTATGCTGCATTACAGGAACAAGTCATCCTGACTACAAATGTTACCCAGTAAAGCTGTGGGCTGGGACCATCAGATTTCAAGGGGTGCATCAGTTCAAAGCTTATAGGGAGGTGTGACCACTGTCCTGCACAAAGGTGACACAGCGGGCAGAACCTTTCTCTTGAGTGATGCAAAGCCTATCAGGACACCACTCATCAGTTACTCCGTAGTTCCTCACCACCGTGTGCAGCAAGTGGTACGTCACACTCACTGAGTCCTTACCAAAATGTCTTCATCTTGAATTTGAAAAGAAAACTATATTTAGCCACAACACTGATAGAGGAGACTGTAAACACAGTAAAAGCTTTTTTTTTTTTTTTTTTTTTTTTATAAAGGCAAATTTAGAAGTTCACCATAGTCTTCTTCCAGGAGGTCCTTCCAACCTTCCTCAGCTCAGTTCCCCCACTGACAGGCTAGGGAAGTAACAATTTCCACTGTCTCCTCAAAATCTTAGTAGCCTTAGTACACGGAAGACTACAATTGCCATCAAACTACAATTTCCTCCAAACCCTGCCACTGTTCTCATCAAGTTGCATAGTGTTGCCTTTCTTAAACAAAATACTCTATATTTTCCAAAACTTTGAGATTTTCAGATAACTTTGCAGTACTGAAATATTTTATGATGAGAGAATATCTTATTACCAAGTTTTTCATGTTTTAACAAAGAAAAAACTGGGTGGAACCATAGACAGAATAAATCAGCGATGTCACTGTTGCAATAATCAGATTATTATACACAGGGAACACTTGACACCTTGGATATAATCATTGCAGTTTTCTTTTAACCTGTCTCACTTTTGTTTTAAACACACCTTTGCAGGTCCTGCAGCGACCCTGCTTGCTGGCTCCCTGGTGGAAACTTGTCCTGCTTTTATGAAATGCGAAAGCAGCTTCTTTCCCTGCACGCTTCTCTATTATTTGAAGCTTAGCCCCAGGAGAATGCACAGCATTTCAGATCAGACCCAAAGGAAAGTATGTCACCAGGAGGAAAATTTTTGCATACTTCAAAATACACTATGAAATTATTTTTAATCTCTGCAAAAGGGTTAACAGCTTCCCCCTTGAATTCAAGGTTCCAATGCCCGTTTACAAAGGTCATCATAAATCTGCTACAATTATCAGTTTCTCATCTCACAGCAGATTTGTCAATCTGTCCATGGCTGCTTCCCAATGAATCCTGGTTCAAGCTTCAGTCCTTGCCTTAGTAGCACTTGAAATACCCAACAAAGGAGGATGAAATAGTGAAAACAGCAGTGCTAGACCCAGCCAATAATTCCTCAAGCCCAGCACCTATTTCAAATAGTAAGCAGAAGATGTTTATGGATGAAGAATAGGAAAGATCCTAAGTCAATTCCTCCTAACCAGAGACTCTTCTTCTCTGGATATCAGCAATTATGGAAATTCCTCAGAAACAGGTTATGTGGGGAATCATATCTAAGAGTCACCATAGATTCCTTCTCTAAAAATTTGCCTAGCATGAATTTGCTTACTACTCTTATTTATTTATTTATTTAAACCTCCAACTCCAGGAATACTTTTTGATCTTCACTGCAAAAACCAGTTCCACGTTTTGACTATTGCTTGGGGAAGATTCCTTCTTTTCAATAGAGCAACTTCTGCCTTATATTTAGAACTTAATGTCTCTACTCCAAACTATCCCAAAGCTGCTGTTTTGCTGGAACCCAGCTAACTTTTCTTCTGTTTGCCTCTATGCCCTCAGGACTGACTGTACGTATCCCGGGTCTTTCAATGATACTGGGTATTTTTCAGGGACGTGGCACTTTTCTAAGCTATGCAGCACATCCTCCATATATTGCGAAAGCTTTGGATACAATAATTGCCTTTGCAAAGTATTAAGGCAAACTAATGAAGCTTGCTTACTACAAATTTGTATCTTAGGCCTCCCATGTTCTCCCATCTCAATAATCCAGCCTCTTCCATAAGTTCCTCTATGTCCAAAAGACTGTGAGCCCTGTAGCTAATGCAGGGTACTGTGCATGCCAGACACATTGGCTAGTATGTGGGTGCAGATTAGACAGCTGCTGCCCTGGCTGAACTCTGCCCACCATCTCCTCAGCAGGGAAATGCATTTGTATCCTCTTTGTCTGCCAATTTTTGCACAACTAGTGGAATTGCAATTGTCAAAACTTTTAGCGCTTTTTAAATGTGGTTAAAATCAATTGGTAGGTTCAAAAATATCATGGGGGAGTGTAGATGGAAATGAGGGCAGTGAGGAAGCAGGTGAACAAACAGGTGTAGGTGGAGTGTGTTACTGAATAAGATGTGTTTTCTTTGGATACAAGACCAAAAGCATTGCTCAAATCCAAGCAAAATGAAGGTTTGACTCCGTCTGTTCCTCCCACCCGACCACTCCAATTGGAGCCAGTCTCTTTACTCAATGCAGTCCCACATAGTAGAGGCAACTGCGGTTGGGCAAGCGAGAGCAAGAGGGAGCAGAGCTCTAGCCTTTTCTGCAGCCTGGGGTGAGCCTTCACACATGGCCTCGCTGAGGACCAAATCTTTCCTCCCCTTTATGCATCTGGTGCGTCAGATGTCTCCTTTCTCTACACCCACTTCCTACTGAAGCGAAAATCAGGGATGAAACTTCAAAGATAGCAAACCTCCTAATCATGAAGGTCCATCTAGAGTGGGCAGGGAAAGGACACATCCCCTTCAAACATTCCCAACTACAGAGAATTCCCTATCAGTGTATTTCCATGTTTAATTCTTTGAGTAGGTCGATATTTGGGTGGATCAGGTAGGGAAAAGGAGGGGTGTAAAGAATTTAGTCCTGTCTGCCAAAAAGCAACGCAAAATCTGCTCCAAGCAGAAACAGTTATATTTGTGGAAAAAAAAAAAAAACAAACAACCAAAAAACCACAAAAAACCCAACAAAAAAAAGCAAAACTGAGAGAGAAGGAAAGTAAAGAAGGCTTGGGGATGTGTGTGCGTGTATATATTTCATAACTATTATTAACATTAAAGTTGAAAAGACTTCAAGACAAAGAAAATCACCATCAAGAACAAAGATTTCAAGCTAAGATATTGAGTGGTCTCAGCTCCCACTATGCCAAATGGTAGGATCACATAACTTGTTCCTCTCTGAGGCTCTGCTATTTGAAACATTTCTTTGGGGTCTAAATGTGAAAGCAATAAAAATAGTTGATTATGGTGGCAGTGATGAATCAGGAGGATTTTTTTCCTCTAACACAGAGCTTGACTATACTAAGGAAAGCACTATTATCCTAACAGTGATTCTGTCTGTACCCCAAATCTTCTTGCCTCATTTCCTGCTACAGGTTTAAAGCAGCAGCTTGCATTCCTTACAGGTTTCTCCCTTCCTCTCCCACTTGCAAAATTACCACCAGAATCAGCAGGTCCCATTTCAGATAATCTGTTTCTGCCCTCCTTCCTCTCAGTCTTTCTTATCCGCTCTATCAGAAAGTGTAAAACAATGGCCCTTTAGGTCAAAATCTTTTGTTTAAATCTCTGAAAGATGAGACTCAAAATGGATTTTAAAAAGGTCAGAGATCTAAGCTTCCAATTCTCTGTGAACATGAAAAGCCTGAATCTGCTCCAAGACTCCACTGAGCAGAAAGACACGGGGATGGGAAAAAATTTGCATGGAACTGCTGTTCCTGAATCTTCTTTATCATTTCCCCCCTCTTCCCCACCTACAGCCTCCATATAGAGGCCACAGCAGATACCTTCTGCAGCTCACAAAAATAAATACTGAATAGGGTAATTCATACTCTTCCTCTCCATGCTGCACTCCCTACTCTCTTTTTCTGTGGCGGCAACACAAAATGCCCCACTGAGGTACCTGTCTTTAAAGACAGCTAAAGCTAGAGGAAAGAGGAGAGGGAAAGGGAAAAAAAACCCTGAAAATAAAAGATACGGAAAAAAAAAGCTGGAATCATCCAACAGGAAACATATTTCACAGACTTTTAAGGGTTCAAATCACAACTGTACCTGATTACTGTGAAATATATCACTCACTTTAGAACCAAATTTACCCACACAAACTTGGTGTTCTTTCCCTGTTTATTATTGTAAGTTATTGCCCTCCAAAATGCTGACTCATGAAACCCAGCTTATGGAAAACATTCTATATGTTAAGGCAGCAAATCCTCACACCATCTCTGCTGCTGCGGTTCTTGTCTCTCCTACTATGAGTGTCAGCCAGGACATAAAGCAAGGGATTTGGTACTCCTGTGTTTTTTTTTCTTGCTTTTAACACTGATGATTTATGTGATATTTGGCACAGCACTCTAAATTAGACTTCCCCTGTATCTACCCACATGTCTATAAAATGAGAATTGAGTGTCCAGTACTCTCAAAAAACCCCATTAAGACATACTGAACTGCTTCCCTCAAAAAACATAAGATTTTATATATTTTTTTCCCTTAATTTTAAGACTGTACAGGTTAGAAGTTTATTTCTAGAGAAGATGTGAAATGGAAACTCAGCTTCTTAAATAATCACATTTCTAGCAGGTGAAACTTTATGGAAGGTCCAAATATCATCGTGCAGGTGAAAAATATACACAGAATCAGAGAGGGGGAGAAGGAGAAACGGCAAATCAGAAAGTTTGTCCTCAGGGGAGTTGTCAGGTCTCAACAGTTAATGTTGTCAGAAGTGCTTTGGAAGAACCTCAGGAGAAATGTGTAAAAAAGTGTACAATGGTTGTTATTTACTTTCTGAAAGCTAAATATCACATTTTAAAGGCCAGACATGCACAAGTCCAGGAGGGTTTAGGCACCAAGAGGGTTTCTCTTCCAGCCAAGACCAGACAGGCTAGAACTGGGAAGAGTTACTATTTACATCTACTTTACAATTAAGCAACAGTACAAACATAGTACTACAGCTTCCCTTAACACAGTGCTAAAGCTCCTGGTCCCAAACCTGCATGGGCCTCCTGCACATACTTAACTTGGGTTTCATTGAGTTCAAAGGGATTACTCATGCATGTAATGTTATTCATACGAGTGAGTACTCACTGGATCCGGGGGCGGGAGGGGGGGAGCGAAGCAACTGTTTTCAAAGATTCAGAGTATTCAGCAGCTTTTATTACTAATTATCACTCTGGTTTACTTTCCATTTAATATCATGCTGCATTTCTTCTTCGTATTTTATAAACACATACACAGAGATCAGCATCTGCCATTGTGAATTTCAGCAGAGCAAACCCAATTAACTATCATGAGATCGACTCCTCTTGATTTTAATTCTGGATCAACAAACCCAGGAAGTCCCACAAATCACACCTGAGGGAGACCTTCTGAATGACTTTTAATCACCAGGGGTCTGGATTAAGTCTACCCGGGAAATGGATTTTCTGATATTCTCACTTTATTCACTCTATGAGAAACACAAATTTTTCATTGAAAATAAAAATAATTTTTTGGCCAAAACTTGATTTTCTTCTCTACCTTTCCCTTTTAATTTATCAATGCTAAATCACTATTCTCAGGAAAAATGTCTTTTCATAAAAACCTGTATAGGTTCAATACGTAGTTACTCCCAATCACAGATCTGATAGAACTTTTTTACTAATCCTTATTTGGACAAAACTTACAAATAATTTTCTGTGTCCTTTTTGAGGCCCTCTTCTCACTCTTTCTAATTGATGTCTTTTCTGGTAGGAAGCTGGAAAAATCAGACCTACCTCACTTACATTGCATGGGTACTCTCCATTTTCTCAAGCATGCCTTGTTCTGCCACAGCTGATCTATGGCCTTACACAGCATAGGAATAGTACAACACCGTTGGTTGGGGTTTTTTTGGAGGGGTGAGGTGTACTGTCGGTA
Organism: Leptosomus discolor; assembly: GCF_034619465.1. Classification (NCBI taxonomy): domain Eukaryota; kingdom Metazoa; phylum Chordata; class Aves; order Leptosomiformes; family Leptosomidae; genus Leptosomus; species Leptosomus discolor. Next base: position 85,322,154 of record NC_141419.1, read on the forward strand.
ACAGATATTCTCAAATAAGCCTGCTTTCAGAAATATAAGAAAATGTCTTTTACAGTGATGAGCTTTTCTGGTGGTACAGCCAGGTTGAGGATCCTACAGCCACTTGTCAGCACTCGGAACGTGCTGGTGAGATTGGCCATCTTGTAATTAACAAGTAGGTTCTTCTCTGTGGACAAGTAGTTGGGGTTACTGCCTCTTCCTAGCATGCAATCCAGGGAGATACTCCTACACACACCTCATACAAATCATGTTCTCCACAGGAAGCATCACCAAGTTTGTGCGCAGAAAGCTTTCCCTAGGAGAACTTCACACTCTTCACTGACCACACAGGGAAAGGAGGGACCTCTAACACCAGGCTATACAAACACCCCTTCCTGATCCTCCTTGAAAGGTGAAGCAATCTGCCCAGGTCATGCAGTAAGTCAGTGGAAGCCTATGTCTTCTCAAGTCCCATCCCAGTGCCTCCTCCACAGCTTTACGCTCTTCCCTTTGTTTTAGCTGATGCCCTCTAAACTGACAAGCCCAACTTCCAGAGCCCTCCTGGCCCCGTCTGTCATCCCAGCTGAAAGAAACTCCATTCAGGCTGTCCAACTTGGGCCAGCCCGAGCAAGCAGAGCTCACAGATGGTTAAATGCATTTGACATTTCACTGCAGGGCCTGCAGCAGAAATCCTTGCCTGCTGTAGCCGGAGCCCCGGATAGTAGCGAATCAAGGCTCGTGGCTCCAACGCTGTGTGTGCACACTCTGCTGTGAGTTAATATTATTGGCTCGCCCCTCAATCATGCCTTTTCCAGCTAGCTGCTCCTGTCAAAGCACATCTCATTAGGCCTGAAGGCTCAATGAAATGGAAATTCATGTTTAAATTTAAAAACAACATATTGACCCTGGGAGCCAGTGATGTCTACATTTTTAATAACTTACTGAGAATAAAAGGAGTGTATGTGTATGGAGGAAGGGGGAGGGCTGGGCAGGAGGAGAAAGAGAATGTGGAAGTGGAGGGAGGACGAGTGGATAGGGTAAATAGCCAGGCAAGGACTCTGGTCCTCTCCACTTCCCTCCAGCTCCATTGGCACTTTATTTGTCCCTCTTGCTGCATGGAAAGGAGTTCAGGCTTCACTTAAAGGGACTTTGTAGCTTCAGCGTCAAAGTATGTCCATAATCTGACACTAAAACAATGAGGGAGGGAGAAGAGCATTGTCTAATGCAGGCTGTACATATACATATGTGCACACCCATCCACAGGCACGTGCACACCCACGTGTAGACCCTGGTCCCCAAGCCCAGAGCATTGCCAGCGAGATGCATTTTATTTGTAAAGAGAAGTGGGGTGCTGCAGAGCGTGAGTAAACACAGAGCCTTTAGGAGGAGGATGTGAAGACAGCCATGCTGCATGTGACTTGCCATGTGGCACCAACCCCAGCCCCCTACGCCTCCTCTGATGTCATTCCCAGTCAGAGAGGCACGTACAGCTCCCTTGCTCCTTCCACCACGCTGGTTAGGTAACCTGGGGGGTGAGGCAGAGACAGCATGTCTTCTCTTCTGTGATTGCAGGAGGAATGATGCTCGTTCTGCTGGGCTTCAGTGTTCTCTGCTAGCACCCAGGGAGCTGGGGAAGAGGAGGCGAAGGTGGGAGGTCGTCTTATTGTGTGATCAATGTGGACCCCACAGCAGTGTTTTTTTGAAAGCAAGCAATCTGACAACGTCATCTTGGCTGGCATCCAGCCTGGGAAATCACAGGCTGCACAGATAAACCCGCACTGGCTGCTGTGTCTCCAGACGGAGACGGGTTGCTGTGTTGTCGCACAGTAGCAAGAGTCTCCTGGTGCAAACTACATCTCAGCAGGAGGTGAAAGTCAAGACTACTGGGTTGGGGGGGGGAGCATGGAAAGACAAATTTGCAACAAGCTTTGAGATCTTCAGATGGAATTGCTATAGATGAGCAAAGTATGCCTGTCTAACATGGGAGAGCTGAAATCAGCTTCGAAAGATCTCAGTTGTTTCTCCTCTGCTCCTTTCACTTTCTCAGCACTGTATTCCTAGAGTACTAAGCAGTCCTGTGGCGATGTCTCTGGTCTGTAGCTCAGCCCTAGTCATCTGTCTGGCTCAGAGGGACATGTCTGTGTACCAAGAACCTGAACAGAACTGGACTGAAGACTCCCTGACCTACATTCCTGTTCAAAGATGTCCACTGCAATTCAAAGTAAGCTCTAAACATTGTAGGCATGCGAATTCCTCAGGTTTTCCTCATTTTAACACGAGATCTCCTATGCTGTACAACTTATCCCTCTGTTGTCCTGCAAATTATCCTCCTATCTTTTCTTCTAGACTGCTTACCATTAACCCTCAGTTCTGCACTGCCTTTCCTATCTTCCTTTTGCAGTCTTTGACTACTTTGATAATTTCCCCAGCATTTTTCGCTCCGACACTGATGGGTTTTGTTTCATACTGTTGCCATTTTCCAGTCATATTCAAAGACTGTTCAAAGAGTTTAAGGCCAGATTTCTCTGTCTTGCCTCCTTGATATCACACACCACAATTTCCACTCACTTACTGAACACCTTGCTCTTGGCTAAAGCATCTTTTCTAGGAAGGCATCCAAATGTAGATTTGAAAATCTACAAGCATTTGAAAACTTAAAGCAATGAAAAATTCACTAATTTGAAGTTATGACAAGGTTCAATTACACTCACTAATTACAAAAAAATCATACCTTATAATTTTTGACTGGCTTCCTTTCACAGGTATTAGTTCTTTGTGTCACTTTCCCTGAGAAGCTAGAGAAATTTTGTTGTTCAAATCACATGACACTCTTAAGCACTTTTCATCTTCTGCAAGCCTGCTCCATCTGCCTCACCTTCTCCTTTATGGCTCACTGAGTGATTCTCCATCCCTAACACCTTTTTCCTCGTGTCCCAGAAGCCACCACAAGTCCTCACTTGCTCTCCCCCACCACCCAGGTGCCCTGGTGAAGTGTGGTTTAGATACAGAAGGACCTGTGGTGGGCTTTCAGGCTGGTGCGTTGGGCCTGTGAATCCTCTCTGCAGGTCAGATACCAGATACCTCAGAGCCCCTCTAGACAGGAGCCTGCACATCTTACCAAAATGGTGCAGAAGTCCATGGAGCTTCTTCCATATCCCTCCCAACTCTGAGGCCCGATGTGCAAGAAGAAAGAGGAGTGGGCAGAAAATCTGCAGGGGTCACATACGAATGCTATTAAGTAGCCTTTGGTCTTCTATTTTATTTATTTATTAAGCTAGATAAGGAGTGCAAAAAGGGATGGAGGTACTTTGTTTCTCAATTTGTGTCTATTATCTATCGAAATTTGACATAATGTCTCCACAGTTGCCCTTAATATTCCACTGTATATAGAATATGACTAGCTCCACCATCTAATGTGACAGCTTAGGAAGATTAAAAAGAAAAGCTAAACTAGCAGTAGTTGGAGATGAGGAAAAGTAGCACATTTATGAATAATTTCAGCTGAATTCTAACAACATTGCATTCCCTGGACAGGACACATTTATTATCTTATTCACCATGACTACTGCAACATTAGTGATTTGTTACTGAATCAATTATTAATTCATATGAGTGAATAAGGCTCTGTCACTTAACTCTTCAGCTGGCCGTGCCCCTTATATACTGATTATGATTTTTAACTCTGTTTTCCTTCCAATCATCCCCCTTATCGTTACATCCATAATGAAATAAAACGCTGCTTTCCATTTCAGAAATCCATTTGACAAAAGCCACTCCTTTTTCTTTTAATTGCGAGTCTCTTCCCCCTACCACAAACTCATCTTTTGACACATGAAATTTGTACCCAAATGACAAAGGAGGCAGACTTAGAAATTGCTTGCGTAAGACATGATCTGTGAAAGAAACAGGTTAAAAAGATCAGTCAAATGAAAACTTTTCCCCTCAAAAGTTTCTTAGATTCCCACCACTGAAGTTGCAGGAGAAGGACTTTTAAATGTTTTGAGGTGTTTGGTCTCTAGGATAAAAAGTATGCTGCCACAAAACATAGATATCAGGTTTTATGCTCCAATGGTGAGATACAGGAACAGACGAGATCATGAACTCAATCAAGGCCACCAACAAAAGCAGGAGCAAAGATACAGGTAATACCCACACCATCCAGTCTCATGCTTGCAGCAAATACACCTCTCTTGGTCAGCTAGCTAGAGAACCATGCAACAAATTTGAAGAGCTGGATTGTAATCAAGGCTCCGTCACTGGTTTACTGCCATGGGCAGTGACGGTCACATCTGAATTTTGTCACCCCACTGCCTTTAAAAAAATACATTAGAAAGAAAAAGGAACATACTAAAACCTTCACAGTATCCATTACAAGCAATTGAAATGACAGTCATTAGTTACTCCTTGTCATGTGGGAAGTACAGCCTACTTATCTATAGTCATTAAGCAGAAGGTAAAAACAATCATTTTAACAGTAACTACTGTCAATGAAATATATTGTGATTAAGCTCTAAGTTGTGTTTAAACCCTGTATGTACAGTGACAGAAGAATGGAAGCTACATGGCTCCAGGCCAGGTCCAGTTGTTACCTGAATTTCTCATGTAGCCCATTGGAGCAAGTTGTAAGCAGCTTATCTGTGCCTGATGCAGGTGAGGTGCACCTAGCTGCATTCCCGGTCTTACAGACTAGACTGTGTCAGCTCAGGGTGGCAATCAGCCAGTCCTTGGTGTTGACCAAAGCAATGGCTGTCATATGCGTGAGTGATGCAAACGTAGCCACCTGTCCATTATAACAAGCAGCAATATCCAGCCCTAAGGAAAGGAAAAGGTTGCAGCATCCCAAGCGTGGATCCCTCTTGGATCTCCTAGAAGGCTTAAGTCTGTCCATGATTACCATTCAATAGCATAATCTGCAGATAGTTCTATAAATGATGTGCATAGTCACCAAGCACTCTGTGCCCCATACAAACTTGCCTGCTGAAATTTGATGGGTTTTTTTGATAGGAAAGTGGCTTTCACCTCCCAAACCTTTGGAAAGGTTGAAAGGTTTCATTTTTTCTTTAGTCTACCCTTTCCAGTATCTCCCCAAAAAGTTTCAGCAGCAGCAAGTTTCAAGACAAGCATAAATGATTTGGTGTAAAACTTCAGCCAAGATCTCTCAAAGGGACTTGGATGTGCTTGCTTGAACTGGGTTTTTAGAAGATAGAAAAATGGTAGTTTCAGTATCATGCCTTTGAAGCACATCAACATAAGGCCATCCTCCATCAGTGATGACTGAAAATGAAGGGCCTTCAAATATCTCTTACAAAGGGACTTAGTCGCTGATTAGTAACTTCCTGACATCCTTCAGATTACCAGAATGACCCAGTAACAGATATCAGTATAAAGCTAGAAGGATAACACTGAAATCAACAGAGATCTTCCAATTGACTTTACTGCTACCACAAATGAAGCTATCAGGGCACATGACTTACATCCTTACTGCCAAACAGCATTTCTCTTACAGTACAGTGTACATCAAGGGTCAACAGGACACCTTACCAGCCAGGTTTGCAAGAATAGTACTTAAATGAAAAATTTCCTCAAATTATGCTTTGTCGTTCTTTAATGAGAGACTGGAGAAAAAGATAGCATTTTTAGGAAGGTGATTCTAAATCATGCTTACTCACAGCTGGTACCTGGTGGTGTCAGGTCATTCCTTTTAGTGCTATCACCTGCTATAAAGGTTTCTACAGACATGAAAGGACCAAAGGCTTCTAAGTTATGATCAAAATCTCTCTTTCCCCAACCTCCTTCCAACTTCACTGCCCAAACTGGGACCACATCACAAGAACTAAAGTAAATAGCCTAAATGATGACAGGTCAATTAGAGGATTGAAATCATGTCCGATTTCATAATCTGAAGCATTATAAGTAACACAGAAAGGATTTGTCTACACATGCAAAAGTAAATATTTGGTTTTTATCTTGACATTGTCCTTTCAAGGAAAGTCAGAGAGGGGAACAGACAGAGATTATGAAGAGGATACTAATGTATTGAAAAGCAAATGGTTTATGGTTAACCATTAGGTAACATAGGGAGAATGCCAACAAGTCACTGTAGTTGTTGGAGAAAGGGACCAGTCATGACAACATGACCCATTCAGTCTACTAAGAGGGGTTAAAAAGGTCCTTGATTAATTACTCTGCATGACATCAATCTTCTCATGTAGTCAAAACCAATGACTTCTGCCCCACACATCCTGCAGTCACACAAGGTGGTATACAGATTAAAGTTCACATGCAAACCACAAATACACATTGCACTGCCTGCTTCGCTCAGAGAAAAAGCGTATTTTCTACAGTCACATGAGGAAGACAATGGCAAAAGAAATAGTGCTCAACCCTCTACAGTCCTATTCCAGCCAAAACTGATCAAGTTCTGGCTGCTTACTTTGTCAATTTTTTGTCAAAGTTTTTTCTCACACTTAGTCTCCCCACATCTGCATAAATATTCTCTAATATTCCAGTTCTTTCTCATTTTGACAAGGAGAAGGAGATATAAGTCTTGAAAGTCGTTTGCAAGAGTTTTAGTCCATGCTTCAGAAACTGAAATTCACCTCTCCATTTTCCACAATTCTCATTATAATTAAAATGGCTGTGAAAGACAGGCAAGGTCTCTGCATCAGCTGAGCTGGCTTGACATGGACCTCAGGAAAACAAAGCTACTCATGGAAAATGTTTGTTTATAAAAGCCTAAAAGGACAAAAAACAGAAAAAAAAATCCTCTATCATTTAAGCCTGCCCATAAATCTCAGTAAGACTGCAAAGTTGCAGCTTGCTTGGTATATTTTATAGACAGAGATCTTGCTGACTTGGCTGACACTAGCTAGGAGGCGGGGAAGGCAGGGAAGTTGAGATTTGGGGTGGGTAAACATTCCCATCCATCAAGCGATTGGATTTGCAACTAAAGCTGTGAAAGCTACATCAGATTAACGTTGCCAGGGCAGGAATGATGTGAAAATCATCCGTCTTTAATGCAAGTGACAGTAGGGACAGCGAATACACACGTGGGGCCACAGCAGTCCTGGTCCCTCTGTACATTCAGGCCAAGGTGCAAGGGAAAAAAAAAAAAAGAAAAAGAGACTCCCATTCAGTTCCATCCTGTTTCTACTACAGAAGCACCTCCTCAGTTCTTTGCACTTGGTGGGGAGCGGGGAGGGGAGAGTGGAGGACAGGATCCAACAACCAACCCTACAATTTCCCTTCAGCCTCACATGTCTCTTGTTCAGAGCAAGATGCCCCAATTTTGCTGAACCATGTGAAAAAAACCTACGGAGGTTTTTGTCCTCTGGAATTTCTCATCAAAGGAAAGAGCTGAGACCGAGCAATTTAATTCACTTAGGACCTTTGTGTCTTAATCCATGGAGCAAGGTTTTCAATCAGCTGTGGGGTGACAGGGGAAGGCGGCTCTGTGTGGGCTCCCTGGGGTGCAGGCGTGGGGGTGGAGGGCAGAGAGGGAGGCGAGGAGCTGAGCTGTGATCAGTCACGGAGCTCCCACCCAGCCTGAGAGGAGCCGACCAGGCATTACTGCACACCAGCCTTCGGGAATGCAAAGCAGCTTTTGCGTGTAGGTCATTTCAGGACAATGATGATAATTAAAAAGAACCCTGAAACACACTCACAGACCAAATGACGAGGGGAAGTGGAGTCTGTGGGTGAAAAGGGAATAGGTCCAGCTCCTCCCTAGGGGGGGAGATGGAAGATGCACGGGAAACAAACTAGCTTTAAAAAAAACATATACAAGGAGAATCTATGGAAACAAGAAGGATAGGAAAAAAAACACCAAAAAAAAATCAAACAGAAGAGGGACAGCACACATTTGGACTGAGAGACCAAAGAGACAGAGAATACTGGCTGAATAACAGAGCAGGTTGCATGATTCGGGCAGTACCTCAGTGTATCTTGAAGCCACCTGCTTTCCATCCTCAGTCTCTTCACACTTATGTAGCCTTGCCAGGGCAGGCACTAGGTTGGATCCTGGCATTGAAACAGGCAGAAGTCCACTGGGGTGTGGGAATGTGAAATGACCTCCAGTGTCATGCAGTACAGAATGTGCTTCACCCCCCTCCTCAGCCACACCCTGACTCTCAATGTCTCCAGCTACCAAAGTGTCATTGCTTCCCCTTGCAGCTTACAGCTTGGTTCTGCAGAAAAAGGACCAGAGACCATGATTTGTACAGCACTTGCCAGCTAAGGAAACAGAGAAAAACTTTGTTCATATGTGTGACACCTACATGTACATGTGAACCCATCCACATATATACAAACCCATTCCCCTCCTCCCCTGGCTTTATAAAAGGTTTGCTTCTACTTTAAGGACACAGTTCAGGAAGGGCAGCTGTTGAATCACATTTCTCCACAGAGTATGCAGCTCTGAAACAAAATTTTATCATGAAAAAATCCCTGTGGGCTGAAGCTGGGAAGGAAAAACAGACTCCTGACCTGGAGTTGTTAAAAATGGCTTTTTGCAGATGAATGGTAATGTGAAGCGCTATCTTACAGAGGGTAAAAAAATAACACTGGGAATGCAAATTGCGCATACTTTTAGCACCTTGAAAAACAAAACAAAAAATCCAGTAAAACCTATAATCACTATCAGAAAGTAGTATTGGCACAGGTCTACAGTGTGCTGAGAACCATGTGTCTGCTCCTCAGATGACCTGACAGTGATACAACGGTTAGAACTTGTATATCACTGCTCAGACCCAAATGCTCTACCTCACAGTGCATGTGCAGTATATGGTGGTCAGGCCCACAGCAAGGCGGTGACAGAAGTTTGAGTAAGACAGAGAAGGAACTAGACCTGGTTCCTCCGAGTGCTGTAACTCAGCCAGTAGAGACACAAAGGCCACTAGCCTTGAAAGTCCAGTTGGGTCACTGTGATGGTTTTGAAGCAGCTGAGCTCATGCTTCAAACAAGTGACATCGAGATTTGGCAGCAGCTGGGCAGTATGTTTGACAGTCTCACAGGTCCAGATGCTGACACCAACACCCTGTAGCAGTGCTTTCTCTGACTCCTACCCCTACATGTAAAACACCAGTATCTTTCCTCCTTCTCATTGGTCTTCTCTACCAGAAGCTAGGACTTGTGCAATATCCATAGACAGAGCCTGTTCACTCAAGACCCTGACAGGAAATTCTGTAAATGATGAAATAAACAGCACTTTTCATAAAAAGAGAAAGCCAGCTCAGTGTTACTGTAATCATTAGAAATGAGTCCAAATGTTAGCAACCATGTCAGGTGGAGGTGGAAACAGAACCTCTGCTTACATCAGGTGCACTGTGCCTCTGACAGTCATATCTACTTTTTCTTGACAACTTGAGGAAGACAAGTGACTGTCATCCATGATTTTCAAAAAGAAATCAAGACCCCTGGAGGCCCAGACAGCTACTGAGAGTCTGATCTGAATTTACTGCCGCAGACAGAGGGGGAAGTAAATGGTGCTTTATGAACTCCATCATTTATTGACTCACCAACATTGTTTGCTTTTGGGGAGGCTGGTGATACTTTTAAAACCTATTTTTCTTCACACTGTAAAGGGAGTTGCATTTGTTTGGCTGGCTGCACCAGCCCGATGTAGCCAGCACCACCACCTTATGTGGCTAAGCATGATCCTTCTACCTTGTCCAGGTACTGAAAATGCTCCCTTTCACAGCTGTTTTACTTGAAGTCTTCTGACATCCCCTGTTAAAACCATCTCCTGGAAACCCCATGCTTCTGCTGGTCCAGAAGCAGGCTGTTGTACACTAAGCAATAGTAAGTAGGAACACCCAGAGCTCTTGGGAGCCTCCAGAGAGCAGGCAGTGTCCCTCTGCAGCCTGTCCTGCTAAGCATGGCCACAGAGAGCTGCAGCAGGCATCCACTTAAGCCGTTTCTGCCTCAAACACTGGTCTAGCAGAGTGACTCCAGATTTAAGATCCTTGTAAGACCTCAGGCAAACTGACTCACATGGGAATCACCTTCCCTAACTGCAGCCAGCTAGAAGTTAGGCTCTGCTCTAAGGCAGTCAACTAGCTGTTTTCAGAAGTTAATAGAGACAGACAGCCACCTCAAGAGAGTGGCTTTGCCCCACTTCAGGAAAGGATGGACTGCATTCCAAGTGTTTCTCGGGATAGACAATAGAGCAGTCTAGATGACTAACTTAGACTAGACAACATGCCAGCTTTTAGGCGGTTAGAGCTCAAGGAGGTGAATCTTGCACTCCTAGTCTCTGTGCCTCGCCCCTCACTCTGTGCCTCAGAAAGCTCTTATTCCCACACTCTTGTTTCACTTCAGTTAACATAGTGAATATACAGCCCTGAAACTGAGATCCTTAGAGGTTAGGAAATAAAGATGAATAGGCATCTATGGCAGACACAAGAAATTACTGCTAGAGCTAAAGGAAAGAATATGATGAAAACACCCCCAAACACCTTGTAAAGCTTCTTTACACCTTGTAAACACCTTCAGGACAGGGAACTGCTGGAAAGAGTCCAGCGCAGAGCCACAAAGATGATAAAAGGGGTGGAACATCTCCCTTGTGATGAAAGGCTGAGGGAGCTGGGTCTCTTTAGCTTGAAGAAGAGGAGATTGAGGGGTGACCTCATTAATGTTCGTAAGTACGTAAAGGGTGAGTGTCACAAGGATGGAGCCGGGCTCTTCTCAAGGATGTCCAATGACAGGACAAGGGGCAACGGGTGCAAGCTGGAACATAGGAGGTTCCAGATTAACACAAGGAAAAACTTTTTCACTGTGAGGGTGGCAGAGCACTGGAACAGGCTGCCCAGAGAGGCTGTGGAGTCTCCTTCTCTGAAGACATTCAAAACCCACCTGGACATGTTCCTGTGTGAGCTACTCTAGGTGGTCCTGCTCAGGCAGGGGGCTTGATCTTTTGAGGTCCCTTCCAACTCCTAACTTTCTGTGATTCTTTGATTCTGTGAAAGCTCCCTGCGGACAAATAGGAGTAATGTGGAGGACGACTTAATACAGAACCTCTGGCCACAAACACCCAGTTCTCTCCTCCAACTCCTCAACGTCTATGTGAGGCTGAAGGACAATGGGGCAAAGAGCTTGGGCTTGTCTTCATTGGTGTCATAACTTCACCTGAACAACTGTCACTGACTATCCACACTCAAACTTCTAGGCCCAAAACCTGTCCTCATTGCTATTGGGCCACTAACCTTTCTCTGACCAGTGCATCTTGCATGATTCTGACCATGCAGCACAGCTTGGACTCTCCATGACCCAAATACAAGGCCAAAAGTGTTGGTCTTTGCATGATGGTCTCAAGGTACAAACAAATATCTCCATAAGTTTTGAACTAACAAATCCTGATTTCTGGTATCTGAGTATTTAATAATTGGATTTATTGATGTCTAGCAAAGATAAAGCAGCAATCAAATCTCCAGGAGTTGGACAATGTAAAAAGTTGATTTACTACATGTCCGAAACAATGAAGTCAAGCTGGGGCTTTGTTTTTCTGCAGGGAGATAACCGGTGGTCCTTTTCTCATACAAAGATGAAACGTGTAATAACTAAACGTATTTTAAACAATAAAGCAAGTTCTATCAAATTCATTTCAAACCCAGCAACAAGTTCAAAAGCTGTTGAATAGGAAGAGGAGGTGGGAAGAGATGGAAGGAGAGGAGAGGCACAGAGAGAGATAAGGAGTGCTGGAAAATGAGATGTTTATTAAGGAGCATTTCTGCACAACTGCTAAGTTACCCCAGAAAGAGCCAGGGCTGAAAGAATCACCAGAAGATAAAAACTTCAGTAAGAAGAGGGAATACAGTCTCAAAGCCCTCAGGCAAGCCCTCTTCTCCCCATGTATGCCACGACCCCGAGGACAGTGTGGGAGCAATCTTGCAGGCTCAGTGCTGAGGGACATGTCTCCTGCTCAGTTCTTCATGTCCACTCCCACTTAAGCTGCCACAGAATAACCTTGTGCTCCCCGCTGTGCCACTGCACAAGGGCTGGCAGGGGAAGGGGCTCGGGGATAATGAATGAAGCTCTATATTAGCCACAGAAGCACAGGACAGTCAAATGAAAGGGTAAAAGTATGGTCATGAAAGACAAGCAGTCACTGCGAATGTGTGCTGGAGGTAATTACTGCTGTATAAATAAACCAGAGGCAAAAAAAATCTTTTAAAAATCTAATTACCATGCAGCACTGTGGGTTTCAACCTTGGTCAAGTACAGGCAGACCTGATTTACACTCCATCGTAAAATCCTAAGCACGAGGCTGGTCGGTCTCTTTACAATATGAGTCAGGGAATCAGCACAGGATGCTTCTCGGAGAGGAGCTGCCTGATAGATAGCTGTTCCCATGTCTGGGTCCCATGTCGGGACTACACAAGTACACAACCTGCATGTATATTTATCACGGTTTTCCCTCTGCAAGAAATGGTAACATCTGTTCTGCAAAGAAAAAGTTGCTCCCAAACCTCTGTTTCACTGGACTTTTAGAATTTCTCATGACCCTTAGTAAGAATATTTCCCTTTTGTACAGAGCTGTCTTCTTTATTTCAAGCATGTCATGAAGGCATTTCTGTGAAACTCATTTAACTGTGTAGGAAAGGGAAACTGAGGTAGAGGCTTAATTTATTGCTGAGACTTTTGGTTCCTCCAACTCAAGGAAGAGTTTTGTACTTTGCTTTTCTGAAAACCTCGATGGGAATGCTTTACCCATCATCCCAAGACAAATAATGACCCAAACTTAGACCTTAATTTTCTGTGCCTTTCCTTTTTTGCAAGACAGATTTCATTCAAGAAGAACAGCAGGTGAGTAAAATGCAGAAGCTAACTTTAAAAGTATCATCACTCTGAACTTCCAGAATCGAGGCATATTCAACAGCAGACCAAAGTAAATCCTAGAGCACATCTGATTCTCCTCATGTGGAACTGAGTGCTACACTGCAGCTTCTTAACTGCAAAAACAGTTCTGACAGCAATCAAGTTCAGAGCTGTTGATATAAGCGGACAGGAAGCAGATTTCCCATCACGAACTAACAGGAGACATTTTTTTCACCATCCCAAATTGAGAGAGAGAAATCAGAATCTGTTGAGTCAATAATTTATATGTCAGTAGATATGCGTAATGACAAATACGTTGAGTCAGTGAAATTTCTCATATAAATTTCCAAATGTAAAATTCTGTTAAAAACCCTGCGACTTTACTCACTTAACAGATTTCAAATCTCAGAGTTGTTTAAAATCTGAAAGCCAAGCATTTTGCTTAAAGCCACATCAAAACAATATGCTTCAATAATTTCTAAACATAAACACAGATCTGAAAACTGGTGGGACACCCTAGAGAAGAAAATAGCTCATTGTGTCACCTAATTGTTTCCAGCACTTTTGGAAAACAAACAGTGAAACCAGAAAAACTATTAAACAGCAACAAAAGTTAAATAACAAAAAAATACTACCAGAGTTCAGAAATAAGATAATTTCCCTATCATCGTTAATGAGATTTATTACCCAGCATCTATTATCCTACCTTTAAAAAGTCAAAGCCCACTTTTAATAATTGCCTCTTGCTTTTATACAGTATCTGGCACTTGCACAGCTTCCTTGATTAAACCTCAAAGCAGGTAAGCACCGTGATTCAGAGGAAGGAGGATTCAGAGGTGAAACAAATTGCTCATATTTTCAGAGAAATCAGTGCCAGAGCAAAGAATCAGAGGTCCAAGCTCACATCCTGTATCATCCTCTATAATAACCTACCCTGCAGCTGAAGTCTTGGCTACTATTCACCACCATTAGACCATTATCCCCCACCATTACTGTGCATTTTGCAGCCTTTATGGTAGCTGGAGTCGTTACACACAAACATAAATAGCCTCATCAGAAGAGACTCTGGATGTTTAAATGGACACAGTAAAGCAGGTGGGTGCTGCTGTTCACAGGGGTGGTCGTGCATTATATCATCATAGAAAACTAAGACGAGCAAAGGGGTTGCAAACATCTTTAGACCTGAAGGTTTGTGACCCACGCAGGAATAAAATTCTTGAAGTGCCCAAGTGAATTAATACACAGCTTTACCAAAGGCTGTGATGAGGCAGCAGCACCAGGAGGGGAGAGGAGTGTGTAACTGAGATGCCCCACCTGGTCTCATGTTAAAGACATTACAGGAGAATGTGGGGAGCGGGGAAATAACTCACCTCATCTTTCACGCATTTCTGACAATGACCTTTTTTTGCTTGTTTCTAAATTAAGATCTCACCCCGTTTTGATGAATTTCATATTGGACAAAACAAGCAAAAATATTTGAGCTGAAATTTTACTAGCTCTGAAAATCTCAGCTATTAACAGATAACATTCTGTAGCAGCAATTCTTGAAGTGTGTTTATCAAAACCATGACCCACACCTCTAAATTTTATCCTATCTTCCTGCAACCCTTTCAATCAGGGAAAATGTAAGCAGAGAGGTCAAACTGTCTATGGCTCCATTTACATTATATTTAAAAGTAAAAAGAAGGGGACAAATATTAAAATGTTTCCACACGAATAAAAAGATAGAGAGAGCTCTAAAAGCAAGTGAAATAGCTCTTGGGAACAGCTCTTGTCTCTTGAATAAATACTTTGCAGTTTACGGCTTTCTATAAAAAAAAAAAGATATTTTATTTTCTCCATCTTTCTTCAAGCTACACATCTACACATAAGCTTTAAGTTGTAAAACAACAAGGAGTATGATAAGCCCAAGAACAGGCTGCCTGTGTGTGCGTCTGAATACGTGCATTTTTAGACTGGGTTTAAGAAAAATGCATGTACAGCATGTGCCATACACCAAGACTATCCCTGCTCTAAATACTTTGGTACATGCCCGCAATTAGAGGAGTGAGCAAGAGGCACAACTTGGAGCTTCATAGATGAAAGACACCAGTGGAAGGCAGAACTGCAGGGACATCAAGAGAAACTCAAATCTTTCTCATCAAACTGAAGTACCTACTTTGTTTTCCTCTGTTCCCCATTCTCACTTTCCTTTTTCTTCCCCACTTGACTGTGGCCTCCACAGTCATATCTAGTATTTGCAGCATCCACAGTTTACTGAACCTTTCCTAGACAATCCTTGCTTGCCAACAGGGATTTCATTCAAAGATTTAAAAAGAAAAAAAAAAAAATCATGTTAGCTCTGAGGGAAGGGTTATTACTGTTTAAAAAAAATAAATCTATAGAAGCTGATTTTGAGGAAGACAAGCGGTTGTCAACTCAGGACAGCATAGCCCAGTGGTCATACACAACTAGCATACTTTCTTATTGGGGTGATCTCTCTCTATAGACTAGCCAATGAATAGTTTTGCTTACTCCTGTCCAATTCAGCTGACCTCAGGCAACTTTCCCCCGACTTGTCATAGTGTAAGAATCAAGTAAAGAAAGCACAGTGTGAAATTTGGAAAAGTTCAAAAGAACGTCAGAGATTTTGATTTGTTCTTTCAAGGAAATAGGATGTGCCACACTTATAAATGGTCCTTTGGGTTCCTGAAATACCCAGCCAATACAGTAATACAGCAAGTGTTTTAAGTGTTTAGCTCCTACTTTACCATCTAGAGTAAGTGACAAGATGCTGAAGTCTTGCACGCAGAATTTCCATGTGAACAGTAGGAGTTGCTCAGTAAGAGACAATTTCTGAAGAGAGGTGTACATGGACCTTATCTATGACAAACAAGACTATGTATTTAATATTGAGGCTATTACTGTTATTCTCTAACATCGTATAACTTATACTGTGATGCAGTTTTCCCATCTTGGAAACAGGGTTACTATATTTATTTCTATTTTAATCTCACAGTAAAGTTATGTGGACACAATCCACTAGAATTTGCTGAGAACTGTGATTGAATTTCTAAAAAAAACCCCAAGTCTTTATACTGATTCTTAAACATCTTTAAATGCATTGAACTCTACAAAGACTAGCATTCTTCTTTTATAACCAAGATAATGTGTGTTTTTAAAGGAAAATTTAATTTTATGTAGTACTTCCTGCGTATGTCTCCAATATTGCACAGAATTAATAATAGAAGTTCTGAATTGTAAAACAGAGAACTAAATTCTAAATAAAGGCATAATTAAAAATGTAAAAGGACACAATTAGGCAATAGAATTTCATTCAAGGAGAAAAAGCAAGTCCAAATCTCAGATATAAATCTGACCACTGAGCCACAAAGCAAAACTTGAATTTATCAAACCATAAAATGAAAATATTTATTCCAGCCTTCATAGCCTCAACAAGGGGCAGGACAAAATGTGCACTGCCATCTTTCCCTAACAAAGGATGTGAGGAATGGTTAGGAACTGGTTCAGTTGTACAGTAGCATAGGAAGGCACCGAGCTAGATCGCTAACTTCATGACAAAACTATGCTTATATGGCTACATGGATGCAGGTAAGCTTTATCCTCTTGGAAGGATAAAGCTTTCAGCACCCTGTAACACAGTTTAAAAGAACCTTGCTCTGAAAACCAGTAGAGCTTAGCTAGGTAACACAGGATTTAAATATACCCCCAAGTTTCTGTCCCCACTTTCTGGCAAGGGACCTCCAACCCCTGTGGTGACATCCCAGTGTTGCATTAGCAACACACCCAGCTCATCATGAGAGATTTACAGCAGTGTCAACCTAAAGGAGGCTGGGTGAGGGCAGCTGCACAGCAGAATATTTATTGTACGTTACTTAGAAGATGCAGAAGATTGGTTGGACACTTTAATAGATGCATCAGTGTTAACTGATTTGCTCTGAGGCACCATATGCTAATCAAATGGGGTGCGATGCATAATGTCACATTAATGTTGTAATAAAGGAAATCTCGATGTGTTCCGTAATGTCTTTATGATTACCTTTAATTTTAGATAGCTAGTGAAGGAATGTGTGTTCAATACCTGGATCTGCTGTCTAATTACCTAGGATATAACAAGAACCAAATGTACGATAAAAGGCCAGGGTTTTTATTGGAGATCACTGGTGACAACATAAACCATAAATAAGTCTTACAATCTGTACAAGCCTGAAACTCCACAGTCTGATCGGCATGTGAGATTGTTTTAGGCATATTTTGATTTCTTTTCATCTTTAGTCACCAACCTGGAAAAAGGAAATATGTAGTCACAGAGGGATATAGCTTCAAAGCCGCTCCCAGGAGTATTAAATACACGGGTCCAACAGATGTTTTACATTTACTTCTACAAATAAACATACTCACAGTCTGTCATTCAATTCAAGCCACCCCTTATGCTTACGACAGCCTTTCAGGTAAAGTCACCTTAAACCTGCTCATCTTTTTCCTAAATGTTCTTAATATTTCCCTTCTTAACAGACACACACACATACAAATACACCTACTACTTTGAATTAGCTTCTGAGAGTTTCAAGCAATACACAGAATAATTAACGGCATTTAGGCTTCAGGTTTTTTATTTTATGTAATTTGCCTAATCCTCAATGTATTTTGCATAGGAAAATGGTAACTATTCCCTTTTTATAACTGGGGAAACTGAGGCACAGAGTTCCAATAGCCTGATTCATGTGACAGCTTTGGAGGTGGGATTAGGTGCTAGGTCTCACAGCTTCTGAATCAGCATTTAAGCAAGTAAGTGCTTGTGACAGAGTTTGTCACATTAAATAGCATATGCTAGGAGAAAATTTTGGTTTTGTTGTGTCAGGTAACAGAGGGATTAGGAGTCTTGTACAAAAGAGGAATTGATTTCAAGTGATGTCCCTGTTACCAAGATTCTCACCTCAATTCTGTGCTTTTGCACAAACCACCCTTTACCCTTCTTTTGTAGTAGAAGCTTCTAAATCCCAGAGAAAAGGTTTTGAGCCGAAGTGGTGAAATTGAAAACACAACATAACTCAAAATCCATGCAGGAGCCTTCCCAATCACACCTACTCAATAGTGATGTTTGAGCCCCTTCACACAGACAGGCTCCAAGGTGGCTATATTCAGTAGGTGTACATGGACAGTTATTTTAGGCTGCTGTAAATGAGACTAAGATCAGGATCCAGCCATTATGATTGAAACAAAGGATGGGAAAGAGTGAATTCTGGATCTCTGCATTAACTACAATCTGCTACACTAGTATGAATCAGACAAAAGACTCTGCAGGTCAGTGTAGTCACACCAGGGTAGAAGTAGTACAAAACTAGATGAAAACCAGGCCCAGGAATTAGAGCAGCAATGCTGCCTGGGCCCTAAGAGACAGCCAGAAACCCTTTGATAGAGTAAAATCCTGATACGCTGTAAGAAACAACCTGCAAGTGAGTTCCCTATCGGCATCATTAATGCATTCCCCAAAGCAGAAATCAGAAGGTTCTTTCCAGAGGAGCAAAGCTGCAGAAAGAGGCTCCCTGTTTAATGACACCTCAGTGAACGTTTTGCCTGATGCGGAGACAAAGAAACTGGCTCCTGCTGACTTGGTACCAACACAGGCTGGGACTGGCCCAAAATTCATGGTCAGAATGGGTGCAAGGCAGAGCAAGAAGGGAAAAGAGTAGCCACTTTAGTGGGGCAGCTAGAGAGTGGTTTTACAATTTACGATTCCTTCTAGCCCTTTGGCTTTCTGGAATATGGGACTCACTTTCATTATAATCTGTTCTTCTGTCTTCTAGATTTATGGAAAATGTAAAGAGGGGCTCAGGATCAAGCAGAGCAAAATCAAACAACCCTGGGGACGATCTTGGCCTCAGATGAGAAAGAGATTTGAACTATCCACCTAGGCTGAGTCAAGTTTTCAGCTGTTACAGGATTTTAAGTCTGGACTTTGGTTCCAGCCCAGCTCAAAAAGCATAATGCTGTTACTAGGTACAGAAGATTTCCTTCTCCCTCTTCTTTTCTTCAAAGTTCAGGTCTCAAATCAGTGTTGCTGTTTCTAAAGCTAGTAAACAGAGCTGTGAGGAATCCCAAAAGATCAGCTGATGCAAAAGGAAAGTTTAACATCCAGTTGATCATGGACGCTTGTCTAATACAATCTTCACAACCTCTAGGGGCTGAGACGACACAACCACCCTAAACAACACCCTCGTGCTTTAATGTCTTTGCTGGCCAGTTCCACATCACAATAGCTGTCTGCAGTTCATTTTCTATATGTTGAAACACTGTTCCCAGTGGTAGCTGTCCAAACACAAAAGTTGGCCAACTCCATAGAAGCACATCTGCCTGACTTCTATGCTAGAGAGGCCAACAGTCTGTTTCTCTGTCATCCTTCATTTTTGCTAGTCCTTAAGTCTACCCTTATATTTAATGATTCCATTTTCCCTCATCTGACTAATGTAATTCATACAATTTCTACTGTCACTCTCTGTCTTTATTATATAAAGTCTAATTTGCATGGGGATGCCCTCATTCTTGACCTCTGTGCTGGACACCAAGGAATCAGTTTCATCATCTAAGTCAAATGCATGTTCAAGAACGAATTTCTGACTTTGGTACACCTGGACTTCTCAACATTAACATTGGCCAGTGGGTGATCATGAAATGACCGGGAGATGATCAACACCAGAGAAGACAGTAGAAAGGAAAGATTCTGGAAGAAATTAGAAACAAAACCAGACAAGGAAGAAGGATTATAAAAATATTCAGTCTTATGACTGAATATGATATTCCCCCAGTAGAGCGTTGAAAAACACTGGCTGATATAGATACCGCTGTTTCTGTTTATCCTACAAATACTGCTGCACCAGAGTCAAAAATTAAACACAGCACTTCAGCCCAGCTCTGGCTGAAACTTAAGCTGCACCTGAATATTTCTGGGTTTGCCTAACCTGTATTTCTAGTGTTGTTTGTTCTAAGTCAGCAAGCCCTTGTTTCCACAGGGAATGTTTGAACTTAAGTCCTAATCCATATGAACGATGGCAAGAACACATAAGAGTGGGATTCATAAATCTAAAGCCTTTTATTTTATTTTATTTTATTTTTCATAGCCTGATAGTTCCATAGCATTGTGGTTTCCACAGAGGGTTGCAGCACATTGCCAGCAGCATACCTAATTAATTCCTCCTAACCTATTCCATGTGGCTTCCTCACCCCCACCACCAACTGACCTACTGCTTCTCTTCAAGATAAGCTAAATTAATGATGATGAAACTAAGGAAGAAGTGAATTATTCAATTCTAGAAAGTATCAATGCTTATATTAGCCCAGCATTGACTAGGCCAGAAGGATCAGTCCATGTCCTTGGAGTGATTTTTCTGGGCTCCTCCCTAAGTTCTCATCAAAATCAATGGAAATTTAGCCTGGTCTTCAGTGGGTGACCTTTTGATTCTCCAGAGGTGTATAACACTTGGCATTTACTCTGTGTAGTGTCTTTCATGAGAAGGGCTCAAAATATCTCTCTACACCAAGTGTGACAATATCCTCAAAAGAAAAGTAAGCATTATCCTCATTTAATTAATCCATTGCCAAAGGCTAAAATATGAACCAAAGGAGACTGATCCTTGAAGGTACACAACTTGCTCATATTCTGGTGGAGTTGGTGGGGAGATGAACACACTGAGCACCAAACAGGATTAGCCTCCAAGACCAAGGTCAGTTTTCAGATCAGAAATTCTGGTCCAACATGCTGCTTCAAATATTTTAGATCAATGCCTTCATCCACTGCTGCATCAAGAACCAAATGACAAAAATAACATTTTAAATTAATTTGTTTGTGGTGTTGAGTATATGCATATAAGCTAGCCAATACTGAAGAGAGTTTCAGAAGCGCATAAACCGATATGGCCCCTTTCTCCTGCCAATCAACATACCACAGCAAGCAGAAAGGCTGACTAGGAAGCCACAAACTTTCACAGGACTTGCATTCCATTCCTGCAGTGGCCAGGGCTTGGCATATGTCCCTGGGGTAAGTCACTGCTCTAAGATGCTCTGCTCAACTCTGATCTATTATGATCACCTTGAAACTAATGATGAGTATATAACTATCATCAGCGTGCTGACTAAAAGCAAGTAAGAAGGAAGAGGAACTGAGTAGACATGTAAGATGTCTACTGTACCCAGAGAATTCAACAGAGTTGACACAAGACTTTGTGGAATTAAAGTTCTGTCCATTAGACTGCAAGGAAAGTACAAAGATGTAAACTCCTATCTGCCTATTCTTGTCTGACACCCACCCTTTCCCTCCTTTTTCATCACAAATCTGATTGTTTTCATTACATCCTAAGTGCTTCCAAGCTTTCTGTGCATTTGAAGCAGACCTGATGGCTTGATTGAGGCTCATAACAAACATGTCAGCAGGCCAATCCTTAAATTCGCTAAAGAATCCTGATAGATGCATTGTTATAAGAAAAGAGTGCAGCAATGGGGGAAAAGGTTATCATGGTGCAAACCAAAAGCCAAATGCCCAGAGCTACACTGAAACTCAGCATCATTTTTTTCTGCATAGCAGCTGTAAAACAGAATTAAGCTAGCATGTCATTGAAAACAGGATCTCTCCTATGGGGGATAATGCCTACCATCATCTAAGAGCAATTTGCTGCTCCATATTCAAAGAACTCCTGAGTTTCTACAATAGACAGTCTAATTGCAAACATTTGGTGTTAATGTTTGGTGACTAGAAGCACAGCAAAGACAAGGAGTATTTCAGAGCAGTATGTGTGCTTTCTTTGCTTCAGAGGCAGGATAAGACATCCATTAGAAGGTGATGAGCTAACTGCAATTTTCTTGGAAGGTTTTATGACTGAACCAGAATTTAAAGAAGTGTTATTAAATGCACCTCCAACAGTTCCAGGTGTGAGACCAAGTCACATATAAGAACTCTTGACAGAGTCAGTTTAAATTGGGGAAGTTCAAATACTGAAGCCAAACAAACAAGGCAATGAAGAGGAGAGACAACCCAGTAAGTCAACCACCAGACATAAAACTATTGAGCATGGTGCAGTATACACTGTAGGTGATTGCTATCGACTAGTTTTACTGAACCAGCCTGAACTGTCTCCAGCACAGCCTTGAGAATGTTAGTTGTGGAGAACGTGTATGAAAAAAAATCCTAAAGATGTCAGCTTGATTAATGCCAAGAAGTTTCTTCAAAACCTGATTCTCCAGTCGTCTGTTTGTGTTCTCTTTGGACACAACTTCTGCTGACAGTAAAATGCAGCTTCTGCTACAACAAAATTCAGATGTGACAATTTGCATGTTCTGCAGAATAAAAAAATTTAAAATTCAAAGTTTCTGGAATGTTTAATTTTATTTTTTTTTTTAATTGAAGCTATTCTGTCAAATCTTGTATAACTTGGTTAATGAAAGCTATTAAAATAAACACAAATATAATACATTTACATGTCGACAAACTTTATTATCTTTTTTTTTTTTTTTCACCTGAAATTCCATGAGCAGGCTACCATATTAGCACATGCTTAATAGATAGAGTTTATAAAAGAAAAGAACTCATGCAAATCTTTTGACAGAGTACTTTCCTTGACTGTTAGTTAGGTATTCCTTAGTGCATGCGCCAACCAACTGCTGCTGTTATAAACCTATAAACAACCCAACCCATAAAAATTCACACTAGCTTCTAGTTACATATTGTTACTTACTATTTACTTTATTACATTAGACATCGCCCATGCTCCAGGTATTTTACAGCTCTTAGGACAGTTAATGCAATTTAAATATATATAGTGACGGTACTGAGTTCTCATTCAGGAAAGGAATTGTAATCTATCAGAAAAAAAGCTAATTACAGTTTAGCCCATTGATTTATTTCTCCCCAAGCCTCCCCTCCCAATTTTTTGTAAGTATTACAAACCTTAGGTTGTAATTTTGATATATGCTGCTAGATAGATTAAATACCAACTAATTCCCATATAAAACTGGGTAGTTTGATCAATACAGCTAAAAGCTTCATTCCTCACATATGTATTTCTCAGCTTTAGAACTATCAATTTTAATCTCATGTGTTGGGATTAGATAATAATCAGGCCAGGAATTCAGCTCCATAGAATTCAACAAAACCTCCCATTTAAATGCTTTAGCCGGAAAAGCACAGCTGATCCCTCTTTGGCATAAGAACATGGACTAGATAACCTCACCAGGTTCTGTCTAAGGCTATATCCTGCTCTTCTATCACCTCCCTCTTGCCTTCCTCCCTCTCCCTCTGCTCCCTTCTCTAGGAAGTAACCTCCTTGAAACAGACGTGAGAGAAAAAAACCAAAATGAGTTAGAAAAGGCAATTTCTGAGATTATTTGTTTTCCAGGCTAGAAACACAAGAGAAGACAGTGGAAAACCACTAAGAAGGTTTGCCCTCACGTTGTGCAAAGAACTGAGCAAATCTGTTTTGCCCTTCCTGTACGATACAAATGGATTTCTCGACGAGTGAGTCATTTCATTTCCCAGATAGCCCCTATGTCCTTCTTATGAAAGAGGGCAAAACAGAGAAGGGAAAAAACAATAAATAAAAATCACTTGGATTCAGCAGCGATGGGTGTGATGTGGGAACCTGATTAGAATGTCATAATGTAGCCCTGATATAGAAAGCTAAATAGAATAGAGTAAGCAGCCTGCAAAGCTTTTGTTTTCAAATAACATTTATTGTCACCCTAAAAAATAAAGGGAGGAGGAAAAAAAAGAAAAAGAAAAAAGCAACCAAGCAACAGAGCTGGTGCTGGATCTCCAAAAGATTTTCTACAATAACATTGAAGAAGGTCATGTGAAGAAGAGGGGAAACTGGAGTCCTTTCCCTCCACAGAGGAAAATAAATGGGTGACACTATGCTAATGAAGACAATTCACTCCCAGGATGAGTCATTCAGTGGCAGCGAGGTCTCTGTCCTGCCTGTTGATTCATATTCTTTCTCCCCCTAGCATCAAGAAGTCGTCTTAAAAGGGTTGGCTGGGTGACCTACCCACTAACAAGTTTGGGTTTGATTTTGTTATTTATTTGGTATTAGCATAGTGTCACCCCCAGGAGATTTTCCCTTCAGTGATGGAATATCCTCTGGGTTATCTTCTGTGGGGTGGGATGGAGCAAAGCTTGAAGCAAGACATGATGCCAGAAGAACTACAGCAGAAACAAGACATGAGCAGGCAGCATGTCTGTTGGTGGGAAGGTCAGCTTGGCCTCCACCTCTGAGTGCAAAAACTAAGACAGGATTTTTTTTTGCCTTGAAATCTCATTGCCACTGTATGAATAATTCCTAACAGTTCTATTTCTCTCCTCTGCTTTGACACACAGGAGCTGTAAAACAGATCAGCCCCTCGGATGTGAGAGCTCAGATCTCAACTAGCACAGCGGTGGGATAAGGGTCCAATTATGCAATGCTTCCTTGAGCAAAATTGTTTAAAAATCAAAATAGAACAAAGGTGTCCACAACAGTGGTTGTAACAAGAGTATCAGCTGCACAAGGACTCTGCATCTGATCCAATTGACTGCAGTGGAAAAAATTATAAACATTGTCCTTCAGAATTAGAGCACTTTATTTTCATTTAATGACAACTATGATGGTCTTTTTAAGCAGCAAGCAAAAATTAAAGTACTATTTTTAAGTGTATAGTTTTTAAATGTATCACTTTATGGAGATATTACTAACCAGATAGCTAGTGTAAACTGTCATATTTCTAGTGACTGAAGGCAGCTGAATCAATACTTCAAACTAGGTTCAATATTTGAATGCGGCAGTAAGGAAGGTGGTGTAATCCACTGTTATAGATTAGATGGCACGTCAATCCTAAATTGCACATTACAGAAGAACCTTTAGTTAGAGACACTCTTCCCTAAAGATAGCTGTTTTTTTTCTGAACGGTAAATATTCTTTGTATTAAGACATTTAGTCAGTTTTCCCTGGTGTCGTACAACGCAGAATTTGTCTCCTGCATCTATCACATTGCCAATACACTCAATAAAACATCAAATTAATTATCAAAAAGTATTTAAGTTCAAAATCTTTGATTGCCCATAATGAGATGTCCAATGATGCTAATCACAGAAAAATGTCTGTTTAGAACTAATTATCAGAAACACGTTTCAATGTGAAATAAGCAATGATCAGTATGACAAGAATAATAGAAAAAAAGCAATTGCACATATATTAAGCAAGGGCTCTCGTATATTAAATATTCATTTTATGTTTCACATTAACACCTATAACTTAGTATATAAATTTTAATGCTTATTAGGGATTTCTTAATTTTCAGCGATGATCTTTTGAAAGGAAGACACACACCTATTTAGAAAATTCTTTGAAAAGGTGACTTTCAGTTCCATAATTTGGAAGAATACTTTTTCTCCAAGTTGTAAGAACATTGATAAAAAGACATCACTCTTCATTCACGTTTTACTCCTTTTAGTTTAAAAAGGTTTTTTTCTATGAACCAGGGCCCTGATTCTATTCTCCATGAAATTAAAGGCAAAACTCTCATTCTCTTCAACAGAAGCACAAGAGGGACTCAAATTCGTGATCTACCCTCTCTCTCAACCAGTTACAACCAACTTTTCCCTGTCTGGACAGGCTGATGTTACATTGCTTGGACAGAGAGCTGAGGGACAAAGAGGCATCCAGACTAATGTGAGGCAGTTTCCTACCTTTTGCTATAACAGTGAGAGTCCTGAGCAACTAAACAAAAGCTGAGCTGAGCTACACCAGGTTTACCAAGTCTCAGTGGCAGCAGTACTTGGATCTGATATGAAGCTACTGCAGAAGGCAGATCACTTGTGATGGGCAAAGACTAAGTGAGCTTTGGAAAGTTCCCTCCTCCCTCTTGTTTGAATAGTGGAGGGTGTGCTCACCTGCAGCTGCTGCAGTGGGAACCCAAGGATTGTACGCCCTTATATCATCATTAGCCTGAAAAAACATGGGATCCGCACTCCAATTTACCTGTAAGAACTGGATAGATGGCTTTGTTGAAGGCAGCTATATCCTGGCAGCCCTGCTGCAGCAGCAATGAGGGGTATCTTGAACTCAAATTGGATCAGCAGATCTGCTCTTTGTGAAGGTGTGGGATGCAAGAGGGCCAAGCAACTCTTACAGAAAAGTGAATTTTTTGTTTGGATAGGGATTGCTTGAGAAGGGCACATTGTGTTCCTGTTAAATATACAAGTCTGTCCCCTTTATGGGTAGCTGCATCATGTCTCCACAAGTTCCCTCACCCACAGCTTTGGGTGGGCTCCTGGGCCCCTGTCCTACATCTCTGTGAAGAGTTACTGGGTGCTGGTCTCACAGCTGACACACTCCACTGCAGAGGCAGCTCCTGTGGGAAACGCAACTACTCTCAAGTCAGTGACAGGGCTCCTATTTGTTTAAAAAGGAGGAAAGCATTTCATATTAAGCTCTAGTAGTATTTTTCTGTACAAGTAAATTTCTTGTCCCCACTTTCCATCTCAAGGAGTCCCAGAGAGTTTTGAGGAAAGGTGCAGTGACTGCCCTGGTAGAAATGCTTGCATAAAGTCCTGGTTTAAAATCACTTAGTGATGTTTGCTAGGCCAAATGGGACATCAAGGTGAAAAGCATGAGACTCTGTCTAGAATCAGTATATTAGTTCTTTTACTCATCTCTCCTTGGTATTCTTTTTCTAATTTACTATTTATTTAAATAATATTACAACTCTGAAGGAGCAGATTGCTAGGAATTCTGCAAGTAGGTGCACAAACGGTGGAACTAATGAACATTAATTTTCCCAGTCTTCCTCCCCGTTTAGATTCTCTAGTGTCAAAATATATGTTTAATCTCAACTGAGGCTTCTCATTCAGTGGGAATTAGCCTTTTCCTCCTCTAACCACAGTCCTATTTTAATTAAATTTGTAGGAACTGAATATCCTTGAGAGGGCTTATTCCAGACAAAAGAAGGGGGGGGGGGGAAGTGCAACATGGCCACTCAGTTCAAAAGTTAGAAAAAAGGCAAGAATGGAAAACAGAGCTACAATACAAACATTTAAAACCTGTGTTCTCAGAAATTGAGGCTTAAGAAAGAATCAAAAAGTATTCTGGTGATTTCAAATATGTAGGTTCTTGACCTACTTACTACTAATATTGTCTCTCATTTTATTCACTTGATTTAAAAAAATACTAGAGAAAACAAATATATTAAAACCATGGGCAACAAAAATGGATGACAAGTTCAAACAAAAAAATCTGGTTACACTGGTTGACTGGTTAAACTGCATGCATTGCCAGCTCCTGAATCCTGACTCTGAAGCCTTCTATGTCATATACCCTCCCTTGTGTACTTGTCCATCTCTTTTGTTATCCTACGCACTGACCTTCTAGGTCCAGCGTAATTTCTAAACACTTTTGAAGCTCTTGAGCCTTGGTCGCAAACACTGGCTCTATTATAGGTAACCATGGGTATTCCTGACCTCTAGTTGTGGAACACTAGGAAGTAGCACCAGGAGTGCAGACACAGAGCAACAGGAAAAGTCAAGTCATTACTAAAGCAAGGAAGTCTGAGTCCTGCCTAGGATGAAAAAGACTCTGTATGCCTAAGATGGAAATCCAGCTTCTTTCAAGACAGAAGAGCCTCTGGCCATACACAGCGAGTTCAAAGTGGTATGCACAGACTTGCCATGCCAAACGGGGTTTAACTTGTGGAGGGAAGCTTAAATCCCAGTTTCAGTGGGGACATGTTGGGCAAGGATTGAGCCCACAGTTTTGTTTCTTTCACATCAAATTGGAAGCAAAAAACATTGATTCTAATGCAGCACACGGACAAATAAAAATTACCTGTACTTGTCTTCTCGCCATAAAACTCCTCAAGTAAAACACTATTTTCCTGTGCAATGTAACAAAAATGACAGCTGCCTCAAAAGTTATTTTTGTCACGTTTTGTGACACCTCTGGTCTGCTCAATTATTCAGTGCCCCAAGGGACTGAGCTTAGTCTGGTCTTGTTCAAAAGCTCGTGGTCTGAGCTGCTGATCTAGAGAAGACTCTTTTATTCACAGGTAGATGAACAGCAAAGTTTCTGTTGAGACAGAGGCCACCTAGTGCCAAAAAGGTATGATATTCTGCAAGATGGACACCCTACTACCAGGATGAGATCTCCCAGATAATGTGGGAAGAAGAGCAGCTAAAAATAAAAAAATAAAGGAAAAGGTGATTTTAGACCCTTCTATTGCAACAAAATTACTCATTTTGATTCAGACAGAAATCGAAATTATTGATTTAGTTTCAGGTTACCCTCTAATTTTAGCCTTTTTTTAAAGAAAAAAGAAAAAGAACCTTTCTGAAAAAGAAAATTATAAACTTAACTTTTTAAAAAGGGAGAAAACAATCATTTTGTCACCTTCAAAGTACAGCCTTTTATCACATTACATATCTTGTTACAATCCGAAATAACCATCAAACTTAACCCAAATTATTTAAAGCCCCACACGCTTCTTGTTGAGCTAAAGGTTTTATAAAAATGTCCAGTTCGGCCCATAAATCACTGGGCATGGGAAAATAAGGTGAAAAATCTTGGACTTATCACAATTTTTTTGTAAATAACATGAGGAAATTTATTGTTTATCATATGTTAACTTGTCCAGCAATCTGGCTCATTCTGAAACACCACCATGCGAACATACTCGCAGTCCCTGAGCAGTTCAAAATTTGAGTCCGAGATACAAAATCAGAAGATAAACAGGAAGAAAAACAATGAGACAATGCCAGAAGTGCACATTATGTATAAAACATATCCCTTCTCATGCTGCTGTAAATTTTGTCTCTATAAAAAAAAAAAAAAAAGGCTTCAAAGGCTTCAGAGTAGACATTATCTCTTACTGAATGCTTACAGAGTCAAAAGCAGAACAGATCACAACACCTAAGCAATACAAATAGTTTCAACTTTTGCCAATGAGACCTTTGAAAATATGTCTCTTTCTAGATTTTGCAAATTCTGGAAAACACACAAATAATTGTGCATCATAATAGCAAATGTTCACACCAGCCAGTCTTCTTACTCCACCATCCCTTAAATGCTACAAAGAGAGTAGCCTTTCTGTGTTGAGCATCTAACTGTTGTGTTCTGCAGATGCTGCAGGGACCTTTAGTTCTTCATCTCAGTTGTCCATCACATTTAAGTCATGTTGCTGCACTAGAAAATATGAAACCCTAAATATGCACTTTAATGTAAAAATGACATTCCTCTTTAAGGGAAAACTAAGCTGCTTTACAGTTTGCCAGAATGACCATATTGCTAGGTGGGGCAGAACAGATGAAGGTCAAAAATTTGCTCAGGGCTAGGACGGCTGATGTACCTAAGCATCTGTAGCCAGCAGCACAGTAGGCAGCGGCTAACACAATGACCAGGCACAGGATAGACACAGAACATGTAATTTCACACATTTGTTTTTCATATGTTAAAGAACTTCTCTAGACAACTTATTAACTCATTGCTTTTGTTAGTTATGCTATATTCTTGTAAGCAAGTGACAGAAATGCACTTCAAGTTCTTCTAAAAAGGCAGGGGTTTTCACCTATGCCTTTCTCTTTTTTTTTTTTTTTTTTTTTTTTGGTCCATGCAACTGCTATCAGAGGTGAGCAGCAAATTTCTAATCAACACATTTAATCACACTCTCTCTTCACAGAGGCCACTGTAGTGCTCACATAATCTCATTTGTCTGGGTTCCTGGAAATTACTTGGAAAAACAACGGTGTGCAGCTGCAGAAGTGCTGCAAAGTGAATAGGGAAAACAGGTGCTCCAGCCCCTTCCTCAACTCCAGCATTTCTCCCTCAATTTAGAAAATGCAGACGATCCAATTAGCAACATTGAATAGGGTTTCCAGAGCTATTGATGGGGCTCTGCATGAAGCACTTCACCCAGCTAGAGAAACAACATATCTAACCCAAAATACAACACATACTACTAACACATTTATATTATATTGGCTAACTGGTATTGGAGAGACTAAAGTCATCATCACCATTGCTTAGCATTTGTCATGTGTCATGTGGGCACATCAAATACGTGTTGGAGGTTTCAATGGGCAAAAGTGATGGCAACTTAAAGGGACACCGACTGTTCAATTTATCTCATTAACTTCAGTCTCTTAAGCAACCTGTCCTTCAGAAATGCTTCAAGAGATTTCATTGACTGAGATTGAAGGAGAATAGTTCCCAACTTGTCACCTCAGCTGGAGTGAATCAGAGACTAGCAAAAACAGAAGACTGCATCACCGTCTCTCTTCACAGCTGTACTTCTGGCTAGTTTTGAACAAACTTTCCTTCACCTCACTTCTCTACTATTCCTCTCTGCTCCTTCCCCAGATTGAAAAGATCCCAAAGGCAAAGCACATGTCTGCACATTTGTGAGACACTAAACCCTGTAGGGTCCTGACTTTCACTGGGGCCTGCAGCAATTACTGATGCATAACTTTACAATCTGAATTACTACATCACCAGCAGAACTCATTTTGACAAGGCAAGAGGACACATTAAATAAAACCACCCTCCGAATTAGATGATTCTAATGGAAGTACAACCTTCTACATCTGAGTAGAATATTAATGTAGAATTGGAAACAGCATCTTAGTATTAGGAGCCTAGTCCCTAAGTTCACTATATATTGAATGAACAGAGATTGGCATAGCCAGATGGCAATTCAGATCCTAGGTAGGCTGAATTGACCCCTGGAAGTGTCTGTGAATATTAACAGTTCCCCTTAATGATTTGGAAAGCACGTCTTAATTTACACTGAAGCCTCTAGTGCATATCTTTCCTTTCCCACCTGCCTTACAAAATGTTACACAGAAGACATCAAAGCAGAAAATCCCCCCAAAAAACTCTTAAAGATTTGCTTTCATTATCTTTTTTTTTTGGAGCTGGCTATGCAAAAGATTGCCTCAACCCATTTAGTCTCACTTTCTGGACTAAAACACAACAGCAATCTAAAATTTTATAATTCTAGATTTCAAGTAATAGATCAAAAAGCATTTAGGTGCCATGTTGTAAAACAAAAGGACAAATTCTGTGTCCATTGACACAAATATCAAAAGTCTCATTCTTTTGCAGATTTTAGCTTTAAGTGGTAGGGCCCTCACAGCAGTATTGTCGGAATTGGTACTACTGTAAATGATGGGGGAGAGAAAAAAAAAAATGAAAAGAAGTTGCCCTTATACCAATATATCCTTTTTTCCTGTTTCCACAGAGCATAACAGTTGAAGAGGGGAATCCTGGACATAGGCCTATTCATATGAACAGCTGCTCCTGCTAATTACCTGTCGGTTTCTAAACTCCTCATTGGAAGGCAAGGGAACAGCATTCCCACCACTGGAACTATTAAAAGATCATCTGCTTCTATCATCAGACCAGAAATGGAGACTCTTCTCACCAGGATGCTTAGTAAGGAAATTTAATAGGAACTGTAGCGGACAAGGATCCATTTATACCAAACTCTGCCACAGTATTTCTGCCCAAGACCTTTTCTATTCCCATCTGCTATGGTGGGAGACTGCTCTGAGAGTAGCATGCCCGAGCTTCAAATAGGGGCTGCACATTCATGGTTAGCATAGGAAGGCAACAAGGCAGGAGTATATATGGATGACCAGAGACACCAAAAACAAGACGGGAGCAAAACTCTCAAAAAGAGAGGAACACTGTCCTCAGTTGGAAATTCACTCTGAGATCTTTTTCACTAGCCCCTTCATGTGGGTTTCAGTCTAGGAATGAAAATCCCAGGCTACGGGCTTTCACGGGCCATTCACAGTTGTTTGAAGCCTCTGCTGTAACTGTTTTTAGGTGCCAGGTATCCAGGGAGATAAGAGTGGAAGCAGAAGCAAAATATAACTCACAAGACCAGTAACATCTGAAAAACTTTAAGAACAGAATCTATTAGGGCCAAATAGATTTTTTCCCTGGAAGACTGTCATCAAACCATGAAGGGAGCTGTTCAGATCTTCCAAAAAAAAAAATCTTGGGTAGGTACAAAAGTGGGATCTGGATCCAAACCCACTGGAGGTAATAGAAGGATTCCTGCTGACATCAGTGAGTTTTGGACCAGGCTGGCAGCTGCCTACCAGGCATTTGAACCAACAATTTATTAAGATCCTATGTTAGGAAACAATTTAATGCATCCACAAAAGTCAGAGGATTTTAAGGATACCTCAGTCATCTTCCGGCTTAGACTTTAACGTATATCCAGTCTCATCCAGTTTATGTGAAGAGCAGACATTATGAAAAATGTAATCAGCTCAGTAAAAGCCTAGTATTAGCCACTGCAAAAAGCCCACAACACTTTTGTTCATTATCAGCGTGTGATATCAAATTCAACAGAGGAAAGTGTTGGTGGACACTATACAGTATGGATTTTTCATGCTGCCAACAATTAATTTTTCCCACAAATGAAACACCTTTCATATTATTTTGTCAGGGAAATACAAACTTGCCATCAGTAGTGTCTTTTGGCAGTGTAATTCATACATACTTTTTACCCATCTGTTAGCATTAAGGGTTTCTGTTGTTTTGGTGGTTTTTTTATATATCCTTCTCCAATTCTCCTTGAAAATTGAAAGGGATTAGGTTAGGATTAGGTTAGTGTTTTAAGCGAAAAGTTACAAAGATGGATGAAGATGCTTTCAAAGAGATAATACACTGAAGATTCCTCGCTACCAGTTGTCCCCAGGTGGAAGGATTTTCCATATTTTTTAAAAAATTCTATACAGTTTATAATCATTTTTTGCTTCTTCTGTCAAAGTAAACCAGCCGAGGTATCACTTAGCTTCATTTCCTGAGACTTGACCAAGGGTCAGCAATTACCTTGAACTGATGTCTGACATTAGCAAATAGACAATCTCCTCTTGTTTCCCACTTGGTGAATCAGCAGTCCCCATGCTAATCGTGTCGACAGATTTTGCTAAAGCAGAGGAAGGGGAATTCCAGGTTGACAAATAGGTCCCTGGAGAAATGCACCTGTCAGTTACAGGAGAGCCTACATGGCACAGCAGAGGCAAAAGCAACAGGACGTATCCGTGCCACTGAAAGGATATTCACAGGGTCATGGCGAGAGCGATCTACGCTGATGCACACAGGTCACCGGGGCAGCATGCAACCAATAGGTATTATCCACCACAGACCTCAGAAAGAAAAACCAAAGCAATGCATCATTTAAAAGCACAGCAGTGCAGAAACAAGAGATGCACTGGTCAGCTGGCCTTTTGCTCCTTTTGTTGTTTCTTGCTGTATTGCTATCCAACACCTATATACCATCAACATCAGCTCCCTGTTACCCAAAAATGTCCCTCCACCCAGTTGTCCCAGAGAAAAAAATAAACCTTCTAAAACTTGCTACCCTTCTACACAGTTTCTTTTAGAAACATTTCAGAAAAAAAGGCCCCCTATTTTTTTTTCCCACTTTCTTTCTAGATAGGGTCATCACTTTCCCTCTCATAGCGAACATAAACCAACCCTTGGGCCATATCCTGAACCAGAACCAAATGCAGCTTTTGAGGTTTGAGTCTTGCAAATATGACATCTGTAACTGCTACACCATTCAACAGGGGAAGAAAAAAATAGACACAAAGACCACCTTTGTGACCTGTTGCTGGAAAGGTTTTTAAAAGGAGTAGGACAGATGGAAAAAAAGTCAGGAGATGTGGGATGGGAAGCAAGTGTCTGGGTCATGGCTTGAAGTCTCTCTTTTCTCTTTCTCCCTGCTCTCAGTAACCTCCTTTCTCTCTGTCACACCAAGGCAAGCTGGGGACCTGGCTGCACTCTGAGACAATTTCATCCCACATTGGGAGCTACAGCACTGAAGGTACAAAATGCCTCTTTCTACTCAGAAATCTCCATTAGCTCCACACTTCTGTTGCAGCTCTGGTTGCTGCAGCAGTTAGCTTGGGAAAATGAGTACCATCATGAGTTGGGGAGATCACCTCACTGACATCTACTCCTCCCCACAGAGCAGAGCCAAGTCTGTACAGTCCTACAACCAGGATGTGGCAGGACAAGACAGAGTGAAAGACAAAATTAGTAGCACCAATATTGCTATTATCACATGAGGATAGGCTCCAAATCCTTTTGAATTACTAGACCACACTGGGATCAGCCTTCTCAAACAAGTCATGGAAAAGCAGGGAATATACTTCTCCCTAGCTGTCAAATTGTGCTCTTCTCTGAAGCAAAATGTAATTTTTGCTTTCAAAGAAGTGAAAAAGAAATTTAATGGAAAGCTAGAATTTCTGTTTTAATAATGAAATGTACATCAATCCAGTTTTACTCATCAAGAACAGAGAGGCTTTAATAGTGCCCTGAATTTCCAGTATTCAGGCGGCCACCGATGCCCAAATTAGCTCTGTTTCACAGCTGTTATTAGTAGTGCTTTGTGCCTGCTTCACAACTAACAAAACAGTTTTATATTAACACAGGGACCTAAATAGATTTGTCCATTAAATGCTAGTACATTAGACCCAAGGTGTCCCTTACAAGTATCCCAGTGGAGTTTTCTAAACAATCTTGGCTAGAGCAACCTTGGAAGGCAAGTTTACTGAGAAACATCGCTATTACTAATAACCCTTCCAGGGCTGAATCCATGGTTTAACGCAGAGGTGTTCTGGAAGTGTGACTAAAGCTATGCCATCCTAGTGGGAGAGGGAAAAATAAACTGTTAGAAATAACATAAAGAAAAAAAATCCCATCAGAGAATGATGTGATCAAAGATTTAGATTCAAAATCCATTACATTAAGTTGGCTCTTTCCCCCCCCCCTGCATTGACAATGCTATTACAAGAGCAACAGATCAAAATAAGATTTTTATCTCTAGAGGTGAGAAGACTTGTTAATTTCTTGGTGGGCTGGGCAAAGCAATGAGATTCATATTGTTGTAATTATTAATTTCTTCAGTAAAGTGTTAAATCTCCAGGTACTTTACCTATTGGCTATCTATCTTTTTTTTTTTTTTTTTTTTTTTTTTTTGTATTTCCAGCAAAGCTATTTAATGTCTCATCTTCTCAGAGGAAAGAAATCTGAATGGAATTAAGGATGCATGATCACAGCTAGAAAAATGAGCAGAGACAGGAAGAGGGACAGAGAGAAAAAATGAAAGCTCTGATAGTTTAGACTGCCCGGGAACACCAGTGGAAAAATGTTAATTTGTCCTTATTTAGCTAGATTCTGATGATCAAAGCTGTTTTTCACCACTTTGTTTGTGCCAATGAGTAGCTACTGGCTGTATTAGACCAAAAATACTCTCTAGAAAAGGAGACTCTTGTATTGTATTTATCTAGAAGTATCACACACACGCAAACATACCCAGTCTGAATACAAACACACATGTATATAATTTCTGCCCACAATTCTTTTCTGAAAAGCAACCACCAGGAGCTTTGATTCCTGCTAAGTTGCACTGCACTCAAAGACTGTGTGACCCCAGTCCTTCTCTTCCTGAGACAGCTGTACTGTTACAGCCAGGGAGTGTACGTTGGACAGAGAAAAGAAAGCTTGGCAGAGGATCACTTGCTGGAGGTCACTATGACTGCCTTTCACTACTTTTCACTCCAGTGAACAAGCCTGATCTTTTTTCCCTGACTGTGCTGTGGCCCATTATGGAAGGATAGGGCCATTATGAAAAGTTCGGGACCAGTAGAAACAGTTCTTTGGGAAGCCGGCTGGGCAAGAGGACTATGCTGCAACAATGCCTGTGCCCACCATCTCCTGGACATGTGCAAGAGAGGGGCCACCAGGGAGGTGAATCCAGATTTCCTTCATGCAAAGCCAGTGCCAGGCTAGAGAGAGTGAAGTTATCCCACTCAAGAGTAATCTGATACTTTTAGCAAATATATACTAAAAAAATCTTTAAGTCCCAATTAAAGAATTTGTTCAGCCCCAAAATTTGTCTGTTGAAAATACCAAGATGATTGTGTTGTGGTTCAAGCCAAAAAGTTTTGCTTTTACTCTTTTCTTTTTATTTTTTTTTCTTTCTTCTTTTTGCTTGCTCTGTGCTATTCATAAGGCATTACCACATAGAGACAGGTTGCAAGGGGCCCAAATGTAGTGATAGTTTCCATATCACTGCCTGAGACTAGGAGAGGCCAAGGGGAAATGTACTTCATACTGAGCTTAATATTTTCAAGGAACAATGCCCGTTACAAAACCACAGTGCCTCTGGGCCCCAAACTCTCCTTTTATTAAGAACCAGTCAATGCAGCTCCACCTTGGGAAAAATCAGTCTCTAAGCCTCAGCTATAAGTCTTTCTCAGAAAAGGCAGTTCCTGCCATGCCTTTCTGGTTCCCTCCTTTGCCCTCACTGCAGCAGACCATCCTGGTCTGCTGGAAAAGGAAGGCTAATTAAAAACAGAGAGGGAAAAGAAACTGTGGGGGGAGTGGAGGGAAAGGAAAAAGAAAAAAGGTAAATTCAAGCACATATTAAAGAACATTTCTGCCTTGCTGTTCCTAGGAGGGATCTCATAACAGTGATGCAACAGCCCAGAGGCTACAAGGAAAAAAATTAAGCTACTGTGTATAACAATGAAAACATCAAACCCTTTGTGTACCATCAAAATGAAAACCAAGAAATAAAGTTAAGATGCTAAACATGTGTTTGAGGAGCACTGAAGCACGCGGCATGTATTTGACTTCTACCTTCTGGGGAGTGCAGGGGGACATGACTGAGTTCTATTAAATCCAGTGATGGCCGAATGTTCCTCAGGTGCATAAAAGCTCTATTAAGGGCACAAACCCTGAAGTTCAGACACACAGATTTTGAAGGGTCGTCCCACCAGGCAAATACACTGCCTCCCTTTCCTCTGGAGATAAGAATCTGTTATCCCTTGGGAGAAGGTGTCATAACCTTTCTCAGTGAGGATGCTTAGAGATGCTATACATGCTCATCCTTTGACCTGACATGTTTGTCTCTCTCTGGGACCAGACTAGGTACCATCCACCACAGCAGGGAAGTGCCTCTGCACTTCAAGACCTGAAGTTTGTAAGAAAACTCTCCTCACAAATGTGACATTCCGATTCCTCGTAGCCTCTAATGTGCTGTTCTATACAATAGCTTGCTGATGGAGAAATGCAATCAGCAAGGCCCAGAAAAAGTGATATCAGGATTTAAAAGGTAAGAACAGAGATGCTTTTTTTCTTCCCTAATTAAAGACCTTTTTTGTGTTTAACTTCGCTAAGGGTGATAAGGCCAGGCTAAATCTCAGGTGATGTAGAAACTTTTTTGTCCAGCAAGTCAAAGGGGCAGAGAGAGGCAACGAGAGGGCCGAGAATGACTTTTTGATTTCCCTCCTTGCATATCCCTTCCTCCATTTCCTGCAGGGGTGTTTCACATCTTTTGTATAATCCCAAGTGCCTCCGGTGCCGTTAACCCCTTTACTGCCTCCACATAGAGCTCACCGTGTTTCCTGCAGGTCACTGGATTCTCCACGTCCCAACCTGCACACATGAAGGAAGAACTTGTAGTAGCAAATACGGACAAGGTCGTGTTCCTGACCACTCTGATTTCAGCAAACCAGAGCTGACTGCCTCCTTCAGTGATACAGCTTGAGACTCATTTTAAGGCCATTCAGACACAAGGGAATTTAAAATTCCCAAGTAAATCCAAAGCCTGTAGGAATATATTCAAATCTCTCAATAAACAGGTAGGAAAGACTGTTTCTCCCCTACAAGACCACTTTCATTTCAGCTGAGAAAGAGACTTGACTGTCTGAAACACAAAACACCAAAATGAAAACTCAACATACAATTCACTTTTTTTTTCCCTCCTCTCAAGTTAGCTTTTGTTATTAGCTTAAAAAATTACCTCATTAATTGGCTGCAAGGAAGAACACCATTTGCAAGACATTAGGAAAAAAAAAAAAAGAAGAAAGATAAAGCAATATATATTGAGATCTTGAACACTATTCTGCATCACAACAGGCTTAAGGGCAGTAGGGTACAATAACTTTCAGCATTTCTGTCCCTCGACAGTGAAACAACCCTTCCCCAATCTGCTTCACCAGCTTAGAAGAAGTTCCTGTTTCTAAGGGATTTTGACCTCACTCCCTTTGCTTCCTCACCAGGACGACAGTAAGTGTGATAGGATCTTAAGGACAAAGAGAGGAAAATAAATAAATAAAATCAGGCAAGGACAATTGCAGAGCAGCCAGTGTTAATGTCACCATATAAAGGGTCTGTCAGCATTTCCATTAGAAACACCTGTTTTCAAAGGTTTATAACTTGGCCATAAAAATTCACTCTGAGCAGCAGCTGGAAACTTGGCAAACAAAATCTCACTGAGCTTGGATTGATTTTTCTTTTTCTTTCTTTCTCCCTATTCCCTACCCAACATCATCCTCTATCTACACCACCCACCGCTTTTTCTCCTCCTCCTAGACAGTAAGCTTGGATTGATTTAACCAAATCAACCTGCCACACAATGTCAGATGCATTAACACTGCTCACATTTTGCCTTTTCTGATTGCTGGTACTTTGTTTCTAGGGCCTGCAATCTTTGGGGGCTTTTGCTTTGTTTCCAGATATTTTGAATAACGCATTTTCCAAAAATTTCAGGACAGAGCTCTGCTTTGGGCTGACTGCAAGTACCATGTGTAAATATACCAAACCCCACAACTTCTTTGAAGAGAAACAATCTGTTAAAAAGAGAAAGATGCTCATAATGAAAATGAATGTTATAGTCAGTCCTTTGCAGCATGTGAAACCCAGTCAGAAACGTTAGAATAGCTGAGTTAGAAATAGGAAATGCTGCACCTCCTGGTCTGTGCTGGTTTTGACCCACCAAATCCCTTCTCCTGTCATACAAAGGGCTCATCTACATGGGATGTTTAAGTGAATATGACAGCAGCCATCTTGGCTGACACTTGAGACTCTAAGCATGACGCTGCGCAACTTGAATTAAATTGCCAAGGCGGACAGACCAGGCTCGGAGAGGGGACGCATAACATATGCTGAACACCGGGAAAGCAGCTCTGTAGGTGTAAGGAATGACTTGAATTAAATACAGTTTGCCCTGGTACAAGTCACTCCCCCAAGAGTGGCTCCAAGTATTCACAAATAAAGACAGGGAGAGGAGGAAGGAAAGGGAAATAGGTGCACCAGTATCATTGGGCAGGGAGATTTGAAAAGAAATCCCACTGAAAGCAGGTTTTAAGGTGATGCCAAGCAAACAAACATTGTGAAAGCAGAGAAAGGAGACTGAAAAGCGAGGCACAAAAGGCTGAAGAGTTCAGGTTCAGAAACACCCTGGTGTTTGAGATGCTTCTCTGAACTGCCTGAGTCAGCAAAAAGGAGTTGATGATGGGGAAGCATTGGCCTCTGTCATGAGATTTTTCCATTTCAGCTTGCACTGGCAAAAGTATAAACCCATACACAAAATAAAAACAAAAGAGAGATTAATGAGGAGGAAAAAAAAGACAAAATGTTGATGGTCTGAATTTTGGGTCGTCACATATCAGGTTGTATGGGGGACTATATTCATGCCTACACAGTACGTGTTGAATCCCACTGAGGGCTTTTTTTTTCCACTGCATGGACAAAATTAGGTGACAAGACCAAAATAACCACAGCATATATTAAGGATCACCTGAAATATTCAGTAACACTCTTTCTATTTTTGCATTAATCTAAGCAAAATAAACAATTATATTAGAAGGGCATAAGGAAATTATGTCAGTATGGAAGTAGCCTCTTTATATCATCTAATTTTTCAGACTCTGCACACAATTATCGTTAGAGTGAGACATCTCCCTCTGCTTTCTGTTTCGCACATACTAAACCGCATACATAAGAAATTTAGGGCAGTGTCTCTGTCTTCTTCCAAGTATTTTATATTTCTGTATCAGTTAAACATGAGAAGTGAGTTTAGATGTGCACAGTTGAAAACTGAATCCAAGCTCTGTTGAAACTCATATTCAGGGGTTTTTGTTCAAATTCCATACAATCATGTTTTGCCAAAGACCTAAGATATAAGCCTATTGCTCAGTGGCTTAGGGTTTATCCAACAGAACACACGAGCTCATCTGACTCAAACATGTACGTCTCAATTACCCCACATGCAACTAACATAACAATACTTATCTATCGTTTGGAAGAAATGCTCCAAAAAAATTGGTACTTTAAAGAAAATTTTAAAAGTCAGCATCAAACTAACAAGAAGACAAATTTAAGTTAAAAATCGTACACTTACATTTCTGACAGAGTATGTAAGCTCCGCAAATGCTTGTTTTCCCCTATTAGAGTAACGGTGTGCCCTAGCAGTGTAAGAAAGGGCAAGCAAATAAAATGTCAGGAGAGAATTGAGGCTGCAAGGAAGCTCACAGAAAAAAGAAGGAACACAGTAATTAGGAGAAGGACTTAGGGAAACAGTTACACCATCCCATGGAGTAAGAGATCAAGTGGAAAGGAGAGGAACCAGGAGAGACTTTGTTTTTGATGTTTTTAATTGATGCAATGCATGGCTGATGCCTGAAGATTTGCTACGAGTTTTGTTATTCTAATTAGCAGAGTGTACAGACAGGCAAACCAACATCAAAACCCTGATCCATCGTGGCAGACCTCAGGCAGCTTCAGCAGCAACTGAGGAGATGTGTAAAGCACCGTGACACCAAACACCTACACACTGAAAAAAGAGATTTATGGGCTAGTGTGGAAGACTGGCAGAGAGACTGTCCCTTATTGTGGGATGGAGGCACCTTTGGTGAGATATAGCTGCAGCATCAGCAAAGTAAGGCTGAGCATTAAAAGCACAGGCATGGGGCTACTAGCTTAAGTCTGCACTTGAGGGGGGCAGGAGTGTTTGCTTCTTTTTTTTTTTTTTTTTTGAACAGAGGTTCATGAATATGTTTGATATGTAGATGTAGATTTATATCAGCTAAGACAGGCTAAGTAAAGTTACCGGATAAGAGAGGCTAAGAAGGTGTATGGTTAGGGATTAGAGCGTGATGATAAATGATAATATGCTTTCGTAATTAAAGCAAACCTTATGTTAAAAGGGACTGGAGTCTCTTTGACTGGTAGACAGGGGTTTGGTTCTATTTACAGTCCAAAGACACATTTAAACTGCTGAATCTCCCAGTCGGAAGTAGATCCTCTGACTGTGTGATGAGCATGTTTTTCATTTTCTTACCAACTCCTCCTCATTCAGGGCACATCCTGGTTTCTGAAGGAATGAGTTTTTTCTTTGTGATTGCTATCCAGAAGTTGAGCTTGGAAAATGTGACCTAGCTTTGTAAATATTTGACCTCTCTGTCCCTTGCGCATCTCATCCTCACCTTCCTCCATCTCCCCACACAAACTGCCAGAAAAACACCTTCCTGATGGCATCGTCTCTCATGGGGTAAAAGGGCAGCAAAACCAAAAATTGCACACAAAAAGTAGCGGTGCTGATTTTTCCCTCTGAGGGTATTCGCTTTACAGTTCACAAAATGGCTATGCAGCTATAAAAACATCAGTGAGGAATTTAAGTGCATCATATATATATATCAAGACAAAATAAACTTGGATATAACTGGGTATATCACAGTCCCAAGTAAATGACTCAAGGCATCGCCGCTATGCAGGAAGCTAATCTTGGTATCATATCATCCCAATTACCAGTTTATTATTTCTTCTGCTTCCATTCTGAGATAGATTTTCCAGTCTGATAAATCATGTGCCAACTTGAAATTAGGAATTGGGGTTTTTTGCATGTAAGAGCTGGACCTGAAAATTATTCTTTGACACGGTGAATTTGGAATTATTTCAACAAAAATGAACACAGTTTTCATAATCAGTTTTTGGGATTTTTTGGGGG
Source organism: Leptosomus discolor (assembly GCF_034619465.1). Lineage (NCBI taxonomy): Eukaryota > Metazoa > Chordata > Aves > Leptosomiformes > Leptosomidae > Leptosomus > Leptosomus discolor. The sequence continues at coordinate 85,363,773 of NC_141419.1, forward strand.
TTTTTTTGTTTTTTTTTTTTGGAGAGGAGTATGTTTTGCTCATTCACAGAGCTCCTTAAAATGCAAAGAAAATAAATCCCTCTAACGGCAAGCTCCACTCTCTGCAAAGATTTCCTATTCCCTGTCACCCCAATCTTCCCACTATTCTGCTTTTTTTGTTTTGTTTTGTTTTTTGTTTGTTTTTCTTAAAGACCACAGGAAATTCCACTTATTTTTTTCAAAACCTTCACTTCACCCCTCTCCCTGAACAGTACCTCCTCACATAAATACCACGAAATGCTGAACATATTTTTCTTCGAGGAATTCTTTAGACCATTGCTAAGAGCACAGCATTGCCGTCCGGGTGTTTTTAGTTTCTTTAGATTCAGGCTAACTTGTGGCATGCCATTCCCAAATTTACCTTGTAGCTTTAGCTACACTCCTGTCAGTGCTCAGCATAGGATAGCTGCACCCAGGATGCAGGCACTACTGTAACAAGACTGAACACATACCAAGACACATATGCCTGTGGGTGTATGCACATATATACATACACATGCAACGTACTCTCAGTGGATTACTGAGCGTCTTTTATTCAACGTCCCTAACTTATTCTATGCAGTCTTATAATCACCTCAAAATATCTTCCTGTAGAAAGAATGGGGTTGCCTGATGTGATCACTTGCAGTGAAGGAACACTATGACCAAGGAGACCAGTAGAGAGTGCAGGATTGAAATAATGAATTTCAGGTAAAGTGATGACAAGTGACTTGACTTTCAGAGCCAGGAAGTCAGAAAGAGAGCTGCAGAGACTTATCTGGCCTCTGAGAACCATGCCTTAGACACGGGACCTTATGAACATAATCACATACCGCTGGTTTCTCCACCTGCAGGCTCCATCTACTCTGCCCCCCAGGCAAAACGCATTCAGAGACATTACCCCATTCACTTACTCAGGGGAAATTTGGATCCCCAAAAATGCAGATCACAATGAGATTCATTCCCAAAACAGAAAGTTCACAGGGTCCTTTGGCATCTATTATTTTATACACACAAAGGGAAAGAGCAGGAGAACACAGCTGTATTCACTAGCACAGATTATTATAATTTCAAATAAAAAACCCCAAAGGCCAGCCAAACACCCTCTGGACATCCGCATTTGTATGGTTTACGGCAGGTGCAAACCTAGAGGCCATTAAAATAAAAAAAGTCAAGCTTTTAGAAGACATGTCCAGAGCTTAGTGTCTTTTGAATAACATCGTTGCCTTCATTACACTGTTTTTACTTTGCAAACCATCTTTCCCAAGAGCAGTTCATTTTTGTCTCCTCATCTTTCTGTTTTTTCCACAAATGGGAGGCTTAAGCCCTTAAGCATTTGTTCCCACCAAAACTATTTTCATCTGTGGCACTTTATACAGATATCAGATAAGAATAATATTAATTATGATGTTTTCCATGCTTCACTGTATGCTCCACGAAGAGTTAAACTCCTTTGCTAGAAATGATGTGTAGATAAACTTGTGTGGGAATCTAGTATATTCATAGCCTCAGACAAGTTATGTGTGGTGTCTCAAAAAAACCCCACATTCTTTAAGGGTCAAACTTGCAGCAAATGTATTTACTTTCAGCACAACCAACTAAACCAAAGCATTATTTACTAAGTGATAATTCTGTAACCCACATGGACACAATGACAGCTCTTCACACCATCCGAGTAGACCCAATGCAACTTCTTGCATAGGCAGAGTAAACCAGTTAGCTCAAAGAGCAATTTTAAAGCTGACAGTGGACATGTCTGCTCTGAATAGCTCACAAAAAGGTCCTGTACATGTTGACTACTAAGAAACATCAACCACAGACTGGCACCTATGTTTGAGCGGTCTGAATATCCATTCACCCAGCTTCCATTTCCTCTCCAGTAAGCTGAGTATGCAGCAATTTATGAGCACTCCTGTCCACTGCACCGAGGACCCTGGTTCTTTACCAGGCAGAGCAGCACTGACTTTGCTGTGAGATGCACATCCAGCCTGAAAAATGCGACACTCCAAAGAGCACAACATCAAGATCGACCACAGTACACACTATTCTGAGTCTGGAAGCAATATGTGTGCAAGGATGGCTACTTGCAGGAAGACAGGAAGAGTTACCTAAAGGTTAAGTGACTTATTTCAGAACTTGACGCGTTTGCAAGAGATGTTTAATGCTAGGAAACAGCTCCTATTTCCTCCTTAATAGGAAAGAAAATTACGGTCTCTGCCTGTAACCGGAAAGGATGCTGAAAACTCTAACCCTGGAGCATGGGTTCCCTTTCTGGCTATGGATGTTTTTTTCCACACTTCATTAAAATGGGCGGTTGTGAAAGGAAAGGCAATAGAGAAGCTCTGGTGCTTCAGCACCCTTCAGAACAGCAAGGGCTTTGCAAAGTGCCATATCCAACTCAATTACTATGAATGTACACAGGGGCAGCAATTTAGGTGTGGGTTTCTATGGCTAGAAAGATCCAGATATCCTCACAGTATGCTTGCATATAGATATATATTTATCTATGTATGTATATATAAAATCTTCAAGACAGATAAAATGCACACAGCTGTTATCAGCTGAAGTGGGCCTTAATTACACTCAGGTTGTCATGGTAACATCTGACAAGCTTTGCCTTCCTGGATGGGAACATTTGCCCTCTTAAGAGTTTCAGTGTACCTAGAGAGAGGTTCTAAGGAAAAACAGAATAAATCTCACAACTTTCCCTGGCCTTTGTGTCTTCCTGCCAAGGCAAAAGGGCTGGGAAATGGTATTGCTCCACAGGCCTGCCACCTCAGAACAAGGCAAGAGTAAAATTGTACAGGAATTTAAAGGATGTTGGCACTTAACCTATTTTGTTTTGCCGAGAACTAGCATCCAGCCTAAGATCTTAAAGCATTATCGTCGTTTTTTAACGTATATAAGGCATCATTAATGCCAATATGAAATCATCAGTGGTAACATCTGAGCTTTTATTACTATTTTTCAAGTAAGATGACTGATCGGAGAAAGATGTTACCTGTTTCACCCATCATTTTGTACCAAACCAGTGACACAGCCAAGAAGGGAACTTAGGTCTGTTCTAACTACAAGTCCATACTGTCTGCTTAAGGGCGGCTGGTTTAATATGCATTCATTGATGTGTCACAGCATTTATGAATAAACTCTACCTTTCAGTGGAATAACATTAGAAAACATTGAAAACTAGAAAAAAACCCAGCAGTAATGGATCTGATTCAGGAAAAAACAAGAATTCACTTGGACTGTTTATTTCAGTAGTAGTTTGCTGAGAAAATACTAAATAATAAGGACAAAACCTTTTGGAGCATAGACCTGAAAAGGAAGTGGCAAAGCCAAACTCTTGCCTTTCCCTCTGTCAGGATAAAATAATTCTTTATTTTGCTCTCAAATTCTTTGCAAAAGTAATTATACCTATGAACAATATGTTCAACAAGCTTTCCACCTCCTTCTTTTACATGTCTTAAAAAGGAAAAAAAAACAAACTAAACAAGAGAAAATATCGTATATCTAAAGCACCACACATCAAGACTTCTTTAATTCATTGGGCTTACACGCACAATTTCCTGAATAGTCGGCAAAAAAGCAGCACCACGGTGCACTACTCGAGCAGTAAGCGTTCAGCTGGTGAGAGTGGTTTCAACACATTCAGAAAGCACAGAATGGGACTCAATGATCTGAGCTTTGAATTCTAAAGATAAGGTGACTTCAAATTTGATATAGTCAACCTAGACTTCTTTTATAGGCCATGCAGACCAACAGGCACAGAAGAACGTGTCTCTGAAGCTCCCTTACCCTTTCCTGGCTATAAAATGGGCCCAGGACAGCCCACTCAGACATGGAGAAATGACTTTCAGTCATTGGAGATTGGTCAAGAGGAATCTTCTCCAACAGATCTACGAGCCAACAGACAAGTGAACGTGTCAGTGGCAGCTCCGCTTAAATCACACAGATGTGGCTCGACTGCCTTACTTCACTCTTGCACAAAAGGATGTTAGCAATGCAGAATTAATGTGTTTGTACAGCAGGCCTCCAAACGCTACTGTAATACATCTAAGAAAGAAGAACTGAAAATCCTAATGAAAGCAAATTTGCATACAAATGAAAGTTATTTTTGCATGCACTATTCCCCCACCTCCAGTTTCATTCTCTTATGAGAACCTCAAGGATGCATAAGACACAAAGAATTACTCCTGGACAGAAACCTTGCTTCCATTTCCCATGAAGAGAAGAAACATACTTGGCTGTTTCTATGCATTGATGGGATAAGTAAAAGGGGGACAAAAAGACTTATCATTTTTGTAACCTAAAAAAGGGGAAGAATAGTGTTTCAAAGCAGAAAGCCAAAATGCTTCATTTCAGAAAACTGAAGTAGAAATGAGAAAAGGGATAATCCCTCTGGGCCTCCCCCAAAATTTCAGAGGGCGCAATGCTCTAAAAGGTTTTATTGCAAGATGACATTTTTACATTAAAACCAAAAAATATTTTGAGAAATAAAAATTACTCTTTTCCAGTGAGCACTGGATATGTGTTATTTTGTCTCTAAAGGCTTCTCACATATTAACTAAGAGCTTTTTGCATCATCCTTTCCTAGGAACCTATGTTTCTAACTTCCACTCCTCTCCCTCCTCCTCCCCTCCTTTAATTTTATTATTATTTTTTCTTTCATTTCATAAGCTCTCAGCTTTTTAATATGAGAGCCTTTTATTTCTATAAAACTGCAGCTGCTTTCATTTAGTTTTATGGATTTAATGTATTTAGAGGTTCCAAGAGAAGCTTGGAGCTGGCGGTATTATCCAGACGTTTGCTGCTTAGTGCCTTTTCTAATGACAAGACTTATCTGATTCAGAACATTTCATATCTGTAGAAAAATTAATTCTCTCTCCCTTTGTCTTTAGGCCTCAAGATTTAATTTGTTCAGGGGATTCTTTCAAGCACTTTTTTTTTTTCCCCTTTGCAGATACCCTGATGACTTACTTCCAATGCTGAAGTTGTTCTTCCTGCTGGCATTTGAGTCTGAACCATTTGCAACTTGGTACTTCTGTGCCTTCCCATCACTATGGCATTTGAGCTCCTTTTCGTGTTTAATATGTTTTGTCCTCCTGCTCTGTGATGTAGAGTTTGCTATTCTTGCCATTTTACACACACAGAAATGAAGCAAAGAGGGAACTAGAGCTTATATCTACAATTGATCCATATTGATTTCAATATGAGCTACACATCTAAAATACTCTCCTGAATGTAACTTTCAGTGATTTACTCAAGGTTGAACAGGAAGCTTGCTGAAAGAGTAGAAGTGAACTTGGACATGGTATTTAAGGTCATCACCCTTTCTACCAAAATACATGCCAATCTATGGTCTGGTGTCCCTGGAGGCATTGTTTATGGCAAGCCAAAGGAACACATCCATCAGAGAAAACTGGCCAATGAAAAGTTGAAACTTTTTTGGACATCGACCCCAGTACAGAGAAGCACAGTAAGGTAAGTTGCATAATTTAAGACAGCTCTGGATGTGAAACTAGATGAGCTAAAACTGTCCTATGTTGGTTGTAGGTGGACAGCACATGAGGCAGCCTATCAACATTCATAAAAACTCAGGTTCTTTTCATGGGTTTGATCATTAGACAAGTATATCCATTTAGGACAACTTCGTCCTCATCAGAATAATCCAAGGACAGCAGCGGGATGCTAAGGTATGGACCAAGACTTCACAATTACTGAAACACCAATTTAGTTATCACTTGCTATTACTCTGTCATTTCTGTAGCACAGGAGAAAACTGCACCTGTTCAGAAGCACAGTTATTATCCATATCTGTTTTCTGTATTTCACCTTTCTACTTTTTGTCCTCTGCAATAACTCCTGAGGACCTTTAGAAGGCCTCATACTAGCCTTCCTCCTCACCCCATCTATTAACCTGATCAGCAATGAAAAAGTTCATTGCAATATTCATCCATCATTTTTAGGCTTTATGGTTAATATCCTTTAATACATTTACAGGGAATTCACGCCTTGCAGAAGTACCCTTTCTAATTACTTAGGACAGTTCACTGTCTTTCTTGGTTAAACTCTTCCTGCATTTTTCTTGCAATATTAAGAACTAGACTGGAGATAGCGCAGGTTCCTTATGAACAATTTTCAGATATTTATTCACCCACCCTGTTAAAAAAATAAATAAAATCACCATATATATATTTAAACCTTATTGGTTTTGAAATCTAAGCCTGAAAACGTGTGTGCTAAAAAATTACAATAAAAGCAGCTGTAATTAGATCTGAATTTAATTTTCTGAAATTGTAAAATGTTTGCAAAAATTATATTGAGGAAAAAGGAAAGGAACTCTAGGATCAGACGATAAACTTTCTCCAAAATCATCAAAAGTTTTCTTCCACCATTCAAGTAAGCTACCTGCGTCTCCTCCTTTTCAGAAAAACTGAAACCATACCAAGTTTTGAACTTGGGAGTGGCTGGGACAGGGAGTGGGTCTAGTGGTCAGAACATAGAAAACAACAGAAAGAGCAAAATAAGTTTATGTGCCTCCACCCCTTAAGTCTTGGGGAAAGCTAAACTTTAAAATACTAAGAACAGAGGTCTGATTGAGAAGGAAATACATTCGTATGTTCTGGTTTCTATCTGTTTAAAGATCTAGGGGGAAAAAAAACGAAACACCTTATATGTCAAAACCCTATTATTTCTACCCCTTTAAAAGCTCGTGTTTATGAAACAATGCAATAAAACCAGGAGGAAATGATTTGATACTTTGCTGAAAAACAAAACCACAGAAAATATTTTCAGGTATACACACCATAAGGAAGCTAAAGGGCACCCCTCAAACCCTATTAGATGCATTCCCATGCACCTACTTTCAAGACTTTTGATGGAAAACCTCATAAAATGGTTGTACGGTATTGATTCACAGAGGCAGGCCAGTTATAACAGCATGTGCCACCATCCCTGAAATGGAGAAAGGAGAAGGGACAAGGGATAGGTATGACGCTGGCTCTTTGTTTCCCATCTGAGTCCCACAAGATTATTAAATATGTGTGATAAATGCCTCACTGACCACTGAAGAAGGACTGTGTTAGGTGCTGCACAGAGGCAGATAGTGTCTTTAAAACTTACAACCCAAAAACGTAAGACAGCAAAGGGAGGTGACAGCAAGCAGCTTTTCAAAGATCACAGCCAAAATGTCAAGCAAAAGATGAGCGGAAGGAAAAGCTAACTTTTCAGTCCAAGGGAGTCCTTGAGGGAGATGTAGAGAGAGACCGTGCTGCCCTAGCTGCTAACTCTCCACTACGACACCTTCCCTGCATACAAGGGTTTGGGGAGAACCTGCAGAGGGAAGTGCTGCCCTGGGTACTCTGGAGACATGAACAGCAGAGGGCTGTTCTCCATCTTCAGGATGAGACACAGAAGCATCTTACCTGGAAACACACCCAACTAACACAACTTCAGGCCAGTGCTATGCAGTTGCTTCATGCACTGTCCAGAGGACAGAGCTTTTTTCTCACAGGGAAGAGGTGAGGCAGCTGGGATGGGGTTCACAGCAGTGGGTATTCCTGCACATCACAGCTCCCCAGCTCCTCTGCAAACTCATTTTCCTTTATTTAACTCCCCAACAGAGCTGCACATGGTGCTGAACTCCGTATGCTCCATTTCATATCCCTTCCCTTATAAACCTTTATTAAGGCTTTATGTTACACAACTATCACCAATACAAAACTATTGCATTTAGGCTTCCAGGCGACCGAGTGCATTAAAACTCCTTACGTGGAATGGCAGGAACCAATTCCTCATTTTTACTGGCTGGGAACTGAACCTTAATAGGCCACAGAGCACAAAACTCATAAACCACCAGAGTAAGGGGAGGAGGAGAGAGGGGGAACGAAGAGGGAGGAGGGGGAGAAGTTTGTTGCTGAGGTTATGAAATTATAACAGAAGAAAACAAAAGACGTGAAGCAGGACACGGTGAGGAATTCTCTCCATGCATGGCAGAGTTAACCTTGCCACCAATGCCCAGCAGCTGGAGGGGAAACAAATAAAGCGGGACCATGCTCTTAACAAAAGGAAGTGTTGCTCCTTGACACTGGAATAGCAGCAACCTTCATCTCCAGCCCTCGTGCTCCTTGGGAGAGGCTGGGGATTGCTGGCTCACGCACGACTTGCCTTTGCCTAGCAACCGGCGCAAAGTCCGTCTGTCAGCTTGGCCTACAGTCGCTTCATCCTGCCTTCCCCCCTTCTCCACATGTGGTGTAGGGTCTCTGAGCTCGTTTGTCAGACTTCAGCTCCATCCACCTCTAAGCTCATCCAAAGAACACGCTGCTCCCGTACCAACTGCAGGTAGCGTGATCATTTGCACCTTGGGGTACTTCATTGCGTCCCCCTTCATCTTATTCTGCTTTTACAGTCCCTCATTGGGAAGCTCTTGGAGGTGGGACCAACTGCTCTGATGAGATACTTAACCCAATCGATTCACCCAGGAGGTGATGCCAAACACTCTTGCAAGCACACATATCTTTTTTTTTTTTTGCCTGGCTGTAATGTTAAAATATCCATTCCTGCTCTTGCAAACACATTCTGGGTGCAAGGGTGTTTTTAAAGCAGGACGTGGGACAAAGCAAAAAAAAAAAAAAAAAGTTGGAAGATACTTTCTAAGGATAGCTCTCCCTGGAATATATCAGGCGCTGTAAAAGCAGAAATAATTCTGCAGATTGGAAAGGAAAAGTCAAATCTACAACTCGGAACACTTCCCACTTAAATTAAATTCCACAGCCATTTATTTTGATGCAGCAAGGTACTGCCGGGATCCCGCCACGCTGTGTCACTCTGACCTGAACCACAACAGGCCAGGGATGATACTGCTTCCTGGAATAGCAAGAAGTCATTTCACCCCCTCGCCCAAGAAAAGAACTTAGGAAATTAAACAAGCTGAAATGCACAAGACAAGCCCAGTAAACGCAATTGTGCTCCAGTCAGCATAAGAAGGGCTGGCTGGTCTCCAAAAGTTGAACAAAGTTAGTTCCCACATCAGGGTTGCTTCAAATCAGAATGGAAGATAATCACCCATTTCAGGCACCAGAGGGATATTTACTTAGCGTGTTCTGACTTTGAAAATGGAAAATTATGAGATATATATGGCAGCAGTTACCTTCCAGAGCTTAAAGTTATCATAATGCCATTCTTCTAATTACAAATCAGACTCTTATGAGTAAGGGCCAAAAGGAGCTGTATTCCAGGGCAAGAGCAGTGTGTGTCAGGTAAGCTTACCTTGGGAGCTGCCTGGTATCGCATTCCAGCCCACCATCAGGAATCCTTTCCCCTTCACCATCAGGCTCCTCCTTCAAAGTATAAAGTTTTAAAACTTATAGGAAGCAATCTTCAATTTCAAAATCCGTATGGACAAAGCAAGAACATCTGAAACCACGAAGAGATTTTGTGGTTTTTTTCCTTTCTCTCCAGAAATATTTTTCATTTGAAAATAAAATGCCTTTTTCTTCTGGGAGAGAAATTTGAGCAACACAAGGAGGCCACTGCACAAGTCAGTGCTTAGGAGGCACCAGGCTCTAGGAAATTGCATCCACAACCCAGCCTGGTGGTGAGCCTAAACACAGTGCTATGAGATCCTGAATTCTGGCATGCTCACCCTACACCAGCATTGGCAGGAGTGAAACAGACTGTTGTTCTCACTCTGCTGAGTTGCTAGGGTAGCACCAAGTTTTCTCATCAAAAAGCTTTTCTCTGTAAAAAGGTAGAAGAGACAATGGGTTTTTTTAACATTTTTAATGATATCAAATTCAATTGAAACGAGCTACTTTGTCATCACGGCTTGTTATCGATTGCAAGCTGAACATTCTCAGCAAAACTGGGACAAGCAAGAGTAAATCTTACATAAAAAGCACGGTTCTATTGATCACAGCAGCCGCCACTGGCCCTCCACTGAAGCAACAACCAGCTACTTTAATAAAAATGTAATCCTCCAGTAGAGAGGAACCCATCTCCCTTCCAATCCACTCTGCATCATACTCTTCCAAACACTCTTGAGAGAGAAAGCAGACCAGTCCATCCCCCTGATAAAACACTATTACTATGCAGTGACACCACTGCACTTGATTTAAGTACATCTGGCATTTTCAGGTGTAATGCCTGAAGCAATAATACTAAAAAACCAGAACAACCCTAGTTACGCCCTCTGGGAGTTGCATGTGTGTGAACTAAGTAACTTATAGAGTTCCTATTTCCATAGTATCAAGCCCTTCACATTCTATAATGTATTTATCCTTTTACTACCCAGGGGAAGGAGAGGTCAGTGCTGCTCCTCTTGCTTTCCCAGTGCTTACTTATATCTTAATTTTCTATTGCATGGGTGTTGGAGACCTGAATCTTGGTGTGGGCTTGAGGCTAAGAGGCTTGGTCACGGTTATGCAGAAAGACATTGCTGTGGCTGGGAGTTGGCTTTGACACCAGTCACAGGTCAAACTCCAGGCTCTAGTAGAAGCCATTTGGTCAAACTAAGTGTGATAATTACAGCAAGCATCCCTGAGGATGTATTGGGACTTCTATCTCCATTTCTACTGCTAGGAAATGATATCCAGCTCTCAGCAGACACTGTTGTACATATTTCCCTTCCCACCACCCACACTGCCATATCAGCATGCTCTTTTAGGCTAAGCTTTCTTTAGGGAAAAGGAGGCCCAGAGCACCCTGCTCTCACACTGAACCTGTGAGAAGTCCCTTGACTGTCATTCTCCTCCTCTTCCAGCATTTATGCTTAGAACCAGAAGTCTCTGCCTCCAAAAGGTGCCTGGAGAGGAACCTTAGTGACCCTCTCCCATTCCCTATCCTCCTCGCACTCTCTGCAGCCCTGCTTTTATGTTCACTGAGCCCATTTCAAAGTAAGGACCAGGACAGTGGGCACACATACGGATTCAAGTTTGCTCTTCTGGACAGTGCTCGGCAGTTCAGATTCAGTAAGCAGACGAGGTTCAGGAGACAACTAGGGGGGCATGGAAATTAATATCTGGATTTTGATCTCACTCAAGACCAAATGGCAAGGGAGACACAGGGACTGCTAGAAGCCCATGGGGTTGTGCAATTGTGCAAGGAGGCAGGTGGAGCAAGGGAACCACCTGTCCTGCAGTTGTAACTTAGAGAACAACCCTGATTGCCTTCTTGTGGTGTAACCCAAGTGCAATTCCTGCCAAACAGGTGGAGCCACTGCTCCACGGGGAAGAGGGATGAGGAGATGGAATGAAGCGGGTAAGGGGATTCAATTCCCCGCTGTGACAAGCTGGACCCTTGCACAATAAAGGACACGCGTAACTCCTGTGTGGCCACATCGTGCTGGGGACTACAGGGCCTCTGCTCAGCAAGCTGAGGAGTTAATAGAAGCAAAACAAATCCCCCTTATTTGCCTCAGGGTCAAGGGTCAGTGTAAGTAAATCATTAATTAACACGCTGGCGCCTCAGTGCTATTGACAGGGTTTTGTGTACACAGTGGGACTGTGGCACCCCCTGCAATTAAGCAGGCAGTGAACTTTCCTCCTCCTGCTGCCTCCTGCTTGGCTCAAGCAGGCTCTTACTTCCCTGTCCTCATCAGAGGCTCCTCTCTGCATGGGCTACCAGTCGCCCCCGTGCTCATTCTTCTCGCCCGCCCAGCAGAGCTATCTTCAGAAACCAAGCCTCCTCATTTGTTGCTTTCCAACTTCATGCGGCACCTGCTCCTTTAAAAAAAAAAACCTCACTGGCTATGCATCCATCAACATATGCATTTATTTACCTCCCTGCTCAGGTAAAGCTGCACCTAGAGCCTCTAAAGAGCTCACAGGTGCTTGGTGATAACTTGTCAGACTTAAGACACTACAGTGTCTCAGAGGGAAAAACATATTCTTCACCTCTCAGCCCCTAGATTTTAATGGAACCTAATACCTTACTAATGGCACCTGGATTTCTTTTCTTTTTTTTTCCTTCTAATCAAAACAGGTCTGTTGACAGCCTGATTTCTCTGCCAGCTGGGAAATTGCCATATAAAGAGCAGTCATTTCAGAGACTCCACAGTCACAGATCCTCTTAACAATCAGGCCTACAGTGTCAGAGGAGCTCTTAAGAAATTTTTTACACTTTTCTTTGCAGAGCAGCCTGCTCTCTTTTGGTTGCTTTGGGTTTCAGAAAGGTCTTGGCCTACTGTCTGAAAGTCTGGGGTTGATAACAAAGACCAGCTGCCTCAGAGCTTCATCACGCCAAGATCAACGCTGAACTTCAAGTTCCAGGGAACTTCATCTGAAAACCCAAGATCAGGTTTTGTCATTCCCAAACGCAGAATTAAAACATCCCATCAGTGTTATGTGATGGAACAGCCCATGGTTTGCTAGTTCCTGAACTACAGAGACTGTCCTGGAAAAATCCTAATGTATATTTCTGTAACTACTAATCAAAACCAATTACAGATACTCTGATCTACTTTTGAAATAAAAGCATCTGGACAGACACCTTCCTCTACTCGCAAAGCACCATATCAGTTCAATGCAAAATCTTCAACATACATTTCACATAAGATAGGAATGACATGACAAACGTGATCTTAACACAGCAGGACCTCTGACAATCCGCCCCTCAACCACCTACAAATTGCTGTCATATAATCTGATTCCCACAACAGTTTGCACGCAATCCCCTTTACATTTTTTTTAAAATTAAGAAATTCAGGTAAGTGCCCAGTAATTTCTTCATTACATCATTGAGGAATTCCTACTTTGGAGAAACAATACAGTGAAGATCCTCTGGTACAAAGGTGATTAGCTTTCCACAGCACCTTCTAGAAAGAGAGCAAAAACATATTTTGTGCAAAGTCGCTTTTCCCCCTGCCAACTGCAAGCACTGCAAAATCTGACGAAAGCTGGGGGTGGGGGTGGGGGACTGGGGGGTAGGAGTGGGCTTGGGAATATGGCTGAGCATTTCCAGAAGCCATGCAAAGGCTTTACTCAGATTTTGAGGCACCTATGACAGACTAGCACATCCTCAAGAATTTAGATAACTCACAAGTCTGTCTCGTTTCAAAGCTTAAATGCCAAGATATCAGCAATTTTAATGGTGCTTCCAATGCATTAGAGACAATTGAAATGTCAAGTATGTTGATGGGATTAGCCTGGCCAAACCTTACATCTCCCTGCCCCTCCCTTACATCCAGGTACTCTTTTTTTGCATTTGCACATTCTTACCAGAAATGGTATGCTTCACTTGTATACTCTACCTACTTGAAGAGACCATCTACCCACTGGCAAAATATCTCTATGCAGCGCACTTGTGGATTATGCATCCTGGTAATTCTGGTCACCCAGACAAAGGCCGAGGGAATCAACACTTTCCTCCTCTTTCAGATTAGTCCACTGGTATTTGCTGTCTTTGTCTTTTAGCATCCAGTTCACAGCCCTTGCACTAGTTACATGAAAATGCCACCCGGTTTCTGAATCCAACGGATGTTAAAAGCAGAAAGCTGCTAGCAGCCAAATTAACAGCACATAATTAGTCTCATGCATAAACCTCTTAAAAAAGTACAGGGCATTTTGTGTCAAGATTAGACAATTAACTTTGTCAGAGCACAGGAGAACGCGCTGAAACGCTTACATTTGCAACGTAGTATTAAGTCTGCAATTCTCACTGGGACTTGTGTGAGTAAATACTCTAGGTCAAAGCCTTGACAGCCTTATTTAGATTTTGCTCACTTAGTGCAGGCTCTGCTCAAGTAAAGACCACATATAATCCAAGGAAAGACTTCAGAGTTTGGCTCTGTGTTTCAACAGCCTAGAAAAGACTGGCTGGAGCGTAAGCAGGATCAGCAAAAGTAAGCCCTTCCATATACACAACTCTGTCTGAAACCAGTGCTGTTTTACATGCTAGCCAAAACATGACTGTTCACTGCAGCATATTCTGCACTGCCCCAGCCAACCAAGCTTTAAAAACATCCTGAACTGGGGAAGGCATTCTGCCAATTCACTTTATGGTGAGATGTGGCAGAGTAATCCATCAGCAATTTATATCTGTGATCAAATGGGCCCTTTCCCTGGGGAGTGGCAGACCCAGGGAGATTAGCACCTGTCTCTCTTCTGTTTATCACTGGCAGGTGCTTAAGTGAAGCAAGATATCAGCTCTGCTAAAGTGAACAAAGCTCCAAAAAGATAAGATGGATGTGCAGGGCCACTGAGCTAAGTTCACTCAGGAAAAGGCAAATAAGTCCCCATCTGTTTAGCAAAGGTGGCTTTGTGAGCTGACAGGAGGAACTTGGTAATTCATTAACATGGTGAGTATTAAGAGTCAGTGTACTGTTACTCAGAGAAAGCCTTCTGCAGCACACAAAAAAAAGAAATTTACTGCCCCTGAAAAACCTGGGGACCTAGGTGACTCTACAATGTCAGGAGCAGACAGGCACAAGCTAGCTCTGTTCAAGGTAATCCCAGAACCAAGAGATCAAGGGATCCTGGGTCAGAGATGTGGTTGTGAGCCTGCTGTGATCTGGAGGCAGTTTGGCCACATTCACACAGCACACCTGAGCTAACAATCCCCGTTTCTCCCCAGATAGCACTTCATGCAGCTTAACTCCGTCAACTAGATAGCTGGATGTCTGTATCATATTCTATTTTGCAACCACCTGGTGTAAATACTAGACAGTAGAACAGCTTCTGTGAGCAGAACATCTAGGTTAACCAATGTAGGAGTCTCTTCAGCATCAAACTCAAGTGTGTGGAAGGCAAGAAAACAAAGTGAGAACTTAGACACTAGTCTTGCAGTTTCATTAGATGACATAAAAGCTAGAAGAGGGTATTGTCATCACTATGTGAGTAAGGAATGGAGGAGAAAAAATGTCCCCCTTCTTTCAATTTTGCTTACATGTTATCTAGACATCTGTAGGGGCATAAGTTTCTTTTCTTCAATGACTAGGCATATAGCAACAGAACAGCACAAAGGCTGCACTCATTCAATGGGAAGCAGAAGTTTAGTACTGTGATGCTGCTTCTTGCACCACTGAAGTCTCCAAGTTTTCACAATTCAGAGGCTTTGCAAAAATATTAACTAACAAACACTAAGAAACTTGCCTAACACAAGAACAGAAATGTCTGTTAAAAGCTCTGACCCAACATGCTGGTGTCTAACATCTTTGTAGAATACGGATAATGCTTTAACATAGTAAATGTAGGCGTCATTTGGTCTTCTCAGTTTAAGGGAAAAATAGTTCTTTGTGCATTTGTTTAATGTAAATAAACCCTCTATTTATCTTTGTCTTTAATAAATTCATACATTATTAGAAAATACTTTATACAAGAAGACCCACTGAGCTATATCATCTCATTTTAAGAGATTTCCTGTTGGTGGAAAACAAAGCAGCCACCTGCAAGGGCCTAGTGCTCGAAAGGATTTAAATAAACACACACAGATAATTAGATCAGTTAACCTTGCAAATTAAAACAAGCACATTGCATTATCTCCAGTTTATCCTAAAAGAAAATATGAAGGTGCCTCAGATAAATAGTTTCAAAGAGACAGGGAAGATCTTATACTTGCAGCATAATGCTAGATCTTCTAAGCATGTGAGCTAATAGGATGAAACCCCCCTTTCTGACTAGCTTCGTTTTGGAGAGATGGTGGGAGGTTTGCATGGGACCAGAGGATCAGATTTAATTCACAAGCCACATTGCCAGAGCAGTTTCACCTAACATCACTCAGGCAGTTTAAGCCATTGGTTTTGGGTCACACTCTATTCAACGGGAAAGAATAGGTGGGATGATTGTCTGCATTGAACTACTGCTCTCCAATGGCTGTAGAAGAAAGCCAAACATTTAAACTTTATCAGGCTGAAGTTAGGGCAGATGAATCATACCCACGTTCACAAAATGCCCCTTTAGGACTCGGCAACCATTTTCTTTTTGTAAAGTAATAACTGCAATTGGGGTAAACTTCCTTATTCAACTAGAAAGCTAGGCACAACTCATTAGTTACATACAGAGGAAAAAGTTCAGGTTGAAAGTTGCTCTAGCAGCTGGGTGACACCAATTGTCCATTAGCATCGGTGTGCCAGCTTGGGTCACAGTTGCTCACCTACATGCAGACAAATTTTCTTTGTAGTCAGCAGCTTAGGTGTGCAGCACATAAGCTGCACCAACACTTGCCTATCAGTGTCAGTCTGGTAGAGATCACCTGTGTGACCACCCATGAACAAGGTTGGTCAGCAAAACCACTCCATTTAACAAACATTTCAAGTGTATTTCTCTCCTGTGAAGAGACTGACACTTTAAGAGAAAAACTATCACTGCATATTATCCAGTGATTAGAAGTGATTTTAGAGGAGAGTTTTCTACCAGTTTCAGAGCAGGTTTACTTATTGTTTTTTAATCCCAGATGTCATAAAAACAGGATAAACAGTACATCTTGGTCAAAATACTGTCCTGGATCTGAGACACCATCACAATAAGAAATATGCTGAAAGCAATATTGTTTCAGAAAATGTTTTGGTGCTTTCCACAGAAGAAAAAGTTTTGTTTGCTTGTTTTTCCATCATGTCTGCTCAAAAGATTTGGCAGCACACCTTATTTTTTAAACAGGAAAGGAAATAATCACAATTTCTGCACCACAGATCCTGCAAGCAGGTAGCTCCAAAAAATCACATCACAGGTCACATGCTTCTCACTGCTAGTAGATGGTAGATGGTTGGTCCTGCAGCCAGGAGCTGCTATTATTTTGGCCGTTCTGTCACTGCTGCTGATGGCATGTTTTCATGACCAAAACTGCTAACTTCTCAAAAATATTTTGTGAAACCAGCTCTAAATGACAGATTGAAGTATCTTTTGGCTTGGTTTGGGGTTTTTTAAATCGGGTTTCTTTTGCTGTTGTTATTTGTTTGGGTGTACTTATATGTGTGAATGTATCCCCATACATTTAAAGTGAATGCCATTCAAGTACCAAGGACAAAACAGGCTGTAAGAGTGGAAAATTTTTTGCCCCGATATTGACCCCAAAACAAGTCTGTGGAAGATTTAGAAACAAGATGATCCTATACTGAGGCTAGTTAGGAGATCCACAGAGAGATAAGCTGGTGCCCCAAATCAAATAAAGACATTCAGGGTGAGCACTTGCTGCTGTATCACCTAATCTGCCTTGCCGTGTCACACAGGCCACTGAGGTTTGTAAAGACATTACAAGCCCTAGCAGAAATTGATACCTACAGAAGTAGACTTCACAGAAGTAGACTGAAAACTGAATGGATAATAGGGGCTGAACTGATTTTTTTTTGTCCAGGCTGCATTTAGGTTGCACACCAAGCATATGCCAGAATCTCAGTTTGATCTTCAGGCTCATTTCTGTACACATAATGAAATTCATAAGTCAAGGTTTGATTACCCACTGCCCTTGTTTACCAAATTGTTCTGGTTAGCCTAGCAAACAAGCCCAAATTTGCATCTGCTGCTCTGCAGATAAATCCCCTGGGCTGGCATAGGAGAAGGTCGTGGCATTGGGAGTGCATCCCTTAATGCCACAGGCTGTACTATGCAGCTCTGTAAATAAACACAGGGGGCTTAGTTACCAAGGCTATTCCTTCTGTACCTCTTACTGGAACTTGAACACTAAGATGAAAAAAAAAAGCAAGTGAAAAACAACAAAACACAAGATTAAAAAAAAAAAGCCAGAAAATAACCTGGCTGCTGCAATGCTAAGGAACAGTTCTTCTCTCACCTATTTTATGCCCCCTGCTTTCTGCTACAGATCCACCACACTCGAGTTTCATTTCAGGAAAGTAAAGCTACTAAGCAGCTACCAAATGACCTTTGCCTCTCAGATGGGTATTTATGGCAGGCAACACATACATCAACAGCAACAAAAAGTTTCCCCAGTAACGAAAGTGTTTCTGCCAACAATGTATCTTTTACAAGCTTGCAAAATGTACCGAGAGTCTAATAATCAGATTAAAATCACATCAAACTATGTTGGGAAGTCAAGGTGAAGGCCTTTGGATGGTTCTTATGAATAGCCCTATCCAGACCTACCAGGTGATGATAAATTCAGGTTTTTGCTTGGTTGGTGTTTTTCAAATTTATTTTAAGGACTTACAGTTTTTAGAAGCCAAGAGATGGGGAAATAGTTGGTGTTTTAGCAGTTCTTGACAGCATCTGACAATAGTGAATTGGTCAGGGTTCCTCCTGCTGTGCGGGGCGGGGGGTGGGGGGTGGGGGGTGGTGGCAGTGGACCGGGTAGTAAATACTTGTTCTTTCCATGCCACTTTACAAGAGCGTTCAAGAGCTTTGTCTTTACCAGTGGGAGCCCGAGCCTCAGAGATGTGAAGCAATTTGCCTGATATCATTCATATTTCTAATAGTTAACCTAGGAACAAACTTGAAACCTCAGGTCCCAGTATGGGGTTGTATTTGCTCCCAGGATCACTGGGAACCAAATTAGCAGATGCGTTCACTGCTTCTTTTTACTGCTTCCTTTTACTGCAGAACAGGAATGATCAGAGTTTTAAGCTGCTAAGCACAAGGAGAAATACTGAAGTCCCAGTGCTTTATTTCCATCTCACATGGAGTGCTTGCCTGAAAGTCTGGCTTGAATCTTTCATTTCCAGACAGCATTACAGCAGCCTTTGTATAGGTGCTTGAAATGGATACTATGTCCACATTGCTCCCTGCTTTCCCCTCCCCGCAGAAGGTCACCTGGGAAATACAGACAAGCATTGACAAAAGAAACACTGTCACCTGTCAAGGTGGATTATTAGGTGTGAGAACAGCAGTTCAAAGTGTTAATACCTGCTCTGAAGTTGTAAAGAATGTAAAAGCCTACCCAGATGTCTGCGGTACCTGAGGCAAGCACCATCTAGCCAGCCTAGCTACAGGTGAACATCTAAACTACAAAGCCCTGCCCAGCATATGACACCAATGCCACAGTCATCTGCCTAACTCCACAGTACAGGGAGGCAGTATTCTTGCTTTCAGGCTCAGATTAATCATGTTTGCCCAGATCAGCAATTCAAATATCTTCAACCACACAGCTGATTGTGCGCAAAGTCAGTCTGGGAACATTCAGGTGAGATTGCAAAAACAACAGGCAATAATCTCATTCATCCTTTCCACTCAAGTCCAAATGAGGACAGCTGTCCATAGCCTGTAAGATCATGCATCAGAGCTCTCTACTTTGTAAAAAAGTCAGTGAACTGTGGCAAAAAGCCGATGCTGAATACACCCAGGAAACTGTAGGACAGCCTTGGATGTCTGTAAGGGTGCCTATAATTCACTTAGCACTCTCTTTGGCCTTTGACAGCCAAACCAGCTAGCCTAGAGTTAAAGTACTAAATCCCAGGGAGAGAGGTTTTGAGAGAGGGAAGGGTAATAGCTGGATAAAGAGGCTGAGATCAGTGAGCTCACGCAAAAACACTGCAATGCCAGAATATCACACTCGCTTTAGCTTAATCTAAAAGTAAAATCACATGACTGAATTTTCCAGTTTAACTTGCATGTCTGCCACCACCAAGCCAGCTTCTGAGAATTGTGTTCACCTACTCACTGCACAACTCCCACCCAGCTTCACAGTATAAGGAAAACAGCTTCCTTGCAAATAAAAGAGCTCTATCACTAGCGAGCCTTGGAGAAAGCTCACTAAGCCCTGTTCCACTTCCTCCCACGCATACTGAGAATGGACACTACGGATAGCTCACAAAAAAAGAGGGATTTATCATGCTATTGACTTAGATCTCCATCCAGGGAATCCAGATGAAGTTTCGCACTGATTCCAATGGGAGCAGAACAAAGCAGATACTGAACATATATTTAAGAAAAATCTACCCACCTATTGCCAGAAAATCCAATCTACTTCACCCCTTCCCCCAGTACTAAGTTGGGTTCTCTGCACAGAAATGAGTCATTTGTAATTGACTAATCTGCAGAGTGATATCAAAACCAGCAACAGACAAAGCCTGAAGAGCCTCCTCAATATCTTCCCTCTGGAAAAGTAAAATTGCGTTTTAATTCCAGCCTCAGAAAGCCTATAGTTTTTCTGCACAACTGCTTAATCCCGAGGACTCTCGAGATGACATCAAACAGACACCAGTGGAACTTCACCATGTGGAGATGCAACCTCTCCTAGACAAATGAGCATTGGCTGCAGAAGCACCAGTGAGTCAGCAGTGAGCAGACATACTATGTGTACACACAGGTCGTACATTACTGGATGCATCATCTTTCTGTAAGAGATCTCACAGGCTCTGACATATTCATGGGACTCCCTGCCTACCCCAGAGAGAAGTGGACCCTCACATCCTTACAGCAGTATCCAAGGCTGGTTTAACTACCAGACGAAGCAGAGTGATCTCAGCCCTGAATCACCTGAAGCCTGCACTTAATACCCAGGAACCAGTGCCAAGCGTTATGCAACTGTTCACCCACCCAGCACCCTGAGCTTCATCAAGGAAATTGGCAGCCAGTGAGAAAGTTGCCTCAGCAACCTCAGTTGTGCAGAGCAGTGTTAGGTCTGACCGGTAGAAAGATTTGCCTGTGGTGATGCACAAACATGTGGTGGAAAGTTGTCAGTGCTTCCCGTGCCAGCCCTTTGAGGACTATGCTGAGCTGAGACACACAGTCTGGGTCATAATCTAGAGAGCTCAATATAACAAGATTTTAACAATCTCTTCCTTTTAGAATCTGCCCCTTCCCCACTGAAAGATGTTTCAGCACTTCTTTATGTGTTCCTGTTTAGTGAGGGTCCTCATTTTCTTTTAAAATCATTCTTCTATTTATTTTTTTCATAAATTTAAATCTTACTCAGAATTCCTAGCAGTATTTTCATTTAAATTAAGCTGGTTTTGTTACATGAAATTTTTTCAGGGTACTTTTGAAGGAGGTTTCTATAATGTTCACTTTCATAGAGATCTGAAAAACTATGGATGCATCCTTTAAAAAAAGTAAAATTTTAACTCCATTTAACCATACCACCCTCATATTTGCCATAAAACTCTTTTCCTAGATTTCCTGTTGAATGTATTACTTTGAGGGTAGGCAAGGAGACAAGAATATGATAGTCATATTCTAGATAGACTATCCACTGATAGTCATCCATGGAATGAAATTTAAAATTCGTTAAAATTTAGATAAACTTATTGGAGTTCACATCAAGTCCCTCTATGTCTCCCAAGTATTACACACACTTCCACATACTAAAGTGCATATTTAAACCTTACTATTTGTTTTGTGTAACTATTTCATGCTTTGTGAAAGTTTGGATTTTCAGTCAAGAATTTTAATTTATAATCATTTTAAAAATTTTTATCCTGTGCTGCTGGACATCTGAGTTACCACATCAACTACCTGTAATGACCAGTGTGGATTTTTCCTGTGAAGGAAACTTAGACCATAGCATAGTTTGCGAGACACACAAGGAAAGAATTCAAAGGAATTAACTGTGGGAAAGAAAGGCACACACTGCCCTCTCACTTTGAATATGTGCTGATTATAGAACTTTGTCTCCCGAATGTCTCATCCAAACCAATAAACAAAACAACTCTTCAGAGAGAGACTAGCACCTCCTCACTTCAGACAAGATAGAAAATATACTTTATGCAGTGGGGAAATTAACAGTTACTTACCCTGCATGCACTCTAGAAGAGAGGCCATTGAGGCAAGCCAGCAAATGTAAGATCCCATAACAAGTAATCACAGACTGAAATGGGTTCATGTCTTTTACTTCCTGACAAACAGTTTTTCAGAGTATATCATCTGCTTTTTTTCTAATCTTCTGAGGACCTGTGTGCCAACTACTTGTACCCTAAGAGTGGATGCTGAAAATTAGAGAAGAAATACCAGCTAGGAGTGAAACTAAGACTCTCCTGGCAAATAAACAGACCCTGATGAAGTGGGCATCGGGGGAGGATTTCTAATTTTCTTCTTGAAAGCAATATGTTTCATCTGTATGCCACTTATAAGTAAGTGCTTCTTTCCATCGCTATGTAAAAGGATGAACCAGAACAGTACCAAACCCAGTAACACTATGAGTAAACAGTAACATCCCTGAGCTTAATTATTAAAAAGAGGGTTTTATTGATTGCTTTTTTAATAATAAAATGCAAATTATGGGGTATAAGGATTATTTGTTCAGAAACACTAATCAGCAATTATTTTCCCTTGCAAAAATATAGATTTTTCTTGCATTAATGTGGAAAGAGGTATTACCTATTGTTTACACTCCTTATTTTTGCATTTTCCTGACTGCATAGGAAGTGGCAAAGAAAAAATACTGGTTTTTTTTCCAAGGTCCAAGCAGAATTGTCTTTTGAAAATAATTTTAAAAGGATCTTTATCAAATATTCTGAAAAATAAAGCACAACAAAACCCCATGTTGCTCAGCAAATAGTATTTTCAGTGTATTGGAGACTAATGTGAACCCCTACTAATGGGATTTGCAAAATTATTATTTGCATTCAATTTTCAGTGTCTACGTCACTTAAATTTTCCGAAAGCTTTTCAGAAGCCCCGAGAGATAGAATACAAAAGATCCAAGCTAGTCAGAAAACTGTACATTAATAGTTATATTTTCAATGCATCTGCTTTGAAGGTTTGCTTGAAGCTGTACAAAGAAAAGACTCATAGGAAATAGTTGCCCATAGTAATTAGCATCCTGTATTGAAAAACGTTTATCTAGCTTTCAAAACATATTCTGGATCCACCTATCTCTTCAAACAACAAAGGTTGTGTTGAAGGGCTATTTGAACAGTAAGAATCTTATAGGGAAGCGAGGACCACAAGATATCAAAAAATACCATCAGAATTACGTAATAAACACTCAGGCAAATTTCTCAGCCCTCTCTTTCTTGCTTTCTACATTAGATACATTTATCCTCCATTAAAGTTCTCTGTCTTCTACTTGCTACGAAAAACAAAACGTGCAGCATGAATACATTAAATCTCTCTCCAAAGTTTCAAGAAAGCTGCTCTCCCTTTTCTTTCAGCCAAATGAGCCTTTTTTCCCCCCTCCCCCTCCTTCTGAAGAATTGTGGGGGGAAGGGCAGAAGAGAGTTTCCTTGTGAAATCAAAAACTACCCTTGAATCAAGTCTGATAGGCTGCTGAAAATGCAGCACAGAAACGTGTTTCTGTCAGTGAAAGACCTTGTTTGTAACCGTAAGGATTGCATGCAGCACAGTGTTTGATCCTGGGAGGACTTTGATCTACACTAGCACCTCAAATATTGCAAAGGATGTCACTAGGCTTTGGAAAAAGAAGGGAGAGGAGAGAAGGAAAAGAAGGAAAGTGCAGGCGTGCAGCACCAAGCAGATGACACTGAATTCTTGATGCATTGGTCAAGTGAAACCAGGCTTTGGGCAGAGAAGAGCAGATGTCACACCTCTAGAAGGAACTAGATTTCACCATCTACCCTAGAAAATACTGTTCAGAAACAGAAAAGATTCAGTGAAAATGTCTCAGGGCAGCTCTGGGCATTGAATTTGAAGCAAATAATTCCTTTACCTACATGACCTAACTTCAAAGCCTTTTGTGAGGCATGAGTGAAATGAAATCCAGTGGTCTCTCCTTGTTTCCAGTTGTCTCACCAGAATCGAATGAGGCTTGACTGAGGCTCAGTGCTGAAAGCATTCTTGAGGGCTAGAAACAGGCACTGATATACAACAGGGTAGGCAGACCAGGACTCCTGGACCACCATACTGCTGTGGGTGCTGATCCAGAACTCGGGAAAGACATATGAGGCAATCAAGGTCAAGAGCCATCCCTAGATGTGAAAAGGTCAGAGGTGGGTATAGGTCTGTGATAGCATATGAACTTTTCTGGCACGGATAGACAGTGTACAGATATGGCAGGGAATCTCAGTGCTAAGACAATACAGATAGGACCTATTCCGCATACAGGCAGGTGCCTGAAATTTGTGCATCTGTGGGCAGCACGGGAGGCCTTGAGCAGACAGCACAGAAAGGAAGTTACCTAGGACAATCTCATTCATATGCTAGTGTGTCATTCCCTTACCTCTCTCCCCAGGACACTGTTGATTCACAAAAAATCCAAACATGCAACCTCCCCATGAAGTCATAGCAAGAAAAAACTAAAATTCCCTTTGACAAAACCCTCCTTCCCTCCTGTAATTCTCACCCAGATAGGGGGAGAGGACACATATGATCAAGCAAGATAATATGAATGCTCCACCTTTTCTCTGTACTCATTGATACTAGGGTAACCTTGAGGAGCCTTGCTCCCTGCTAACTACCTTCCCTTTCTGTGCCCTTTGGTGAGATGTGGTGGAACATGATAGGCATCTTGTATTAAGTCTTGAAGAGATGCATAGAAGAGAGAAGTGAGGAATACTTAATGAAATGCAGAGGTTCAGTGCAGTGACAATAGTCTCTATTATTCTTGACATGACCCTAATTCAAGCATGGGGCTGTTTCTAGGATGCCTCTTTTTATTCAAAAGTATATCTGACCCAAATTTTATTACAGATGTCAAATACAGTATGGACATGTACAGCATGAGTCTAAGAGAAATTCTCCTTTCTTTCAAAAAACCCAAACAAACAAACAAAAACCGAAAAACCCAAACAACAGTAAGAATGTCACTCTTCCCTTATTTATTTTCAGGTCAATCATGAGAAAGAGGAAAGAGACAGACCCTTTCTGAAAGGCAAGAATCATCCTGAGCCATCACCTTAGATTGGAAGAAAGCTTTTCCCTCCCAACCGTTATCACCTTTGTCAGCATCACAGGAATCTCTAGGCCACTGCCGTCAAAAGCAGGAACTGTCACTGCTAAGCACTGTACACAAACACAGATGTATATGAAAGGAAAAACCCTACTCTGGAGAACTCTAAATGTCGACTAATCAGTGGGGTAAGGTTAGATAGCTCCATTTTGCAGGCAGGGTATCAAGGCAAAGGTGGGTTCACTGACTTCTGTCATATAGTCAAGTATTGAATCTAAATTTCTTAAATCCTGGTTCTGTTTCAGGCCTCAAAACCATACTTTCTCATAGGTATTTTCTCTCTACACTTTCTCATGGCCTAACTTTCCCACTTAAAGGAAAAAAAAGAGACTAGTTTTGAGGAGCTGTCAACATCTTAATGAAGTCTGAGGTCAGCTACAGTAAACTTCCAGTCTGTATGCTTAGTCCCCTCTCATTACACTATGTCAAGACCCTATATTTTCTTAAAACCATCCAAGGACTGGTATTGTGCCTCAATGATAAAAACAAAAATCTTAACCCATTCAAAAAAATCCCTAGTATTTCAGGTAAATTACTTAGTAATTTCTGTAAAAATAGAGTGGAGAAGAAAATGAAAGAAGCACATTTGCAAATGTTGTCTTCGAATAGCCAAGAATCAGGCGAGCAGGAAACTTAATTGGGGCAGGCAGAGGAAACCCAGTATCTGTTCACATCTTAGTTTGAATTAGGTAAGGCAGGGATTTGTATCAGGCAAGCTCCATATGTCAAGCAAATATCATGTCTGCCTGTTTGGGTTGATTTCTGCTTTTTTTGGCCCTTTCATTTGAACAAGAATTTTCTAACAGATCCAAAAACTCAGCCTCAAATAAATGCATGATCAAAACCACCACAATCCCTGAAATGGAAAGGTCTCGAATTGACATTTTCTAGAGAAAGTACTTTCATTAAAAAGAAAAAAAATCAAATATAAAACCATAAGGCCCTAGCAAGAGGCTTATGTATTACCAACCACACTGTCTAGGTTAGGAAAAAAAAGAAAAGAAAAAAAAGAGGAGCCAGATCATGAGATGACAGAGACTAGTAGATGTCTGAGTCAAGACAGTAATTCTGATTTCCTCTAGATATGCAGAATCGGTATCTAAGCACAGCGTTTGTGAAGCATAAGCATTCCATATCAGTGTTATCGTTGCAAGTGTGAGGGAAACAGACCCACTTGCACTTAGACTTCTTTAGGAGAAATCAGGGTTAGAAGTTTTATTTGCTTCAGTCAAAGAGAAAGTGGATGAACTGTTCAGTCTGTAAACATGCTGTTCCTCACATATTGAAAAGTAATTTTAGGATGAACAAACTGACATATACGGTAACTCACACTCCAGATTCAAAAGAGTGAATCCAGGTTTTAGCAACTGGATGAACTGGTGATTTTAAATTTGCATCATAGCTACTATGGACTTACTGGTTTAGGATTTCTAACCTGGCCTCTACTTCAGAAGCTAACCTCACTTACAGAAAAGCAGCTTTCTTTACGTAGAACAAGAAGAAAATTGGAGCACAGCTTCTATAAAGATGGCAGTGGACACAAATAAAAGGAATGGGTGTGCAAGCAAATGAAAGTAGTTGTACACTGATGTGATCTGCAACCGGATGGTTGTGCAGTCACTATATGCCGAATGAAGTTAGTTGCTAACTGCCGCTTTAACCACAAATTTATTGAAGCAAATACTCCATGACTAAAGTCCTTCTGGGGAGAAAAGACTCCAGCTGTGTTCCCCAAGTACCTGTGTTGTGATGAAGGTTTTCTGGGGAGGAGTTGTGTGTGTGTGTGTGCACGCACACAGGCTAGCAGAAAGAGAATAACAGAAAACAGAAATATCCCTAGGAGGAAAAAAAAAAAAAAAAAAAAGAAAAAGATAATTCTCTGATGGAATAATGTTTCCATTTTTAAACTTTTTTTTTTTTTTTTTTACATTGTTGAGTCCACCTTGTACAGATCTGATTTTATCCCAGTTAATTTAAGTGCTTCAAAAATTAAGTAAGGAAAAAAGGGTCATTCACTTTGATTAAAAGAGCATTAGGCTAGATTTCAAAAACCCACAGGGTAGCATATCATCTTAGTCTAAGTTCAAGGTTAGAGCTGGTATTAAAAGGCAAAGCAAGTGAAATCAAGAGGGTTGCTGTTAAACTTGGCTCTTATAATAGTGTCGGCTTCTGTTCAGAGCTCTCTTGGCCTCTGGACAAGATACTGCAATTCAATAATAGCTAGCAGAGACTTTCTAGGACTCTCAAGGATGTTTTCCGAGATATAAATGGAGAGACCTCCAGTGGCTCTGATCTGTATCGTCAAGCCACCACGGACAGGTGCAAGACTTCAAGCAACATCTCAGGAGCAGTCCTAGCTGACTGGATGGGCTATGAATAATCATAATAACAACAATTATAAAGAGCGTTTGCACATCAGTGTGAAAGAATGAGGAGCAAAGAGGATAAATGTGACTCTTAATCTTCAGCTATCTGCATGGGAAAGTATGATTAATAACTACAGAGGCTTAACATAACCTCGTCAGATAAGGAGTGAGGTGGCCTTCTCCGAGCCCTGATTATCCTCTTCTAATGGGCTTCATTTATTGTGTAAACTAATAACCAAGGCCTAAGCACTGCACACTTCTGGGTCTGCAGGAAAAACTCTGGGCCCAAATGTGATTAAGTTGGTGAAGGCTGCCCAGCAGCACAGTGTATTGGTTGAGCTGGGAGGGCAGAGGGGGGGACATGACCAGGAGGAGGGAAGGAGAAGCAACATATCCTGCAAAGAAATGAAGCAGAAAGTAGCAGAGATCTGCCTTTTAACATCAGATCTGTTAGTATAAATCCCCTGCCTTTCAACTAGGATTGCTATGAGCTTTCAGCTGGAATTGGTGGAAAGCCAGAATACAGCTCCAAGGTTTAAAACTGTATTTTTATCTTGAAAGGTTGGACTAGATGATCCTTGAGGTCCCTTCCAACCTGGTATTCTATGATTCTGTGTTAATACCAAGAGAGAGACGCATTGGTAATAAGGGGATCTGATTGCAATGCTATCCAGAAAGTCAGCAGCAATGCCAGATCTGGAGAGTAACTCGAGTTGTCAGTCAGAGTTTCAGTGCTGGAGAGCAAAGAGGCGCTCAAAGAAAGCTGGATTCCCCAAAGTGAATGAGTTCAACAACACAACCCTGGCCCGGAAAAAAAAAGAAATGACCTTTCAGCTCCCCTGGCTGTATCTCTAAAGTGCAAGCACAGCTGAAGGGAGGCAGGGCATCTAAAGAAAGAGGATAAGATTCTCATTTGAGCTGCACTGATGTAAAGAAGCTTAAACTCTGCAAGTGCCCATAGAGTTACTCTGAATTTAAACCCAGCGGACAAAGAGTACAGGATGAGAGCCCCCCTCACTGGGAAGCATATTTCTTAGCTGCACAATGAACATCACATTAGATTATCCAAACTGAAATAATTGTAAATACCCGATTTATCTGGACCCATTTGTGCTGTCTGCTTAATTGTTGCACTTCACTCAACAAGGACAATGAAATTAGTTTGGACAGGCTCACTTTAGAGGCATTACTACTGTGCTATGGCAACTCGGGTTCAGAGTGCTGATGGAAAAGGTTTAAGGCTTAATAGAATAAAAATAAAAGAGAAACACATAGCAATATAGGTAAATGTGGGACCTCCACTGGGACATGAGACACTGTCTTTGAAGGGAGTCACATCTGTATTTTACTCTCTGTAGTGTATCCACATCTGTAGAGCCTGTACTATAGCTTCCAAAAAACATACAGAGCCCATAAAGACACATATTTTCTCAGCATCCCCTCAGCAGCAGTCTGCTTGTTGGATGCTAGCGACATGTGCCCAGCTTCCCCAGGAGCGTCTTAGTCTCTCCCCTCCCAGGTGAAAATGTGTGTAATATCAAGCAAAGAGAAGGTGCAGTGGTACAAAAAATAACAAGCTGCGAGCAGCAAGCTGCTACCACCAAAACAGCTAGCCTTCAAGGCTCGATCTCCTGCACACACCCCAGCTCCCTTCCCCTGAGTGGGAAAAGCACTGGCACAGAAATCAATCCCTAGTCACTCCCAGTTGCTCTAAGGAAGAACAGGCAAGAGAACATCGCATGAACAACCCTCTCTGGGCTGCCTTGTTTCTCTTGGGCAACATGAATATACACTGAAAAGCTCACATACAATAAGCGTCATGATTTCAAGAAACATCAGATTTACAACAAGCCAACTCTGCTATCTGTATACTTGTAGCATCACAAAACGTGAAAAGGATCAGTGACCTAAGTCTCTCTCTTTGTCTGGAAAAAATACACGATCTCCCAGGCAGAAGCAGTTCGGAAGCACCGTGTTCTTCCTCAGCAACTATTATCTCAACTAATTTCACGAGGCAGGCATTACATGAACACAGGGTAATGTTTCCAGCAAATCTACAAAGGAGATAAGAGATGGCAAGGACAGACGTGCAGAGTGAGATGGGATGGAGGAGAAAAGAAGGAGAAATGCTGTTTGGCTAGACATGAGGCACCAGTGTGACTTCACTGAGAAAGGACACCACAAAGTAACACAAAAGACAGAAGCAATGTCTCAGATGTTTTCCAAGGAAGATCTTGACATTAAGTCATCCATAAATAAAAAGACCCAGAAAGCCCGATTCCAGTTTTACCACTCTAGAAAAAAAAAAAAAAAGCTATTTCGTTGATCAAAGCTATAAAGGAAATCAGAAACTCATGCCATCATATCTTAAAATTTACATATTTACCACACAAAGTCACTATAGTAGCATAGAAATGACTGAGCCATTCACAGAACAAGAAAAAAAAATAAATTCACTCCATCTGTTTGAAGAAGCAACCTGAGCCTGGAATGGATTAGTTATAGCTGGACAAGACTTGCTCTGCCAAAACCTGCCTACAAAGCCAGTGATCAACAGAGTAATTTTTTGCAACATGCCAAAGAAAATATGCACTAGAAAGTAGCAGAGGCTTTGAGGATTGTAGTTTACCATACCTAAGGGGAAAGGAAGGGAACAACTTCATTCTAGCACCATTGGATTCATTTGGTGCTGAAAATGTATGAGTATCAAGGTCAAAATCTGACACAGAACTCAAAGAAATTTGAAGGCATATGTTTTTATAAAAGGAACTGTATTTTAAAAAGAAGACTTTTTTTT
Organism: Leptosomus discolor; assembly: GCF_034619465.1. NCBI lineage: Eukaryota > Metazoa > Chordata > Aves > Leptosomiformes > Leptosomidae > Leptosomus > Leptosomus discolor. The sequence continues at coordinate 85,393,680 of NC_141419.1, forward strand.
TTTTTTTTTTTTAAAAAAAAAGGGTGACATGGTGGGAAGGGGAGGGCAGAAAAAGTATGGGAAACAAGATATAAGAAGTTCCCATTAAAGAGAAAAATGGGAAATGCACATATCTTCTTTGAAAAATAGGTTAGGCTTAATTTTGTCCTTGTACTTACAGAAACTAATCAGAGAGATTTGACATTGCTGGGAACCTGCCAAGTACAGCAACTTGTACATGCAGTGCCACTGTAAGTCTCTCACTGCAGCACTCAACAGAGAAAAGTCACTTCAGATACCTACTTGCCTGAACTGATAGTGCAATCTTATGGTCAGCCATGCCCCACCACTTTCTCCCTGCCAAAGTAAAAGTGCAGCAGAAGTGAAGTACAGAAGCTAAATAGGTTACGTCACGTCAAGTCCTATCAAAAGTTATCTGTAAGTGGAGAGATGGGACAGCTTTTGCCACTCCCAAAAGCATTCCTGCTCAGATAGCTCTCTAAAAGGTGTTCTTAACTTTAAGCACAGTTTTAAGCCTAATACACAAATCTGACTATTTAACACAGGATACACTGGTTTTTTTCAAAAAGATCTGCAGCCAGAGGCTGGATTTCACATGGTAAGGCTTGCAGTCTGTCTACAGGGCAACTGAAAGTCTGTTTTCAACATGAGTAGATGTTCCTAACCTACATAGCATAAGTATCACTAACAGAAATAATGTTTCAGGCGAGACTCAAGACATTATTGTATAATTCCCCCCAGGAATTATGGTCACAGAATGTAGTTGCTCCACAGCATTCAAGTCCATAGTTTCATGTTTTCACTGCTATCAAACATGCTATTTAAATAAAACTAGACCAAGACACACCTCTAGGGCTTTCAATGATAATAATTTTGGTGTTGGATATACACACCTGATCCATCACTCTTGTGTATGGTCTTCAACCTTTGTACTTCAAAAAAACCCCTGCTTTTGTCTCACTGAGTATCTGAAGTGTTTAAAGACATGTATATACTGCTTGAAGAAACACAGGGCAGACAGCTTACACCAATGTAAGCTATGAGCAGTACAGCTGCCACAGGTAAACCTATAGTATAGGTGGGCCTATTGCCACAGTTGGAAGTCCAAACCACATAATTATACAGCAGCTTCACCGAAGTGCTTTATTGAAAGCTTACCTTGTCCTCGTATTACAGATTACAATCAGCACATGCCTCTCCATGAATATATAGTGCAAATACAGGAACTGGATGTTTATGGAAAGGTTAGCCTATGAACAGTGACCCCTGGACTAGGTAATGCCACACAATATCATCCATATGACTGAACAGATGAGAAGTAAATTGGCTGTTAAAGGATGCCTGCTCTTGTCTTCCTCTGTCTCTATATGACTGAGAACACAGGATGAGAAGTGGAGGTTTACTGCTTGCAAGTTATTCCTGGGCGTAGCCCGTCATCACTTGAATCAGTAGGGTGATGCAACTGGAAACCCCAGGGCTTAGGGTTTGTTAGTATCTAATGGTGTTGACACACCAAGATACCAACCATCTATAATTCCTAGAACCTGGAGCTGGGACCTCTCTCTAGTAAAAAGCCTGTGGGAACTACTGAATGGCCCAGCAGGTGTCAGGGATGCTCAGCATTTTGTGAGATCAGATATTCGGATGCAAAGATTCTTGGTAGAAATATGTTTCCTCATTTAGAGCTATGGTACTGTTCACGATGACATCATTTCAGCAGTGACAAATATAGCTGAGTCTGCTCTTTCCTACGCCATATAAATCCCTTGACCTCAATCAGATCACTGCTGATTTACACTTGTGTAAATGAAGTCAGAATCAAACCCATGGCATTCACAAATGTAGGCCAGAGTAAGCATTACTCACAGACAAGAGACAACTCTTCAGAGGAAGGAAAAAAGATCATTTTCATGCAAATATCCTTAATAATAAGGAACAAGAGATAGAAATAAGAGCATGAATGAAATGCAATCAAGAACTGTTCCAAGATCAGATTTGCTTCTAACTTTATGATGCTGCATCAGCTGCTCTTAAAGTAGCTCAAGCTCAAAATTCGACCTACCTGAAACTTGTTATATATAATTTTTCATCAGGGATCTGTGAGCTAACTCAATCCCTAGGCTTGGCTTTGAAGGTAGCTGAAGGTGCTCAGCTACTTGCAGGATCTGAAAAGATTTGATTGCTGTGTTCTATGAAAATGGAAACTTTTTTTTTCCTGAGATCCAGGTTTGCCCTCAAATCGTTACACATTATCTATTTATTTATGCATAAACAGTGGCATTATGGTTTGGAGAATAGGGGCCCTTTGATGGGAGGTAAGCTTGACTAGCCTATGGGAGTTTACTGCTATGCATATAAATGAGGCCATACATACAAATACGCAGAACAGACAAGTGAAAATATACAGCATCTCTTTAAAATGAAATACTTTGATTGCTCCAATCACAAGAAGTTGTAAAACTACCCTGAAGAATTAACAGCCTCAGTACATGCTAACTACATCCATCATAAATTCGTCTTTAGTTTCTGTTATCATATCACTGTCTCTTGGGACCCCCAGTCCTGTCATCATTTGCCCTTTATAATTTATTCAGCTTGTACTTGCCTGAATCCTTTCTACTTATCATTCATCTTTACAGTTGTACATAAAATTAGATTGATCCTCCTATGGCAGACGCGTCAGAGAGAAAAGTTGTCATTGAATAACACATAAAGCAAATGAAGGTCCAGCGAAAGCTTTTGTTGAATAACTTGGAAATCATCCTTTGAGAGCCAAAAGGTATCAAATTAGAAAGACAAGAGAATGTTACCTTTACAATTTATTTTTTGCACACCATTTTTCAATTGTCACCAGATCTCAGACACAACTGAGAAGCCTTGTTCCCATTTTGCATATCAAGCTAAGCTTGGGTAGACACCACAAAGGTGATGAATACACCACTCTCAGCTGAGATAACAGCATGCATCCAATGCACTGGTTCTGTCAGAACACTTGCACTGTATCCTTTCCCTCCAAAGCTCGTTGGACTGGGTGGCAGAGAGAGAGTTTACTTTGTATTCTAGAGGCTGCCGTATAGGGATACAGAAGCCAATCTTTAACTAGTGAAATGGAACTTTAATGTTTACCAAGCAGATAGGACCCAGGTGTTTCATCTCATCTGGTGAACAGAACACCACTGTCAAACTACAGGGGTTTTTAGCAAATGGAAAGTGCATATAGTTTCCTCTCCCCTGCTTGTCTCCTCCTTTCCCCAAAGCAAGATCCAGAAGTCCTTTTACTGGCTGGACAGTCAGAAGGAAGAAACAATGAGTAAAATAACAAATCTTTTTAACCATGACATTGACACCCAAAGATTTTAAAGCACTGAAGAATTTCTACAGGACTGGTTTTTTTTCAAGTCTCTTATCTCAAATCTGTTTTTATTCCTTTTCATCTTCATTTTTAACTTCAGAAAACAGACATGTTTCTCCCAAGGGAACAATTAAATGTGTTTTCCCTCAAAATCTAAAGGGCATGGTGAGCAGGCTGTGTGTTCAGCAGGCTACTTTAATCAATGGAACCCATCCAGCCTGCTACTGCTGACCAAATTGCAATTTACATGGGTAGAGAAAACTTTTTAAATGGGGAGGTGTGGGAATATAATACCATTTTTGGCATAACATAAAGTGCAAGATGATATGTGGTTTAATGGTTTTTCTACAAGCTTTTGGGAAATTCTTTGAAACATTAAGAAAAGACAATAAGACTGTAAAATTACAATAAGTCTGCTGGAACAGTGAAAACCATGCTGTACGCACAGGACTTCTGAAGTCCACATGACACTTACGTCTCATTTAAGCCTTATTATAAGGATTTAAGAGGGCTTAGATTTTGCAAGATGCTCTCTCCCCTCCTCTCCCATGCTCATGTGTCTTTCCTCGCACAGACATAAAAATTTGAGCTGATAAGGCCAATAACATTGAAAAACTTTATTTTTTTTCTTTAAGTACAAGTTTAGTTTATCAGAGAAGATTTTTTTGTTTGTTTAAAACTGGGTTTAATATGAGTTTTATGAGCTCACCTGTCTTCTAATGTTAAAGATGCATATTTTTGCATACTATTAATAAAGCAGAATGCATTTTTTTCTAGATGGTAGAAGAGACAAAGGATATCAGAACAGTTAGGAAGAAAATTAATTATGTTATGGACTGAGAAAATTAGCATACCAGTAGTAATACCCTCCCTTTCAAGAGGAATAGATACAGCATGAAAACCCAGTCTGTTTCCCAGTCTGAATAAGCGCCACAGATTGCTGAGGTTAACATTTTCTTAGCTATTTAATTTCATAGTTATTCTTTGCAAGACTTACAGGGAGGTTTTAACATTATGCAAAGAGGCAGTGCCTCCAACCAAGTATACATGGACTATTCACTCCCATTGCCTGAGAGCGCCACAAAGACCTAGAGGAAAAAAATGCTGCTGTGCTTATCATACATGAGCTCAGTTTATTTGTGCTATAAATAAAAGTAAATCTTGATAGCGTAATTACATTTCTCAGCATTATCCTCTGCCATTCGCTTTGGAAAGAAAAAAGAAAGGGGAGAAAAAGTTGCCTTCACTATAATTTGTAATCAAAATGACTACACTTAAAACATAATTTTATTTCCCTGATTTCATTTCCTGTGGAGCTTTGTGGGGCAAATAGATAATAATACACCAAATCTGCAGGCAGATAATTCTCACATCCCCTGCACTGTCATTGTCTAGATCACTCCCCCCCCGCACCACCCGTTCCCCATGCTTTCCCCAAGACCACGGGCTGTGTTTTTGATATTGCATTTTATCATTGAGAGATATATATCAGCATCAGCAACTCCAAGGGTGAATCAACTTCTACTTTCTTTACTTTCTCTCTCCTGCTCCCCCAAACTACTCTTCCTTGCCTAATTTGCCTTTTATAATGTTGGAGGGGAAAAAAAAAAAAAAGTGGTTTCCCACTATGAAGGATTAGCACAGATTATGGTGAACAGTATTAATTATAGGTGGGGAAAGAGAATAGTGCATCTCTCCAATCTGTTCTTGATTTCCCCCGTGTCTGGCTGGCTGGTAATAAGCCTCCTTTAATCTGGCAGTCCCCTTGGTGAAATCTGCACCACGGACAGCAATATTGATTGCTTCTGAGAAACCATCACAGCTGCTCAACCAAATTACCTTTGATATGTGACCTTTAATGTAATTACTGCAACATCAAAGCATTTCTATAAATTATTAAAGAACTAATATACTTCATCATCCAGCTACTCTATTATATGTAAAATAAACAATCACAAGTAAATGCTAGAATTTGAATTGTCCAACACTTGCAAAGCGCTCTTTACACATACGTACACACCCTGCTACGGTAACCTTCTGGTTTGGGGAAGACAATTTCAAACTGTCCAAAATGGCCTAATGAATTTAGATAAAGAGGATGCAACTAATAATTTTATGTTTTACATTCGATTCTATTTGCTTCGAAATATCTACTGTGATTCCTTCCCACCCAAACCCAAAGTGCCGTAAAGACTTTATTAATCAACACATACCTGCTTGGAAGTCTTTTGATTATTCCACAAGATGACTTTATGTCCCACATATAACACAGAAATATGTGAAACATATTTCTGTCATCTTACAAAGCCCATCCACAAAGTAATTACTGTAAAATATGTGCATGTAGCCACTCCACTAAAAAAAAAAAAGTAATACATAGTTAAGAGGCAAGGCTTCTGAATCTGGACACAAACTCCTCATGCCTCACCATTTCCATACATTAGCATACATGTGCATATTATTAAAAGTGACTCAATTCTCTGTTTTATAACACAAAGAACACAAACAGCAATATTGCAAGAGCGGGTAAATACACAATTTATTGGGGGATGGGAAAGAAGTGTCTTGATTCAAAGGCTCACTGTAGTACTATCTTCTTTTTTCCTGTACCAGGCTTGTTAATTATTTGGATACCTCCTCAGTAGTGCTGTTTGTGTCACAGATAGCAGAGGGTCAAGAGAAGGTATTATATATCTGTCATTTGTGAACTCATGTGAGTGAGGACTTAGACCCCTGACCTTACGAGTGCTTTTTATTTTATGGTGATGAACTATGCTTGATATTGTTGGTGCATATTATCAAGAACAGTCAGGTAAGTCATAAATAATTCTCTGCTACTTACACAGGAACCATAAAACAGTATCTAGGCATGATAGTTTATCAAGAGACAAGGCTGGTTTCCTTAAATAAACTACAGTGACATCATTCAGAAGATGAGTTCAGAAACTTGGCAGAAAACTGTATGCAGAGGGTTTGCTGGTGGAAAGCAAACCTTTATCCTGAGACAAACAGAACTGGAAATGAAAGGTATGGGAGAAGTCAGTGCTCAGAACTCTCAAAAACCTAGCTGCTCTTTTAGACAGAGGATTCACCATTCACAATTTGATCAGGTCCTGATGTGTCACCTCAAGTGTAAAACAAAACAAAAAATCCTTCTGAAGTCAGCAGGGTCATTATGGTCTATATGCGATAGAAATGACATAAACCAAGGAAGAAAAGTTTTGCCTATAGTCCGGAATCAGTCAATATAACCTCTGAAGGAAGTCTTGATCCTAATGCAAAAACTGGTTGAATTTTGCCACTATCCAAGACAGTTTTGACTTTAACAGTGTAATGATTTGAAATCCCTAAAATGCAGACTGAGATTCAGAACTACAAACATATGAAGAATTAAAAAAAAAATAAAATCATCTAAATCATCTCTTGCCCTCCCTCCCCAACTCTGAGCCATCAGTCTCACTGACACACTGTCTTCTTGAAGATATTCCCATTATACAACTTCAGGATAAGATTTTAACCTCATAGAGAAGATATGAGCTCCATATGCAAGTGAGTGAGAGTAAACAGCCTCAGTGAAAACAAATGGAATCCCAGTTAGTACCTTTTAAATACACAACACCGTATTAATCACAAGCATATGTCTAGTTTTGATAAATACATATTTGATTTCAAGCATGTTTCAGAAAATTTCAGGTAAAATTTTTCCTGGCACATCGTAATTAAAAATATTTTCATTTTTTATATATCCAGTTCTATCATTCAGAGGAGAGAGAAATAAAAAGAAAACATCACCTTTGGGGAAGGAGGGGGAAGAAAAACCTAAGCCCCAACAAGATTCAAATTACTTTCAATCTGTGGCTAACGAGTTTCTAGAAGAAAATAATTCAGAGGGAGTTGTCAGCTGACAGAAATGTATTTTTAGAGAATGAAGTATGTATATATTTACATAAGGTATGGCCTTTAAAGCAAAGATAGATGTAGATGAGCAAGTGCGTGGGCATCTCCATACTGGCAAGGTGGCATAGAGATAGGTAAATAGACCCAGGATGATGGAAACAAGCAGAGCAGAATCAACACTTTCTTCAGCAACATAGAGCAACTGATGTGTCTTACGTTTTGTGGAAAGGTAGGTTATGGGTACGCCGGACTCAGCCATTCAACATCAACTAATAAAGGCAGACTTTTGGATCAATTTCCTCTCAGTTTAGATGCAACCAGGAATCCTCAGGATCCCACTCTTAATTACTTGATCACTGACTTTTGTGTTGTGAAACAAGCCCTATTCTAGCCACAGGAGTACTGCACTCAGCTGTTTCCAATCCATGTACCCTGGCTGAATCTAAATAGTGTCTCTCTCTCTCCCTCCCTCCTCCTTCTTACTGCTAAACTGGAAACCCATCCCAGCAGGGCAGGTCTTCCCCATATAATGCTGATTCTATTTTTAGTTCTGCTTGTGTTGTCTGAACCTTAGATCTTGCTCATGTGAATAATTTTCCTCATTATCTTGTGTTCGTCTCTCCTCTCTCTCTTTTCTCCTTGTCTCACTGCCTTTCCAATCTGCTACAGCTGCTTGAATACTAAAGTAACTGAGTCAAACCACTTTGTCATCAGGAATATGTTTTCATTCTGTGATAACTCAATAATGTGATCTGTTTCTTGATTTCTTGCTGCCACACCTTGCTTCAGAGAAGAAAAATAGTAAGCGTACCTGGTGAACACTTCTAATATTTCATTGTAGTGGTCAGAATCCTAAAGCCTTTCCTCAGCTGAGTAAGGCTGGTAGAATCCAGCCCATAAACAGTTAATTACCATTTTCCTGACTCCTAATAACAGCAAAAAGGTTTTCATTTTGCACATGGAAACTGTTTAGGTGGGTTGGTGGTATCTTGATTTTATCAGCAAACAGTGAATCATCCAAGCAAATGGAGACATTATGCTTCCAAACCCAAGATGATAATTCCATATGTAATTCATTTAAGATTTTTTTTAAAAAGTTGTAAATCTGGACTCACCCCCGGCAGTGTCTTCTGTTCATGCAGTGCACTCTGGGCCTTTAGAGCAGACTCCCTTTCGCAGTACGTTAGGAAGGCACAGCCTGTAAACAAAAGGTAAAACCTCAGTTAAGAGCAGTGATTCAGAGGCTTCTGTTTAAAATTGAGACATAGAGCAAACCTCTTTCCTGCCATCACCCCATTCCCAGCAAATCAATCATCATAAAAATCTCTTCCTTAGTAGGGCAGTAGTAAAGTGTCAAGAAATGAAGCTATCATCGCTTCCTCTGAGCCCTGATGAAAAGTGAGCAGCAGTGTGTTTCTGAGTGATTATTTTTGTTTGAATACATGCTTAAGCGTCAGATACAGAGGGTTGTACAGGATCAGGGATTTCAAATAACCTACATGGTGGCAAGATGGGACATAAGATCCCACTCCTGCTCCAGCAGCAGTGCTGGGAACAAGACCCTTACTGCCATATCATGCTGAAGGTCTCATGCCTTTCTTTTGTGCCAGGTACTTCAAGTAAAGGGCATATAAGGACTTGGGACTTACTACTGCAGGAGACTATGCTTACTGTTTAGCCTGACTTGCATCCACAAGTAGTCTCCCTGTTTGCATCACACCAGAAAGACACCACCTGCAATTGCCCCTGAAAGGGCTCATTGACTTCTGGCCAATCACAGCTAAGGCCAAACCTTCAATCCAAAACATCCATGTTGCTTTACAGATCATTAGAACTTCAGAGATGCCCCAGTGTATTATGCCTTTGATTATTCCAAAAAGTTTTCTCATCAGCTACAAAGGCCAATTTCCTGTCATGGTAGGCCAGAGCAAAAACCCTGCTCTGCTTTCTCTCCTCACCTCCCCACCTTCTGGTAAAACTGGTCAATGTTGCAAGGTCTTACACCAGTTGTGTGTGTATCTGATGTGACCAGACTATTCCTTTTTACTGCAGTATACTGAAAACCTGCCAGTTCCTGCAGCAAAAGAAGTGCTTGTTATGCAGGAGACATTTTCTCTGAAGTTACCACAGAATGTCTGCAACCTCACCAGCTCCTTGAAATGGGGATGTCATCTTTCAAGGTTCAGGCATGTCCATCAAACTATGGGCATCTTCCAAGAGCAGCACAACTACAGAGAGGCTGCCAAACAAACAAATGTGTCCCATAAACTCATCTTGACCAACCCACCTCCTCCCTGTGCATATAAAAAAGTAGGCAACAGGTGAGTAAATAGTAGATTATGAAGTTTTTTCAGCTCTGATCATCACTGTGATATTTTGTCCATACAATGGACATTATTACTGAAGAAATACACACTCGTTCTTTTCTTCTTTACATTGTTTTTAATAGAATAGTATGCACAAGACACTTGGGAGATTTTTTTCTTTTTCTATAAACATACATATGTATTTTCTTAAAGATTGCACCGTGGAAGTTACCCTACTCCTCTCACAGTGAAGCTACAAGCTGGATGAATGTTCCAATATGGTATGTAAAAAAGCCCAACATTTTTGCCCTATTTCTTACATATATTGCTTTCTGAAGGTCTTGTTCCTTTCAGTTTATTCAAGCCAATCACATTTATCATGTCTCAATAACTGAGACTCTGAAGCAGTTGACAATCAAGCAAGTAGACTGAAAAACAGCAAAAGTTTCCTTACTCTAATTGGAATTATTTGGATTTGTTCCCCTCTAACTTTAAATGGATGAGTTTTCAGTTAGTTTGCATCTATCAGAGAAGGGGAAGAAACTGTGGCAGAGAGTTTACAGCTTGTAGAAATAATGGATTGAAAAGCAGCCTTAAAAGTCACCCATAGCTTGATAATCAAATGGGAAAGTATGCTTAAATTTAATTTCAGTGCTAAATCACAGGCTGAGAGCTCTCCGTTGACTAGACACAATAAGAAAGTCTTCATTTAGTAGCAGACGTGGAGCAGCTGACACAGTCTAATTAGGCACATCATAGTGCACTGTTATAAAGATAAACTATGCAGTGTAAAGCTCCCATAATGATAGCTATATTTTTCTCCTCATTGTGATGGCCATGATGACAGTTCAGGGTAACAATGTCCTGCAACTCTTACCATATCATGACTGTAATTCAGACTGAGTAGACAGCAGTCTATTTCTCTCTGAAGAAGAAAACTTTCCTTCCAAGATCCACATAAAGTATGTGTGAGGGCAAATTCTCATCAGGGAGAAACCTCCATTAAGTCCTCTCCAAACACGTTTGTGAAAGTGGTAGAAAGTACTAAACTCCCAGAAACAGTACTTAGTAGAATGCACCCAAACATCACTGATTTCCCAAACAAGGTATTAAAGATAGAAAGACTTCAAAATGGAAAAAAAGTCTAGCCTCTCATATGGTCAGACAAAGGAAACCCATGTTTTTCAGGGACAAAAAATGTTTTGTGGAAGTATTTCTTTTTTCCCTTGCTCCTTAGGAATATGTCTACACACGAATTACACGCTATTCCACTCTTGTTGGGCAAAAAGTAATTTATTTAGGAGAAATAATACCTTAATTACTTTAAGTAAATCCTGATTGCTTAGAGACAATACGAAGTACCATCCAGAAATGGCCAGCTGGAATAAAGCAGAGCTTAATGTTCATAATGCCTCAAACTTGAACTTGAAAAGGCCGGTTCACGGGTATTTCTTTGTCTTCCCTTTACTTATCACAAGATTGCTCTATAAGGCACAAACCCAGCATCAGCTGTCAGCTACAGCAGTATTTTTCAAAAACATTAATGTATGTGTGTAGCTTGCAATAAAAGAATGCATATCTATTATTCCATCCTGCAAGAATTTTCTTATTTCAGCTACTCCTGCACTAGGACAAAAGCCAATAACATTTCTTGCCCACCCCCGTAGAAACATCAAAATACTTGATCTGTCATTTGTATTGTGATGCTTAATGGAATTACAACTGTAGCACCTCTTTCAAGTGTTACTTTTCCTAGGCTACCTCTTTCATGTGCATCCGTATGACCCCTCCAAAGGATACTTCCTTCCTGGAAAATGTTACTTAAAGAGAGTTCAGAGAACTGAACGCTGAGGTTAACACTACAGGATACAATAACCTAAACAACTGAGTCTTGAAATAATGTCATATGAAGCAGCTATTTTGAGCTTTACAGAGAAAAGTAAAACTGGTAATTTTTTTTTTTTTTCATTTTGATTTCCAAGATGGAAAACGACTTCAGAACAATCAGTTTTCCCCACTGAAACTTTTGATTGTGTACAGAACCAGTTATTTCACTAAAAATTATTTTTTTGGTAGTAAACTCTTAAGTAGATCAACTTAACAGCTCACTTGCCATCAACAGTTTGGGCTGGACGTGAATCTGACTTCTGGGTGAAAGCCTTCATACTCTATTACAAATCATTTGTAACATCCAGCCCCCTGGAATGGCCTATGTTCAACCGTATAATGAATATTTCTGAACACATCTCTTAAGGAAAGATAGAGTGAAGGCTATGCATTATTTCTGTCATCTACTTGTATGGGTGATAATGACTGAGTGAGTACAGTGCTTGAGAATTATATCTGAATTTGAACAAAAAAATCTAATTGACTAATTATTGATAATGAAGGACTCGCTTCTAGCTGTTCCTAATTTCGATTCCATTTCTCTCAACCATGCCAAGTTTTCCAGACATATGTCAATCAGCTAAAAGATGCTTCATTTGGATTGTGTCTTTCCAGCTGTTCGTTTGCTACCAGTGGACAGCTCTTTGGGCTAGTGCATAAACATCTGGAGTCTCCCAGCTGACAATTAACTCTCAACCTATTGAACTGCAGTCTCTTGGAAACATGAGGACGTATCAAGTGGTCTCCTGGGAAACAAGGTTGTTAGAGAGAAGGGGGAAACAAAAACAAAAGCTTGAGATGGAAAGAAAAATAATATAAAAGCTCTATTTTAATTTTACCTCCAGGGAATTCAATAACATAAATAATAATTGCATGGAATACAGATGGATAATGATCGCACTTATAGCAACTTCAACCCCACAGTAAGTCTCCTGAAGATTTTGAACAAGCCTGGGAGGCAAAACAGTCAGGAGACATATTCTGAGCTGATCAGAACAATTCTAGAAACCAAGAATTATTTCACCCCACCAGTATGCAGTTCATCCTAGGACAAATTAAAACAGAGTCTTTTCACTTGACATCTCAGTGCTTATCTCTTCAGTGAATCAGCTGACTATCAGCCACTTTAACCAGATAAGTAGTTCTGAACAGCTAAAAAGTACTTGCTACCTAACTCAAATTTAGCTATTTAAAATTAGTTATCTTAGGGTCTACCATCAATGACAAGACATTCATTTGACCTAGCATGCAGGGGAGTAATATATCTCTGGAGAGGTCTGTCCTCTATACCATGTATAAGAACCATCCACAGCCACCTCAGGTGCAGGCTTTTAGCTTCAAGGTTGCATGTTCACAGCATCAGATTCCACCTGTCACCTCTAACCTCCCAGTTACTTCAAGTATATGCATTATCTGTACCTCAATTGATCCTTGTTTTATATGGTGGGAAATGAAGATGATGCGTACTGGAGATCTATTAATAAATCTAAGAGCTCTCCCCCCCTTTCTTGTTTTATTCTGGCAGACAGCCACAGGTATCCTGGCAGTTTCTCTTCTTTGCCTACTGTTTAGATCAAAGAACAAGCACTTAGTGACTTAGGACCTTTTCTTTGTATTGTGTGTTTTGGTGACAACTTATGATTTTATTAGAGCTATATAACCTCACACAAAACATGCCTTTAGCTTTTCCACACATCTAGAACCAGAGGCATTGTCTTAGAGCTACACTATAACCATGATCATTTCCAGGTATTTGCTGTCTGTCTGAACAAGGTATTAAAGGTCTGGCCTAAATCTAGTGAAAAAATGCTTAGACACTTCACCAGGATTTGGGGAAGGGGCCCTTAATCTTTCTGGGCCTATCTTTACTCTTTGGCATTACGAGGGGAAAATAAAAAGTTTGTTAGGTGTTTTAAGACTCTTGGATGAAAGCCAAGCACTAAAGCAGATTCTGAGCTCAGGGGTGTAAATCCAGTGAAGGGGAGAGCTTGCATGTAATTCAGCAGAACAATGCAACTACACCAACATAAAATTAGGTTCATGATTCGACCCATAATCTATTGCGTCTCTTGGAAGAGTCCTTGGCTCAGGCACTGACCTCAGCTAAATTAGTGATAATCCAGAACAGTTAGGTTTTGAGAAGGCTGGCTCAAAGTGGTCTAAGCCAGTTCTTCATTCACAAACTTTTGTGATTGTAGAGTATGTACTCAACCAGTTATCACAGCTCAGCTGCCAGGTGATAACTTCTGAAACTACAGCCCTTCAGATACCTGTAAGTGTAACTAAAATCAGAATCATTGCACAAGAAAAGATAAAACTATCACAAGGCTATCAGTTTTTTGTTGGCTTTTCTTCTTAGAGACAGGTAGCTTCATGCTTTGATTTACAATAATATTAATTGACTTTAACAGTGAGGTTTCCTGAATTGGCCTTGCTATATTGTTTTCTGTTAGACTCCTGTATAGTGCATGAACTGGCAAACAAGATATCCTTCTGTTAAATGTTATGCAAGAAAGAACAAAGAAATCAGTTCGTAGTGCCTACTACTGTAGAACCTTTTCCCCTACCACCTTTAATGTACCTAACTTCCAAAACCCCAAGGCCAAGGGCTTTACTCCAGCAGCATGCTATGGGATTCGAGAAAGCAAACTGCAATTCAAACTATCCAACACCTTCATTCTGTATACAGAAAATGGAGAAGAGTGATAATATTGCATACCTTAGATTACATGCTAGTGGTCATACTCCAACTTAAGAACAGCTACAGTTTTGTAGAGAAGCTGCTTTCAAGAGCAAAATACTTGCATCTCTGGGAAACAGGAACTCTCCACTGGTCATAGGTCTGAGCATCTCATTTAGTGATGCTTCACTCTCTCTGTGCCCTAATTACGTTTAAAACATTTAGAACAAGGTGCACAAGTTATCTATGGCGGACCAGAGATCTGTCCCCCATCTTCCAAGCTTTAGGTTTGTACTTGAGAGCTCTTCCTCTGAAAATAAAACAGTTCCTTGCTTCAAGATTCAGGGATCTGTTACACAGAGAAAGATTATAACGCTTAAGAAAACGCTTGCCTTAAAATCAACATCTCAGATTACGTCTCCCAGCTAGGATTTCAAAGTGAAAAGAAATCTTTTTTCACTTTAACTATCCTAGCTCTACGTGTCTGCTTTTGAAACAATTCTCATTTACTCTGTCTACAGTGGACTGCCCAAGGTTTAATCACTTGAGGGTTTCAGAGATTGAGCTGAATTTTCTTGAGGGGGACACAATCAATAAAGACTTTTGGAACTGGAAATGTTTTATCCAATTTCTTCATCTGTTTCTCTCTGTGATTAACTACCTTCTGACTAAAGTTAACGTCTTTGCTGGTAAAGAACATTCACTTGGCTAGAACTTTCTTTTTCTCCATCTCCCCTGCTGCACAACTGCTGAACACTAACCGCTTAGAGAAAAAGATAGGAATAAATATCTTCCCAGATATCAGCTTCCCTGTCAATTACATTGCAAGACAGATTAACATCCGAAATGCCCTGCTGTGTGGAATGCTAATTTTCTTTTTCCTCTTATGTTATTTTCCATTAACTATTATGATGCTGTCATTTTCCTACTATAGATAACTTGACAGGGGTCTGTACGTAAAAGCATACATAACGCATACTCATATACACCCATGAAGCAATATTAAAAAACAAATTGTGAGTCCAAGTCTGGAAATGCAGAAGTTAACCATATTTACAGAATATTAGCTCACTTAAAATGCATTTCAAATGATATTTTGAAATGAAACATAGATATGCACAATCCAAATCAGAGTCTTTCCTCAGACTAAGCAGTGCTTAATTACATTTAGCAGTATCCACACAGACAGCAGAGAGGCTTGAGTGACTGTTATGTGAGCATTTTAACCAAACGCAGACAATGGTTTCATCTTGATTTTTGATAACAAGTAGGTTTTCAATGAAAAGACCAGTTTTAAAAAGCTAAAATTTCTCATAAGAAGTTTCAATGAAATATTTCACCAAGAAGTATCTCTCAGCCTTATGACAGAATTTCTGATTAAAGCCTATAGCAAAAGAAACTCATTCCAGGACAGTCAGTAGTCCAGACTCTAATCCGAATCAGGCAAACAGGGTCTTGAGCCCAGGGCTTCTACACATCAGACCAGAGTGCACTATCACTGGAAGACTCCTGAGGGTCCGTCCATCTCTTTCTTCTCAACTCCATAGCTACCTTACCTCCATCCCACTGCAGAACTGGAAAGCTTTTGATCTCTCAAATTTTTTTGCCCTGGATGAGGGAACAGTTTCTGGCTCCAATTCACGCAAGGATGAGTTTCTCCTGGGGTCTTGAAAGTTCCCTGCAAGTTGCTTTGTTCCACCATTTGCTCACTGGTACACTCAAGATAAGGTACAGAATGAACCATATGATTTGACATAACATATACCAGGTCCTGTTTTCCCACAATTGCCAACATTTTAGCTTTAAATTTCATCCCGAAAATTCTGAGATGCTTTTGAACATCCAGCCCAAGCGAACCCAGACTCATTCTTGAGTTTCTGCAAGTCTAGCCATCCAGAAAATTTTACTTGAACAGGTGTCTAATTTCCATACACACAACAAACCATTAATGAATAGACTCGCCATTAGAGAAGTAAGAATGTACATTACTGGTTAAGGTAGTTGTCTGTCAAAGAAAGTGCTGGTATGCCCTAATAGTGCCTGCAAATATTTGAGGCTTTGTATTACAGCAGAAAAGTTCTTTTTAAACAGACCGGCCTCACTTCAGCTTCTCATTTGTTGCCTAATAACTAAGACCTCCATGTTGTAAGGAGACACACATGCCCTCAGGCCCTATCCATCAAACAATTAGGGCATGTTTTTGATTTTAAAGTATAGAAAGTCTGACTTTAAAATAAGACTCACGATCAAGGGGTTTTCTGGACCAAGCAACAGTGTTCCCAGTATTTCAGAACTCAGTCACTGGTGAGAAAGTCATGGCCAAACTCCAGGGGTTACTCAAGTAAGGATGAGAATAAGTAGGTTCCAGTTTCTACTCAATAAGGAAACATCAAGTTTAAATTAAAATCCTGATCACTGCTAAGCTTGGCTCATTTCTCCCTATGTATTATTTCAAAGAAAATTCCAACATATTTGTGTTATCCTTTTTATATTGCAGCCTCAGAAAAAAAAAAAAAAAAAATAAAATTATCATTAAATCATCAAGATTTCTTGTTTACAGTGTGGTGATAAGCAAAGGAAATATAGAAAGTGATTTCTTTGCCTTGTGATTCACTGGTGAAAGTCAGGAATATAATGAGAAACAATCCTGCTGTTGAAACATTACCACCTGCATTCAGACAGTTATGGGTTAAATCTCCTTAGAGTACATGCATTAATTAGACTCTGTACCTGCTGTTCTGGGTCCTGCCTTTTGAGTTCTTTCTATTGTTAGCAGCATATGAATAACTCAATGGATTTTCTAAAACACTTAGCTGTTTCAGAAACTTTTCCCCCTCTTCATTTTATTTTGATTTTTGGATCCACTTCTTTTGGGGAGATTTCAAGAACTCTCAAGTAGTTTCCAGAGGTTATGCTACTGTTAAATAACATTCATTTTCAATGCCTTGAATCTTAGCAAAATAAACCTAAAGCAAACCATCTCTAAACAAATTAGATTGTTCTGTCACATACATCTTTTACCAAGCCTTGCCGTTCTGCATCCACATAAGATGGTTTTTTAGTTTGGGTTTTTTGTTGGTTTTGGTTCAGTTTGGTTTTGGTTGGTTGGGTTTTACTGCTCATTATCTTTCACCAGGGTGAGGAACAGACATTTCTTGGAAAATAACATCAACTTTGTGCGCAGGAAATGTGTTTGTAGTAAAAACATAAGAAAAGTTGGTATTTTCACCCTTTAAAAAATGCCAAGGCCATGCAGTGAACACCTTGTTGATAGTACCATCAAATGATTAGTTGTTTATGGGTTTTTTTGTCAGAAAAATGCAAGTAGCCTGTTCTAAATACAAATTTTTACACACTCTGAACAGCCTCATATTCTTTCTTTTCTAAGACAGGGGCACATGTGTCAATATAGACTTCTGACATTTCCAGCTCAAGGTTGAAAGCAAAAGGCACTGAAACAACTGAAGGAAAGAGCTATTATTAGACAATTTCTAGCCCATTCAGAAACAGACTATTGTAATTCTCTCTAGAGTTATTGTTCTTACCAAGTTTACCAGCCCATGTTCTTCAAATTCAAGAAGTTCAGATTCAGAGTGGAACCTTTAAGGCACCTCTCAAAATCAACCTCAATACTTTTCTGTTACTTATGATCAAGTTTTTCTCCTCACCTCATATGCAAGAACTGTAAATGGGACAACATTGGAATCTCTTTGCTAAGTTCCACAGAGTTTTGTTAAGTTTAAATTCAGGTAAGTGCATCTGAAGCCACCTCAGGACTTTTATGTTACAAATCAAATCCAAGCCCACAAAGAATGTATTTCCTGATTCCAGATGATATAGAAATGAAAACCTTTAAGCAGCAGCTGCTCCTGCAAGACGATCATCCAGAGACTGGAAGTCTCCAGAAACTTGTAAGAGTCACAATATGAGCCAGAGAAAACTACAATACCAGCTAGCTTCATGAGATTTTTGGAGACAAATTTCAGCTGTCAGAATAATTAACATCCAGGCTCCCATAACCAGATGCTATTTTCCATATGTTTTGACTTTGAATAGTTTCTTCTATCCTCTAAGTGATGCTAGGAGCAAACAAGTATTATCTCTTATTCCTTATTTTTTCCTCCTTACCCTTCTTTCTCAATTTGACTTGTTCATTAGCTATAGGTAGTGGAATAGCATGAAGTAGGATCACATCTTCTGCAAGCAGCCAGAGATTAAGTAATCTTTTTAAGTAACAGACCACTATCTACTTAGGGCTGAGAACCACAAGACACATACTCTGTCAGTGTGCATGAGAGAGAAAACAAGGTGAAATGAGGTGCTCTGGGAGCATCACAGGATAGAGATGGTGAAGGCTTTTTAAAGGTCCTATCTGTTATAGCACAAAGTAAGAGAGGTAGGTCCCAAGAACAAGGTCTCCACTGTTTCTGTGGCAAAAAGCTCTAAGCTGAGCCATTGTTGCATTGTACAAACTTGCTTTAAAAACCTGACTCAAGTATAAATTATTCAGGAACAAGACAAGGCATGCAAAAGCTGGAAGATTTAACCACCTGTCCAAAGCCACATAAATATTTTGTAGTAAAGGTCAGCCTTGAACCAAAACCTCTCTAGACTTTACCCAGAGCTATGAACACCTGTCAGTCTGCTTTTCTTAAACGTGGACAAAATCCTGCACAGACTCACAAATACATTATGTCAATATATGTTTTTGAGAGAATCGAGGAGATTCTCTCACAAAAAGTAAACTCGAAACACTACTGTCCCTTGCATCCAGGCACATTTTCCTACTCAATATTGTGGGACTGAGTACCTGGGTAAGAAGCTAAAAGGCAACAGTGTGTGAATCTAAGTCTAAAACTTCCGATTTTTACAAAAGGTATATGGGTTTAATCTTTGAAGTGAAAAAGAAACAGTGAAATTAATTAAAACAAGATCTGTGTAATTTGAAAAGCTTCAGTGCACTGGGTTTAAAAGGGCTCTTGTCAGTGTGAAGTGAAGGAAGTACAATTTCCTGATGAAGAGAGAACATGGAAAGTGTTTAGTAATCACTACCAGAGAGATATTTTGATCACTTTTTTTGTTGTTGATCAACTTAAAAATTAGTGAACAGTGAGTATATAGTAGGTTGTTTCAGTTAAGCATTTGATACTGCTTCTAGCAGAATTTTTTGCTTTGAGAATTGAATTCATATTAGATTGAATGAATAGCATAGCTCCCACAGCACTGAGGACTAGCAGGAGGAATGTGCATGATAAATGTCAGCTGCATCAGGATGGAAGAGCTATCTAGCAAAGTAGAACATCTGATCTTAAATTTAAACAGTGCAGCAATGAAGGCTTCACACATGAAAAAGAATGGAGAATAAATTGCAACAGATCCTAGAGGGTGCTGAGCCCCTTAATAATGTGCCCAGTCACCCGAATCCCTGCCTAGCACCTTGCATGATTCAGCTCTTAAAATACAGGTAAAGAATAGCCACAGAGGCAAACGTCTGAATGTTCAACAGGACGTATGAAGCCAAAACACAGTAATGTCAAAAGACATTTTCAGATGGTAGTGGACAATATCACATACAATAGTGTGTATGTCACTTCCAGATCAAAGACACCTTCTTCCTTTGGTGTCAATAGAAAATCCACATCTAAAATGATCCTGTCAGCTATAATCACCTGGAAGTGTTCAGAAAAACATCAAGGAAAAAAATTCAGAGACAAGTAATAGAAATTCTTAATGGGCTGGGAGGATTGACTTATGAGGGAAGACTGAGAGAACTAAATATGTATCACTTGGGTAAATGATGACTCATGGGATAGATGATAACCCGCTACAAGCCTTGAAGGTGTAAACACAAAGTATGGAGAAAGGTTCTTCAGGGTGATACCAGAGAATAATAACTAAAGGTAACAACACCACAATTCCACAACAGAACATTTAGGCTAAGCATCAGGAACGCTTCTTAACTGTTGGGAATATCGGTGTTTGCTTCCCCTGTACAGCCCCCAAGGTGATTTTTGCATCTAACTGATCTGTTAGTCAAGAATATACTTAATTTCATTTTAATTTAAGTTTACATGCATGAGTGTAGCACATGACCACATAACTTAAGGTTTTCCAGATCCTGCAAGTTCAGGGACAATAGTGGAATAATACCTTCAACGTGGCTGAGGGATGTGTATGTGTGTGTGTGCTGGAGGCAGGGGTGTAGAAAAGGCAGAGAGGGAAAAAGCAATAAGAAGAATTTAATCAACATGGGGGGGGTGGGGGTGGGGGGGTGTGTGCCTCTCAGTGCAAACTTTCAACTTGGCAATTTTCCAACATCTTTCACGTCACTGTCTCATCTGACAGTTCTGTAAGATTTTTGTCTTCCTATTCCAGTATGAGGCATAAGGAGAGAGAAACGCTTACAACCCTAGAACAGAATCACTACCACAGATTCTTACGCAATTGTTTAGGACAATTGCAAGTTATAAGATAGAAGTTTATGACAGAAAGTAAAAGTAAACGTTACTAACCATCTTTCCCAGCTATCAGAGCAAACGGAACCTTTATTACTCAAGTCACCTGAAACCATAAACAAAAATTAGTACTGATCCAAGAGCAAATGCATTCAGAGGAGCCCCGTTTCCCCCTTCTCCCTATTTCTAACTTTTATGCTTCTACCCAACAGTTTAACACATTGTCTAACCCAAGATAAAGTCCATTCTTTTAAGAAAGCAGTTTCAATAACCTCTCTTGGTGAAAAAAAATCAGAATGTCAACTGACTGGGATGGAAACTTGTGTTAACACGGAATCCATCCATGGTCAGCTGGGCAATTACCTACAGTTTTTAAGGGGCTGGACAGAGCTGAGTAACCAGCCACTCACCAAGTTTTTCCGAGTGGTGTATTTTTTTTGTTATATAAAGATCAATTTCAGGGAAAAAAATTGAGAGTCAATTATAAAAAAGCGATTATAATTCTACTAGGTTTTTTTAAGGTTTAATGCGACATCTTGCTTGATATTTATTTCTCCACTGATTTAACAGAGATGAGAGAAGCTCACAACCAAGAACGAACACAAAGGCATGTCACATGCACATGCTGGTACACAGTACCAGCAAACAGTTCCCAATGGGAAAGTATTCAGACTGTAGAGCAAACTTCTCAAAAGAAACTAGTGGAAGCCATTTTGCCCAAGACATTAAAATAGAGATGAAAAGCTTTCTAGGATACCTCCTGAATACAGTGGCCTACCAAAACTTTCCCTGTTACCAGTCTATGAATCACTGGTTAGTGGATGCCTGGAAAAATAACACATTAATGATGTGGTTTCTCTTTATTATTTTTTCCATCAGGAAAGCTAAAAATAGTGAGCCAGCTGCTGAGCATCTCTGGGAGGCTGAAACTCACTGGAGAATCCCTGCTGATGTCAGAAAGTAAGAGAGTAGAGTTTAATGAGTTTTAAAAAACCCAAACAACAAATTGTGTTTTCTTCAAAAAGAGTGGAATAGAACATTATGGATGATTGTACTAGGTCAGACAAAGTCCATCTCATACAATATCCTGTACCCAAAGATGGCTAGAAGCAGATGCCCCGAGAACAGTATAAGCACAGGACGTGCATAGTGACTCCTCCGGATATTCTTAGTCTCCATCCTTGTGGCTCAGGGACTTCTGGGTCAAATGCGATCCCTGTGTATACAGTAATCACCTGATTGAACTGAATCTCTCACTTTCCACAGCCATTTATTACATTTTAACATTTCAGTTGTTGTTTTTCCTGTAGAACAGATTTAAGGGGGGGGTGTGGGGGGGTGTGTGTGTGTTTGTTTAGTGGGTGTTTTTTTTTATGATTTATAGAGAGTAAGTTTTCCAGGAAAAGCAGCGGACTCCAGCCTAGCAAGCTACAGTCTTAAAACACGCACCATAACAGCCTGCTTCTAGGATTGCCTATAAGCTCATCTCACTGAGCAGTCCAGAAAGTGAATCAAAAAGTTACAGCTTTAGAAGTGTGACCCACAGGGCTCCCAGCATCTTACCAACCTATTTACAGACAGGCAGGGAACCTTTCAAGGCCCAAGAAGATCAGCTGGCAGAAGCTTTGAGTTGAAGTATTTGTTAAATATTTTGGTTCCAGTAAATCAACATTGCTCAATATGAAACTAATTTATCACAGGATTTCTTCTCTAGTTCTACCTTTGCTGATAAACCAAATTTCTCATGATGATTCCTTCTGCATGATAATAAGAGAATACCCACAGGAATACTAAACAATATTCCCCCCAGCCCCTGAAAAAAAGAAAAAATATTGTATTTATTCCACCAAAGGCTATAAAATCTCTGCATGGTCCTTACATTTTTCAGAGTGAAAATACAAGATTTTGAGTTGGGGTTTTTTTGGTTTTGTTTTGTTTTGTTTTGTTTTTTTAAAATGCAAATCAGAAGTCAGGAAACATTAGAATTTAGATTGCCCCCATAGCAAAATGAAATTAACATATGCATACTTTATAGGAGTTGTCAGTTATATGATTACATACTATTTTTCCATTATCTGTACTCTACCTTCTGTCAGTGGACTGTCTTTGTTCTGTACTTGTACAGATACTAACAGATCAGCATTCTCACAAAAATAAATGCATGCAGCCACTTTCTCCAGTGTAACTGAAGTAATACACTGCTGGAATTGAAACATGTGATATGATCACCATATAATTTAATTGCAACAGATTAGGTTTATCAGGATACATAGAATGTTATGCTATAGCTAAGATGGCAGGATTCCGTACCTTGGGAAAGGGGGAAAAGAGTGAAAAGCAGAAATCTCATCCCAGCTGCTATCAAGCAGCTTCAATACTGGACATCTCTGAAAGGCCCATCTCTTCCTCCCAGCCCCTGACATGCATACAACCCTTCTTCACACCACTCAGACTCCGCTCATGCAGTACTGTTTTGAGGGTTTTTCCTATGCTCTCACTGCAAAGAGATTTTAGAGATGCATTACCAAGGATGCATCCTTCATACCCAAAGATGATGAGGACATGTTTTGTAGATGCTTGCTTTAGTTTTAATTGTCTTACTAAATTCAACAGCTAAATGGACAACATTTAGCATTCATAGCTCACGCAGTATCAATATATTGCTTTGATATCCATATATTATGATGCAACACAGCAGTGTGATAACATGATATTTGATGATTCATGCACTGGTCTGTCCAACTGAAAAGCATTCTTCAGTGACAACCCACTGACACACTGGACTGGGGACTGATCTTTATAGATAATGACTTTGTTACTCTACCTCTTGTCTTTGCCCTCCATGGAATACACCAGGTATCCGTAAAGTCTCTCATCTGCTCTGCATTACCATGTCTGACTTTCACAGTTCTTGAGCGAATGCCCTGCAGCCATACCACCACCCCTTTGGCTATGATTCCTGCAGAACTCATGAAACTCTGTGTCCCCAGAAGAACTCCACTTGTAAAGGCTTTACTCACAGCTCACTTCCCACACCAGGAAGGACTACATGACATTGGTCTTTCCCTTCACACATGGTTTTGCACTGGATATTATTTTATGGATGAGAGGGCAAGACAGAGCAACTTGCAGCTACTCTTTCTTCTGGTTCTGGTCAGCATTCAAGATCCATGCAGGTCTTCACAAGGTCAGAGACCTCCTGGAAAAGTAGCAAGTCAGCAGTCATCCAGTGAGCATTATGTGACAGGACATGTTATGACACTTTGAAATGCACATCCAGGGGTGTTGCTATTCCAAAATGGTCATCTAAGATCTCATAACATTCCTTCCTTCAAGTGGAAAAAGGAAAGGACAGTGGCTTCATCTCAGTGTTGCTCTAATGCTGCCTCCATCAGTTAAAAACAAAACCTGTGCCAAAAGGAATACTCAAGATCAGGGAAAAGAATACCATTGCCATTAACAACGTTGTTGTGAGGCCTTGGCACAAAGAGGGGTACAATTCCCCCCACTTGTGTCCCAAGAGGTGCAATACAAAACCTGGAGCCAGAGAGATATTACCAGTTTTGTGATTTATGCAAGAACTAAGAGCTTGGTCTGTCTAACAAAATGGAAAAAGCTCAGCATAAATAGGATTGCTAGCTACCTCCCCACAGTAAATATCAAGGAGAAAAGAAGCAGCATTTAAAATAAAGGACAACGTTGCACAAGGACAAATAAGTATAAATTGACCATGAATAAATTTGATTTGGGAATTAGAAAAAGGTTTCCAACCATCAGAGGAGTGATGCTCTGGAACTGCTTTCCAACAAGGATAGTGAGAGCAAACGACCTAATTAGTTTAAAGATGAGACTCGATAAACTTATGAAAGGGATTATGCGATGCGATTGCAATAGTAGGGAACAGATCCTGATGAGCCAGGATTTCCCCCCAGTCCTGTGTTCCAGGGCAAATCCTGTCAACCTAAATTCTCAGCTGAAGTGCAGTGATTTACCAGGCATCGAAGAGACTACCCTATTCTAAAACAGGACTGGCTTCTGTTTTCCAAAAAGCATAGATTTCAAATTACATTGAAAGGGAACATTTCCTACTAGGCTGAAAATGTAAGAAAAAAGGAGGGGGATGAAAAAAGCCCCTAGAAAGCTTTATAGAAGGTGCAAAATGAGAAACTTAGAAATTTGTCATTGAAATTAAGGTGGGGGAAGAAGGGAAAGATTATTTTGATTGGAAACTTGGGCAAAGTACTCCATTATTTTGAGAAATAATCATATAAGCAGAAAACCATTTTGATATTTAATAAAAATCAGTCCATATATTTGTAATTTTTGTTGCAAGAGATAGCATATCCAGATAAGCATATTAGTCATGCAAACACTATTTTCTGTTCAACTCTACAAATTGAGAGCAGCACTCTTGGCTGCATAGCAGTAGTAGGTGAATCACAGAACTGTCAATTCACACCAATTACTATGAAATGGAGCTTGGGAAGTCAGCTCATCCAACCAGCTACCAAAACGCATGGCATACGTAAACCATTTAACGTTGTTTTGTCCAATCCATTCCTAGACAGCTTCAGAAATAAATAAATAAATTATTTCAAAAAGTCTATATTTTGGATTCATAATACAGTATACATTGCCTCAGACTGAATCCTATTAAGCATTAAGGTGGCAGGTGCATGAGATTTAGAATATAACCATTCCTCCTTTTCAATAAAAAAACACCCGTTATAATGTACTTCTGCAAAGTCAAAGCTGTCCCAGGATTACCCCAACAGTAGTATTGATATTAGCCATTACTTTTTCCTTAAGTGATAAGGTTCCCAGGAAAGATCAGTCTTGATATGCAAAGCAGTATCACCCTGCTTATTTTCTGATAAGAATATAGAGCAAGCACCTCTGGACCCTTAAGGGATCTTCAGGGTGTCTTAAATTTACCAAACAATTCACAGTGCCTGACCACTTCAACACTTGAATTTTTCCTGTGTTAGATCACTGCAATCATAGGTATTAAAACCACAGGGACGGACCTCCCCATTTCTATCATTACCAGGAAACCAGGCTGCACAGACACAGTCCAGCGTGTCAGATCTCAGCCTTCGCCTAACATAACTCTCCTCTATACAGAAACACAATAGCTGAGGAGTATGGTGTATTAAACTTCCTAAACTATAGGGTTTTCTAGCTACATTGCAAGAGTCTTTTGCAATTTTGATTCCCTTCCTGAACCACTGCTACACAAAAAAAGAGAAATTACTATCCCCATTTCACAGATGTTGAAAGAATGTTTAAAAAAAAAAGCAGAAAAACTCTGACTACCTTTCCCATCTATGCATATAGAGTACTTAGTAGGTCAGGGCTGTTTATCCTAGATACCAACTTAAACCCCGTATTTTGCCTCTTTCAGCTTTTCCCAACTTGTCCATAGTGCATTTTACCTTCTCTCAACTTAGTCCATAAAGAGATTTGGGATCTTTTCTGGAATGGAAGATGTTCTACAGCTACAAGCTGTTATAGCAACCAGCCTGCCTACTGCTCTCCTGGGCACCTGCATTATGCAGAGCTTGGTGTTCTCACTCTTTGCTTCAGGATTTGGTGTGACACTTCTGAAACACAGCAGACTAGAGATAGGATATTTAAAAGAGATACAAATCCTTAAGAGTAGCTTCAAAAACTTAACTTTTCCAAAGTTCTTAGGAAAAGGAGTTTTGAGAGCAAAAGAAAACACAGATGTGTTGAGACGTAAAGTAGCCAGAATGACATAGGGGCAGACACTAATGTTGTCCTGCCTTGTCTCCCCTGCTTTGGTTTTAGATGTTAAGGAAGAGGAATGTGTTCCTCTGTCCTCCAGCTCACTTTCAGGAATCATGACCAGCCCTCATTCAGCAGATCAACCAAGTCTCTCTGATTTTGACCTGTGAAACAGGGCTGATACTTCCAAATACCTAAATAGTTCTCAAACATTTAGACCCCTTCATGAAGGACAAACAGCTCCATCCTTCCCTCCCACCGCAATGTCAAAGTCTTTTCCTAGTTTCCTCTTACTTCTGCCTCACAACACTCCTCACATTCACTATAAAGATGAGCCTTTTCTGGAATAACACACCCCACCCACCCCCACCCGCCATTCTTGCGGGAACAGAATAACACATAATCTGAAGCACACTTACAAAGATGCTTAAATGTATGTGTAACGGCTCATCATTCTGTATCTTTAAAAGACGAACAATGAATGTCAAACTTCTTTAAATTCTCCTAACTCGCTTAGGAATCACTTTCTCAAATCACTCTGGAAACTTCACCCATTGTTTTATTCCTTTATTTATGCCCTTTTAAAAGCTGCCAGGTTGCATCTTTAAAGCTTGGGCTTTATTCCACCAGTTTTGTGAACACAAGCCATTTGTGACTCAGTTTCCTTAGGTATGCAAGGGTCAAATAAAAACAACTAGCATTAACCCAGACAATTTCAGGGAGGTTACCTGGGAAGGTGCAAGGCCAAAAAAATCACATTATTCATGAAAACATAGTCCCAAATCTGAAGCTTATAAGGAGCTTTGTTCTGAACCAAAAGACTGTGGTTAGTATTTTTGTCCAGGACAGGAGGTAGAGGAACAAAAAAAAACCCTCTACATAAAGCTTCATTTTAATGCGTGCTGGTTTTCTGTCTGTGTCAGTAACCTACTGCTGCATCTGTAAGTCCACAATGGTGGGACAAAGAATAGTAATTCCCATTTTTGCCTCTGAGCTTGTTTTGTGCTGAAATCTTAGTGTTAAGTTCAGAGCAGCTGAAGGACCATTCCAAGAAGGATGCATTAAGCATAAGATTGGGGAAGGATTGGACTCCACTTGTGATTTTATGCCAATGACAAAACATCAAATAAAGACTTCCAAAATACTTAAGTCACTGCACAGTGGCATTCTATATGGTTCAATACTGTTTCTGTGAAAGGAGTTCATGCCCTTCAATTTAAGCATTTCAGACTAACTCCCAATGAAATCAGTGAAGATACAAGGATCTTCTGTCACTGAAACCACGGCTTTGCCTTTATGATGTTTGGGTCGGCAAAAAGGTTGAGGGCCAATTCCTTCCCTGCCCATTCTCTACCATTCCATGTTCTTGCTTGGGGCTTTGACTTCCGATGTCCACTGACAGTGATTTGCTTTAGGACAGGTTGCTTACAGATCCCATCTGCTTTGCAGCAGCAGATGTCAGGCTCTTTCAGAAAGGATTTGGCAGCATCTTCTCCACTGTTTGGTGTTGATCAACCAGCGTGGCTGCAGGAAACATTAAATAACAGAGACAGGCCAGACACAGCAGACCGTTCCCTCTATGACACAGGTAAATACGCACTTTGAGCACAGCCTTTATTCCCTTTCTTTTCCCTCTGTCCCTTAGATCAAGCACACCATGGGCTTGCATATGCCTTGTATTGATGGCCAGCAGGTTGGGAGTTGAGTGTAGGCTTAGATCCAGCTTCCTTGCACAGTGCAGAGGTACCCTAAGGCATTTGAGGAAAAGCTACAGTAAGACAGCTTCCAGCACAGAATACAGACAAAGCGACAGCAGATCTGGATGGGGAGCAGTTGGCCTTGTTACAAAGTGTGGGGAGTGAGAATAAAACTAGGCTCTGGGCCTGCCCAAAGTTTGGCTCTAGTCCTCCGTGGCTTTATTCCTGCTGCCACTACAAATGTGTGAGTCTACAATTTAGTAATAATATACTTCTTGAATGACCTTTCCTGGCAAGTTAATGACAGGAGAGAGTAATAAGGACATGCTTTTTAATCTAACATCAGTCAATAATAGTATACAACTAATAGACTTAGACATCATACATTCAATAATTGTTTTTACTTAAACCCCTTACAGTTTGCCCACTGAGACACAGCATGTCAGCAGCAGTCGCTGCCTATTGATAGGCACCGTCAAGACATTTATTCATACCTTTCTGGCTAGTTTACCTTTTCCCAGAGCATCCATCATGCAAGTATCTAAGCACTGAGATATACATTCATTTATATACACATACATTTGGCTCAGCTGCCACAGAAGCTGGGATCATTATATGTTTCGCAATAGAAAGCTCGCTCCCCTACAAGTACACCCATTTATTTCACTTCATTGCAAGAAGAGCTTATTTATACCTCCTAATACATAGAAATCTCAACTGGAATCAGAACTTTCTTCATGTTAAGATGCATATGCATACCTGGGACCACATTCAGATAAGCTAAACCCAAAGCTTTTTCCTGTATCTCTGTGTGTCCCGATCGCATTTCAGAGGACTAAAAATACTGAAGAGGGAGACAGTGAATAAGAAGCACATAGGACTCCAGAAGGATTGAGTCAAGTGGGATATGACCTCAGACCGTGGGCAAAGAGTTAAGGGATCCCTGCATCACATTCTGCGATGCTACGAGAGAAACAGCATGCTTCACCCAGTCACCCATCAGGGAATCTGTATTTCCTTTCACCCAGCACTGACCCACAGTACCCCTCAACTGTTATTGCCATTCAAGCATCAATCTTTTTGAAGAACAAAGAAGAGATTAGCAGGGCTTCAGTTAGAACTGAGATATCTAGAACGACAACGATTAACTTCTTTTTTTTTTTTTTTTTTTTTTTTTTTTTTAATATGAGCATTATTCTCCTTCTTTTTGGTGGGGGGTAGGAGAGGCACATTAATAGTTAGTTATTTAGATAGTAACTGCCCCAGGGTTAAATTGCTAAAAACACCCTTCTTGCTTGTTTTGTTGGAAGAATTAGGTTCATCTCATTTTACATGGGAAAGACGAATGACCCAGTCCACTGGCAAGGTCTAAATTGCAGCCCTTTGCATGCTGAAGCCTTCCACCATTTACTCTTGTCACAAACCGCACCCTGCAATCCATTTAGTTTCATTTACAGCAGATTAATTTCCCTCTGACCTTTGGCTCTGCTGTCAAACAGGCCTGAGATAGACAAGAGCTTAGGAACAGCAAGTGCATTTGATGATGTCAATCACTGGACCTCAGGGATATTTTTAACTTCTCATGGGCCAGAACACTACAAACAAAACCTGTCTCCTTCTGCTTCTGGATGCCAGTGTCCACACCAACTGTGTTGTTGCTAAGCAAGCCTTACACAGCCTCCACAACTGCCCATAAATGAAGATGGAAGGCAAATATTTTACTTAAACTTATTTTCAAATCTCACTCCACTCGTCCTCTGACACTTAGATTTATTTTTTTTAGGTTAAGTTTTAAAGGCAAATTCCTTAACATAAGGGTCATACTGCTCAAAGTGCTACTCCAACAATTTTATTGCCTTATTGCTGTTTGCATACCATTACCCAGTGTACCTTGCGGCACCATTACTTTGCTTTCAAGACTCCATCTCTAAGAAAAAGGGCAAGCTATAGTCATTCTGCATAAGGAAAAGAACAGCTAAATTCAACTACTGTCTGTCTTACTCTCCAACAGAAAGGTCTCTCTCTGACATTTACCTCCATCAGGAGTAAATTTGACTGAATGCCCATCCAGATCAGAGACTTTATCCAGAAGAGAGGGAAGACAATTTTCTTTCCAAGGCACAGGGATTGTCTGTGGTTACAAGCTAGGACCTACTTTTGTCCCTCTTCCTTCCAAAAGGAGAAGAAACTATTAACATCAACTGTCAGAGCTCCACTCATCATTGGACTTCCTCAAGACAGAAAGCTAGGCTGAAAGAAAAGGAAGGTAGTTAATTTACAAGGCCTGGTTGGGCTTATCTGCAATACTTTGCTCTCAATTCAGCAGTGCTCAAGAGCACGATTTCCAGGGCACCACCTGGCAGAACCGCAGGACTTCTCATGTCACCTAGCCTCAGTGCCAGTCTCTTCCTGCAGCACTACACAAGTCCTTAGGTTTTCTTTCTCTCCTCCATGATTTTTTCATGGGGACTTCAAGGTTTACTGCAGTAAGTTAGACATTTCCATTAAAGAGAACATCCTGAGTGGAATCAGAAGCATCTTTTCAGTCTCTGTTCAGGAAGTCCTTCTGCAGAGTTGGCAATCGCTTGTGGAAAATTATTTTCCAGAGCACATCCAGACCCTCTTCCTGTAGCCATATGCTAAAAAATCACGCTTCATAGTCTGAAAGGCCCAAAACGATTTGAAGGTCTGTCATTTTCCCTTTCTCACAACTGTAAAAATTCTTAAAATAAGTTCACCATTACCAAAAGAACTTAGATTTTTCAAATGCAAGCAATAAAGGGAAATTTGCAGAACTGAGTCATATCTGCCAGCATGTTTCTTGAAAATAATGATCTTGCTCCTCTTCCAGAAGAAAAAGTGTATCCATGTAGATAATTTTCACCTTCATTTTTAACTATTGCTTGTTACAGTTGGGACTAAATACAAATGTGCAGCAGCAAGAGCAGTTTCTGCCACTAATCTATTACAATAATCACGCCCACATCACTTTACATTTTGAGCAATAACTCTGAAAAAGTCTTTCTTTGTCTATTCCATTTACACAACTATTTTAGAACTAACTTTGTTGGTAGCTAGTACAATGGGCCCACTGCTTTTTGATGGCGCACTACTACATCAAGTGGCAAGTTAGAACATTAAAAAAATCCAAATACAAAAGCACACTTTCTCAAATCTTTCCCTACATTTTGCTGTGTTCAGAACACCTAATTGCACTGGGTTTCAACAAACATTGTTAGCTTTCATTGGAGATTATTTCTTTAATTTAAAGGAAACCTTGCCAGAGATGGAATCCAGTTATTTCAAACTCTGTCAACACTTCTCTAACTTCCTATGTCAGGTTTCTATGTGCACAAGAGAAGCTTTAAGTGTTTTGATCTCCTTAGACAAAAGACCCTACGCGAGTCTGCATTACTATTATTAACAGTCCTGTGTAATGTTGTATGCCTGTGAACTTATATGCGTGACACTCCAGGCAATGCGTGAAGAAAGACAGATAAGAAACATTGTACAAAAATACTAATACTTAGCACTTATGTAGTGCCTTTTAGTCACAAATTTTGAAAAACTCTCCAAAGCTAAAGGAATCCTCAGAGCATAAATATCACAGGTAAAAAGAGAAGCCAAAAGTCCCATGCTCAGTGCTAACTGCTAGGTCATACTCAACCATCTGATGTATACGGTTGTGTCCACATCAGTCCTCCAGCTACCTTCTCTAACCAGGAGGTTTTGTTTCTCAAGTACATATGTGAGGATGAGAACAGATAAGGGTGAGTGCTTAAAGAGTTCACCAAATATCTAACCATTTCATGCTCTTCTGACCAACACAAATATATTTTTCCTCCTCCCCTCCCTTTATTCTCACATCCCAAACCTACCCAATTCATTCACAAGAGATCTTATAAAACCAATCTAAAAACTGAAGCATGCATTTATGCACTGCTCCTTTTCTGAGGCCATGAAGACATGAAAAAAGAAGTTCATCTGACATACTGATATGTGCCTTCTCTCCATGCTCCCCTCACCCCTTCCTTACACAGCTCTTCTGAAAGCAGCAGATGCACAAGTGCCATAATGCGACACTGGGGTTTGCTCTGGGAAAGTTGTTTTATTTTTAAATGGCTGAATACATGGGAGGGTAAAAGCTTGCCTAAGCCACTAACACACGCCTGCCTCTTACTGTTATCTTGGGGCTTCTGCAGCTTATTATATAAAAACATTTCATTTTTTTGGCCACCTGAGTTGGGGCTTCCTCTCAGTGGCTCTTTTCCAGATATGGGCAGTCTCCCAAGGTGGAGAGCCTAGAGGACAATTATGGGAGCAGAACTGGGGAAGGCAAAAGTTTAATTTCAAGTGGCTTGATAAAAGACAGTTTAGAGCTTTCTCAGTTTGATTGCTTAAAAGATTGTCTCTCTTCTCTCCCCATCTCCAGTTGAAGAAACATACTACAGAAGTTACATCAAAGTTATAAAAACTGACTATCACGTGTTAGAGACACTAGATAACCACAGCAATAGGAGGTTGCCCATCTCCCCTAACATTATAATCTACAAGTGAAAACTGAACCGTTATCAGGAAGTTTTACCACTCCCCAGATCTCATAGTCTGGAAATGAAATCAAGATCTCCCAATTCCCTCCCCACCCCAAAAAAATCCAAGACAAGCAGAAACAAGTGTCCTAGTTTCCACCTTGGAGTTACATGATTCATCTCTAACCACTGAGGTGGCCACATGAGAGACACTCAGGTGTCTCATACCTGAGATTTGCAGAGAGCAAGGTAAAGATGCCTTCTTTGCTTCTGCAGGGGAAATCTGGAACATCTCTACAGCGTATAAAAACTGTTGCCTGAAGCCTGTACGCTCATCATTGCTTCCACAGGTACCGTCTGTGTCACTACAAGACTACTCCAGCCCCAGAGAAACAGCCATCTCTGAACTCCACTCTATTGCTACAGCTGCTCAGGAGGCAGTGTGTCAAGTCCTAAATAATGGTACCCCATCTTGCACCTAAATCTCTTTTGACGTATTTTCAAAGTGCAGATCTTGGTTTCCAAACAGTGGCAGATTCTGTAATTATGTACATTTAAATATGAAGGGGGAATCAAGAGCAATTTTAAGGGCATGTGGATCTGGTCTTCTGCCAAAGTGCTTTATTCTATAATGAACTCTTCCTTTTAAGCCACTTTGCAGACACTTTGGTCTGAACCCAATATCGATAATATAGGTTAAATTTCACATGCTTAACAATATTTAACCCTGGGGCCCCTTCTTGGGACCTTAACGTCAGAGTACACCAGCCCAGGGTACTGGGATAGGAGGTGAAATCTGGGAAGGCAGCCCACCGATGGGTAACTAAAAAGAAAAAGGAAAACCTTGACCTATGCTGTATGAGCTCAGCATTGCAAATGGTAAAGCAGACTTTCTCTTTCAGGCTGTTTGTAGTCACATTTAAATAGTCAATAATTCATCACTTACAGCGAGAATGTTAAATGCAGAAAGCAGCAGAATGTAAATTGAAATGGCTAATCCTTTTTAGCATGATCCATTAACAACAAAATATTAAAGGTGAATGGGAGAATGAGAAGAGACTTCATGGGCGAGTGCATTGGCCCATTGCCTCTGAGGAAAGGTCTGTACTCAAAGCTTCATTAGGTTACAAGCGCAAGTGGGTCACAGAGGCCTAACAGACATTTGTCCATATCACAAAACCAGTGGTAGTCTGCAAGTACAACCTAGAGCCTCAGACAAAGCCGAGGTTATGAGGGGACCCTGTTCAATTCTGTGCATCCCCCAAGCTCTGTGTACTACTAAACACACTGCTTTGTTTCTTCATCTCCGCCTTCCATCTGCAAGGGAATAGTAACTCCTGTGCACGTCCACAGTGCTGGAAGGATTAGCAAGTTAAACCAAATGGCTTGGGAATTGTCATTATGGGGGAAGAGAGAGGATATTAGAAGTGGAAATGACATTGTATCTAAAATACCGATGTCACTGAGTATGAAAACTGGGATGTAGCAGCTGAGCTGGAGAGTAAAGTAGCAAGAGAGGATGGATCTTAGAGTGCAGTTTTACACTTCTACTCTGTTTTCATTTAAAATCAGAACAGAAAAGATTAAAACCTTAACACAACAGTACGATGTTAGAGGCAAAGCAGCTTAACAAGTACTCCCTGCTGATTTGGGATGATGATCTACAAACCCTTAAAACAAATCAAAAGATGAACTGTCCCATTTTCACG
The DNA here is from genome assembly GCF_034619465.1 of Leptosomus discolor. Lineage (NCBI taxonomy): Eukaryota > Metazoa > Chordata > Aves > Leptosomiformes > Leptosomidae > Leptosomus > Leptosomus discolor. The sequence goes on from NC_141419.1 coordinate 85,427,940, forward strand.
AGGATACTGAAAGACTAGAGTACCAGCTCTCAAAGTGGGCATTATAACCTGTCAGTGCTTAAGCTTAACCTATTCAAACTGAACACTGACATCACTACAGATGTTCTCTGCATGGCCAGAGGTTCAGTGCTAGAATAATGTTTTCAATTGTTTGTTGAGACACTAGAGTTCTAAAGTAGCAGAAAGTATTATCAGAGTAATATATTGGAATGGGGCCTGAGAGGTCTTTTTTGGGATTTAGGCATATTCTACTGGGACTCTGCTCATTCATCGTCTCTCCAAGACAACTTATTTACTCCAAGATTTTTTTGGGTGTTCGTGATTTGAGTACCTCCCACCTCACCACCACTTTTGCTTCTGAAATCTGTGCTCTGAAGCCATTTCTTTCTAGGCAGTGCTCCAGAACATAGCATTTCTGCTGGGAAGTGACAACTGCAAACAAACATAGCATCTACTTAGCAATAGAAAGAAAAAGAAGGAGAAGTGGGTTTTCGTTAGTTTTTATAAAAGGCACAATAATCTCTTGCCTGAAGAGTAGTGTAAGTGCTTCTCATAAAACATCATAAAACAATACAGTCCTGTAAAACCAAACAACATGTCGAAGCCCTATTTATTCCTTTCATTAACTTGATCTAATCCCAAGAATTTTCTAATGGAACATGCATTGAATTGATGAGTCTTCCTCCAGACCCTCAACTCACCAAAAAAAGATGGAACAAATATAAATATATCTATGCTTTACACTTAGTCTTAATTTGTTCAAAGCTTGGAAGAGCTTAAAAGCCCACCAGTGCCTCATGGAAAACTGACAAATATTCTATTTAGAGAGATTTTGGTTGCTTATGCCCTTGTTTTTCCTGTGGTATTCCCTTCCCCCATTGCAAGAGCTCATTCATTCTGGGGACACGAGAGTTTTATTGACATTTGCTGAGGAAGGGCCTTACTACCCAGCACAAACAACCCTCCTGCTGTTGGAGAGCTGTTCCCCAAAGCCCTCAATTGTGGTACGAATAGTTAAGTAAACTACATCCCCACTTTTTCAAGACCTCCCTACCCACCACAAAAAATCTTGCCATGCTTTTTTCTGAAGAGAAATATATTTATAAGATTTAATTAGTTTGCTCTCCCTGACCTCTATAATGCTCATCATAGGTTTTTCTGTTTAGTTTCATGGCCAGTTTTTTTATAAACCCCAATTCAGAACCCAGCTCCCAGTAACTAGATTTTTTTCAAAGACCTTGCTGCATAATGTTAGGCAGGATGTGATCACTGAAAGGGAAGCTTCCATTGAGGGAAGAATCACCCCTCAAAATTTTAAGTGAGGATCTTTGTGATGCCAATGGCTGTTGGAAAAGAAATGGTTGTATCTGATCTAGTTCAGCCTGCAAAGAACAGGCAACCATGCTGCACTTCATAGCTTTATCTCTACCAGAAAGCAAATGTTAGCGAGGGTGCTGCTCTGTGGAAGGCAGCAAGAGTATATAAGCAGATGGTGTTTGAGCATTTAACCACCGCAATCCAAGCATGACTTGGCAATGAATATACTAGAGGCCTTGTTTACCCTAGAGCTTTGGACAGTGCAGCTGCTACTCGAGTTCTGGTAGAAATTTTCAAGCACAGGTATGCTTGGTGAGGGGCAGGGATCACTACCCTAGATGGGCAAGAGGCACCGTCTCAATGTCAGCTGTGCACTCTGTATACAAAATCTCCAGACACTCTCCATTGCTGGTCCGCGCACTGAATCCTAACCAGGATAGCTGACAGGTGCATCAGCATCTGAGAAATAAGAAATATTTGGCCCGTACAGGCTCTGTCAACCAGTACTTGAGGGCTGACTGTCTTCTCAGCAACCAGGAATGTTTTAACTGCCCAGCTGTAAACTTCATCCTATCCACACCCTCCTCTCATATTTCTTCTCCACAAACTATCCGCATGAGGCTAAGAAGACTATCTTCAACAGAAGCCTCTCTTTTCTTCTGCCCATGATAAAACAGCTATAGATGTTTGGATATGCTACTTTTAGCTAAAGATTGGAAGAGAGCAGCATGGTCTATACAGGAATAGAAATTAGAGAAATAACCAATAACTCCACATTCTAATGCAAGAACATTCATCTCTGAATGAATTGCCAGTGATTTAGTCCAAGCCTATTGCAACAAATGTCCTCCTTGGACCAAGAGGAACCTGATAGATGTCTAGTTCTTTACTGAAAAGTCCACACTCTGACCTCCAAAATCAGACCCCAAACATCTCCTACTTCTTCAGCAGCCAACCAAATATAAACAAGTACAAAAACAAATCCAAATTGCCTTAACGTCACACTGCCTGCAGTGCAATGGCGAGGTGATCCCTCGCCTCCCATTACCCACCCCAATAATTCTTTTATATGGAGTGTGAAATAATTAGGAGCAGCAAAAATAATTTAGGAAACAAGAAGAAACTAATTGTATAAGCTTGTTTGGGGAAAACGCAAAGGACAAAAGCAAACCTGGTAGAGATGCTGACAGATACAGTACCGGTATATTAAAGCCCACACATGTATTAATAATAAGCTAACTAATGGTCCCTTGCACAATACACAATGAATTACTACACAGCAGCCTGCTGCTGTGGTGCACTGTGGCTCCACACTACAGAGAAGATCACGGTTTGTGAAGCAGGAGAGTTTAATATCGCGTCCAGTCCAATGACTTTACACTGTGTTTAGGGAGAGACCAAGGTTTCAGAGTGCAGCTCTGGGAACAGAAAAAACTCCAAGCCAGCAATGCTGCTGATTACATCATCAAGATCCATGCAAGTCACAATCTAGCTCAGTGCCCACCTCCCCAGAGTGTTAGATCCACGTACCAGTAAGTGGCACTACTCCACAACAGCACTGCTCAGGCCTTTAACTACTGCTGTGGCTCGACCTTCAGGGATTAAACTCATCTTTCTGCTTCAAAATTCAGGCCTTCTCAACTGAGCTAAAGGATGCTTTCCATTAGCAATACAAATCAATGGAAACATTTGCTCATAACTAAGGTCCTTTTTCTTTGCTCAGAGCATGCTGACAAGACAAGGTGTTGTCTTAGCTTGCTAATTGGTGAAACCAACGTATGGTGTTAACTGGAAAGCTCACTGAAGATCACACAAGAGGCTGAGGTTGCGGGGAGATGAATCCATAGTTTCTGCATCCATGTCCTACCTTAACAGCTCTAAGATCTTCAAAAACCTTTCAAAAGGTGAAAGTCAGAAGCCTAGGTCAGATAGCTTGTCCTGACTGCTGAGCATGAAGCCTGCTTGACTGGACCAGCAAACCCTGACCTCTGGCAACATAAACTCTTCTTTACAGCAGGTCATTAGTAGGCCAGACCAGATTTTGACTTCAAGACAGACATTTGCACTCTCTTTAACATTGTTTTGTACCATGTCTATTTGTGCCCAGACCAAATGGATGCAAGATGTGGATCTGCAGATGTGAACAGGGGTCTAAACTGGTCACAGTCATTCTGGAAGCTGCTGTGTTTCAGGGTAAACACTCCCCCATGAGGAGGCTCTATTAGAGAGGTGAGCTGCAACCAAATAACATAAAAAAACCTACAACACACACACACACAACCACACCATGCTATAAAATACAGTTTTAGCCTTATGCTAAAAGAGATGGCAAACAGGTCACTAGTCTCCACAAAAAAAAAAAAAAAAATCAGCTTAAACAGCTAACCTTTTAGGGGTCCAGTCCTGTACATGTTAAAGTCAGCCAATGGGCCCTGACTACAAGAAAGATGTTGAGGTGCTGGAGCGTGTCCAGAGAAGGGCAACAAATGTGGTAAAGGGTCTAGAGCACACATCTTATGAGGACTCGCTGAGGGAACTGGGGTTGTTTAATCTGAAGAAGGCTGAGGGGAGACCTTATCTCTCTCTACAGCTACCTGAAAGGAGGTTGTAGTGAGGTGGGGGTTGGTCTCCCAAGTAACAAGTGATAGAACAATAGGAAATGATATTAAGTTGTGTCAGGAGAGGTTTGACATTGGAAAAAGGTCTTCATCAAAAGGGTTGTCAAGCACTGGAACAGGCTGCCCAGGGAAGCGGTGGAGTCATCATCCCTGGAGGTATTTACAATATGAGTAGATGTGGTGCTTAGTGACACAGTTTACTGGTAGATTTGGCGGTGCTAGGTTAATAGTTGGACTTGAGATCTTAAAGGTCTTTTCCAACCTAAATGATTGCATGGTTCAATGCTAATGTTGCTGACTGTCTACACAGCCCAGCCTAGATCTGCTTGCAGACTGTTATTTTCTCCAGCAGCTCAACTTCACTGGCTAGGCTTAGACCGTATCCCGAGGTTTAGCTGTTAAAAAAAAAAAGCCCTCTGTTCTTTGAGTCACTGTCTCAAAGAGACAAGCCAAGTTCACTTGTTCCTCCAGAATTATTTTGCCTGATCGTAAGCTGCCTAGCTCGACACACTAGTTTAGAAACAACACACTAACATACTTTGAAGGCCCATTCAATTTTTTTTTAGTAGAAAGCATTCACTCAGGCATGCTTCTCAAACTCACCTGTAGCCTACCCAAAACTCCTTTACCACTTCAGTGCTTTGCTGCTACTTTCTCCAGTATCCACTGCAGCTGCTGGGCAGCACTGCTGTTTGTTTACCCACCTACTGCACACGACCTCAGCAGTGGCTGAGTGTCAGTGCTGAGGCTAAAGGTTTCCTCTGTGTGTATGCACAGTTTTGTAAAACACTTCAGGATCAAAGGTGCCAGCAAAACGCAAGGGTATTATAAAAGCCGAGAGTTTCCTCACAGCAAGCTTGTCAACTAATTACAGTTGTGTGCTTTGCTGAGAAGCTCTGAAAGGTATCAGGAGCAAAACCTCATGGCATCATCTGACACTGACAATCCTGTAGCCAGGAGTGCTGCCATCTTTTATGCTTTCAGGACTGGCTTTGAACTGGACATGAACTTACATAGATATGTGCCTGATGCACAAGTCAAGTGCACCAGTGCAGTGATCCACCACACTTTCCATCACTTTACACTTAACTGCATGCCAAGCCTTCATAAATTACACTTGCTGCTTTCTAGTCTGCCTCTGAGGAGAGCATAGTCGACCTCAGTGTCACTCATGCCAGCGGCACAGAGCACAGGCAGCAGCTTGGATAGAGGACTGCTCAGCAGAGCTTTCCCTTCTGAAGGAGTCATCACAAATTCACTCCTTCCTACCTTGCCTTCCCTAGGCAGGTAATCTGCAGCATGGATGGACTGACAGTGTAAACCTTGACAAGAAAATTAGTTGTCTGGGGTTACCTAGAAAGGGTGCAGGACAAAGCCAGAAGTAGAACTTGGTCATGTGAATCTCAGTACACCATCTTGGACTATAACACTGGACTTCTCTTGAGAAAGGACTGGTATTTCAGTGATTTGTTTGATCCTGCCTAGTCTGATGCACATGGATAACGCCTCCAAGCAGGTGACTGCATGGGTTAACTGAGGAAAGGAAACCAAGAGAGCTTCCATCTTCTTATTCTAAGTGCTCTAACAGCACATCTCCATTTCTTTGCACTCTGTGTAAGAAACATCAGGGGTTGAGAGGTTTTTCCCTCCCCCTCCCTCACAATCACTTAAAAAGAGATTGTTCTGGCTTTTAACAGGTAGTTTATGAAAGGAATTAAATGACGTGGTCGCCTGCAATAGCAGGGGGGGCAGACACAGTGACCCAGGGGGTCCTTTCTAGGGCTGTGTCAGCCTATGACTAACGTCAATAAAAATGATTTCATCCCAGCTTTTACATGTAGGCAGGAGAGCAAACAACAAATTAATGAGCACAAGAAGCTCTGAAAAGCTGGAGGGAGGGGGGTGGAGGAGAACGACAAAGTACACACGTGATGTTTGGTGCAGGGAAAGCAAGCATTCAACTTGGACTAAAATACGACTTACGAGGCTGTTCATTTCCACCCCTACTCCCACATACCTGAAGGGAATAGAATTTAAGTGTCCCAGCTCTGGCTTTGTAAGTGATTTGACAAATTGTTTTCTGTACTGCCACCACAGTCACCCAAAATAGGTAAAATATTTCATTTCAGAAAGGAAAACATTTACATGAGGACTTGACCTTTAACTCAATGTCAGAAGCTCCCCAGGTGGGAGGCGAGACTGATGGGAGCTTCAGCAGAGTCTAGAAACCTCCTGGAGTAATTACTGTCTCCATGGCAACAAAACACTGACATGGGAAGAGGGGAGGAAAAGGAAGGAGGGGGTTATGGACCTAAAAAGCACACAGGTTCCCACCTACGTACAACTTCCAGCCATTAAAGAGGCCCAGGCCACCTTTCTGGAGTGATGAAGGCTTGGACAGCCTAGATGAGCTTCTCCCTTGGCTGAATGGAGGATCTAGCATGGGTGAACCTTTGGAGTACCACACTGCAAGGCAAGACCCTGGGAGAGAAACAGGATGAGAGTAGTCTTCACCCCTGCTCATTGCTCAGCTTTCTGCTGAGGCCCTCAAACAAAGGGTAAAGAGAGACAAATGTGGAGAAGGAGCTACCAGCTCTAGAAACCTCAGTTCACCTGCAAGTGAAGCTACAAAGTAGCCAAAAAGCCTGGACACAAAGAACTACCAGTTTTTAACCAGAACTACTCAAAAGCATTCAATTTAGAGGAAAAAAAACCAAAAACAAACAAACAAAAAAAAACAAAAAACCAAAACAAAACAAAAAAAACAAAGAAGAAAAAGCTTGGAAAAAACAGACTTCCTTTCAGAGTACTGTTGGCCTGCACTCATCATCACTTAACAAGCCAAGCAGACTGACTGATTTTTAGATGCTTCACTATAAAACTAGAGTTTCTGGCCAGGAATTTCCACAGGGCAGAAGAGATTCAGCAAGTCAACAAGACAGCAAACAAAATTAAGCCTTCTCAAAACCAAAGTGCACATTCTGATGACAACCTTCACAGAACAGCTGAGGTTGGAAGGCACCTCTGGAGGTCATGTTGTCCTAGGACACCAAGATTTTCCCTCTTTCTGGTCTATATGAGCTCACTCAAAACATGGAGAGGTGATGTAGGGTCCACTAACTCTAAAGACATTCTCCATTTGAGAAAACGGCATCTGCCACAGCAGCAATGCTATGATCAGGTCCTGTGTGACACTGTGTACTCAAGTCTCTCTTAATCCAAACTTCTTGCTAATAGCTGGAAATGCTTTGAAGGAGAAAGGTAGAGGGGGAGGAACAGGAATTTTACTTCCTGATTTTAGTACAGAGATGATATTTTTCATCTTGGTGCTAAGCAACAAATATTTCTTCCTCTTCCATTCAAGGTTTGTGTTTTAAGCCATTTTCTCCTCTTTACTCCCTTCTTTTCCTCCCCTCCCTCCATTTACGTACAAAAGTTGTTCCATTCATTTTAATTGGAACAGATGGAAATATAGAAAGTTCCTTTTAAAAATATAAATAAATTATATACACACACATTTATATTATGATCCAGAGAGGGGAAAAGACATCAAAATCTCTAAGAGCAGAGAATATGAAGAGCTAGTACTCATTGTTCTGATGTTAAACTCTAATTTTAGATGTGTTTACAAATGCACGTCTCAAAAAAATTACAGAAAGTGCTGCTCCATAATATATGTTTTTGTTTCTCTTGCAGCTAATGCTTTTTGTTAGGAGCTAGAGGTTGAAATCTTCATGCAAAGTGGTTCCATCCCTCAGAAAAAGGGAAGAAGTGGTCTATGAAGTTCTCCAAACACTTACCCCCCACACACATACCTTCCATCTCCACATAAACAACTTCTCTCATTTTCCCACCACCCCCTTCTTTTGACCCTGCTACATTTAACTTTTTCTACAATTATACATTTTCCATCTGAATTTAGTTTTTCTGACAAGTGACAGCTACTAGATTGACAACCTGAGAGAATGACATCCTATTTATCCAGAAAAGGGGTATAGGAAGCCACAGCTCTTTACCAACCATGTTAATCCTACCATGCTCTCGCAATGGATTTTCCTGGCTAAATCTCAAAGCACGTAAGGAGGTCAGTATCTTTACTCCATTTGCCACTGAGAAGATGGAGGCTTGGAGGAATGTGAATTGACTTGGCCAAGGTCAGCCAAGAGAAGCATAGCAAAGCTGGATATGCAATCCACCTCCCTCAGGATCAGCCCTCTGTTCAACTCACCCACCCATTCCTTCCATCATAGAAGGCAACAACACATTTCCTTCAGCTCTTACCCCAGCCAATGTGCATTTTGAGGTCAGATGAACACATCACAACGCAAACCACAGAAACCACTGGAGCTGTCAAACGCTTCTTCATGGTGTCCCTCTGCTTACCATAAATAGCAAGATACATACTTCCACTCATTTCCCATAGGTTATTAAGGCAGCAATTAATAGTATTACTGCCATCGTGAATAACCCCGATTATTATTAAAAGAGGCAACAGTCTCTTTTCCAGGCATGAGGGGGAGGATCAAATTTGCAGACAAAGTAAGTCAGAAAAGTCTACTTGCTTATCTCCTCCCAGCACTACTGAAGACCTCTGAGCAGGACACCTGAGAGACGCTACAAGTCTGCCAAGGGACAGAAAAACAGAGCAGAAGGCTGTATTTCTTTCTGACATGGTTTAGGCCCACCCAGCCAGCAACTAAACAACATGCAGCCACTCACTAACTTCTCCCCCTGCCACAGTGTGATGGGGAGGAGAAAATATAACAATGGACTCCAGGGTTGAGATGACAGGGAGGGCTCACTCACCAATTATGGTCACAGGAAAAAACAGACTTGACTTGGGGAAACAATAATTTGATTTAAACACCAACACACCAATCAAATTGGAGTAGGAGAATGAGAAATACAGCCCAATCTTAAAAACACCTTTCCCTCACCCTTCCCTTCTTCCTGGGCTCAGCTCTGCTCCTGATTTCTCTACCTCCTCCCCTGAGCTGTGCAAGGGGATGGAGTATGGGGTTACGGTCAGTTCATCACACATTGTCTCTGCTGCTCCTTCCTCCTCAGGGGGAGGACTCCTCACACCCTTGCCCTGCTCCAATGTGGCGTCCCTCCCACAGGATACAGTCCTCCATGAACTTCTCCAACGTGAGTCCTTCCCACAGGGTCGCAGCTCTTCAAACTGCTCCAGCATGGGTCACTCCCGTGGGGTGCAGTCCCTCAGGAACAGACAGCTCCAAGCATGGGTTTCCTCTGTGGGATGCAGTCTGCCCAGTGACACACTGCTCCAGTGTGGGCTTCCCTTGGAGTCATGGCCTTCTTCAAGCACAGTTACCTGCTCCAGCAAGTGGTCCTCCATGAGGGCTGCAGGCAGGCATCTGCTCCACCACTAATCTCTATGGGCTACAGAGGGACAGCCTGCTTCACCATGGTCTTCACCACATGCTGAAAGTGATCCTGTTCATGTTCCCCCTCCTTCACTGACCTTGGTGTCTGCACAGTTGTTTCTCTCACATCCCACTCCTCCATTCCAAAACAAAGACATACCCAGCAGGTTTTTCCCCTCTTAAATACGTTATCGCACAGGCACTGAGGGGCTCAACCTTGGCAAGAGGTGGGTCCAACTTGGAGGTGGGAGAGATTCTGGAAGCTCCTTAGGGGATTCACCCCTGTAGCTCTTCCTCTGCTACCAAAACCCACCACACACAAACTCAACATATTTTCACATTAAGATGTTTGGATGATATGAATTTAATTTACTACTTAATTCAGTAATGTGGTGGTTTAGGTGTCTGGCGGGGTTTCAGTAGTGGAGGAGGGGGCTACAGAGGTGGCTCCTGGAAGAGGCTTCGAGAAGCTCCCCCGGCTCCAATCTCGGACCCGCCTCTGGCCAAGGCCAGGCCAATGGCGCCTCTGCCAATAACTATGGACGGGTGAAAGAGGCCGCTGGTCGCGTCTGTGTGTTCTGTCTGTCTGTGCCGGTGAGCGAAGGGGGTGGGAGAGAGGCAGCCCTGCGGCCAGCCCGGTGGGTGAGGCAGGAGAGGGGCGGCTGTGCCGGAGCAGGGGTTCCCCTGCGGCCCGCGGGGGGGGGGGGGGGGGGGGGGGCGGCTGAGCCCCTGCAGCCCCCGGAGCCCAGCGGGGGCCCAGAGGTCGCCCTGCAGCCCGCGGAGGGCCCCGGGCCGGAGGAGCAGGGCCCGGGCCCGGAGCAGCCGCGCCTGCGGCCGCGCTGGAGCCGCCCGTGGGTGGGAGGGCGGCAGCCCCGGGAGGGCCCCGCGCTGGGGCGGGTTGGGGAGCTGCGGCCCCGCGGGAAGGACTCGCGTTGGGGCGGTTGGCGGAGGAATGTCTGCCGGGAGAGGGACCCCGCGGTGGGGCAGGGGAGGGCTGCGAGGGCCCCTCTGCCTGCGGGGGAAGGAGCAGCGGAGAGCCCTTGTGCCGGCCGGGCTGGGACCCCCGTTCCCTGCCCCTGCGCTGCTGGGGGGGAAGGGGGAGCAGAGCTGAGCCCGGGAAGGCTGGAGGGGTGGGGGGGGGGGTGAAGTGGGTTGTATTTAAGACCTAGTTGAATCTCTCATTCTCCTTGATGGTGGTGGTTGTTTGTATTAAATGTATGTTGTTATCCCCAAGTTGAGTCTGTCTTTTGCCCGTGACCATAACTGGTGAGTGAGCCCTCCCTGTCCTTTGTCTCAACCCTCAAGCCTTTCTGGCTGTAGTGGCTGTGTGGTGCTTTGTTGCCAGCTGGGTGGGTTCAAACCATGACAAACACTAAGAAGACTACAGTTAGTGTTACCTGTTTATCAGTCCTGTTTGCTACCAAAAGTCTTTGTTCATATCATAACCACAGCTATAACCTCAGTACTGACCAGAAACCAGAAAGATGAGAAATGAGGGTTGGAGGGGGGAAAAGTCTCAATCTAGTCTTGTTTGGGATGTGTTTTGTTCACCTGAAGATACTTGATGTCTTTCTACCTGCACTGTACTACAAAAGATTTACAAGGATCTGCAACAGAGTTAGAAACTGCTATCATTATACACTTAATCCAGGTGGAAAGAAGAAAGGCTGAACTTTCTTTTATTATTAGCACTCTCTCAGTTTCCAGCTACAAATCTTCAAAAGTAACAGGAAATCTGAGATGCAGACTAGCTAAGAGACTTACCACCAGCTCAGGTTAGCAAGACTCATAGGCAGAACCTTGAGTCTTCTCCAGATAACCCAGATAGTGTCCAGAGGGATCTCTGCCTCACCCTTGAATCTTACATTGAGACTGCCACACGAGGCCAAGATTTGTACTACAACTTCATTGAAGGTGGATCAGAAGCAATCTGGATGATCAAGGAAGCACAAGTACTTGGATCTTCTGAGGGTGCACAGCGGAGAAAAAGGTGGTAAACAAGTACATGTTAGATGCAGACAGGCAGCAAGGTCAGACTCCATCATTCCACCACACATCATCCCCCCTTCCAAGAAACAACTTTCTCCCCAAGTCTCTCAAGCAGGGTATTTCAGCCTCTGCTGTAGAAAAGCATACAAAAAATACAGAATACTTGCAATATGACTGATGTTGCCCCACCCTTCCAGTTCTTTATATAAAACTTCGAAATTTTTCTACCAATTCTAGACCTCTCCCTTGGGTTTTCTGTCACTTTCTGGGAGTTCACATCATTAGGTAGTTTCCTGGCTAAAAGAGATGAGAGGAAATCGATGTAAATTTGCATCCCCTTGATGCCATCCTAAACCAACCCTCTCCCTCCTTGAAGCTGTGCCAGTCAAACATTGCATGAGAAGATCAACGCCATGCTGTGTGCTGATGTGGAAGATGTGGGTTCAATTCCCATCTTCACCACAAGCTTCCTAGGTGACAGGCATGTTTTATTTTCCTTCTGAAAAACAAGCATTTCATTATCCCACAGGGAATATGGGAGGATAAAACCCCAGTGATGTTTCAGCAGCTCATATTCAAAGCTGGTAGAAATTGTTCTGTTAGAAATACTTTGGAACAGGGGCAGGGGAGCTATTTTGCCCCCCAAAGTAGTAAAAAACCTCCACATGCTCATTTATAAGGTTACTGCAAAAGGTAAAGAAAAATGCCAGCAAAAGTTCCAGGCAAAGAAACATTACCACCTGTGTGTGTTCCCCAGGCCAATTTATTCAACAACAGAAAAAAAAAGACCAAGAGCCATCTGAAGAGCCACATACCAGTACTTTTTTTTTTTTTTTTTAATTCCTGTCCGTTTTTAGAAAAATGGTACATTCTGGTCAATTCACTAAGACAGGCGAGAGTCACTCTAGATAGAGCCTCACTTTTTTTAGTGATATCCCAAGACAAGCATTATTTTTCTACTCCGCTGACAAACAGCACTGTGGAACTAGGGGGTGAAGATCAGAAAAATTTTCGTCTAAACAGGCAGGACTCATGCAACCAGGAGTTACAAGGTACCAGGTGAATAACTAGAGGAGTTAGAAAGGAGTGTCATTTTGTACAGAGACAGGTCATTCTAATCAGATGGACAATTTAAAGATGCATTTTGTCTTTTCTTGTTTATTGTTAATGAACATAAATCACAAAGGTAACCAAATCCTCGGTACTCCCCCTCCCTCCCAATTACCTGCCCATGAGCTGCAAGAGAATGGAAAGCAAGAAAAATTTTGGCATGTTTTATTTTGGACCATCAGGCAGCAGTTTGTACTGATAGATGTATTTTTGAGAGCATACAGCTGCCTTATTCACTAATTATGCTTCTGAGAGTGTAATGAAAAACTGTGTGATTTCACTGCATGGCAAACGGCCAGCACAATTTGTTCCAGATACACAAAAGAGATTTGAGTTGCAGATTATCTGGGTATGGGTAGGGTGAGTTTCATGCAGGTGTGCAGCAAAAGCAAGGGAAAGGGGGCTGGCACCGTATTCCCAGCACACTTGCAAATCCTACCATTGGAATTTCTTCCAGAGACAAAATCCCACAAAGCACCACTGATATTTACCTCTTGTTCCAATGTAACATACCCTTACCTGAGTGGTGGACAGTATATGCCGTACGTACCTGATAACACTAGAGGGAGCGTGTAGAAGAGGAGGAAAAGCAGTTACATTTTTGTCAAAAGTGGTAAGTTTGCAAGCTAGTGTAGCTTTTATACTATGGCAAAAAGCGTATTCAAGTAAAGGCCAGGATTCCTGCTTTCCATTCCTTCTCATGATGTGTATTAGCTGGTGTGAAAGTCCCTAATCATTAAACATCTTTTATTCTTGCTACGACCAAAGGGAAGAGAAAAGCCCCTTTCACATTGTGAGAGGGGACACCCATAAAACAGTTTAGGCTTGCTCAAAATTTAGCAGCCCGCATGCAACAAAACAGTCTCCAGACAACGGCTTGTGTGAACACATCTCTGAACAAAGTTAGTATTTTAGCAGTAAAAAGACGGAGCCTAGGCAAGATGCCAAGATCAGGAACCCCAAGAATTGCTGACAGGCTAAAAATCACCAACTCCACAGTAGCATCTATCGCAGAACATCATTGCAGTATATCACCCTGACCACACTGGCAGCAGCCCTGAGCTAGCAGAGAGTGTGAAAGATGCATGCTATCAAATTTACATACATCAAGCAGACAACAATATGACCAAAATTAAAAAGCTACTAATACATAGCAATCTGCCAAATTGAAATTCTGGACTGTTCGGGTATCCAACTGCATGTCTGTATCTATTATGTTATGAGGATAATCTCTATGACTATCAGCAGCTGGAACATACAAGGTTTGCTTTCCTTGGTATCTGGAAGAAAGCCTCACTCTTTATCCCAGTGCTCCATAAATAGCACTTTTCCCGCCAATTTCTCTGCACTGTAATCCAGATTATATCCCAAACCTTCAGTCAGAAGCCATCAGCTTTCAGATATTAAGGAGAATACTGATCCATGGAGAGAAAACATGTCAGAGAACCAGATCCCTCTCACTGATGGAAATGGACACATTTTTGAAGATAAACCTCAGCTCCAGGCACAGTTTTGACAGTGTGAGCAGTATAAGGAAAAGTCATCACTAAATACACACAGGATCTTTAAGGGAAGGCATTCCCAAGAAGAGAGGGAATAGACTACTTCATACAGATTCATTTACGTTTAGCAGAGAGCAAAAAGGCTGCCATGATCTACATTTTTAGCTACACAGTTTTAGAAGTCATGGGGAGTCATGAAAGTTTTTAGAAATTATGCTATATGTGGTAAAAATTAGTTGTTAACAAGAGGTTTGGGTTTTTTTAAGGGTGTTTGGAAGACAATAGCATTGTCAAGTATTGGACACTGCTGTTTAAGCATCCCAAGTTCCCTGTAAAGGCACCCTTCGCCATTAATATAGCTGCAGGGGAAAACTATGGTTTCTCTGGTAAGTTTTTATTATTTCTAAAAGATGACATGATTTTTGATTGGTTTTCAAGAAGTTGCTTTTGTTTAGTTGCCTTTCAAAATCATTATTTGTTACTTGACAAAGAAAATCTCATTAGAACTTGCAATGCATTTGTTTCCTACTCCCTGCCCCCGCCCCCAGAATAAAATTTACTATTTTCCTGTCTGCTCTAGCTCACAGTGAAATCAGTCAGCTGTCCCATGCCTCAACAAATCACAGCAATTAGCAACAAACACCACCACAGCACAAACATTTCTAAAGACTGTCCACAAAACACATCCAGAGACAGTATTCAGAACACATGTATCAAGAAGCTCTTAAAACAGCAGTCATGGAAAACCTAATTAAACTGATTCAAAACAAACACTGTAGCCAAACGCTAAGTGACATTAACCAGACTGCAAAAGACTTCTACCGGAACAAAGTGAACCTTTGACATGGTCAGCGAAGCAGTACTGTGGTTCAAGGAGGGAGGGAGGTTTGTGGGATGGATTGGTGCAAACCACAATGTGCTGAGTGTAAAACAAGCAGGAGAGAAGCTCCTGTTCAAAACACTGAGCTCTGTGCAACCCTGGCCTAGGCATATCTTACCATGACACATTATGGGAACTAGAAATCAATGCTCCCACTAAAACAGTGGCATGATTTTTCAGAACTGCTGAGCACAGAGATGCCCCCATTGATTTCAGTGGGAGCTGTTGTGTATTTGGTACCTCTGAAAGCTAGGCCGCTTAGGTGCCTAAAGTTAGACTTTTAATGCTATATATAGGCACCTATTTAAAAATTAGTTACAGAAATTTCAACCTCTATTCCTGGAAGCACTATCTTTGAGAAAAGAAGTGAAACCTACAGGGGGCCAGCATTGCCCCTGGCATTTCAAATCCTATTGCCCTCCTTGAAAGTGTAGTATTCGATCTGTTGCTGTGGCTGTAAAAACTGCAGGAAGATGCCACGGGCCTACCTATGTTTAGACTGAACCAATGCTTCATGGTTATGAAGGAATGAGGGGAAAAAAAGGCCTCTGCCTGTGTTACTGAAAAAGATGTCAATATTGTGATGATAGCCCCCAACAAATTCTTCAGTTCTTTATTCTGGTCAGGCCACATGTCCTTAGCTACTGGCTAAGGAACAGTGCCCCAACATGGTTAAAAAGTTGTTATGCACCACCCCAGAGTAGATGCATTTCCCTTGAAAAATACAACCAACCAGTTTGTAGTGAGAATGGCAGGTCACCTTGAAAACATTAGAAAAGAATATAGCACTGGCAGCTTTACATGATTTAGGAATGTTAACTAGTGACTTTACCAGCCTGCACAGCTTCTGTAGTATGTTAGGTGCTTCAAAAAGTTTATGACATTGCCTATTTTTAAGCATGATAATATATGAGGATATTACCTCTGAACAACTACGGTGCTTCATTTGACAGAACAGGTCATAACGAGCCTTCACTTTACACCTTTGAAGCTTTGAATCAAGGGTAGGATTTTTGTCCATTTCTGTACTAAAGCTGCTAAAATTGAGGTCCCTTCGCTCCGTGCCACAGACCCTGCATTTTTTTCCACAGCCCTAAAAAATATGAACTCTTAAATCCTCAACATATGTTGTTCTAACACCTAATATTAAGCTGTTACAACACCGAAGTACGAAACGATTGAATATATTGCTGCAGTTGCCACACTGATGAACTAAGGGGTTTATACAAGTCCAGTTTTCTCCAGTAAATGTTTCTTCATTACCAGAAGGCGGCAAAGAGAAAGAACACCAAATATACTGCCTTGCCCAACATTACTTCTGGCTTTTGGAGAGTGTTTGCCATTCATCATTATGGTTTCAGTTTTTACTTGACTAGAATAGACCCAGAGACACAGATTCCTCCCACCTCACTTTAGATACACGGCTGAGGCTCTCAGAACAGTGTGTGGTGGCCCAAAGTTGTTCATGCAGCCAGTGAGTGCAGAGAAAGAGGGGTCTCAGGAGGGCTGTTTATAACCACAGCCTTCTGGGTCAGGCCCAATGTCCATTTATCCCAGTATCCTGTCTCTGTCAGTGGCCAGTAATGACTCTTAAGTGAAGAAGCACAAGAACAGGACAAATAGGTATTCTCTCTCCCTAGTATACTCTCTTAACCTCTGCTATCTGCGTCTCGAAGACTTGCTGACCCCAAGGTAGCAACCTTAGACTAAAAAAAAAGTCCTTCAGTGAAGTTATCTAAACCTTTGCCTAGGTACTTTGAGTTGGGGAACTTCTGCAGGCCTCATCATGCTGCAAAGAGCTCATCAGTGCATAGGAAATGATGTAGAAACCATTGCCATAGTATCACTACTTCAAAATCTTAGGAGGATGCTCTTAACCCATTGCAAGATACAAGTAGCATCAGTAAAAACATCCAGGGGAACTCCACCCTCTGAAAATAGAGTTAGAAATGCCACAAAACCAAAATCAAACTACTTTTTTGAGCATCCAGGTAACCTTATTATGCAGAAGCACTATGGGCATTTCTAATAAGAGAAGCCATCATCACTGGTCTCATTTTGCTAGTGAGGGGCTGACAGAGCATCTTGTTTCAAGTTGCAGAAGAGTTAGGAAATAATGAGACTCCTGACCCTCGGCCCAGTTGTGTAATTCCCAGTCCAGGCATCTTCTGTCAGACCTACAGTAACTATTTATCAGAAGCAAAAGCACTGCTGCGTGCCGGAAAGGTTTCTGTGGGGCTTCCTGGGATATTTTGAGATACTTGGAGGTATTGAAGTGTTATTTGAAAAGGAGTTTTCCAATCAATATATTTAACTTTATAAACTCAGCTTAAAAGTCCAGAATTATAGTGTTAAAAAAAAAAAACAAAACTAAAACCACACAGAAGACTTTCAGAAAAGGTGGTTTAACAAATTGTTTTTCCACACTCTGTCTTTCAGGCAGCAGCAAACACACAATTGTACCACTCTTCAAAAAGCTTGTGGTGAGTCATCTGGATACCTCTTGTGGGTTGCCTACAGTTCCCAGCATCCTGTGTAAAACACTTTCAGGTCCTACTGCTTTTTGCTCCCAAACTGATACACTGATCCAATAATCAGGTATCATGTTATCTGTTTAGCCTGTCCAGTCAATACGTTGCTATTTAAGTTGCATTATGACTGAGATATATTTGGTACAATATCCGCAGGGATTGTATTACGGAACACTTAATTGTTTGCTACCAAAATGCAGAGCTATTCAATCTGCCCCATGCTAGTCAACAAGAGGCCTTGAAACATGACCCTGTCTCACCCCACATCTGCCGTGGTTTCCCGGACAGCTTTAGTGACATTACCTGCTCAGTGTCTTCTGGGCTCCAGTACTGACTGCAGCTGCAGTGGACTGCAGGAAACCTAGTGCAGAGCTCACGGCACAGTACTGAAAAAAATATCAGAGCTGTTCAGTGTCCTCACCCTTCACTAAACACAGACAGAGTTGAAAATCGGCCAGTGATGCCCAGTGTGATTCATAAACAGTGCTTTAGGCCGGAGTGAAGGAGGAGAGCAGATACCACTAGTAGACGGATAACTTAAAAGGCAGAATTTGGGGGTGGGGTGCAGGGAGTGGGGGGGCACGCAGGGAAAATCTTTTAAATTAGCTGCAAGTTAGCAGTGTCACAGTTGAAAAAGGGAAAACACCTGGAGTCACAGAACTGACTACCTCTGCATGGATCTGCTAGCCAAGCCTAGACATGAGGGAAAACATCATCTTCTGCTTTGTATGAGTTGCTTATTACAATGTTCCTTCAAAGCCTCCCAGAAAGGGAGAAAAATATCTCCCACCATCAGACTCCACCAAAGTCACATGGTTGCTGGGAGACTCACAGTTTCACATACCTACTACAGAAAGGTAAAAAGACAAATCCATTATGCATGTGCGACCAAGACTTGTGGCTCAGCCACTTCCAGCTCACTGCTGGCAGCCTGGATATTACCTCTAAGATAAATGAATAAGAGTTTAGGTCTTATTGGATTACTGTTTATTGAACTTTATAAATTCCAATTAACAGACCCCTGAGCAATAAGAGACATGTAGTGTACTCTTCATTTTATAGTGCAATTATTACTGAGTTTATCCTCAGCTGAACAAGAGGTATTAACGGATAAAACATGGGAAAGAAGACATAGTAATAGATAAAAGCAGATATTGGAGACAAGGAGATAAACAGGATACAATGAGGAGAAAATGCACAAGGCAAGAAAGAGCACACGTGTTTGGCTGATTAGGTTGTTTCATTGCTTATACTACTATGCAGGAGACCTACAGTTGAAACAGTTACACAGATGAGTAAAGTGTCCTAAATATGCATGCAGTAGAAAGAGATAGGGAGGGGGATGGGGAGAAAGAAGAGGTAAACAGCAGTCAAAATAGGACAGAATTTGGAATTTATTGTTTTCACAGTTGCTCTAAAGGCATGAACATGTTGAGAAAGATCTCCCTATTCAGCATTTTGCCAACGTGCAGAGAAAGTTGTACTAGTGAAGCTTTGGTACTGTTTAAAGAAGGAAACATGCTCGGGGTGTTTGTCCATTAACTAATTTATACAAACAAGATGCAATGTAATCCCTCCATCCCCATCCCAACATCAGACATAAACGAAGCTGCTAACACAAGATCAATGGAAATGCGGCTCCATTAAAAGCCATGATGAAAGGAAGGTGTTTTTTAAAGCACTGCCACTACAGTTCTTTGAGGCCATCCATGCCCCCTCCTTATTCGCACCTGCCTTTTTTATTTATTGAGCCTGTGCATACTGTCTGTTTCAGAGATAAGAGGAGTATGTATGTGTATAAACTCCAGCAGTAACTGACTACATCGATCCAGTCCTCATTGCCAGGGTTTCCTAGTACTTTCACGTGCTAAATATAAGAGCTCCCCTACCTGTTTGCTGCAGGTATTATGAAGTGGAAAAAGGAGAGAGATTCATGTTGTCTTTATCTCATACTTGCACTTTCACATTATGATTCTTTGGTGGTGGGAACATTAGCACAGTAACTTCCTGTTCCTTCTTCCCCATCCCACCATGATGTCAGAGCCCAGATGCCTTCTACAAAATTAGGTGTCCCTCAGAGAACTTGCAGCTTACAAGATAACACAAAACATGGGTGATGGGCATTTTGCTTCCTAAAGTCCCAAACACAGTTAGAGTCAGTTACTTCATTCAAAACAGAGACCCAAACAAAAGAGTATTTCTAATGTTGGATGGCTTCCTGGCACGTAGAAAAATCGACCAAGCAACACTAAAGCTGAAGATACAGCAGGCTTAACACTGTCCTCCCTATGAACTGAAGTCAAAGGAGATGAGGCTCAGGGAGATGATCAAACATGCTACACAATCACTAGCAAGTTGAAATAATATCAAATGACTACACCTAGGTGTTGCACATACTTGTGATGAAAGATAGCAGTGTCCCAGCACTGTTACAGTCTGAACATAAGGCTTGCAAAGAAAGGGCTGCACGCAAGGAGGAACACCATTGATAGGGTATTTAACTTTTACCCAGTCTGTGACAGTCCCTGAAACTGATCCTACATCTGTTCACCCACAGATTATTTATTCTAGTCGTACAAGATTTGAAAGAGCAAGCTGGCGATGATCTTATTCAGTCCCCTTGCACAAAGGAAAAAAGGTTTATTTGTTGCAGCGTGGTCCAAGTTTCGTCTTCTCCTAAGCATCCTGCATGTGAACTCCACTGGAGTTTCTGGTGACAACTGCCATAGGTAATGGGCTGCAGCAACATGTACCTCACTGGTAAAAGATCCAAACCTCAACCTTGCTCTCCGAATACTATCTGGAAACTTCTGCCCATGCAAAGGAGATGTAAGAAGGTTGATTTGGTAATGCTTTGAATGAATGAGCCTTTTTTAACATGAGGAAGAAGATACGAAAAAAGACAAGGCCTATAACCTGTTTTTAAATCTTTCATCCAAATATCAGGGTGATTTCTCCACAGTATAGCAACAATCAAGTTTAAGAAACTTGATGGCCTCAGCCCTCTTTTTACAGCTCCCATTCTGGGAGCTACCTCCAGCCATATCAATCACAGGAATTACTTACACTTCTCAACTACTTTCCTGCATTCTCTTCCCCTTTAGACACTTGGAAGCTGTGATGCCCGTCCCCTTCAAAGCTATGAAGTAGCAAGTGGAAGTAAAATATTTCTCCAAGAACGCCTCTTGTTGATGAAATACAGTCTGCCTATGCAAACACTGACATAACACAGGGCTGTCAGCAAAGCTGCAAACTCTGCTTCATGTTAGTGGTTGCACAATGCCTCAACAGCTACGTGAAAGACAGCAAATGAGCCCCAGGTCAGTGGGAGTTAATCTACTCAAAGAACTTAAGGTATATCTAAAAAAAGTAATGCAAACTATTAATGGCCAACCCCCTGCCTACTCCCCGTACCACCTCCTGAGCCACCCAATCCTGCCATAGATCATACAGAATGGATTACATTAATTTTCTATAAACTATATCAACTAGAGTGACATGTCCTTA